>NC_060139.1:556924328-559324328 GCF_021461385.2 Schistocerca piceifrons
CATCGTTTTCTTTGATGCCAAGGGAATTGTACACAAAAAATTCGTCCAACCCAACCACACAGTGAATTCTGCATACTACTGTGACGTTTTATGACGGCTCCATAAAAACGTGTAGCGACGATGGCCTGAACGTTGGTGTCAAGGGAACTGGCTGCTGCATCACGACAATGCACCCTGTCACATGTCCTTGCTCACCAGGACCTTTTTGGCAAAAAGCAACATGGCGGTTGCACCCCACCCACCGTACTTGCCAGGTTTGGCACCTTGTGACTTCGCGCTATTCCCAAAACCGTAACTCAAGTTGAAAGGCCATTGGTTCGACACTCTAGAGAGGATTCAAGAAGCATCACTGGCAGTGATAAACACCCTCAAAGAACAGGACTTCCAAAAAATGTTTGACCAATGGCAGAAGTGCTGGGACCGGTGTATGTGTGTGTGTGTGTGGATGGGAACTACTTTGAGGGTGATGGTAACCATTAGTCCAAAGGTAAGGTTTTCAACAGATGGCAGCACCAGTCCCAAAAATTTTGGATAGCACCTCGTATGTTACATGACACAAGGCTAATGTGCCTCTTAAACAACTTTTAGTTTTCCAGGAGCAAGTGGAGTATGGTAAATTATTATTCAAAGTTCATTTAAGCAATACACATCATGCATCCACTAAACCAGCTGCGGAAAAAAGGCATTTAGTGCAGGTGGGTGGCTATCTGTGAGGGTGCCTTCACGCAGTTGACGTGCATGGTGAGCTTGGCAACCTGGCTTATGCCTTTTTCATCACTGTGTCACACTATGGTTGCCTCTCCATACAGCAATCGTGCAGTGCTGGTGCACCGGAATGATGATAGCATTGAGCAACTGACTGCCTATGTGTCAAAGATGCTGACACCCACTCATAAGAACTAATCACAAATAGGAAAAGAAGCTGTAGCAATTGTCTTTACCATTAATAAATTCTGCGTTTACCTGTTTCGGATTATGTCCACTTTAATTATGGGCCACTCTTCAGACCATACTCTAGACTTCCAGAATGAACAGCTCAATGGCTCCAGCGTTGAGCACTTTTCCTCAGCTCCATTGAATACAAGCATCCAGTGCAATATACCAATGTGGATGCCCTATATCGCCTACTCGAGATATTTGCTATCAAATTACTAAATAACAGCATTTTCACAGCTAGAAAAAGCTGCTCCTGGCATTAAATTTCGTACATATTTTATGCGCATACAATGAACAAGGTGAAGTGCTAAGTGTATATTTTATTTTATTAATGAATATTATTTAGTGGAGGAAATTTTTTGTCTCTTAGTGGACAACGAAAAGTGATACCACTTGAAAATATAACCAGTTTGCCCCTTTCTGATATATGAAGTGTATTGTCATAGTATCATAAACAAAAGAGAGAACTTTGCTTACTTTTTGTTATTGTGACCATAATGAACTGTTGCAGTGCTTACCTTGTGTCTTGGGATCGAGCCCATGCAATATTTCTTGTGTTTTGAAAACTCTGGCGCTGCAGCGACATAATATGTCCTCATGTAGTGATCAGTTGGAGGGTCACTGAATCCCTTCAGTCTGTAGGTAAATGTGCCAATGCTTGGACAGTCTTCCATGTAAGCTATAGGTGAACAGAATTACATCAGATTACAGAGGTACAATAACCATTTTCAAATATCAGTCTGTGATGTTGCTGAAACATATTTAAGACAATGATAATGTAGACTGAAATAGTTTAGATGAATAAACACAAAAAGGCTATGAAGAGGGATTGGGAAAAAAGATTATTTATATTATGAAGAAAAAATGGAAACTTAGGGTTTAATGTCTTCTAAGTGATGAGATCAATAGACACAGAGCACAAGATTATACACTCCTGGAAATTGAAATAAGAACACCGTGAATTCATTGTCCCAGGAAGGGGAAACTTTATTGACACATTCCTGGGGTCAGATACATCATATGATCACACTGACAGAACCACAGGCACATAGACACAGGCAACAGAGCATGCACAATGTCGGCACTAGTACAGTGTATATCCACCTTTCGCAGCAATGCAGGCTGCTATTCTCCCATGGAGACGATCGTAGAGATGCTGGATGCAGTCCTGTGGAACGGCTTGCCATGCCATTTCCACCTGGCGCCTCAGTTGGACCAGCGTTCGTGCTGGACGTGCAGACCGCGTGAGACGACGCTTCATCCAGTCCCAAACATGCTCAATGGGGGACAGATCCGGAGATCTTGCTGGCCAGGGTAGTTGACTTACACCTTCTAGAGCACGTTGGGTGGCACGGGATACATGCGGACGTGCATTGTCCTGTTGGAACAGCAAGTTCCCTTGCCGGTCTAGGAATGGTAGAACGATGGGTTCGATGACGGTTTGGATGTACCGTGCACTATTCAGTGTCCCCTCGACGATCACCAGTGGTGTACGGCCAGTGTAGGAGATCGCTCCCCACACCATGATGCCGGGTGTTGGCCCTGTGTGCCTCGGTCGTATGCAGTCCTGATTGTGGCGCTCACCTGCACGGCGCCAAACACGCATACGACCATCATTGGCACCAAGGCAGAAGCGACTCTCATCGCTGAAGACAACACGTCTCCATTCATCCCTCCATTCACGCCTGTCGCGACACCACTGGAGGCGGGCTGCACAATGTTGGGGCGTGAGCGGAAGACGGCCTAACGGTGTGCGGGACCGTAGCCCAGATTCATGGAGACGGTTGCGAATGGTCCTCGCCGATACCCCAGGAGCAACAGTGTCCCTAATTTGCTGGGAAGTGGCGGTGCGGTCCCCTACGGCACTGCGTAGGATCCTACGGTCTTGGCGTGCATCCGTGCGTCGCTGCGCTCCGGTCCCAGGTCGACGGGCACGTGCACCTTCCACCGACCACTGGCGGCAACATCGATGTACTGTGGAGACCTCACGCCCCACGTGTTGAGCAATTCGGCGGTACGTCCACCCGGCCTCCCGCATGCCCACTATACGCCCTCGCTCAAAGTCCGTCAACTGCACATACGGTTCACGTCCACGCTGTCGCGGCGTGCTACCAGTGTTAAAGACTGCGATGGAGCTCCGTATGCCACGGCAAACTGGCTGACACTGACGGCGACGGTGCACAAATGCTGCGCAGCTAGCGCCATTCGACGGCCAACACCGCGGTTCCTGGTGTGTCCGCTGTGCCGTGCGTGTGATCATTGCTTGTACAGCCCTCTCGCAGTGTCCGGAGCAAGTATGGTGGGTCTGACACACCGGTGTCAATGTGTTCTTTTTTCCATTTCCAGGAGTGTATTAGGGAAGATAGGAAAGCAAATTGGGCATGCCCTTTCAAAGGAGCCGTCCTGGCATTCATCGTAAGTAATTTGGGAAAATAAGGGAAAAATCTACATACAGATGTCTGGCGCGCGTGCACACACACACACACACACACACACACACACACACACACACACACACAAACCTAAAAATATCATTATCTTTAAGGGGACTGTTCTGCAGTTCCCCTGAAATCACATACAGGGGCTCTTTAACTGTCATATTCTTTGACCCAGCAGGATACTTTGTGGCACCGAATCCTCCTCCATCAGCAAACACTATATTCAGGAGAATGGTGTGCCTCCTGCATGTGACCCTCGTTGCTTGCATATCTTTGCAACTGGAACCTAAGAGTCCATTGTCACGTAGATTACCTCTATCTACGCTATAGCGCTTCATCAATAGCTGCTGCTGAATATCGACTTTAAAGAACCCTCTGCAGGGTACAAAATTGGTATTTAAAGCATGGATTCCAATTTGCCTCCTCTAAAAACCAAGTAATGTATTTCTCCATGCTAATGAGTTACTCTGTTTCCTATAATTAAGCCACATGCTATTAACTATAGTTCAGCAGCACTGCTTCCTTAGGCTCTCATTCAACAGTGGGCTGACAAGACTACCTTTCTATCCTACTAGGAATCAGGTGGAAACAAAGTTCATGATCACTCACACAGATTGTGACATGAAGGCCAGTAGGACAAACAAGCAGTTGCGTGGTCTCTAATGACAACAAGATCATGCCAACTAGAAGAAAAGTCCAGAATATAGTGAAGAGTGTCACAAATTCATGATAAATTCATTCCAAGAGTAGCTCAACTTGAAAATAGTAAGCAGGCAAAGACAAACTGTGACTATCTCAGTTCTGCAGGCCACAATATTTATATGCCGCATCATGTCAGCCAACATACCCACCTCACAAATTATTTGTGCACTCCATGGTTGAGGGGCAAGTTGCTGTTTGGACAGGTCAGTTATCTCTGACTGCATGCCATTATTTCTTCTCATGTTGAACTGGGCTGGGAATCTGTATCACTACCAGATACTACACCCCTACACCTTTTAACAAGCATGTAGGACGAAAAATTGTTAGATATGCATCTGGCCCAGTAAGGAAAAAGGGAACAAGGTGCTGGCATCCCTGCCAAAGGGTTTCACAACATGTCTGCATCATGACTGGTGCCTGTGCTGTGGGCGAAAGTACTAGTTGATTGTAAGCCTCTGAAGTGTTGCCTGGGCCTGCCAGTGAGAGACTGGGTGCTGGCAGTGATGTGAGGATGGCAGTTATTCCACCTCTGTGGATATTTCCCTGTCTTTATGGTCAACACATTTCCAATTTTTGGACAGGGTTACTGGTTGTGGTAACCAGAGGTGACCTAAGGAGTGCCAGTAGTTCCACTCCTAATAGGTCCCATTCCTGCTCTTTATTGTCATCTCTATGTCACAGAAGGTGGGGGCAGAGGTTGTAACATGGTGGCAGATAGGCTGGTGAGTGAGCTCATCAAGACTGAAATTACGAATACTGAGATTGCGACAGCCCTAGTGGGCTGAGGGGTGAGAGGTGGCATTCTGGCCCAGATGATGGCAGACGACTGCTTTTGATCAGCTATGATTTCAAACAGTTGTGCAACCTCCTGCCAGTGACAACAACATGGATCCATCCAGGATTCTGACTGAAAATATAAGCCTATACATCGGATCCCGCATGATAATGTGGCTGAGTGCATAAGCAATGAGTTTGCTGGGTTGGGTGAGGTAGGTCAAAGAGAGTAGATAATGTGTGCCCATACAATATTTTGACTGAACTATGTTTGTTAACATTGGCCAATCTACACTCCTGGAAATGGAAAAAAGAACACATTGACACCAGTGTGTCAGACCCACCATACTTGCTCCGGACACTGCGAGAGGGCTGTACAAGCAATGATCACACGCACGGCACAGCGGACACACCAGGAACCGCGGTGTTGGCCGTCGAATGGCGCTAGCTGCGCAGCATTTGTGCACCGCCGCCGTCAGTGTCAGCCAGTTTGCCGTGCCATACGGAGCTCCATCGCAGTCTTTAACACTGGTAGCATGCCGCGACAGCGTGGACGTGAACCGTATGTGCAGTTGACGGACTTTGAGCGAGGGCGTATAGTGGGCATGCGGGAGGCCGGGTGGACGTACCGCCGAATTGCTCAACACGTGGGGCGTGAGGTCTCCACAGTACATCGATGTTGTCGCCAGTGGTCGGCGAAAGGTGCACGTGCCCGTCGACCTGGGACCGGACCGCAGCGACGCACGGATGCACGCCGAGACCGTAGGATCCTACGCAGTGCCTTAGGGGACCGCACCGCCACTTCCCAGCAAATTAGGGACACTGTTGCTCCTGGGGTATCGGCGAGGACCATTTGCAACCGTCTCCATGAAGCTAGGCTACGGTCCCGCACACCGTTAGGCCGTCTTCCGCTCACGCCCCAACATCGTGCAGCCCGCCTCCAGTGGTGTCGCGACAGGCGTGAATGGAAGGACGAATGGAGACGTGTCGTCTTCAGCGATGAGAGTCGCTTCTGCCTTGGTGCCAATGATGGTCGTATGCGTGTTTGGCGCCGTGCAGGTGAGCGTCACAATCAGGACTGCATACGACCGAGGCACACGGGGCCAACACCTGGCATCATGGTGTGGGGAGCGATCTCCTACACTGGCCGTACACCACTGGTGATCGTCGAGGGGACACTGAATAGTGCACGGTACATCCAAACCGTCATCGAACCCATCGTTCTACCATTCCTAGACCGGCAAGGGAACTTGCTGTTCCAACAGGACAGTGCACGTCCTCATGTATCCCGTGCCACCCAACGTGCTCTAGAAGGTGTAAGTCAACTACCCTGGCCAGCAAGATCTCCGGATCTGTCCCCCATTGAGCATGTTTGGGGCTGGATGAAGCGTCGTCTCACGCGGTCTGCACGTCCAGCACGAACGCTGGTCCAACTGAGGCGCCAGGTGGAAATGGCATGGCAAGCCGTTCCACAGGACTACATCCAGCATCTCTACGATCGTCTCCATGGGAGAATAGCAGCCTGCATTGCTGCGAAAGGTGGATATACACTGTACTAGTGCCGACATTGTGCATGCTCTGTTGCCTGTGTCTATGTGCCTGTGGTTCTGTCAGTGTGATCATGTGATGTATCTGACCCCAGGAATGTGTCAATAAAGTTTCCCCTTCCTGGGACAATGAATTCACGGTGTTCTTATTTCAATTTCCAGGAGTGTATAAGTTGTGGAGAAACTAGTGAGTTCTTTCCCAGAACAGACTTTTGTCATGACTGTCTGCACTTACTTTCTGAACATCCTGACCAATTACTCCTCTTTGAAAATTGATCCTGGGTGGAATGAATCTGTTCTTTTGGTTGGTGCTTCAGGGTGAAAAACTGCTAAGATCATAAGCATCTGTGTCATAATGTAAGAAAAAACAAGTACTAAATAAAAAATCTGAGGCGAAAAAGGCAAAAACCCGAACAAGCAAGTTTAAAGGGGGGCAGTTAAGGGCAAGGACATCCCTAGGGAGAATTTCTCAAAACATCATTGAGATGGTGGAGGTCCCCGCAGTGGGGAAGAAGTTTGCTTTGCCATGCCGCTGCGGTGAATAAAAAGTAAGACGTGACTGTCAGAATGTGTGTTATCCACTAGAACATCTAACAAAGCAGACGGCAAACATAGATGTAAAAATAAACTGTTAAAATATGGTCACCAGGTAAAGTGGTGCATCGTCAAGAGTTGAGAGCAGTATGACAGAGTGGGGCATGGTCACCACTTAATAAATGGCAGTGACTAAAATGACAGTGTTCTATATGCAGCCAGGCTAAAATGACCGCCTTGCAATGCGAGGGCTGACAGGAAGTCCACCACATTACTGGGAGAGGTTTAATGTCCTGGAGTTTATTCCCCTGGAGAGAAGACCACTGTGCACTCCAAAGTGGTACTACATGCCTACAGACAGTGACACAAAGATTATCCAAGGGAAGAGAATGACTAGCAGGCCGAGGGTGGAGAGCTGCAGCCTTTGCAGCAGCATCAGCAATCTTGTTCTCTAGCATGCCGACGTGACCAGGAGCGCACGGGAACATCAAGTTGACTACCCCAACAGTAAGCGAGTGAAGGCATTCTTATATTCATTGTGCTAAAGAGTGGATTGAGTACAGAGAGTGAAGCCTATGAAGAGCACTGAGAGAATCTGAGCAGATGACACAATTCAGAAGCCCGTGTCACCGGGTATATTGGGTGGCCTGATAGAGGGCGCACAGAGCTCTGAAGTAAAAATTGAGTACTGGTCAAGAAGGTAATATTGAAAAGCATCATCACCAAGTACAATGGGACACTGGTCTTGGAACTACTGGTGTAGATGAAGACACTATCACCAAACTGCGTGCAAAGTGAGAGAAACTCGCTTCGATACACCAGGCTAGGAGTAGTGTACTTGGGAAGCGAATGGAAACCGAAATGAATGTGTACCTCAGCATGAACCCAGAGTGGTGAAGAGTTTGCACTTATGGGGAACGTGGCAGGGAGCATGAAGCAAACTATTGAAGCAGCAAATGAAAACAACTCTGGGAGGCAAAAGAAAAGGTGGGTGCAGCCCATAGTAGCAGTCAAGGGAATCATCAAACAAGGGAGCACAGGATGGGTGACCGCGTATAGTAGACACACAACTGAGGAGAACATCCCGCTGATAGGACAATGGTAAATCAGTAAGTCAGCAACCTCAGCATAAAGACAACGGGAGTAGTATAGAAGGTACCAGTTGCTAAATCTGGATGATTGGTGATGTTAAGATGACATAAGACAGACGGACATGTGGATAAATATATGATATGTCCATAACCATATGTACATGGGAATGGTATAAAAAGAGGAGGATGGTCTGATCCGCTCCCCCACCAGGTATCACATAAAACACCTAGAACATTGAGGGAGCAAGTACAATGAGCTGCTAGATGTGTGAAGATCAACGGAATTTCCTATCAAATATTAGTCCCTAGAATTTTGTTGTGTCAACAAATGGAAGAAGGAATGGGGTGAGACATACTGATGGGGGAAGAAATTCTGGATGCCTGCAGAAGTTCATACAGACAGTCTTGTCAGCAGGAACCCGGAAGCCATTGTTGATGCTTCATGAGTAAAGATGGTCAAGACATTGCTGAAAATGCTGCTCAAGTAGACAGGTTCACTAAGAGCTGCAATAGATCTCACAGCCATCAACGGAAAGAGAGCCTGAGATACCTAGCGGGAGGCAATCCATAATATGGTTAATGGCTAGGGCAAATAAGACAACACTGAGCATAGAGCCCTGAGACACCCTGTTCTCTTGAATAAAAGTGTCCAACAGAGTCGAGCCCACACAAACCTTAAAAAACATAGGCTTTTAAAAATTCCCAGATAAAAAGGGGCAGGTGACCCCGGAAGTCCCATTCGTACATAATACGGAGGATACCCCTCCTCCAGCAGGTGTCATACACCTTCTCCAAATCAAAAAACATGGCCATAGCTTGACACTTCCACAAAAATTATTCATAATATGAGCTAACAAGGTGGCAAGAGGATCAACTGCAAAGTGGTGCCCATAGAATCCACATTGGTCATTAGTGAGGAGATTCGAGGATTCAAGCCACCACACTAGGCGACAAATAATCATATGTTCCATCACTTTGTAGATATAACTAGTGAGGGAAATTTGGCGGTAGCTGGAAGGAAGGTGTTTGTCCTTACTAGGCTTAGGTAAGGGAATGACAAGGGCCTTATGGCAGCGACAGGGAAATGTGCTATCAGTCCAAATGCTGTTATATGTATGGAGGAGAAAGCGAGGCCTCAGGAGAAATGTGTTGCAACATCAGAATGTTAACACTGGCCGTTCCTGGAGCGAGCAGATGACTGGGACGAAGAGAGTGCATGTTTAAGCTCCCTCATAGTAAAAGCAATATTGTAAATTTCACAATTCTGGGAGGAGAAAGTCCTTCCCTCCACAACCATTTCAGAGGGAGGAAGGCAAGATGGTAGGAGGTGGAACTTGAAATGTCTGCAAAATATGGGCCCAAGGTGTTGGAGTCATCAAGAGGGTCTACAATGACATGGTTTGCTATGGTGAGGAACTGGGGTATGGACCGTAATACCTCAAAAAACAGAAGGGGGAGAGCTTTGAAAAGATATATCCAACTAGCTTTTTTTCTATTTATGAAAATGTGGCAACACTGCACATGTAGCTGTTTATAATGGATACAGTTTGCCATCATGGGATGCCGTTTAGAAACGTGGAGAGCTTGTCTCTGCGTGCAGACTGCATCGCAGCATGCCTCAGCCCTAGGGGACGGAGGCCCATTGTGGTGAGGAAGAGGTGTGAGGTAGGGAACATTCCGTGACAGTAAGGATAGTGTTTGTAAGGTATTCTACTTGGTCATCAAAGTAGGGGAAATGGTGCTTACTGAAAGTGGTTAGCAAGGAGTGGAGCTGCCAGTCAGCTTTTGATAGCTGTCAGTTGGTTGGATGCACAGATGGGATAGGCGTTAGCAAACGAATGACACAGGGGAAATAGTCACTCAAGTGTGTGTCAGAGAGAACGAACCACTCGAGATCACAAGCAAGCTGAGTAGTACAGATCGAAAGGTCCAAGAGGGAAAAGGAGTGTGTGGTATCGGAAAGGAATGTGAGTGTACCTGTGTTCAAACAGATTAGTTTGAGCCTCTCGGACAGGGGCATGGAGAGCCCCAAAAGGGATGATGGGCACTGAAAGTGCTGAGCAACGAAAAGGAAGAAGGAAGCTGAGTAATCAATTGCAAAACCTCTTCCATGGTGACAGCAGAAGAAGAGAGTGAGTAGATGTTGCAATGAGAGAAGGTGAAACTGGGAAGGGAAAGACAGACAGCAACAGCTTGAAGCTGGATGTGCAAGAAAATGGTGTGATATAAATGTTGTCTGAATGAGCAACATGACTCCCCATGAGCCGAAGTCTCTGGCTCAGGGGAAAGGTCAAAAGAGACTAAACTGAGGAGTGGGAGGCGAGGAGGACGTAATTTTGTTTCCTGGAGGCAGAAAACAACTGGATAGTATGATCACAAGAGGAGTCATAATTGAACCCTATTGGATACGAAGCCGTGAATGTTCCATTGGAAAATAACCATATTCCATGATAGGCAGGAGCTGGGTCAAATAAGAGGTCAGGCACTGCAGTGGTTGCTGAGTGCCAGAATCTGAATGCGCCTAATGACCAGGTTCAGGAGCTGAAGGAGTCTGGTCCATAGTTTGACAGAGGTGGCGGTATTCGCCCTTAGTTGGCCAGAGGACTGGTTGTTAGCAGTGTGTGAAACAGATGTTGGCCAGGTGTGGGTATCACATGGTAACACCAATGAAGAAGAATGCTGAGGTGGAAAATGGGAAGATTGTTTGCCTTTGTTTGACTGCTTAGAACCTTAGTGTTTGTCAGGTGCAGACCCCGACATTGGCTGGCTAGAGGTGTGCAGAAAGTCATTGTGGGAGTGCTACTCCTTAGATTTTTGTGCTTCTGTTTGCGAGGCACGCAATGTCTCTAGTGCAAGTGAAGGTCTGTTGGTATAGAGTGCATCCACAGCAGATGAATATGAGGATGATTTCACAACCATGGCACTAAACTAGAAGTCGCAAGTTTGCATAACCATGTCCTTCATAGGAGGGGTGTAGCAAGAACTGTACTACAATTGGCAGAGGGTGGCGTACGAGGTTAGTGGCTAGCCAACATTTTCCAAGCAGTGCGAGTAGGATCCTTTTCCTTTGCCTGGATCTCCTGAATGGCTCTCTCACTGAGGTAGATTGGACAGTCATGGGAAGCAGCAGCATGATCACCCTTGCAATTGATGCAGTGAGGGATAGGAGGTGGACACAGCCTCATGTGTGTTCCTGCTGCAAGTTACATATTTGGCTGCATTATCACAAGATTCACGGGTGTGTTTGTAGTGCTGACATTCATTCATAGTGATGCATGGGATTCAGGATATATGGTCTAACAGTAATAGCTTCATAGCCAGCCTTAATTTTTGAAGTTAAGCACCACACGTTCAAATGTGAGGAGTAGACTGAGGGTTGGCACTAATTCCTTATCAACACTTTTCATGATGCAGTGAACTATAGTCAGTGAGATAGGCTGTTATTTCAGTCTTGGTTAGGCCATCAAGCAGTGAAGTGTATATAACACCACAGGAGGAATTAAGACTGCAGTGGGTCTCTACTAACAGGATAGCTGTGGTAAAGTGTTGCATTGAAAAGTTACTGTGCTTAAAAAGCACTATCCTCCTCCAAAAGCAAGGTCCCATTACACAGCCAAGAGCAGGACTTCACAGGACTGGCAATGGCATCTACACCCTTCTGAATAACAAATGGATTAAATGTCATGAAATTGTGATCAACTTCCATGCAGACACTACGAGGTATCGGGGTGCAGCTGGTTTAAGTATCGATTCTTTCATCTCAACCCATTTACAATTTTGGGATTAGAAACTCATTGCTAAAAAGTCCTCCATGGTTGCCAGCATCTCCAATGGCACACACATTCCTGCTGGGGGCCACCCTCATGGGGGAAGCACACCTGCCTTATATGATTGTCCGCACCTCAGGTCACACCTCCTGGAATCCAAAAGAGGGACCAATCGGCATAGAGGAAGGTACCAGCTCAGGCAATCACTCCTCCCTGGGCCTGACCTTTACCAGGGGGTACATACCAGCCCTACTTGTCAACCCAATCAACTTTTATGCGTCAAATGTGTGGGCTGGCTTTGAGGCATGCACAGGGAGGAAGAAGAAGAAGAAAAGGTGAAACAGAGACCTCAAATGCTACAACGGAGCAAGAGTAAGAAAAGGAAGGACAGGGAAAGAAAGGTGGGTGGACAGGATGAATCCATACACAGTTTACCAAGAACTTCGGTTTCCCAAAGAGGGCACACAACTCGGTCTTCAAGGGAGGGGAAAAGAATAGCAGGAGGATTGACATGCAGCACGGAAAGGAAAGTAGCACTGCAAAGGCACCACTATCAGTGCCCCATTTCCTTGTACCAGTCGCAAATGGTTCGTGGAAAGAACGAGTGCTGGTATGTCTCTGTGTGGATTTTATCTTTTTTGGGTTGTTTTGGGGAAGACCAGACAGCGAGGTCATCGGTCTCATCGGAATAGGGAAGGATGGGGAAGGAAGTCGGCCATGCCCTTTGAAAGGAACCATCCCGGCATTTGCCTGGAGCGATTTAGGAAAATCACGGAAAACCTAAATCAGGATGGCCGGACGCGGGATTGAACCGTTGTCCTCCCGAATGCGAGTCCAGTGTTCTAATTTCATCTTCTGGGCCTTTTTGGCAAGATATACATAGGAGGAAGATCTATATTGGTTGACTCTTCCAGGAACATACACTATCAGAACTTTAACAGTACATCACTTTGTGATGCACACTGCCTCTCTGGAAACATCTGCCATTGGAAATGGCCGAGCATCTCCAAGACACTTTTGTGCTAACTAAATGAACCTGTCTCTTCTATGGATCTTCTCTGTTTCCTCGATCAAATTTATCTGGTTTGACACTGATGAGTAATATTCAAGCATTGGTTTTTCTAAGCTACCTCCTTTGTTGAAAGATTACATTTCCTGAGGATTCTTCAATGAATCTCAGTCTGACATCTGTCTTACGTGGCATTAGTTTTATGTGGTCATTCCACTTTAAATTGCTTTGTATACATGTCCTTGATATTTTATGAAAGTAACTGCTTGCAGTGATTGTTCTGAAATTGTGTATCAATACAATAATGGGTCTTTCTTTCACAACTTCTTTCTGTTGAGAATGACACACTGTGTTCAGTTTGCTAGATGTTATGCTTTTTTTCTTAGTATATGCCCAGCATATACTTGGCTGAAGTAGCAAAATATGCAATCACTCACTGGGCCAGGAATGTAGACCATGGGCTTGAAGTTGTTGAAGTAATGTCTGTGTAATCTGTTATACCTATGCATAGAGAATGGCTTATTAATTAATAGAATTTCCTTAGTTTTATTATTGATTGGCAACTGCAAAAGCAACATTCAAGTCTATTTTTGAGATATTATGGCCACAGCAAGTTAAGCTGACAATTCCTATGGACTAAGTATTGGATACAGACCCATGCTGGTTGCACATAACTACATACTGTGACTGATCTATTATAACTATCACTGGAATTATTGACGGCTAGAAGATACCAGGGGCACTACTTCCATTTTTGTGTTTTATCTAGTTCTACCTTAAATGGATCATGTTTAGGGAGTAGCTTTAGGCATGCTCTGTAAAAGTGAGGTGCTGTGGATTTCTTTAATTTATATGTGCTTTACAAAGCCTATTGTACAACCTGACATAGGTTCAAACAGTTGCTTGAACTGTCAATATGTTGTATCAAGTTCTCGAACAATATCACACTTTAAATCAGATCTACTTGGTCTTGATTTTAGAAACCAAAAGGCAAAAAAGTGTTTGCTTCTTAAATTAGTTGGTAATTTTTTTTTGTACTTAGTAGCATGTATTGAGTTTTGATCTTGCCATGTGGACAATTCACTATTTTACTTCACTACTCTATGCTTAGCTTGCTGCGGCAGTTGTGAACCAATGCTCAGTACATGGCCAAACTGGTGACACACAGCCATAGCCGTCCAATGGGAAGTCCACTACCTGCATTTACAACTCTACTATGCAAACCACTGTGAAGTGCATGGCAGAGGATATGAACCATTGTATCCATTATTAGGGTTTCTTCCCATCCCATTCAGGTATGGAGTGCAGGAAGAATGATCGTTTAAATGCCTCCATATGTGCTGTAATCAATCTAATCTTGTCCTCATGATCACTATGTGAAAGATAAACATGGGGTTGTAGTATATTCTTAGAGCCATCATTTAAAGCCTTTTCTTGAAACTTTGCACATAGGCTTTCTCGAGATAGTTTATGTCTATCTTCAATAATCTACCAGTTCAGTTTCTTCATCTCTGTTACACTCTCCCACGGATCAAACAAACATGTCACCATTCATGCTGCCTTCTATATATACGTTCAATATCCCCCTTTAGTCCTATTTGGTATGAGTCCCACACGCTTGAGCAATATTTTACAATGGGTCCCCATGAGTGATTTGTAAGCAATCTCCTTTGTAGACTGATTGCATTTTTCCAGTATTCTACCAATAAACCGAAGTCTATTACCTGCTTTACCCATGACTGAGCCTATGTGGCTATTCTATTTCATATCCCTACAAAGTGGTACAGTGAGGTATTTGTATGAAATGGTCAGTTGAATTGTGACTCACTGATATTATAGTCATAGGATAGTACCTTTTTTTTTCATTTTGTGAAGTGCAAAATTTCATGTTTCTTGTACACAATTAAAGCATGTTGCCAGTATTTATACCACTTTGAAATCTTATCAAGATCTGACTGAATATTTATGCAGATTCTTCCCGACTGCACGTCATTATAGAAAAAAATCTGCTTTTCAAGTGTGCTTCAAACTATGGCATTACTATTAACATTGGCCACAAAGATCTCAACACATTTCCCTGGGGTATACCCAAAGTTACTTCTACATCTGACACTGACCCTCCATCCAAGATAACTTGCTGCATCCTCCCTACCAAAAAATCCTCAGTTCAGCCACAAATTTCACATGATACTCCATATGACTGTACTTTTGACAATAAGCATAGATGTGGTACTGAGTCAAATGCTTTTCAGAAATCAAGAAATACAACATCTATCCGATTAGCTTGGTCCACAGCTTTCTGTATGGCATGTGAGAAAAGTGTGAGTTGGGTTTCGCATAACCAACATTTTCAGAATCCGTACTACTTTGGCATCGAGGAGGTCATTCTTTTTGAGTTCACAATATGTTTTAAAATTTTAGAAGAAACCAATGTCAAAGACACTGGTCGGTAATTTTGTGGGTTACCTCTACTCTCCTCCTTGTAAAAGGATGTGACCTGTGCTTTCTTCCAACTACTGGACATGTTTTCCTGTTTGAGGGACCTACGACTGATTACAGTTAGGAGAGGGTCTAACTCAATGACAAATTCGGTATAGAATCTGACAGGGGTTCCATCAGGGCCTGGAGCTTTATTCAATTTTAATGATTTCAGCTGTTTCTGAGCATCACTGACATTAATACTTATTTCATTCATCTTTTCAATGGTACAAGGACTAAATTGGGGCAATTCTCCTGGGTTTTCCTTTGTAAAGGAACATTTGAAAATTGAGTTAAGCACTTCATCTTTCACTTTGCTAACCCTACTTTCAGTTCCTATCTCGTCAGCGAGATACTGGGCACTAACTCTGGTGCCACTAATAGCCTCTACATATGACCAGAATTTCTTTAGGTTTTGTGTAAGATCATTTCACAAATTCTGCTATGATGGTCATACACAAAAAGGGGGGAAAGGTATACAGTAGAAGAAGCATGGGTAGCTTTGAGAGATGAAATAGTGAAGGCAGCAGAGGATCAAGTAGGTAAAATGACAAGGGCTAGTAGAAATCCATGGTTGAATTTAATTGATGAAAGGAGAAAATATAAAAATGCAGTAAATGAAACCGGCAAAAAGTAGTACAAACATCTCAAAAACGAGATCGACAGGAAGTGCAAAATGGCTAAGCAAGGATGGCTAGAGGACAAATGTAAGGATGTAGAGGCTTATTTCACTAGGGGTAAGATAGATACTGCCTACAGGAAAATCAAAGAGACCTTTGGAGAAAAGAGAACCACTTGTATGAATATCAAGAGCTCAGATGGAAAACCTGTTCTAAGCAAATAAGGGAAAGCAGAAAGGTGGAAGGAGTATATAGAGGGTTTATACAAGGGCAGTGTACTTGAGGGCAATATTATGGAAATGGAAGAGGACGTAGATGACGATGAAATGGGAGATATGATATTGCATGAAGAGTTTGACAGAGCACTGAAAGACCAAAGTAGAAACAAGGCCCTGGGAGTAGAGAACATTCCATTAGGGCCACTGATAGCCTTGGGAGAGCCAGCCATGACAAATCTCTTCCATCTGGTAAGCAAGATGGACGAGACAGGTGAAACACCCTCCTACTTCAAGAAGAGTATAACAATTTCAGTCCCAAAGAAAGCAGGAGTTGGCAGGTGTGAAAATTATTGAACTAAAAGTTTAATAAGTCACAGCTGCAAAATACTAACATGAATTCTTTACAGACAAATGGAAAAACTGGTAGAAGCTGACATCGGGGACAATCAGTTTGGATTCCGTAAATGTTGGAACATGTGAGGCAATCTGACCCTATGACATATCTAAGAAGATAGATTAAGGAAAGGCCAACCTATGTTTCTAGCATTTGTAGGCTTAGAGAAAGCTTTTGACAATGTTGTCTGGAATACTCTCTTTCAAATTCTGAAGATAGCAGTGATCCAATAGAGTGAGTGAAAGGCTATTTACAATTTGTACAGAAACCAGATGGCAGTTATAAGAGTCAAGGGGCATGAAAGGGAAGCAGTGGTTGGGAAGGAGGTGAGACAGGGCTGCAGCCTATACCCGATGTTATTCAATGAAACAAAAGAAAAATTTGGAGTAGGAATTAAAATCCATGGAGAAGAAATAAAAACTTAGTTGTTTCCTGATGACATTGTAATTCTGTCAGAGACAGTAAAGGACCTGGAGGAGCAGATGAACAGAATGGACAATGTCTTGAAAGAAGAATATAAGAAGAACATCAACAAAAGCAAAACAAGGATAATGGAATGTAGTTGAAATAAATCAGGTGATGCTGTGGGAATTAGATTAGGAAATGAGGCACTTAAAGTAGGAAATGAATTTTGCTCTTTGGGCAGCAAAATAACTGATGATGGTCGAAGTAGAGGAAATATAAAATGTAGACTGGCAATGGCAAGGAAAGCGTTTCTGAAGAAGAGAAATTTCTTAACATCGAGTGTAGATTTAATTGTCAGGAAGTCTTTTCTGGAAGTATTTGTATGGAGTGTAGTCCTGTATGGAAGTGAGACATGGACGATAAATAGTTTAGAAAAGCAGAGAATAGAAGCTTTCAAAATGTGGTGCCACAGAAGAATGCAGAAGATTAAATGGGTAGATCTTGTAACTAATGAGGAGGTACTGAATAGGATTGGGGAGAAGAGGAATTTGTGGCACAACTTGACTAGAAGAAGGGATTGCTTGGTAGGATATGTTCTGGGGCATCAACGGGTCATGAATTTAGTATTGGAGGGCAGCGTGGAGGGTAAAAATTATATAAGGAGACCAAGAGATGAATACACTATGCCGATTCAGAAGGATGTAGGTTGCAGAAGGTACTTGGAGATGAAAAAGCTTGCACAGGACAGAGTAGCATGGAGAGCTGCATCAAACCAGTCTCTGGACTGAAGACAACAACAACAACAACAACAACAACAGTCATTGAAGGCTTCACACTTTGTTCTCTTGACAGCCAAATGCATTTCAGTCAGAATCTCTCTATCTACGGTCCTATGCTTTGTTTTACACCTATTATGCTGTAATCTCTATTTCTTAAGGAGTTTTTTTTTTTAGAATGACTGTATACCGGGGAGGGTCCCTCCCATCATGAACTGTTCTACTGGGTACACAGGGTGTATACGTGGACAAGGAAAGAAAATTCCCGGATTTTTCCTGGTTGAAAATACACTTTCTCCTGGGTGACAGTATATTTTCCCTTATCAATCGTTTGAATAGTTATGGTTTTATACACGGGCATGCAATTTCCTGGCACTTTAGAAAACGAAACTCAGGGAAAAAGACATGCTTTGGAAATATCTTTGATGTGCAGCAACATGTACGCTGCATATTAGGAAAGCATACATTGGAATTCCATCAAACACTGCATGTTACTTTCCGCTTTTGTAAGCCACTCGTAGCTCATGTCACGTGATCTCACCAGCCGATGACAGCAGATATTAAGAGCATAGGATACATGATGTAGTCAGCCAACAAACAGCAACATCACTGTTATGTAGCACGAACACACAAACAGGGAAAGCTAATACTTTAAATTAATATACATAGTGTTGCTACAAGAAAAGCAAAGCTTTCACATATATTGGTCTCACGCTGCAAGAGAAGCTAAGCTTTCGTGTATACTGTTGATCTTTTTTGCGTGTGTTACACTTCAAGATATATCACACAAATGTGCCAGTAAAATTTTTAATAATGTCTGATCTTCTGGGTTTGAAATTCTTCTAAATGGCTCGTCATCAAAGAGTTGATTTTTAAATGAGAGTCAAACACTCTGTGATCTAATAAATTCATGGTACATTCTTGCATATAGTTCAACTTATGTGAAAGGATATTTACTTTGAAAGTAAGGCTTTTCAAACCACTATTCACAATATTTTCCCGCGACCTGTTAGAAATAGATTCGTTTCAGCAGTTGCCAGAGAGCGCAGATAACAGGCAACACCGCGCTTGGGTAGTTATCATGATGTAGGAAGCTCGTATGTACGTATGTGTAAAACATTGAAAGATCATACATTATGTCACAAAATAAACAAGACATCAGAGGATACTGCAAGAGCATCGGAATTTCGTTAACCATATAAAAATGGGCGCATTTAAAGTGCATACTTAAAGGGCACATTTGTATGTCCAGATTCCCAATGAAGTAGACCTTGACCTGATATTAAGCTTTTCAGTGTGGTTTTCGGGATGTAAATTTTCATAGAGCACCAGTACTGCATTATATCATGTTTGCTTCTTTATTATGGCATAATGCCATACATGCTAGAAAATGAAAACGTGCACTTGAAATGCAGCGAACAGTTGAAACTAGCCAGTACCGTGGAATTAAACATTTCGTTTCAAATAAATTGACTGCCTCTGTGGAAAAGGTTAACGAAAGTCAAATTTCTTTAGCAAACAGACAAAAATAACTTCATTGTTCTGCATGGCGATTAATGCTTGACTGTCAGAAAGGTAGAAATAAAATAAAAGCTGAAACTAATGACATATTTCAGCCTTCCGTAATTATGTGAATGTGTTCTAATTCACTTGATAGCTCCCGGCCACAGATATCCATTTTGTTTTCATTTGACATGAGAGTAAACGAAGAGGAAACAGCAAAATCACTAAATGTAAACACGGGTCACGTGGAGACTACCCACTAGAACTCAGACTGCTCTGTGCATCAGCCCCGGATCTATGACATTTGCGAACCGGGTCAATACAAAAAAAAATCGAAATTTCAAAATATGTTCATCTTGTAGCGCACATCTTTCTGAAAAGTCTGAAATATAAAACATATGTATTTGAGGAAATGTAAGACATATTATTTGGTCTTAAGTACGCCAAAGTGCAGTGCCACACCTCTTCATAAAGCATTTTTCTACCGCACACCCAAACTATATTCAGGAGAGTGGAAATTGAAATGTCCTGTGGTGCCTCTCCTGCTCCCAGTCGGCTGGAGTTGATTGCACCCTGTTTCCTAAATGGCTGCTGGAACAGTCTCTTCAACATGTTGAATGGGACCCCCAGGCACACACACTAAGTGCACCTGTTGTTCTTTCTTGTCCCTAGCTGCTAAGGGGTACCATTATTTGCCATTTTTTTTTAATGGCAATGATTAATAGACCCCTTACTCTTGACACAGGGCAAAGTAGGTTTCCCAAAACAGGTGAAGTGAGCCCCACTGACTCAGTTTCAGTTTCAATGAAAGATAGCACATCAAACCAGTTGCTTAGGGAGATCAGTATAACACTAGTACTCCCCTGGTCCCCCCATCTACCCTGTACAGGACTCCTAAGTCCACTACTGACACACCATTCACAGTCAAATGGACGAATAGTGACAGATCCTGTACTTCCTGCAGATGAGACAGGATTCACAGATACTTGACGTCCCAGAGCGCTTCCAATACACTGATATGCAGCAGTTGCCAATCACTTAACAGTAGTATGCTGCTTACAAGTGTTAGTCAACTCATCCCTTGTTCGAGAACAGCATTTACAATGCGGCTGCATTGTGGCTGGTGCAGTGTATTACAAGACAGTGAACAAATAGCTTTAAACTAAGCCTGCTAACTACCTTTCATTCTGTTGAGCTAAAAAATTACTAATTCCCCATAAGAATCAAAGAAAATACACAAAACAAGATTTATATTAAGCCAACAAAAAAAGCTGTGGTAAAAGTTATACTTTCCTAAAACTTTTTGAGGTTAGTTATAGGCATTAACAAACTAAAAAATAGAGTTTATTTACAATAAATGTAGATAATACGTACCCCTCTTGAAGCAAAAACTAGGTTTACTATAATGTGTTACTTACAATATCTGCCACAGTACCCAAATTCACAAATGCCGATTTATTACAAATTAGGTGAGGTACAGGACAATGGTCTTGAAAATTCTCAAAAATGTATGTCTATTTGTGTGATATACACAAATTCTTGGGGAGCTATTCTTTGGCAGTAACTGTGAATCACAAATGCTGATTTGCTATGAAATAAGTTATCCACAACAATCGCACCAGTAACTTACAAAAATTTTCTAAAATATAGTTTTGTAAGTGTCCAAAAATTCTCAAAAATAATCTACTTCTCACATAGTTATATAATGAAACTAAAGAACAATTGTTCTGAACAAGAATAGGCCTACTGTTCTCAAAAATTTTAAAAGAGCACAAATAAGTTTAAGCTTACAATGAATGATAACAGTACGAGTTTATCGTGCCACTCAAAAATGTTCAAAATTTCACAATATATCAAATACAAATGAGTACTGATACAATCAACGAAAGATTATGCAGAAGTGATGTAAACAATAACATATATGAATCCAGAATTTCAAATTGGCATACGAATCTGGCACACACAGTCTCACACAAAGGAGAATTCTGAAGTCAGTTTTTACATACAGATAGATGTGCAAATTGCTTGAATTTTTACTTAGCTGATTCTGTGACAGTCTCTATACTGGTGTGCCGAAGATGAAAACTGCAGTGACAGTTTATCTCAGTCAAAATTGGAAAAATGTGCGGCGAGAACAAAGCATGTCTTCTGCCTGGAGCAGCTAACAAAACTGACCAGTGCTCCATTCATCTCCATAGTGTTGATGTGAACTTCTGCAGGTCTCCATCAGCTCCTGTGGGTACCATCTGGATAGCATGAAGCTTGCTGATAGAGTTGTTGTTGCTGGGCACTGGCCGTAGAAAACACTGGTTAGGTCCCTACTTGTTGCACACAATCAACTGTGTCATTACAGAATGTGCAATGAGGTCTCTTACGTTTGGTGCTGCAGTTTTGAGATGATTTATTTGAGGCAGCTATCCTGGGGCTTGCACACAACAATTTGGAGGCAATTTTTTTGTGAGTTTCTGCTCACTCTAGGAGAGGACTACAGCAAAGTAACAGATTTTCTTTGTGTGTGCCTACCACTAATGACAGATGTTAATCACTAACTACTGGCCTAACCTCTTAATCCCACATTACCAGACAACCAGTTGCTCAGTAATTCAGACACGATGTTGACTGACTACCATCAGTTAAAGGCTAAAGTCATGACTGGTTGCTAGTATGATATTCTACATTGGTGTTGATGCCACATGGTCTATACAGCCTGTACTGACACTGTTATTTTGGGTGCTTTAGTGAGTTTTAGAAGCTCAATTAATGTTGGGTCAGATTACTATAATGCCTTTGCACTGATTTGCTGTCCAGAGATAGACCTATGTCACAGATTTAAGATTCAGCATACAATGTGTCATTGTTCATATGAAATATCACCCTCGTGAGCCAGGCCTTAAAGATCCGCAGTCCACGCTGCATATGTTTACTGGTGCTGCTTAACATGATAATTTAACTCAGGCCTAACTGCTACCACATGGTTTAGTGACTGTAGCAGCCACTCAACAAACCATATACATTACAGAAGCAACACAAACTGAAGAGTTGACTGCACAGCTCTTGCACTCACATGAACTCCTAATCTTATCACCCCAATACTATGTATGAAATGCATATGGATCCACAGTGCCATCGATACTCCACCTAGTAGATCCCAAACATCACAGCAGCATGAAGTTAGTAAAAGCTCCACTATTAGCCTGTTAATGCCTTCGCCTATCTACTACCTCCTATTGCATGGGCCACAGTAAACAAGAATTTCTGTTGTATGTCAAGCCATTGAGATGTTTAGCCAGCACGAATCATATGCATCATATGAGATATATATTTTGGAACAACAAAAGGAACTGTGAAATAACAAACAACATTCGGACAAAACCTATAATTTTACGAGGTTGAGAAGCAAATATGATTGAGTCATCAGTAAAAAAAAAGTGATTTATTAATCGGAAGTGGATAATGTATCATTAACCACTTATAAATTAGTTTAAATTAATTATGTTTTGAGAATATTCATAGACAATGAATAATCTTCAACTGTGTGATATTTTTCAAAACAATGAGGTACATGCAACACAACTCAACAGTTTTTATATTCCAACTTTTTTCACTCCATTTCTTATTTTTCGTACATACTTTTCAAATTCTTGTTAGATGAGTATTCAATGGTGTGGGATCCATATGTTTCAAAAAACTAAACCCCAATGTTCTGCATATAGTATCATTGGTATATCTCCAGTTGATAACAGTCCTTGCCTTTTACAAACTTGTGACACCACATTTTGTAATGCTGCTTCTGGTATTTGAAGTCTATACTCTGTCTAATTCTGTTTCTTTTTCACATGGTCTTTGTTGTACAGAATATATGAATTAAAAAGTACTATATGAAATATGTAAAGAAAAAGTTTTGGTGGCCTTTCAAGTACTTCTTTGTAACAGGGAAACTTGCTAATATCTGATCTTGGCAGATAATACCAATCTCTTCCCTGCTGTAATCACTGACACATTTTGGTTTGAAAGTACTGTTTCATTGACTGTTGTTTTGTTCAGTCATTACTTCCGTGCTTTGTAGAAATAAAATAGGCATCCTGTTTATCCTTACACTTCAGTGCTAATATGCTTTGCACTTATCATGCATTCCTCATTTTTAATTTTGCTTCAACGAGATCTTCCAGTGTATTTTCTCTATTAAAAAACACTATCTCAACAACATTTCTTCCATTTTCAATTAAAGTTATAAACAATTCTGATAAAGCATACCAATTATCCACATACAAAGTGTGTCCTTTATTTAGAATTGACTTTCATCCAACAGTTTCAGATGCATTTTAATCGCAATCTGTTTTATTGTTTTATGAATATATTTTAAAATTCTAGCAATAGCTCAATGCTGATTCACAAAGCTTCTAAAATTTTATCCCAAACTTTGCCCTCTTTGAGGGAATAATTTGTTTATAAGATTGTGTCCCTTAAATTTCATTACTGATTCATTGATCACAATGTTCTCTTCCATTACAAACACTACTATGAATTTTTTTATTAAAATTGTCTATCACAGGCATGACTACATAATTTATTCATCGTGCCAGTCATATCATTATTTGCATAATATAAAAACCTAGTGATTTGCACATTTCTTTTCAGTGGCATAGTTTTCCTGAAATCGGTGTTTCTATGATGGCTCTGTTAGGCTAGTACATCTAATTTTTTTTTTGTAACTTAAGCCATTATAATGAATAATGCAAAGTACATTTTAAGTTAATTACAACTGACAAGGATCTGTGTCTCATCAATTTTCTTTCTTGTATTTTCATTGATCATTAATGGTTGTTCTGGATACTGATTTGTTTCCACAACAATATCAGCCAAAAACACATTGTCAAACAGTGCACAAAGAATGGCTAACACTTTTGTACTTCTGCCTAACTGCTCTTATACCAAGTGTCAGCATACACTCCTGAATTTGTGGCATGTTATTTTCTTCTTTCCAAATCTACTGCATAGATGATTGATGACGATACTGTCTTCATCAGTGATGTTATCTTCAGTGATTAATCTTCTTGAACACATGAAACACAACACCACTACTGTCCTATAACTATCAGAAAGGTCTATCAAATCATTGTTCACAATAACAACATACTGCTCACTACTATCATCAGTACTAGACATTCTTTTTACTGACACAATAGGTATACAGGGTGGTTAAATCTTTTAGGGACTTATAATCGACATGCATGAATGCAACAAAGTTGTACAAATAACTGAAGAACATTGAGAGCTGTTGAATCACGAGTCCGACTCATGTTGTTGTCGTTTGTGCCGCATTGCATACCATGAGCCTGGCGCATCTTGTTTACATGTGGACAGTGTAAAGAACCATGGTGCAGGTTCATGCTTACTGTTTATGGCCCAACTTCCTTACCATGAGTCACACTCGTGGTTGTAGGCCAAGGAGTTAATAGAGGCAGCCATCCCACCAAGAAGGGATCAACTTCAACAATGACTTGAGCTCTGCAGCAGCAATGGATCAAATGTGTAATCATCCACATAACCCAATTATTCCTAACAAGATTCATGAATCGGCCCAGATCCAGTAAACCAGCAGAAGCGAAATTGCAAATTTATCAACTGGCCTTTAAGCCCCCTCATAGGTAACATACATACGCCCCATTCTAAGACACTTCATGGTAAGTTATCTATTCTGTATTAAATTTTGACCTATTCCAAGGACTTACCATGTATAGAGATGTATGCTCCTGTCAGTAAATCATGAGTTCCTTAACCACGAAGTTTTTTTGGGGGGTTTGAGTTATAAAGAGATCAAACTACAGCGTAATCAGTCAACCAAGAAGTAATTGGTACAAATAGTCTTAGGAATAATTAAAGAGTTGGTTATGTATTCATGGACAATGGGCATGAGCAATGATATTTATCAATTGCATGCTGCATTTTGGAGGCAAAGTTGGTAGCTATCACTCGTGTCTTCAAGTACATGCATAATTTTTTACTAGAGCTGTGATTAAATGAGTTGTCTCCAAGGCTTGGAACAATGTAAAACTCAGAACTGCTTCACAATCTAGGTATTGAGATCATATTTGTATATAGAGTGAGTGAGTGAGAGTACATGCACACGAGTGTGTGTGTGTGTGTGTGTGTGTGTGTGTGTGTGTGTGTGTGTGTGTGTGTGTGTGTGTGTGTAACGATGCAAAATCTGTCCAACATATCATACAATTCAATGAGGGAAAGCAAGCTATAACACAAAATTTAAACTGTTAATAATCTGTTGAGCTGGTTTTGTTCATAGTAGATAGAGTGCCTCACCCTGCAGATAAAGTATGAGCATACTTGAGCCATGGATGCTCCACACCCACACAGTCAGTAACATCATCTCCAGCAAAGCAACTAATTAATTCATTCATTCACTCACTCACTTCAGAAGAATGTATCGGCCACTTATCTTGTTCTCATTCATGTTACTCACATAGAGTTTGTGTTAACCTTATTTTACAGAAACAAGTCTATCCTTTAGGATAGACTCTTTAGAGAGTTCTGTCAACTGTCTCACTATTGAATAGTATCATCATCATCATCATCATCATCATCATCACTGGCCTTTTGGTTGGTTGGTTGATTTGGTGGGAGAGGACCAAACAGTGAGCTCATCAGTCCCATTGGATTAGGGAAGGAAGTCGGCCATGCCCTTTCAAAGGAACCATCCTGGCATTTGCCTGAAGCGATTTAGGGAAATCACGGAAAACCTAAATCAGGGTGGTTGGATGCGGGTTTGAACCACTGTACTCTCAAAAGAGAGGACAGTGTGCTAACCACTGCACCACCTCGCTCGGCTACTCTCTTTTATGAGTGTCATTCAGAAAGTAAAGAATGCTTGTGCACAGATTCTGTGTTGTGTTTGCTGACAGCAAGATGTAGAGACTTGCCCACTTCAATTTATACATGGATCTATTGACAGCTAAATCTATAGCCCGCAAAGCACATGACCGACTGTGTGTGATGGAGGGCATACCTGACACCACTATCATTTCCCTGCAGTGTAACTCTGCCACAGCGGACCTCTTTGTCTATAGAGATGCAACATGTTACATTTATTTATGTTCATGGTCAACTGCCGGTCCTTGCAATAATTGCCAATCCTCTTATGGTCTTCCTGCATTTTGCTACAGTCTTCTGACCTTAGTACCTTTCTACAGATAACTGCATCATCTGTGAACAGCTTCACAGAGACTTCAGTGTTATCCATTAGATCATTGACATATTGAACCATAGTGGGTCTTGAACAAATGCTTCACATAGTTCTTGCCACATTATATTTATCAGTTTTGAGCTTTTGGCAACTTCCTCCATCTTCATCATCAGGAAATTAAATTTCAGTAGACAGTTAGATATCTCAGTTGGCCAAATTATGTCAGGGAGACATCATTGCAATTACATAGTTGTAAAAAGTATGTTTTGGATTTGGGAACATAGACAGTCAGTGACAGCAACACTGTCCTTTGGTCACAAGTGTCTGCAAGAAATCTGCTGTACTGGAAGAAGTGGTGGTGATGATGATGATGATGATGATTGGTTTGTGGGGCACTCAACTGCATGGTTATCAGTGCCCATACAAATTCCCATTCTCTGCTCGGTCCAGTCTCGCCACTTTCACGAATGATGATGAAATGATGAGGATAACACAAACACCCAGTCATCTTGAGGCAGGTGATACGGAAGAAGTGAATCTCTCTATGTGGTAACGACTGCTGGCATAACAGCATACTGAATGAATTACTAACTGCAAATCAAATTTTGAAGCACAATGTGAGATTGTCATGAGGATGCTGGGGGTTATGGTAGTGTTCCGTAACATGATGGACAAATCAAATCATGTAGAGAGTACCATTATTTTATAACTCTGAGTCACATAACATGGATCCAAAACAGAACAATTAAGAGAATATTGGAAAAGGAAATCCTGAGAACTGAATTAATTTGAAGTGCAAAAAAGTTTAAAAAGGCTGACATAGAGATTTTAACCGAACTGAGGATACACTAAGATACATATTATAAATCAAAATAGCTGCTACAGTCAAATCAAGGGATTGGATGTAGAGTGTGTGACACAGTCAGAAAAAATATTAAATAAATAAAATTGGTTAAATAGTAACAAAAATATGTGTACTATCTAAATTATATGTGGACAACTGTGTAAGGTTTCATTACAATGACTATAACAGTAATTACAAATACCTGATACAGTAGTAAAACAGCATTACTTCACAAAGCTAACTGATAATCACAATCTATTGTTGCAATCTCTTAAAGCTTCCCCCGGATGCCTTGAAAGACACAAATGAGGAAATATATCCAGGAGGTGATTGATATAGTTGTCAGGGCTGTCTTTGTACAATAATAATGACCTGTAGACTCGGTTGTCGCCGGGTGCTGCCTTTGTCATTTTAATCGAGAGTAACATGTTTATCTTTTGAGTAATTATTACCCAGCTACGGCAATGAAAAAACATCACAACTGCATTTGCAGAGAAATTTGGCCATGTTCATTCAATATCCACATCAAAAATACCTGTGATTGTAACAAAACAAAGTGCAGTTATATGTTTGGATACAAACTGTGAGTACTAAAAGCTTTGTAAATACTTTACTGATAAAACCATACTGCAAATTTTATACATATTATAATGAACTGTATGAACAGCCCTAAATGGTGAACGTATCATCATCATAGCATGAGGTTAACTTCATACTATCCACTCTTAGAACTCATATCTATTCACAGGTATTTAGTCTATAAAAACACACAACGTGAATTAACAAATGAAGAAAATTTATTAGCTGATAAATATCATCCCATAAATATAAACAAAATTTTCAGAAGCAACCAAAATAGTAAAACAACAGCTGCAGTAATGCTATGGGAAAATACAAAACATGACCAAAAGGTAGCAAATGTAGTTTCTTTCAATAAGTATTACCTGTAACATAGCCACTGGATTGATATTCCTTCCACAAAAATGGATAGACATTAACATAGGAAGCTTTGTCACCCATTCTTTTTCTTGTTTCTGGGAGTTCCAGTTCAATCTTCCCTACAAAATGTTCAATAATAGTTTCAAAAAGCATTGTAATTACTATTCACAAAAATATAACTGTTACAGTAATAGTATGAAAAACTTAGTGATAAGTCATGAGTTGTAATCTTACGTACATGTAATTTTATCCTTATCTTGTATGTATGGAAAAAGTTACTAGACAGGTTTAAAAATTTAATATAGGAATGTAATTCTTTTTTTGCAGTGTAAGAAATTATAATTCACAACAAGGATCATATTCATTTTGATTACTTTTTTAAATAATCTGAAAGTGGACAATAAATTGAGCCAGAAGGCAGCCAGTTGAAAAATGCTCCTGTTTGAGCACAAAAAGGTGAATTTCTTGTCTTTAAAAGACTCTGACAGGAAAGTGGGGAATGAGCTGTCTCAGTCATCATACTGCCTTCATCAACAAAAGTTCTGGCACTCAACATGTTTCCGCTCTTTTAACAGAATGTTCTAAATCCTTTTACTCAGCCTCCCTCTGTAGTGGCATTCACAATCAGCACCTCCCCATCACTGTTACTTACTACATGTCTTTCCCACTGTCTCCTTCTCTACCACCGGCACTTTCTCCTGTCTACCTCTGCCACTATCATTGTCTTCGTTCCTTTCTCTCTCACTCTTCCTTATCACTGTCTCCTCCTCTGTCTTTCTGCGATAGTGCCATTGTCTTTGTCTCATTCTTTTTCTTCCCCACTGACATTGCCTCTTTCTGTCTCACTTACAGTCTGCTGTCTTTCTCTTCAACAACCATTGTCTCTTGTCCACACATGTCCTTGTGGATGGTCTGCCCAGGTTTTTAACTCCTAGACTGGGAAACTTTAACAAAGGGGTATAGGGGATGGGTGAAAGTGTGCAAATGTTATGCTAGAGTTCGCTGGTCTAGGCAGGTGGCAAGTGGAAGGGGTGAGGGGGTTCCAGACCATGCAAACCTATGTATGGTCTCCACTCACCTCTCTCTTTTCATTTCTACCATCTCCTCTCTCTTTTACCCCCACTGCTATTCTCTCTACCTACATCACTTTCTCTTTTACTGGCACTGTTTCACACTGACCATCACTATCTCCTCTCTTCTTGTTTCCCACCGCTATTGTCTTAATCAATCTGTGCCCTATTATGGCAACACAGTGCACATACAAGGAAAATAGACATCCATCTGAAAGAATCAATGAGAATTATTATGGGTATTTAAAATCCATACTGATCCCTTGCTGCACACAATCATAAACATTCCACCACCTGAATTGTGATGCCAAGGAGCAACCAATCAAGAATGGAGGAATCTACATCACCCCAAGTATCCCTTCCAATTCATACAGTCTTAAATGACCCTCCTATAGATCAATTGATATCACGTACTCCACAGTAACATAATGGAAGAAACAACAAGAAGTCTGACATGAAAGAAGAGTTTTGCAAGAGATGGAGTGCTGCAACAACAAAACATCTGCCAGAATTAGATCTGAAGAGAAGTGAGTGGACAAGACAACAGGATAAGAACTGGTCATACCAGGTGGAATGCTATGATGCATCAGTGGAGACTCCGAAACTCTTCAGCCTGCAATTGTAGGGCCCAAGTACAAATCATTCAGCATACTGCACACTGATGCGCTGCCCTCTCAGAGAGTGTGCCCAGAACCATTCAGTGACTTTATTAATGCTATCAACTACTTCAACAATCTGCTATCAACTGCTTCATTCCCTAGATGTTGTACTATGTTTAAACGTATCTGTTTTAATTATGGCTGTAATTTTATGGTTTAAATGTTCTCCTTCTAGTATTATTGAATTATTAATTTTCATAATTTAAACATATTAAATTTGCACCTAAATCCTTAAATGTATAACTGTTACCTATATGTGTTTCTTAATATTTGTTGTTGTCACCATATGATAAATAAATAAATCTCTTTCTCTTTCATTGCCAAAATTTTGGGTGGTGAAGGCAGAATAAGAATTGAGGCAGTAGATACCCTACCTTTCTGTCAGAGTCTTTTGAAGACGAGCATATGGCTATATTTGTGCTCCAATAGGAGCATTTTCAGTTGGTTCCCTTCTTTTCCCTGTTACAGCAGGGTGCGCTACTCATATAAAATAAATTCTGTAGGTTGGTACAGTTTTGACAGTTTATTTATATACTTCCAACACATTTAGATATTTCAATACATGTTGTTTTTGTGGTCTTCAGTCCAGAGACTGGTTTGATGCAGCTCTCCATGCTACTCTATCCTGTGCGAGCTTCTTCATCTCCCAGTACCTACTGCAACCTACATCCTACTGAATCTGTTTAGTTTATTCATCTCTTGGCCTCCCTCTACAATTTTTACCCTCCACACTGCCCTCCAATACTAAACTGGTAATCCCTTGATGCCTCAGAATATGCCCTACCAACCGATCCCTTCTTCTAGTCAAGTTGTGACACAAATTTCTCTTCTCTCCAATTCTATTCAATACATCCTCATTAGTTATGTGATCTACCAATCTAATCTTTAGCATTCTACTGTAGCACCATATTTTGAAAGCTTCTCTTCTCTTCTTGTCCAAACTATTTATCGTCCATGTTTCACTTCCATACATGGCTACACTCCATACATATACTTTCAGAAACGACTTCCTGACACTTAAATCTATACTTGATGTTAACAACTTTCTCTTCTTCAGAAACGCTTTCCTTGCCATTGCCAGTCTACATTTTATATTCTCTCTACTTCGACCATCATCAGTTATTTAGCTCCCCAAATAGCAAAACTCATTTAATACTTTAAGCCTCTCATTTCCTAAGCTAATTCCCACAGTATCACCCGATTTAATTCGACTACATTCCATTATTCTCGTTTTGCTTCTGTTGATGTTCATCTTATATCCTCCTTTCAAGATACTGTCCATTCCATTCAACTGCTCCTCCAGGTCCTTTGCTGTCTCTGACAATATTACAATGTCATCGGCAAAACCTCAAAGTTTTTATTTCTTCTCCATGGATTTTGATCCATACTCCAAATTTTTCTTTTGTTTCCTTTACTGCTTGCTCAATATACAGATTGAATAACATCGGGGATAGGCTACAACCCTGTCTCACTCCCTTCCCAACCATGGCTTCCCTTTCATTCCCCTCGACTCCTATAACTACCTTCTGGTTTCTGTACAAATTGTAAATAGCCTTTCGCTCCCTGTATTTTACTCCTGCCACGTTCAGAATTTGAAAGAGAGTATTCCAGACAACATTGTCAAAAGCTTTCTCTAAGTCTACAAATGCTAGAAATGTAGGTTTGCCTCTCCTTAATCTATTTTCTAAGAAAAGTTGTAAGGTCAGTGTTGCCTCACGTGTTCCAACATTTCTACGGAATCCAAACTGATCTTCCCCGAGGTCGGCTTCTACCAGTTTTTCCATTTGTCTGTAAAGAATTCGTGTTAGTATTTCGCAGCCGTGGCTTATTAAACTGATAGTTTCGTAATTTTCACATCTGTCAACACCTGCTTTCTTTGGGATTGGAATTATTATATTCTTCTTGAAGCCTGAGGGTATTTCGCCTGTCTCATACATCTTGCTCACTATATGGTAGAGTTTTGTTAGGCCTGGCTCTCCCAAGGCTGTCATTAGTTCTAATGGGATGTTGTCTTCTCCTGGGGCCTTGTTTCAACTTAGGTCCTTCAGTGCTCTGTCAAACTCTTCACGCAGCATCATATCTCCTATTTCGTCTGCATCTACATTCTCTTCCATTTCTATCATATTGTCCTCAAGAACATCGCCCTTGTATAGTCTCTCTATATACTCCTTCCACCTTTCTGCTTTCCCTCCTTTGCTTATTACTGGATTTCCATCTGAGCTCTTGATATTCACGCAAGTTGTTATCTTTTCTCCAAGGATCTCTTTAATTTCCCCCCATGAACCATGGACCTTGCCGTTGGTGGGGAGGCTTGCGTGCCTCAGCGATACAGATAGCCGTACCGTAGGTGCAACCACAACAGAGGGGTATCTGTTGAGAGGCCAGACAAACGTGTGGTTCCTGAAGAGGGGCAGCAGCCTTTTCAGTAGTTGCAAGGGCAACAGTCTGGATGATTGACTGATCTGGCCTTGTAACAATAACCAAAACGGCCTTGTTGTGCTGGTACTGCGAACGGCTGAAAGCAAGGGGAAACTACAGCCGTAATTTTTCCCGAGGGCATGCAGCTTTACTGTATGATTAAATGATGATGGCGTCCTCTTGGGTAAAATATTCCGGAGGTAAAATAGTCCCCCATTCGGATCTCCGGGCGGGGACTACTCAAGAGGATGTCGTTATCAGGAGAAAGAAAACTGGCGTTCTACGGATCGGAGCGTGGAATGTCAGATCCCTTAATCGGACAGGTAGGTTAGAAAATTTAAAAATGGAAATGGATAGGTTGAAGTTAGATATAGTGGGAATTAGTGAAGTTCGGTGGCAGGAGGAACAAGACTTCTGGTCAGGTGACTACAGGGTTATAAACACAAAATCAAATAGGGGTAATGCAGGAGTAGGTTTAATAATGAATAGGAAAATAGGAATGCGGGTAAGCTACTACAAACAGCATAGTGAACGCATTATTGTGGCCAAGATAGACACGAAGCCCACACCTACTACAGTAGTACAAGTTTATATGCCAACTAGCTCTGCAGATGATGAAGAAATTGAAGAAATGTATGATGAAATAAAAGAAATTATTCAGATTGTGAAGGGAGACGAAAATTTAATAGTCATGGGTGACTGGAATTCGACTGTAGGAAAAGGGAGAGAAGGAAACATAGTAGGTGAATATGGATTGGGGGACAGAAATGAAAGAGGAAGCCGCCTGGTAGAATTTTGCACAGAGCACAACATAATCATAACTAACACTTGGTTTAAGAATCATGAAAGAAGGTTGTATACATGGAAGAACCCTGGAGATACTAAAAGGTATCAGATAGATTATATAATGGTAAGACAGAGATTTAGGAACCAGGTTTTAAATTGTAAGACATTTCCAGGGGCAGATGTGGACTCTGACCACAATCTATTGGTTATGACCTGTAGATTAAAACTGAAGAAACTGCAAAAAGGTGGGAATTTAAGCCATTTCTTTAGTACATAAAATTCTGCACAGAAATTAGTCATCTTAGATTTAAAAATCTAGTCAGTTGCCATGCTTCGTTTCTGACTGTATCACTATTAGGCATAAGAATAATACGAATATAAACATGACATGATACGTATATTCTTCCGGGTTTGCTGTTGTCTCACTCTAGTTTCGTAGTTTATTAGGCAGACAGGATTTAAATGGGATAGCAGCAAACACGAAAGAATACATGGCAAAATGTTTATATTCCTATTATTCTTATGGTGAAGAGAATACTGCGTGTGATTCACATTTCATCAGGTTCCTATTAGCAACAGTCTTGCCAGTCAGATTTTCGTAGTACATTGAAATTCTACTAAATTCGAAGATGAACAATATGGAATTTGTATTTACTTCGTTGGATAATGTATGAAAATGCAGTGGTCGAAACTCGGGGCGGAGAAAAAAAAAAGCTCGTCTTCCACCTTTTTTTAAAAAAAATTATTTACTGACGCAGAGGTTTTGTCGCCAGTATTTATCTCTGTGCCTACAAAGCATGCCTGTGTAGCGCTGCATATATTCGACGGCAGAAGTTAGTTGTGGCGGCACCTACCAACATTTTTCAGAACTTCCGCTTGCTTTGCACTCGATTCTAAGCTGCAGGCGGTTTTTTGGATTACAAAAACCGGAAGAAAAGTGCGGCTTAGATTCGAGTAAATACGGTATTGAAGCAGCTTAACAATTATTAAAAGTAAAATGTGTTTCTACCCAATAAACCTGTTGGATTGGTATTTGATAGGAAGTGTAAATATTTGAAACCAAATAATGATTGAAATTACAAAGTGGATCTACTATCATACAGGGTAACAATTATTGAACTATATGAAATAAAGTTGTCATAATTTATGAATGGTTTGCATTAGGATTTTCAAACTTCATGGTTGACTACAGGGCATGATGGGAATTAGGATGCACATGTGCGTGCATCTTCTTTTTGCTAGCCGTTTGCATGTGAAAATGTCATGGTAAAACATGCCTAAGCATACAGCGCTTGTGGAGGCCTACTATGCGAGCAATAAATGCCCAACTGTGGCTCAAAGGAAGTTTGCGACCAAGTTCAAGCTGAAGACAACCAACAATCAAGAATTTGATTCACAAGTTTGAGAGAACAAGTAGTGTTCATGATGACAGTGTTGGCAATGTCAGTCTCCACTCTACCTGAAAACATGGAGAAGACATGCACTGTGTTTCAAACAAGCCCCAGGAAACTTGTTGTTGAAGACCTGCACCTCTTCCGATACAAAATTCAAACCCCTCAGACACTAAGTCCCAGGCCCATGGGACAGCACTTGTGTTTCACAAACACTATTGTCCACAGAATTGACAAACAAGACTTTGACGTGAATATGGTTTGGTTTAGCGAAGAAGCCCACTTTTATTTGGATGGGTTCGTTAATAAGCAAAATTGGCATATTTGGGGCACTGAGAATCCGCATTTCATGATTGAGAAGTCTCTTCACCCTCAATGTGTGACTGTGTGGTGTGCAGTGTCCAGTTACAGAATAATCAGTGCAATATTCCCTGATGGCATGGTGACTACTGAACAGTATGTGAAGGTTTTGGAAGATGATTATCCAAAGTGACTCTGATTTCGACAACATGTGGTTCATGCCAGATGGAGCTTGACCGAATCAAAACAGTAGTGTGTTTGATATCCTAGACAAGCACTCTGGGGATCGCATTCTGGCTCTGGGGTACCAGAGACCACTGGCATGGGCCTCTATTGGCTGCCGTATTCTCTGGACCTGAACACATGTGACTCCTTTTTGTGGGGCGATAGTAAAGACAAGGTGTACAGCAATAACCCCAAAACCATTGCTAAGTTGAAACCAGCCATTCAGGATGTCATCAGCAGCATCGATGTTCCGACACTTCAGCAGGTCATGCAGAATTTTGCTATATGTCTGCACTACATCACCGCCAATGATGGCACGCATATCAAACTTGTCATAACCTAAATCTGAGTATCTGTGATGACATTTACATGTTGAATAAAAAGTGTACATGCTGTATTTGTAATTAATTTATGTTTTTTTCATATAATTCAATAATGGTCACCCTGTATATTCAGGAACAAACAGAATAGGGAGTGAAAACAAATAATTTCCAGTCAAGGAGCAGTATCAAAATGCAGTTTTGTTTTTGGGCTCAGAAGAGATCATGCTGTAGAACAATTTGGTAAACAGCACACCAGTAAACAATTGATTATACCAAGAGATGCTACTGAGTTGAGGTTGTGTGTCCTATCAGAAGCAAACACAGAGGTTGGTTGTCAAACTGCAGTTGCCACCTTATCGCTAAGCATTGTGTTGAAACATCTTGTGAAATGGGTTTTGGTGTATTTAATATGTGTGTATTATTACATTAGATTAGTACTTGTTCCATAGATCATGAACACGACACTTCGCAATGATGTGAAACGTGTCACGTCAATAAAAGACGTCTATACAAGATATTACATTACACAAAATATTACATGGCACTTAATTTTTTTTTTTTTTTTTTTTTGTGGGGGTTGGGGAAATTACTCATTTACTAAATCCAAAAATTCATCTAATGAGTATAAGGAGTTGCCATTAAGAAATTCTTTTAATTTCCTTTTAAATGCTATATGGCTATCTGTCAGACTTTTGATGCTATTAGGTAAGTGATCAAAGACTTTTGTGGCAGCATAATTTAACCCCTTCTGAGCCAAAGTTAGATTTAACCTTCAGTAGTGAAGATCATCCTTTCTCCTAGCGTTGTAGTCATGTACACTGCTATTAATTTTGAATTCGTTCGGATTGTTAATAAAAAATTTCATAAGTGAATATATATATTGTGAGGCTACAGTGGAGATCTCTAACTCTTTAAATAAGTGTCTGCAGGATGACCTTGGATGAGCTCCAGCAATTATTCTGATTACACGTTTTTGTGCGATGAACACTCTTTTACTCAATGATGAGTTACCCCAGAATATGATGCCATACAAAAGCAGAGAATGAAAATATGCGTGGTAAGCTAATTTACTGAAATATATATCACCAAAATTTGCAATGACCCTAATAGCATAAGTAGCTGACCTCAAACATTTCAGCAGATCCTCCGTGTGTTTTTTCCAGTTCAACCCCTCAACCTAGAAATTTTAAATATTCTACCTTAGCTACTGATTTCTGATCGAAGTCTATATTTATTAATGGTGTCATTCCATTTACTGTGTGGAACTGTATATACTGTGTTTTGTCAAAGTTTAATGACAGCCCATTTGCAGGGAACCACTTAATGATTTTCTGAAAAACATCATTTACAGTTTCACCAGTTAATTCTTGTCTGTTGGGTGTGATAGCTAGACTTGTATCATCGTCAAAAAGTACCAGCTTTGCATCTTCATGAAAATAGCATGGCAAGTCATTAATATATATTAAGAACAGCAGAGGACCAAAGACCGAACCTTGCAGCACCCCATTCTTGATTGTTCCCCAGTTTGAGAAATAAACAGTTTTTTGCATATTATGTGAACTGCTTATTTCAACTTTCTGCTCTCTTCCAGTTAGGTATGATTTAAACCATTTGAGCACTGTCCCATTCATACCACAGTACTTGAGCTTATCTAGAAGTATTCCATGATTTACACAATCAAAAGCCTTTGATAGATCACAAAAAATCCCAACGGGTGACTTCCGATTACTCAGAGCATTTAATATTTCATTACTGAAAGTATATATGGCATTTTCCGTTGAAAAACCCTTCTGGAAACCAAACTGACATTTTGTTAAAACTTTATTTTCACAAACGTGTGAAGCTACTCTACAATGCATTACTTTTTCAAGAATTTTGGATAAGGCAGTCAGAAGAGAGATTGGGCAGTAGTTGTTGACATCAGACGTATCCCCTTTTTTATGCAATGGTTTAACAATGGCATACTTCAGTCTATCTGGGAAAATACCCTGCTTCAGAGAGCTATTACATATGTGCCCTTGTTCCTGATTACCATATATTTGTAATATTTTTGAAGATGTGTTACCATGAACTACAACAAAACCCATTTGGGGGTTTTGCTTCCTGCAATGACTGTTTTACCATTTATAGGATGACAACAAAAATAAGCAGTTTTCATCAATGTTGCGATCCTTTATTATTGTTTTCACATTTGTTTTAAGCACTTTTTCATTGTACATGGTCAAAGGAGAGAAATCAGAGTACACAATTAACAAAAATAAACCACAAACTCTTTTTAATTAAGGATCAACTCCATCTGTGGCAGTTTAAATTAGTGTGTGGTTCTGTTTGATACTTTAGTGGCTGAATTGCTTCAAGTACACAGCAGCCAAATAACAACTTTTCCACAAAGTAGCAGCTGCCTGACAAGTCCACCCCAGTGCTGCAGATGATTAGGCGGGCTGCTTAGACTCAGTAATAATGGATATTTTGAAAACATTACAGTAATGTACATTAATAAAGTGAACACGCGGAAGTCCTTATAACAAGAACATGCAGCAGTGGCACCTGGAAACTCGAAGGGGCATGGCCTGAGGCCTGCTCATATTGTCTTCTCCATTGATGCTGCACTCACACTCTCTCTCTCTCTCTCTCTCTCTCTCTCTCTCTCTCGTGTGTGTGTGTGTGTGTGTGTGTGTGTGTGTGTGTGTGTGTGTACACGCGCATTTGCGCACGCACGGACGCATGTGTGTGTGGGCGCTCGTGCACGCGCACTCTAGCTTGAGAATGCATTTACTCTCAAAGTTAGCAAGTTTTCATTATTTTTTGTGTGTGCCTGTTGATGACTCAAAGCTTTTGCTTTTTGGTGAGTGGTCTCCCATACTCCTAAAATATTTACTTTTGAACAGAGCTTTCCTACTACTATATTACCCACAGTAATAGCTACATCGATTCTGAAACAATTGATCAGTATAAAAACAAAATGAAATCAGCCATAAAAGTAAAGATGACTCCTGAAATGCTTTGACAATTTTGTTTGATGACAGTGCTGAGTCACACTGTTCACAGTGAAGTGTTCAGCTTGCTTCCCAGAAGAACAATTACTGCTTGCAGCTAGCACAAAGAGTGCATAAAAGTTCCTAAGAATATTGCTTTTCATATGGTACACCCCTTTCCCCTCCCCTCAGGACAAACTATACTGAAAATGTCTAGACAAGACATGTTCATAAACTTAAGAGTTGGAACAGATATTTACAAATTATTTAAAATTCATCTCAATGATGCTGAACAAAAGGACGATCTCTTCAAAATTTGTTCCTTTATCAGTCAGCTCCATAACAAATTCTTGGAATTCACAGTATTCTCTGAATACTTCAGCAGCAATTAGCAAATACACTGGTGTCCAAAATTAAAGCAACGAACCATTATTTCCCTGTCTTGTGTCTAATTCACCATATAATCATACAAATTGTCAACAGATGTCTGTACAGTTGTGTTCTGCATAGAAAATGGCATTCTGGTCAATGGACAACCACACGTATGATGATGTCAGGGCTCCTATCAAATGGGGTAATGTTTGCCGGGTAGTCCAACATCCATAATCGCTTTGTGTACAGTCACCAATGATGCAGTACAGCGTAAAGATGATGCCTACTAGACATTCTGCACAGGGCAGGGCCAACCCTGTGTGATATCAGAAAGAGAGGACCATTATTTGGAAGTAAGGGCATGACAGTACCGCCTTAGTACTGCACTGTACCTGGGATGTGATCTTGCAGCACCTACATATACATCTACGTGATTACTCTGCTATTCACAATAAAGTGCCTGGCAGAGGATTCAATGAACCGCCTTCAAGCTGTCTCTCTACCGTTGCACTCTGGAACGGGTAAAATGAGCACTTCATTTTTTCTGTGTGAGCCCTGACTCTTACTTTATCATGATGATCATTTCTCCCAACGTAGTTGGGTGTCAACAGAATGTTTTCGCAATTGGAGGAGAAAACTAGTGGTTGAAATTTCATGAGAAGATCCCGTTGCAACAAAAAATGCCTTTGTTTTAATGATGTTGTTGTGTTGTTGTGGTCTTCAGTCCTGAGACTGGTTTGATGCAGCTCTCCATGCTAATCTATCCTGTGCAAGTTCCTTCATCTCACAGTACCTACTGCAACCTACATCCTTCTGAATCTGGTTAGTGTATTCATCTCTTAGTCTCCCTCTATGATTTTTACCCTCCACGCTGCCCTCCAATGCTAAATTTGTGATCCCTTGATGCCTCAGGACATGTCCTACCAACCGATCCCTTCTTCTAGTCAAGTTGTGCCACAAACTTCTCTTCTCCCCAATCCTATTCAATACCTCCTCATTAGTTACGTGATCTACCCACCTAATCTTCAACATTCTTCTGTAGCACCATATTTCGAAAGCTTCTATTCTCTTCTTGTCCAAACTATTTACTGTCCATGTTTCACTTCGATACATGGCTACACTCCATACAAATACTTCCAGAAAAGACTTCCTGACAATTAAATCTATACTCGATGTTAACAAATTTCTCTTCTTCAGAAACGCTTTCTTTGCCATTGCCAGTCTACATTTTATATCCTCTCTACTTTGATCATCATCATCAGTTATTTTGCTCCCCAAATAGCAAAACTCCTTTACTACTTTAAGTGTCTCATTTCCTAATCTAATACCCTCAGCATCACCCGACTTAATTAGACTACATTCCATTATATTTGTTTTGCTTTTGTTGATGTTCATCTTATATCCTCCTTTCAAGACACTGTCCATTCCGTACTACTGCTCTTCCAAGTCCTTTGCTGTCTCTGACAGAATTACAATGTCATCGGCGAACCTCAAAGTTTTTATTTCTTCTCCCTGGATTTTAATACCTACTCCAAATTTTTCTTTTGTTTCCTTTACTGCTTGCTCAATATACAGATTGAATAACACCGGGGAGAGGCTACAACCCTGTCTTACTCCCTTCCCAACCACTGCTTCCCTTTCATGCCCCTCGACTCTTATAACTGCCATCTGGTTTCTGTACAAATTGTAAATATCCTTTCACTCCCTGTATTTTACCCCTACCAACTTTAGAATTTGAAAGAGAGTATTCCAGTCAACATTGTCAAAGGCTTTCTCTAAGTCTACAAATGCTAGAAATGTAGGTTTGCCTTGCCTTAATCTACTTTCTAAGATAAGTCGTAGGGTCAGTATTGCCTCACGTGTTTCAGTATTTCTGCGGAATCCGAACTGATTTTCCCCGAGGTCGGCTTCTACCAGTTTTTCCAATCATCTGTAAAGAATTCGCGTTAGTATTTTGCAGCTGTGACTTATTAAACTGATAGTTCGGTAATTTTCACATCTGTCAACACCTGCTTTCTTTGGGATTGGAATTATTATATTCTTCTTGAAGTCTGGGGGTATTTCGCCTGTTTCATACATCTCGCTCACCAGATGGTAGAGTTTTGTCAGGACTGGCTCTCCCAAGGCCGTCAGTAGTTCTAATGGAATGTTGTCTACTCCCGGGGCCTTGTTTCGACTGAGGTCTTTCAGTGCTCTGTCAAACTCTTCACGCAGTATCATATCTCGCATTTCATCTTCATCTACATCCTCTTCCATTTCCATAATATTGTCCTCAAGTACATCGCCCTTGTATAGACCCTCTATATACTCCTTCCACCTTTCTGCTTTGCCTTCTTTGCTTAGAACTGGGTTTCCATCTGAGCTCTTGATACTCATACAAGTGGCTCTCTTTTCTCCAAAGGTCTCTTTAATTTTCCTGTAGGCTGTATCTATCTTACCCCTAGTGAGATAAGCCTCGACGTCCTTACATTTGTCCTCTTGCCATGCCTGCTTAGCCATTTTGCACTTCCTGTCGATCTCATTTTTGAGACATTTGTATTCCTTTTTGCCTGCTTCATTTACTGCATTTTTATATTTTCTCCTTTCATCAATTAAATTCAATATTTTTTCTGTTACCCAAGGATTTCTACAAACACTCGTCCTTTTACCTACTTGATCCTCTGCTGCCTTCACTACTTCATCCCTCAGAGCTACCCATTCGCCTTCTACTGTATTTCTTTCCCCCATTCCTGTCAATTGTTCCCTTATGCTCTCCCTGAAACTCTGTACAACCTCTGGTTTAGTCAGTTTATCCATGTCCCATCTCCTTAAATTCTCATCCTTTTGCAATTTCTTCAGTTTTAATCTACAGTTCATAACCAATAGATTGTGGTCAGAGTCCATATCTGCCCCTGGAAATATCCTACAGTTTAAAACCTGGTTCCTAAATCTCTGTCTTACCATTATATAATCTATCTGATACCTTCCAGTATCTCCAGGCTTCTTCCATGTATACAGCCTCCTTTCACGATTCTTGAACCAAGTGTTAGCTATGATTAAGTTGTGCTCTGTGCAAAATTCTACCAGGCAGCTTCCTCTTTCATTCCTTACTCCCATTCCATATTCACCTACTACGTTTCCTTCTCTTCCATTTCCTACTGTCGAGTTCCAGTCACCCATGACTATTAAATTTTTGTCTTCCTTCACTATGTGAATAATTTCTTTTATCTCATCATACATTTCATCAATCTCTTCATCATCAGCGGAGCTAGTTGGCATATAAACTTGTACTACTGTGGTAGGCGTGAGCTTCGTATCTATCTTAGCCACAATAATGAATTCACTATGCTGTTTGTAGTAGCTTACCTGCATACCTATTTTTTAATTCATTATTAAACCTACTCCTGCATTACCCCCCACTACATCTAACTTTAACCTGTCCATTTCCCTTTTTAAATTTTCTAACCTACCTGCCCAATTAAGGGATCTGACATTCCACACTCCGATCCGTAGAATGCCAGTTTTCTTTCTCCTGATAATGACGTCCTCTTGAGTAGTCCCCGCCCGGAGATCCGAATGGGGGACTATTTTACCTCCGGAATATTTTACCCAAGAGGACGCCATCATCATTTAACCATACAGTAAAGCTGCATGCCCTCGGGAAAAATTACGGCTGTAGTTTCCCCTTGCTTTCAGCCGTTCGCAGTACCACAACAGCAAGGCCGTTTTGGTTAATGTTACAAGGCCAGATCAGTCAATCATCCAGACTGTTGCCCCTCCAACTACTGAGAAGGTTGCTGCCCCTCTTCAGGAACCACACATTTGTCTGGCCTCTCAACAGATACCCCTCCATTGTGGTTGCACCTACGGTACGGCCACCTCTGTATCATTGAGGCACGCAAGCCTCCTCACCAACGGCAAGGTCCATGGGGGGGGTGGGGGGGGGGGGTGTTTTAATGATTGCCGCTCCAATTCACACATCGCATCCGTGACACTATTTTCTCTATTTTGCGATAATACAAAATGAGCTGCCCTTCTTTGAACTTTTTTGATGTCGTCCATCAGTCCCACCTGATGCAGATACCACACTGCACAGCAATACTCCAGAATACAGTGGACAAGTGTGATGCAAGCAGTCTATTTCGTAGACCTGTTGCACCATCTAAGTGTTCTGCCAATGATTCGCATTCTTTGGTTTGCTCTACCCACAATGTTATCTATTGATAGTTCCAATTTAGGTTATTTGTAATTGTAATTTGTCAAGTATTTAGTTGAATTTATGGCCTTCGAAATTCAGTGGATTTCTTTTAGTACTCATGTCAATAGCTTCACACTTTTCATTAATCAGGGTCAATTTCCACTTTTTGCACCATACAGATATCTTATCTAAATCATTTTGCAATTCATTTTGATCATCTGATGACTTTACAAGATGGTAAATGACAGTATCATCTATAAACTATCTAAGATGGCTACTCTGATTGTCTCCTATGTCGTTAATATAGATCAGGAACAAAAGAGGGCCTATAACACTTTCTTTGGGAACACCGGATATTATTTGTTCTACTCAATGACTTTCTGTCTTATTACTATAAACAATGACCTTCCTGACAGGAAATCATGAATCTAGTCGCACAACTGAGGCAATATTCCATAGGTACACAGTTTGGTTAGAAGTCGCATGTGAGGAATGATGTCTAAAGCCTTCTGGAAATGTAAAAATATGGAATCAATTTGGCATCCCTTGTCGATAGCACTCATTACTTCATGAGTATAAAGAGCTAGTTGTGTTTCACAAGAATGATATTTTCTGAATCTGTGCTGACTATGTGTCAGTAAATCATTTTACTTAAGGTAATTCATACTGTTCGAAAACAGTATATATTCCAAAACCCTACTGCAAATCGACATTAGTAATATGGGCCTGTAATTTAGCGGATTACTCCTACTTCCCTTTTTGGGTATTGGTGTGACTTGAGGAATTTTCCAGTCTTTAGGTACATTTCTTTCTGTGATTGAGCAGCTGTATATAATTGCTAAATATGGAGCTATTGTATCAGCGTACTCTAAAAGGAACCTGACTGGTATGCAATCTGGACCAGAAGCCTTGCTTTTATTAAGTGATTTAAGCTGCTTTGCTACACCGAGGATATCTACTTCTATGTTTCTCACCTTGGCAGTTGTTCCTGACGGGAATTCAGAAATATTTACTCCATCTTGTTTGGTGAAGGAGTTTCAGAAAACTGTGTTTAATAACTCTGCTTTAGTGGCACCGTCATCAGTGACTTGCATCGTTGTTATCGCACAGTGAAGGTATTGATTGCGTCTTGCCATTGGTGTGCTTTATGTATGACCAGAATCTCCTTGGGTTTTCTGCTAGATTCCGAGACAGAGTTTCATTGTGGAAATTATTAAAAGCATTTCACATTGAAGTATGTGCTATATTTCGAACTTCTGCAAACCTTTGCCAATCATGGCGATTTTGCGTTCTTTTCAATTTGGCGTGCTTTTTTCGATGCTTCTGCAACAGCAATCTGATCTGCTTTGTGTACCATGGGGGATCAGTACCATCACTTATTAATTTATATGGTATACATCTCTCAATTACTGTCAATACTATATCTTTGAAATCATTCCACATCTTTTCTATGCTTACACCGATAAGATCGGAGGGAGTGAAGACTGTCTTTTAAAAAGGCCTTAAGAGTATTTTTATCAGCTTTTTTAAATAGATATACTTTGCATTTCTTTTTGATAGTTGTAGGTGTTATGGTATTCAGCCTAGCAGCAACTACCTTGTGGTTGCTATTCCCTGTATTCGTCACGATACCTACTATTTATTCAGGATTATTTGTTGCTAAGACGTCAAGTATGCTTTCACAACCATTTATGTTTTGAGTGGGCTCGTGAACTAACTGTTCAAAATAATGTCGTGATAAAACACTCACAAGGAAACCTCCCCATCGCACCCCCCTCAGATTTAGTTATAAGTTGGCACAGTGGATAGGCCTTGAAAAACTGAACACAGATCAATCGAGAAAACAGGAAGAAGTTGTGAGGAACTATGAAAAAAATAAGTACAATATACAAACTGAGTAGTTCATGTGAACATAGAAAACATCAAGGACAGTGGGAGTGGTCGTGTGGTTAGTGAGAGCAGCTACGGAATGAGAGGTCCTAGGTTCAAGTCTTCCTTCGAATGAAAAGTTTAATTTTTTATTTTCAGTTTATGTGACAAACTCTTATGTTTTCATCACTTTTTTGGGAGTGATTATCACATCCACAAGGAAACCTAAATTGGGCAAGGTAGAAGAATCTTTTTACCCATTCGCTAAGTGTACAAGTTAGGTGGGTCGACAACATAGTCCTGTCATGTGACGCACATGCCGTCACCAGTGTCGTATAAAATATATCAGACGTGTTATCCTGTGGAGGAATCGGTTGACCTATGTCCTTGCGATCAAATGTTTTCGGTTCCGATTGGAGAGGCACATCCTTTTGTCTATTAAACGCACGGTTCTGCGGTGCGGTCGCAAAACACTAAACTTATTACAGTGAACAGAGACGTCAATGAACGAACGGACAGATCATAACTTTGTAAAAATAAAGAAAGTACAATTTTCAGTCGAGGGAAGACTTGAACCAAGGACCTCTCGCTCTGCAGCTACTCACGCTAACCACGGGACCATGGCGCTCCTGAGCTCACATTTTCCTTGATATTGCCTGTCTCGTGCATGGACTACTCAGTTTGTATATTTTGCTTATTTTTTTCGTAGTTCCACACAACTTCTTCCTGTTTTCTCGATTGATCTGTGTTCAGTTTTTCAAGGCCTATCCACTGTGCCAACTTATAACTAAATCTGAGGGGGGCGCGATGGGGAGGTTCCCTTGTCAGTACAATTTCAGATGATGTTTTATGCCTGCCGCCAGCTTTAATGTGTAATTTTTCCAGCATATTGAGAGTAGACTGCAGTCACCACTGACTATAACTATACGAGTGTGGTACCAATTTGAAATGAGACTCAAGTTTTCTTTGAACTGTTCAGCAACTATATTTCCAACTCGAGGGGGTAGGTAAAACGATCCAATTAATAGCTTAGTCCGACTGTCAAGAATAACCTCTACCCATAATATTTTGTATCAACTGTCTACTTCAATTACACTACAAGGTAAACTACTTCTGACAGCAATAAATACTCAACCATCAACTGTATTTAATCTATCCTTTCTGAGCACTCTTAGATCATTTAAAAAAATGTTGGCTGAACTTATTTCTGGCTTTAGCCAGCTTTCTGTACCTATAACTACTTGAGCTTCAGTGCTTTCTATTAGGGCTTGGAGCTCTGGTTCTTTCCCAATGCAGCTACAACAATTTATAACTACAATACTGATCGTTTCTACAACTACCTTACTGTGCTTTTCTTGCCCCTTTTTAGACGAACACCCTTTCTGTGGTTTCCTGAGCTCTTCTAAACTAAAAACTTGCCCAGTCCACACCACACAGCCCCTGCTACCCATGTAGCGGCTTCCTGTGTGTAGTGGACTCCTGACCTATTAAGCAGAACCCGGGAACCCACTGATCGATGGTGCAAGTCAAGGAATCTGCAGCCTACACTGTCACAGAACCACCTGAGCCTCTGATTCAGACCCTGCACTCGGCTCTGCACCAAAGGGCCACAGTTGGTTCTATCGATGATGCTGCAGATGGTGAGCTCCATCATAATCTCACAAGCATGACTGGCAGTCTTTACAATTTCTGCTAGCCGCCCGAAACCATATAGAATCTCCTCCGATCCAAAGTGACACACATCATTGGTACCGACATGAGCCACTACCTGCAGTTGGCTGCACCCTGTACTCTTCATGGGATCCGGAAGCACTCTTTCCACATCCGGAATTACTCATCCCCCACTCCCAGTATGCACACTGAGTGCACACTGGCTTCCTTCTTCCTTCTCTCCTTGGCAGCCACGTTCCTATGGGGCCCCATTATGCGCCTAACATTGGAGCTCCCAACTATCATCAAACCCATCCTCTGTGAATGCCCAGACCATGCAGCCCAAGAAGCTTCCTCGGAACAGGGTGGACGACGGTATTTGGTTTAGAGACTTCGTCAGCCACAGATAACACCCAAAACCTGTTTGTCAAAGGAACCAGGGGGAGGCCCCACAATCGCCCCTCAGAAAGTCTTTTGCCGCCTGCCAAACTTTGGAATGATCTCCCACTCAACCACCGGTGAGGGGTCAACCTCAGTGCAGGCGGTACCCAAGGCAGCCACGGCAGTGGACCGACTGGGGGACACGTGGGATGTGCTCAACGTCCCTCACATCCCCACATCCGACCCCCCACAGTGATGCCCCTTGGCAGCAGCCTCAAGCTGTGTGACGCAAGCCAACACAGCCTGGAGCTATGAGTGAAGGGTCACCAACTTAGCTCGCATCTGTACACAGCAATCACAGTTCCTGGATATGTCATATCGAGACAAATGGTGTACAAAAGGCTTTGAAAAGTCACCTTTATTGTTGGAGACCTGCTGTACGTGCTCCTCGGATGCGTCTTCACAGAAGGGAACGTCTAGAGTGGAGTCATCAACATGCCAGATGGGCAGTCTAACAGTGGGTCAATCTTTTTCTCAGAGATGAGTCCCAATTTGGTCTGGAAAGTGATTCTTGATGCATTTGCATCTGGAGGAAATGTGGAACATGATTTTGGGACCCAAACATTATGGTAAGAGGCCAGTATCGAGCAGGATCCCTAATGTTGTGGGCAAGGATTATGTTGACAACATTAACACCTCCTCAAGAAATTGTACGGGTGAACTGGCAAGGTGTAACTGCTATCAGGTATCATGACAAAGTCTTGGGCCCTCGTGTGGTGGTTGTGAGGTGGTGCACGCCCAGGCTTCGTATTGCTGGATGATAATGATCGATCTCATGGAGCAAGAGCAGCTGATGTTTTCTTGAAAACTGAAGATATTGCATTCACGGCGTGGACTGCTTGCTTTCCCCGATTTGAATCCCATAGAGCATGTCTCGAGTGCACTAGGGAGACAGGTTCGATCATGTCAGCAACCACTCTCCAAGGCTTACGAGCAGCTGTCCAGGAAGAATGGGAGTTACTGCCTCAATGTGAGATTTACGATATCATTCACAGCATGCCCCATCGTTTTCAGGACTGTATTGCTACCAGAGGTGGTCACGCCCATACTGAGCACATGACCAGTTGTAGGAATGTGTGTGCAAATCTATTAAGTTGGAAAAAACGAAGAACATTTTTGTCTACCGTTATGCATACTGCAGTTTTTTACGTTCTGTATTCTTTACATTGTTTCTACTTTACTGTCACCCGTTTGTACTGTTTTGTGGTAAAATAAACACAATCTTGCAAATTTTCCATTTGTTACTTTAATTTCGGACACCAGTTTAGTTCAGTACTATGGACATCACTTTCTGAAACATTTTAATTGTGAGATTTGGGCTCAGATAGATGGCCATGAGCTTTCCCTTAAGTGGTTTCTGCTAAAAAGAAAAAAAAGAAAAAGAAATACGTGTGATCCTACTGAAGTTTCAGTTTATGGGGCTTCGTGCCTCACCAGTACTGCAGATGACTGCCTTACAGCAAAATACAGATTTTTCATACAATCTACTTCAACAACTTCTTTTACGTTTTCATCAGATGAACAACAGGAACCTATCATATAAACAGAATGAATAATTACCCCACTGAAAGTGAGAGTAACGTGAAGAATAAAGAAAGAGGAACCCATGATTACAGATTCAACACTAAAACAGAAATATTGGCAGTAAGGTGTAAACATAGTGTTTAATCATGAGACACTGCAACCAACAACCCTCGGCAAGTGATGGATCAAGTCTGGAAAAAAGTATATTCAAATTCTGCAGTCTATATTGACTGCAAAATACAAGTCCACTGGAGGTACTGATAGGCTTGACTGGAATATGTAGAAGTACTGGATCGGAATTTGGATAAATAAATGGTACTTTCAACTGATAACCAGTGCAATAGATGCATTGACTTGGAAATGAAAATACTTCTATGCTTCAATTCTTAAAATTTGTTGCAAGGGTATATCTTGCTCAGTCATCATCTCTGTCCAACCTTAAGTGAGGTTCATATCTTTCACACATAAAACCATTAACATCACATGTTCAGGCAGCAATGAGAATTTCCAGAACCACACATATGATTGAATGTACAGCAAAGTTTACAAGAAAAATGCAAGGAAGCAGTACTGTATACATAATATGTGGTTATATATTGACAGTTTTGCTGCTTACCCGCCAGGCTAGCTGAGCTATAATGCGCTGCTTCCTTGACTCGGGTAGGCGCGCCGGCTCCAGATCGAATCTGCCTGGTGGATTAACGACAAGGGCCAGTATGCCAGCCAGCCTGGATGTGGTTTTTGGGCAGTTTTCCACATCCCACTAGGTAAATACCGAGCTGGTCCCCACGTTCCGCCTCAGTTACATCCAGGCTGGCCGGCATATCAGCCCTTGTTGTTAATCCATTGGGCGGATTCGATCCGGGGCCAGCGTGCCTACCCGAGTCAAGGAAGCAGTGCATTAGCGCTCTCAGCTACCCTCGCAAACATTTGAAACATGTTCACATTATCCCATGTCTTACACTAGACGCAGACAGCTGGGGTACACTAATTCTATCCCAGGGGGTTCGGGGTGGTGGCAGTAAGGGTATCCGGCCACCCTCTGCCACTAACACTGCCAAATCAATAGTGACAAGGCCGACCCCGCATTGCCGCGGGAATAAGGCCTCACAAGAATGATGACGATTGACAGTTTTGCTGCTTGGCATTCAAAGTAAAAAGTTATTGTAATGTTAATTGGTATTCGTGTGATCCCCATTTGGAGGTGGATTGCAATACACAGTCAAATTTTTTCTAACATTATTTCTTTGCTAATAAATTACAAGAGACTTCCTAGCTTCCAGAAATATTAGTTCTTTCCTCTGAGAGGAGAGCAGGATACTTTGGAAAATGTTTAAAAGGAAGAGCAGATCACCCAGACACTAGGATAAGAGGATCCCACCTGTAGTGAGGACAGGCATAGGCAAAGAGGAAGGAGGAAGCACTGCTACACTTTACACCTGCTGAAAATAAGTATTGGCAGCAATTCCATCTCATAATTTATTAGTTTTCTCAACAAAATTTTTCTTTGTACTATACTTTTCTTCTTATTTTTATTTTGTTATACTTAGCACCACCTGGCAATTAATTTATGTCACAGGAAATAGTGTGTTTCATGACTCGCTCTGGACTTTTTGACCTTTATGGGTAAAGATATCTGTGATGAGCAATGTCTTTGGTGTAAAGTATCCCACACAGTTTGTTGAGCATTGATGTAACACTCTTATGCTCAATAAATAAACTAGTCATGAACTGTGTAGATATTCTGTGAATCTTTGTTCTCTCATCCATTAATCTACATTGAGAAGAGTCCAGACTGATGAATGATGCTCAAGATCTGGGCAAACAAGCGTTTTGTAAACAACCTGTTTCATATATGAATTACAATTTGTTAGGATTATTTCAAAAATCTTAAAATGGGGTCTGCGTTCCCATGGTAGAATTTAACAATTGTTCAATATTAAACTGTTCTGGAGAGGAGCTCATTGAGATCTGAAGGTTTTGAACGATTCCAGTGACTGACTGCCAATTTTCTGATAAATACTATCAACTTTGCATTCTCTGAAAATGTCCAAATTATGATACGATTAACTGTAGCAGCAAAGTGTTCCTGGTTTCCACCTTTCAAAGCAGTTAATGTCAGGAGATTTACCTAATTGTCTTTGTGTGTATGTGTGTGTGTGTGTGTGTGTGTGTGTGTGTGTGTGTGTGTGTGAGAGAGAGAGAGAGAGAGAGAGAGAGAGAGAGAGAGAGAAAGTGTGTATGTTTGTATGGTGGAGATATAAATGGACTGGGACTTCAAACATTCATACACAAACGATCAAAAATGTTATACTGATGTTGTATAAGCTTCTTAAAACACAAGTCATATTTCACATATTGCAAAAGTTAGAAAGGCAGCTTTAATTACTATGATAGAAGGTGCTTCACTACAAATACCTGTAAGAATAGGGATGAGTGCTTGTGGTGTTCCATCTCCAACAATATTATATCCGTGTAGTTCAATTGCATTCAGGTTTTCAGTAAGAAACTTATAAGACTGTGGCATTTTTCTGATGAACATATTGTGAGACAATGAGTCAAATCCAAACATCAGAACATTCAGTCTGAGAGCATCATGTGGTAGTTTATCCCAACCAGTGCGATCCAAAACATCTTGATCATGGCGTATTCCTGCCAAAACACTGTGCCATCTACAACAAATTAAGAATCACTGCAAAAAAATGTTCAACTTTGAAAAATTTGATACAAGCATATTTTCTTCTTAAATAAAACTTATCTCTTAAGGGTACACAATACTGACACTGTAGCTATAAGATAATGCAACCAGTCATTTCACATTATTTTCACTCAACCTCACATTGCTCAAAATGCATACTGTAATGGAACATATTTTTGGACTACCTCTTAATTTCACCAGCACTTCATCTCGAGTAACTTCAGCATAACAAAACAGAACTCATGTTAATGTTCACCCATCATCGCCCAATGATAAGCCTCCTTGATCTAAACAGCCAGTTAATAGAGTAATACATCAATTCACGTCCCATGAGCTACAGCACTTGCCTAGGTAAGTTGGCTTGAGTGCTCCAACAACACAGATTGCAGTATCACAGGTGCTATAACATTTGAGGGCTATCTGTAGAAAGGCCAGACTAACCCATGGCCAGAAGAGTGGCAGCAGCCTTTTCGGTAGTTGCAGGAGCAACAGTCAGGATGATTGACCGATGTGGCCTTGTAACATTAGCCAACATGGCCTTGCTGTGCTGATTCTGCGAACAGTGAAACCAATTCGAAAATATAGCAGTAATTTTTTTCCCCAAGGGCATGCAGACTTACTGTATGGATTTATGATTATGGCGTCCTTTTCAGTAAAATACTACAGACATAAAATAGCCCCCATTCAGATATCCAGTTAGGGGCTACGCAGGAAGAGTCTTCATTGGGGTCTGGCATTCTACAGATTGGAGTCTGGAATGCTAGATCCCTTAATTAGATGGGTACATTAGAGAACTGAAAAAGCGAAATGGGATATGGTGAAGTTAGTTGTAGTAGGAATTACTGAAGTGTGGGGCAGGAATAGGCCAAATAGTGAATAAGAAAGCAGGAATACACATAAGCTACTATGAACAACATAGTGAACACATACTAGTATCCAAAACAGACACAAAGCCAAAACCCATCACTGTAGTAGAAGTTTATATGCGAACTAGCCACTCATATGAAGAGATTGAAAGAAAAATAATGAGGTAAAGGAAATTATCTAGGCAGTTAATGGAGACAGAAATTTAATTGTGTTGGGGACTAGAATTCGGCAATGACCATCCAGCGAATGTTTGTGTGTACAGGTCTCCACAGCAGACAGCTGGTTCATGCGCACATGCTGACTGCTGATAACATCTTTTATGTTCCCTCAGAGAGACAGTCATTGGAGTGTGCAGTGTGAAATGTCTGAAAGCAAATACCCTGCAACAATTGTGGGAAGGGTCCAGGTTGGAGGGCATTTCCTGGGTTATCTCATCATTCTGGAAGGCACAATGGATCAACACAAGTATCAATCTATCCTTGGGGATCATGCTCACTACTACATGCAGTTTGTTTTTTCTTGGCATAATTGTGGGTTGAACAAGCATTGAGGTACGAGCGGGAGCATTATTGTGATGCAATTTCCAAGACTGGTTTTGCCACAGCTCCGGTTGTTTTCTTCAAATTGCTTCAGGCAAACAGCACTCCCAGGTAATATTCCTTACTAACCATACAACCTTAAGGTAGAAACTAATGACACACTATCCCACTGTAATCGAAGAAAACAGCGTGAAGAACCTTCACATGTGATCAAACTTGTTGCATTGTTTTGGTATTGACTCTTCAGGCAGTTTCCATTGGGACAGTTGGGTCTTGGTTTCGACATCATGCCCATATATGTTCTGTCAGTTGTTATAACTTTCAGTAGAAGTTCTGGATCATTGTCAACTTCATTCTGCAATTCCTGAGCTATGTCTACACAATGTCATTTTTGATCAAAATTCAACAATTCCGAACACACTTTGCTGCTACACGTTTCACGCCCGAAACATTTTTTAAAAAATTAAAAAAGTAAAAAAATCGTTTGGCATAAGCCAAGGTAGATGCCAACATCATTAGCAACCTAGCTGATGGTGATTTTCCAGAATCAAATTTTTTTTTACTTTTTCCACATTGTCATCAATAACTGATGTGCTAGGGCAACCAGACAGTCATCATCTTCAACATCTTCCTGACTCTTTTTGAAATGTCTATACCACTTGAAAACTCTAGTCGTTGTCATAACAGATTTGCCAAAAGCCACAGTCAACATTTCAAATGCAGTGCTGCATTTTATTCCTTTTTCAACCAAAATTTAATGCAAATTCTTTGACCCCTCTTTCTCATAAGTAAAAATACACCATGCACTCGAAAACAGGTGAAACCTTTTCAACTGTCAACAAACAAGTTAAAAAAGCTTTGAAAATCAGATACATAAAGCCTATGAAATTAAAAATATTCCTGTTATTTTTATCACACCTCGTACTTGCCATAGATCCTCAACCAAGAAACCTAGCACAGCTGGCCACAGCACTGGCTCCACATCCCTGTCTGTGTCTTCTAGAACCTCACTGACAATCTTCCTGCACATCTCACAGTGCTCCACACTACAAAAGGTGATCATCTGGGCATGTGATAACATTAATGTGATTACACACCATATAATGGTAAAACAGAGATTCAGAAACCAGATTTTAAACTACAAGACACATCCAGAGGCTGATGTGGATTGACCGTAATTTATTTGTTACAAACTGCAGATTAATACCAAAGAAACTCCAAATGTTAGGAAACTGAGCAGACAGAACCTGCATAAATTGAAATGACCAGAGGTTACTGAGATTTCAGGAGCAGTATTAGGCAACACTTAACTGAAACAGGGGAAAGGAATGCAATAGAAGGGAAATGGTTAGCTTTAAGAGATGAAATAATGAGGGCAGCAGAGGATTACACACATAAAAAGACAAGGACTAGAATAAATCCCTTGATAATAAAAAGATATAGAATTTAACTGCTGAAAGTAGAAAATATAAAAATTCAGCAAACAAAGGAGGTGAAAGAATATAAGGTCATAACAAAATGACTTTTTTCATAAAAAAAATGAGATATGGCAAAGTAGGAATGGCTGGCAGACAAATGCAAGATTGTAGAAGCGTGCATAACTAGGGGAAAGGCAGATGCTGTCTATAGAAAAATTGGAGTCCAGCCCAGGATGCTCAAGGTGACGGTTATGTGTGCATGAGGTGTGCTTGCTTGCGTGAACAGTGTACATTTCTCTTTTTCTGATGAAAGCTATGGCCAAGAGCTCTGTGTGAGTGTCTTAATTGTGCCTGTCTGCAGTTTAATGTGTCTTCTTTATGGTAAATAGCAACCTAGCTTTTCCTACATTGTTGAAAAATGAAAGAGCTCTTTCAAGAAAAGAGAAGCAACTGTATGAATTTTAAGAGCTCAGATGGCAAATCAGTATTAAGCACCTGACAAGTGAAATCTGGGAGGAATATATACAGCACCTATATGGGGGAAACAGACTTGAGGACAATATTATAGAAAGAGAAGAGGAAGTGGGAAAAAGATGAGATGGAAGATATACTGCTGTCAGAAAAATTTGACAGAGTACTGAAAGAACTAAATAGAAACAAGACCCTTGGAGTACATGACTTTCTTTCAGAAGTATTGAGATCCTTGCAAGAGCCAGCCATCAGACACAGCTGCACTAGTGCCACTGCATGTGGACGATTTGTGTGTGTGTGTGTGTGTGTGTGTGTGTGTGTGTGTGTGTTTCTAGCATTCTTATTTTGCCTCAGCAACTCAACACCGCCTCTATGTGGTGAGTAGAATTCCATCCTTTTAATAAATTTTTATTACATGTTTCATGTTTTATCATCCATATTAATTGTTTTAGAGATCATGCCCTATGATCACATACTTCACAAAGCATGCAAGCCATCTACCTTTTACAGCAAGGAATATTCTGTAGTAGGAAGTTAACTTCCTGCTACCTTGGATGTTGGGCACCAAATTTGCTTCAATAAATACAACAAAAAAGAATGAGTTGACGGAATGGAAAGGAAAGGAAATACATCTAAGAGCACCTAGAATTTTTTTGGTAAGCCAAATAGGGTCTTCCAGTATGTCAAAAACGGGAACAGTCAGTTTGCATCACTAGTTTCACGTTATGGCATTGAGATCTGAATTAAGATTAAAGGCTGTGCAGTGAGCAATGGTGATACGCATGCTCAGGAATACTAGTCAGCACAGCAGAACAACAAATAAATCAGGGAAGAGCCTGGAGTGAATGCTAGTGTTGACCAGCAAAAGGGAAGGAGGAAAGGAAGGAAGGAAGGAAGGAAGGAAGGAAGGAAGGGAGATTAGTTTTCAATACCCATTGACATTGAGATCATTAGAGATGGAGCGCAAGCTTGGAATGTATCAAGGACGGGGAAGGAAGTCAGCTGCGCCCTTGCAAAGGAACCACCCTGACATTTCCTGAAGGAATTTAGTGCTGAGCATTATCTAGAGCATGATTTAAGGGACTTGAGTGCTTGCTGCACCCAACCAACATTAGTTTTCCTGAACTCTAGAGAAATGAACTTGCTTTCTAACATATTTTCACATCCTGTCACCCTCCAGGAAATACACTCCATTAACTATATCCTCTTTTCCACCTTTTTCACTTTTTTAGTCCTTCTCTTTCTTATTTTGTGCTTATTTCTTCCTCCATCTATTTTGTTTGTTTTATATTTGCATCTTGTGGTTTACTTAGTTTTTAGCTATAATCTCTATCTTACAATACATTTTCACATTTGAATTTTGTCTATTATAACCCACTGTTAGGGAAACCTCATTATCTGCAGCATTTGCCTACTCCACCACAATTTTTGAAAGAAATTTCTTCCCATGTTTTTGATGTTTTTCTGATTTTTTCTTTTCTTTCAACAACTGAATTATTTCTAATGTTTCAAAAGCTAGACAGTTTAAGGCTGTATTTTACTGTTGTCAATAATCCCTTCTCTGGTTGGTTATCTTTTATATTTTGGTAAATTGGTAATATATCTCATCTGTCTTATATGCAGAGTTTCAATTTTTTTCTTGCATTATTTTACGGCAAATGTCCATGAGGCTGCTGGAAAAGCCCTCTACAAGATTTATTCATCTATATTGCTCAAATGTAGAGCATATGTTTACTGATAATTTGTGCTATAAGTAATTAGGTAAAGCATGTTTTCAACAAATTATTAATAAAATATATAGTCCAGTAAAACTATTTTGAATGAAATTATTTAAATAATAGTTGTGGAATATGGAACTTACGTGTAACCTTTACTTGATATGCAGTTGACTTTCACAAAATCAGACTCCTCCAAGTGGTACTCTGTATGTGTTTGAGTTGTTACACCATCATGTGTTGCATGATCACTATCACGAAATATATCTGTCAGATGAAATCACGGAGGGAAAACTTAATTATCATTAAAATATTGTATACAATCTTTTCCCCAAAACTTAAGGGGACTACAGTTACAATACAAGTAAATTTCTCTCTCTCTCTCTCTCTCTCTCTCTCTCTCTCTCTCTCTCTCACACACACACACACACACACACACACACACACGTGTGGTGATTTTTTTATGTATACAGAAGCATCACTTACAGGAAGTACAGATAATTTGCATATGAAAATTCCTCTTCTATTTCTTTGTTTGGTCAATGGTTTAGTCAATAATTAATACCAAAGTGTTTTGTTTACAGAAATAGGCAGCCACACTGGCAGAAATTCATAGTTCAAGTTGACAATACAGGGAGGATAGGTACAAGGAAACATACACCACATTTGCTCGACAATATTTGCCACGTAAAACACTGCCAGATAAGCTCTGAAGGTGTAAAATGTTTCCACAGTTATGACTCTTCTGCTTGGTTCACTACTGAAACTTTCTCTGAATTTTACAACCAACATAATTCCTTCTGACAAAGCAGTTTCATGAAATCTTTATAGTGTGATAATTTTATGTATGACTTAATTAGTTTTATGTTCTTCTGACTTGTCATTTATGAGCTATAAAAATGTAAAAATAGCTTCATAAATATTTGTTTTCATGAAAAACGGTTCATAATGCTTCAGTTCCTTTCAGCTTAATCTGTCATTTGATTTTCCATACACATTAAAAGTCACGATATAATTTGCAAGAGAACAAAAAACAAGTTGACATTCATAATTAGTAAAACATGATTTTATTAATACAGTATGATGCATTTCAAGTTGTTAACTTCAATTCATTTACACATTGTTTTCTGTAGCTTCCGTCATGAAGAAGAGCCTTAAGGAAAGTGGATCAAGTTACACATTAACCTCAGAATTACAAAGTGTGTGTAAGCGAAAAATGTTCACTGAGAGCATGTTGGATAATGATAATTCGAAATTTACAAAAATAAGTGGCACCTCATTTAACCACACAACTTCAAAGATGATTTTGATAAACCCCTTTTGTGGAGACAAGGGCACATAGTTAACTGCAAAGCTTAGGGAGAATCACACACTAAAATAGAGAATACCTCAACACAGGAACACGTTCATGCAGAGGTGCTTCCATTATTTTCAAAATTTTTGACAGTATACCAAAAGCAAAATAAGATAGAAACTGTTTTTTTGAAGTATTAAAGTAGAATCTTTGAACATATAATGCGATTGTATATATCAAAAGTCTACCCACCCAGAAACAGCAGGAGAAAAAACATATAAAGGTACTGAAATTTGCAAGCTTTCAGAGCCAGAGGCTCTTTCTTCTCATAGAAGCATTGAAAGGGAAATAACAGTGATGAAGGAAAAGAACTGGTGAGACCTAGGAAATGGGGAGAGTTCAGCAAAGTCATCCAGAACCCTGGGTCAGGAGAGAATTACCAGACAGGATGAGAAGGAAAGACCGATTATTGGGGACTGCACAAGACAATATTTGGAAACTTGAGAGCTTAAAAATGGAAGACAGGATAATATGCATGACAGATATTAATGACAAAACATCACGCACAAGTTAATAAGAGAGAAAAGCTAAGTACATTGTATGTAGTAGAGGTGGGAGCAGGTAGACAGGTAGGAAAATACGAGGGCTATTCAGAAAGTAGGGAACGTTTCCACCGGACGCTGCTAGGCACACACCGATCGCATATATTTTGGTGCGTGTGTACTTGGCAGCTTAGTCGGCATCCATCTGTGACAGCAGGAATGTCTCCGTGCATCTGGTTTTTTTTATATTAGAATTTGAAATGCGCGCTGCAACTGAAAATCCTGCCAGTTGTGAGGTGTGATCTGTGATATGGTTTTTGTTGGCAAAAAACCTAAAACCAATAGAAGTTTATCGTGAACTGAGTGAAGTGTACAGAAACAACATAATGAGTGAATGTTCCGTCCGAAAATGATGCATTCGGTTTAAAAATGGCCGAACCTACATTCATGATGAAGAGAAGAATGGACACCCAAGCATTGTGACTGGCGATCTCGTCGCTAAAGTTTATGAAACTATTAAAGTTGATGAAACTATTCGTGAAAACCATCGCTTCACAATAACGGAGCTTTCACTTTCTTTCCCACAAGTTTCACGGATTTTGTTGTTTGACATTGTCACTCAAAAGCCTGGCTACCACAAATTTTGTGCACAATGGGTGCCCAAAATGCTTGCAGAGCACCATAATGAAAAGCGAATGGGGGCAACGTTGACATTTCTGGAGGCCTACCATTAATATGGTGATTCATTACTGGATCAAATCGTAACCAGTGACAAGACTTGGGTGAAACTTGTCAATTGTGAGACAAAATTACAGTCCATGGAATGGGGGCACACAACGTCCCCCCAAAAACCAAGAAAATGTTTGCAAACCTTGTCAGCAAGGTAATTGGGGCGACAATGTTTTGGGATAGGCAAGGTGTACTTCTTATTGATTTCACTGAACATGGAGCAACCATAAATTCTGCCCGGTACTGTCAAACTCTGCACAGCCTTAGAAGAGCAGTTCACAAACGTCAAGGAAAGCTGACATCCAAACTTTCGTTTTTGCATGACAGTGCCCAACCTCACATGGCAAACGGGTGCAGAAGCAACCTAGGGTCTGACAAGGATATTATGAGGATTGAGAGAGGGACGGAAAGCTATTCTATGTGTGGTGGGCAAAACCTCATGCAGAATGGACTTCATTCCAGGGCACAATTTTGGGAAGCTGTAGCCTATTTGAAGTAATACATTCAAGGCCAGGATAATTCTGAGTGATAAGAGGTATAATCCTAAGCTGTTTTTTGGAGGCATCAGCAATAGCAGGATTGGGTGTGATGGCCCAGGGAATCTGCTTTTGAATTAAGCTGGTGGGATAATTACTTCCAGTGAGGGCTGAGGTGAGAATTGTGGTGTATGGCCATAGAGTCAGCATCTGAACAAGTACATAGGCCTTGAATGCCAAGGCTGTATGGGAGGGAAGTTTGAAGTGGAAAGGATGGCAACTGTCAAACTGTAAGTACTGTTGTTTGTTAGTAGATGCAATGTGAATAAAAAAGTGCAGCTGACCCTCAGTGGGATGAAGTCAACATCAAGGAAAGTGGCATGGGATTCGGAACAGGACCATGTGAAATTTAATTGGGAGAATGTATTTAGAGATTCCACAAATTTTAACAGGCCAGCCTCACCAAGAGTCAACATGGCAAAGTTGTCAACAATGTTAGTAAACCAGGGCTGAAGGCTTATGTATCCCAGGAAAGCCCCCTCCAATAGGACGCTTAAAAGAATAGTTGACCAGGCACTGGATAGATATGTACCTGGTAGAACATTTCATAATGGGAGCAACCCTCCATGACATACAGTAGAGTAAAGAAATTTCTAAATCTGGTACCAAGCACTGCGGGTTTCCAATCCACGCCAGACAGCATGGGCCTCGATTACCACTAGAGGTCTCTGCAGCTGTTGCAGCGCAAGCCATGGCTGCACACGTTCCTGGCCCGCATATAAAGTGAGGGCGCCATGGTGGAGCACGTGGTCCCAGCAGCCAATACAGACATACCCTATCCTGTATTTAAGCGCTTGCCTCTCGCTCAGCTAGGTAGTCTGATATTCGCATGTGTATATCAACATCTCACCTACAGACAGCGTGTTTACGTTACTTTGTTTCCGTGTACGAGTGGACGTTGTGGATTCGTTAGTTCGTCGCTTGTGAGCCCGTTGCTTCTTGTGTGGTGGTGTTTGTAAGATCTTGCTTGGTCGTCTGGCGTTGCTCATTACCATCCTTTCCCATTCATTTGTTTGCTCATGGGCCACCCCTGTTTGGTCCCACCGCACTTCATTCTCAACAACCCCGCGACTGTTCCGGTAGCGGTTACAACATTTTTGGCGACTAGGTAAACGGTGATAGTTGTTGGCATGGAGGCAAAGTTGGTCTGTCTTCTGGGGCAACAGAAGCAGCTCATGAAACAGCAGCAGCTCCAGTTAGACATTTTACAGCAGTCGCTGTGGTTGCTAATGGACAAAGTTGATGCAAGGGATGCACTGCCACAACAGCTTTCAAGTCATTAGGTGTCCGACGCTTTCCCACGTCTGATATCGTTCCCCTCATTTAATGACGCTAAAGAAGACTAGGAAACATACTTACATTGGCTGAAACAACATTTCACAGCTCTTCAAGTCATGGATGACTCCTTGCAGCAGTCACTGTTTTTGTCTTGGGCTTCCCGAGGCATGTTCTTTCTTCTCCGCAAGTTGGCACCATTGTCCGATCCTGTGGCTCTCTCTTTCCAGGAGATATGCCTTTTGCTGACAAACTATTATTCCCAACACTAGCACATGGTCGCCTCTCGAGAGAGTTCCGCCAGTACCATAAACAGCCTTGTCAGTCGTATTATTCCTGGGTCCCGGACTTTCAGCAGACTCCCTGATCTAGGATGTGGTGATTCAGCTGGCTCCCGATCCTGAGGCCTGCACTGTGGCATTGAAACTCGATAACTCCTCCTTGGAAGAGATTCTCCGCATTGCCCACTCCTTTGAGATTGCTCAAGTGGCTAACGAGCGTCTCATGGTGCGGCCGCAACTGGTGGCGATCGAGGCATCTCGGTGGGTTCCATCCTCACGACGTCGACGTGGCCCAGCCGACAGAGGCCAGCGCCATTGGGACTCCTCTTTGTCAGATGTCTCTATGGCATCGGCGCCTCCAGTTGCCCCTTGTCGCCAGTCGTGAGGCCCACTTCCATATTGCCCACAGTGCTTTACCACACATTCTCGAGCTGATTGTCCCCACCGCTGGAAAACGTGCACTCTGTGTAACAAGGAGAGTCACATCCAATCGGTTTGTCGTAGTCGCCTGACTCACTCCAGTCCTGCCCCTCCTGGGCCTCAAGATACCGTCCATGCTCTGCAATCGGTCATCCCACAGGATGACCCTTCAGTGCAGAAGCATTTTCTCATGCTCCGCCCTTTCACTGAGGAGGCCAGTTTTCAGGTCAACACTGGGCTCCCTGATTAATATGGTGACATATACCCGACTGGGCTCTCCTGAGTTGTCACCCCCCTCTCGGCGTTTGGTCGCTTATTGAGATGGTTCCATTCCCCTTCGTGGGCACTCCGTCGTTCAGGCAACATACAAATGTGTTTCCCAGCTCCTTGCTGTCTTTGTTGTTGACCATCTGTTGGCTTCAAATATTTTTGGCCTGGATGTGTTTCAAATGTTTGGCTTTTCAATTTCCAATGAAGTTGAGGTCATTTCCACGGCTGTTCCTTTTCAGGACTTGGACGATCTGTGCTCCACTTTTGCGTCGTTGTTTGCAACGGACCTCGGATGTGCTTCCGATTTTCAGGTGCACATCATACTTCAGCCAGATGTGCAGCCTCGCTTTTTCTAGGCCCAACCCCTTCCGGTGACCTTACGACCGGCAGTCAACCAGGAACTTGATCGGCTCCAGGTTGCTGGCATTCTAGAGTCTGTGACATACAGTGCCTGGGCGACACCATTGGTGGTCATACGGAAACCCAATGGGTCCCTTCGGCTGTGTGAGGATTTCGGCACTACTGTCAATGCTCAGTCCCTTGTAGACATTTACCCCATTCCCCGACAGAAAGACCTTCTCCCCAAGCTTGCCGGGGGAGAGTACTTTTCAAAGATCGACCTGGCTGAGGCATACCACCAGTTACCCTTTGATGCTGATTCCCAGAACATCTTGGTTATCAATATGCCTTTCGCATTTTACAAGTACAAGCACCTTCCATTTGAATTCTCTTCAGTGCCAGCCATTTTCCAGTGGCTTCTGCAGCAGCTTACACAGCCTATCCCTGACTGTGTGAATTACCTGGATGACATCTTGGTCACTGGGCGTTCCCACCAGGCATTTGCAAAACCTCAGTGCCTTATTTCAATCTCTGCAATCTGCAGGTTTACACTGTCGGCTGGACAAGTGTTGTTTTTTTCAATCGGAACTGGAATACTTAGGCCACTGGCGTAGCAAAGATGGCATTCGCCCTTCAGATTGTAATGTCGTGGCCATTGAGGCCCTTCCTCGTCCCAAGAACTTCCAGGTGTTTTTGGGCAAGGTTACTTATTACTTACGGTTCTTGCCCCAGGGTGCCTCCATTGCTCAACCCCTCAATCACTTGATTCACAAACAGGTGCCTTTTGATTGAACTCCTGCCTGTGACCAGGCTTTTCTCCGTTTAAAGGTGATGCTGAAGACTGCCCCTTGCCTTACTCCCTTCTCTCTGGATCGCCCCTTGGTTGTGGCAGCTGATGTGTCGGCATATGGCATTGGGGCCATCCTCACGCATCAGAATGCCAACAGCTCAGAACAGCCCATCACTTATGCATCTAAGACGTTGACCCCCACACAATGGAACTACTCCCAGCTTGAAAAGGAGGCCCTGGTGATCATGTTCGCCATCCAAAAATTTCACACCTATCTCTTTGGGGCAAAGGTCACCCTCCAGACAGACCATAAACCTTTAATTACCCTTTTCGGACCCCACTCTCACCTAGAGGACGGCTCAACGTCTTCCGCGCTGGGCGTTATTTTTTCGAAATTATGCTTACACCATCCATCCCACTGCCCGCCATGCTAACACAGATGCTTTGTCACGTCTCCCAGCAGGACCCAATCCTGCGTTTGGTCAACAGGAGGTCCTCTTCACATTGATTCCGCCCACCGGGATGCACTGGACGGTCTGCCTTTTATGGCTGCTCACACTGCCATGGCTACACGCCGAGACCCTATCTTGCGGACGGTTCTCCGCTACATGGTCCACTGGTGGCCCTCCTATATTACTCGTCGGATGCAGACCAATTTCATCCCCTGGTGCCACCTGTCCCACAGGCTCTCCATGGTCAATGATGTCCTTCTGTTGGCCATGGAGTCGGATGCCCATCCCTCTGGATTTACGGCATCAAGTGCTCGCTCAGATTGTTACACTGTGGGTACTGGCGTTTGTTCCGCATGAAAGTTTTGGTCTGCCAGCACGTGTATTGGCCTGGCATCGATGGTGACATTGACCACCTGGTCCGTCAGTGCGTTGTGTGTGAGCGTCATCAGGTAAGCCCCCCCTCAGTCATTTACACCCTGGCCTGAGCCTCGCCAGCCCTGGGATCGCATCCATCTCGATTCTGCGGGCCTATTTTTGGGATCCATGTGGTTACTTATCGTTGATGCTTACTCCAAATACCCGTATGTCACCCGCATGGCATCCACCACCATGGAGGCCACATTCACGACCCTGGCCCAAGTTCTCACCATAGAGGGCCTGCCTCACACATTAGTCTCTGATAATGGCCCCCAATTCACGGCATCCTCCTTCCACAACTTCTTTCTGGCCAACGCTATCAAACATATCCATAGCCCACCTTTTCACCCTTCCTCCAATGGCGTGACAGAAGCTTGTCTGCACATTTAAACAACAGTTGATGAAGGCAGTCAAAACATCTCCAACCATGTCGGCCCTCATCCTGTTTTTGAGCACCTATCGCATGATGCCAACTGATGGATGTAGTCCAGCGGTGCTACTCCATGGGCGACAGCTGCGGACCCTGCTCCATTTGCTGACGCCGTCCTCCTCCCGCCCCCATTCCCGGTCCTCTCAGTGTTACGTTCCCGGCACAGCCCTGTGGGCCCGAGTGTACGGGCACAAGGCGGGTTGGATGCCCGCCATGGTCATCGCGGCCCATGGGTGGTATGTGACTTCTGTGCAGACATCGAAAGGGTTGGAGTGCCACCATCATAACCAGCTCCGCCCTCGTGACCCCATGGGTCTCCCGCTGCCACCTCCTCCTCTGCTACCTCCTTCAGTTCAGACGTGGACATCGAATTGCCGCCGCCGCCACTGCCCCCCCCCCCCCCCTCCTGCGCTGCCTCCATGCCTCCAGGTGGATCGGTGGCTCCCTCCGCCGCGCTGGCCTCTTGACCTCTGGGTCAGCTGTCATGGACACGTCGGACGTCCCTTCCTCCCCACCAACGGCGGTTGGCGAGCCCGTATCTTCTCCCATCTGCCGACCATCTCGGCACTGTCCAGGGTGTTTCTGCCCCTACTCACAAGTTTCATGGGGGAGGGTTCTGGTACCGAGCGCCGCGGGTTTCGAATCCACGCCAAACGGCATGGACCTTAGTAAATGAATCGACTTCATTTACTTCCGTTACGATGGACGTGGAATAATTATGGGCAAATTTTAAACATATTGTAAATCACGCATTGGACAAGAATATGCCGAAAAAGTGGGTTACAGATGGAAGAGACCCACCGTGGTTTAACAGCGCAATTCGGAGAATGCTCAGGAAGCAAAGGCAGTTGCACTCACGGTACAAGAAAGATCAGGAGAACGAGGACAGGCAAAAGTTAGTAGAGATTTGTACTGCTGTAAAAAGAGCAACACGTGAAGCATTCAACCACTACCACCATCATACCTTAGCAAAAGATCTTGCTGAAAACCCAAGGAAATTCTGGTCTTACGTAAAATCTGTAAGCGGGTCGAAGGCTTCCATCCAGTCACTCACTGATCAGTCTGGCCTGGCAATGGAAGACAGCAAAACGAAAGCTGAAATTTTAAATTTGGCATTTGAGAAATCTTTCATGCAGGAGGATCGTACGAACATACCGCCGTTTGAGTTTCGTACAGATTCCTGTATAGAGGATATAGTGATAGGCATCCCTGGGATTGTGAAGCAGCTGAATGGGTTGAAAATAAATAAATCGCCAGGTCCTGATGGGATTCCAATTCAGTTTTACAGAGAGTACTCTAAAACATTGGCTCCTTACTTAGCTTGCATTTATCGCGAATCTCTTGCCCAACATAAAGTCCTGAACGACAGGAAAAAAGCGCAGGTGACGCCTGTATATAAGAAGGGTAGAAGGTTAGATCCTCAAAATTACAGACCAATATCCTTAACATCGGTTTGTTGCAGGATCCTCGAACATATTCTCAGTTCGAATACCAAGAATTTCCTTGAGACAGAGAAGTTGCTGTCTATACATCAGCATGGCTTTAGAAAGCATCTCTCCTACGAAACGCAACTCGCCCTTTTTTCACATTATATCTTGCGAACCATGGATGAAGGGTATCAGACGGATGACATATTCCTTGACTTCCGGAAAGCGTTTGACTCGGTGCCCCACTGCAGACTCCTAACTAAGGTACAAGCATATGGGATTGGTTCCCAAATATGTGCGTGGCTCAAAGACTTCTTAAGTAATAGAATGCAGTACATTGACCTCGATGGAGAGTGTTCATCGGAGGTGAGGGTATCATCTGGAGTGCCCCAGGGAAGTGTGGTAGGTCCGCTGTTGTTTTCTATCTACATAAATGATCTTTTGGATAGTGTGGATAGCAATGTGTGGCTGTTTGCTGATGACGCTGTGGTGTACGGGAAGGTGTCGTCGTTAAGTGACTGTAGGAAGATACAAGATGACTTGGACAGGATTTGTGATTGGTGTAAAGAATGGCAGCTAACTCTAAATATAGATAAATGTAAATTAATGCAGATCAATAGGAAAAAGAATCCTGTAATGTTTGAATACTCCATTAGTAGTGTAGCGCTTGACACAGTCACGTCGATTAAATATTTGGGCATAACACTGCAGAGCGATATGAAGTGGGACAAGCATGTAATGGCAGTTGTGGAGAAGGCAGATAGTTGTCTTCGGTTCATTGGTAGAATTTTGGGAAGATGTGGTTCATCTGTAAAGGAGACCGCTTATAAAACACTAATACGACCTATTCTTGAGTACTGCTCGAGCCTTTGGGGATCCCTATTAGGTCAGATTGAGGGAGGACATAGAAGCAATTCAGAAGCGGGCTGCTAGATTTGTTACTGGTAGGTTTGATCATCACGCAAGTGTTACGGAAATGATTCAGGAACTCGGGTGGGAGTCTCTAGAGGAAAGGAGACGTTCTCTTTTCATGAATCGCTACTGAGGAAATTTAGAGAACCAGCATTTGAGACTGACTGCAGTACAATTGTACTGCCGCCAACTTACATTTCGTGGAAAGACCACCAAGATAAGATAAGAGAGACTAGGACTCGTACAGAGGCATATAGGCAGTCATTTTTCCCTCATTCTGTTTGGGAGTGGAACAGGGAGAGAAGATGCTAGTTGTGGTACGAGGTACCCTCCGCCATGCACCGTATGGTGGATTGCGGAATATGTATGTAGATGTAGACCTCAATTAGCACTAGAGGTCTCTGCAGCCGTCGCACCGTAAGCCGTGGCTGCGCACATTCCTGGCCCGCGTATAACGTGTACCCAGCAGCCAATACAAACGTACCCTATCCTGTATTTAAGCGCCTGCCTTTTGCTCAGCTACGCAGTCTGATATTTGCATGTGTCTATCAACATCTCGCCTACAGACAACGTGTTTACGTTACTTTGTTTCTGTGTATGAATGAACATTGTGGATTTGTTAGATTGTCGCTTGTGACCCCGTTGCTTCTTGCATGTTGTTGTTTGTAAGGTCTTGCTCGGTCACCTGTGTCCGTCCTTTCCCATTCGTTTGTTTGCTCGCAGGCCGCCCCCGTTTGGTCCCGCCATGCTGCGTTCTCGGCAACCCCACAACCATTCTGGTCGCGGTTACAACATTAAACATATGGACATTACTACATAACAGGTGTAAAACAAAGCATAGGAATATGGATAGAGAGAAGCTGATTAAATGTGTTTGGTTGTCAAGAGAGCAATGTGTGAATCCTTCAATGACTACCCTAGCAGAATACTGTCGAATGATCTTTCACAAAACCCAAATAAATTCTGATCATCTATAAAGGCTGTTAATAGCACCAAAGTTAGTATCCAGTCCCTAGCAAATAAGACAGGAACTGAAATTAAGTGCACCAAAGCAAAAGCTAAAACAGGAAACCAATGCTGAAATTCTTATCTCAGTTTTCAAATATTTCTTTACAAAGGAAAACCCAGGAGAACTGCTCCAACTTACTCCTCGTGCCACTGAAGCACTTAGTGAAATAAGTGTTAGTGGTGTTGAGAAACAGCTGAAACTGTTAAAATTGAACAAAGCTCCAGGGCCCAATGGACTGCCTCTTTTCTAACTATACTCTAGCATAGATACCGTGAACAAAAAAGTGTACCTTGGACAAAAAACTGTGCCCAGTAGTTGGAAGCAAGCACAAGCCATTCCCAGCTACAAGAAGGGTAGCAGAAGTGATCCACAAAACTACGATCCAATATCCTTGATACTGATTTGAAGGAATATTATGAAACGCGTAGTTGCTACTCGCTACATGGCGGAGATGTTCAGTCGCACATTGGCACAACAAAAAGAATGGCAGAAAGTGAGCTTTTGGACAAAAAGGCCTTCGCCAGAGATAGACAATATACACACAGACACTCACACAAATGCAACTCACACACCAGTCTCTCTGGCTGCTCAGGCCACACTGCGAGCAGAAGTGCGTGATGGGGGAAGACTTCAGGTGGTGAGGCTAAGGAGGAGGCTGCAGCAGGGAAGGGGAGGGATGGTGGGTTAGGGGTGGGGACAGTAAAGTGCTGCTTGTGGGAGCATAGATGGACAAGGTGTAAAGAGAGTAGGGAAGTTGAGTGCAGCCGGGAGGTTAGATGGAGGGAGATGCACAGGGGTGGGTGGTGGGGGGCGAGAGCGTGATAGCGAAAAAGGAGAGAACTTTGATACTGATTTGTTGTAGAATCTTAGAACTTTTTCTGAACTCAAACAAAATGAGACATCTCAAATAGAATTACCTCCTCCACTCCAATCAGCAAGGATTGCACAAACATCAACCATGCAAAACCCAACTCACACTTTTCTCTAATGACATAAGGAAAGATCTGGATCAAGGCAAGTCAGGTAGATGCAGTATTTCTTGATTTCCGAAAAGCATTTGACTCTGTACCATAACTGTGCTTACTGTCAAAAGTATGATCATATTAAGTATCAAGCAAAAATTGTGACTAGATTGGGGATGTATTGGTAGGGAGGATGCGGAAAGTTATCTCAGATGGAGGGTCATCATCATATGCAGAAGTAACTACGGGTGAGGCCCAGGGAAGTGTGTTGGGACCCTTGCTGTTCATGATATTAATGACCATGCAGACAATGTTAATAGTAACCTCAGACTCTTTGCAGGTGATGCAGTTACCTGTAATGAAGTACTGTCTCGAAGAAGCTGCATAAATATTTAGTCTGATCTTTGAAATTTTATAAAGTGATGCAAAGATGGTTAATTTGTTTGAAATGTTCAGAATGTACAATTCTGCACTTCACAAAACGAAAATCCTGTGACTATAATATCAATGAATCACAGTTGGACTCAGCCAACTCATTCAAATACCTGGAAGTAACACTTTGTAGGGATACGAAATGGAATAATCACATAGGCTCAGTCACATTTAAAGCAGGTGGTAGACTTTGGTATGAAATTACAATGAAATGAACACCGTTAGCTGCTTACAGGCATTGACATACGTCAACGGGGACAGATGAAAATGTGTGCCCCGAGTGGGACTCGAACCCGGGATCTCCTGCTTACATGGCAGACGCTCTATCCATCTGAGCCACCGAGGACACAGAGGATAGCACGACTGCAGGGATTTATCTCTGGCACGCCTCCTGCGAAACCCACATTCTCAACGTATTGTCCCGCACTACAGTCGTAGTGCCCCCGCCCACTATACTCATTACTCGCGGCGCGTTGCTGATTCCCATAAGAGTTCGGGCACTGTTTGTGCATTCGCACAGAAGAAGAAGATGGTCAAGTGGCTGGTGAGCCTTAACTATATATATACTAAGATGGTATCTGTTCTTTCGGACATGTCCGAACCATCGGTGACCATGCAGCTCGTTAGAATGAAATTACAATGAAATGAACACCATTAGCTGCTTACAGGCATTGACATAAGTCAACGGGGACAGAAGAAAATGTGTGCCCCGAGTGGGACTCGAACCCGGGATCTCCTGCTTACATGGCAGACGCTCCATCCATCTGAGCCACTGAGGACACAGAGGATAGCGTGACTGCAGGGATTTATCTCTGGCACGCCTCCCATGAAACCGACATTCTCAACATATTGTCCCGCACTACATTTGTAGTGCCCCCTCCCCCCCCCCCCCCCCCCATTATACTCATTACTCGCGGCGCACTGCCGATTCCCGTAAGAGTTCGGGCACTGTTTGTGCATTCGCACAGAAGAAGAAGATGGTCAAGTGGCCAGTGAGCCTTAACTATATATATACTAAGATGGTATGTCCGAAAGAACAGATACCATCTTAGTATATATATATAGACTTTGGTATATTGGTGGAATAATGGGGAAATGCAATTAGTCTACAAAGGAGATTGCTTCCAAATTACTCAAGTGTGCCATTGTAGAATGCAGGCGATGGCGTGATGAACCATCCCTGTTTCTTCTTCTCTTACTATCAAATCTATTCATCAAGAATCAGCAACATTAATGTGCATGGGTCCCTTTGAAGTAAAATATTCCGGAGGTAAACTAGGTTCCCATTCGGATCTCCAGGCGGAACCTACTTCGAAGAGATTCAGGCCAAAAGGAATTTTCAGGTTGGGAACATGGAACGTTAAAAGTTTGAACAGGCCAGGAACGTTCCAGACATTATTAGACGAATTAGATAGATACAATGTAGACATTACAGGTATTCAAGAAACTCGGTGGTAGGGGGAGGGTAGCATAAGGAGGGGTAACTACACATTTTTTATGGAGGTGCGGAAAGCTCACAGTTTTGGAACAGGTTTCGCAGTACAGAGAAAAGCGCTTCACACAATCAGAGATATAAGGTTCATTAGTGACCGACTATCAGTTATAGTGTTGTCCGGCAGGTGGAATAGACTAGTAGTAGTTAATGTACATGCACCAACTGAGGACACTGAAGAGGTTGTTAAAGACAGCTTTTATGGAGAACTGGATCAACTGTGGGATGAGTTCTCCTTGTATGATACAAAATTAATCATAGGTGATTTTAATGCGAAGATAGGGAAGGAGGAAGCATTCCGGCCTGCAATTGGGAAGGAAAGTTTGCATAACATTTCGAATGATAATGGCACAAGAGTGGTTAATTTTGCTGTTTCAAAAGACATGATTGTTGAGAGCACATATTTCAAAAGGAAGGTCATTCATAAAGCAACTTGGGTCTCTCCAGATGGACACATCCGAAACCAAATTGATCATGTTCTTGTAGATCGGAGATGGCACACTAGTATAGAAAATGTTAGGACTTTCAGGGGAGCAGACTGCGATTCTGATCATTTTCTTGTAATTGCCAAAGTTCACCAACGGCTATCTTCAGCAACATCGAGGTATCACAAAGCAGAACTTGTTAGTTGACACTGACAAGCTAAATGGTGAAAACTTTAGAAGAAGGTACATGATAGAAATTTCAAATAGGTTTGATGCTCTCAGGACACATGAAGATCAAGACGAGGTTGTAAATAAACAGTGGATCATTGTGAGGAATAATATCAAAGAGGCAGCGAAGGCCACAATAGATACAATTAAGAACAGGAGGAAACAGTGGTTTGATGAGGAATGCAAGAAATTGGTAGAGGAAAGGAGAAAAGCGCGATTAGATTAGGATAGAATGGGAGACAGAAAACGAGAGGAGTTATTGAACTTGAGAAGGGAAGTTGGTCGTAGGCTACGGGCAAAGAAGAGGGATTATTTGAACAATCAAATTACAAAAATGGAAACAAACAGTAAAACAAAAAACATTAGGGAACTTTACCTAGACATAAATGGGTATAGAAAGGGCTTCAGGGCTAGGACAAATGCACTTCGAGGGGATGCTGGGGGAATACTGACAGACCCCAGTTCTATATTAAGTAAATGGAGGGCGTATTTTGAGCATCTATTAAATGTACACCAGGAAGCAGGAAATGAGCAGGCGTACAAAATACATACAGCAGAATCCCAGATACCTGAGCCAATGTTAAAGGAAGCAAGAGATGCAATCAACAAATTGAAAAACCATAAAGCACCATTATCAGATTGCTTAACTGCAGAATTAGTTAAAAATGGGGGACAGAAATTGGTGGAAGTAGTTCACAAAGTGATAACTAAAGTATGGAACTCAGAGATGATACCTGAAGAGTGGCAGGAGTCGATTCTGATCCCAATTTTTAAGAAGGGCGACAAAATGGATTGTAGTAATTATAGATGGATTATTATCAGTATTACCAGTATGTTCCAAAATTTTCTCTAATATTCTGCAAAGCAGGCTTACACCATATGCAGATGAAATTGTGGGGGGGATTACCAAGCCGGCTTTCGGAGGAACAGATCAACTATAGACCAAATATTCACCCTGCGTCAAATTTTGGAAAAGAAATGGGAATACAATAAACCAGTTCATAATCTTTTCATAGATTTTATAAAAGCATATGGTTCAGTATTGCAATCAAAATTGTACAGAATTCTTTTGGAACTTGGAATACCAAAGAAGTATGTTAGACTTATAGAAGCGAGTTTGAAAAAGGTAAAGTACGCGTGGGGAAATTAGAGTCAGAAGAATTTGTAATAAAGAACGGACTTAAGCAAGGAGATGCCCTGTCTCCACTACTTTTTAACTTAGTCCTAGAATATATTGTACAAATGGCAGCAGATAATTCAGAGGGTTTGGAGTTAAATTGAAATATTAAGATATTAGGGTATGCAGATGATCTAAACATCATTAGCGATAGGAAAGAATCTGTAACAGCAAATGCGAATGCATTAATCAAGGCTAGTGAAGATGTAGGTCTAAGGATAAGTGAAGACAAAACTAAATACCTGGTTACTACTAGAATGCCAACAGCAGTAGATCAGGAAATGTTAAGAGTTGGAGACATGCAGTTTGAAAAAGTGAACACATTTAAGTATCTAGGCGTGAACATCACTTCGAGAAATGAGATTGAATCCGAACTGAAGAAGAGATTACAGGCGGGAAATGCATGCTACTTGTCACTGACTAGATTACTTTCATCACGGATATTGTCTAGGAATTTAAAGATTATAATATACAAAACTATTATTCCACCAGTTATGCTGTATGGGTGTGAGACTTGGTCTCTCATTGTGCGAAATGAAAAGCTGTTTTGAGTATTTGAAAACAGAATTTTGAGGAAAATTTTTGGAGCAAAAAGGGATGACATTAGCGGAGAGTGGCGAAAACTGCATAACGAAGACGTTCACAAACTCTGTTCAAGCCCTGACATAATCAGTAGGCTGCGATGGGCGAGTCACGTAGCTCGAATGGATGAGGGCAGGGCAGCGCGCAGAGTACTGGTAGGGCAGGCACCTAGAGGGAAAACGACCTGTGGGGAGACCGAGGCGTAGATGGGGAGGACGATGTGATGGCCAATTTTAGGAGCCTATGTATTGAAAGTGAATGGAAGGAAATAGCCCAAGACAGGGACAGATGGCGAAAATACGTTGCTGCAGTAATGGACTCTAGAGTCCGGTATGACCAGTGAGTAAGTAAGTAAGTGCCATTGTAGACTATTGCTCAAGAGTGTGGGACTATTACCAAATAGGACTCACAGAGGATACTGAACGAGTACAGTGAAGGACAGCATGAATGATCAAAGGTTTGTTTGACCCATGGGAGACTTATAGAGATGCTGAAGAACCGGAACTGGCAGACTACTGAAGATAGACACAAACTATCCCAACAAAGCCTACTTACAAAGTTTCGAGAACCAGCTTTAAATGATAAGTCTAGGAATATATTACAACCTCCAAAATATTACTCACTTAGAGAACATGAGTATAAGATTCAACTAATTACAACATGCACAGAAGCCTTTAAACAATCATTCTTCCTGTACTCCTTATGTGAATGGAAGGGTAGGAACCCTAATAACTGCTACAATGGTATGGTGCCTCTGCCATGTTCTTCAGAGTGGTTTACAGAGAACAGATATAAATGTATATGAACTGTAGTCCAGCCCGCCAGGTTGGACAAGATTTCTAAGACGTGGTACAACTCTTCTAGCTTTAGACTAGATGACTAACACTGTGTTGACCCAAGGAGGTCCAGAACACACAAACAAAACACAAGCAATAGTAATCAGAGAGTTTAAAAGAGATCTTTATCTTGCCCTTCTGGTAAAAGGAGGGATTCTTTGCATTAATGCAAAATTCCTGAAAAGTAAGTCTCTAGTAATTAGTATTCTTGATTCATATGCAAGGCTCAGCAATTTTACATCGGGCACATAACTGGGAATACTCGACGCACTAATGTAAAGATTGTGGCCATCTTGTGTCTGTTTAGAGGTTACTTGTAATAATAATTTTCACAGGCATTCCATGAAACCAGAGCACTGTCAGTCCAATCCCTGCGATTTCCACTGTGTGTGCTGGGTCCATTTTAGGATAAGTATTTCCAAGAGACAAATATGACAAATAGCTACAAGAACAGCATTTAAAGGTATTTCTACAGGGGTGTTATACGTAACATATGGTTATTATCAAGTCACAGAAATGGGACAGGTGCACCTATACAGGTACAAGGTGCCTACATTTCTATAGGCATAAAATAGGGTGGGGCAAATAAAAGTGGCCCAGAGAATGAAGTTCCAGGGTACAAAGAAACACAGCAGAGAAAGTAAACACAGTACTAACCTGCAGATGCTCTTGGCATTTTTGGGCACTGGTCAGCAAGTTGCTGAAGGCAGATCGAAGCTGGACTGCTGGAATTGCTGCAGTATTATCTAAAATGTTCTGCTGTAGTTCTTCAGGACTATGAGGGTTGTTACGACACATCTTACACTTGAGGGCTCCCCACACAAAGTAGTCACACAATGACAAATCGTGTGACCAGGGTGGCCAGCTAGGACTGCGACCAGACTGACTTTTGCTTTAACAACTCTGTCATGTGTGAAGACTGTGTAAATGTGCTCCAGTGTTCAGTCGGCTGTATGGGCAGTTTCTCCATCCTATTGGAAATTACTGTAGGTCCTCTCCTCCTCTCTTTTATATGCATGAATGGATACATTCACACCCAGTTGTATCCACTTGTTCAGGCCACTTTTATTTGACCCACCCTGTATAAAAAAGGGGGGAAACTCATTCCACATTTTTAGATTTCTAGAAGGCTTGTGCATGGTTTGTCACAAGCGACTTCTAATCAAATTGCATGCCTTTGGTGTATCATATTGGTCATGTGACTGGATCCATGACTTCCTGTCGGAAAGGTCACTGTTTGCAGTAACTGATGGAAAGTCATTGAGTAAAACAGAAGCAATATCTGGTACTCCCCAAGGAAGAGGTCCTCTCCTGTTCCTGATCTATGTCAATGATTTAGGAGACAATCTGAGCAGCCGTATTAGATGTTTGCATATGATGCTGTCATCTACCATCTTATAAAGTCAACAGATGATCAAAACAATTTGCAAAACAATTTAAACAAGGCATTTGTATGAAGCAAAAAGTAGAAATTGGCTCAAAATTGTGGAAAGTGTGAAGTCATCCACACAAGTACTAAAAGGAATACACTAAATTTTGGTTAAGGAATAAAACACACAAATCTAAAGACTGTAAATTCAACTAAGTACCGTATTTACTCGAATCTAAGCCACATTTGAATCTAAGCCGCACCTGAAAAATGAGAATCTAAATCAAGGAAAAAAAATTTTCCCGAATCTAAGCTGCATCAGAAATTTGAGACTTGAAATTCAAGGTGAGAGAAAAGTTTTAGGCCGCACCACCTCCAAATCGAAACAAAGTCGGTCCATTATAATATGAGACATAATTTAGGTCGAATGAATGACGATACAGCTACAGTAGTTTGGTTCGAGTCATAAGCTTAGCAGTTAAGCTTTACCAGGCAACCATTGCTATGCGTCAGGCGCTCCATCCGTATTTATATGGGTACCCTTCCTTTTTCACGTGCTTCGTCTGGTTTGAATTGATTGCTTACTTTTCTTTGATCTGGTAAGAGCCGTTCTCTTTGTTATAGGTGTTTACATCACTCTAAGCTGAAAATGCATTACTGTATTGTGCCATGCATTGTTTGTCGCTTTCTGATAATGAGTGTTTACGGCCTGTCGCTGCCCGCGGCATGGCTTGCTTTTGTGCACGCTACCGCCGCTTGCAATTAAAAAAAAACAAAAAAACAAAAAAACAAAAAAAAAGAAAAGGAGAGGAATCATCTCATTAGTGAAACAATGGCAAGAGACTGCTATTTGTTGTTACTCACATTGCTGCTTTCTTTGATAATGATCAACAAGAACCAAATAATAGACTGTGTATGATAGAAGATGTTCTGAACGAGAGTTTAGCGAAAAATTTTCTCCGTTTGAAAATCTTTGCAGATGCCTCTTTTAGTATATTACATTCTGCACCAAAATTAGAAGTCATCTTAGATTTAAAAATCTAGTCAATTGCCGTGCTTCATTTCTGACTGTATCACTATTAGGCATAAGAATAATACGAATATAAACATGACATGATATGTATATTCTTCTGCTTTTCCTGTTGTCTCACTCTAGTTTCGTAGTTTATTAGGCAGACAGGATTTAAATAAGATAGCTGCAAACACGAAAGAATACATGACAAAATGTTTATATTCATATTATTCTTATGGTGAAGAGAATACTGCATGTGATTCACAATTCACAAAAGTTCCTATTAGCAACCATCTCTTCTCACAGGTAGGAAAAAATTCAGAACGTAGTGTTTCCCATATTGACAAACATCCCAAACAGTCTTGCCAGTCAGATTTTCGTAGTACATTGAAATGCTGCTACATTCGAAGATGAACAATACGAAATTTGTATTTCCTTCATTGGATAATGTATGAAAATGCAGTGGTCGAAACTTGGGGCGGAGAAAAAAGCTCGTCTTCCACCTTTTTTATTTATTTATTTTTTATTTTATTTACTGATGCAGAGGTTATGGCGCCAGTATTTATCTTTGTGCCTGCAAAGCATGCCTGTGTAGCGCTACATATATTTGACGGCAGAAGTTAGTTGTGGCGGCACCTACCAACATTATTCAGAACTTCCGTTTACTTTGCACTCGATTCTAAGCCGCAGGCGGTTTTTTGGATTACAAAAACTAGAAAAAAAGTGCGGCTTAGATTCGAGTAAATACGGTACTTAGAGTACACTTTTTTTATGGGAGAATTTAAAGTAGACTGGGGCAGCAGAGAGAATTTGGAGCAAGGAGGGAAGTGTTCCTGGATAATCCATGCAGTTGTGTGCACCACTGTGCCAAGGTGGCTTAATGGCTAACGCACCTGCCTAGTAAGCAGGAGACCTGGGTTAGATTCCCAGTGTTGGTACAAATTTTCACTCACTGCTTCAGTCTATACATAAAATCTTATCTGTATGAAATCATTAAAGTCTCTGAAATTATGTCATTTCATTTGCACTTAGGGATTACAGTTACGAATAACTTATATTGAAATGATTAAATAGCAAATGATGTGAGGAAATCAAACCAGGGACTGCTACTCATTGACAGAACACTTAGAAAATGCATTAGGTCTACTAATTACTTGCACTATGCTTGTTCGCTCTCTTCTGTAGTACTGCTTCGCAGTGTGGGATCCGCGTCAGATAGGACAGATGGAGCACATCGAGAAAGTTCAAAGAAGTGCAGCATGTTTCATATTCTTGTGAAATAGGAGAGAGCATGCCATACATATGACATGCAAATTATGGTGGCAGTAAATAAAGCAAAGGTGTGTTTTGTTGCAGCAGGAACTTGTCATGAATTTCAATCACCACCTTTCTCCTCAGAGTGTGGAAACATTTTGTTGGCACCTACCTACGTACGGGGGATTATCATCATAATAAAGTAAGAGAAATCAGAGCTCGCATGAAAAGATTTAAGTGTTCATTTTTCCCATCCGCTGTTTAAGAGTGGAATGGTAGAGAAATAGCTTGAAGGTAGTTCGATGAACCCTCTGCAGGTCGTTTAATTGTGAACTTCAGATTGATAATGAAGATTTAGATGATTGGCTATATAGAAACAAAATGTGGAATAAACACCAAAGACCTAAAAGAAAACTGCATCGAACAGCTCTTTAAGAGCTGAACTTTTGTAAAAAAAATCTGTAACATACAAGATAGCAGTTCTGATGAGATACAGCTTGTGGCAACTGAGACACATATTAAATTCAAAACACAGGCCATGGCCAATAAATTCAGTGAAGTCTTTCTTGCAGCAACTGAAAGGAGAGGAAGAGGACTTTGAAAGCAGAATCACTAGATTTAAACAGGCCTTGCATATTCCATCAGCAGGTGTTACTTTTGCCACAACTATTGGAGGAATATCAAAAATCATTAGGCCATGGAAAAGCATTAACTCATACAGATATGATTGTTTTCAACATAGGCACTAAAATCTACTGCTGACATGATAGTGCACCATTGAGTTGTCTTGTAATCAGTTGCACTGACAACATGTATTTTCTGAAAAACTGGTGTGTGTTTGTGTGATATTAACAGCCATTTACAAAAGTAGTAACTTCTAATCATAAAATAATCTCTCTCCTCCCAACTTTCTCAAACATTTTTGAGAAGGCAGCTTGAAATACACTATTGGACAACTTTTCTGAAATTAACCTTGTAACAACTGTTCATTTTTAGCTTCTGTAAATGATTCTGAACATAGAAAGCATTATATCATCTCATGAACACAGTTCTTGTTCAACCAAACAATTCTGTAACCTTGCCAAGACCTTTGATTGAGTATAAGTAGATTTTAACACAGAAATTAAACTAAGGTGTTGAAGGTGTTTCACTTGCAAGGATGGAATCACATCTTAACAACAGATAACAGCGTCCCACCATCAAATCATACCATAGGATGGGCAAACATTGAATATATTGTCTTGCAAGGTTTGATACTTGGTCCACTCTTTTTCTCAAGCTACAAGAAATAAAAATTATTAAATATTTTGGAGGTTTCTTCAGAAACTGTGACATTTGCTGAAGACACAAGCTTAATGAATAAGAGTTCAAAGATATCTACGCCTTGCAAAACTAGAAGAACAGTGGAGCACATTTATAGCTGGTGCACAGCCAACTGCCGAATTCTTACAGTTCGAAACAAATATGTGTACCAGAAGTAGGTCTACCTCCATAGTCAGCATGTCTGGTTGCTACGCAGAAGGTCCGGGGTCAGTTCCTGTTACTGCTATGGTGGGAGGACTAGAATAGTGCGCACTCAGCCTAGTGATGCCAACTGAGGAGCTACTTGAGTGAGAAGAAGTGGCTCTAGAGTCTGGGAAGCTGCCAATGGCTGGCAGAGCAGTGTGCAGACACCATGACCCTCCGTAATACATCCAAATGACACCACTAGGGCCACCACTCGGTACCGCATGGCAGTCAGTATGTGGAGTTGGTACCAGAAGTAGAGATCATGTGTGAAATTTCTAGAAATCCAAAACCCAAACTGATAGTAAAATGAAGTGGCACGAACAGCAAGTGAATAAGTTAACCAAAAAGCTCAGTTCTGCCTGTTTTGCACTTGGTAATTCCTCTCATTGCACTGACATGAAGATAGATTTTCCTGCATACTTTCACTGAATACTGTCAAAAAGTACAGGGTGACACACGGGAGACGGACGGCTTTGAACTGCGTAGTACTGAGGGCGCGGCGGTGGGAGGTGGTCATGGTGGGGATAGTTCTGATCCACACAAGATGCCATTTCATTTACTCAGTCACTATGGAGCAGTGGGACTTGCAACGTCGAGTGTTTGTCTACGGCAGTTTCGTGAAAAGTAGTGAGTCTATTATTGCTACGCAGCGATTGTTTCATGTGTGGTTTAATGTCGGTCGACATGGAGCTGTTCGGAGCCATAACACAATCCTCAGATAGGTGGAAAACTTCACATCACCTGGAAACATACTGGATAAGAAGCATCCTGGCCCGAGACGCAGAGTAACGACACCAGAAAATGTTGAAAGGGTAAGGCAAGCCGCAGTCAGAAGCCGAGGACGGTCAGCTAGATGTCATGTTAGTGAGTTACAAATCAATCGTGAATCAATTAGAAGAATTTTGCATAAATAATTAAAATTCCATCCCTACAAAATGCTCATTGTCCAACAACTTAAGGAAACTGATTTTGCTGTATGAGAAGACTTCGCTTACAGAATGCAAGTGATTTTGGGATCGAATGAAAATGAAATTTTATTGATGAGTGATGAAACTCATTTTCATTTAAACAGGACCGTGAATAAGCAAAACCTATTACTGGGCTCCAAAGCATCCACACCTTATCCACCAGCGTCCTCTACACTCAGAAAAAGCAACAGTCTGGTGTGTTCTTGGCTCTGTTGGCATTATTGGACCTTTTTTTTTTTTTTTTTAAAGAGAATGTGGCCACAGTTACTGTTAATTCGGTTCGTTACATTCATATGCTTGAAACATTCTTGAAACCAGAACTAAGAAGACGACAAATCCCTTTACAACGCATTTGGTTCCAGCAGGATGGGGCAGCATCACACATTGCAAACACTTCAATGACAGTTCTTAGACGCATGTTTCCTGGCCGGATTATCTCACGTTTTGGCAATGTTCCTTGACCTCCCAGGTCTCTCAACTTGTCAGTATGTGACTTTTTTCTGTGGGGGTACCTTAAGAATTGTGTCTATAACCACAAACCACTAAATTTGGATGAGTTGGAGAATGCAATCATTCAAGAAATTGCTGCCATCCCTGCAGAGATTTTAGTCGGTGTGATGGAGGATTTTGAAAAGAGACTTGATTCCTGCATTCGAAATGATGGACATCACCTTGACGACATTATTTTTCACAAATAACTCTGTTAACTAAAATGGCAAATAATGAGCTTTGATTTTGTGTAAATAAGCATGCATTAATTTTAAAGTTGGCTGAGTATTATTTCATTAAAAACCGTCCGTCTCCTGTGTGTCACCCTGTACTTATTACACAGAAGTGTTTAGTTAGAGTATTATGTAAACTTGATAACTGTATGTCTTAAAGAAGCCTTTTCAGGAATCTTGGGATCTTTATACTAATGAGTCAGTATGGTGGTTGATGATAATAGGGTATTTAATATGAACTGTGATGTTCACAACCACAAAACTAAAAGTAAAAATAATTTCTACACATACTATACATCATGCTTAGGGTTGAGAATTGAGTCTTATGTTCTGGTGAAAAAGCCTTTAAAAAGTTGTCAATAGACAGCAGGTGGGGAAATTGAAATCCCCTTAAACTTTCAAACACATAGTAAAAGATTACCTCAGTGGTCACTTCTTTTATAATTTATCAGAACATTGGGACACATTGACATAAATTCTGACTAACACAAATGTTCATTTCTAGTACACAGACAGCTGATAGTGGTCTCTGAAATTAAGTTACATAAGTAACTAGGATGAAGTGGTAGATGGCTCTGAGCACTATGGGACTCAACTGCTGAGGTCATTAGTCCCCTAGAACTTAGAACTAGTTAAACCTAACTAACCTAAGGACATCACAAACATCCATGCCCGAGGCAGGATTTGAACCTGCGACCGTAGCGGTCTTGCGGTTCCAGACTGCAGCGCCTTTAACCGCACGGCCACTTCGGCCGGCTGAAGTGGTAGACAGCAGGTGAGTAGTGTAAGATAAAGTAACTCACATAAATACCAGTGTGAGTAGCACCTGACATAATTTACTGTTAGTATACTTTAGAGAAGTTTCCAGCAACATCTGCTTCTGCCTGTTAATGTACAACTAGACTGGTTGCACACCCCCATCCCTATCTTTTTTGATATGATTAAAAGAACACAATGTCTTATATGCAAGTGAAATTCTCCACTAATTTTTCCTGTTAAAGCCATTTGCAGAAGTTATAAATGTGAATAGAAACACAATAATTACATGTTTGATAAACATACTAAAATAAAATGTTATATACCTGTAAATCCACACTCAATGTCTCCATATTTTTTGCGTGCAGTACTTGTTATACGAGCAGTACTGCCATCCATCTCAACCCAATCTTGTTCATCTGAGCACTTTATAGGTCCAAGATCTTTGATGAATTTCATTATATCTGGATTGTTTACTTCCAGATAGGGATGTCTACATGCCTGGCCTCCAGCTCTGATGATTAAAACCATTACAACATTAAATTATCAAAATAAATCAATTCCAAATGATATTATAACATGTGACGGATTTGACTAAAAATTAGTAATATAGACAGTAAACGACATTAAACATAAATATGACACTGGATTCTGATATTCCTTTTCACTGATCATTAAGATAGCTTTCTTGCACTCTTCTCTACACCTAGTATAAATTTAAACTCATTTGTACACTCATTCACTCGTCGTCATACTCAACAGATCTAAGGACAATCGTTAAATATTTGAAAAATAAATGTTCTATTGGAGTAAATGAGATCTCTAACAAAATATTAAAACAATGTTGTGCAGTTACAGCTGATGTTCTGAGTCACATATGTAACGCATCACTAACTCGAGGTATTTTCCCAGACAGGTTAAAATATACTACTGTCAAGCCTCTTCACAAAAAAAGGGGACATCACATGCCAATCGTCAAGAAAGTATTGCACTCAAGAGTTGTTAGCCATCTCAAAAGTAATGTGATACTTGGTAAATCACAGTTCGGATTTCAAAAATGCTGTTCCACTGAAACAGCAATATACAGTTTCACTGCCCACATACTGGAGACTTTAAATAGTAAAACATCATCAATATGAATTTTCTGTGACTTATCCAAAGCATCTGATTGTGTGAACCATGACATTATGTTATAGAAATTACAATTCTACTGATAATGATGATGATGGTGATGACGATTGGTCTGTGAGGCATTCAACTGCGCGGCCATCAACGCCCGTACACATTCCCAATCTGTGCACAGTCCAATCTAGCCGCTTTCAGAAATGAGACTGGAATGATGAGGACAACACAAACACCCAGTCCCCGGGCAGCCAATCCTCAACCTGGCCGGGAATCGAACCTGGGACCCTGTGATCCAGAGGTATCAGCGCTAGGCTCTAGACCTACAATTCTATTGTGTAAATGGAATGGCATATGAGTGATTTAAGTCATATCTATAGAACAGGAAGCAAAATGTTTCTTTATATGGTTTAAGTGATTTATGAAGTTTGCAACTTCATCTATTTTGGATGAAATTGCATTGGGTGTTCCACAGAGCTTGATCATGGTTCCCCTCCTGTTGCAAATATATGTGAATGACCTCCCTACTTATCTGAAACAAGAAGCTAGACTGACACTGTTTGTTGGAAACACAAGCATCATTATTAATCCAGTAAAAGAAACTCCAATAGAAAATGATACAAATAATGTCTTTGGAAAAGTTATTAACTGGTTTTCTGCAAATGGGATTGCTCTGAACTTTGAGGGGGAAAAAAATAGTACATCCAATTTTCTGCTGCAAGGAGTACAGTTCCTTCAATAAATATAAAACATCAATAGAAGTCAGTAGCAAGGGTAGAGCATACCAAGTTTTTGGGTGTACACATAGGTGAGAATCTTAATTGGAAAAAAAATCATATTTTGGATGTCCTAAAGGGACTAGGTTCAGCAACTTTTGCAATCAGAATAATTGCCATTTTGAGGATATAGAAATTAGTAAGCTAACATTCTTTGCATACTTTCACTCTGATGTCAAGCAGAATAATATTTTGGGGTAACTCAACACTTAGGCAAAAGGTATTCACTGTTCAACAGAAAGTGGTCAGAATAATGTGCGGGGCTCATAGTCGCACATTTTGTAGGCATCTGTTTAAAAGGTTAGGAATTCTTACATCAGCCTTTTATTCAGTAATGAAATTCGTTCTCTACAACAGGGACCAGTTTAAAAACAACAATGAAATTTGTGACTATAATACCAGAAGAAAGAAAGACTTACACTGTCCTCTACTTAACCCATCTTTGGCACAGAAATGGGTCAAACAGGCCACTGTAAAACTTTTCGATAAATTACCAGATGAAATAAAATATCTGACAGGCGGCAGTAATAGTTTCAAAAATAAACTTAAATCATATTGCCCTGGCAACTCCTTTTATACCAGAGATGAATTCTTTAATAGGAATAAATAAATCTGTAGGTATAATTTATGCATTTTGTATCACTTATGGGAATGGGGTAGGTAATAAAAATGAGGGTGGCTTTAGACTCTTCTTTCCCTTTTGTGTAGCCAGTATATGCACTTCTCAAGTAACTGTAGCAATGTTGTAGATCAGGAAAATCTGTGGACTTATCTGTTTTACACAGTGTATCAGCATGATCACTCTCCCTCGTGTCAAATACTTACCTTGTTTGATTGATACTTATCTACATTAGTTTATAAAAGCTTTGTGCTGTTCACTTTTTTTCACTACTTCTGGTCTTAAATATCACACCAATTACTTTGGATTAATTTAGAGAGATAGTTTTGAATTAGATACTTATTTGCATTTTCAGTATTGAAGACTGTTTCATTTCCAGGTTCCTCCTTTGCACTGTATAGATAACCTTCATGCCGTCAAAAACCCAGGATTAGTTAACCAGTTGGTTTATGGACTGATGGTCATTAACTTGGCGAAGGTACGAGCCTTAAGCAATGACCAATGGTTGACATAACTAACAACAAGGATACATTAACAAAATAAACTGAGACATACTAATGGGACGTCCATGGGAAGGGGGGGGGGGGGGGGGTATAAATAAAAGAACACTGACCTGTCACATTCATTGGTTTCTCCAATTCCCAATCAAACTACCACCTTCCAAACTAACCTAGACCTCACATTACATGCATTTCACAATACAAAATACTGTTACCCTCAGTTGATCACCATCTCCACTAGAACTCTATCAGGCTAACAAAAAACACATTCTAAGCTACCACCAACAAGAAATAAATGATATATTATGAACAGAACATATTACTGTCATCTATAGCTGAAATATACAAACAAAAATATCCCAGATGCCATCTCCTTAAAAAATGACATCACATTTCAAAAGCATTATAAATTTGTCCTAAGACTTACACTCATGCCTTCTTTAATACTATATCATAGATTTTCGCAAAAAGCGAGATCAGTGATACTGGTTGTCAGTTTCATAATTCACTTCCGTTTTCTTGCTTAATGATTATTTATTTTCAATGAAAATTACTCCTCTATCGTGGCATTCAGAACACAAGTAACCATATACTTTTGAGAGAGATAATGAAACACCATCTAGGGCAGATGAGTGTTTGATTTTCATTTTTATTATCCACGTCCAGTGATGCCTTTCAATTGAGGATGACAAGGTAGCCGGTCAGTACCTTTGGGTACTTCTTGCCCTCTTCGGGTGGAGTTTATTTTTTTTTTTTAATCATGTTTAAAAGCTCTGTCATAGTTACTTCAGAACAAAATTCATGCTTGAGATTTTTGGCACTATACTCATTTCATATGTCTAATGTTTTGCTATCATTTTATGCACTGCAGTTAAAATATCCATTCAAAATGTTTGCTATGTTTTGAGGACTTACATGCTTTCAGTAATATTCACATGGCAGGTGGCCTAAGTCCGTTTTGTTACTTTCCTTCGTTCTCCCATTTATGAAGACCTACAAATCTTCTGAATAGTTATATGCTTAGTCTGTAGCTCCCTTTCAGAAAAGGGTCTCTTATTACAAGGGACTTAGTTTAATGTTTCTAAATTCAGTTTATTTCTTGCATGGGTTACCTCCTTAGCAATACGGTTCTTCTGTGTTTGGCCTTCTACTAATATTTTGTGCGCAGGAGGTTGAACATTAAGTCTATATCAGACAGTGACCAGTAACAAGACAATGATTATATTACTATGCACATGTAAATAAATGGCATTACATGTGGATTTATCTTCCATCAAGAAGTCAACATCAAGATGGATCAGTATAAAAGAACTGTAGACCACTTTCACACTCACAACAGCCTTCACCAAAAACCAGTTTGGTTAAAAAAAAAAGATCAACAGGGTAAGCTATTTCCTCACAAATGGAATTCTTGAATCAATAAATAACAAAATTCCACCTACTGAAACATTCTGTGGCTTGTCAAAAGCCTCTGACACTGCAGATCACAATATCCTCTTACAAAGGCTTATTGTTACAACACAGCAAAAAGCAGCATGCGATTCTTAATGGTACCGATGGCTGTCCTGTTTCATCTAAGCATCTGAGCATCCTGTTTCATCTGAGCATATCTTAGACCTACATAGAAGGCTCAGTGTGGCAACTTATGCTCTGCGTGTAATCACCCCCATTGGTGATGAGGACGCTACTAAAGCTGCCTACTTTGGTTATTTTCATTCTATCATGTCGTATGGCATAATATTTTGGGGCAACAAGCCTTTAGCCAAAAAAATATTTACTGCACAGAAGAGAGCTGTTAGAATCATGAGTGGTGTTCATCCAAGATATTCTTGCAGAAGTCTGTTTCATAAGTTACAAATATTAACACTTACCTCTCAATTCATATTTTCTTTGATGATTTTTGTTTCTAACAACCTATCTCTTTTTAAAACTAATAGTGAATGTCATGATCATAATACTAGGTCTAAAAATGATCTACACAGGGATCTGAAACATTTAAGTCTTGTTCAGAAAGGTGTTCATTATTCAGCCACAAAAATTTTCAACTCCCTTCCATCAGGTATTAAAGATCACATTAATGTCTTACCTACTTTTAAATGTAAATTGAGAGAATACCTAATGGTAAATTCCTTCTATTCTCTTGATGAGTATCTACAGATAAAGCAATGATTTTTTATACTGATAAAAATTTGTTTGCTATAGATCACATTAACTGTTTAATTTGGAAAATGTACTATATTTCCTTTTTAGGTATTGTTTTATATTACTTGAGCTATACCTTTGATTTGATTTTAACCTACAAACTTATTCATAATCTTATGGTACATTTTTGTCATTTTATATATGTGTATTATTTGTTTAATTTGGAAAATGTACTATATTTCCTTTTTAGGTATTGTTTTATATTACTTGAGCTATACCTTTGATTTGATTTTAACCTACAAACTTATTCATAATCTTATGGTACATTTTTGTCATTTTATATATGTGTATTATATCTGTTGTATGTAATCATGACTCATTCCACATCCTTGTGATTTATCACAATACGGATTAATTGAATACGAAATAAATAAATAAATAAATAAAAAAAAAAATAACTGAACTACATTAAAGTGTGGAGTGCCACAAGGTCCACCTTGGGACCTCAAGTGTTTCTTACTTTAATCAACAATCTCCCACTCTGTGCAAATTTGCTCTGACATTTTATACTGGTTTAAGTCTAATGGCTTAACACCAAGTACTTAAAAAGCTCAACATATGCCATTTCATGCATCTCGACAAGGAAATTAAGTAATCCACTTAACTGTGAAAATCTAAATATATTACATTCTGAATCTTCTAAGTTCCAGGCATTCTAATTGATTACAAAGTTAAATTGGTCTGGGCATATGCTAGACCATCAAAAAAGACACAGTGTGTCAACTTATGCTCTTTGTGTAATCACCCCTGTTGGTGAAATGAATTGTATCAAAGCTGCTTATTTTGGCAATTTTCACTCTGTCATGTCACATGGTATAATTTTTTGGGGGTAATCAGCCTTTGGCCCAAAAAATCTTTATTGCACAAAAAGAGAGAATTTAGAATCATGAGAGGTAGTCATTAAATATATTCTTGCAGTTATCTGTTCTGTAAGTTCAAAACGTTAACCACAACATCTCAATACTTACTTTGTTTGACGATTTTTGTCTGTAAGAACCATTCTCTTTTTAGATCTAATAGTGCATACCATGTTGACAATACAGTCTAGAAATGATTGACACAGAGATCTAAAACATATCAGTCTTACACAAACAGGTGATCACTATTCTGCCAAAAAAGGTTTCAATTCTCTTCCATCAGATATTAAAGTCCACAGTAATGCTCTGCCTACACTTAAATCTAAATTGGTATTCTACTGTCTTCTTGAGCACATGCAGGTTAATCAATGACTGTTTTTGTGAACCTGTATTTTCCATTTGTATTTATGTTCTGAGACTTTCAGTTTATAATGTGTCAGCCATAATTTGCCTTCCTTGTTTAACATGGTAACCTATAAATATCCTTTTTTCTTTAGATTAAGTTACTCTCAGTAATTTATGTTATGTTGACTTTACTATACCTTATTAACTATACTTCAACCTTTAAGTTTATTCTCCTAGTTGTTACATTTTTATTACTGAACATTTTCTTATTGTTTCCCTATAATTATGTAAACCTGACTCGTTCCACCTGACACATTCAACATCCTTGTGATTTGTCATAGTATGGATTCATGGAATTTAAAATAAATAAATATCAGATCTGTGAGAGTAAAATGTTAACCTCATTTAAGAATCTCAAGCACTGACCTCTGTCTTATAGACATCCAATGTGCAGTGAATATTTAGTTATAGGAATACAGCTCAAATCACTGCACTATAGATTAAGAAGTAACTGAAGTTTAAGATATACCAACTGCTTTTGTAAAGTGACCACTAACAAGATGAAAATAACTGTTGGCTTTCTTGCCAACGGGAGAGGAGTGAATTCTTCTGGATAAAATTACAACAGCTTCATCAACATACATACTTACGCAAGTTTTCGCCATGTCTCATCAGGAGAAGCTTGAATCATGCTGGATATATATTTCCTGTAACAACAATACATATTCTCAAGTGGAAGTTGTGTAATACACAGGTAATACAGTCATTATAAGAAAAGTTACTTACAGTCTGGCCTCTCTGTCACTGTCATCTATATAAGTATACCCAAAATGTGTTCTAGCAATCTGTACTCCAATATATATGAAGCAGAGACCAAGAAAAATGCAAACAATTCTCCGGACATGAAATGTAGACGTCATTCTTGGTGACTGATTAATCCTTACATTTGCAGCTGTAAGAGTAAAGAAAAAAATTACATTTGTGTTAAGGACAAACAATTTCCTTAACTACCTTTTTTTTAAAAAATTTAAAGGCAGAAGCATTTTTTGTAACATAATACCATCTGAATCTCTAGTAAGGACACACAACTAGATTAACAGCTATGAAATAGTAACAGTCATATTCCACTCGTGTACCATTTACTATTACCCCATGCCAATACAAACAAATTTTTCAAAAACAAGAATTTTTAATTAACTGCTCGTAATTCATGACGAAAAATTAAAAATTACATGGGCACTATGGCAAAAAATATATGAGAAGTAATTACAGGAGAGTTTCCCCCACAAAAAACACGGCAATGTGATTCAAGAATCAACATTCAACGCATTTGTCAAACTTTTTGATGTTGTACTCTGCGCTTCCTTCTTTCATTGCCTATTGGTTTGCACCTAACGACCCTCAATATACGTGTTGCTGATACGAGTGGGTGCTTCTTGTTACTGATTGATTACCACGTTTGAAAGTGCGTCTAGTGTTTTCGTTCCTTTATAGCTGCATTAAATCACTGTTCAGCAACGAGTCTACAAGTCAGCGTATTCGAGTTGTTTGACAGCTTCGAGGTTAAACCTTGAACTGAAGCTACAGAAGTTAATAACATAACTTTCCATATTCATTGACATTAACTTTATTTGAATTTCCCTCCTTCACGTAAAGGGACGGAGCTGTTATCTTCACTGTGACAAACCAAGGGTTCATCTTTTACCGAAGACACTACAAAAGCGTCTGTTCAATAAATTGGGGACAAACTCTTTTCTACGTTTTAAAAAGTGAGAGCAATTCCAGTTGTTGCGTACAAGTAAATAGTACGCTACAGACAACTAGTAAACATAAACAATACCGCTCCAATATCGAGCGTCTCGACTGCGCACTCGTCGGCAATGGTTCACAAATAATAGCAGACGACTTCATGATCTCCAGAGTAGGAACTTACTGTTTAACCAGTATACGATTTTATTTCTTTTAACGTACCTTTAGTGGTTAAAAACGATGTTAATAACTTAGAAATCGGTGCACTTTCACAAGCCGTGCGCTTTAAATAGCAGTTATTGAATGCACATCAACGCTTTCATGCAAAAAGAGAAATTCCTCCTTTTTTCGTAAGCATAAAGTGCTGATATACTCAACTATACCACCGCAAAACCACATCGCGACACCTTTCACCCCTCACCCTCTTCACATACCCTACACATTCGGCGTATTTGTACCGACTGCATCCATAAGGTTTGCGCATGCGCGTCAGGGATGTCAAAAGTGCGTGTCGCATCCGAAGCGTATGTCGGAGGATTTGGGGAAGGGAAACTTTATATTTCCACAGTCTCGTTATACGATCAAACCGGGTTGCTCTTTCACATCAGCTTCCTGACACAAGTCTTCCGTTCTAACCAAGACACAATAACATTTCTTCTTGCTCTCCCCTATCGTTAATTCTGGGTAATTACGCAATTGTAGGCCTACTGGGCATCAGTGGATAATATCAGGCTGTTTGACGTAGCAAATGCCACTTTTCCGCAGGTAAATGGAAAAATGGAAAGTAGAGAAACGTAGCAGTATGTTTTGTTAGATTATTCAAAAGGAAAAAAACTGAAGTCAAATCACGTGACACAAGTGTACCTGTAGAAACTAGACGAAGAAGTAGTAGCTCTTAATGAGGAACTCGTAGCTTCTAGCTCAGAACAGGGGCCTATAGAGGAACTGTGGCTCAAGTTTAAAAAAATAGTAAGCGATGCATTGTACAGATGTTAAAACAATTAAGTGATGGATTCAGTGGGTGGTCCAGGAGAGGGCAACATCGGCCCGGAAATTAAAAATCCGCCCCACCCCCGAGAAGTTCATATCTATTTGCATATAACATTGCAAGTCAAAATAGTGTATCAACTGAAATTAACGTACGGGCTGGTGTAACAACCAACGAAGCTTGTTTTGTTTTGACAAATTTCAACTGTCCCAGCAGCCACGGTTTACGGAGTTTGGAATCAACAATGGACAAGTCGTGATAACTCTACATATACCGGTACTGATAGGTGCAAACAGGCCACCGCCTGATAAACAATACGACAATAATAAGCTTCCACTCCTGCAATAAATTTCTAGTTCTTGTATGGAACTATACTGACAGTCAGTAGCTTTACTTTGGAAGAGTGCTGTGATCATGCAATGTACGTGCGGCCTTCGTCAATTTGTCGTATAAAAAGAAGTGTTTAAGGTGCAAATGCGATGTCAAAAAAACTCTTAATCTGCTTTCTTTTTTAATAAAAAAAACAGCTTATTGCAGAAACTACAGATGAGTGTGAGTCTATTGAAAGAAATGATAGGGAATGTGGTGGCTAATTGCTTACCGTATTGGATTTGCTGTTACTCTTCCTCAATTTCGAAAGAAAAATGTTCTATTTCTGACTTGTCATCCTAAACTGTGCGTTGAAAGTAGCAGAAAAATGGGAGTTCAGATACAATTGTTTATACTTGGCCGCGATCAGGATGGGGCTTTTTGTAAACCGTGTGAGATGCATTTAAAATATGATATTGAACCTCTTCAAAAGCAGGGGTAGTGTTCATTTCTGTACCTCTCGCTAAGTTTAGAAAATCTGTGGAAGCACGGAACAACTAAAAAAGCACGCCAACTCAGTAAAACAATGCAAATCCGTTACATTTAAGAAAATTTTAAATTAAAGGAATTAAACGCTCCAGTTCATGTGCAGATAATCAAACAAAAGAAACTGAAAAAGTTTTAAATTGCCAAGCAGTGTCTTATTTAATTTGAGGTACGTATTTCCTTAGTAAGGAAGAAATCCACACAACAAAATATGAACCTCTAATACGCAAGATAGTACTAAACGGCGACATTAATCTTGATAAATTAAATTTCTGAGTGAAGGTTTCATATGTTAGCAAATATACTGCTTCAGATGCTTTTCCTTGATAACAGATGAATTTGCAAATTTTTCTAACCAAAGCGAATGTGAGAATCATATTATGTTGTACTTGTGTAGAACAAAAAGTACCACATATTATGATTCTCACATTCCGTTTCACAAGTTTTGACTCTTGAATTCCTTTGTTGTGACATAGTTCACATTCATTTGTTGTTTTTATTTCTGCTCTCACTATTCATCAGCTTTGCTTGTGACGGTAATATAATCTTACCACATGACTCTCATTCTATAACCAGTGTATAGTATGATAACTGCCAAGACTACGGATGGAGAACATACACGTCAATGACTGGACAGAAAGTTCATAATATTGTGAAAAAATTGGGTACTAGGGAGATTTGAACACGGGTCTCCCACTTTGCAGCTCAACTCCGCGACCACAGAACTACGATGCGCTGATTCTTGCATTTCGCACGATGTTGCAAATCCCGGGATTGGCACAATCAGTTTCTATTTTGCTTCTTTTTTCGCAGCTCAGTACACTTCTTCCTTTTTCCATGGTGAATCTGTGATCAGTATTTGACGGGCAGTCCACTGGGCTATTTTATCTCTAAACCCGACAGGGGTGCAATGGGGAGTTTCCCTTGTAAGCGACTGTAATTTACCTTATCTATAACATGTTTGTTGATTGTAGCAGTCATGGACTGTGCGGCTGGTCCCGGCGGAGGTTCGAGTCCTCCCTCGAGCATGGGTATGTGTGTTTGTCCTTAGGATAATTTAGGTTAAGTAGTGTGTAAGCTTAGGGACTGATGACCGTAGCAGTTAAGTCCCATAAGATTTCACACACATTTGAACATATTTTTTGATTTTAGCATAATCTGTTCTAGTGTAGCATGTGTCTGTCATTCTAGTGTCGGAACTTACTACATCTAAAAGATTGTATGAGCTTAGTACATCATTGAGCTTCACGTGGACTATACTACATCGACGGGAAAAATCGCATCAAAAAATAATTTATTTAGGGTAATGAAATTTTGGAAATACATTTGACTAGGTAACATATTTAAGTGACTAACACTGGAAGATCACAGGCTAATGTAAGTGAGACGAACTATTGCAAATGTGAAATGCTGGTACATTAATAACCCTTTATAACCGTCAGAACGCTGCATGCAAGCATACAAACATGCATGCATTGTGTTGTACAGATGCCAGATGTCAGTTTGGTGGTTAGCACACTGGACTCGCATTCGGGAGGACGACGGTTCAATCCCGTCTCCGGCCATCCTGATTTAGGTTTTCCGTGATTTCCCTAAATCACTTCAGGCAAATGCCGGAATGGTTCCTTTGAAAGGGCACGGCCGATTTCCTTCCCCATCCTTCCCTCACCCTAGCTTGCGCTCCTCTCTAATGACCTCGTTGTCGACGGGACGTTAAACACTAATCTCCTCCTCCTCCTTCCATGTCAGTTTGTATAATGGAGTTCCGTGCCTGTTGAACTTGGTCGGTCAATACAGAAGGGTTAATTCTGTTCGTGGATGACACTGGAATTGTCGCTGAAGATGTCCCATATGTGCTTGATTGGAGCCAAATCTTGTGATCGAGTAGGCCAAGGCAACATGTCGACGCTCCGTAGAGCATGTTGTGTTGCACGAATGGTATGTAGGCTAGCATTATCCTGTTGGAAAACACCCCCTGGAATGCCATTAGTCAGTGGCAGCCCTACAGGTCGAATCGCCAGACTGATGTACAGATTTACAGTCAGCGTGCGTGAGATAACCATGAGAATGCTCCTGCTGCCATACGAAATCATATCTAGAATATACCTCCAGGTTATGGATGTGTTCAGCACACAGCCAGGTCGGTTACGGGCCCTCAGCTGGTCTCTTTCTACCCAATACACGGCCATCCTGGCACCAAGGAAGAACGAAATTTCACGAGAAAACACAGCAGACCTCCACCTTACCCTCCAACAAGCCTCGCTTGACTCCACTGAAGTCGCAAATGGCGATTGTTTGTGGTCAGTGAAATGCATGCTACAAGGTGTCTGGCTGGGACCTATCATAGATACAACAGTTCGTTGTGTCATTAGGAGGCCAACTGCTGCTCCAGTTGCTGTTGCAGATGCAGTATGGTGCTCCAGAGCCATACGCCGAACACGATGGTCTTCCCTCTCGGTAATACCACGTGGCTATCCTGAGCCCCATCTTCTTGCGACTGATCATTCTCTTGACCACCGCCGGCAGCAATCATATTTATTGGCTTCATTGCTGCCGAGTCTTTCTGCAGTATTGTGGAAGGAACATACAGCTTCTTGTAGCCCTATTACATGACCTCATAAAACTTACTGAGGTGTTAATAATGGCGTCTTTGTTGCCTTAAAGGCATTCTTGACTAACATCAACTCATCACGTCCAGTCTCAAAAGTAACTAACGCACACGACCGTGTATTTACAGCAAACCTGATTTGCATCCTCATTGCGGCGCTACTAGTGCCACTTTCGTGTTCCGATGCGGAATTTGAATAGGCACCACTTTTCAGATGTACACTGACCCGCACGAAAAACTCAACACTGAATAAATGATGTGCAATTATTGTATAATTATCTGTTTAATCAAAGTGAAGCACTTCAATCAATTTTTTTTAGACGGAGTACGCGCTGCTTTGCGAACAAACAATGAAGTGTTGATTGTCTATTGCACTAGCCTAAAAAACACATCACTGAATGTGAGCGAATAATGTTTCCTCGCTGCCGGCCGCGGTGGTCTAGCGGTTCTAGGCGCGCAGTCCGGAACCGCGCGGCTGCTACCGTCGCAGGTTCGAATCCTGCCTCGGGCATGGATGTGTGTGATGTCCTTAGGTTAGTTAGGTTTAAGTAGTTCGAAGTTCTAGGGGACTGATGACCACAGATGTTAAGTCCCATAGTGCTCAGAGCCATTTTTTGTTTCCTCGCTCTTGTAGCGCTTACAGTTGTACCCTGAATTTTTCCCTTTCAATCACACGTGTTTGTAGGCTCTTTCTGTGATTGTTGTAATCAGTTTTCTGGAGTAAACATGTCGTTAAGCCCTGAACGAGCTGCAAAAGCTGTTGCTTTGGTGAAAGATGACCGCGGCATGCAATACGTTGCAGAAGTGGTGATGACTACACTTTACACGATGTATGGAACTGTACGAAGGCACACGGAAACTCGAGGCTTTGCAAGGAGACCAGGTACAGGCCCGAGAAGAGCAACATCAGAGAAAGATGACCCCTTCTCACAACTCCAGGTTCTCCGCAACCATCACACTACACCTATTGAAGCACGAAATCGACTCCACTAGCTTCGAGCAGTCAATCTTAGTGAGGGAACCGTTTGAAGAAGACCGGAAGAAGCCAATCTTCAGTCCACAAGACCTTGGTTGGTTGGTTGAGGTTTAAGGGACCAAACAGCAAGGTCATCAGTCCCTTGTTTCAAATATGCGCCATTCCGCTAATGGAACAACTCAGTAAAGTCAGAACAATAAAACGGAAAAAGGGAAAAAACGTAAAAAGGCAGTCATGTTGTCATTGGTAAAAAACAAAATGAGGGAAGTCGGCAAGTGAACGAACCCAACACTATGCTGAAGCAGCATAGGCAAGACCACCTGTGACTTAAAAGGTACAACTGCTATAATGTAGAAAGTACGTATGGGAATAGAAAGACTAACCAAGCCTTTAAAAAAAGGTAAAAACAGAGTAAAAGGGGAAGAAAAGAGGAATTCGGTCAGGGAGGTGAATCAGGAATCTCCGAACACTGCTTACAGTGGGAGACACCCAAACACTCACCGCCCTGTCCCAACACCAGAGAGAGATTAAAAACCTTAAAACTGAGAATAAAAACCACTTTCCCGGAGGAAACTGAGAACCAGAGAGACCATCCGGGAATCGTCAGCCAACATCAAAGGTAAAGTGTGGGGGAGTCTGTACTTAGCACGCAGAGCCAAAAGAAGGGGGCATTCAACCAAAATGTGGGCTTCTGACTGGAAGGCTCCACAACCACATAGTGGGGGTGGCTCATCACGCAAAAGAAAACCATGGGTCAACCGAGTATGGCCAATGCGGAGACGACACAGTGTGGTCGAGTCCTTTCGGGAGATGCGAAAGGAAGAACGCCACGGGCCTGGTGTCACCTTAATTGCACGAAGTTTATTAGACAGGGGAGTAGCCTCCCAAGAATTGGCCCATGACTGTGCGAAGTGGGATTTGATGTGAAGCCGTAAATCCGCTGCAGGAGGGGCTACAGAAAACGGGGGGTAAGTAACTGCTCCCCCAGCCAAACGATCAGCGAGCTCATTACCCGGGATACCCACATGGCCAGGGACCCAAAGGAAGTCAATAGAACAAGCAGCACGGTGAATATGAGCGAGATGGTCATGGATGGCAGAGACCAAGGGATGGCGCGAAAAACACCGGTCAATAGCAAGAAGGCCACTCATCGAGTCCGTGCATAACAAAACGCGATTGTGTTGGGACTGTTTAATAAAGGTAAGGGCCTGGGAAATTGCCATCAATTCCGCAGTAAACACCCCACATGTAGGTGGCAGCAGATGACTTTCCGTTCCAACAGAGGACGTGAAGGCATACCCAACACGATCAGCAGATTTAGAGCCATCAGTGTAAAAAACAACAGCATCCCGAAACTCCCATGAAATTTGGCGGAAAAAGGAACGGATCACCACCGGGGGGATGGAATCTTTCGGACCGCGGCGGAGATCCATCCGAAGTCGAGGCCGAGGAACTAACCAAGGAGGGGTGGAGGGGAGGGAGCGAGGAAGACAGGACAAAGAAGGAAGCTGAAAATCACGGCGGCAAAGAGACGCAAGGCGCAGCCCAACCGGTACACCCGCCCGAGGGCGGGAGTCGGGTGGGCGACGTCCATGGTCTGGGAACAGGATAGAATAGGAAGGATGAGTGGCAGAGGAACGGATAGTGAGTGCATAAGACACCAGAAGCTGGGACCGCCGAACAGAAAGGGGGGGATCCCAGCTTCAACCAGGAGACTATCAACAGGGCTAGTAGGGAAGGCACCGGTGGCCAAACGGATACCACGATGGTGGACTGGATCCAGCACGTGCAGTGTGGAAGGAGCAGCTGAACCATAAACTTGACAACCATAGTCCAAGCGAGACAGAACTAGAGCACGATAAAGACGGAGAAGAAGGGAATGGTCCGCACCCCAAGAGGAGTGGGCAAGGAAGCGAAGGACGTTGAGTTTACGGAAACATCCTACCTTCAGGAGTCTGATATGGGGCAGCCAAGTGAGCTTGTTGTCAAAAAGAAGACCCAGGAAACGAAACTGTGGGACCACAGGCAATCGTTGTGCAGCGAGATAGAGCTCTGGATCAGGGTGGATCATAGTACAGCGACAGAAGTGGACCACCCGCGATTTTAAAGGAGAGAATTGAAACCCGTGTGAGAGGGTCCATGCAGAGGCACGCCGTATAGCTACCTGGAGCTGCCGCTCTGCAGATGCCATCGAGGAGGAACTAACCCAAATGCAGAAATCATCCACATACAGGGCAGGGGCGACCAAGGGACCGACAGAGGCCACAAGACCATCGATAGCAATGAGGAAAAGAAGGAACTAAAAGCAGTACCAACTCGAACTCTGAATGACCGATGGATCAGGAACTGGCGGATAAAAATTGGGAGTGGGCCCCGAAGACCCCACTGATGAAGGGTAAGTAAGATGTGATGGCGCCAGGCTGTGTCATAGGCCTTGCGAAGGTCAAAAAACGCTGCAACCAAATGGCGGCGCTGGGAAAAAGCCTGCCGAACTGCGGATTCCAAGCGAAGTAAATGCTCGATTGAAGACCGTCCCCCTCGAAAGCCACACTGGTAAGGCGACAATAGATCCCGAGATTCGAGGACCCAACTGAGCCAACGGGCTACCATCCGTTCAAGTAACTTACAAACAACATTGGTCAAACTAATTGGCCGATAGCTGTCAACAGATAGGGGGTTCTTACCAGGTTTAAGGACAGGAACCACAATGCTATCCCTCCACTGAGAAGGGAAGTCACCCTGGAGCCAGATACGGTTAAACACCCAAAGAAGATGTTGCCGTTGTGGAGCACTGAGATGTTGAAGCAGTTGGTTATGAATGGAATCTGGGCCAGGGGCCGTATCATGAGAAGAAGATAGAGCAGAAAGAAATTCCCATTCAGTAAAAGGTTCGTTGTAAGATTCTGACTCACAAGGGGTGAAACATAAGGTGGAAGCTTCAGCCAGCTGTTTTTGATGAAGGAAAGCAGCTGGATAGGAGGCTGACGCTGACGCCACTGCAAAATGGGTCGCAAGATGTTCTGCAAGAACTAATGGGTCCGTACAAATGCCATCTGGGAGGTGAAGGCCTGGGAGGGTGGACTGCCGATGGCAACCTTGGAGAGAACGAAGTGCAGCCCATACCCGTGACAGAGGGACAGTAGAACCAAGGGAAGAAACAAATCGTTCCCAACATATCCGCTTACCCTGTTTGATTAAATAACGGGCTTTAGCACGGAGGCGTTTAAAGGTAGTAAGGCTGGCTACAGATGGGTGCCTCTTAAAGTGTTGCAAAGCTCGACGGCGATCACGGATGGCAATGGCAATGGCCGTACTCCACCACGGGACTTGCCGGCGACGAAATGGTCCAGATGAGCACGGGACAGCAAGGCTAGCAGCGTGAACAATCGCGTCAGACACGTCACGTAGGACGTCATCAATACAACCCGACAAAGAGGGAGAAAACTCGACCTGTGCAATGTATAGAGGCCAATCGGCGCGGTGGAAAGACCAACGAGGTAACCTGTCCATCGGGGAGCGGGAAGGGAGCGTGATAATCAACGGGAAATGGTCACTATCACAAAGGTCGTCGTGTGGCGACCAGTGTAATGAATGGAGGAGAGAGGGAGAAGAAAGAGAAAGATCAATGGCAGAAAAGGTACCATGACCGGCATTGAAATGAGTAGGGGAGCCATCATTAAGAAGGCACAGGTCGTGGTCTGCAATAAATTGGTCTATAAGAAGACCTCGTCTAGATGGAAAGGCACTGCCCCACAAAGGATGATGAGCATTAAAATCCCCAAGGAGGAGGAAGTTGCTGAAGAAGGGCGGTTAAGGCAGCAGGTGTAAGAGTCCTGTCAGGAGGGAGATAAAGATTGCAAACTGTGACTGCAGAGTCTAAGTGGACCCTAACAGCAACCTCTTCCAATGTAGTTTGGAGAGGAATCCACGTGCTAGCAATGTCTGTATGGACCAACGTACAAACGCCACCAGAAGCCCGCAAGGGTCCGACCCGATTTCGACAGAAAACACGGAACCCACGGAGGGTCGGTGAGTGAGCGTCAGTAAAATGAGATTCCTGGAGAACCACACAAGCTGCAGAGTAGGACGCAAGAAGGGATTGCAATTCCGGAAGGTGCCGATAGTATCCATTACAATTCCATTGGGGAACCACAGAACGATGGTTTAAATGAGGGTTGAACACGCTAAATCCAGTCATACCGCCGGGTCCCCACCCGTCACTGACAAGGAGGGGGCGACATCCATGAACGACAGGTCAGAATCCCGTTGTGAAGCCGAGGAAGGGACCTTCGGTGACACCAGAGGCTCTTTGTCCCGGGACTTATGTTTCTTCTTCTTTTCAGGCTGAGATCGAGGAGGGCTGTGTGGCATAAAGGAGCCAGCTGCAGCAAGATCAGGAACAGAAAGAGACCGGGCGACCTGGGGGCCGACAGACCGCGGCTCTCGCGGTCGCCGCGCGGCAGCAGACCTTTGACCTGGAAGGTGCCGGGAAGGGGCATCCCGGGAGAGGCGCCCTTGACCGGCAGACGCCGAAGGAGTGGGACACTTCTCCGGCTGGGGAGGTGGAGCAGCGCCCATAGGAGAAGGTGTGGGAGCCGCAGGGGAGGGGGGGAGGAGAGGGGTCCGGGATGGGGGTAAGGAAGGGGGAGGAAGGGGTGAAGATGTAACCAAGGCGTAACTAGATGTCATGGACACAGGGTGCAGTCGTGCATATTTCTTACGGGCCTCTGTGTAGGTTAAACGATCGAGGGACTTCTGTATCTTTTTTTCTTTCTTATATACTGGGCGATCTGGTGAACGTGGAGAATGACTACCGTGACAATTTACACATACAGGAGGGGGAACACAGGGACTCCCCTCATGGAGTAGACGTCCACAGTCACCACAGAGAGGGGCCTGGGAACAGCAAGAAGACATGTGGCCAAAACGCAAGCACTTCAAACACCTCATAGGAGGTGGGATGTACAGCTTCACATCACAGCGATAGACCATAATCTTAACTTTCTCAGGAAGGGTATCCCTTCAAAGGCCAGGATAAAGGCACCAGTATCAATACAATTATCTTTAGGACCCTTCTGAACACGCCGAACAAAATGAACACCCCGCCGTCCGAGATTTTCCCGAAGTTCCTCATCAGTCTGAAGGATGAGGTCCTTGTGAAAAATTACACCTTGTACCATATTTAGAGACTGGTGAGGGGTAATGGACATAGGAATTGTGCCAAGATGGGTACAGGCACGAAGGGCCGCAGATTTGGCAGCTGAAGCAGTTTTTATCAGCAACGAACCCGACCGCATCTTGCTCAGCGAGTCCACTTCGCCAAACTTGTCTTCAATGTGTTCCACAAAGAATAAAGGTTTGACACTGGTGAAAGTATCTCCATCAGTCCTGGTGCAAACTAGATAACGGGGGAAAGGTTTTGCCCCTAGACGACGGGCCTGACCCTCTTCCCAGGGGATAGCCATGGAAGGGAAGGCCGAAGGGGCAAGAGAAGCAGTACTTGAGGAATCAGTTCCACGCAGAGAGACGGCCGCAGAAGAACGGCCAGAGTTTTGGACCCGTATGCGTTTCATCTGCATAGCGTCCGCCCTGATACCACCCACTCCGATCAGGGGCTCTCCTCACGGGCGCCACCCAGCCACAGCAAGGGCCGTCTGGCACGGCGGCCATTGCCGGGAGTTCCGATGCTCCAGGATGACGAGCAACCACTCCAAGGCATGCATGAGGAGGTCACAGCTCAGGTATCAGAAGTGTGATCCCTGTGTGTTCAGGGGGCTCAACCAAAAGGGTACATAGCGACTCCACCACACGGGCTGGCTACCGTGCTGGCTATGCACCCTAGCATCAGACAACGACGTGATAGAAAAGGTGGAATGTACTAGGAGGGCGCATGTCGGAGACACTAGGTAAGGTGCTCTTCCCCAAATGGCTCACACTACGGAGGCGAAATTTTGTAATGGAGGTCAAACCCCAGAGGGGGACCAAAGAATGCCAAAAGGAGGAGATGATTATGCAATAAAGCCGGAGTGTAAAACCAACAGAACCAGGAGGATAGCGGGGGCCAACATAAGCAAGGACACCAATAGAGGGAGAGGAGAGGGCGAGGGGAAAGGAGCATGGAGGGGAAAGGAGGGGAAGGGAAAGGAAATGCAGCCCGGGAGAGAAAGAAGGCTGCAATGGCTCGGGGCCCCGTGCTCGCCACGCACGTATCCACAAAAGAGTTGTGGACCCCCTGGGGGGTCCACAAGACCTGTTACAAATATGGTTCAAATGGCTCTAAGCACTATGGGACTTAACATCTGAGGTCATCAGTCCCCTAGACTTAGAACTACTTAAACCTAACTAACCTAAGGACATCACACACATCCATGACCGAGGCAGGATTCGAACCTGCGACCGTAGCAGCGGCGCGGTTCCCGACTGAAGCGCCTAGAACCGCTCGGCCACGGCAACCGGCTAGACCTGCAACAGTTCCGGAACTCACCAGAGGACACTGCACAGCTCGACAACGTTTCACAGGGGAACATCTTGGCTGGACAGTGCAAAAATGGAATCAATTGTTGTTAACCGACGGGTCACGATTTGGCCTCTGGTCACCTGACGGAAGAGACAGGGTCTGTAGAACTCCAGGGGAAAGATATTCACCTTGCACAGTCTCATCCAGGTAGCCTATTCGTGGTGGTTCTGTGATTGTGTGGACAGGAATCAATACAGCTGCAAGGGCGGATTTGGTCTTCGTGGGGCATGAGAGCCCTACTGCACATCGGTATGTGGAGGAAATCTTTCTGGAGCACGTTGTTCCTTTTGCTCTATTTATTGGTGATGATTTTACACTAATGTACAGCAATGCACGCCCAAATGTTACGAGAATTGTGCAAGAGTTCTTGGATGAGCAGGAACACATGCTATGGGTTGGCCTGCTATAGAGCACGTTCAGGGCCAGCTGGTGATGAAAGTCTGTCAGCACTATCCAGACACCCTGCAGGACCTACGGAACGCAGTCCTGGAAGGATGGGAAATGATTCATCAACAGAACGTTACCACATTAATCAGGAACATGCCTGAAAGGTTGAATGCTGTCATTGGTGCAAGTGGTGTCAATACACACATACGAAGATGCGGACAAAAGTCTACTCAATCGTCTCCGGGGTCTGTGAAGTAATGTGTGAGGTGTATAGCGTCAAAACAGACATGCTGCTGCTGATGATGATCATGTTTGGTTTGTGGGGCGCTCATCTGTGCAGTTATCAGTGCCCGCACAAATTCCCAACCTTTGCTCAGTCCAATCTCGCTTTTTTATGAATGATGATGATATGATGAGGACAACACAAACACCCAGTCATTTCGAGACAGGTAAAAATCCCTGACCACGCCGGGAATCGAACACAGGACCACGTCCTCAAGAAGCGAGAACGCACCCGCGAGACCCAGACATACTAATAAGTTCTAATCTATAGCATATTATATCACTGGACGTTAGTACATGTTTAGTTAATACATGTTGTCAATGTTCCTCTTTGAACATTTGCAGCATGTCTAGTTTCTTTTTGAGATATTTAAATGCGTCATCTTTAAGTATCTTATCCCTTCTTGGTGATTTGGCATCTTGCAGGAATTACACTTACTGAAGGTACATTGCTTACAACAACCTAATGTATAAACTGGGTATGTAGAACTGGGCATGTGTGCATACGAGGGGCGTTTGAAAAGTCCGTGCAAAAATAAAAACTACTCACGTTTTTGGGGTAAACCTTTTTTTTATTTTTCGATATAGTCTCCTTTTAGACTTATACACTTCGTCCAACGCTGTTCTAATTTGTTGATCCCTTCCAAATAATAGGAATTGTCCAAGTCTGCAAAATAGCTATTAGTTGCTGCAATCACCTCCTCATCTGAATAAAATCTTTGTCCCACCAGCCATTTCTTCAAATTGGGGAACAAATAGTAGTCCGCGGGTGCCAAGTCTGGAGAAAAAGGGGGGTGTGAAACGAGTTGGAAACCTATTTCCATTGATTTTGCGACCACAACTGCTGAGGTGTGTGCTGGTGCATTGTCGTGATGGAAAAGGACATTTTTGCGGTCCAATCGCCGGCGTTTTCCTTGCAGCTCGGTTGTCAAACGGTCCAATAACGATGAATAATATGCACCTGTATTATTTTTACCCTTTTTCAGATAGTCGATGAGGATTATCCCTTGCGAATCCCAAAAGACAGTCGCCATAACCTTTCCGGCCGAAGGAATGGTCTTCGCCTTTTTTGGTGCAGATTCTCCCTTGGTAAGCCACTGTTTAGATTGTTCTTTGGTCTCAGGAGTATAGCAATGTATCCATGTTTCATCCACAGTGACGAAACGACGCTTAGTCCTGCAGATTCTTCCTGAACAGCTGCAAACCATCCTCGCAACACTTCACACGATTCCGTTTTTGGTCAAGTGTGAGCAATCGCGGAACCTATCTTGCGGATAGCTTTCTCATGTCCAAATGTTTATGCAAAATATTATGTACCCGTTCATTCGATATGCCCACAGCACCAGCAATCTCATGCACCTTAACTCTTTTGTCATCCATCACCATATCATGGATTTTATCAATGATTTCTGGAGTCGTAACCTCCACAGGACGTCCAGAACGTTCAGCATCACTTGTGCCCATATGGCAACTACGAAAACTTTGAAACCACTTATAAACTCTTCCAATCGAAGGTGCAGAGTCGCGTAATGTTTATCAAACTTCTCCTTAGTCTTCTGAGGCGTTTTGCCTTTCATAAAGTAATGCTTAATCACCACACGAAATTCTTTTTCGTCCATTTTTTGACAATCACTCGACTCCTTTGATTCACACAAATGACAAACACAAAGAAATAGACCAATATCGCTGAAACTTGGTGTGCGTTCTTTCCAAAGATGCTACTAACTAAACATGACCTTTTGTTGATTGTTTACTCGTTCTGGGAACTGTAAATAATGATAGGCAGCAACTGTACTGATTTATTGTAAATTCCAAAACAAGCAGCAATTCTGTGCAGTTCTGTTGCTTGTTATGTCAGTTATGTCTGCTATATATATAAACCAGAGTGTATGTTTGTCTGTATGTCCAGGATTTCCTCCCAAGCCCTTGAATCGATTTCAGCCAAACCAGACACAGAAACAGCAAGCCTCACAAGTATTAGCACCATGTGGTTTATAGTCTCCCAGCTCTAATTGGACTGGAGATATGAGTAAAAATGTTTTTCTAACCCTGGCATGTAAGCTTCCCTGAATAACAGGCATGTTGTGTGGGAACAGTATCAGCCAGCCAAATCACCCTGCTCTGAGGACAGCCTACATTTCAGGGGCAATAAATAGCTTTCTGGACCTCGATGTGTAGGCTGCCCTGCATGACAGGTATGCAGTGGAAGTAATATCAGCCTGCTTTATTTATATTGTATTGTAGGCGCCATACATACCATCGAGTATGGCTGGAAACAGGCTGAGATAGACACAGGAGAGGAAGGACAGAGCAAGTGGTAGGAGGAAATGAACAGAGAGAGAGTGGAGTAGGTGGAGATGCATGAGGCAGGTAGGTGTTCAAAATGGTTAAGATCACTATGGGACTTAACTGCTGTGGTCATCAGTCCCCTAGAACTTAGGACTACTTAAACCTAACTAACCTAAGAACATCAAACACATCCATGCCCAAGGCAGGATTCGAACCTGTGACCATAGCGGTCGCGCGGTTCCAGACTGTAGCGCTTAGAACCGCTTGGCCACCCTGGCTGCTGTAGAACATGTAGAGTGGTAGAGGGGTAGAGGGCAGGTGGTAAAGGAAGAGGGGCCAGAGACAGAAAGAAAGAGGGGGTGGAGGATATCATCAGAGGAAATAGGGGGTAGATATGGCCAGAGAGAGTGATTGGAGGAAATGAACAAAGAGAGGGGAGGAAGGGATGAAGTGTCAGAGGGAGTGAGGAGGAGGAGATAGACAGAGAGGGAACCTGAGGTGGACTGACAGAGTGAGGAAATGGTGGGCACAGAGAGGAGGAGGTGTGTTCAGTATATGTGTCCAAACATACAGGGTGACAGTTATTGTGCTATATGAAATAAAATCGTCATAAATTCTGAACAGTTTGCGTTTGGACATTCAAACTGCACAGTTGGCTGTGACGCATGATGAGAATTAGTATGCGCATGCATAGTTTGGTTTAGTGATGAATCCCACTTTTATTTGGAGGGGTTCGTCAATAAGCAAAATTGGGGCATTTGGTGGACTGAGAATCGTCATTTCGCGATCGAGAAGTCTCTCCACCCTCAACAGGTGACTGTGTGATGTGCAATATCCAGTTAACTGAATAATCGGTGCGATATTCCTTCATGGCATGATGACTACCGAACGGTATGTGAAGGTTTTGGAAGATGATTTTATCCCCATTATCCAAAGTGACCTTGATTTCGACAAGATGTGGTTCACGCAAGACAGAACTCGACCCCATCGAAGCAGGAGAGTGTTTGATGTACTGGAGGAGCGCTTTGGGGATCGGATTCCTGCTCTGGGGTGCCCAGAGGCCTATGGCGTGGGCCTCGAATGGCCGCCATAGTCTCCGAATCTGAACACATAGGGCAGTATGAAAGACAAGGTGTACAGCAAGAATCCCAAAACCATTGCTGAGCTGAAAACAGCCATTCAGGAGGTCGTCGACAGCACTGATGTTCCGACACTTCAGCGGATCACGCAGAATTTCGTTATTCGCCTGCGCCATATCATCGCAATTATGGCAGGCATATCGAACGTGTCATAACCTAAATCCGAATATCTGTAGAGACGTTTACTTATTGAATAAAATGTGTGCACGCTGTAGTTTGAAACTAATTTACGTTTTTTTCATGCAGTTCAATAAAAGTTACCCTGTACGCAGACAAAGGTGCAAGGAAAAGCCTAGTTTCTAATATTTTCAAGTGTTATTTACAACTTAGTGGTACAAACATACATTTCACGTTTCTGCTGTAATATCACAGTTACAAAACAACAGCAAGTTGTACATTGATTTGAATACAGAATGTAGTAGCTTTCGTTTTATTGATTGGTAATTGTATCATATTGTCAGCTGAGTAGTAGATGAAAGTGTCTAATGCTGAAGTTATGTACGATGTTCATGCAATGGCAATATTTTAGGCTGAGTTATTGCCCGACTCATATTGGCAACGTATTTACAACTTGATACATGATTCAGAGACAGTTTTCCAGTACTACTTTGAAACAGTATATATTCCTTATCACTTCATAATCTTCTGTTACGTGTGTATAACTGTAAGATTTATCGTATAACGGGCTACCTCTATTCTACATCCATCTTTTATGTTGTTCTAAACTTGGTAAAAATACATGTTTCTTTCTTTCTTAACATCATAATGAAATTAGTTTGTGCCTTTACTGTAACGCTTCTTGTGTTACACTGAAGAACACAGCACCTACCACACTTTGTTAACCTTTCACCGCCACAGTAGAATACCTGACAATTAGCAGTCAGTTACAATCTAATTTTATTGGCAAGACATGGGTATGAGGGCTGTGGCCAGCTTAATGTAAAAACAATTACATTCCCTTTACTAATTGTTGTAGAGAGTTCAAACTGCATAATAATGTAGTTGGAATGATTCTTTCCCAATTCATGTGTTTCAAAATCTCTATTTACTTACAGAAGAATACCGAATTACAAGCAGAAGCAACATTCTGTCAGTGGATCCTTGATGAAGGAGGTTTGCAACCTATTTGAGATCCATGAAAACTACTGAATGTGCACAAGAACGAAACGATGACAAGAGAAATGTGCACATACGGATGAGCAAGTTTGCAGACAAGAAAAACCAACGTAGCAAACGTTGTAGTCAATACATGTAAATCGAAAAAGGACGATTGAGTTTAACGTCCCGTCGACATCGACGTCACTAGAGTAGGAGCACAAGCTCTTATTACGTCAGGGATGGGGAAGGAAATCGGCCGTACCCTTTCAAAGGAACCACCACGGTATTTGTCTGGAGCGATTTAGGGAACTCACGGAAAACCTAAAAGTGGATGGCCGGACGCGGGTTTGAAGCGTTGTCCTTCCGAATGCAAGTCTACACAAATAGATACTATGTCACAATACGTGAGCTTGGTGCACAACTGAAGATAGTCACAATTCCATACACAACCAAGTAGTGGGAAGGAAAGGCTATCGGGCGACGTATACAAAATGTGTGTGTTTTTAACTGACATGCGAATCTGGATGAAAAAGAACGGGAGTTCTACTACATCCAGCAGTGACCGCTTGACTGAGACATAAAATGTGAAGTAAAGGGAACCCTCACCGACCCAGGTGCAATAAATACATGTCGATCAAAGAATCGATCTTAAACGTCTGGCTTGAACATTTTTATCTGTATTGAGAGGTTAAACCGTGATTGTAAGGTATCTTGGAACCCTCAACAGACTACAAGCAGCTCCCTGAGAATAGCCGTAAAAGATTCAAATGGTTCAAATGGCTCTGAGCACTATGGGACTCAACTGCTGTGGTCATTAGTCCCCTAGAACTTAGAACTACTTAAACCTAACTAACCTAAGGACATCACACACATCCATGCCCGAGGCAGGATTCGAACCTGCGACCGTAGCAGTTGCACGGTTCCTGACTGCGCGCCTAGAACCGCGAGACCACCGCGGCCGGCAGCCGTAAAAGAATCGAGAATCTTGTTGGCCCACGTTACAAATTTGGGAATGAACTGAAATAACGTGAAAAGCCCTAGAATCCTCCTTAGCTATCCCGTGAATGCTTTGTAAACAAAAATGTATCGTGTCGTGTTCACATTCATGGCTTGTTAATGAAGCGAAAAGCCTGAAGATTCTCCTCATCAGTCTCTCTTAACCCGTCAGCCGAGTGAAAAATGTGGCTTCTCCATACTTATTACCATGCTCGTTGGTAACGAGCAAACCTGTCTTCTAACTGCTAGTACGCGGTCTGCGATCATTAGCTTCCCATTCTATTGTACAGTAAAGAGGTGTAGTAGGTATTGACATTGCCTCAAAAAGTAGTTTGTAACAGTTATTTATTACGGTTACTGTAAATCTGCGGTACATTCCTAAAGACCTTAACCAATCAGGAGATCTGTGGAGTACGGTTTGCGAGGGACGACTGCTAAATTTAGTAGAAAACAAATTGTCGTTGTTGTGGTCTTCAATCCTGAGACTGGTTTCATGCAGCTCTCCATGCTACCCTATCCTGTGCAAGCTGCTTCATCTCCCAGTACTTACTGCAACCTACATCCTTCTGAATCTGCTTAGTGTATTCATCTCTTGGTCTCCCTCTACGATTTTTACCCTCCACGCTGCCCTCCAATGCTAAATTTGTGATCTCTTGATGCCTCAGAACATGTGCTACTAACCGGTCCCTTCTTTTTGTCAAGTTGTGCCACAAACTCCTCTTCTCCCCAATTCTATTCAATACTTCATCATTAGTTATGTTTCTGAAAGTATTTGTATGGAGTGTAGCCATGTATGGAAGTGAAACATGGACGATAACTAGTATGGACAAGAAGAGAATAGAAGCTTTTGAAATGTGGTGCTACAGAAGAATGCTGAAGATAAGGTGGGTAGATCACGTAACTAATGAGGTATTGAATAGGATTGGGGAGAAGAGAAGTTTGTGGCACAACTTGACTAGAAGAAGGGATCGGTTGGTAGGACATGTTTTGAGGCATCAAGGGATCACAAATTTAGCATTGGAGGGCAGCGTGGAGGGTAAATATCGTAGAGGGAGACCAAGAGATGAATACACTAAGCAGATTCAGAAGGATGTAGGTTGCAGTAGGTACTGGGAGATGAAGAAGCTTGCGCAGGATAGAGTAGCATGGAGAGCTGCATCAAACCAGTCTCAGGACTGAAGACCACAACAACAGTTATGTGATCTACCCATCTAATCTTCAGCATTCTTCTGTAGCACCACATTTCGAAAGCTTGTATTCTCTTCTTGTCCAGCTATTCATCGTCCACGTTTCACTTCCATACATGGCTACACTCCATACAAATACTTTCAGAAACGACTTCCTGATACTTAAATCTATACTCGATGTTAACAAATTCCTCTTCTTCAGAAACGCTTTCCTTGCCATTGCCAGTCTACATTTTATATCCTCTCTACTTCGATCATCATCAGTTATTTTGCTCTCCAAATAGCAAAACTCATTTACTACTTTAAGCGTCTCATTTCCTAATCTAATTCCCTCAGCCTCACCCGACTTAATTCGACTACATTCCATTATCCTCGTTTTGCTTTTGTTGATGTTCATCTTATATCCTCCTTTCAAGACACTGTCCATTCCGTACAACTGCTCTTCCAAGTCCTTTGCTGTCTCTGATAGAATTACAATGTCATCGGCGAACCTCAAAGATTTTATTTCTTCTCCATGGATTTTAATACCTACTCCGAATTTTTCTTTTGTTTCCTTTACTGCTTGCTCAATATACAGATTGAATAACATCGGGGAGAGGCTACAACCCTGTCTCACTCCCTTCCCAACCACTGCTTCCTTTTCATGCCCCTCGACTCTTATAACTGCCATCTGGATTCTGTACAAATTGTAAATAGCCTTTCGCTCCCTGTATTTTACCCCTGCCACCTTTAGAATTTGAAACAGAGTATTCCAGTCAACATTGTCAAAAGCTTTCTCTTAGTCTACAAATGCTAGAAACGTAGGTTTGCCTTTCCTTAATCTTTCTTCTAAGATAAGTCGTAAGGTCAGTATTGCCTCACGTGTTCCAGTATTTCTACGGAATCCAAACTGATCTTCGCCGAGGTCGGTTTCTACCAGTTTTTCCAATCGTCTGTAAAGAATTCGTGTTAGTATTTTGCAGCTGTGACTTATTAAACTGATAGTTCGGTAATTTTCACATCTGTCAACACCTGCTTTCTTTGGGATTGGAATTATTATATTCTTCTTGAAGTCTGAGGGTATTTCGCCGTCAGTAGTTCTAATGGAATGTTGTCTACTCCCGGGGCCTTGTTTCGACTGAGGTCTTTCAGTGCTCTGTCAAACTCTTCACGCAGTATCGTATCTCCCATTTCATCTTCATCTACATCCTCTTCCATTTCCATAATATTGTCCTCAAGTACATCGCCCTTGTATAGACCCTGTATATACTCCTTCCACCTTTCTGCTTTGCCTTCTTTGCTTAGAACTGGGTTTCCATCTGAGCTCTTGATACTCATACAAGTGGTTCTCCTTTCCCCAAAGGTCTCTTTAATTTTCCTGTAGGCTGTATCTATCTTACCCCTAGTGAGATAAGCCTCGACGTCCTTACATTTGTCCTCTAGCCATCCCTGCTTAGCCATTTTGCACTTCCTATCGATTTCATTTTTGAGACGTTTGTATTCCTTTTTGCCTGCTTCATTTACTGCATTTTTATATTTTCTCCTTTCATCAATTAAATTCAATATTTTTTCTGTTACCCAAGGATTTCTACTAGCCCTCGTCTTTTTACCTACTTGATCCTCTGCTGCCTTCACTACTTCATCCCTCAGAGCTACCCATTCGCCTTCTACTGTATTTCTTTCCCCCATTCCTGTCAATTGTTCCCTTATGCTCTGCCTGAAACTCTGTACAACCTCTGGTTTAGTCAGTTTATGCAGGTCCCATCTCCTTAAATTCCCACCTTTTTGCAGTTTCTTAAGTTTTAATCTACAGTTCATAACCAATAGATTGTGGTCAGAGTCCACATCTGCCCCTGAAATGTCTTACAATTTAAAACCTGGTTCCTAAATCTCTGTCTTACCATTATATAATCTATCTGAAACCTTCCAGTGTCTCCAGGCCTCTTCCAGGTATACAACTTCTGTCATGATGCTTGAACCAAGTATTAATTATGATTAAGTTATGCTTTGTGAAAAATTCTACCAGGTGGCTTCCTCTTTCATTCCTTACCCCCATTCGATATTCAACTACTACTTTTCCTTCTCTTCCTTTTCCTACTGTCGAATTCCCTTCAGTACCTGAATAATTTATTTTATCTCATCATACATTTCATCAATCTCTCCGTAATCTGCGAGGCTTGTTGGCATATAAACTTGTACTACTGTGGTAGGTGTGGGCTTCGAGTCTGTCTTTGCTACAATAATGCGTTCACCATGCCTTTCGCAGTAGCTTCCCCGTTTTTTATTCATTATTAAACCTACTCCTGCGTTACCCCTAGTTGATTTTGTATTTACGATCCTGTATTCACCTGACCAGAAGTCTTGTTCCTCCTGCCACCGAACTTCACTAAGTCCCACCATATCTAGCTCTAACCTATCCATTTCCCTTCTTAAATTTTCTAACCTACCTGCCCGATTAAGGGATCTAACATTCCACGCTCCGATCCGTAGAACGCCAGTTCTCTTTCTCCTGATAACGAAGTCCTCTTGAGTAGTCCCCGCCAGGAGATCTGAATGGGGGGCTATTTTACCTCCGGAATATTTTACCCAAGAGGACGCCATCATCATTTAACCATACAGTAAAGCTGCATGCCCTCGGGAAAAATTACGTTCGTAGTTTCCCCTCGCTTTCAGCCGTTCGCAGTACCATCACAGCAAGGCCGTTTTGGCTAGTGTTACAAGGCCAGATCAGTCAATCATCCAGACTGTTGCCCCTGCAACTACTGAAAAGGCTGCTGCCCCTCTTCAGGAACCACGCGTTTGTCTGGCCTCTCAACAGATACCTCTCCATTGTGGTTGCACCTACGGTACGGCCATCTGTATCGCTGAGGCACACAAGCCTCCCCACCAACGGCAAGGTCCATGGTTCATGGGGGGAGGGAAAACAAATTACCGGTAATAAATACTTTTCACCACAATAAAAATTCATCTGTCAATATAACCTCCATTAACTCAATGCAGTTGGTCCAGCGAGATGTCAGTTTTCTAATTCCCCCAATAATAATTTGTTTCGAAATCTACATAATACTCGTAGTCATACAATCAGGCATTCGAGCTATCTTTTTGAGTTTATGAAACAGAAAAAAAGCCATCTGTGAGTCAAGTCTGGGGAACAGGTTAGGTGAGGAATTACTTCGAAGTCCAGATCCAGCACTTATACTCATCGCAACGACAAATGTGTCAAGTTTGTTATCCTGTCGCAAAAACACTTTTCCCGCGCTAAGTTTGACAGCTTCTTCAAAAAACTATGCAAAGCTCTAATACCGTTCTCCAAAAAAATCGCCATTGTTTTACTCGTTTCCAAACAGTCAATCGTTATGAGTCTGTGAGTCCAAAGCTTCTTGTATCCACAAAATAGTTTTTGCTTTTTTTTCAATGCATTGCCACATTCACAACCAATTGTTTCAATCGCAGTTTTTTTTACAGAGTGCACTGGTGGAGCCACATTTTTCCAAGTCACATAAGAACGCCATCGCTTGCAGAAATATTGAGCCATGCTGCCTCTATAGCCGTCCATAATGGCGAAAGTGTTGCCAAGGTAGGATTTTGTGCACAAACTAACATTTCGAATATGTCCCACAATCGTTCGATGGGATTCACGTCAGGCGATCTGGGCGACCACATCGTTTGCACGAACTGTCCAAAATGTTCTTCAAACTAGTCGACAATAATTGTGGCTCGGTGAAACGGAACAGTCACCTATACAAAAATCCATCGTTGTTTGGAACGTATTGGGCTTCGGACCTATGCAGTGCCCTATGCGCGCTGTAATCGAATTAGTGGTTTCCATACCAATCCAAGCATGGCTGCAGATTGTCTCCTAGTAGCCGAACATAACCGAGGACCCAGTCCATTCCATCAAAAGTCAGCTCACATCATTATGTAGCCACCACCAGCTTGACAGTGCCTTGTTGACAACCTGGGACCTTGGCTTCGCGGGGTCTGGAGCACACTTAAACCTAACCATTAGCTCTTACAAACTGAAATCGGGACTCATCTGACCGGGCACGGTCCTCCCGTCGTCTAGAGTCCACACGATATGGTCACGAGCACAGGAGGGATGCTGCAGGTGATAGTGTGCTGTTAGCGAAGGCACTCGCGTCAGTATTCTGCCACAGCCCATTAACGCCAAATATCGCCTCACTGTCCTAATGGATACCTCCATCGTATGTCCCACATTGATTTCTGCAGTTATTTCACGCAGTGTTGCTTGTCTATTAGTACTGTTAATTCTACGCAAATGCCGCTACTATCGGTCGTGAAGTGAACGACTTGGACTGCTGTATTGTCCGCGGTGAGAGGTAATGCCCGAAATTTTGTATTCTCGGCACACTCTTGACACTGTGGATCTCGGAATGTTGAAGTCCGTAACGTTTTCCGAAATGGAATGTTCCATACATCTAGCTCTAACTACCATTCCGCGTTCGAATTCTGTTAATTCCCATCGTGCGGCCATAATCATGTCGCGAACCTTTTCACATGAATCACCTGAGTACAGAGGACGGCTCCGCCAATGCACTGCACTTCTATACCTCGTGTACGCGTTGCTACCACCATCTGTGTATATGCATATCACTGACCCATGACTTTTGTCACCTCTGTTTATTACTCGCATTTGAATAGTGACCATCAACTAAACCTCTGAACCTTCACCCTCAGCAACAGGTTCACAAGCAGCAGACTTATCACCAGCGTATGAACCCTCATCAACACGTGGACGATAACCAGCACCAGAAGAGCAAGCATCACTTGCAGAAACCAAGCAGGTTCAAAAAATGGCTCTGGGCACTATGGGACATGACATCAGTCCCCTAGAACTTGGAACTACTTAAACCTAACTAACCAAAGGACATCACACACATCCATGCCCGAGGCAGGATTCGAACCTGCGACCGTAGCAGTCACGGGGTTCCAGACTGAACCGCTCGGCCACCTCGGCCGGCCAAGCAGGAAATAAAGGAATCATCACTACCAAAGGCACCAAAAGCACCGCAAATTAAAGTCATGCACTAGACCAGGACACAAAGCTAGCCATCTACCTTTCGTAGCAGCATACTTCCAGTTGAGTCATCTGATCAAAGCGAACGGACCGAAACAAAGTGTTGGCGGTTTCCTCCTACACCCTACAGGAACTGTCTCACGCTACTGACAGCCTAGAGAGTCTGACTCTCCTGCTGCCTCAGCAGTGGTAAACTAGGCTGTAAACTATTACTGAGTGGCTGCCTGTGATGGGTAGTTATCCAGGCTCAAGTCACAAAGCTGTTTATAGTTTTAACTCATTACAAACTATCTATTCAGCAGTTCCAGCGGGCCTGCAGCTTGCATGGATTCGCGAAAAAGACATATTTTAAGTACAAGTTTCTTGCTGCACTATTTATTGGTTCAAATGGTTCAAATGGCTCAGAGCACTATGAGACTTAACATCTATGGTCATCAGTCCCCTAGGACTTAGAACTACTTAAACTTAACTAACCTAAGGACATCACACAACACCCAGTCATCACGAGGCAGAGAAAATCCCTGACCCCGCCAGGAATCGAACCCGGGTGCGGGAAGCGAGAACGCTACCGCACGACCACGAGCTGCGGACACACTACTTATTAATTTCTTCGTAGTGATATAAGTTACACGACCAGATTGTTCCGGCAGTTTGCGGTTATCGAGTGTACCTGTGAAGATGGTTTAATAGATATAATATTATTCCTTACTTCTATGTCGGTCTGTGTCTACATATGGCACCTTATGCTTACGTCATAACTGGAATGACATGTCCCTATGGCATCTTGAAACAAACAGATTTTAAACATAAAAATACCTCGTAAATTTTATTGTCATTATAAAAGTAAAACGGTAAATTATCGCGATAAACACGAAACAACAGAACACTTAACTATCTCTGAAAAATAGAAATTCCATTGTAACAAAAGCTGTCAAAAATAAAAAAAAAATAACTCTACAGTATCACGCAAAGAAAAAGTAAACATGTAAATAACATGATCACATCGTAACAGAAAGACAACCACATTTACGCTCGAAGATGCCGGATGGACCACGTCATACCAGCTAAGACGTAAATGTAAGGTGTCATACGTGGCCACAGACTAAGGGACAACATTACACCTTCTATACCATCTTCATATGTACACTTGATAATGGCTAAACGCCGAAACGAGCTCCTCTTGTAACCTGTATCACTACGAGTAAATGAATAAATAGTGCAGCAAAAATCTTGTACTTAAAATCTATTCAGCATAGTGAGTTAGTTGTATATACTACGGGCCACTTGCAACACATATGATAACGATGTGAAAGGAGTCAATTTGAAATTATTAAATCAATTTGTATTTAACTGTATATGAATGCTATCTATGTACAATAGAGCTCACAGAACTCAAAAAGCATTAACGTAAGTATGTAACTATTTTGGCTCCTTAAGATATGCGTCTTGTTGTTATAAAGAAACAGATCACTATTTTGAACCTTTTTTTTTCGAGTAACATGAATGAATACACCATTAATATTTTAAATGTTTCACAGCTGAACAATAACAGAAAACAAATTGTCTTTTCTCTAGAACTTTTCGTTTAGAATTCTAGTAAACAATAATGGCTGTTGCTTCAGCGCATGTAAAAGTCACGTTAGTAGGTGTCATATAGCTCCTAAATGCTAGCACATGTTTCAAGCGGCCACGTTTTCCAAGAGGAACATTGGATGCTATTTTCATTAAGGATTTCTATGCAAAAAATTATATTTGTATCCACTTCCTCGTCTTTTTATGCTGTTCTGTAGTGTGCCTTTTCCATCTATTTTCACAAATTTAACTTACAGTGACTATTCCGGGTCAGTATCTTATACGGATGTCGGATGTCTGTGCGCGATAAAGAGGGTATTTGGTGGCTGTACAGTATATGGACATCTTCTGTCAATTTATTGTTCAGCGCTACAGTCAATATTTCGGAGATGACTTCGTATTTCAACGGTATCTGCTCCTATGATCTTGACTGAGCATGCTTGGGACCTGTTGAAACTTGCGGTACGTCGTCGCAGGAACCCGCCCCCCCTCCCATTTATCTTCTGTCACTGGATGGTCCCAGATGGAAGAAGGACCGCTGTCTAAGAATGGGGCAGGCATGAGCGGTAAAGCCTCGACCACGCGGACACTATGCCAAGGAGGATCCAACGTTTTACAATGTATAGGGTGAAGCTACACGGTATCGAATGTTACTCAACAGCAGATTTTAATTTCGCAATGTGCAAAGTTGTTCACCTTTGAACTGACTATCTCTATTTTGGTTATTATTTTATTCGTATTTCCCTGCTCCCCTTGAATCTAAACCCGCACACGTTTATGGGTATATAGGTCGTGCAAAACTTTTTTCGGGAAGTTTGTGGCAGTTGAAGATAAAGACTGGATCGAAAAAAAAAATGAATAGGGGTGTATAAAGGGCCTGCGTACTAAATACCTGGGGCGACAAAAGTCATTGGATACCAATAAGCACGTATACAAATGGCGCTTTTATTACGTACACAAAGTATAAAAGGCCAGTGCATTGGCAGGGCTGTCATTTGCACTCAGGTGGCTCATGTGAAAAGGTTGCACGTGATTATGGCCGCATGACGGTAATTAACAGACTTAAAACGCAGAATGGTAGCTGGAGCTAGACGCACAGGCATTCCGTTTCGGAAATCACTAAGGAATTCAATAGTCCGCGATCCACAATGTCGGAAGTGTACCTAGACTATCAAATTTAAGGTATTACCTCTCACCACGGACAACGCAGTGGCCAATGGCCTTCATTTAACGACCAACAGCAGTGGCGTTTGCGTAGAGTTGTAAATGCTAACAGACAAGCTACACTGCGTGAAACAACCACAGAAATGAACGTGGGACGTATGACAAACGTATCCGTTAGGACAAAGCGGCGAAATTTGGCGTAATTGGGCTATGGTAGCAGACGATCGACACAAGTGTCTTTGGCAACAGCAGCACGACGTCGCCTTCAGCACCTCTCCTGTGCTCGTGACCATATTGTTTGGATGCTAGACGACTGGAAAACCGTCGCCTGGTCAGATAAGTCCGGATTTTAGTTGGTGGAAGCTGATGATATTCGCATGTGGCGCAGACCCCACGAAGCCATGGGGCCAAGTTGTCGACAAGGCAAACTGATGGTGTCTCCATTTGGTGTGGGCTGAGTTTACATGAAATTGACTGGGTCTTCTGGTCCAACTGAACCGATCATTGACTGTAAATTGTTATATTTGGCTATTTGCAGACCATTTGCACCCAAACAACGATGAAATTTTCATAAATGATTATGCGCAATATCACTAGGTCTCAGTTCAAATCAAATGGTTCAAATGGTTCTGAATATTATGGGACTTAACATCTGAGGTCATCAGTCCCCTAGAACCTAGAACTACTTAAACCTAACTAACCTAACGACATCACTCACATCTGTGGCCGAGGCAGGATTCGAACATGCGACCGTAGCGGTCGCGTGGTTCCAGACTGAAGCGACCTAGAACCGCTCGGCCTCACCGGCCGGCCTGGGTCTCAGTTGTTCGCGATTGGTTAGAAGAACATTTTGGAAAATTCGAGCGAATAGATTGACCATCCAGATCGCCCAACATGAATCCCATCGAACATTTAAGGGACATAATGGAGAGGTCAGTTCGTGCACAAATCCTGCACCGGCAACACTTTCGTAAATATAGACGCTTACAGAGGCAGCATGCCTCAGTATTTCTGCAGGGGTCTTCCAACGACTTGTTAAGTCCATGCCACGTCGTTTTGCTGCACAACACCGAGCAAAAGGAGGTCCGACACGATACTAGGAGGTATCCCATGACTTTTGTCAGCTCAGTGTATAGAATTAAGTTTTCAGTTAATCTGAAATGGAAAGCTTACATTCAGTTTTCGTTACTTTTTCAGAGTTTTTTGGTCTGGAGGGGCGAGAAAGAACCGGTGTCAAAGCTAAATGAGATGTCAAAGATTTTCCTAAACCTGAAACTGCGTGCACCGGTCAGTGAAACAGGCCCATTAAAGTTAAATCTTTAAGTAGCCAAGTGACGTACTTCCTTCGCATCAAGTGGCATATGGTCACATATGAAGTGCTAATATTACATGTCCAATATCGACAAAAGCCCAAAGAACTTTATAAAATAATGTCAACATCATGTCTACATTCCTGCGATTCTCTCAAATACAGTATACACTTGCTTCACGTGCGATATTCTTATTTGTGTCTATATGCTATTGTCGTCACTTTTGCATCTCATTTGGCTTTTTATGTAATTATTTGTGATTGCGTCGTAGGCAGCTGATGTACACAGTCGAAGTAAGATCAATTCACACTGAACGTCAATGGAACGAAACAGAACTGTAAGCAACGTCACCATCAGATGGAGGGGTGTTATCGCTACACAGAACGTCGACACAAAGCCACTTCGCTTCGCCTAGTACCGAACCCAGCAACGCCCTCACAAGCTTTTCAAACTGTTTCTGACCACCCTTTACATCGGTGATGCACGAAGTTATGTAAATACCGCGAGAAATTCATGGTTGAACATAAATGCAAATACTAGCCCAACCTGCAAGTTGCGCTGTTGTATTTGACCACGAATGGCACCTGTGCAGTGTCCTCAATACGTCGCAAGTGTCAGTCACGGTCAGGAAAGTGTTCTGTGCAGCTCTGATTGCATTGCGTCGGTGATAAGTGAAGTCAAACGAGGAGAGATTGTTGGTGCTCTTATGGTGGGTGCTTACGTAGCCAAGGTAGGCAGAGTGTTGGGTGCTTCAAAAGACACCGAATCGCAGATTTACGCGGCATAGAGGGAAAGCTGAAAACATCATCCGCTAAGTCACAACGCGGACGAAAGTGTGTGTAAGTGATTGTAATGGACGGTCATGGAAGAGCACTATGACGATACATAAGGGGACGACAGCTGCAAAAGTTACCGCAGAACAGAAAGTGACACGAAGGGGGATCCAGAAGCAGGGGATCACAGGGCGAGCTGGAACTCCAGTGTCATTCATCACACATGCTAATGCCCGCAACAACAGGAAAATGTTGCGACGAAGCCGTAAAACCCAAACAATGGAGCAATGGAAGAATGCAATTAATCGGATGAGTCTTGTTTCGCACAGTTTCCAACTTCTGGCCTAGTTTACGTCCCAAGAGTGAAACATGGCGGGGTTCGGTGATGATTTGGGTAGCCACATCGTGGAATTCTGTGTGTCACGTGCTTACTGTGCAAGATCGCATTACTGCCGAGGATTATGTCGCCGTTTTGGCTGATCAGGTCCAAATGGTTCAAGTGGCTCTGAGCACTATGGGACTTAACATCTGAGGTCATCAGTCCCCTAGAACTTAGAACTACTTTAACCTAACTAACCTAAGGACATCACACACATCTATGCCCGAGGCAGGATTCGAATCTGCGACCGTAGCAATCACGCGGTTCCAGACTGAAGCGTCTAGAACCGCTCGTCCACTGCGGCCGGCCTGATCAGGTCCGTCCCATGGTACAGTGTTTGTTCCCCAATGTTGATGCTGTGTTCCAAAACAACAGGACCCGTGTTCAAACAGCTCACTCGTCCATGACTGGTTTTTCTGAACACGAGAACAATTCATGACATCCCACCTCTAAGGAACTCACAGCTTATTAATGGCAAAAACAAAATTTATAACGAGTGGTTTTGAAAAAGATTGTATGGTAAATTTTCCACACTGCTGAGAAATGAACGAATAGGAAAACTGTCGCCCAAAAGTTGCAAAACACTGCTATTTATTGGTTGGAGAAAACGAAGAGGGTCGCCAAAAATATAAAAACACCAAAAAACAACATATTTCCATGCCTAACACATGGTAGGAAACCCATTAGCATTCAGAACACTTTCCAATGGTTTCCGAATGGATAAATATAGGCCCTGTAGGGTTTTCAATGGAATCAAACATTCTCCCTGCAACATAGTGCCCATGTCGGGTAACGATGATGGAATTAGATAGAGATCACTCACATTGCTCTCCGAAGTAGACCACAAAGGCACAACAATACTGAGATCTGGTGACTGTGGGGGCCAGGGGAGATGCGGCAGTTCATCCAAATCCTCACAGAAACCAGTCCTGGACGACGTGAGCTGTGTGAGCACGGGTCCTATCGTTTTGGAACACAGTATCAACATTGGTGAACAAACACTGTACCATGGTCACGTAATCTTCGGCAGTAATGTGACCTTACAGAGTAACCATGGGACACACAGAATACCACGTTGTTGTTGTTGTTGTGGTCTTCAGTCCTAAGACTGGTTTGATGCAGCTCTCCATGCTACTCTATCCCGTGCAAGCCTCTTCATCTCCCAGTACCCACTGCAGCCTACATCCTTCTGAATCTGCTTAGTGTATTCATCTCTTGGTCTCCCTCTACGATTTTTACCCTCCACGCTGCCCTACAGTACCAAATTGGTGATCCCTTGATGCCTCAGAACATGTCCTACCAAACAATCCCTTCTTCTAGTCAAGTTGTGCCACAAACTCCTCCCCAATTCTATTCAACACCTCCTCATCAGTTATGTGATCTACCACCTAATCTTCAACATTCTTCTGTAGCACCACATTTCGAAAGCTTCTATTCTCTTCTTGTCTAAACTATTTATCGTCCATGTTTCACTTCCATACATGGCTACACTCCATACAAATACTTTCAGAAACGACTTCCTGACACTTAAATCAATACTCTTCTTCAGAAACGCTTTCCTTGCCATTGCCAGTCTACATTTTATATTCTCTCTACTTCGATCATCATCAGTTATTTTGCTCCCCAAATAGCAAAACTCCTTTACTACTTTAAATGTCTCATTTCCTAATCTAATTCCCGCAGCATCACCCGACTTAATTCGACTACATTCCATTATCCTCGTTTTGCTTTTGTTGATGTTCATCTTATATCCTCCTTTCAAGACACTGTCCATTCCGTTCAACTGCTCTTCCAAGTCCTTTGCTGTCTCCGACAGAATTACAATGTCATCGGCGAACCTCAAAGTTTTTATTTCTTCTCCATGGATTTTAATACCTACTCCGAACGTTTCTTTTGTTTCCTTTACTGCTTGCTCAATATACAGATTGAATAGCATCGGGGACAGGCTACAACCCTGTCTCACTCCCTTCCCAACCACTGCTTCCCTTTCATGTCCCTCGACTCTTATAACTGCCATCTGGTTTCTGTACAAATTGTAAATAGCCTTTCGCTCCCTGTATTTTACCCCTGCCATCTTTAGAATTTGAAAGAGAGTATTCCAGTCAACATTGTCGAAAGCTTTCTCTAAGTCTACAAATGCTAGAAACGTAGGTTTGCCTTGCCTTAATCTACTTTCTAAGATAAGTCGTAGCGTCAGTATTGCCTCACGTGTTCCAGTATTTCTGCGGAATCCAAACTGATTTTCCCCGAGGTCGGCTTCTACCAGTTTTTCCAATCGTCTGTAAATAATTCGCGTTAGTATTTTGCAGCTGTGACTTATTAAACTGATAGTTCGGTAATTTTCACATCTGTCAACACCTGCTTTCTTTGGGATTGGAATTATTATATTCTTCTTGAAGTCTGGGGGAATTTCGCCTGTTTCATACATCTCGCTCACCAGATGGTAGAGTTTTGTCAGGACTGGCTCTCCCAAGGCCGTCAGTAGTTCTAATGGAATGTTGTCTACTCCCGGGGCCTTGTTTCGACTGAGGTCTTTCAGTGCTCTGTCAAACTCTTCACGCAGTATCATATCTCGCATTTCATCTTCATCTACATCCTCTTCCATTTCCATAATATTGTCCTCAAGTACATCGCCCTTGTATAGACCCTGTATATACTCCTTCCACCTTTCTGCTTTGCCTTCTTTGCTTAGAACTGGGTTTCCATCTGAGCTCTTGATATTCATACAAGTGGTTCTCTTTTCTCCAAAGGTCTCTTTAATTTTCCTGTAGGCAGTATCTATATTACCCATAGTGAGCTAAGCCTCTACATCCTTACATTTGTCCTCTAGCCATGCCTGCTTAGCCATTTTGCACTTCCTATCGTTTTCATTTTTGAGACGTTTGTATTCCTTTTTGCCTACTTCATTTACTGCGTTTTTATATTTTCTCCTTTCATCAATTAAAGTGAATATTTCTTCTGTTACCCAAGGATTTCTACTAGCCCTCGTCTTTTTACCTACTTGATCCTCTGCTGCCTTCACTACTTCATCCCTCAGAGCTACCCATTCGCCTTCTACTGTATTTCTTTCCCCCATTCTTGTCAATTGTTCCCTTATGCTCTCCCTGAAACTCTGTATAGCCTCTGGTTCTTTCAGTTTATCCAGGTCCCATCTCCTTAAATTCCCACCTTTTTGCAGTTTCTTCAGTTTTAATCTACAGTTCAGAAATAATTATTAAGAAAAAAGTTAGATACGTTCCGCCGTTTACGCGTTATTTAACACTGAAGTTAGCCAGTCAGGTCGTTAGGCGCACAAATTCGAGGACTTTCAAGTGCTAAAATGCGGTAATACATAGACATCTGTGGATTCGTGGTTACCACTTGTTCAAATGCTCATTAATATTTAAAATGTGCCTTTCTCGGATGCAATAAATTTAAGCTAGATCAACAAAAGCTACGTTTGTTCGGTTTTCGGAAACCAAGCTGAGAACAAGTTGGTGACACTGTCTCTGAGAAGTTGCTTGAATTTGTGTATGCCACGATAGGCTAACTTCAATGCTAAATAAACCGAAACGGTGCGACTTACCAATTTTTTTCTTAACACAACCTCGTCTGCAACACCATTACAAGCTTTATAGGCTGTTTCTGATCACCCCATACATGTACAAAAAATAGCTATTTAGAATTCAGTATATAGAGGGATTTCACCTTATACTTTCTGGTTTTTATTGCTTTATAATTACCAACAAACGTCAAAAACAACTTTATTTTTCTCTCTTAACAGAACTGACATTTAAAATGTTAAAAGAGATTTTTTAATGAAAATTGTTTCATTAATTCATATTTTTATTCGTGTTTTTTCTTTGTCCAGGTATTGTCAAACCTAAATCATTTTTCACTTTCAGATATTTGGCACCTTTTGTAGAAATGTAGTCATAGGGGAAATGTGGAAGTTATCATGGAACCTTCGCAAGGTGTCCCGAAAACAGAGCAAAAAATAACATAAAGATTACGAAGGTATAAAAGCACGAAGTTCACCTCTGTAACACGATTAAATGTGTCTTAGGAAGTCTTTCTTGAAGGTATCTGTGTGAAGTGTAGCCATCTACAGCAGTGAAACATGGACGATAAACAGTTCAGACAAAAACAGAGTATAGGCTTTGGAAATGTGGTGCTACAGAAGAATGCTGAAGGTTAGATGGGCAGATCGAATAGGTAATAACGAAGTCCTGGATCGAATTGTGGGGAAAAGCAGTTTATGGCACAGTTGACTAAAGGAAAAAGTCGGTTAGTAGAAAACATGCCGAGGCATCAAAGAATCGTCAATTTGCTAATGAAGGAAAAATTGTAGAGGGAGACCAATGCTTGACTATAGTAAAATTGCCCACATGTCTGCAGGTGGCAGTAGTTTTGCAGAAATGAAAAGACTTACTGTCAAAGTCGAACTGTTCTTCCCGAGAATCGTGGACGTCGACTACCCGTTCCGCTGTCAGCCCGTATAAATGCCGTCGTGTAAAACGTATAGACGAATGTTGTGACATTCCATTCCGTGACATTCAGTATGAATCGCTCTAGGCGTTTCTCGCATCGGAGATCCTTGTGCTCGCGTGCAGCGTCATGTGTATGCACAGCACAGTGTAGTTTTCTGAATATCTGGTAAACAAGTCTTGCCTCACGTGTGTGTTTTGGCACCTTACGTGCAGCGCCGGCTACCACTAGTCAAGTCCTGGTAAATTTCCCTCTTACACAAAAGAGACAGCATTCATAACTACCGGCCGCTGTGGCCGAGAGATTCTAGGCATTCCAGGGTGGAACCGCGCGACCGCTTCGATCGCAGGTTCGAATCCTGCCTCGGGCATGGATGTGTGTGATGTCCTTAGTTTAGTTAGGTTTAAGTAGTTCTAAGTTCTACGGGACTGATGACCTCAGAAGTTGAGTCCCATAGCGCTCAGAGCCATGTGAACCATTTGAGCATTCATAACTCACCTCTTCTACATCCCATTACAATGATTGTAGACGGGACCACTGGCGTTTGGCATATGCAAACATGTTGGGCTGCTAGTCCCGTCGTCAATCCCATACAGAAAATGTATTCAGCAGATTTAGAGTCGACTGTGCGTTTTTTTTAACTTCGTGACAGGATGTATCTCTTTCATATCAACGCAGCGTCCGCCCCCCGTAGCTGAGTGGTCAGCGCGACAGACTGTCAATCCTAAGGGCCCGGCTTCGATTCCCGGCTGGGTCGGAGATTTTCTCCGCTAAGGGACTGGGTGTTGTGTTGTCCTAATCATCATCATTTCATCCCCATCGACGCGCAAGTCGCCGAAGTGGCGTCAAATCGAAAGACTTGCACCAGGCGAGCGGTCTACCCGACGGGAGGCCCTCGTCACACGACATTATTATTATTATCAACGCAGCACTTGCTGACCGTTGAAATGCAGTAGTGCTATTTGTTTCTGTGCTTCACCAATATTTACGCTGGAAAAATAATAAATAGGAGAGTAACAGCAGCGCGTCCAGCAGCGGAGAAGTAGCAGGTGCGGCGGGTCTGCTCTTGGCGGAAGGTGTGGTCGCGGTTCCCGGTATAGCGGAGCTGGTCCGCTCTGAGGTAAACGCTGCGCTTCGCGATAAAGACAATCTCGATCTGGTAGCAAGCACTATATCAGATAAAGTAACGGCAGCAGTACTGGCCAAAATGCATGAAACTGTTCAGGCTAATACCGCCAAAATTACGGTATTAAAAAAGTCGGCGTCTGAGAACGAGAAAATGGACAAGAGTTAGAAGTAAAACTATCTGCCGCGACAGACGAGCTAGAACAGACCGAAGGCGAAATAGTCTACGACTGTTTGGCGTAGCAGAAAATAAGGAAGAAGACACAGACTACCCACAGGTTGCACGTGAAAAATTGGGCGTTGAAGTGACTAGGGCAGACATTGACAGGAGCCACCGGGTGGGCCGAAAACTAACAGGTGTTACCAAACCTCGTCCAATAATAGTAAATTCGTCTCATACCGAGAAAGGGCAGAGATCTTTACCCAGAAGAAGAGATTAGCAAGGAAAGGGCTTAAAATAAGGGAATATTTGACATGCGAACGGCTAAAGATTTTAAACAGTGCTATATCCCATTTCGGTCTTCAGAATGTGTGGACACAGGATGGTAATCATCAAGACAGCAGCTGGAAAGAAGACAGTCACAAACGTGACAGAACTGAATAGTATTAAGTGAAGCTACACGAGCCAGAACTGCGAACTTAACACCATTTGCCTTGTTTAAGTACTAACAAATTGTTACATCCCCTAACTCAGATATACTGTCTTGTAATTGTATTAAATTTTTAATCATCCCCATATTTGTACCTTCTACTAACTGTTTTTGTAATTGTATTAACCTTGTATTATTTTTTGTACCTGTAGTTGTAACGTTTACTTAATTTTAATTACTGCTAATACTATTTTTATTTGCTCACTTTATTCTCTTCCATTCTGTAACAGTACCATTGCAATTATTAGTCTCTCCTTTAGTTCATTAGTCACCCATCTCTTCCGTTTAAATTGTTCAAAACAAAAATTACTATCAGTGTTACTTCAGTAAATTTCAATTTAATTGCAGCTTCCTACGATAATCTATTAGTTATTAGTTTGCTTCTCTCTGCTGACAGCATCGGCATTTTAAATCACTCCCCTTTTTTCTTTCGATCATAAGCTGTTTCAGATACACTAATTACATTTCATCTTTTACGACAGAGGATACACGGTCACACACAGCCGTCACTGTTTCGGTCATATTCCCCTCGCACCGAATACTGCTCCTCCATTTTCGATACCCGTGCAACCTCGGGAAATGTCTTGCGATCGCCTTTCTTTCTGCACTCGCGGAGTCACAAATAGGGTGCGCAAAATCTCGTACACCCCTGTGGGATGTTACTTCGCGGAAGCAGCGGCCAGTGCCCCTCGCGGCAGGTAGTGGTTAACAAAGGGACAAACCAGTCTACCACCCTACTCCAGTCTGCTCAGCAGAACGCGTCAGAGCTTTTAGCAGCGCACTGCAACATCCAGTCTTCATCTGCACATTACGAAGAACTTAGCCTCCTCTTCAACCAACTAGACCACCACGTAATCCTCTTATCCGAAACGTGGTTAAAACCACACCTATCCTCTACATCTGTTCATCTCCCAGGGTACACATTTCTTAGGGCAGACAGATAAAAAAAAGCGAGGTAGCGGTGTCGACGCGTATATACGAACAGATCTCAAAGCGAAAGTCTTATGTATGTCAATCCCCGCTGAAGAAAAGAAGCTGAATTCTTGTTCACTGAAATAACGTACAAAGTCGGGAGTGCTCGATTGGTGTCGTCTACATGCCGCCAAAAACAAGCTCAATGAGTTCCTTTCAGTCGGAATTACATTCACTTCAGTGTCAATACGAACACATCATCGTAATGGGAGACATGAACATAGACCTACTCAAAGACACTCCCTCCGCAATAGACCTAAGAACATTGTTTAGTTGTAATAGCATGAACATTCTTCCATTACAACCTAAACATCATACGGCGCACAGTCATACTCTTATAGACATAATTGCAAGGAAAAAGACTGACAAAGTAAGTGATGTTGGTCAAACCACCTGCCCCAGGCCTCTCAGCACATGATGTCAAATCGCATTACTTAACTTGTAGGAACATGAAACGTCAAATCGCATTACTTAACTTGTAGGAACATGAAACGTATTGATCTTGACGCTCTAACAGCCGATTGCTCAGAAATCTCATGGCATCAATAATCAGAGAACCTACAATCGAGGGCAAAATTAATGAACTTGGTGATAAACTCACTGCCTTCTAAGACAAACATGCACCTGTACGCATAATCCGTGTAAGAAAATCTCCTGCTCCATGGCTGGCATCTGAATTACGTCAGATGATGAATAATAGGGATGCTGCCCACAGGCGTTTTAAGGCAGATCCGAAACCCGAGCGTTTCGAAGAATATAGAAAGCTACGGAACAGAGTGGAACAATGCACTCGCAATGCTAAAATCAGGCACGCCCGCTGCTTTGTATGCAGCGATCTGACGCCCACGACTCTGTGGAAGAATCTCCGTAGCATGGGGGTCGGAAAGGCAAAATCGGAAACCACTGTCTCAGCTAACGAATTAAATGAATTCTTCCCTGCACCTCTGAATTCCCATACGGCGGATAATTACCGTCAACAAGAATCCCCTGACTGGATAACTAACCACGATACCTTACAATAAATACGGCAAGAAAAGCAATAAAGAGAATCTCTTCTGATGCGACAGGCAATAACAGTATCAGAATAACCATGATCAAGAATAATCCATTAAATTTCGGGCATGCAGCCGCGCAAATAAAATTTCTTCTACTGATATTTCGGCCGCGTATCGTCCGGCCATCTTCAGAGCGAGTCACAAGACTGATGACGAGGTGCCAAGCGCGGCCTTATATGCTCCACCGCGGCGGTACTGCGCATGCGGGTCACAGATGCTGCGCCGCCTGTGGCGAAAGCGTACGGACGTTCGATGTGCTTATCGATGTTTGATCGGCGGCGATGACACGGTGACGACTTCTCTGCAATTTAATTAGTCCAAGAGCCGGATTCCATGCTTTGTCCAAATTGAAACCTTTATCTCTGTTTATTAAATTGTTGGCTAATCGAATTTCTATGGCTTCCTTGAATACAGAATCCCAAAAAGAAGAGGTGGATGTTAAAATCTTCACATCACTGTAATTCATGGAATGACCCGTATCAATACAATGTTCGGCCACAGCTGACTTGTCTGGTTGTAATAGGCGTGTGTATCTTCGGTGCTCCACACACCTTTCATGAACGGTGCGTGTTGTTTGACCTATGTATGACTGCTCACAATTTCCGCAAGGAATCTGGTACACACCCGCCTTACGAAGCAATAAATCGTCCTTTACAGAGCCGAGTAAAGCCGCAATCTTCGTGGGGGGCCGGAAGATCACCTTAACACTGTTTTTCTCTAGAATACGGCCTATCTTTGAAGAAAGAGCACCCACATAAGGCAGAAACGCCCTAGATCTGAAGAAATTACTATCTTCTTCCGCATCGTATACCTTCTTTTTAGGTTTTACATCGAATGCTCTACGAATTTGTTGCGGAGAATATCCATTCGATTTAAAAATACTCTTGAGGTATGTTAGCTCTCCTTGTAAATTGTCTTCATCGGATACACAGTGCGCCCGATGCACTAAGGTCTTAAGGACACCCATGCTCTGAGAAGGATGATGGCAGCTACTGGCATGAAGGTATAGATTTGTATGCGTTGGTTTCCGATGTACGGCATGTCCTAATGTGCCATCACTTTTACGGCGAACGACAACATCCAGAAAGGGGAGGCACCCGTCTTTTTCTATTTCCATGGTAAATTTAATGCTAGCATGGATAGAATTCAAATGCTGAAGAAATCGATGTAATTCATCCATACCATGGGGCCATACCACGAATGTGTCGTCCACGTACCTCCAGAAGACCGTGGGTTTAAAACATGCTGAGTCCAGTGCCTTGTCCTCGAAGTCTTCCATGAATAAATTAGCTACCAGAGGGGAGAGGGGGCTTCCCATGGCAACACCGTCAATTTGCTCATAAAATTCACCATCAAACTGAAAATAAGATGATAAAAGCACATGTTCAAATAAGGCCGTAATGTTCTTATCAAAATGTTGGTTGATAAGAGCTAAAGAGTCCTTTAAAGGTACCTTGGTGTATAATGATACTACGTCAAAACTAACAAGAACATCCATACTATTTAGCCTGACATTGCTAAGTCTCTGAATAAAATCCATTGGTAGCTAATTTATTCATGGAAGACTTCGAGGACAAGGCACTGGACTCAGCATGTTTTAAACCCACGGTCTTCTGGAGGTACGTGGACGACACATTCGTGGTATGGCCCCATGGTATGGATGAATTACATCGATTTCTTCAGCATTTGAATTCTATCCATGCTAGCATTAAATTTACCATGGAAATAGAAAAAGACGGGTGCCTCCCCTTTCTGGATGTTGTCGTTCGCCGTAAAAGTGATGGCACATTAGGACATGCCGTACATCGGAAACCAACGCATACAAATCTATACCTTCATGCCAGTAGCTGCCATCACCCTTCTCAGAGCATGGGTGTCCTTAAGACCTTAGTGCATCGGGCGCACTGTGTATCCGATGAAGACAATTTACAAGGAGAGCTAACATACCTCAAGAGTATTTTTAAATCGAATGGATATTCTCCGCAACAAATTCGTAGAGCATTCGATGTAAAACCTAAAAAGAAGGTATACGATGCGGAAGAAGATAGTAATTTCTTCAGATCTAGGGCGTTTCTGCCTTATGTGGGTGCTCTTTCTTCAAAGATAGGCCGTATTCTAGAGAAAAACAGTGTTAAGGTGATCTTCCGGCCCCCCACGAAGATTGCGGCTTTACTCGGCTCTGTAAAGGACGATTTATTGCTTCGTAAGGCGGGTGTGTACCAGATTCCTTGCGGAAATTGTGAGCAGTCATACATAGGTCAAACAACACGCACCGTTCATGAAAGGTGTGTGGAGCACCGAAGATACACACGCCTATTACAACCAGACAAGTCAGCTGTGGCCGAACATTGTATTGATACGGGTCATTCCATGAATTACAGTGATGTGAAGATTTTAACATCCACTTCTTCTTTTTGGGATTCTGTATTCAAGGAAGCCATAGAAATTCGATTAGCCAACAATTTAATAAACAGAGATAAAGGTTTCAATTTGGACAAAGCATGGAATCCGGCTCTTGGACTAATTAAATTGCAGAGAAGTCGTCACCGTGTCATCGCCGCCGATCAAACATCGATAAGCACATCGAACGTCCGTACGCTTTCGCCACAGGCGGCGCAGCATCTGTGACCCGCATGCGCAGTACCGCCGCGGTGGAGCATATAAGGCCGCGCTTGGCACCTTGTCATCAGTCTTGTGACTCGCTCTGAAGATGGCCGGACGATACGCGGCCGAAATATCAGTAGAAGAAATTTTATTTGCGCGGCTGCATGCCCGAAATTTAATGGATTATTCATTACGCCGCGAGAAGTTGAAAATGCACATGATCAAGAATGTTGCAGATATCTTAGTACCCGTCTTAACTGACATATTTAATTTTTCCCTCGTGAACGGAATGTACCCCACTGCATGGAAAAGAAGCATAATTCGACCCATCCCTAAGATCGAAAACCCGCAACTGCCTAGTGATTGCCGACCAAAGCACTTGAATATATTGTTCATGATCAAATTACTGAACATCAGCACGAATTCAACCTATGTGACAAATTTCAACCCGGATTCCTTTTTTAAACACCACAGCACGAAAACTGCACTAATTAAAGTAACTGATGACCTGAAATATGCCATCGACAGCCGAGAAGCAACAATATTGACGGTACTAGACTTCAGCCAAGCTTTTGACGCTGTTAACGTTGACACATTGCTCAGAAAAATGCGACAGCTTAATTTCTCAGATAGTGCTATGAGGCGGTTTGAAAGCTACTTAAAAGACAGACAGCAATGTGTTGTCTGTGTACATGAAAAATCTCCCTGGAAACATATCTCCTCAGGAGTGCCACAAGGATCAGTCTTAGGGCCACTTTTGTTTTCTTTATACGTCAATGATATTTCGTCGCTTCTGTCGTTCTGTAAATATCATTTCTATGCCGACGACCTCCAGCTTTACCTAAGCGTCAGACCTGAAGATATAAACACTGCAATCGCTCAGATGAATGATGATCTGTCTTCATTGGTGAGATAGGCGAAAAACCTGGGGCTTAAACTAATTGCAAAGAAGATACTAGTAATCTTAATAGCTCATCAGAAATTAATAAGTTCAGATTTCCGCGAACGACTGCCTCCTATTCAGCTCGACGGTATTCCAATACCGTATCAGAAAACAGTTAAGAACTTGGGTGTAACTTTGGATGAGCATCTCAACTGGGCAGAGAATACAGTCGCTGTGAGCCGGAAGACGTCCGCTTGTCTCTATGCCCTCACAAAGTATCAGAACGTATTTCCACAGAACGTGAAACGCCAGCTCGTGCAAACACTCGTTCTACTGAACCTCCACTATTGTAATTTAATTCAACAAGGCATGAGTAGTGAAAACAAAAGACGGTTAGAACTAACCATGAATGCCTGTGTGCGTTACACCTGCAACATTCACAGATAAGCCGCGAGGATTGGCCGCTTGGTTTTAGGCGCCATGTCACGGATTGCGCGGCCCCTCCTGCCGAAGGTTCGAGTCCTCCCTCGGGCATCCAAGTGCTAGCCAAGCCCGACAGCGCTTAACATCAGTGATCTGACGGGAACCGGTGTTACCACCGCTGCAAGGCCGTTGTCCAGAGATATTAACTACTGCTTTCAAGTGTCTGCATGAAATTTGCCATTACAAATACATTAGCTCTCTTTTTCAAACCAACAGTTCAGTTCATGGTATCAGTACTAGAAATAAGAAAGATCTTCACAAAGATTGAAAGTCACTTATTTTGTCCCAGAAAGCTATCTCTTATCCAGCAACATGCATTTTCAGTAACTTGTCAGACAACCATAATAAGTTTAACTGCTGATAAAGCTAGTTTAAGAGGAATCTAAGGAATTTATTGCTGGACAACTCCCTCTATTCTACAGACGAATTTCTTTTCTGAACCAGTTGGCGTGTATGTTACTAATAAGATCAAGTAATGCGAGTGTTACGTACAATCTGACTTCTGTACAAATTCAATGCAGTAATGCGATCCTTTGTCAATAAGTACTGTAAAATGATTTTTTTACTTGATGATGCATGGATACAACAGCATGAGAATTATCACATGCAACTCAGTGTACCTCTGTGGGAGGTAAAGTAGTGCAATTTTTTCTCTTTGTGAATATTTATTGTGCATTCTGTTTTCACATTTTTTTCATTCTAGAGGATCTCCACACTATGGATCTATTGGAACGAAAAGAACATCTGTTCTAATCTAACAGTCGTGCCCTTAGGAGAGAATTCACGTAACCCAAAGTTTCTGCCACTTTTGAAAAGCATTCTGGAAGTGTTATCTTTGTTAGGGTGTTTGGTATCCTCTGCGATTCTGCTTGAGTCTACTCCACCCTATTAAATCTTCGCCCTTTCAGCGTGGCTTCCGTCTCGGGGATGAAGGAGTCGTGCGGAGCGCAGTCAGGAGGGGAATAACTGTCATTTTGAAACTTGAGTTTCTCCCAGCGTATAAGATGTTCAAACAACGTACGGGAACGCAGCTGGGTGACGTCTTCGACAACTGTCGATATTTCGACAGGCACATACTTCATTCCCACTTTGTGATTTTGACAGGGTGGGCGCCTGTGGAAATATCGGCCGTTGTAGAAGATGCCACCCGGCTGCATTCCCGCTGTTTGAACTGTGATCTGATTTTTAATCGAAAATTCCTGAATAACGTAGGCCATTTGCGGTAGTGCAGTGTCATAGTGGAGTACACAATCGTCCGTAAGCCACTTCTGCGTACTTTTTTCCTCATACCCTCCCACATATGTATTAGAACATCAAGACAGAACTCTGCATTGACCATGTGGCCAAAAGCGACGAACTCTATATGAACAATTTCACACATCACTTAATGTTTGTTAGTCTTGACTTGTGGAGCTCCTTTTAGCGGAGGCAAAAGATTTTTGCGTCGCACGTTTGCTGCCATGGTCATAGCCATAAACCAAACTTTTATCATTAGCGACAACCTATGAAGGAAAGATAGAATCGTCTTCAAGCGGTTGTTTAAGTTGCCTGTAGTCATCCATGCGGTGTTGCGTCTGATGGTCTTGAAGCAATCGTTGCATACTCTTCGCTGAAATCCTGTTCAAGCTCTGTTCTTCTGACGGAATACCTTCGTATATGCCATCATTTACTCCCAAAGTGGTGCAGAGGTCTTGGATGTATGACCATGATTTTTCAGAATCCGATGCTTCAGTTTCTAAACACTTCCTTGTAATATGCTATTGGTCTGTCTAGTGACTGCAACAGCAATCCACATATTCTCAAAATAGGGCCGCACATGTTTACATTGAAACGTCCCCTTTTTACAATTTGTACAGGACTGTGCTTAAACTGACACACAATATTTTTAGCGCAACGCAATCTGACTTTCAAAACTCCCTACTAAAGAATGGCCCTGACAAACATTAAACTATACCTTTCACAAATCACTTACCTCACAAAAATCTTCGCTGCTCAAGCTACTGCAATACAGCGAGCGCCACTACTGCCAGCTAAATAAAAGATTCAAACTACTGAAGGCACTAACTACTGATAGGGGTAGTTAGCAAATGAAAGATATTAATAGAGAGCAAACAATGTATTTACCTTAATATCATCACAAATCATAATATATATATATCAGTTCATGACAAACTGCAAACCTCCGCCATCTCTCTCCCCACATCCACCACTGCTGGCGGCTCACCTCCAACTGCGCAACGCTATGCGCTGTTCACAGCCAGTTGCCGCTGCCCAACACTACAATGGCAGACAACAATGTAAACTAGCCACAGACTGCACACAGCACAGCCAGTGATTTTCATATTGAGCGCTACGTAACGTTGTCAATAAGAAAACATAAACAGCCTACTTACATAGAGAAAACATAAACAGCCTACTTACATACAGAAAACATAAACAGCCTACTTACATAGCCCCCATGCTCCCCACAAAAAATTTTTACAAATGGTGTTGGGCACTGGCCAATACAGATTTGACAAAAATTTTTCACAATTACAGTAACAAAGATATAAAATGCACACACTTATTGATACAATGTTGGTCAAAAGCTAAAATTTTCTCACAGTCTATAAAGACAGTCTTGATCATTCATCACAGTGAAACTGCCGTTTCTTTTCTCAAAGTCTGAGCAGTAAAAGACAATGCACACAGAAGTAGTGGATTTCCATGCAGTCTTGAAGAAGTAGTGTTGTCCTTCCAACGGAAAGACAGTGCTGACTCTTGACATGCTGACAGGTAATGGGCCACAACAGAGCAAACCCACAGCAGAGTTCATTCGACGTTTTGAAGAATATTGTTAGGTAGGTCATCACAGAGCAGACCCACTGGAGTCCTGGTAGAGATTGTGGTATTGGTGGGCCACCAGAGGTGCAGACCCACTGCAGTCCTGGTAGAAATAATGGCGTTGGTAGGTCATCATAGATGCAGACCCACTGTAGTCCTTGTAGAGATAATGGTATTGGTGGGCCACCAGAGGTGCAGACCCACTGTAGTCCTGGTAGAGACGGCCAGCAGCCATCCGTTGCGACTGTGCAGGTGCACAATCACCATCGAAGATTCTTGCAGAGAATATAGCAAGTCCATAAACCACCACTTGTGCACTCAGAAAGTTTTTCTTTTAATTGTCCTTAGAACCAGCAATGCTGTTATCCAGTCCCTTGCTGAGTTACCAACACACGTGCAAACACTAACAGTCCCTACTTCTCATATATTGTCCACATACTATGACCAACAGAAACGTGTGCAGTGAAATGTAACTAACAAGTTAATAATGTCATGAACTGGTGATAATTACAATTTTATAACATAAGAATACAATTACAAAGGTACAAAATACATCATTAAAAACATAACAATATAGATAACATTTGTAGTACAGGCTTTACAAAAGAATCGAACTAACATATACATCAGTGGAATTATGACATGAGTACATACATAAAAGATCACAATAACTTTTGAAACATCAACTTCACACATGAGCATTAAACAGAATAAATAATGTGTAAGCATATTTATAAGGTAAATAACATATTATTAATGCCAATTATATTTGAGGATAACAGTATTCCTCATCATAGTGAATGTAGCTTAATATTAAAAGAAGAAAAAATTCTATGAAACTACACAGAGACAGGAAGAAAACAAATACACAAGGGTACACACACACATAGTGGGATAACACCAATAGGAAAGGACAGGGTTCGTTTTCAGTGTAACATTTGGTACTGCAGTCCATCCCAAAACTTCATTCTATAGATCTTTTGTCTTATTTCAACCTTTGCTTCCACCAAAAAAAATTCTATCTAAGCATGCTTTCTGTATTCTATTCATATTTCTTTCAATATAATTATTTTTCAGTGTACAATACTCATTTTGGCCCAAATCTTTTTCATATTGTCCATAGTCAGTTTCTTATATAGTCTACCCCCTCTTAAGCTAACTTAAATCTACTGAGCTCAGATGCTAAACTAAGGGACGAGGCAATGCAGCATCACATAACAAATAATATAAACAGCAATTACCAAAAAATTGGAAAATTGCAAAGCAAGCTACCGTAAATCTAAATTAACAGATAAAATGCAAAATTACAACTAATATGAGCCAATGTGCAGCAACATGAAAAATCAATGAGTAGTAAAATTGGCTTAGCAGAGTAACACAAATTAAAGTTCAGTAGCACTATGCCTGGCAAACAGCAGCTTATATCTAAACATGACATAGCTCAAGAAGAAAAAATATTACAGTAAAAACAACAATGCAGATAAGGGAAATGTATATTCACATCTTAATGTCTATGTAATTAAAGTGGTGCACCACAAGAAGTTATTCTACCAAAAAGTTACCAATTACTTGAAAAGAAAATTATGAATGCAGTTACTAGTTCCTTCTTATTGTTCTTTCCTGTCCAAGTGCTCCTTTTTTAAAGAATGTGGATCATAAAATAATTATTTAATAGATCTGTTGACAGAAAGTGTTCACATTAGCAAATGCATTTTATTTTATAAAAGCAATGCTGCAACACAGCTGGAAAACAGATGTCAAATGAAATAAGCAACTATGAAAAGCAAAGCATAAAAATATCATTCAATAGTCATGTGGCATTTCGTAAGTTAGTAGAAATTCTCTCAACTCTCATAGAAAGACGCTTGTCATAATCAGGTGTGCAGATGTACGAATATTTCCCATCAATTCATAAGCATTTCAGTAATTAGCACAAAGTGCGAGTAATCATATGTTTTCAAGTAACGAGGGTGTCGCATTAGCGATGAAAGGCACACCCTAATGGCTTGTTCTCCAGGTGTTTGACACGTCCCACGTCCCCTTTTTTTTCTACCTGTGCCGCTGAAAAGGGCTCGCAATAATGGCTTTTTCTCCAGGCGTCTGACACAGCTGGGTGCCCACGACGCATTATGTGTAGGTGGTCCGTTAACTTTCTTACGGAAATATTTACGACAGCAGTTTCCGCTACAGAGACAGTCGCACATAAAAATATTTCACAGGTCAAGAATTAGCGTTGCAAATCTGTAGAAACAAAATCCTATAAATATAAGTGTCCAAAAAAAATTTTCGTCTGCATTGTAATACATTCACGAATATACACACACATTTCATAACTCTTAAAGTACGTTTCTTGGTTTCCAACATCCTTTTCATAAATCAGAGTCCCTAAACACTACTCATTATTCCTTACCTCATTATACATATACATATTCGTCGACACTTCTTCAATATTTCATCATGAGAAATACGTAGCATAATAAACATTCCTCAACAACATAATACACATCGTCGTCGTAATAATAACATCATAACACCTCAGTCAAATCTCAAAATCGTCGTAACTTCCTCCAATAATTTCCAAGCCTAAAAAAATTCTCTGCTCATGTCAAAAGTGTCAGCTGCCTCAAACGTACTTTAAAAATCATGAATCCATACCAAATACATCATTCAAAGCTCTCATAGTATCACAATGGTTCCAAAAAAAAAATATGAACAGTTTACAAAGTACAGACAAAATACAGTTTCATAAGTGTGAAGTTATCCAACGGTGTAATTGCGTAAACATCTGTCACTGATGTAGTAAAAAACATGCTTATCTCTCAGTTAAATGATCAGATAGCTGTGTAATTTGTGTGTTAGAGAAATATGGTACCGATGTGTAAAGTTGTATAAGCAAATACCATATTAGCTAGGGCTCCTTGTGCTTGCCAAACACATGGTACACAAAGTAAGCGTGTACCCCCCTGAGGATTAATGTAATTATACCCTCAGGTGTTACAGATTACAGCAATGGAATGAAATGTATCACGGAAAAACTTTGTATCATTATGTTTCAAATATCTTTGAAAATAAATGTTTTTAGTACAAAATTGATCACTCAAATGCGTGTCCTGTAGCGCTAAATGTGCGTCTTGCTGTAAGATAATTCTGTGGAAGTGTCGTACTTATCGTCCTCCGAAAGCCAAGTTCTGCAGAAGCCAATGTACTTACCTCATGATAAACAAAAGTGAAATGCTTTGCGTAGAGATATCTTAGTTATTACGCTTATTGTTGTGATGATGAAAGTACTGTACAGTAACGTATTGTTGTGCCACGAAAAAGCTGTCTCATTGTTGCTATACCACAAAAGTTACTACTAAAACATGTTTTTCTTTCCAGAAGAATTCAGAAAACTGTGCAGATATAAAACAGATACACCGCAAAAGTAACATTGTAAATTGTCACTCATTAGTAGCGTCGTGATAAAAATCGTGTAGCTGTCACATAAACTAACCTCTGTGTCATCTGGTATCTCTCAGAAAGCACTTTAAATACAGAATGTATTTTCAGGTAACCAAAATGTTGCATTAAAATCTCATTAGCAGTACTGGTAAATGTTCTAAGTATGTGAGCCTTATAGTCGTTATGTAATCGTACAACTAACAAGCAAGAATGTACACACACAATAACACTGTGACGTCTGTTCACTATAACAATGCATTTGTAATTACTGTTTAAATAAGTTCTCTTGGTTCTTGATTGGATATTTAACTTCAAACATTGTTGCATGTTAACAGTTTCTAAAGCATACTAGTAACGTGAAGTGAAACGTTTTATGGCAAAGACAAAGTTAAAAAGCAGATTATCTTTCAATAAACGGTTTTACATGTGAAGTGTGGTGCAATCCTTTACTCTTCATAGTACTCAGAGTTTGAACTTGAATGCAATTGTCAGGCGGTATACGTCGGTAAAGAATACTGGAATTTTTCTCAAGGTTAGCGTCTATGTTATTTTTCTCTGAGCCACCTGGCACACGCGGCTGCCTGCAGTGCGAGTCATTGTCTGTCTCTTTGTTGGCGCGCGTTGTTATTGGGATTAGGAGACCTAACTTCTACAAATTCGCCTTTCCGAGAGGGCCCAGCTCTGTTAGAATCCCGCCAGTTCTGATGAAATTCACGTCTGTCGTTTTGTCGGTAGTTTACATAGTTTCTTGTTTGTCGGTCATGTGGTGGAGAATTTCTCCCTGGATCGTAACTCTGCGCCGAACTGTTGCGTCTGAAGTTATTCTGCCTCCCTTGATAATACTTGTTTTGGTTCCCATATTGTCTGTTTCTCTGATTGTCTCTGTGATAGTCATTACTACGGAAATGCGATCTTTCTCTGTAACTATTATTACTCTGCCAACGGTTGTCGTACGGGTGGTGTCTATTTTGGTCACGATTTGCGTTGTAAGAATAGACCTGTCGTGTCCAGTTATTGTTTCTGTCGTCACGGAATTGTGACGGATGTGACCTGTAATTGTTGTGTCCTTGTTTTCGCGTTCCGCGATTGTCAGCGTCACTTTCCAGTTCTTGTAACAGTCCCTGAAATGCTTCAATGTCGTCTTTGCAACGCCCTGCCAAAATAATGTGTCGTAAATGTTCAGGCAATTTGATTAAGCAAATGCGAATAAGTTCTGAGGGGCTGTATGGGTTTGAAAGATACTGATTCTTGTGCAACATGTCTTCAAAATATTTGACAAGACTGGAAAATTCAGATTGTTAGAAATGTTTCATCATTATGATGTTATGTTTTACGCGGTCTTGTGTGGCTTGAGACCAATATGCTGAGAGGAAGGCATGGTAAAATTCTCCTTCACTGTGGCAATCGTGAATGACCGATCGCATTCTTACAGCTGGTTCATTCTCTAAGTAGCCACACATAAATTCTAACCTGTGCTCCAATGACCAGTTGGGAGGGAAACAATGAGAGAATTGATGGAGCCACGCTTGTGGATGAATGTCGTTGGCAGAATTCTTAAACGTTTTCAATTTACGTGTAGTAATGAACAGCTTATAGTCAAAATCATCATGTCGGTGAGTCGCATATCGGTCATTGTTAGGTCGTGTCGGCCGTTCCATCTCAAAATTCGGTGCACATTGCCAATTTCTTTCATAACTTCCGAAATGCCCTGTGTTATTATTTTGCGGCTTTTCCGTGTTTCTAAGTCCCTCTTCCCGTGTTGGAGCGCGAGTGTCTTCTGAAATACGTAATTCTTGTATTACCTGTGTCAGCTGATCTTGTACTTCCCGGATTTCTCTTTGGTGTTGCGTATCAATTTGATTCAGATTTTGTTTCAGTTTCCTAATTTGTGCGTTCTGTTCTGTGTCATTAAAGACTACCGGTTTTGCGTCATTCAGATTATCATCTACCTTCGCAGATAAATTATTTAGCTGATCCGAAAGTTCAACTACTTTCTCTGATAATGAACACATTTCCTCAGTGTGTTTTTCTGAACCAAGTTTCAGAGTGTCCATTTGTGTTGAAATCGAATCTACTGTGTCCTTTAAGTTATCCTGAGTTTTTGCAAGTTGCGTAACCGAATCGGTAGATGCAACTGAGTCAATTTTAGCTTGCAAGGTGTTGTGATTTTCATGAACAATAGTTTGCAGTTCTTTTATGGCTGCTTCGTGGTTCTGTAATGCATTTTCATGACGCGAAAAAATAGGTTGAAAATGCTCACAAATTTGAGTTTTTACGTCATTACAGACTTTTTGACATTTCGATTCAATGTTATGTAACTCAGCAGTTAAATCCTCACGTGTTTGTTCGAGAGTTTGTTCCAATGAGTCTAACTTTTTGAGATTTTGTTCCACTGTGTCTAACTGTTGCTGTGTTTGTCTCTGGTGTTGTTCCATTGTGTCTAACTTTTCAAGCTTTTGCTGTGTTTGTCTCTGATTTTGTTCCATTTGTTGCATTAATTGCAATAATAATGTATTAGTGTCTGGAATCTGTTTCTCTACGCTTTTCGGCAGTGCATTTGCACCGGCAACATTCACATTTTGACAAGCAGAAAATGCGTCTTGACTTATTTGAGAAAACGGTGATAACCCAAAACCTGAATCTACAGTATTTGCGAAATTGTGTCCTGTCATTTCGGATTCCTGAGGCGAGCTGTTGCCGACCGATCGATCGATAATGCTTCCCTGTTCACTACCTGTTTCACTGTCTACACCATTGTTTGCAGCCCGCTCCATTTCCCTATTCACAATTACCAAATTACTACTTTGAACATCAGTTAATTCATTACTCTGCGGCGCTAACACACTGCCTTCGTCTTCACTGTCATTTCTCAGTTTACTTTGGAGCCTAGTATTACGTTTTTCACACGCCATTATTGTCACAGTATTTCACACGACAACACAGAAAAACACAATTTGAAGATCAAAAATAAGAGAACCCATTAACATAGCACTGAAAATAATATCTAGTTAATTGCAAGCGCAGCTGCGAAATACTTGCTGCAAATCTACATGCATGCCACAACTGTTTTACTATACAATAATGAAAGACTGCAACTACAAAGGAGATTTTCTCTACAATTACGCGCTAGCAATAAACAAAATCTACACTAATTACACAAACTACAAGAAAAAATCAGAAGATTCCAGGTTCGAATCCTGGCAGGGTCGCCATATGAAACGTCCCCTTTTTACAATTTGTACAGGACTGTGCTTAAACTGACACACAATATTTTTAGCGCAACGCAATCTGACTTTCAAAACTCCCTACTAAAGAATGGCCCTGACAAACATTAAACTATACCTTTCACAAATCACTTACCTCACAAAAATCTTCGCTGCTCAAGCTACTGCAATACAGCGAGCGCCACTACTGCCAGCTAAATAAAAGATTCAAACTACTGAAGGCACTAACTACTGATAGGGGTAGTTAGCAAATGAAAGATATTAATAGAGAGCAAACAATGTATTTACCTTAATATCATCACAAATCATAATATATATATATATCAGTTCATGACAAACTGCAAACCTCCGCCATCTCTCTCCCCACATCCACCACTGCTGGCGGCTCACCTCCAACTGCGCAACGCTATGCGCTGTTCACAGCCAGTTGCCGCTGCCCAACACTACAATGGCAGACAACAATGTAAACTAGCCACAGACTGCACACAGCACAGCCAGTGATTTTCATATTGAGCGCTACGTAACGTTGTCAATAAGAAAACATAAACAGCCTACTTACATAGAGAAAACATAAACAGCCTACTTACATACAGAAAACATAAACAGCCTACTTACAACATGTCTCATTGTATCCGTATATTTGACCAACGCGCTATAAGGTGCTCCAATAGGTGTTGAAAATAAAGTCGTAGAAGTAGATGAATCGCATGTCACAACTCGCAAGTACAGGAAAGGATGACTTTTGAGAAACGAAATTGAACAGATATCTGTGTTTGGAGGCATTAAAAGAGAGTCTCGGAAGTGCTTCATAATTCAAGTGTATTCAAGGGAGAAACGGCCTGTAATGTCCCTTATTAAGAACTTCATCTTGCCAGGAACGAAAGAGATTACCAATGCTGGAAGTCTTAGTACAGATTGACGAAAGAGGATTTTACCAGGAATTTGTAGACCATTCATTGAAATTCGTGTTTTCGGGAGACTCATTGGTTAGTAAGCAGAATATCGAGCGCTTGTGGAAATCTCTGAAATCCTCTATTAAACGAGAAGGCCAGCGGGAACAGAGACGAACTGTGCATATTTCAGTACCTGTACTTCCACAATTTGCGGTTGCGTGGAAAAAAGTTTACTTGCGAGACTCTCCCATTTTCCTGACAGATGTAGCCAGTGTACCTCAGCTACAGTCAAAAAAGGATTGCTCCCGGCTTCTTACACAATACGCGAAAGTGTCCAGGAGGATCTGGGTGACGAATAAGGTAAGTGATATTCCATTTAATTACATCATTCGAAGACAATCCTTCGTCATTGTTGTTGTCGACGCTGTAAAGAAAATCGATATCGTTCATCTTTTATCGTTGACTGAATGTCAACGACACAGACACACATTGCTATAGTTGGTATCACGAACGATTGCAGTCGAGCTTAGGCTTGTTCTGCGCACCTACGTTACGTATACTCCGACATCCAATGAGCGTTCAGTAGTGTTCTGAGCGCTCTGCTCTGAATGCCGTAGCTAATGCGACCACTAAACATGATCTCAGCGAGTTGTTTAGTGAATTTATATTTCATTTGTTGCGAGCTGTCATTGCGGATCGTGGTGGTAAGTGATAAATTATGCATAGGCAGAGGCATAATTTGCAGGATATACGCTTCCTTCAAACGGAAAGCACGTGCATGCGCGTAACGCAAATGTCGCTCGGAATCGTCAACAATGCCATTCTCGTTCGTGCCTCGACATGCGCGAACCGTCATTATTCTTGAATCGAACTATAGACTGGCAATATCGTATACAATATCATTGCTGTCACTGAAGCCAGCAGTACAGAATCGCAATATAGCGGCGAGCGCAAAGGAATGGCAAAACACTCGCAATAAATGGAATAAAGTGATACAATTACATTGTAACAAATAAGCCCTCGGTCACAAACATTAAGTCAAAATTGACCTGGTTTCGACGCTACTATGAGCGTCGTCTTCAGAATTAGACTAACTGTACTAAAACATTAGGTATATAGTACATTAATAAAATTCAAGTTTGTACTGACTCGAAAAGATGCAGTACTCACTTGTGTTAACGTGCCACAGCAATGCCTCTGCGACGTGGTTACCGTCGTCGCTGGCGGCGCAGTGTACCTGTGTATCGCAGTTTGAAGGCGACTGATATTGACTTGGCTGGGCAGTTTATTAAACAGCAATTGATTGGAGGTCCAAATGTTTTTCGTGGACTGCATCTGAGCTTCACTTGTGATGTACAAGCAGTGTTCGGAGGTAGTACATGGCTGACATTGGCTGTTGTATGGGGAAACCAAGCAGATTATTGTGGCCTTGAAGCATTTCCAGATGCTAACATTTTGGCATGGAAAACTTGGAGTATTGCTGAGACTACAGGACTGTTGGCTAAACAGCCTTATGGTACTCTTGTTCCCAGCATGCCATTTAATTGTCTACTAGAAGAAAGAAGTTAAATGCTGATGAGTACCTTTTTTTGTGGGCGAAAGTCGGCAATGGCAATTGTAAAATAAATATCAACGGTTACTGTATGTTGTGACATAGTAAGTACTGCATCTTTTCGAGTCAGTACAAACTTTAATTTTATTAATGTACTATATACCTAATGTTTTAATACAGTTAGTCTAATTCTGAAGACCGGGTCAATTTTGAATTTATATTTGTGACCGAGGGCGTATTTGTTACAATATAGTTCTGACACGGTCACTGAACCTTAGCAGCTATGTTCAACGTTTTATGATACAATTACGTTACCTTTTGAGTTTTGACATAATGGTCAATACATGCGTCGCGTTTGACTTTAATTTTTCGTACAGCAGACGAAAGATGCAAGGAAAGAAACATGTCTCATTGCAAGCATAACTAGAAACATCTTACATATTTTTGCTTTTGTAGGGTATTAAGCCTAAATAATTACATTACAGTGAGTCTTACCCGAAATACGGGCAGTATTTAAATAGTTTGTGGGTATTTTAGAGGGTTTAAAAATCTAATATTAACAGACGCAGCTTAATTATGTGTCTTTACCAGTTCACATCAACTTTAGCTTTTCTTCGAATAGTATGCTCACTATGAAAGTGCTCCTACAAGTAGAACGTGCTATTAGTCTATGATAACAAGTGTCTTTATTCATTTGAATGTTCTTACGAAAACTACAGTCCGCTTTAAACGTGTATATATTGTATGTAAATTGGTGCTCATCTCCTAACGCGATTTTACAATGTATGTATTAAACTCAACCAGAGCGCAAATATTTATTCCACTCCAGAAATTCTTTAATCCACCTCGTAAAGCTTACAACGCCATTTCGCTTTAGAAAATCGTGTTAGTACCACACACAAACTTCCTGGCGCCGCCATCCTACCTCAACAAACGTCACGCTTTAGTGAAAGCTACGTCATTGCCAGTCTAGCAATGTATGCCGGCAGTCAACAGTCTAATAAAGACTCTGTAAACAAAATCGATATCTGGCGCCTTGACAGTCGTGCGTTCGAAATATATCGCTTACAAAAGATATTGGAAATTACCTTAAATAGAATAATATGGAACAAGAAACTATTGTGTATCAGTCATGGCTATGCCATAGTATCCTGTGACCTTTGTGCTCTGGTTCATCGCTGATAACCGCAACAAGTAGATATTGAACGCTGACACAACAAAGCGATGTAATAATCACACGTCAGTTCAAACTAAAAAGTAAAAGAATTAAAAATATGGAGACGTGTCCGTTTCACAATCCATGAAGGTCATTTATTTGCAGAACTCGGCCTATGTGAACAGTACACGTTCGACGAATAGACGATCTAAGGATACAAAGCACAATGCTCTGAAGAAACAGTTGAGTGTAACAGATAATTATGACCAGTAGATTCACAAGAGTCACAAATGAGTATTATTTGGAAAAAGCTAAAATCTGATGAAAGAAAACATACGTGAGCCATAATGCAGAACATTTACCGAAACAGAAGGTACTGTTTGTATGTTCTTCCCTTATCCGTAAAGGAAGTGCAAACGTGGAGTTTCAGTGGAATAACTGAAAAACAACGCAATGGAACATTATACACACTTGAGAAGCGCAATATGTGATTATGCTACATCATTTTCGGTGTATATCCATTGCATTAGCACAATATCAAAAGCAACAGTGATCACATTATCAAATGATTCAACAGCAATACAAACTTCGTAACCAGATATTTAGCGTAATACAGCTGTGTATCATGATGCAAAAACTTGCTTGTAAGTATGATGAAGATGGTTTATGAAACATCGATCTTGTAACGTGATCTGTAATTTGTCAGTTTGCTATCGTACAAAATAAACAGGACATCTGGCATAAACTTTGTACGGTCCAAAACATATTGTTTCTTCGAGGAGGTGTGCTTCAATAGCCTTGTCCTCATTAAACTTTAACATCGATTGTACGCAAACGCAAGGTTTTACAGATAAAACAACTTGATGGTTGGTACAACAAACACATCTCCGTAATTTAAACTCATTTCAGTCTGGTGCAGTTAAAGCCGTTCGAGCAGGACTATTTACCTTGTCAGCTGAGAATGCTCTACCGTCTGCATAATTTCAACCCTACAGGTCTGCGACACTGTGGATACGGAGATAGCAGGAGAGAGCTGAGTAACTGAGGCGTTCCCTGGAATAATAACTTTACGTCCATTAAGTCGTTTTCCGCTTCCTCCAAGTATTGCATCTGTGCTAGTCTGTCTCCGTACTAAAACGTTCTTCTGCTGACAAAATATTGTTACACTGTTGTTACTCTCCGAGACACAACACACTCTAGAAACATTTGACTGCCGTGTTGCACCTGCCGCGGTGGTCGTGCGGTTCTAGGCGCTCGAGTCCGGAGCCGCGCTGTTGCTACGGTCGCAGGTTCGAATCCTGCCTCGGGCATGGATGTGTGTGATGTCCTTAGGTTAAGTAGTTCTAAGTTTAGGGGACTGATGACCTTAGCTGTTAAGTCCCATAGTGCTTAGAGCCATTTGAACCATTTGAACCGTGTTGCACCACGCCTTTTTTTATTCGTTTAATAGTTTAGTCACTGTCTAGAGCCAGCTGCTTCGCTCGCGTTTGTGTAGTTCTTATAACAAAATAATTTTGTAAACATACAACAGGTCTACTGAAAAATTAATATATTAAAGAGCCGTTTCTTTTTGTAAACAATTCTCAGAACGCCGACTTGTGTTGACTGTTGCATAGCTTTATTTGACTGAATTGAAACATTTCAACACCTTCTAAACTTTTCATGCTATTTAAGACCATAGAATCATTGTCATTTCTCAGTGTACTTCTGTCCAAAAAGCGATTCTAGTAGCGGAGTCGGAGGTTTTTGTTAATCCTGCCTTTTCAGCCTTGCGATGATCTTCCCATAGATACTTTAATTCCCTAACAAGCATTTTTTTTATTCCTAACCGAGAAGCCAAATACAAATTTTCATAGATTTAGCTTCAAAAATGCTTTCATAATGAAATATTTTCATAAATACTTTGATCCTGTACTTCACCCGCTTAGAGGTTGAATTTCCTAAAACACAGAAGCACTTGGTCTGACCGAGAAGTCAAACTTCAATTTTCATAATATTGGTTTAAAAATGCTATTGCAATTCTTCAATAATGATCTAGCTGTTATATTTCCAAAAATGCTGAAACAAGTTTTTTTTTTAATTTTCTGAGTGAGAAACCAGATACCAATTTTCGTACTTCTAGTTTCAAAATTGCCTTAACAGCAGCGTATTTTCAAAGAATCTTTAGTCCCCTATTTCACTCCCCCCCTAGGGATGGAATTTCGAAAAATCCCTTCTTAAACGATGATAACAGTGTAAGATCAACACCCTCGCAAAATTTCATGTACTTATCCTTTGCGGTTTGGGCCAGGCGATGATCGGTCAGAAAATTAATCAGGACATGTCCTTTTATACACAGAGATTTGGCCTTGAGCGCCAGGAATTGTTAACATAAAAAATGGATTTTTTTAACTTTGACATGAAGGTATTTGCTTAAAATAACAAAAAAATCCTTCTTCACTATTGGCCAAACAAAGAAAAGGTTAGTTTTAAAAATCGAAGAAAAAAAACAATCAAGTTTACAAAAGTACCTACTCCTTGAGATATAAACGATTCATTAAGTAAAATGATGATATCACTTTGTCTATTGTTCTGCGTGTAGTGTTGGCAGAAGAGCCAACACTGTGTTGCTAGAGGAGGCCGAAATGCACGCGTTTAATTATACGCTGACTGGCGCGAGGTCTGGAACAGTTAAGGGAATTAATAGTAGCAAATAAAGTACGTAGTTGATATAATACTTAACTTTAATCCACAATTGGTGTACATCGCTCTTGACGGTACAGGTTATAATGTCAATATCAAATGCTATGGCGCCTTGCTAGGTCGTAGCAAATGACGTAGCTGAAGGCTATGCTAACTATTGTCTCGGCAAATGAGAGCGTAGTTGTCAGTGATCCATCTCTGGCTAAGTCGGCTGTACAACTGGGGCGAGTGCTAGTAAGTCTCTTTAGACCTGCCGTGTGGCGGCGCTCGGTCTGCAATCACTGACAGTGGCGACACGCGGGTCCGACGTATACTAACGGACCGCGGCCGATTTAAAGGCTACCACCTAGCAAGTGTGGTGTCTGGCGGTGACACCACACTGTGGTCAGATTTAAAAACTGCAGCTGTACATGCTACTCTATTCTGTGCAAGCTTCTCCATCTCCGAGTAACTACTGCAACCTATATCCTTCGAAATCTGTTTATTGTACTCATGCCATGGTCTCCTTCTACGATTTTTACCCTCCGCGCTTCCCTCCAATACTAAATTGATGATCCCTTGATGCCTCAGAACGTATCCTACCAACCGATCCCTACCTCTAGTCAAGTTGTACCACAAATTTCTCTTCTCCCCAATATCATTCCGTACCTCCTCATTAGTTACGTGACCTACACATCTACTCTTCAGCATTCTTCTGTAGCACCACATTTCGAAAGCTACTATTCTCTTCATGTCAAAACTATTTATCGTCCACGTTTCACTCCATACAAATACTTTTAGTAAAGACTTTCTGACACTCAAACCTAAACTCAAAGTTAACAAATTTCTCTTCTTCAGAAACGCTTTCCCTGCCATATCCAGTCTACATTTTATATCCTCCCTACTTCGATCATAATCAGTTATTCTGCTCCCCAAATAGCAAAACTCATCCATTAAGTGTCTCATTTCCTTATATAATTCCCTCAGCAACACCTGATTTAATTCGACTGCATTCCATTATCCTTGTTTTGCCTTTGTTGATGTTCATCCTATATCCTGCTTTCAAGACACTGTCCATTCCGCCATGCTGCTCTTCCAGATCATTTGCTGTCTCTAACAGAATTACAGTGTCCTCGGCAAACCTCAAAGTTTTTATATCATCTGCATGGATTTGAATTCCTGCTTCAAATTTTTCTTTTGTTTCCTTTACTGCTTGCTCAATATACAGACTGAATAACGTCGGAGATAGCTCCAAACTTGTCTCCCTCCCTTCCCAACCACTGCTTCCCTTTCATGCCCCTCGACTCTTATAACTGCCATCTGTACAAATTGTAAATAACCTTTCATTCCCTGCATTTTACCCCTGCCACCTTCAGAATTTGAAAGAGAGTATTCCAGTCAATATTGTCAAAAGCTTTCTCTAAGTCTACAAATGCTAGAAACGTAGGTTTGCTTTACCTTGTTCTATCTTCTAAGATAAGTCTGGGTTTCCATCTGAGCTCTTGCTATTCATACAAGTGATTCTCTTTTCTCCAAAGGTCTCTTTAATTTTTCTGTAGACAGTCTCTATCTTACCCCTAGTGATATATGCCTCTACATCCTTACATTTGTCCTCCAACCAGCCCTGCTTAGCTATTTTGCAGTTCCTGTCGATCTCATTTTTGAGACGCTTGTATTCTTGTTTGCATGCTTCATTTACTGCATTTTTATATTTTCTCCTTTCACCAATTAAATTCAGTATCTCTTCTGTTACCCAAGGATTTCTATTAGCCCTCGTATTTTTACCTACTTTACCCTCTGCTGCCTTCACTATTTCATCTCTCAAAGCTTCCCATTCTTCTTCTACTGTATTTCTTTCCTCCATTCTTGTCAATCGTTACTCAAATCACTCTCTGGAATCCTCTACAACCACTGGTTCTTTCAGTTTAACCAGGACCCATCTCCTTAAATTCCCACCTGTTTGCTGTTTCTTCATTTTTAATAACCAATAAATTATGGTCAGATTCCACACCTGGTCCAGGAAATGTCTTACAATTTAAAACCTGGTTCCTATATCTCTGTCTTACCATTACATAATCTATCTGAAACCTTCCAGTGTCTCCAGGCCTCTTCCAGGTATACAACTTTTTCATGATTCTTGAACCAAGTATTAATTATGATTAAGTTATGCTTTGTGCAAAATTCTACCAGATGGCTTCCTCTTTCATTCCTTACCCCCATTCGATATTCAACTACTACTTTTCCTTCATAATCTATCTGAAACCGTCCAGTGTCTCCAGGCCTCTTCCAGGTGTACAACTTTTTCATGATTCTTGAACCAAGTATTAATTATGATTAAGTTATGCTTTGTGCAAAATTCTACCAGGTGGCTTCCTCTTTCATTCCTTACCCCCATTCGATATTCAGCTACTACTTTTCCTTCTCTTCCTTTTCCTACTGTCGAATTCTCTTCAGTACCTGAATAATTTATTTTATCTCATCATACATTTCTTCAATCTCTCCGTAATCTGCGGGGCTTGTTGGCATGTAAACTTGTACTACTGTGGTAGGCGTGGGCTTCGAGTCTGTCTTTGTTACAATAATGCGTTCACTACGCCGTTCGCAGTAGCTTCCCCGTTTTTTATTCATTATTAAACCTACTCCTGCGTTACCCCTATTTGATTTTGTATTTACGATCCTGTATTCACCTGACCAGAAGTCTTGTTCCTCCTGCCACCGAACTTCGCTAAATCCCACCATATCTAGATCCAACCTAGCCATTTCCCTTCTTAAATTTTCTAACCTACCTGCCCGATTAAGGGATGTGACATTCCGCGCTCCGATCCGTAGAACGGCAGTTCTCTTTCTCCTGATAACGAAGTCCTCTTGAGTTGTCCCCGCCCGGAGATCCTAATGGGGGCCTATTTTACCTCCGGAATATTTTACCCAAGAGGACGCTATCATTTAACCATACAGTAAAGTTGCAAGCCCTCTGGAAAAATTACGGCTGTAGTGCCTCTTGGTTCCAGCTGTTCGCAGTAATCGCACAGCAAGGCCGTTTTGGTTAATGTTGCAAGGCCAGATGAGTCAATTATCTAGGTTGTTGCCCCTGCAACTACTGAAAAGGCTGCTGCCGCTCCTCAGGAACCACACGTTTGTCTGGCCTCTCAACAGATACCCCTCCGTTGTGGTTGCACCTACGGTATGGCTATCTGTATCGTTGAGGCACACAAGCCTCCCCACCAACGGCAAGGTCCATGGTTCATAGGAAGAGGCCAGATGAATAAGTTCTTTAGAGAGAAAGTTCTTTATTCATTTCGAAAGCTGTGAACTGACACCTGTGATTTGTGCCGGAAAGGTGAAGCTCTACTGAGTGTCAACGCAAATGATCCTCATAAAGAAGTATATGGAGAACATAAAATAAAAGTTGAACATTAAGACTGTCTTTAGCAAAAAAGGGATGCACAATGCTGCAACTAAAATTTTTGATCACTTACCCAGTGACATAAAATGTCTGACAGACAGCAACGTTTCTGTTTAACAACTCCCATTTCATAAAAGAACTTCTATCACTGTAATGTGTAAAAGGTGGTGGGGAGGAATTAATGACTCGTTCCTCAGCATTACGATGTATCATACAAACGATCCACGGAACGTGAAGGTAACTAGCTAACTACACTAAAGGAAAAGGTATCTGAGGTCGGCCAAACTGGAAAACACATATACCTTAGGAGCCCGAGTTTGGTCAGGAGCTGAACTTGTTCTAGAAAACAATAAAATTTACTTGTTTGGTCATTGTGCAGTAAAAAAAGATTCAAATCCTGTTTGTTATTTTTTCTATGATTTCACAAGTAGGAAACCGAAGGATCTAAATAATATTAGGACCATCATACTTCTGTCGGAATCGTGAGAAGGGAAAATAAAAATACGAGTATGTGAATATCTTTGGTATTCAAAGCAAAAAATGTACCCATACAGTACGTGTTTCCAGTTAGGGGACACTCATACAGTCAATGCGACCATAATTTCGGCCTACATGGAAAAACTGTACTAGATGTTGAAAATACTGAGAATGACCGCTAATCTGTTGCACCGCTTTAGAACTGCGGAGAGAGTCCAGCACCATGTAAAGTGCTATCCATGTATATTCATTCTACATCAAATAAAGAAAAAGAGGATATACATTAAGATTCTTTTGCGCTACTCAAGTTCCTATGAGAGAAAATGCCGAAGTGCTAAAGACGACTATAGAAGACTGTTCAACTGCGAAAGAAAATGAATACTTAGAATGTGAAACAGAAAAATGATTGCAAAGACAATTGAAGATCATTTGAGAGAAAGTCACGACCCTCGCGATCCCATTCTGTAGTGTTTCCGCTATGGCAAGCGCTGTCTACTAAGTACCGTAACATAAATAAAACGTGCAACGCATGACACGAGCAAAAAATGCAATTACTTAAAACTTTTGGCCATCTGGAGCTCCATGTGCGTCGTTTTCACTTCTGGCCAAGCCCTGGATATACTATAACTTTTGACGAAATTGGTGATGACGAATAGGCACGAACCTGTCATAAGAAGTGACGGAAGCACGTACTGAGAACTCTAATCTTCCGTACTTTTCGTTTGATGATCGTCCAAAAGCACCGGGGAGGGGAAAGGGCGATGAGGTCGTGTATAAGGTAGCAGTTCTGCAATCCATGCTGCGTGTGAGTGTCTTTCCGGAGCTTCGACCTAAAAATACTTTGATTTGCTTATCAGTGTCGTTTCTGGTCTGTTGGTGACAGACGACGGGTAGCTCAATTTCTCGTGTAACGGATGGAAGTCGCCAAGGGACGTCGGCAGAGTAGAATTTAACGTCCCATCTATAATGAATTCATTAGAGACAAAGCACGAACTCGAACCGAGTACAGATAGGGAGATGTACCAGAATGACCTCTTTCAAAGGAACCATCTAGTTTGCATGAAGCAAGTTTAAAGAAACCATGGAAGGCGTAAATCGGAATGACCGGTCAGAGAATCGAATCTGAACGCGAGTGCAGCGTCTTACCAGTGCAGCAAAGCGCTCCGCGGGTCAGATACCGAATACTCGTAAGTACTGGAGGTAAAGCACGAGGCTGTGTAGCCAGTACGACAGCATGGGAAATGTGATGGTGACGCTCTCTAGACAAAGTAACCCAGTGGAGAGCACCTTTGACAAATCCGTCGCCAGAGATCATTACTCTGGGCAGGGCGGGGTCCGTGCAAGACAATGCACCTTACAATACGGTTAGAAATACACCTTTAAAAAAAGCTACGTCACACCACGAGGAAATTATCCGAATGGGACGTAAATCAGTAGATGTGAAGTAAACGTACAGACAATCAAAAGATTGCAATTTCAGAAAAATTGGATCTTTTACTCAAGAGAAAGAGCATGTCAATAACGTTTTTAGTCCATGTCAGGCTCTTATGCAATTAATTATTCGGCTTGGCATTGATTGATAAAGTTGTTAGATGTCCTGCTGAGGGATATCGTGCCAAATTCTGTCCAAATGGTGCGTTAGATCGTCAAACTCTCGAGATGGTTGGAGGACTCCGCCCAGAATGCTCCAAACGTTCTCAATTGCGTTCACAACAGCGAAAGACATCCAGCGACCTTGCGGTCAAGACAGGGTTCGGCAAGCAGCAGAAACTCTCGCAGTGTGCGAGCGGGCATCATCTTGCTGAAATGTAAGCCCAGAATGGCTTGCCATGAAGGATAACAAAACGGAGCGTCCAGTATCGTCGAAGTACCTCTTTCCTGCAAGGATTCTGCTGATGACAGCCAAAGAGGTCCTGCTATGAAAAGAAATGGGACCCCAGCCCATCACTCCTGGTTTTCGAGCCATATAGCGGGCGACAGTCGGGTTGGTATTCGTCGGAACGTCTTCAGACACGTTTTAGTTGATCATCACGGCTCAGCTCGAACCGAGATTCATTCCTGAAGATAATTCTATTCCAGTCAATGACATTCCAGGCCATAGACTTCTCTGGAGATGCCCTGGACAACGGTGGGATACTAACCTGTTTTTCACGTTGGATTGTCAAGATCCCGGGAAGGTTGGAGTGCTCTGTCCAGAATGCTCCAAATGTTCTTAATTGGGGAGACATAAGGCGACCTTATTGGTCAAGACAGGGTTTGGCATGCACCAAAACAAGCAGTAGAAACTCTCCCTGTGTGCGATCGGGTATTACCTTCTGAAATGCAAGCCATGGATGGTTTGACATAATGGGCAACAAAACAGGGCGTATATTATCGTCGATATACCACTATGCTGTAAGGGGTCCGCGGATGACAACAAATGGTTCAAATGACTCTGAGCGCTATGGGACTTAACTTCTGAGGTCATCAGTACCCTACAACTTAGAACCACTTAAACCAAACTAATCTAAGGATAACACACACATCCATGCCCGAGGCAGGATTCGAACCTGCGACCGTAGCGGTCGCGCGGTTCCAGACTGTAGCGCCTCGAACGGCTCGGCCACTCCGGCCGGCCGCGGCGGATGACAGCCAAAGAGGTACTCCTAAGAAAAGAAATAGCACCCCAGACCATCACTCTTGGTTGTCGAGCCGTATAGCGAGCGACAGTGAGGTTGATATCTCACCACTGTCTGGGACGCCTCCAGACACGTTTTCGTTGATCATCGAGGCTCTATTCGAAGTGGGACTCTTCCCTGAAGACAATTCTACTTCAGTTAAGGAGATTCCAGGCCGAGGACGTGTCTAGGGGCGCCGTGGACAACGGTGGAGTACCAGCCTGACTGTCGCCAGTCGTATGGCCTGACAACCGGGCTGTCATTTCTTTTCATAGTAAGGTCCGCTTTGGCTTGTTATCCGCGGAACCCTTACAACTCAGCGGTACGTCGACGATATTGTACGCCTCATTTTGTTGCCGTTCATGGCAAGCCATCCTGGCCTTACATTTCGGCAAGATAACGCCCGCCCGCACACGGCGAGAGTTTCTAGTGATTGTCTTGGTGCTTGCTAGACCTTATCTTGGCCAGCAAGGTCACCAAATCTCTCCTCAACTGAGAATGTGTGGAGCATTTAGGGCCTGGGCCCGTTAAGTAGATCAAAATTTTGAAGATCTAACGTGCCAGCTGGACAGGATTTGGCATGATAACCCTCAAGTGCACATCCAACAACTCTCTCAATCAATGTCAAGTCGATTAACTGCTTGTACAAGGCCAGAGGTGGATCAACACGTTATTGACTTGCTCATTTTGTGAAGCTGTTGAACAAATCATACAATCATTGTCTGTGTATGTACATACATCACATCTACCAATTTACGTCCCATTAAGACAATTCCTTCGTGGAGCGTTGCCTTTTTCTGTCTTAGAGTATATCTGCCACGAACGATTGGATCATTGTTTCAGCGTACCACTCGTTTCTTAACTCCTCGTATCTTAAACCAATCAGACATCCACATAAGCACAGCGGAGACCTGTCAGCATCTGGCTGGGACGCTTCCACGTTTTCTACCTTCTGTGTGTGCTGCAAATGTCAGTTACTCTCGATAGTGTCAGGTACTTATAGCAAGGTCGTACGTCACTTAAGGAATCCAAGCAAAGGATGAAAGAGGTAAAGTTATTTGTAGAAGCGTGCAGTCGTATTTTCTGTCTTCAGCTGGCGAATGGGACAGGAAAGTGAAACAGAAATACTCACCCGAAATACCTACATCCAGTAAATTATGACGCGTGAAATATGAATGCGCAGAGTGTCACATTTGTATATGAGCTTGGGAGACATGGCGAAGCAAGTGAATTCACGGTGACTGGGCGATTTTAATTCAACCTGGCTCGGCACTGAGTAGCTGTTCTTTATGAAGAAGAGCTGACTGTCCAACGTGGCTACAAGGACTGGTATACCACTCGCACCCATATAACAGGGTGCCTACGGCCTCAGCTGTTTTGCGCTCTAAATGGAGAAAACCTACCCACAGGGGCCGGAAACGAATGTTAATAATTATCGGTTTCAAACCCAATTGTAATTGCTCTTCCAGTGTGTGCTGGTTCATCTCGACCAGATTCTGGTCGAACACTAAGAAGAGAACTGCGTACAATTGACATTAGAATGAGGTGCTTTGAAACAGGCCACTTCGCACGGCAGCATATAAAAGTAAAGGGGGGTGGTCAAATATATGGAAATACCAATAAAACAACACGGTATTGGAAATTCGATGGAAATTCAAAACAGTTTCCAGTCATCTCCCAACGGATAAAAACAGGCCCTGTATGGTTTTCAAGGGACTGTTATACGATTCTTCCTCCAAAGTAGTAGAAAGTTCAGGAAACAATGAGCAAGATGGGTAGCAATCATGCGTCCTTTTCTCCAAAATACACCAAAAAGTGCCAATAATGTTAGGATCAGATGACTGTGGTGGCCAGGGGAGATGCGACACTTGATCATTGTGCTCACAAACCAACCCTGAATGATGTGAGTTTGTGAACAGCGGCCGGGTTTTTGGAACGCATCATTACCACTGGGGAACAAACACTGTTCTATGTAAAGGACCCGATCACATAACCCTTGGCAGTAATGTAACATCGTAGAGTAGCCATGGGGCTCATGGGATGCCACAATGTAGCTGACCAAATAATCACCGAACCCGCACCCATGTTTCACGCTTAGGACGTAAACTAAGCTAGAAGTTGGAAATAGTTTCATACTATACATCGGATGAGTCTTGTTTCATAGCTCATCCGATAAATTACATTCTTCCATTGCTCCATAGTCCAGAATCTATGGTTTCGTCACCTTGTTTTTCTGTTACAGGCATCTGCATCTCTAATAAGTGGTTTTGGAACTCCAGTTCTCCGTGCAATTCCCTTTTTATAGAGCTTCCTTCGTGTTGTTTTGGCGTTAACAGGGGACGCGAATTTCTGCTGTGACTTTTGCAGCTGTCGTTCTCTTATTTTTCGTAACAATCCTCTGTCGTGGTCCTCAACAGTCACATTCGTCCGCATTGTGACTTAGTGGATGATGTTTTGGTGTATTTCCTGTATGCGGTATAAATCTTCGATAATATGTCTCTTGAAACACCAGACACAGGCTACATTGATTATGGAAGCACCAACCATAGGAGTACCAATGATTTGCCCACGTTAGAATTCACTTAAATCCTGCGTAATGCACTCACCATTACGAGGAACATTGTTCTTCCCAGGACCGACACTTACAACGTATTGGAAACATTACATAGGTGGGTTCGTGTCAAAGCGGCAGCGCAACCTGCAGACTTGCCTAGTAGCTGCTTTTATGTTCATGGATGCATGTCTGGCGATATTTCCGTATTTTTGTTCAATTCCTATACGCGTCCTCTACAGCGAAATAACACAGAAACTAGTCAATAGCTGGCTAGATAAGTATACTATCGTCCGACATCCCTAAACATTTTTGGAAATTTGTGGTAAGGACTATGGGACGAAACTGCTGAGGTATCGGTCCCTGGGCTTACACACTACTTAATCTAACCTAAACTAACTTACGCTAAGGACAACACACACCCATGCCCTTGGGAGGACTCGAACCTCCGACGGGGGGAGCCTCGCGAACCGTGACAGGACGCCTCAGACCGCACAGCTACCCTGCGCGGCTCCGACATCCCTACACACCTCATCTACAGCCATACAACACAGAAACTGGTTAGTAGCTGGCTAGATGAGTGTACTGTGGTCTGACGTCTCGATATCGCCTCTTTTCACGTGCTGTACGGCGTCGAGTGCACTGACAGGCCAATGCGACGTTTAGCTCACAGTGTACGGAAGGGAGAAGTTCAGGCCAGAAGCGATTCTGTGATGTGCTGTGGATGTTTTTCATACCAATTTTTGTGCTCACTCATCAGGTTTTCTTGAACAAGAATCAGAACGTTTATTTAACGTGCTCGGTACCTAGTGTTTCTTTCCTTGTAGGTCTTCATTGTGAGTGAGGTGTGGACACGGCCGTCTTACAAGACGACAACAGGGTTTTACAGAGGCACATGGTCGACCCTCTATTGGCCATCTGAATCGTCCTGTTTTAATCCCATAGAAAATGGGACAGATGTAGCAATTAACACTCCAGGAAAATTCCTGTAGCTCTACGGGGTCTGATCATCAGTGAGTGGTTTCAGCTGCATGTGGCATAGCTGAAGAGACTTGTGGACTCTCTTCTTCACTGAACTGAGTCCATTATGAAAGCTAGAGGTGATGTTACCCGGTATTAGCATCGTTCTCCTGGATGCGACTAACTTTTGGTCGGTTGTGTCTATCACGGCGCCTAACAGGCTAGAACTATCGACGTTTCATGCAGGTGACTTTGCCTCCCCTACTGGAAGAAGTGCCACTGATGTTTCGAAAGGTTATGTGACTGCTACATGCTGGAGCTCCAGCCCACTTCACCGTCGACGTCCGGACGCATCTCAGTCGTGTCTTCACTGGTCGATGGATCGGATGCGGGGCTTCAGTTGCATGGCCTGCTCGTTCACCGGATCTCAACCCATGTGATCTTTGGTTATGGGGCATTTCAAAAGTATCGTGAATGCAGTGCCCATTCCAGATGTGGAGACACTGGAGCGGCGTATTCGTGCTGCCTTTGACGCTGTTCGGATACAGTCTGGCCAATGTGAACGTGTGAAACGGAACATGCTATGGCGCGTACACGCATACTCTGAGGCACATGGAATCAACACATACTCTATGGCTGCAAGGTACAGGGCGGATTAGACCGCATTCTCTGTGACAATGTACGATTGCATAAATGGTATCTAGCGTGGAAACCATGCATTTCCGGGCATACTAAGTTCATTAGACCTTCTTTGTTCCATATCCCCTCATCAACCACTCCTTAAGAGTTTGTACATGGTTGAAAAAATCACCCTGTATATTAAATAGTTGCCTATGTCTGAATATGTATTAGAATATAGTGCACTATTTTCAAGCAACTCGGTAAAGAATCTTTCGGAACTTTTGGTCACGACGTTAAACAGCGACTTGTCTTTACATAATAGTATAAATTTTGTTTATGCATTTATATATCAAAGATATTAGAGACATATGTAACATGTGTCTGTCCAAACGTGTATCAGATTATTGCGTAAAAATTTGAATTACATCAGTCGATTACTTTTCGAGATTTTTGTTAACAACGTTTCCCGTTTATATAGCAAACATACAGGGCGAATCACCTAAAAGTTGCAACGCGAATATTGCGGAAATGGAAAGCCCTATTGATGTACAGTTGAAACAGAATGAATTAGTAATCAGAGGTTCTATTGATAGCCAATAAACAGATTGTAATAATACTTAGAAAGCGTATTTTTTGTGCAGACATGGAGCAGTGCCTATTGAGATTAACAAACTAAAAGTAAGGTAAATTACAAAGTTAGTCGCCGGCCGGTGTAGCCGTGCGGTTCTAGGCGCTTCAGTCTGGAGCCGCGTGACCGCTACGGTCGCAGGTTCGAATCCTGCCTCGGGCATGGATATGTGTGATGTCCTTAGGTTAGTTAGGTTTAAGTAGTTCTAAGTTCTATGGGACTGATGACCACAGATGTTAAGTCCCATAGTGCTCAGAGCCATTTGAACCATTTTTACAAAGTTAGTCGTGTTTGTTGTAGAATTGAAATGAGAGGAATCGTATTTTGAAAAATCTCCACACAGACACTTGTTTGCGCCATTCAACCCGCGTAGTTGCTGGGTACGATGTTGTTCTGTTTCCTTATAGAGTGCTGGTGTGTTCCTTGAGTGCATTGCGACTTGCAATCAGTAGCCCATGAGTGAACGATGTGATTTGCCGATACAGAAAAAGCCGACACGCTCATGGTGTATGGAGAGTGTCGGGAGAACACAGTTCGTTCCTGTACGATGCATGCGGCAAGTTATCCCTACAGGCGTCAACCATCTCTGCTACACACGATGACATGCAACGACGTATTACTGCAGCCTGCTCGGTCATCTCCGCTCCGCTGAAATGCTAGCACACGTACAGCAGTCGTCCCATACAATGTGAATTGCCGCTGCCGGCTGTCATTTTAAAGACAATCTGTGATGATCAATAGTCTCGTTACTGGTCAGAATCTACATAAGTAGTGTATGCAGTTGGGTTGTTCTTTAGTGTGTGTTGCTATAGCTATCTTACAAGTGTCAGTGTGCAAACGTTTCAAAATACAGTATCTCGTAAACGACTCGCACTAGAATCCTGCAACAAACACAACTGGCATTCTAATTTACCCTACTTTTTATCTGTTAATGTCAGTACACATTGTTCCATTTAAAAAAGTGTACGTTGCACAAAAAATACACTTTATAACTATTATTAGACTTTGTTCATTGGCTTAGAATACGACCCCTGACTAACAATTCATTCTGTGGAAAACGCACATCGATAGCACTCTCCATTTCCGCAAGATTTGCGGTGCAAATTTCAGAATATTCATTCTGAATATACTACTGGCCATTAAAATTGCTACACCAATAAGAAATGCAGATGATAAACGGGTATTCTTTGCACAAATATATATTGCTAGAACTGACATGTGCTTGCATTTTCACTCAATTTGGGTGCATAGATCCTGAGAAATCAGTACTCAGAACAACCACCTATGGCCGTAATGACGGCCTTGATACGCCTGGGCATTGAGTCAAACAGAGCTTGGATGGCGTGTACAGGTACAGCTGCCCATGCAGCTTCAGCACGATACCACAGTTCATCAAGAGTAGTGACTGGCGTATTGTGACGAGCCAGTTGCTCGGCCACCATTGACCAGACGTTTTCAGTTGGTGAGAGATCTGGAGAATGTGCTGGACAGGGCCGCAGTCGTACATTTTCTGTAACCAGAAAGGCCTGTACAGGACCTGAAACATGCGTTCGTGCATTATCCTGCTGAAATGTAAGGTTTCGCAGTGATCGAATGAAGGGTAGAGCCACGGGTCGTAAGACATCTGAAATGTAACGTCCACTGTTCAAAGTGACGTCAATGCGAACAAGAGGTGACCGAGACGTGTAACCAATGGCACCCAATACCATCACGCCGGGTGATACGCCAGTATGGCGATGACGAATACACGTTTCCAATGTGCGTTCACCGCGATCTCGGTAAACACGGATGCGACCATCATGTTGCTGTAAACAGAACATGGATTCATCCGAAAAAACAACGTTTTGCCATTCGTGCACCCAGGTTCGTCGTTGAGTACACCATCGCAGGCGCTCCTGTCTGTGATGCAGCGTCAAGGGTAACCGCAGCCATGGTCTCCGAGCTGATAGTCCATGCTGCTGAAAACGTCGTCGAACTGTTCGTGCAGATGGTTGTTGTCTTGCAAACGTCCCCATCTGTTGACTCAGGGATCGAGACGTGGCTGCACGATCCGTTACAGTCATGCGGATAAGATGCCTGTCATCTCAACTGCTAGTGATACGAGGTCGTTGGGATCCAGCAGGGCGTTCCGTATTACCCTCCTGAACCCACTGATTTCATATTCTGCTAACAGTCATTGGATCTCGACCAACGCGAGCAGTAATGTCTCGATACGATAAACCGCAATCGCGACAGGCTACAATCCGACCTTTATCAAAGCCGGAAACCTGATGGTACGCATATCTCCTCCTTACACGAGGCATCACAACAACGTTTCACCATGCAATGCCGATCAACTGCTGTTTGTGTATGAGAAATCGGTTGGAAACTTCCCTCATGTCAGCACGTTGCAGGTTTCGCCACCGGCGCCAACCTTGTGTGAATGCTCTGAAAAGCTAATCATTTGCATATCACAGCATCTTCTTCCTGTCGGTTAAATTGCGCGTCTGTAGCACGCCATCTTCGTGGTGTAGCAATTTTAATGGCAAGTAGTGTACTTATTTAAAATACACATTACAAATTATGCAACCTACGCGCCTCCGATCGTTTATTAGATTATCGTGTAAAAATGTGATGCAAATCACTCTCGAGCTTTTCGAGATTTTTGGTTGTTGTTGTTGTGGTCTTCAGTCCTGAGACTGGTTTGAAACAACTTTGTCTTAATGGTGTAGTATAGATTGAGGTCGGGAACCAGTGATCTAGACAGATATGTCGTGGCTGTGGAAGTCTCACAAAAGCGCCTAAGCGAGACACACCGCTGGGACGACAGGAGGGGAAGGCCGAGGGGGCTGGCGGCTGACATCATTAAAGCTGCGGGCTGCAGTGCGCCGGTGTCACATTCTGAGCCGCGCGGCCAAGGCCGCCCACTGGCAGGGAGGAGGAAGCGCCGCGCGCGCCGCACAACAGCTGCTCGTCACGTCGCAGCCGATGGCGCAGAGGTTTAGCGTTGCACAACACCACCAGCTGATAAATCCAGTGATTGACCAACAGCATTCGGAGATATTTTGGCTGTGCGAAGTCAACTGCCAAGCAATAGTGTAGCACTACGAAACTGTTGTGATCGTCAGAATCGAATCTGCGACCTCTAGAGCTCCAAAACTACCTTTCACGTCAACCGGATATGAAATATGTTCTCAAAATGTCTAACTTCGCGACAAAGACATTAAGTTTGCTAATTGCAACAATTACTTTTTCTATTTTGTCACAACTATTCCACTTATGCATCTGCACTCGTAACGACAAAATTTCGTACCGTCGAGGACAAAATTCACAAAACCATACCGGTAAAATTTTCAGATTTAGATTGCAGCATTCCTCGAGCAGGATAATAAAAGGCTGAATATTTTACAAAGAAGTACAGGCATGAAAAATAACAAAATGTGTCATTTCGAAGTGAAACGCGTTGTGGTTGTCACTGTCGTTCCTAGCTCTACTAAGAGCTATTCTTAATACTATGGTTAGAATCGCGCTGTAAATCTTGCGATCAAACACGACAGAAGGGATAGATTACATTCCTTTGTAATTTCTAAAATCTGTAGTGGAAGTAGCAACCAAGCGAATATTCAGGTTTGTATAAAATCGATGAGACAGGGGACATAACATAGTTTCGGGCTTTCGGCAGAATTTCGTCGACATAATTCCGAAGATAGAAAGCACAAAAATTACGAGAAATACTGCATAAATTTCTTGACAGCTCATGTATCCAAGTTGCTGACCAGAATAATATACAAACTAACGGAAAAGAAAACTGAGGACCTGTTACGCGGCCACTAATTTATCTTTAGTGAAAGTTAAGGAACCAGAGACGCAGTTCTGACGTTTTGCTTAAGGGTGAAAGGTAGACTTTAGAACCATCAATACACATTTTAGAACAGTCAAAACACCTTAAGAGAATTTTTCGACTTAGAAATGCATTCCACTATATATGTCCAAGATACATAAAACCTCCAGAAAATAGACATACGCTGCAGGTAAAGACGAGTAATCGTTACAGCGCGGAAGCGTTGTTACAAATATGTCTTAAAAGACCGTGCACAGAATAGCGGAAAGCGGGGGGGGGGGGGGGGGCGGCTCTTCGTGCTCCATTCTTATATTTGAGCTTGGAACATGGGGGGGGGGGGGAGGGGGAGTTTTTAGTTTCGCTCCGTCCAGCGGCCATTTGTATAGCGTTTCGCACATCTGTCTTACTGTAGCAATGTTACAATATATGGAGCAAGGGTTGAACGACGGACCAGGCGTATGGGGCGAATCGATTAATTACTTTAAAAAAATCTTGCTTCATTTGGATTTTGTGTGCAAAAAACACGTTTTTATGTGGATTTTTGAAGCTCGCCACTGATATACATTTAACTTGTACGAACCGGTTCAGACTTTGCACGAAGGTAGATAAATGGATAAAGTCAAAGCGAAATTTTTTATCCAATAATCTTTATCAATTGTCGAGATACGATGGTTTAAAGTCGAGTTATATGTAGCACGTTAAATTCGTTCTTACGTGAACTGAATGCGTGGAAGCGGTTTAAAGTGAATCAAATAAATAAAAAATGCATTCTTATCATAAAATGAAAACTCACTTTCAGAAATTTAGATTCATTCTGATATTACGTGCAAAAAACACGTTTTTTGTAGTTTTTTTACTGCGCCTTCTACATTTCAGACTTGAGTGAATCGGTTCAAATTTTGTAAGAAGGTAGACAAATACGTGTAATTAATAGTCGTCCTGTTGCTTTGTGAAAGCTTCACCCGTTGCCACGATATAAGCAACACGGTTCGGAACACAATAAAAGAAACCTCTGCCGGATCAATCGACGACCGAGTCAACAAAAATCTACATCGATTGCCAAACAATGGCGGTCCAATGTGAAAATTATGGTAGAGTAAAAGTCGGGAGTCATAATGAAAAATCATCGTAGTACAAAAATGGCTAATATGCACTAAGCAGAATAGGGATGTTAAAGAAGGGAACTAACTTATCGATTTATCAGGCAGGTTCAAACACATTTAAATCAAAACATCTTGACATATTCGCACTTTTTTACGATATAACTCTACTTTCGCAGCGAAGTGAATTCTCTTAACTCACAAACTATTAGACGCGTCGTGAGGGGTGCAATAACAGACAGACATAAATTTATGTGCTTCTAGAGAGCGGGATGCATCAGCAGTGTGGGTGCATCCATACTAGCAAGTATCCTAGAGTGGGGATGCATGCATCTTAAACTTTAATGACATGTGTCAAATGCCATGTTGGATGACATGATTGCATGAGTCATATTATACGACATGACATCATGTATCATATTACATTAGTTGGGACGATGCGTTACATTACATGACATGGGTACCAATATTAACAAGTAAAAAAGCGCGAATATGTCAAGATGTTTTGATTTCAATATCTTTGAAGCTGCCAGATAAGTCGAAAAGCTAGTTCCTTTCTTTTGCATTCCTAATTCTGCGCAGGACATCTTCACTTTTTTTTTTGTGCTACGATACGAGCAATTGGCACTGGGTATGTAGTACGTACAAGAACCAAGAGGGAACAATAAGAATGGAAGACCAAGAGAAAAGTTCTCGGATTGAAAGGAACGTAAGGCATCTGCAACTACATACATACTCTAGAAACCACTATGAAGTGTATGGCAGACGGAACTTAGCATGTTACCTCATGTTAGAGGTTCTTCCAGTTCCATGAGATGAAGATTGGCAATGGAAGGATATCAATGATAAGATTCGTTGATAACACTGATGTCCTCTGTGAAAGTAGGGAAGAATAATAGGACCTGTTGAACTGCATGAACAGCAAAGAGTATAGAATATTGATTGAGAGAGAACGAAACTATTGTGAAAGTATTGAGAAGCAAATATGACAGCAGCGACAATCATAACATCAACATTGGGAGCGAAGCAACAGGTGAAGGGAAAGGTTTCTGCTGCCTTGCAACAAAAATTATGCATTGCACACGAATCAACGAAGCTGTAAGCAGCAAATTAAGACAGGATATTCTCCGCTAAAAGAGCACTGTGTGGAAGTGAATTATTGTGGGAAAACTGGAGAAGAACAGATTCGAAAAGTTTGAGCTGCGGTACTACAAGAGGATGATGACACTTAAAGCCAAGTAATGATGTTCAGTGCAGGCTTAGTGAGCAAAGGAAAGTGTGGAAAATACGAGGGATTACCCTCTTCTCCGAAAATTTGAAGTAAAGTAAGTAACACGGCGATCTGGCCTGAAAATGATCTGGTGCTCTTTGGAATTGCGTGTGAATTTATTCAATAATAAAATCTAAATGAGACTGAATTTCGCAAGCGAACTCTCTCTGGATTATTTGTACGCCTATACCAATGGCATAACACTTCATTGTTCGAGAAAGTTGTAAATTTCTTGGGAGTGAGTTTAGTTTAGATAAATAGCAGAAATCTCAGGGAGACAGCACCACGACAGTCAAGTAGAATGCAACACATGGTGTTAAGGAAGCTTCGGATAAGATAAGAGGAACGTGACGAGGATAGCTGTTTCCTGTTCCTGAAGAGAAAGTGAGTGGAAAACCTGCTGCGTGCTAGGGCATGAAGGCGGCGTTAGATTTTGCAGCGGGAAAGTTCTCTCTCCTGCTGCGTGTTCCTGCCTTACCGATGCAGAACGATACGTCAATAAAAGCTATAATTTACGAACATCTGCATGCTGATTCACAGTTAACGATGGGCGTACCAATTCTGCCGAAGAAAGAATTTATTTTTCTTTATTGCAGCCTTGGAAGATTAGTGTTTAACGTCTCGTCGACATCGAGGTCATTAGAGACGGAGTATGAGCTTGTATTATGAAAGGATGGCGAAGGAAATCGGCCGCGCCCTTTCAAAGGAACCATCCACGCATTTGCCTTAAGCGATTTATGGAAATCACGGAAAGCCTAAATGTACATGGTCGGACGCGCGTTTGATCTGTCGTCCTCCCGAATGCGAGTACAGTGTGCTAACCACAGCGCCGCCTCGCTCGGTGTTTGCAGTCTTAACAAACGAGAAAACTAAGTTCAGAAGCGGTGAAAAGAGCAACTGAGGCGTAATCGTCAAATGTAGCAGCATGTGACAGGTAGCTTGCGTCCCTTTTTAAAACTAATTTTTCTGTTTATACTACGAGGGTCGTTCAATAAGTAATACCCCACATTTTTTTCTCAGAACATGTTTATTGTTAAGAGTCAGATTTTAGTGGCAACATACATCAACATGTCTTGTCCGTGTCCTGTTTTTTACGTAGTCTCCTTCACGTTCTATGACGGTACGCCAACGTTGTGGAAGAGCATGTATTCCCTGCTGGTAAAAGTTCTTCTCTTGTAGGAGCAGTCTTGTTTTCACTGTATGACTAACACTCTCGACATCTTTAAATTGTGTTCCCCGTAGAGAATCTTTAAGCGGCCCAAAGAGATGGAAGACCGAGGGTGTCAGGTCTGGGCTATAGGGTGGATGAGGTAATGATATCTATCCCAACTTGGCGATGCGTTCCGGGGTTCTCAGACTTGCGTGTGGGCGTGCATTATTGTGTTGGAGCAAGATTTCTGCTGGATTCTAGTCCGATCGTACACGTCGGAAACGGTTCTTGAGTTTATTCAGTCTTCACGTATTCCTCTGAAATGATGGTTGACTCTCTTGGCATCACATCCACGAGAATGACGCCATCACAATCCCAGAAGACTGTCACCATGACTTTTCCGGCAGAGGGGGTTGTCTTGAATTCCATCTTTTGTGGAGAATGAGGATGATGACACTCCATGGACTGCTTTTTTGTTTCCGGCGCAAAGTAGTGCACTCAGCTTTCATCCCCCGTAACGACCCGTGACAGAATGGGCTCTCCGTCGGTCTCTAAACGCTCCAACAATTCAGATGAAATGGCCTTCCCTTTAATCTTGTGGTCCGTTATGAGCTTTCGTGGAACCCATCATGAGCACCTCTTTGAATATCCGAGAGTCTCAATCATTGCAGAAGTACTTCCAATGCTGACCGACAATTGTAGAGCCAACTGTCGAGTTGTGATGCGGCGGTCAGCACGAATAATGGTACCCGCACGCTTCATCGTATCTGGAGCAGTGACGGTGACAGGACGCCCCGAGCGTGGGTGATCATGGAGCTCTGTTTCTGCATTTTCTGAGGCTGTAACTTTCTTTACCCATCGCCTAATTGTACTCCTATCAACTACAGTATCGCCATACACTGCACACAAACGTTTATGGGTGTTCACCACGGTTTCTTTTTCTACACACAAGAATTCAATAACAGCACGTTGCTTGTTACGTGAGTCTTATGTAGACGCCATTTTGACGCTGTACTACGGCTCTGCCATCTGCCAAAACGGTTCGAAACTTCACCGGCGCACAGAACAAACATCAAATGTGTAGCACCAACGAGGACGTATGTCTACGTATATTAAAGGCTTTTATTTAAAAAAAATACGGGGCATTACTTATTGAACGAGCTTGGTATTTTATTATTCGAATTTCCTAAAAATAATACGGAAATGCATTGCTTCAACAAGTCAGATATGTAGAGTGTTCCGTAAATTAAATATTCCTACGACATTAAAGTGATGATTTAGCCCAATTATACGATGAGGTAGCTCCGATGTATGTCAAAATGTTAGACGATAATATTACAGTACAGGGTCCATTGTAAAATAATGCACGGTAACTGTGTAAAATGTGTTTCGATGTAATCGGAATATGACTAACAATAATAAACCAAAATCCTTGTTAACGCACCCCACAATAATGTCATCACTAGTCGAATCTGAAAGGGACCGCATTCTAGGCCAGAGTGTGGCTGGGTGGGAGAGTATTGCAACTACATGAAACGTCTGCGCAGCTGCGAATAGGAACAATCCTCAGCTGTATAAGGAAGAGGAGACAATGAAAATTTGTTCCTGACCGGAACTACAACCCGGATTTCCCGCATTACGTAGCGGTAGCCTTAAGCGCTTTGTCTATCCGTAACGGTCGCGCGGTTTCAGACTGAACCGCCTAGAACCGCTCGGCCACAACGGCCGGCTACAACATGGTTAATGAGTAACAGCTGGAGATATGAATGAAACCATTACGTAGACTCGGTTGAGCTGCCAGGGAATCAGTCAGTTATGCAGAGAGAGAGAGAGAGAGAGAGAGAGTGGTTATGTGCCAAATAATATATCTCTGCTGATCATAATTGTCTGCTGCGTCAAAAACGAGCGCTATAAGAGGCTTTATCGGCTGATTGTATCAGCAAGTCTAGTACAGAAGTTTGTTCAAAGCCTCTGATCTTCGCGTTGGTTGTCTTTCTCAAATTATCTCACAGAAACCCATCTGTGAAGCGGACGTTTCTGAATTACATTGTCCTCTTCCCCGCCAATTGCCGCTTGCTTCCCGGATATCTTCTCAAGAGTCATTAAAGCTCTTTTGTACTTACCGCCAAAGGTTTACGGCGAAGAGAGAACATGGAAATCTTTTGAAGCTACAATATCCACGCCGACGTTCGGAGCCGTATAATCCCAGGAGACTTACAGTTGCATTAATGAACATTTCTGAAAGTGTGTGAAAGCGTCTAAGGGTTCACGTGTGTGTGTGTGTGTGTGTGTACGCTCGCGTATGTACGGTGGGGAGGGGGGGGGGAGAGGTAGGTGGATGAAAGAGTGGGGAGGGGAGGGGGTAGGAGCGAGAGAGATCGAGAGACAGGAGACAGAGTGACACACAGGTGTTGAAGTCTTCATGAAGACCGGTCAATGATCGAACTCTACAAGAGAAGACAAATGAAAATATAATAGCTGAGCAAACAACGGTTCAAATAGGTCTGAGCACTATGAGGTCATCAGTCCCCTAGAACTTAGAACTACTTAAACCTAACTAACCTAAGGACATCACACACATCCATGCCCGAGGCAGGATTCGAACCTGCGACCGTAGCAGTCGCGCGGTTCCGGACTGAAGCGCCTAGAACCGCTAGGCCACCGCGGCCGGCTGAGCAAGCAATCACATTAAATAATTGTCAAGATTTTTCCTCTAACTAACGTGCTGTCTGTCCAGGAAAACCTTCCTCGACCCTTTCAACAGGCAATAATTCAAAGATAACTTAATTAGACACATAAATGTCTAATGTTTCTGTATTGGGATTTGTATTGTGAGTAGATTGCAGTCTCTTGCTTCTACCGCAAATCATTTAGAGCCTGTTTTGCGGGACTGGATCTTTGGGCGTCGTGAAACAAGTGAAACACAGGCCATGGACTCAGCAGCATTGACTGAATGTGTGGTGAAATGTCTCGAAGTTCTGAAGATCGTGTCGAGATGTATGATATGTTTATCGTAGGGCTACTACATGAGAAGTGGTAGCGTTCGTCCGTGAAGCGAACGAGTTACTGTATGCAATAAAACATCTGAAAAATTCGGTTTCCAGGATAGAAGACCAGAAAATAAAGGCCTTCTGTTTTGGTAAGACCCCTTGCCTTTCACACACTTAATTTTTACAAACACATCAATTTCAAACGTGTTTTGTTACAGCTGATACCGTCCATTCACTTTCATAGGTTTTAAATGTAGACGAGTAGAGTCAAAAATTAAAACAAAATGGTTAAGTTTTATATATTTACTAGCGGAAAAAGTCGGTGTTGCCCACGAATTTATTTATAGATGTTCGTCCACGCAGCGTCAGGCTTAGTGCTTAATGTTTATGACATATCTCCTGAACTACGGGTCTTACAATGATACAATATTGTAGGTACATTCAGCGGCATATGTGAATATTGTCTGAAAAATGTGTTGCGAATGGCGTTAGTAGCAACGCAGTAAACAATTTAAACGCCATGCACAAAGCGGCAGTTTTTCAAGCATCTCACTGTATATGACGTCATGTCTCCTGAACTATATGACGTAAAATGATATAATATTGTATGTACATTAAGCGGCATATGAGAATACTGTCTGTGAAATTTATTGGGATTAGGAGTTAGTAGAAAAGAAGTAATAAATTTAAACAGCATGCATGATGCGGCAGCTTTTTACGCGTCTCGTTGTTTATGACGTTTTATCTCCTAAACTATTTGTCGTACAATGATATAAATTTGCACTTACATTCAGTGGTATATGTGCACACTGTTGGTAAAATGTGTCGCGAATACAGTAGTAGTAACATCATGCCTCATACAGTACTGAACTGGATGAACAGCGGAAAAGTAGTAAACGATAAACATTTTTCCTTTTATCATTTCGTAGAGGTTGCTAACGAAAATAAATATCGTAAAGGTTTGAAGTTATGTGTAAAGTTTGTTGCAAGTCGCTAAATGCTCTCATTCTCAAATACCGGATGAATCAAGTCTTGGAATTCACCTCGTCGCAAGCTACGCTTCTTTTCCACCCTCCTCCCTTCCCCCTTTTGACAAGTAGTTGATTCTTATACTCACAGCGACTGTCACCTAACAATGAGGTATATGTGTACCAAGTTTGGATGCAACCGATCCATTGGTTTGGGCGGAGTTGTTTAAAAGACTTTGACTGAAAAGAGGCGTACCAGCTGCCTCATTCTACCTTCATCAGCATCTTTAAAAATTTTCCCAAAAATTTGGCACGCGAACATATCACGCTTTTTTCTAACATGCAGTTCACCTCAAACTTACAACCTCCTCCAAATGTAACTCACTTATGCCCATTAGTCCATCACTGTAAGTTGCCCATATCCATCCACTCCCAGTTGCCCTTTCTGACACAATCAATCAGCCCAACTCGTTGTCATTATCTCTTAGGGTCCCTCTGTGAATGTCTTCTGTGTCACAGTCTCAGTCTACTTAGCTCTGTCCTGTTAATAGTCTCCTCTCATTGTCATTGTCTCCCTCTTGCTCTCTCTTACTGGTGATCTCTCATTCCTTCCTTACTACTGCTGTCCTTTCTTCTCACCGTCACTATCTCTCTCTTTCTCGTTGCAATTGTCACTTATTCTGCCTCTCATTACCACTGGCTCTCCCTCACTTCCTCTTTCTCTTTCTCTTTATTGCTGCCCTCCACCCTGGCACTATCTCCTTTACTCTTTTCCTAGCACTGTTCTCTCACTGGAATACCGTGTCGGACCTCCTTTTGTCTGGAGTAGTGCAGCAACCCGACGTGGCATGGAGTCAACAAGTTGTTGGAAGGGCCCTGCATAAATATTGAACCATGCTGCATCTATAGTCGTATGTAATTGCGAAAGTGTTGAAAGCGCAGGATTTTGCTCACGAACTGACCTCCTGATTATGTCCCACAAATGCACGATGGGATTCATGCCGAGCGATCTTTGTGGCCAAATCACTCGCTCGAACTGTTCAGAATGTTCCTCAAACCAATCGCGAACGATTTTCGCCCAGTGACAAGGGGGTTTATCAGTCCAATTAAATTCCATCTTGTTTGGGAACATGCAGTCCATGAGAGGATGCAGATGGTCTCAGTTGGTTCAGTTGGACCAAAAGACCCTGTGCATTTAATGTAAACTCGGCCCACACCATTATGGAGACACCACCAGCTTGGACAGTGCCTTGTCGACAACTTGGCCCCATGGCTTCGTGGGGTCTGCGCCACACTCGAACCCTACCATCAGCTCTTACCAACTGAAATCGGGACGCATCTGACCAGGATGCGGTCAGATGCCCATTAACGCATAGCCCATTAACGCCAAATTTCCCTGCTCTGTCCTAAAGAATATGTTTGTCGTACGTCCCACATTTACTTCCACGGTTACTTCACACAGTGTTGCTTGTCTGTTAGCACTGATAACTCTACGATATTGCGGTGCTTATTTTATTCCGTATTAAGATGTAATATTCCTTCGGACATAAATGCATATCCCTCTCTGAACTATACCTGATAAACAAAGTAAGAGCCTACGGAATATCAGACCAGCTGTGTGGCTGGATTGAAGAGTTTTTAGCAAACAGAACACAGTATGTTGTTCCCAATGGAGAGACGTCTACAGACGTTAAAGTAACCTCTGGCGTGCCGCAGGGGAGTGTTATGGGACCACTGCTTTTCACAATATATATAAATGACCTAGTAGATAGTGTCGGAAGTTCCATGCGGCTTTTCGCGGATGATGCTGTAGTATACAGAGAAGTTGCAGCATTAGAAAATTGTAACGAAATGCAGGAAGATCTGTAGCGGATAGGCACTTGGTGCAGGGAGTGGCAACTGAACCTTAACATAGACAAATGTAATGTATAGCGAATACATAGAAAGAAGGATCCTTTATTGTATGATTATATGATAGCGGAACAAACACTGGTAGCAGTTACTTCTGTAAAATATCTGGGAGTATGCGTGCGGAACGATATGAAGTGGAATGATCATATAAAATTAATTGTTGGTAAGGCGGATGCCAGGTTGAGATTCATTGGGAGAGTCCTTAGAAAATGTAGTCCATCAACAAAGGAGGTGGCTTACAAAACACTCGTTCGACCTATATTTGAGTATTGCTCATCAGTGTGGAATCCGTACCAGATCGGGTTGACGGAGAAGATAGAGAAGATCCAAAGAAGAGCGGCGCGTTTCGTCACAGGGTTATTTGGTAACCGTGATAGCGTTACGGAGATGTTTAGCAAACTCAAGTGGCAGACTCTGCAAGAGAGGCGCTCTGCATCGCAATGTAGCTTGCTGTCCAGGTTTCGAGAGGGTGCGTTTCTGGATGAGGTATCGAATGTACTGCTTCCCCCTACTTATACCTCCCGAGGAGATCACGAATGTAAAATTAGAGAGATTCGAGCGCGCACGGAGGCTTTCAGACAGTCGTTCTTCCCGCGAACCATACGCGACTGGAACAGAAAAGGGAGGTAATGACAGTGGCACGTAAAGTGCCCTCCGCCACACACTGTTGGGTGGCTTTCGGAGTATAAATGTAGATGTACCTTAAGTTCTTGATTACTGAGTTCTTCTTGAAATGCGGCATACGTTTTTTCCTCTTTTTTTAGATATTACTGTACGGAGTGATCATCTACTGTGGTTTTTCCATAATCAGAACATCCGCAAACCTACTTTCAGTGTCTGTGTAAATACATTTAAATGTTGGTTGAAAGCTCGTCATGCTGGCAGTTTGTGACAAACTGGGAAATTACGAAATTTCGTACCGACCAATGCTTTGTTCCATTAGTTTCAATTCTGGCAAGTAAGCTGAAATGGTGGATTTGTTTTTATCATGTTTAGACTCTAATCTTGTGACTACAAGTTAATCTGATTAAATTCAACAAAAAATCTGTTAAATATGCAATGTCTGCTTTCAACTTGATTAAATTTTCTTTTAAAATTGAATCTTTACCATCCAAAAACTCTAAAACAGTCTCAACAAGTGAGAAAAATCTTGTCAAGTATAAGCCTTTCGAGAGTCAGCATACTTCACTATGAAGCAGCAATCGATCATAGTTCTCGTCACTTTCTTTACACAACAAAGCCAGCATACGCCAATAATATTGCATCATTATCAAATAACGTTGACCCATGGAGAAACGGGTCGTTCGGAGATAACTATACAAGATAGTCATTAAACCGTGTTGTTCCTCAAAGATTTTTTTTTTTTTTGTGTATGATAAGCAGGTTTATATTGAACTGTTTTTTAAAACCTCTTCAGTGGATAGCAAAAGTTAACTGTTACGCAATAGTATTCAGCTTTCTAGATTTTACAATAACGAGCGAGATGTTGTAAGATGCCTAAAAAGCACCATCGTCATCTTTTTGTGACGTCGGAGCGAACATACTGTCCACCGTGGATCTCAATTGAAGTTTTTCCTTAAGTATAGGAAGGTATTCAAACCTTTTTCAGTTTTATCAGTGTGACATCTTCTCAGAGGACCCTCCAGCTTGGATGGTTTCATAGCGTCACTGCTTAGCACTTCCTTCCATAAAAGGCACGTAGGTAATTATTTGTCCGACAATGCGACAATGATAAAATGAAGCCAGACTTAAAATAATCAGCTCTGCCCATCTACATTTCCTTCTATATTCGGCCATGTTTAATATCAGTTAACCGTGGACAAATATCAAGCTGTTTAGGTATATATGATAAGACATCATTATCAAATTCAACCCTCCCAAACTACCAAAAAGAATATTTACTTTATTTTGTCGGCACCAAACAATACAGCGTTGATTCACTTTAACTTGTATGGTACCTAACTATGGCCTGCTAACAAAGAGATGAAAGAGGATCTCAGCGATGTAACACAGGCTGGTCCGTAATTAGCCATTGCGAAACGACAGTTGTACCAAGCTGTGTTGCGTAGCAAATTAATAAATCTCTTGATGAGTGTCGAAGCAGTTTCATGAGCAGCGCCAGATACTCTTTTCGCTCCCCAGAGAAGGGTAAGTAGTGTCAGTTCGGAAACACTTTTTTTGGCACAAGCGACTTAATAATTTGGTGCCCCCTCTTACCTTGTACACCTTCACCCGAGTTAGTTTGTGCTACAAATTGGGACATGCGCTGTGTACAGATCTTGTTCTTGGACCCTCCTGGCCCTCGTCTCACATTGGCGACCCAGGCGACAACCACTAATTGTCTTTTACAGAAATCTTACAGCAATGGCGCCTCGGGGGCGCCACTCAGCTTGGCGCCCCAAAACTTAAAAACAGGCCCTGAGGGCAAGAGGCAGTACTTTACGGAGTGGAGTTAGAAAAAGAATTGAAGCTCTGAGAACCATGAGGACCTAAAGCACACCATCATCGAATTTGAGATTGTAGCATGATGCATACTCTTGACATCTGTTGACCTTATGGTGAACCAGTTGTATCTATATCTCTAAGCCCACGCTGTGTGTATGAAACTTCATGAAATGTTGTCTCATCGATTTCCCGGATGTTCATTTCCATAACTGCCCAAAGCATAAAGCACGATATTGTTACTCTATGCCACTCAAATGTTATCTAGGGTTGGCAGCATAACTTAATGTCTACATCACGTACGCAGCAACAGTACTTCCTAACGGAGATATTTTTGTGGCGGTGTTCGTAGCGACAAACACTTGGCTGTAGAAATGGCTTACGAAGTCACCGCCACACTTTTATAGCGGGCCGACCGGTCCGCTGGAACAGTAAACAGAAAGATGAAACCCCAAACACTCTGATTAAATAAGTCGGTACTTATCTTTATTTATGAAGATACAGAAACACAGTAGTGAACTCGGTGTCTACAGAAATCTGTCTAGTTCGAGTCGGAGCGGCTAGGTCAGCGTCGGCTGACGACAAACAACAACTCTGCTGCGATGAACACACAACTGACTAACAAGTACACAATTCGGTGGCGAGTACACAACTGAGCGGCGAATGCAGAACTGTCCTAGCGCTCGCGACTCCAGCGCTTAAGAAGCCAGAAGCCAGCGGTGGCGCGCGCAGACTTGCGGCGATTTGCTGTCTCGCTGGCGCTGCTTATGCGGACGGCGTCCGGACTTTGATGCTGCCAACCTTTTGGCAGCGGGCTCGGTTGGCATTACTGGCTAGGACATAACAGATATTTCTGCAGTTTCTATTTGGACCTCAAGCCACAGAATGTGCTTAATGAAAATGAAGATAACGAGGCCCATGAAGAGCTGGAATAGTCATAGTTGTGTGTGTGTGGTGCAGTTAGTATTTGTGTTCTCATTATAATTTCAAGTTAATTAAAAGCTTACAATTGTCAAAAGAGACTATTGTCAGTTGCCTATATACGGACATTTTGTGAATTAGCATTAATAATAAATATAATCCTAAATATTAATTAATATGGCACATTATTCTATCATAGGAAATATACATGTTGCGGCTTGGTTAAAAACCAGGGCACACCTATGAGAGTGGTGGTTTATATACAAATCTGATTTTGACAAACTTCTATTTTTTCTCGAAACTTCGTGCCTGTGCTTTGGGCCCTTATGGTTCCCAGTGCCTCCGTTAATAGTGTCTCCTAATGTTGCGAGCAGGGCAGCGAGAATAGACAGTCGCTCCACCTTCTCCCCTAACCGATGAGTCAAACAGTGATATACACCAGAGCAAGCTTCAGCACTGTGGGAACAATACGGAATATTGGATGCTACCTCCCTAAACAGGATCCTTTTCTTGTGGACCCTCCCTTACATTTAATGCACCCCTATTTTTTGCCTGACATTTGGTAGTTATTCATTTCGTCTAAACTCGTGAAATGGATTTTTTTAAATTTTTATTTTTACTTACGTACAGATAAGACGTCGAGTTAGGTCGCTCTTTGAAAAGCAATTTTTATTCGACCAGCGTAATTGCAATGCGACTGTCCGCTTAAGGAATTAATTAGTTACAGCAACAGGTAACACAGAAATTTTTTCTCCGTTAAAAGCAGTAACTGAAGTTATTTAAAATCAGTAGCAATGTACAAGCTGGCTAATGAAACTAAGAAGTGTCTCCAATAACTTAAATTCTATTGCCGTCCAGAATAAATTACAAGTCTCATTTTGTAACAACTACACTAATCCAGAATGAGATTTTCACTCTGCAGCGGAGTGTGCGCTGATATGAAACTTCCTGGCAGATTAAAACTGTGTGCCCGACCGAGACTCGAACTCGGGACCTTTGGCAAAGGTACCGAGTTCGAGTCTCGGTCGGGCACACAGTTTTAATCTGCCAGGAAGTTTCAACTACACTAATGTACAACGTATCTCAAAAGGTATGGTACAACTTCAATGTGTTACAGCATCCAAACTAATTAGGATATTCACACCATGTTTGGCTTATGTAACACACAATATCAAAAAAAGTTTTTGTGCCACCCAGTCAGTTTCAACATGTGCAATTTTTGTGACTGCGTTTTGCCTTCGAAAACATTTGCAAGTGAATGCAAAAAGAATGGTCAATGAAATTATGGTGCAGTTCTTTGATAGCGAGAGTAGCTTTTCATTATCGAGTTTAGAGACTAATTGGCTACAGTAGTAGTTATTAATTTTATAAACAAAGTGAAGTGTTGACCCTGTGAGTTTCGTTAGTGATATCCCGCTTCGTGTTATAACCTAATGATCATGAGGATGTCATTAAGATATCTACAACGTTGGTGTTTGCCTTCATTAACATTGTGGTGTCTCACACTACACAGAATGTTTTTACCAAACAGCCTACCTTACAATGTGAAACGATGTGGAGGTAAATGTCGGCTCTGGGTCAGATATTTGTGCGTGTGATGTCGGTGGCAAATTGCGCACGTAGATAAAGAAGAGTTTTGTTATGAATCTACAGATAATGATCGATGCCAAGCAACGCCAAACCTATCAATCAATCCATTTAAATAGTATCTTGTTTCTTTTTTTCCGTCATATAAACATCACACAATACATTGCTTTCCTTCTTTCTAAAATTATCAGGACACATTTCGTCCCAACATTCGCTGTACAATACATGTTGGTTAATATGCAACAAGTCAATCTTTTGAGACAACAAACTCCTTTCGTAATGTGTATAGCATTTCTTTCAGTCATACTTAACTTCAATATAAATTTGTTCTTCATTTGCCATGTCTGGTCTTTACATGGATGTAAGTTTTAAAACACAAATAAAATCACCAGCTAAAAATGTTATAAGACGATGTACACAACAGCACAACTTATAAGTTCTGGAGCAGCTGAAAGTAAAACTACTTTTATGTCGACTAAAACAGCACAACACCTTCTAGCAAAAGCCCCAAAATCTGAAGAAAAGTTCAACGTACCGAATAGCATTTCGTCAGTGGACAGGAAACACGGTGGGCATTATTTTTTTCAGCTAAAAAGATGTTTTCTCCGTGATCTTGTTTGTTTTTATTGACATTAACTAAAATTTTATAACAATAGATATTCGTTCTTATGTGAAGCAAGGTAATAGAGAGAACTTTGATAAATAGAATTTTGGAAAATTCCTTAGAACTGAGCAGTTTTGTCCTATTCCAAGATGAATGGGACAATACGTAGGTTTACCATACGCAAGTATAAGGAGGAGGTCGTTATCAGGAGAAAGAAAACTGGCGTTCTATGGATCGGAGCGTGGAATGTCAGATATCTTAATCGGGCAGGTAGGTTAGAAAATTTAAAAAGGGAAATGGATAGGTTAAAGTTAGATATAGTGGGAATTAGGGAAGTTCGGTGGCAGGAGGAACAAGATTTCTGGTCAGGTGACTACAGGGTTATAAACACAAAATCAAATAGGGGTAATGCAGGAGTAGGTTTAATAGTGAATAGGAAAATAGGAATGCGGGTAAGCTCCTACAAACAGCATAGTGAACGCATTATTGTGGCAAAGATAGATACGAATCCCACGCCTACTACAGTAGTACAAGTTTATATGCCAACTAGCTCTGCAGATGACGAAGAAATTGAAGAAATGTATGGTGAAATAAAAGAAATCATTCAGATAGTGAAGGGTGACGAAAATTTAATAGTCATGGGTGACTGGAATACGGTAGTAGGAAAAGGGAGCGAAGGAAATGTGGTAGGTGAATATGGACTGGGGTTAAGAAATGAAAGAGGAAGCCGCCTGGTAGAATTTTGCACAGAGCATAAGTTAATCATAGCTAACACTTGGTTCAAGAACCATAAAAGAAGGTTGTATACATGGAAGAATCCTGGAGATACTAAAAGCTATCAGATAGATTATATAATGGTAAGACAGAGATTTAGGAACCAGGTTTTAAATTGTAAGATATTTCCAGGAGCAGATGTGGACTCTGACCACAATCTATTGGTTATGATCTGTAGATTAAAACTGAAGAAACTGCAAAAAGGTGGGAATTTAAGGAGATGGGACCTGGATAAACTGACTAAACCAGAGGTTGTACAGAATTTCAGGGAGAGCATAAGGGAACAATTGACAGGAATTGGGGAAAGAAATACAGTAGAAGAAGAATGGGTAGCTCTGAGGGATGAAGTAGTGAAGGCAGCAGAGGATCAAGTAGGTAAAAAGACGAGGGCTAGTAGAAATCCTTGGGTAACAGAAGATATATTGTATTTAATTGATGAAAGGAGAAACTATAAAAATGCAGTGAATGAAGCCGGCAAAAAGAAATACAAACGTCTCAAAAATTATATCGACAGGAAGTGCAAAACTGCTAAGCCGGGGTGGCTAGAGGACAAATGTAAGGATATAGAAGCGAGTGTCACTAGGGGTAAGATAAATACTGCCTATGGAAATGGAAGAGGATGTAGATGAAGATGAAATGGGAGATACGATACTGCGTGAAGAGTTTGACAGAGCACTGAAAGACCTGAGTCGAAACAAGGCCCCGGAGTAGACAACATTCCATTAGAGCTACTGACGGCCTTGGGAGAGCCAGTCCTGACAAAACTCTACCATCTGGTGAGCAAGATGCATGAAACAGGCGAAATACCCTCAGACTTCAAGAAGAATATAATAATTCCAATCCCAAAGAAAGCAGGTGTTCAAATGGTTCAAATGGCTCTGAGCACTATGGGACTCAACTGCTGAGGTCACTAGTCCCCTAGAACTTAGAACTAGTTAAACCTAACTAACCTAAAGACATCACAAACATCTATGCCCGAGGCAGGATTCGAACCTGCGACCGTAGCGGTCTTGCGGTTCCAGACTGCAGCGCCTTTAACCGCACGGCCACTTCGGCCGGCGAAAGCAGGTGTTGACAGATGTGAAAATTACCGAACTATCAGTTCAATAAGACACAGCTGCAAAATACTAACGCGAATTCTTTACAGACGAATGGAAAAACTAGTAGAAACCGACCTTGGGGAAGGTCGGTTTGGATTCCGTAGAAATATTGGAACACGTGAGGCACTACTGACCCTACGACTTATCTTAGAAGCTAGATTAAGGAAGGGCAAACCTACGTTTCTAGCATTTGTAGACTTAGAGAAAGCTTTTGACAATGTTGACTGGAATACTCTCTTTCAAATTCTGAATGTGGCAGGGGTAAAATACAGTGAGCGAAAGGCTATTTACAATTTGTACAGAAACCAGATGGCAGTTATTAGGGTCGAGGGGTATGAAACGGAAGCAGTGGTTGGGAAGGGAGTGAGACAGGGTTGTAGGCTCTCCCCGATGTTATTCAATCTGTATATTGAGCAAGCAGTGACGGAAACAAAAGAAAAATTCGGAGTACGTATTAAAATCCATGGAGAAGAAATAATAACTTTGAGGTTCGCCGATGACACTGCAATTCTGTCAGAGACAGCAAAGGACTTGGAAGAGCAGTTGAACGAGATGGATAGTGTCTTGAAAGGAGGATATACGATGAACATCAACAAAAGCAAAACGAGGATAATGGAATGTAGTCGAATAAAGTCCGGTGATGCTGAGGGAATTAGATTAGGAAATGAGACACTTAAAGTAGTAAAGGAGTTTTGCTATTTGGGGAGCAAAATAACTGATGATGGTCGAAGTAGAGAGGATATAAAATGTAGGCTGGCAATGGCAAGGAAAGCGTTTCTGAAGAAGAGAAATTTGTTAACATCGAGTATAGATTTAAGTGTCAGGAAGTCATTTTTGAAAGTATTTGTATGTAGTGTAGCCATGTATGGAAGTGAAACATGGACGATAAACAGTTTGGACAAGAAGAGAATAGAAGCTTTTGAAATGTGGTGCTACAGAAGAATGCTGAAGATTAGATGGGTAGATCACATAACTACTGAGGAAGTATTGAATAGGACTGGGGAGAAGAGAAGTTTGTGGCACAACTTGACTAGAAGAAGGGATCGGTTGCTATGACATGTTCTGAGGCATCAAGGAATCACCAATTTAGTATTGGAGGGCAGCGTGGAGGGTAAATATCGTAGAGGGAGACCAAGAGATGAATACACTAAGCAGATTCAGAAGGATGTAGGTTGCGGTAGGTACTGGGAGATGAAGAAGCTTGCCCGGGATAGAGTAGCATGGAGAACTGCATCAAACCAGTCTCAGGACTGAAGACCACAAAAACAACAACAAATCAAGGTTTTCGAATATTTTATACACCAATTATTGTTAATCTAATATAGATAGACTGGTAACTAATGACTGGCATCTGGCTTCACGTTTTGTTCCGAGGTGCTTTCCTTCGAGAAAAAAATCATTTTTTCACCTTCTAAAAAGTAAGAAAACTACCGATGGAACATTTCATACATTCAGTGACTCTGGAGACATTTGCTTTAGGAGAAGATCCCGTCACTTATTTTAGCTGTGGCGCTGGCTCAATACCAAATCCAATAAAATAAGTAATGAGAACAGACCGTCAGGAATGAGCGCAAAATGTGGTTGTTCTTGATGTTATATGAATAAACTGTAATTACATTATCAGAATAAATAAAGTATTCTGTCATATGGAAGTTTCAGCGATTTTCCAATTTCCAGTAATATATTATAGTTGAGATTAGTATCTTCATGTTTATGGTGTTTAGGGTTGTATAAGCTGGTATTTTTTCGAACTAATTCCATGACTTGTAAATGATCCATTACAATCAGAAAAAAGTCAGAAAATGAAACGAACTTCAGTAAAAACGCTTCCGATATAGCTTGATATTACTCGTATTACTTGAAATACTCGTCAGTGCTTTCGAGACGAACGATTCTAGCCAATTTCGAGTCACTGCAGTCACTCGCCTACAGAGGCATCATTACAAAGGGTTGCATTCATTGCATTAATGTGGTCCTACGCAACCACAGCTGCGCGGCTGCAGTTGTCTGAGACACCGAATTGGTATGACACCTAGAGAAAGAAAAGACCATCCACGACGAAACGACAGTATGATAGTGGATAAAGGAATCCCAAATGGAGGCTAAGTAAATCATGATTTGGATACTGAACCAGACAGTTTTATCTTTGACGGTATACCAATAGGAAAATGCATTCATTTATAACAAAAAAAGTACAAAAGTTACAATGAAATCATGTTTGAACATAGTCAACCTCGTTTTCAATGCACGTTTGCCCATCGCCGTACAACCTTTCTGATGCCCAGAGGAAAAAAAGTTATCCGGTGAACAGCAAGCCATATACAGGGTGATTCACGTAGATATACAAATAGTTTAATATGTTATTCTACAAGTAAAACTAATGAAAAAAGTTCGTATAAACGTAGGTCCGCAAATGTTTAGTTACGGAGTTACGGCTAATAAAGGATTTTGCCTGAAATTTAGCAACTCCACTAATATGAAGCCATCGCAAAACTGTACGAGCTTAAAGTAAAGCATGATTTCCATTTATATTGTTGTTATTGATCCGGTGAATCTAAAAAAACATGTCCCAGATGTGTATCTGCAGTAGTTTTCCAGAACATCCAAAGAAAGAATTCACGTGGGCTATGGTATTAATAAAAACAGATTATCAGACACATTCAAACAGTTTCAGTTAACGTTATTGCCATCATTTTCCCAAAATTAAATTCTCTACAACTTCTGTTGGAAACTTTGTGCAACTATCTGGACTTTAAAAAACAAATTGGGCCAAGCAGTTGATAAATTAAAAATTTTACGAAATTACTTCTTTCTTCTGGCTGTTCTGAAAAACTACTGCAATTACAAGTCTGGGGCACGTTTTATTAAATTTACCAGATCAATAACAACAAAACAAATGGAAATCGTGCTTTACTTTAACCTCGTACAGTTTTCCGATGGCTTCATGTTAGTGGAGTTGCTAAATTTCAGGCAAAATCCTTTATTAGCCGTAACTCAGTAACTAAACATTTACGGACCTATGTTTATCTGAACTTTTTTCTTTAATTTTACTTGTAGAATAACATATTAAAATATTTGTATATCTTCGTGAATCATCTTGTATGCTATGTATGGTAATGCGACGGGACGCTATATCTTCCGACAATCTATACCGACGTTTGTTTCGAATTGCAAATTGTAAAGCGTATTACAGTGAAATACATTGTTGGCTGTTTTCTCCGCAATGTCTCACAAATGGTCCTCGTCAGTCTCACAAACTAGCGGGCATCGCTTGTCCAGCAGTGATTGTCACTTTAGTTACCTTCCTTAGCAAAACTGTCCACTAGTTGTTATTCTCATTCGATTGCTCTTGAGCTCAACACTGAGTTGTTTTGGGGACAGGTGATATGAAACTTCAATATGTTATCCATGATTCCACACGCAGAACCACGACTAATGTGCATACGGTTTGCCACTCATCAGTAGTCAGTAGTCGGTTATCAGAATCTTGGTATCACTAATGGATGTGGTTGGCCGCCCTGAACGTTTTTCATCCTTCTTGTTTGTTCTACAATATTTAAACTATTCAGTTCTCCTGTGTAAAGAAAAATTAAACGGGTAAAAATATAACTGCACCCGGAGAAAACTTACAGAGAAATTACTGTTGCATTGAGGTAGAGGTAACTTGTACATTTGAATTAGCGTCTTAATTTACATCATTTAATACGAGGGGCAGTCGTAATCATAACTTCTTTAGCCATCTGGATTGGTCTGACACAACTGCAACATTTCCATTGCTGCCGAAAAAGAATTCCCGGACGATACTCCTCCACTAGCTGGTGTATAGAATCTATGAGTCTCGAGATATACCATCAGACGTTCGAAAAAAACATCATCCACACAATCCCGAAAATAGCAAGGGAAGAAAAGCGCGAGAGCTACCGCACAATCAGCTTAGCGGCTAGAGCATCCTAGTTATTCACAAGAATAATATTCAGAAGAATGGAAAAGAAAATTGAGTGTCTGTTGCATGAGATCAGTTTGGCTTTTGAAAAGGCAACTGCAGAAAGGCATTTGTGAGGTAGCGACTGATAATGGAAGCATGACTTAAGAAAAATCGAAACAAGTTCATAGGATTTGTCGACATGGAAAAAGCTTTTGATAATGTAAAATGCTGAAAGATGCTTGAAATTCTGAGAAAAGGAAGTGTAAACTGTAGGGATACGCGGATAATATACAGGGTAATACACAATATGCACAAGAACCAACAGGAAACAAGAAGGTTGGAAGACCAAGAATGAAATTCTCAGATTAAAAAGCGTATAAGACAGGAGTGTAGTCTTTCGTCCCTTCTGTTCAATCAATACATCGAAGAAAGAATGATGGAAATAAAAAAGAAAGTTCAAGAGTGGTTTAAAATTCATGTGCTGAAAGGATACGAATGATAATATTCGTCTAATGAGTACAGAATATGGACTGAGAGTAAACCGAAGACAAGCGAGAGTAATGAGAAATGGCAGACATCAGACGAATGTTGAAAATTAGGTGGACCGATAAGGTAACGAATGATGACGTACTCCACAGAATCGTCACGGAAAGGAATACATGGAGAACACTGACAGTAAAAGATACAGGACGGTGAGACATCTATTAAGCCATCAGGGAATAAATTCCATGGGAGTACAGCAGGGGTGTTCAGCCTTTTACCTTCATTGAGGCACTGAGCCGCATTCGAAGATGACGAGTATTTTTGGGCAGAACATATTGTACGTAACACTAACAGTAACCACTAAAAAAAACAGGGATGAATCAATGACAGAATAGCATCGTGCGGCGGGAAAGTGGAAAATATTCAATTCACCTAATTTTACATATTCGGGATTTTACGTATTTTTTCCGATCGTGTGACAACTATACATCTCCAGAGCCGCATTGATGCATCTTTTGAGCCGCAAGCGGCCCGCAGGTCGCTGGTTGGACACTCCTGTGCTAGAGGGAGCTGTTGAGGGTACAAACTGTAAGGGCAGACAGAGATTACAATACACCCAGCAAATAATTGAGGATGTAGGGTGCAAATGCTACTCTCAGGTGAAGAGGTTGGTACAAAAGAGGAATCTGTGGCGGCCCGCATCAAACCTGCCAGAATACTGATGGGGTTCAAAAATGGTTCAAATGGCTCTGAGCACTATGGGACTTAACATCTGAGTCATCAGTCCCCTAGAACTTAGAACTACTTAAACCTAACTAACCTAAGGACATCACACTCATCCATGCCCGAGACAGGATTCGAACCTGCGACCGTAGCGGTCGCATGGTTCCGGACTGAAGCGCCTAGAACCGCTCGGCCACGCCGGCCAGCACTGAGGGGGGGGGGGGGGGGGGGGGGAAGGAAAACGCTACTTTAACATTGGGTAGTGCCATTTCCTCGTGGTGCGTGGAATTGTGGTGCGCGAATTTCAATCTGTAAGAGGACCGCAGACACGTAAAAGCAAACAAACAAAAAATCGGGAAGAGGTCCCGGGTTCGAGTCCGGGTCGGGGCACACATTTTCAACTGTCCCCGTTGACTTACATCAACGCCTGTATGCAGCTAAGGGTATTCATTTCATTGTATTTTATTTTTTTCGAAGTGATAATCAAATCATCATGGCTACCCCAAAGTAACTACAAATGACTTATGTATAAACTATGCAATATGCTCACTGGTGAGCCAAAACCTTATGACTATCTGCTTAACATGTTGTTGGTCTACATTTGGAATGCAACACAACAACGATCGCTTGTATCATTGATTCGACTAGTCCTTGGTATGTTGTCGGAGGTATGTGGTTACAGATTTCTACGCACAGACCACGCAATTCCCGTGGATTACGCATGCTGGCGGCTAGACGATAGCCGTCCAGATTCGTTCCATCGGATTGAGATCAGACGAATTTGGCGACCAATACATCAATATGAGTTGACTAGCATGCTCTCAAACCACATTCGGACGGTACAGGTCTTGTAATACGGGCAGTTATCCTGCTGGAAGACGCCATCACCGTCGGGGAAGACGTCAAGCGTGGAGGGGTGCAGATGGGCTGCAATAATGCTCACGTAGTCTACAATTGACATGCTGCCTCCGATTAAAAGCACAGCCGAATTTCCCCGCACAGAATAACGCTGGCACCACCGCTCTGCGACAGTGGCGCAGTGCAATTCTCGGGCAGCCGTTCGCCTGAATGATGGCTTTCCCGGAACACGATCAACGAACAGGCGTAACATGAAATGACAATGAAATGAATACCCCTAGCTGCATACAGGCGTTGATATAAGTCAACGGGGACAGTTAAAAATGTATGCCCCGACCGGGACTCGAACCCGGGGTCTCCTGCTTACATGGCGGACGCTCTTTGCATCTGAGCCACCGAGGACACAGAGTATAGTGCGACTGCAGGGACTTATCTCTGGCACGCCTCCCGTGAGGCCCACATTCGCAACTTATTGTCCCACAGTATATTCATAGTACCCCTGCCCATTATACTCATTACTCGCGGCTTTACTGCCGATTCCCGGAAGAGTTCGGGCACTGTTTCTGCATCCGCATAGAAGAAGGTGGTCAAATGGCCGGTGAGCCTTAACTATATGTATACGAAGACGGTATCTGTTCTTTTGGACATGTCCGAAAGAACAGATACAATCTTCATATATGTAATATGAAATGTTGGCCATCCAATCAGGCGTCACGTGCCATTGATCAAAGGTCCAATCTCTATGATCCTGTAGCCACTGGTATTGAAACTGACTATGTCATTATGTCAACATGGGAATACGTAGAGCTCGCCTGTGCACGTGAAACAAAGTGCGCCGAAAGGCGTGCTCAGAAATGCTTGAATCTGCATCTGTGTCGTCAGATGTCACATATCGCTGCCCCTCCTGCTCGTTGGCTGACTTCCTTCAACCATATTCAATAGATGCTCGCGACGATAGGCTGCGTACAGCGGACAACTTCGTCGTTTTCGAGATACTTGTTCCCAGACCTTAAAAATATGTACTTTGTCAAGGTCGTTTACGTCAGTAGATTTTCTTATGAGCTGCCCGTATCGTCGCTAGAATAATTCTGCATTGCTTTCTGTTCCGTTTACATACGAGACGTGTTTTTTGAAGTAAGGTCCGTTCTTCCGTTTTGTTGTGGACACCAGTAGTTTGCGTGCACACCGCAACGAGTGCGTGTGTCGTGTACCGGAATTCCTCGGGAACAACTATGCTCAGTTTTAGCTCTGTAGCTAACCTGTACGGTTCTGTTATGTGCTTTCAAAATTTTTGAGAGTATCAACTCGCCCGCGGCGTGTGAGGTTCGCTCAGTGATACGGTTTTTGTTAACAAGGAACCTGTCTGCTGCAGAAATTCATCAACAGATTTTCGAAGTGTACGGTGAAACTGATATGAGTGAAAGCAAAGTGCGTAAGTGGGTACGAGAATTCAAGGATGGCCGTGACAACGTCCATGATGAGGACCGCTCCGGTCGTCCTTCTTTGATTACAGACGATTTGGTGGCTTCAGTTGAAGCGAGGATTCGTGAGAACAGGCGCTTCACAATAACAGGTCTCTCAAACGAATTTCCTGACGTGTCGAGATCAGTGCTTTACAACACTGTTTCTGAACACCTAAATTTTAGGAAACTGTGCTCCCATTGGGTCCCGAAACTTCTAACAAAGGACCACAAAAACCAAAGATTTGAGTGTGCGATGTCCATCTTGACTCGTTATCACGAAGAAGGTGACGGCTTCTTGAGTCAGATCGTAACTGGAGACGATACGTGGGTTTCGCATGTCACGCCCGAATCGAAGTAACAGAGCATGGAATGGAGGCACACACACTTACCTGTAAAGGTGAAGGCCAAACAGACTCTGTCCCAGCGCAAAATCATGGCGTCGGTGTTTTGGTATAGGCATGGTGTTTTGTTGGTCGACTTAATGCTACGAGAAACCAATATCAATGCAGAAGCATACTCCCATACCCTGAGAAAGCTACGCAGAGTTATACAAAACAAAAGATGCGGCATGCTGACAAAGGGAACTGTCCTTCTCCATGACAATGCAAGACCTCACACTGCAGGCCAGGCCCGCGATTTATTGGACAGTTTTGGCTGGGAAGTTTTAGACCACACACCCTACATTCCTGACCTTGCGCCGAGCGATTACCATCTGTTCCTCCACCTCAAACAACACCTCAGTGGCAACTGTTACAACGATGACGACGACGTGAAAACGGCAGTGAACACTTGGTTATCGGAGCTGGCGGCAAGTTTTTATGAAGAGGGTATTTTAAAATTGTTTGAGAGGTATGATACGTGTTTGAACAAACTTAGCAACTACGTCGAAAAATAGAGTAAAGTATATAATTTCTGAAAATAAATTTACTTTTCTGAAATAACCTTTCGTTGTGTACTTATGTTCAAAAGGACCTTACTTAAAAAACACGCCTCGTACTTTCCTTACCACGTCACGTCACGTGCCGGCATTGCCACCAGGTGGTATTTTATGAAGGTGTGCTGAAAAGTAATGCCTCCGAATTTTTTATGTGGAAACTTATTAGGCTTTTTAAATGAAACAGTCGTTATTAACATTCCACTTTTTTTATTCTTCATATCTACATATTTGCCGCCCTCTGCCGCCAGAGGGCTCCGAATTGTAGCGTATAACGTGGCGGTGCAACGTAACTATATCGGTGTGTGAGAAGCAGTGTGCTGCAATCGAGTTTTGAATTCTAAGAGTTCGTCCACACATGGAGGACCCTCCCCGTTAGCATGACATTGCCAGACCACACACGAGCGCTGCGACATCTGCCTTCAGTTCACTCTCACTGTTCATACAGTCCTGACTTGGCCTCAACCGATTTTCATCTGTTTCGACAACTTAAAGAACACATTCGAGGACTTCACTTCGATAGTGATGAAGCGGTGCAAGCAGAGATGAGGTTGTGGCTCCGTCAACAAAGTCAAACATGCTATAGTGATGGTATCAACACACATCTCTTGTTGAACGAAACGTGTACGTCGCCAGGGTTGATTTGGGGGAAGAGACCAAACAGTGAGATCATCGGTCCCACCGGATTAGATAAGTATGGGGAAGGAAGACGGCCCTGCCCTTTCGAAGGAATCATCCCAGCATTTGCCTGAAGCGATTTAGGGAAATCACGGAAAACATAAATCAGGGCGAGTACGTTGAGAAATAAATATGTAGACATGAAGACTAAAGATGTAGAATGTTAACAGAGTTTGTTTTCTTTAAATATCTTTGAGAGTTTTCAGATAAAGAATTAGGAGCCATTACTTTCCAGCACGCCCTCGTGTGTTCAAACAATGGCTCTGAGCACTATGGGACTTAACTGCTAAGGTCATCCGTCCCTAAGCTTACACACTACTTAACCTAAAGTATCCTAAGGACAAACACACACACCCACGACCGAGGCAGGATTCGAACCTGCGACCGTAGCAGTCGTGCGGTTCCGGACTGAAGCGCCTAGAACCGCTCGGCCACCGCGGCCGGCTCCTCGTGTGTCGCAGATGGCAGTTTTCACAATGTTTTGGCTCCTCATTGTACCCTGTTAGCACTCTTATAAATGGTGTAAATCTATTAATTATCTCTCTAGGCACTGAGTAATTTACATTACGGTTTCTCTTTCGTTCTCCCGGTTTTTTTTATGATTTAACGTGACACAATGTAATGATCTATTGTGAACCTTAATACTAACACATTATACGGTATCTCTACCTGTAGTTAAGCAAAATATGGAGTATTAGACCTACTCTAATTGATAAAAGTGTTGAGAAATTTTAGGATTTATGTAATGCAGATTGAAAATTGTATCTTTACGGCTGAACATCCGCCTCTCCTAAATAAAAGAAATGGAATCCTGTTCTTCTTTCGTGCAAACGGAGAGTGACACAGCAATACTTACCACCTAACAACGCAAAGCGAACTGATGAGATAACAATGAAACAAATCTACCATTAGCGAAAAAACCTGTGCCACTTAGTAGTGTCTGGCGATCGCAGTAATGTGTAAGCCGCGCAGCCAGCCTACGGACGATTACAGAAATATGCAAACACGTACTGCGTCATCCTCATGTAACTCGTACTGAGAAAGGATGCAAATGAGAGGGGGAAAAAAGGGGAGGAAAGGACAGTAATACCTACATTTATACTCAGCAAGCCACCGTGCGGTGCGTGGCGGAGGGTACCCTGTACCTCTACTAGTCATTTCCTTTCCTGTACCAGTCACAATTAGAGCGAGGGAAATACGACTGTCTGTATGCATCCGTATGAGCAATAATTTCTCGTATATTATCTCCACGCTCCTTACGCGAAATGTATGTTGGCGGAAGTAGAATCGTTCTTCTGTCAAACACCGGTTCTCTAAACGTTCTCAGTATCGTTCACCGAAAAGAAAGTGGCCTTCCCTCCAGGGATACCCATTTGAAGATATTGCAGAGCCTGTGTTATCCTGATTACGATACAAAGTTCCAAACAAACAGACACTGCGGCTACCACAGCCGTTACGAATGACATCAAATGAATTCGCAATTACCAATAAGGACTACCGTCAGCTGTAGAATGGAATGACGACAGTGAAAATTTCTCACCGACCGGGACTCGACCCAGGATTTCCCGCTTATCGCGAGCTCTTGCCTTACCATTTGGCTATCCTTGCACGACTCACGGCCAGGCCCACGCTTCCATATAGTCAGCAATATGCATGCACGTCCAAAGGAACTTTGCAACGTAACCATAATAATACAGCCTCTGCAATATCATATTTATCTGCCGATATCGAGCAAGCGACTTTCAAGTACAACGTTTGACCTGTACGGGAATATACGTAACGGATGTACGAGTTCAGGTCGTAGACGCATGGTCGACGACATATGGAAGATTGGGTCTGGCCGTGAGTCGTGCGAGGAACGCCAAATAGTAAGGCGAGAGCTCGCGATAAGCGGGAAATCGAGGTTCGAGTACCGGTCCGGCAGAAGTTTTCATTGTCGCCATTGCATTCTACAGCTGATGGTAGTCCTTCCACGCAATTGCGGTTTCATTTGATACACATTTGACTTACCGAAGCATTTCCGTAATACTTGCGTGCCATTCGAACCTACCTATTAACAGTGGCACCTCCATATTCCCTGAATTTACTCTCATTTCCTTTGTTTTGCCTGTATTTATCTTGAGGTCAGCAGTCTCTGCTTCTTCTTTCAGGAAGTTTAATTTAGCTTGCACGTCAGTGAGCCTTTGAGCTAATAAAACTCTGTCGTCTGCAAAATCCAAATCCTCCAGACGTTCATGGGTCCCCCACTGGATTCCTCGTCTCCTGCTGCTGTGACTCTTCTCATAACTGAGTCTAGAACAACTAGAAAAAGTGTTGGTGATAAAATGCAACCCTGCCGGACTCCAGTTGTTATTTTTATGGGCTCTGTCATATTTCCCTTGTGGAGTACGCAACATTTTTATCCATCATATAGATCTTTTATGACGTTTAAGATCTTCTGTAGTATGCCATACTTCCGCAACACCTGCCACAGTACTTTATAGTTCACGGAATCGAAGGCCTTTTGAAAATCAATGAATGCCAGGTACATGGTTGCTTGGAATTCTTTGCTTTGCTCTAAAATGATACTAAGAGTCTTAATGAGACTAACACTACTGCGTTGTGCCCTAAAACCGGCCTGTCCTTTACGCAGTCGCTTTTCAAGAGACTCTCATTCTGTTTACAATAATTCTGGTGAGGACCTTACTGGGCACTGACAACAATGTAATGCCACGCCAGTTGTTACAGTCTGACAAATTCCCTTTTTTGGGAGCTTTACCACCAAACCATTCTTCCACTCCTTTGCACACTTCTCTTCAAGCCAAATATGCTTCAGCCACTGTTAATAGGGGAGCAGCGGGTGGAGACTGTCAACTCATTCCTGTATCTGGGTAGTATAGTGACGGAAGATGGTGGAGCTGGAGATGACGTGAAAAACCGCATTAAAAAGGCAAATGCTGCCTTCATACAATTGTATCCAATACGGAAAAACAGAAATACCACGTACAAAACAAACATCCGTATTTTTAATACAAATGTGAAGGCTGTCCTTCTCAACGCCAGTGAAAGCTGTAAAATGGATAAAAAGATAACATCGCAGTTACAAAGCTTCATAAATAGATGTCTTCATGAATATCTGGTAGCCAGAAAAAATATATAATGAGGAGCTCTGGCGAATAACAAACCAGATACCTACAGAAAACCAGATACGAGAGAGAAAGTGGGGTTGATTGGGGCACACATTGAGAAAACCAGATGGAGCCATCGAGGAAAAAGCATTGGAATGGAATCCCCAGGGAACAAGGAAGAGAGGAAAACCTAGTGGCACGTGGAAGAGGACAGTGGAAGGGGAAGCAAAAAGAGTTGGCAAGACCTGGACAGAATTGAGGCAAATGGCCAAAGACAGAGACCGATGGCGAGCTCTCCTGGATGCCCTATGCTCCCCATAGGGGCAAAAGGAATTTAGTCAAATAAGTCAATTCGAACCTACCGGTAACAAATACAGCAGGTCGCATCTGAATTGCTTCAGTGTCTTCCTTTAATACGACCATGCGCGGATCCCGAACTCTCGAGCAGTACTCGAGAATAGGTTGCACTAGCGTCCTATATGCAGTCTCCTTTACAGATGAAGCACACTTCCCTAAAATTTCCCCATTTCGATGTCAATCATTCGTCTTCCCTACTACAATCATTACATCCTCGTTCCATTTCATTTCGCTTTGCAACGTTACGACTAGATATTTAACAGACGTGACTGTGTTAAGCAGGACTCTACTAATGCTGCTCCCCAACATTATGAGTTTGTTTTCCCTACATTTAAAGCTAGTTGCCATTCATCGTATCAGCTGAGAAGATTGTCAAGTCACCTTGCACCCTCCTACAGCCACTCAACTTCGATACCTTCCCTTACATCACAGCATCATCAGCAAACAACCGCAGATTGCTGTCAACCCTGTCCGCCATATCATTTATGGGTATAGAAAATAACAGCTGTTCCGTCACACTTCCTTCGGGCACTCCTGACGATACCGTTATCTCTGACGAATGTTCAACGTCGAGGACAAGATTCTGGGTTCTATTACTTCAGAAATCTTCTGGCCACCCAGATATCTGGGAACCCATTCCAGAAGCTCGCACTTTCATTAACAGTCTGCAGAGGGGCACCGTGTCAAATGCTTTTCGGAAATGTACAAATATGGAATCTGCCTATTTTCCTTCATCCATGTTTCGCTGTATATCATGTGAGAGAAGAGCAAGCTGAGTTTCGCACGAACGATGCTTTCTAAAATCACGCTAATTTGTGAATATAAGCTTTTCGGTCTCTAGGAAATGGAAAGTACTCTTGTAAAACCGAAATGGGGTTGGTCAGGGCCTGGCGACTTACTTGTTTTCAACTCTTTCATTTGTTTCTCCATGAGTTTGAAAGATGTTTCGCTCAACGAAATTGCATAGATAACAAATAGCAGTTTACTTTCCATCTTACCCGTAATAGAAATGAATACGACCTTAAGCACATCATAAAAGTCGGTGGGGAATAAAAGCCACTTGCATGCTTCAATGCTTGAGGCACAATGCATTAACCTCGGAAACCTCTTCCTCTGTCTTCAAGGTGGTTTACTGGTGAAATACACATTTACATCGAATCTTAATGACTGTTATACCTAGTATGGAAATGTTCCTAGATTACTACGTTTTTCCCATGAATTTTTAGGTACTGTAAAATCTTATGTGACGGCTGGATACACATTAAGTTAGAATATTTTAATATCTATCCATACTTGGGCCGCTTTAACAGCTCAACATTTCAAATTGTTACATATGTACTTTTTTTGTTTGTTTTTTTCTTCGGGACTGGAACACTTAGGAAAGATGGGCGAAACGTAAAATAGAAAAAGCAACTGCCAACATTATCTGTATTAAGAGGCCTTATGTAACGCCTTGTTTTATATTATGACACTTTGCTTCGATTTGCGAACTGCAGCCGGCCGGGGTGGCCGAGCGGTGCTAGGCGCTACAGTCTGGAACCGCGCGACCGCTACGGTCGCAGGTTCGAATCCTGCCTTGGGCATGGCTGTGTGTAATGTTCTTAGTTTAGTTAGGTTTAAGTAGTTCTAAGTTCTAGGGGACTGATGACCTTAGCAGTTAAGTCCCATAGTGCTCAGAGCCTTTTGAACCATTTTTGATTAAAAGCGACAGCTTTATTCTAGAGGACAGTAAGAGAAATAAATCGATGAACTGCAAAAGTACTTGCACTTTTTATCTGGAAGGTGTGTAAGGAAAATCTATTGTTCTCTTTCGAGTAATATTGGGGAGGTCGGAATGTGAAACTATTAAAAACATGTAAGGTTAACACTTTCAAGAGAAGTAATCGATAAAGAGTTTCAGAGTGGATGACAATATATGCATTTATTTATTTCACGTGACACAATTCTCCTGCAACTAACCAAGCGTCCTTAGACGAGTGTCACTGCAATGTGCACAGTGCATGAGCTCGCACGTAATAATAAATGCATGATATTCGGGGAATGACAGTCTTAGTAATATGGTGTTAAATAATTTTGTCATAACGTAGCGTTCCTGTTAAATGTGGTAATGACAAACTAAATAATCTGCGTGGAATAGTAAGAAGGAATCAAAGCCGGAGAAGAAGTTGACTGATTTGGGAAGGAGCGAGAAATAATAGGGTAAAAATAGCAAATGAGACAATTCAGTTATACAAAAGCTGTCTCACACATGACGCAATACAAATAATGAACGTACAGGCTCCTCCACATTATGAAATTCGAGTGAAAACCCAAGAATTGTTCTAAAAAGTCATGGAACGTATAATAGAGTAGCAATAAGACACATATGCAGAAATATCGAGCTGACCTCGCGTTCGAAGTTTGTTCCACCAGTTCATCATCAAAATGCTTATACAGATTCAAAAATAAACGACGATTTGACTGAATGTCGGCCTTGATTCGCGAAAGAAATTTCTGAAAGGCAAGTCAGTGGTACACTATTGAATGGTAGTGAACCACGGACTGTGGGAAAAACAGAAAAGAAGAGAATCGAAGCTTTTGAGATGTAGTGCTACAGGAGGATGTCGAAAATTAAGTGGACTGTTATGATAACAAATCAGGAAGTTTTCCGCAGAATTGGCGAATAAAGGAGCACATGGAAGCGCTAACAAGAAGGAGTAACAGGACGATGGGACTTGTACTAACGAAGGGGAGGCTTCAGACACGGCCAACCGATTCGGCTCAAATTTGGCAGGTCGCTTGTGTACAACCTAAACCGAAGGAATCTAAGATATTTTGGGTCAACACCCCCGCAATTTTGAGAAAATCACCACTAAAAGTTATGACGAGCAATCGAATCAAAATTGGAGGGCTCGATAGATAATTGTAAGTAAAGTATTTTGCATCATCAGGTATGGGGTCCGCAAACGCATACTTTTCCGGAAATCGAGGAAAGAAACTTTTACAACTGTCGCTTCTGTGCCCACATGGTAAATCCTTTTTGCCGACAGCGCTGATACCGCAACGGCCGAGGTAACTGGCTGGGAATCGGAAAACCCGGGTTAGAATCTCGAAGAAACCTAGCGGATGTTATTCGTTTCGTTTGTATTTTTCCATATATCAATTGATAGTGATAGGAAGGTTAATAAGGTAAGTAAATCAATAAGGAATGATAATAATAAGGCAGGCACACTAATTTCCCAAACGCCGTGAGTTAGTAAAGTATTAAACTTTTAAGCCTTGTCACACGAAAACAACTCCGACTAAGAGTGCTGCGAATTCCTCACGAGGGACCACAGATAGCCAACTGCGCGAAGCTTGTTTACAGAGAGGTACCGGACAGAATGCGCGCGGGGAGAGTTACGTTGTCCCGGTTGCCTCTCCGTCATATCATAGTTGTGCACCTGGAAGAGTGAAGGTGTCCAGCACGAGCCTAATAGAGGTCAATCGGAAAGAATTGTTTTCCGTCATTAGGCTGCCGCGAACCTCGCGCATACATGTAGTGATTTTTCCATCGTTAATGCGCCGAATGAAATACGTTTTGTGAATGAATATAATGTAGTTCCGTAAGTAACGTATGACGAGTACTGTATGTAGTTTGTAGTAATTAGCTCGTCTGTTTATGCCGTAGTAACTAGTTATTGTTTGTTGTGTCATATCTTTCAGGTGCATAATCTGAATAATGGAGGATGTACACTCTTCGACTAGCGCTGTAATATATAGTTGGGAGCCTGTCACAGACGATGGCAAGCGGTAAGTTCCCGACGCTGTGTTTTGGTTTGTAAAAGTGTTGCAAGACAGAAGTATTATCAATTCACTACCGGAAGCAGGCAGTTCTGTTTCTCGGCGTTCCAGATTGATAGGAGCGGCTATCATCGAGCGATTTTTGGAGCTGACGAACGAAATGACTTTTGTTGATACTGAAGTACTATACCATGAAGACGAAGCAGAAGGTGATTCAGTGGAAGATATCCCGACTAGTGAATCGCAAAATGGTCATAACACTTTGGAAGTCTCCACGTCACTGGGAATATGTGCTTCATCTGTTCCCGATGAGTATTACGAACCGGTTACCAAACGATTGAACTACGGCGCTATACCCCTTGAAGCGAAAGTAAAGGCGGTAGCACTAGCCAGGAATCATCCAAATTGGAACTTACAAACACTGCAAAAGAATGGAACATCAGCAGCCCTGAAAAGGAAGGAGGACTTGAAATTGTGGGAAAGTGATATCGTTAAAGGAGGGACAAGATACGACAAATACTAGACTATAAATAAGTGGACATGCGACCGATTTGTCGAATCTCGTTGTCGTAATGAGAATGTAACAACGAGAATGCTTCAGGAGTGGGCTGCAGGTGCAGCGCTTCAATATACGGCCAACAAGGATTTTACGTTTGCCGCATCATTATCTTGGGCAATAAATTTCAAATCGGAGTATAAAATTCGCCAACGGCACGTCACTAAATACATCTCTCATAAGGAGGTACAAAATATAGAAGATATACAGAAAGTGGCGGCTCTTTTCAGCACGCAAACGGCGTCACTTATGACCGGTTTTAATCTTGATTACGTGATCAACACCGATGAAACAGGATGCGAGTATCGGGTGAACATTCGACGCACGTTATCGCATAAGGGAGAAAAACGAACCCATTTCGCAATTGATAGTAAAAACAAACTAACACATTCGTACACGGCGCAATATGTCATCACAGCCTCTGGAAAAATGTTGCCTAAGGTTTTCCTGTGTTTACAAGAAACGAATGTTACATTTGGTCCTCGGGTTATAGAAGAGGTCAATCGTTTAACCGACTCGTTGAAAAATGTTTATATTACCTGCTCCAAATCCGGGAAACTGACGAATGCGATTTACAGAATATTTCTTGAGAATGTTTTAAAACCATACGTTTCTGATAACAAGTTTTGTCTAATATTGGATTCCTGGAGTGGTTACATTAATACTACAACATATGACACAATATTTATAGATGGCGTGGGTTAGCCGACGTGCACATTAAAAGTAATACCACCAAACTACACACCTGTGTGCCAGCCGTGTGATGTTTATTTCTATCATCAGGTTAAAAACTATTTCCAGGCTTCAGAATTGCAGTGTGCTTCTGGAAACCCAGCGGGAATTGCACAACCGCACGGATGCAATAGCTATTCACAGCATAATTCATAACCAACTTTCACCACCGATTTTTCAGGCAATGATATCGTATGCGTGGTACGCATCAAAATTAATTCCTGAAAAGACATATTTTCAAATGTAAACCAAGTTTGTTTCCCGCCGACTGCTGGGAAGGAACTGTGTAGCTGTCGAAAGATTGCATTCATTAGATGTTCTTGGTGCCGTGAGTATATTTGTTCCGAATGTTTATAAGACAAGTACCATCCATCTAGTTGTTCGAAGAAAAGTGAGGACACGTAACAGTGACTGGAAGAGCCATTGTAAAGTGATCTGTAGTAACATTTTAGTTGTTTACTATCCCAAGAGGTTTGAGAAATTTATTTGCCTACCTTATTATTATCATTCCTTATTGATTTACTTACCTTATCAACCCTCCTATCCCTATCAATTGAGATATGGAAAAATAAAAACGAAACGAATAACATCCGCTAGGTTTCTTCGAGATTCGTACTCGGGTTTTCCGATTCCCAGCCAGTTACCTCGGCCGTTGCGTTGTCGGTGCTGTAGGCGAAAAGTGGGTATAGCAGCGGGAGTTGTGAAAGTTTCTTACCTCGATTTATGGAAAAGTATGCGTTTTCGGACCCCATACCTGATGATAAAAAATGCTCTGTTTACAATTATCTATCGATCCCGCCAAATTTGAGTCGATTGCTCGTCATAACCTTTAGGGGTGATTTTCGCAAAAACACGGGGGTGTTGACCCAGAATATCTTAGATTCCTTCGTTTATGGTTGTACACAAGCGACCTGCTAAATCTGTGCCAAATCGGTTGGCCGTGTCTGAGGCCTTCCCCTTGTAAGACATCAAGGAATAACTTCCATTGTACTAAAGGGAGCTGTAGAGTGTAAAAACTGTCGGGGAAGACAGAGAATAGAATAATCCAACAAATAATTGAGGACGTAGGGTGGAAGCGCTGCTGTGAGATGAAGAGGTTGGCACAGGAGAGGACTGTGAGATGATCGTATTATATCTAGTGTTCAAAAAATGTTCAAATGTGTGTGAAATCTTATGGGACTTAACTGCTAAGGTCATCAGTCCCTAAGCTTACACACTACTTAACCTAAATTATCCTAAGGACAAACACACACACCCATGCCCGAGGGAGGACTCTAACCTCCGCCGGGACCAGCCGCACAGTCCATGACTGCAGCGCCTCGACCGCTCGACTAATCCCGCGCTATATCTAGTGTGAAAAGGGAAACGTCTACCACTGCTTGGCAGAAATTCGAGAGCGGCAGGGTCGTGGCCTACTGAGACAACAGTTTATCGCTCCGCGATATTGTTCCTCGCGTTGGTTGGGACCCCACGCCTGTCATTCGAATCTGTAATCGATGCTTTCTAGAGGACTGTATTCAAAGCTATCAGAATCTCAAAGGAAACATAAGATTAGCACCCGAGAGGCCACGCATGTCGTTCGCTTGTCTGTGAAGTATCGTACAGCCACGTCACATATCTCGAGTAAGGAAATGTGTGTGTTTGTAACAAGACAGGTATCCACACGGACGTTTAGAATACCATGGGCTGACAGCACGGTGGCCGCTGTTGACGATACCCTTGACGTCCCACAGAGAAAGGCGCGTCGACAGTGGTGCTTATGCCGGGTCTCTCTCCCACGGGTCGCCAGGTGCATTTTCTCTGCTGTTCCGGCAGATATTTGCAATTTAGTTTCTACAACGTGTAGTCTTTCATACGACGCCCAGAGTCGATCGAAAGCATCGTCTTGCTTCCCTTTAGAAACAATACGAGTTATAAACTGGAATTTAACGTGCCCGTTCGACAGAGCGGTGCCAAGTTAGTGTACTGCGTTATTTATTTTATCGATATGTATTAACAACAGCAGTAAGACACGAAGAACAATTAGTACTCCAGCTGCGACTAAGCAGGGCTGGTGCATGGTGGTAGCTGTCGCTCCTGGAGTATTGGTTACTCTTCGTGTTTTACTGTTCCTGTTAATACGCAGGGATAAAAGGAATATCGCACTAGACTAATTTGAGAGTTATGTGTCGAATGGAAACGTAAAATGTCAAAGGGCCCGGGTTCAATTCCCGGCTGGGTTGGAGATTTTCTCCGCTCAGGGACTGGGTGTTGTGTTGTCCTAATCATCATCATCATTTCATCCCCATCGACGCGCAAGTCGCCGAAGATGCGTCAAATCGAAAGACTTGCACCCGGCGAACGGTCTACCCGACGGGAGGCCCTAGTCACACGACATTTTACCGAAGGAAAGAGAATCAACTTGTAGAATGATTTTTAGAATTTTTCAGTTCGTTTAGTCCCTTGTTAAAAATGTGTTTCTAAGCACCACCTCCTCAAAAATATTTATAAGTAACTTAGATGACAAAATCCTGAATTCCAAGCCCCACCTCCTCAAAAATATCATCTACTACTACAGATATGTAAATGATACCCTCATTTTAATTAAAGGCACTAAAGATGACATCAGTGGGTTGAAACAGTTATTCGACAACTCCCATGAAAACATAAAATTCACAGTTGAACACCGAACAGACGACAGAATAAATTTCTTAGACCTTACCATTAGAATAAAGAATAACAAACATCAGTTTGAAATTTATCGGAAGCCTACCACAACACACACTACAATCCACAACTCCTCTTGTCACCCCACAGGCCATAAAATGGCAGCATTTCGGTACATGATCAATAGAGCTATCCAATTACGACTCTCTGAAGACAAATGTGATCAAGAAATTGAAATAATAAAAACAAACAGCTATTGCAAGTGGTTATAACGGCTCCGTAGTAGTCACCCTAAAACGCCCAATAAATGCAAAGCAATCACAACACAAAAAACAGAACTAATATAACATCTTCCACACAATCCCCTTTCTAGGTAACATTTCATATGAGACAGCCAATGTCTTCAAACGAAAAGGCATAAGCATATCCTTTACCACAGACAAGATTGGACAGAAGCTAACCCACAACGACAGCACACGAAACCCACTTCATCACAAAGGTGTCTACAAAATTGAATGTTTGGACTGTGACTGCTCTACATAGGCCATACAGGCAGATCATTTGAGATTATATTCAAAGAACACATGGCAGCACTAAAAAACAAAAAATACCACACATCAGCAATAACCACCCACCTGCATGAAACAAAACACCATGTTAATAACACAAGTATCAGCATCCTACACATCCAACCAAAAGCAGGAAATTAGACATCGTTGGAACACTCCAAATATACAATACACCAAACAAAACAACTTGAATCCATATTAAGTGACAAAAATGACAGTATTTACAATAGTATCATCTCTGTTTTCAGCAAAAAATGTTCAAATGTGTGTGAATTCCTAAGGGACCAAACTGCCTATGTCATCGGTCCCTAGACTTACACACTACTGAAACTAACTTACGCTAAGAACAACACACACACACCCATGCCCGAGGGAGGACTCGAACCTCCGACGTGAGGGGCCACGCAGTCCGTGACATGAAGCCTCAAACCTCGCGGCCACTCCGCGCGGCTGTCTTCAGCAACTCCCTATATCATCAAAATTGCACACACACACACACACACACACACACACACACACACACACACAAACCTTAATACTTCCATAAATATTTAGTTATGTTACCATGACAGCTGCCAAGAGTAAAGAGATTGACCTCATTTAGATATATATCATCACACCAATAGCTTGTACCCCTTGTCAGCTTGAAACTATAGGTACATCAACTACTGGCACAAATTATACATACATCCGCATATTTTAATGCATTAACCAATGTATTACTCCAAATTTTAGGCAGTTATTACATGTTGTTGTTGTTGTTGTTGTTGTTGTTGTGGTCTTCAGTCCTGAGACTAGTTTGATGCAGCTCTCCATGCTACTCCATCCTGTGCAAGCTTTTTCATCTCCCAGTACCTACTGCAACCTACGTCCTTCTGAATCTGCTTAGTGTATTCATCTCTTGGTCTCCCTCTACGATTTTTACCCTCCACGCTGGCCTCCAATACTAAATTGGTGATCCCTTGATGCCTCAGGACATGTTCTACCAACCGATCCCTTCTCCTGGTCAAGTTGTGCCACAAACTTCTCTTCTCCCCAATCCTATTCAATACTTCCTCATTAGTTATGTGATCTACCCATCTAATCTTCAGCATTCTTCTGTAGCACCACATTTCGAAAGCTTCTATTCTCTTCTTGTCCAAACTATTTATCGTCCATGTTTCACTTCCATACATGGCTACACTCCATACGAATACTTTCAGAAATGACTTCCTGACACTTAAATCAATACTGGATGTTAACAAATTTCTCTTCTTCAGAAACGCTTTCCTTGCCATTGCCAGTCTACATTTTATATCCTCTCTACTTCGACCATCATCAGTTATTTTGCTCCCCAAATAGCAAAACTCCTTTACTACTTTAAGTGTCTCATTTCCTAATCTAATTCCCTCAGCATCACCCGACTTAATTAGACTACATTCCATTATCCTTGTTTTGATTTTGTTGATGTGCATCTTATATCCTCCTTTCAAGACACTGTCCATTCCATTCAACTGCTCTTCCAAGTCCTTTGCTGTCTCTGACGGAATTACAATGTCACCGGCGAACCTCACAGTCTTTATTTCTTCTCCATGAATTTTAATACGTACTCCGAATTTTTCTCTTGTTTCCTTTACTGCTTGCTCAATATACAGATTGAACAACATCGGGGAGAGGCTACAACCCTGTCTCACTCCCTTCCCAACCACTGCTTCCCTTTCATGTCCCTCGACTCTTATAACTGCCATCTGGTTTCTGTACAAATTGTAAATAGATTCTCGCTCCCTGTATTTTACCCCTGCCACCTTTAGAATTTGAAAGAGAGTATTCCAGTCAACATTGTCAAAAGCCTTCTCTAAGTCTACAAACGCTAGAAACGTAGGTTTGCCTTTCCTTAATCTTTCTTCTAAGATAAGTCGTAAGGTCAGTATTGCCTCACGTGTTCCAGTGTTTCTACGGAATCCAAACTGATCTTCCCCGAGGTTGGCTTCTACTAGTTTTTCCATTCGTCTGTAAAGAATTCGTGTTAGTATATTGCAGCTGTGACTTATTAAACTGATAGTTCGGTAATTTTCACATCTGTCAACACCTGCTTTCTTTGGGATTGGAATTATTATATTCTTCTTGAAGTCTGAGGGTATTTCGCCTGTTTCATACATCTTGCTCACCAGATGGTAGAGTTTTGTGAGGACTGGCTCCCCCAAGGCCGTCAGTAGTTCCAATGGAATGTTGTCAACTCCGGGGGCCTTGTTTCGACTCAGGTCTTTCAGAGCTCTGTCAAACTCATCACGCAGTATCATATCTCCCATTTCATCTTCATCTACATCCTCTTCCATTTCCATAATATTGTCCTCAATTACATCGCCCTTGTATAGACCCTCTATATACTCCTTCCACCTTTCTGCTTTCCCTTCTTTGCTTAGAACTGGGTTTCCATCTGAGCTCTTGATATTCATACAAATCGTTCTCTTATCTCCAAAGGTCTCTTTAATTTTCCTGTAGGCAGTATCTATCTTACCCCTAGTGAGATAGGCCTCTACATCTTTACATTTGTCCTCTAGCCATCCCTGCTTAGCCATTTTGCACTTCCTGTCGATCTCATTTTTGAGACGTTTGTATGCCTTTTTGCCTGCTTCATTTACTGCATTTTTATATTTTCTCCTTTCATCAATTAAATTCAAAATTTCTTCTGTTACCCAAGGATTTCTAGTAGTCCTCGTCTTTTTACCTACTTGATCCTCTGCTGCCTTCGTTACTTCATCCCTCAAAGCTACCCATTCTTCTTCTACTGTATTTCTTTCCCCCATTCCTGTCAATTGTTCCCTTATGCTCTCCCTGAAACTCTGTACAACCTCTGGTTTAGTCAGTTTATCCAGGTCCCATCTCCTTAAATTCCCACCTTCTTGCAGTTTCTTCAGTTTTAATCTACAGGTCATAACCAATAAATTGTGGTCAGAGTCCACATCTGCCCCTGGAAATGTCTTACAATTTAAACCTGGTTCCTAAATCTCTGTCTTACCATTATAAAATCTATCTGATACCTTTTAGTATCTCCAGGGTTCTTCCATGCATACAACCTTCTTTCATTATTCTTAAACCAAGAGTTAGTTATGATTATGTTGTGCTCTGTGCAAAATTCTACCAGGCGTCTTCCTCTTTCATTTCTTACCCCCAATCCATATTCACCTACTATGGTTCCTTCTCTCCCTTTTCCTACACTCGAATTCCAGTCACCCATGACTATTAAATTTTCGTCTCCCTTCACAATCTGAATAATTTCTTTTATTTCATCATACATTTCTTCAATTTCTTCGTCATCTGCAGAGCTAGTTGGCATATAAACTTGTACTACTGTAGTAGGTGTGGGCTTCGTATCTTTCTTGGCCACAATAATGCGTTCACTATGCTGTTTGTAGTAGCTTACCCGCATTCCTATTTTCCTATTCATTATTAAACCTACTCCTGCATTACCCCTATTTGATTTTGTGTTTATAACCCTGTAGTCACCTGACCAGAAGTCTTGCTCCTCCTGCCACCGAACTTCACTAATTCCCACTATATCTAACTTCAACCTATCCATTTCCCTTTTTAAATTTTCTAACCTACCTGCCCGATTAAGGGATCTGACATTCCACGCTCCGATCCGTAGAACGCCAGTTTTCTCTCTCCTGATAACGACATCCTCTTGAGTAGTCCCCGCCCGGAGATCCGAATGGGGGACTATTTTACCTCCGGAATATTTTACCCAAGAGGACGCCATCATCATTTAATCATACAGTAAAGCTGCATGCCCTCGGGAAAAATTACAGCTGTAGTTTCCCCTTGCTTTCAGCCGTTCGCAGTACCAGCACAGCAAGGCCGTTTTGGTTATTGTTACAAGGCCAGATCAGTCAATCATCCAGACTGTTGCCCTTGCAACTACTGAAAAGGCTGCTGCCCCTCTTCAGGAACCACACGTTTGTCTGGCCTCTCAACAGATACCCCTCCGTTGTGGTTGCACCTACGGAACGGCTATCTGTATCGCTGAGGCACGCAAGCCTCCCCACCAACGGCAAGGTCCATGGTTCATGGGGGGGGGGGGGGGGTTATTACACGTAACTTACATAATCTTAAGACCCCTTGCCAAGTAAAGTTTGTTCTCATACAATCGCTCTTTCCACCCTCTCTCTCCCTCCCTCTCCCTCTCACTTTCCCTTTCCCTTTCTCTTCCCCTGCCTCCAGCCTTTCAAATCTATCTAATAATCCCAATCAAAATTGTTATTTATGTGCAATTTTACCGCTGCAGCCATTATGTTTATTGTACTTAAAGTCTGTAACATTGCACCTGGTTGTATAAAAAAGTACGAAGTTTAAGCTATTTTAACATTTTACCTGATTGTATGAACGAGTATGAAGTTTAAGCTATTTTAACTTTTCAAGATCAGATTTATATACCACCTGTAGAAGCCAACCTCGGGGAAGATCAGTTTGGATTCCGTAGAAACACTGGAACACGTGAGGCAATACTGACCTTACGACTTATCTTAGAAGAAAGATTAAGGAAAGGCAAACCTACGTTTCTAGCATTTGTAGACTTAGAGAAAGCTTTTGACAATGTTGACTGGAATACTCTCTTTCAAATTCTAAAGGTGGCAGGGGTAAAATACAGGGAGCGAAAGGCTATTTACAATTTTTACAGAAACCAGATGGCAGTTATAAGAGTCGAGGGACATGAAAGGGAAGCAGTGGTTGGGAAGGGAGTAAGACAGGGTTGTAGCCTCTCCCCGATGTTGTTCAATCTATATATTGAGCAAGAAGTAAAGGAAACAAAAGAAAAATTCGGAGTAGGTATTAAAATTCATGGAGAAGAAATAAAAACTTTGAGGTTCGCCGATGACATTGTAATTCTGTCAGAGACAGCAAAGGACTTGGAAAAGCAGTTGAATGGAATGGACAGTGTCTTGAAAGGAGGATATAAGATGAACATCAACAAAAGCAAAACAAGGATAATGGAATGTAGTCTAATTAAGTCGGGTGATGCTGAGGGAATTAGATTAGGAAATGAGGCACTTAAAGTAGTAAAGGAGTTTTGCTATTTGGGGAGCAAAATAACTGATGATGGTCGAAGTAGAGAGGATATAAAATGTAGGCTGGCAATGGCAAGGAAAGCGTTTCTGAAGAAGAGAAATTTGTTAACATCCAGTATTGATTTAAGTGTCAGGAAGTCGTTTCTGAAAGTATGTGTGTGGAGTGTAGCCATGTATGGAAGTGAAACATGGACGATAAATAGTTTGGACAAGAAGAGAATAGAAGCTTTCGAAATGTGGTGCTACAGAAGAATGCTGAAGATTAGATGGGTAGATCACATAACTAATGAGGAAGTATTGAATAGGATTGGGGAGAAGAGAAGTTTGTGGCACAACTTGACCATAAGAAGGGATCGGTTGGTAGGACATGTTCTGAGTCATCAAGGGATCACCAATTTAGTATTGGAGTGCAGCGTGGAGGGTAAAAATCGTAGAGGGAGACCAAGAGATGAATACACTAAGCAGATTCAGAAGGATGTAGGTTGCAGTAGGTACTGGGAGATGAAAAAGCTTGCACAGGATAGAGTAGCATGGAGAGCTGCATCAAACCAGTCTCAGGACTGAAGACCACAACAACAACAACTGGAGTATTTATTCCAACGCATGTATCCGACACCTCAAAACAAACACCTCCAAATCCTTAAAAAATAAAAAAGTAATAGTAGTCTGTAATAATGTTGTTACTTTGCGATAATGTTTTGTCTTCTGTTATACGATCCTTGCACACAATTGTTTCCAGACGCCATATTTGTTTACAAAGTATGACAGTATACATGTGATGTGTTACGACAGTGAAAGGAACCTGTGACCACTGGAGGTACTCTATTTTACTTATTTTATGTTTACCGTTACATATACTTTACTTTTTGTCAAAAGAAACCCAAAACCATGTTCTGAAATAGTGTTTTGTTTTTTCCACTAGACAATGCCACAAGTTCCCCCATAAATCGTAACACAACACACACACAAATGTCATACTAACAAATGTAAATCCTCCTGATGATGGAGGTTTAAACCTTTGAAAAGCGCCATGGAGATGAATAAAAAAACAGTGACTGGTAACAGTAAACTTGTTGTTTCATTTAAATGCAGACATATTGTTTTACAAAATGTATCTACACAAACTAAACAAAAAATTTAAGATACGTCATGTTAGTGCCATACTCATAAACGTGGCAGAGAACACAAGAACCTCAAGAAATTATCATGGGAGGACCTTGTGCAGGCGATTAGTTTGGGCTCCTGATCAGTGAACTGTTTGTTTCTGTAATGGGTTGACAAGTGTGATGAGGGCGTGGCGAATGTAATGGTTTTGATACTTGCAGGTGACACACAGTTTAGAAAAAAATCTTGCATGTTGAGTATTCCGCAGTTTGTATGTATTTCATAAAGGACACTTAGTTGTACACCATGACCTGTATTTCAAAAGTATATATTTGCCGGACCGGTTTTCGGGCATATAGGCCATCGTCTGCGGTATCTGATACGGAGGATAAACAAACAAACGAATCCGTATCGATGACAATAACACAAAACATTTTGTGAACATTAAGGTAGAAACATACATATTTACATACTGTGGATGTCGAAATCGAACAACTTACACTGTGAACATAAGGATACGCCCTAAGGTCACAAGTGAATACCCATTTCACCTGACTGCATAATTCACAACAGTTCTTGCCATCCATGGTCCTATAATGACGTGTTTTAGTCAGGTTCTATGTATTCTCAATCCACATCGTTTTAACCATCGTGATGATTTTACTCTTGACAAACAGGTCGTTTGTTGTAGACGTGCACAGTATACAAGTAATCTTATGTCTCTAGTTAGTGTCCACAAAACGTTCTGTGTTATCGACATCCATATGCAAACATTTGTTTGTTTATCCTTTGTATCTAAAAATGTTCAAATGTGTGTGAAATCTTATGGGACTTAACTGCTAAGATCATCAGTCCCAAAGCTTACACACTACTTAACCTAAATTATCCTAAGGACAAACACATATTCCCATGCCCGAGGGAGGACTCCAACCTCAGCCGGGACCAGCCACACAGTCTATGACTGGAGCGCCTAAGACCGCTCGGCTAATCCCGCGCGGCTGTCCTTTGTATCTAAGACCACGGATATGTACCAGTACTGGTCTGGCAAGTAAATACAAGGGATGTAAATACAGTAGTGGCAACACTGATAGAACGCAAATTTAATGAACCAGCATATACAACTGCATTACATTCATTTAATGTAGTCAACCGCAAAGTCTGTTACCTTTTTCCAAATGTCGGTAAGCCGTTTGGGAGCGTTGACAAGGAGTCCTGTGTTGACGACAGTGGCAGAGCGCCCTACTGCGCGGAGTGCAGATGCCACGTCAGGAAATCGGCGGCCTCGGAGTTGCTCCTTCAAATTCAGGAAACAGGTCCAAGTCACAAGGACTCATGTCTGGTGAGTACGGAGGGTGTTACAGAGAACTCCCAATGCCGCCGTTGCGATAAATGATTGACATTGTTTGCGACATGACCAAAGTGCGTTGTGATGCAGCACAATACGGCGATCGTTCCGTAATAATCGTGGACGTTCGCGCAGCTTCGTCGGACACAGACGTCAGAAATCGGCAATAGCAGTCGCGTTGACGGTAGTCGTACACTACAATCAGCAAGATCTTCACAGGACTGGATTCCTGTCGAAATTTCTGTGGATGTGGCGAAGCCGGGTGACGCCATTCATTCGACTAACGCTTTAATTCAAGCTCGTAATCTTGTGCCCACGTCTTATCCAACGTGACAATACCCTGCACAAATGCCTCTCCGTCGCGGTATCTGTCCAGGGGATGCCAGCCAGTGCATACTGCTGTCATTTCTGTGCGTCGGTGAGTCGATGTGGAACCCAACAGGATGCAATTATCCCCGTGTTAAGATATTTCGTCAGTATGTGCTACACCATTTGATGACTGAGATAAACCCCTTCGGATAGTTCCCGGACAGTCCATCGATGGTCTACGGAAACAAGGCCATTCACATCGTCAATTCGATATTGAGGTATGAACGGCCGACTTGTGCCTTGAAAATCCGCAGTCTCATTCAGACCCGCACGAAACACCTTGACCCAACGTGAAACCGCCGTGTACGTAATTCAGTCTCGCCACCGGCTTCACGCAATCGTCGATAACATTCTGACGCATTCTTGCCATGGTCAACCACGATTTTAATCCACGAACGTAGATCACGTATTGAAAACACGTTTCAGGGCGTTGAAATCAACACTCTTCGCTTCAAAGCCACGCAGCAACAACACTCTCAATTGGGTCGTTCTCAAAGGGACACTGTACATCGACAAAAGAGCCGCCTAACCGCTCCCATGTCTGCCCCCGGTAGCTGAATCGTCAGCGCGGCAGACTGTCAATCCTAAGGGCCCGGGTTCGACTCCCGGCTGGGTCGGAGATTTTCTCCGCGCAGTGACTGGGTGTTGTGTTGTCCTAATCATAATGATTTCATCCCTGTCGACGCGCAAGTCGCCGAACTGGCGTCAAGTCGAAAGACTTGCACCCGGCGAACGGTCTACCCGACGGGAGGCCCTATTCACACGACCGCTCCCATATCCTAATTGCGCATGCCTGACCTTCCGCGAGTGGACTACGTTGCCACTGCTCTATTTACAGCCATTTTCTTTGGAAGTACAGCTCAAAGTGTACAACAAAAATCCTTTATTAACACAATTTAGTGATTTGAAACTGAACACGCCGCTCCCCTCTTCCAGGGCCGTTTTCTTGCACCCCAAATTCTGGCATAGAAAACTACTTACGTCTCGGGGATATGCATCAACTATATCAGGATTAAGCACTAATATGCGACAGCTATTTATCAAGGTCAGCCGTGGATGCATGTCTTGACCTACGTCTTCTGGTTGATAGTGATATCTTTACTGAACTCAGTTTATAGGAACTTTAATTTCTTGGAATATCTGACATGCAAAGATTTAAAAAAATCTCACCAAGGAACTTTGCTCGACAGATGTTCGTACTCGTATCCATTGAGAATGATGGCTGTTACACAAACTAAGTTGTTAAGTTCAATATCACGCACATGCGAAAGGCTACCGTGACCCAGTTATCATTTCAACACGTAACCTTTGTATAATGTCTGTAGTCTAGCCTATCAGAGATGATATTGTATCTAATTTACGTTTTTAACTATTTTCATTTGCACTCGAATTCGCGTTCCTCTTACCATAAACTTACTGTCATATTACACTACTGGCCATTAAAATTGCTACGCCACGAAGATGACGTGCTATAGACGCGAAATTTAAGCGACAGGAAGAAGATGCTGTGCCATGCAAATGATTAGCTTTTCAGAGCATTCACACAAGGTTAGCGCCGGTGGCGACACCTACAACGTGCTGACATGAAGGAAGTTTCCAACCGATTTCTCATACACAAACAGCAATTGACCGGCGTTGCCTGGTGAAACGTTGTTGTGATGCCTCGTGTAAGGAGGAGAAATGCGTACCATCACGTTTCCGACTTTGATAAAGGTCGGATTGTAGCCTATCGCGATTGCGGCTTAGCGTATAGCGACATTGCTGCTCGCGTTGGTCGAGATCCAATGACTGTTAGCAGAATCTGGAATCGGTGGGTTCAGGAGGGTAATACGGGACGCCGTGCTGTATCCCAACGGCCTCGTGTCACTAGCAGTCGAGAGGACAGACATCTTATCCGCATGGCTGCAACAGATCGTGCAGCCACGTCTCGATCCCTGAGTCAACAAATGGGGACGTTTGCAAGACAACAACCATCTACACGAACAGTTCGACGACGTTTGCAGCAGCATGGACTATCAGCTGGGAGACAGTGGCTGCGGTTACCCTTGACGCTGCATCACAGACAGGACTGCCTGCGATGGTGTACTCAACGACGAACCTGGGTGCACGAATGGCAAAACGTTGTTTTTTCGGATGAATCAAGGTTCTGTTTACAGCATCGTGATGGTCGCATCCGTTTTTGGCGACATCGCGGTGAACGCACATTGGAAGCGTGTACTCGTCATCGCCATGGTGGCGTATCACCCGGCGTGATGGTATGGCGTGCCATTGGTTACACGTCTCGGTCACCTCTCGTTCGCATTGACGGCACTTTGAACAGTGGACGTTACATTTCAGATGTGTTACGACCCATGGCTCTACCCTTCATTCGATCCCTGTGAAACCCTACATTTCAGCAGGATAATGTTGCAGGTCCTGTACGGGCCTTTCTGGATCGCGAAAATGTTCGACTGCTGCCCTGGCCAGCACATTCTCCAGATCTCTCACCAACTGAAAACGTCTGGTCAATGGTGGCCGAGCAACTGAATCGTCACAATACGCCAGTCACCACTGTTGATGAACTGTGGTATCGTGTTGAAGGTGCATGGGCCGCTGTACCTCTACATGCCATTCAAGCTCTGTTTGGCTCAATGCCGAGGCGTATCAAGGCCGTTGTTACGGCCAGAGGTTGTTGTTCTGGGTACTGATTTCTCAGGATCTATGCACCCAAATTGCGTGAAAATGTAATCACATGTCAGTTCTAGTATAGTATATTCGTCCAATGAATACCCGTTTATCATCTGCATTTCTTCTTGTTGTAGCAATTTTAATTGCCAGTAGTGTATTTTCTGCCATGCGTTTCTCGCGGAGTTTCCATATTTTCCTCCAGCCCCCGTATTTTCCTTTCTACCTTCCTAAAACTGCCTTCGAAAGCAGCGTGCTTTCTCCTTCACAAAACGCGTTCGCTGTTGTTCTTGCTTGTAGTATGTGTATGCACCAAGTTTTGCTACCTCTTGTGCCTGCGACCGTCGTACCAACATATGTGAAAACAAACATACATCTTAAGAGCTTGAGCTTAATCACACAACGAAGGTAACGGACCACCAAATACTTATTTGATAACTGCCCGCAACAAAACGTCTGCGCCAACGCTGAAGGATAACATTAACCCTAAATATTGGAAATTTGAGATAAGTTCCTATAGGACCAAAGTGCTGAGGACATCAGTCCCTAGGCTTACACACTACTTAATCTGACTTAAACTAACTTACTCTAAGGACAACACACACACCGATGCCCGAGGACGACTCGAACCTCCGACGGGGGAAGCCGCGCGAACGGTGGCAAGGCGCCTTAGATTACTAAACCCTCGAAAAATTTACGGTTTCATCAGCGTGTAAAACCAGATATTTTGTACCTAATTTGGTATGTAGCTAGCCATTGGATAGCTAATAATTGTAACTGACTTATGCATAACCCATACATTATGACTTCGTTTGACTAAATTTCGAGTAGCAAAATTTTGCGACTGTTTAGTAGCAATGAAACATTTTCCCCCTTTGTGTTCTAGGGTTAAGCTACACACATTAGTATATTATTTTAAACGTATTGTATTGTATTGTATGTTAACCGGGGACCTAGAAACGACGGAGAGGCTCCGTCCCCGTCGCAGCCTCAGTGGTCCACTACGACTGCCGCAGTCCACTTCACCCCTCCGCCGCGCTACACCGAACCCAGGGTTATTGTGGGGTTCGGCCCCCGGTGGACCGCCCCAGGGAACGTCTCACACCAGACGAGTGTAACCCCTATGTTTGCGTGGTAGAGTAATGGTGGTGTACGCGTACGCGGGGAACTTGTTTACACAGCAATCGCCGACATAATGTATCTGAGGCGGAATAAGGGGAACCAGCCCGCATTCGCCGAGGCAGATGGAAAACCGCCTAAAAACCATCCAAAGACTGGCCGGTTCACCGGACCTCGACACAAATCCGCCATGCGGATTCGTGCCGGGGACCAGGCGCTCCTTCCCGCTCGGAAAGACGTGCGTTAGACCGCACGGCCAACCGTCCGGGCATTATTTTAAAGGTAATACTATGTAGTTGAAATCGTCTGAAAAAGAACTTCGAATAAAAGTAGCATGTCAATGTAAATGAAAGCATAACGTAACTAGCCACAGAATTTTAAATGTTTTTAATTTAGGAAATGTCCTGGAGGGTTTACTGCCTCAACCTGCGGGAGTTCCAATGTTTATCTCCGGTGCATTGTCTCTGGGAGCCCACCTATGTAGTCATATCTGTGTTACTGTGCGATTACGCTTTTATCGAGAGCATTGCACTTCAGCGCAACACATTTACTGTTCATAAACTTCAGCAAAGATAACCATTTTCACGCTCAGTATTGGTGGCACGTAAAGTTCACTTTTCAACAAAGATATAGAGTAAAAGTTAAATGTAGTTGTCTAACGTCGTCATACAGCAGAGTCACGTATAAAGTTTGTAGGTTTTCGCAGTATTGCTAGATACTCAAGTACGCGATTTATTGGATGGAGTAATCGTAATCATATTATAGGCATGGCTGACAACACTAACGGTTTGCAGTTTTGCTACGTTGAATACAGATGTTACACATGCTTCGCTGCGATTAGTGGTCTACCATTCTTCGGCATTTACCGTGAAGCACGACTCAAATACCGTAACGGAGAGACGCAACATTGCTTCGAGAAGGTTATTTCCTCCTCAAGCGCCTGCTGCGTGTACAAACAGCGGAGAAACTGTTTTAATGCCGTAGTTCACGTCTCTGAAAGCATGATGCACACTGTCAAGAAAAGGGCAACAGATTTGTCATTTATATTTTACCATCAGCTTTAAGAATTCAGATGAATGTGATTAAGAATGAGTAACAACGAATTCTTGTTCAGAAAAAAACAGAACACCTTGAACGACCAGAGATGGGACGTTCATATTCGCAGGACATGAGTCGTGGAATGATGGCGGCATGAGGACACTTTTGATATTAAATTGATATGCCAATTAATTAAACTGATCTATTAATTATAACCACCCGCACCACTACGCCAAGGATGATGTCATGTGTTTTCCCCAACCGACACCATCCTCCCCACCCCTGCCCCTTTTCCTTTTTTCAGCTACTCTATTTTTTATTTATTTATTTATTTATTTATTGTTCCGTGGGACCAAATTAAGGAGAAGTCTCCATGATCATGGAACGAGTCAATACATGAAATTATAACACGACATTAGAAACAGATAAAATGAAATATAAAAAAAACATATTCAGGTGACAAGTCGTAAGTTTAAATGAAGAAAATCAACAATGTAACATTGGAATTTGCTTAACTTTTTAGTTCTTCCAGGAGCTCCTCGACAGAATAGAAGGAGTGAGCCATGAGGAAATTCTTCAGTTTAGACTTAAAAGAGTTTGGGCTACTGCTTGGTGATAGTTTCGAATTTTGTCCGAAATTTCGAATTTAGGTGGGAATTTGGAATTGTGGTGGGAATTTCATTTTCCCAGGGTTGTGCTGCCGACCCACCCCACTCTCGACCCGGGAATTGGCGGGAAATTAAAAATGGCTGGGCCCTTTCTGGGACTCTAACGCTTCTCCTTCTGGATGGGAAGCACAAGTGCACCCCCTCTCCCTCCAACAATCGAAACTATCCAGATGCAGCAGAGGAAAGTTAGATTAGTGTACTTTATTTATTTTGGTTGGAAACTGAAGTAAAGATCGGTCCTAATTAGGTAAGTTACCATAAAGATCTGTCCTAATTACACAACTATATGCATAGCTTTACACAAGGAGCACCTAAAATCGCAACAGATCTCAAAAATCGACGATGCCATACAACTGCTGTTATCCTGCTGGGAAAAAATTTCAAAATACCACTCGAAACTTGTGCCAGACACACTCAAACCCTACCGTTCACTTCAAGCTGGCAGGAAAAAGTCTTAAGTGGAAGGTACTATATTTTTTTTGGGAGGGGGGAGGAGGGAGGGAGAAATATGTTCAACTGATGAGAAGCAGATAGAGAGGATTTTAATAAGTGTATTACCTATAAGCATACAGCTGAGGACTACGTCTATCACTGTTTGGTGTCAGAGTTCGCTACAGACGAATCCCACTGCATTGCTCGACAGCCACCCTGCAGGTGAGTTAATCTAAATTCAGGAAAGCCAATACACGCTACCACAACTGATGGAAAATGTTTCACTGTTCTAATTACACATCGAAATCGTCGTGAAAAATGCCAGCACTCATAATCAACAGGTCATAAACAACATATGTACTAGGGACTAGGCTTTTTCAGCTGCTACCACTTCCGCATGACGCCTATGTTGACCACACCCGTATGCCGTATCTGATGGCAGAACCTTCAGTCCAATGCAGCCCCGGCGAGCATGTGGCCGCTCTTTGCTAACGATACCGGCATACACAACAGGCTACAATGCCCACTGAACAAAGCAAGATAAATGACAGTCAATTTGACTGTGCAATTTGACTGTCTAAAATGTAACCATCCCCAGGAGGCCCACAACCGCCTCGGGCGCCCACACACACTGGGACCACCTCCCTACCGAAACCGCATGCCGTTCTCGAATGGAGAACACTTTTATTTAATGTTTACGCACCTCCTATAGGCGAGCATATATTAAAAAAAACACAGTTGTGACGATAATTAATATCCTCTTTCCACGAAAATAGGTGCAGTCCATTTCTATTTAGTTTTATGAGCAAAAGTGATATAGTTTTTACATTCGACTGAAGTATAGAATTCACATCTCTCTGTCCCCTCGCCTCCTGCTATTTTATGACATCCAACAAAGTGAAGAAAAAAAACTACAGCACTGCTGCCAATTACAGATGACCAAGCTCCAGAGGTCAGAATGATTTCTTTCAGTCTCATGGACAAAATGACTTGACTTGAGAGCATCCCCCACGCTCAAATCAGTGTTTGTAAATAAATTGTCATGCACTTGTGTATTACAAACATTTCAGACATGTGAAATAACATTAAGATTACAGTCTTACACTTTCACATGGCAGAAAAAACACAATCATTATACATTCGACAACAACAAGTTATAAAGCAAGAGGAGATTGTTGTTTTGTACACTATGACAGGTCTCATTTTACTAAAGCTATATTGCACTGGCGTTTATGAAACAAATTGTGAGAGTATGTCTTGTAAGAGAACCACCTAACATCACCTAGTAGAGAACCCTGTAAGATCCCTCCAATACATAGAAAACAAATACTATACGTGTGATGACATATGACTTTTTTGCTCCATAACTCACCTCTAGCGATGTGTTTGTAAAATTTCTGTCATCCAGCAGACAATCATTCGCAATAGCAACAGATTCTTGTGTTCTAGTTCTGTAAGAAATTCAATCATCACAGAACAGCCTGTTTCATGCAATCTACTCACACATCGGGAATACACTGTCATTTCTAGATTCCACAATGAGCTACAATTCAAGATATGTCTACTTTATAATTAGAGGCTATGAAGTATGAAATAGCACAGGACTTGAGGTAACATGCATTTTTAAACATACAATCATATCGATAGTCATAAAAACAGTCATCATTCCACAAGAATAGATTTAGTCGATTTTTATTAGTTTTATGAGCAAAATCGTTGTAGTTTGAGAGCATTCAGCATGTTCAAATTACAAATTTTCACACACAAGGGCATTACATTCATTTCAGATGTATGAAATACCTATACAGATCAGCATCCACATCATTTAGTACATTTGAGAGCACTCCTCATCGTTATTTTGTAATATCCGGCAGGTAAAAAACTACGAACTATCTCCACGCAAACTTTCACCAGTCATACCACTCCTTGTAATAGAACCTCCTATAAGATTTTACCATGTCTCTCTCTTCTGATACATCAAAAAAAAAACACTGTCTGTGTGTTGACATCGAGCATATTACATACACATGTATCGCTCCACTGGAACAGGTGGCCAGTGGTTGCGGTCACTTGCACAGACTTATGTAAAGTTTTGTTGCCTGTACTGGAGTAAGACCACAACCAACAGACCATCAATCACAAGAGAGGGTTCCTGTGTTGTTCTTTCATAAGCAGTTTAATGCATTGTTTTTCAGTTGTAACATATCCAAGCAGTGTATGACTACAGCTTTGTACACTGTCATACACTTTGTTTTTCTATCATGTCTTTGAGGTCTGTGTCAGGTGCTAAAACAATATTGACAAATTTCGATACATTGGCTCTCACAGAAAGCTGAACATTGCATGGTGTAAACTATGCTGCTCCCACAACACACACGATGGTAAAAATAAACGAGAGAGGCAATATTTCTCATTGACAAAAATGTGGAAGAGATCCCAACATATGGAAACTGGAAGAGCTTGTGGCATTTTAGCGTGTTTCCAAACAGCTATCCAAAGGTGATGACCTATACAGTTAATCTCATCTGCCCCATTGATAGGGTAGCAGATATCTCGGTGTTCCATTCTGAAGTTCATTGTTTCCTCATTTTTCAGCATACCAGTAGATGGATGGGAAAGACCTTGTCAATATGGGTGGATGTACTGTACTAAGAACTGCAGTTGATACCACAATCAATTTTAGCAATTTCACCAGATGTTCTGCAATTTCAACACCAGCCAATGACACAGCAGAATGCTTCCCAATATCTGTACCATTGCTAAATCACCCCTACACTGCTTTGCAAGTACCATATTCTAATCGCTACAGTCTGGAACCACGCGGCTGATACGCTCGCAGGTTCGAATCCTGCATCGGGCATGGATGTGTGTGATGTCCTTAGGTTAGTTAGGTTTAAGTAGTTCTAAGTTCTAGGGGACTGATGACCTCAGATGTTAAGTCCCATAATGCTCAGAGCCATTTGAACCATTTTTGCATGCATGTCGAGGAGGGTAGCATCCCTTATCAGTGTACAGTAGACATGAGAGAGGTGTGGTGATAAAACATAGGGGGAGATAGGTCCAGTGTGTGTGTGGGTGCCCGAGATGACTGTGCTCCTGCCTGGGAGCAGTGCAGTGTGGTTACATTTTAGATGATCAAGTTGCACTCGGGGTGACCATCTTTTCTCTTGCTTTGTTCAGGGGACACTATAGCCTGTTGTATATGCCAATGTCATTAGCAGATAGCAGCCACTTGGACAATGCAGCCACATGCTCGCTGGGGCTCCATTGGACTGAAGATTCTGCCATCAGATAGAGCGTAAGGGTGTGATCAACATAGGTATCATGTGGAAGTGGTAGCAGCTAGCCATTTGTAAAAGCCTGTATCTCCACCTATGCTGGGGAGGGGGAGGGAAAGTGAGGGATCAGGGAAGGTGAGAGTGGCTTTAAGTTTGGTACTTCCTGACCACACATCGAGGAGAATGCATGTTCAACTGCTGCCCCTCTCTTCTGGTGTAATGTTTTGAGATGACGATTTTCTCTGGTCCCTAGTACGTATGTTGCATTATTACCCATCAGTTATAAGTGCTGGTATTTTTCACGACAATTTCGATGTGTAATTAGAACAGTGGAACATTTTCTATTAGTTGTGGTAGTGAGTATTGGCCTTCCTGAATTTCGATTACCTGAGCTGAAGGCAGATTGTCGAGCAATGCAGCGGGAGTCTTCTGTAGCGAACTCTGATGTCAAACAGTGATAGACATAGTCCTCAGCTGTATGATTACAGGTAATGCACTTATTAAACTCGTCTCTGTCTGACACCAGCATGTCGTCAATTGAACATATTTCCTACCAAAAAATAAATTACCTTCCACTCCAGGCTTTTTCCTGTCGGCTTGTAGGTGAAAGGTACAGTTTCATGTGGTATTGTGAAATTTTTTCCAGCAGGATAACAGCATTGGTGGGTTATTAATTGAACAATGTACGGGAAGGTGGGGCAAGACGGGGAGGAGGTGGTAAGACGGGGATGGGCTATAAGCTACAGTTAGAGTATTGCCATCTGTGGATAGCTGCGTCAACATCATCAGTACACAGGCCCCAGTGCGTTGACATTGCTGAACCTTAGTTTCACGGCGGTTTCTGTGAGCTTTGCAAGGAACGTACAATTGTTATACTGATTTGCAATGTTTTACACCTTTCGAGGTCCTAAAACATGTGTTTCGTGAACATTTGTCCAGACTGTATATACAGCACTGAATAGTACGTCTTATTAACAGTAAACTGCTGTGTCAGTAGTCAATGTTCACTACATAGTGTTCATGTAGGCGTAACATAACCTGACAGCGTGGTAGGGGGCAAGACAGGGTGGGGCAAGATGGGGACCTTCTCCGTCTTGCCCCTGCTATTTGTCCCACCATTACGTTCTTATCGTCTCGCTGCGGGTTTTGAACAAGTACATTATACGTTGAATACAATTGTATATAGAATGATATTCGTTATTCCAACGTTTCCTAACTAATTACAAAGTATGCCTTAGGCTATATGGTGAATAAAAATACACAAACCGTGCAAAGTCGGTATTTTTGCTATGCTTAAACGACTGACTATTGGAAATATGGTATTTACTATATAATATAGATTACCAGGAATGATCCGAGTCAATAGTACGTTCCACGTGTTTTATTTCAGATGGTTCGCAAGTATCGGCGACGAACGTCTAGGCAAGATTGGTCATTGGAGCCAATGGAAGGCGCTGTAAATGCTGTTATAGAAGGTCATATGGGTTCTTTCAGGACTGCTCGACAGTTCAACGTGCCACAGAAATCTGTGTTTCAGCGTCGGGGTGCCCACGATACTTGTGCAGGGACAGAAAGTGATGATGACGAGGCTGTCCACACTTGTGTACTACGTGAATGTAAGAGGCCTAAATAAAACGTACTGCCTGATTCTACAATTCGCAGAACCATGTTTCGAAACCTTATCGTCATATGATTACGTTATTCCAGTCCTTATTTAAGCTTTAGAGATGAATTCATGCCAGTTCCCCATCTTACCCCGCATATGGGGCAAGACCGGGAATTGGTAGTTTATGTTTCAAATCGAGATATTTCTAACTAAATGTAACAAGTTTGCAGGTTTCTTTGCATGCTATTGTAATTCAATGGTTAAGTAAACAAATGATAATCAAACCTACTTGAATTTGTTTATTTTTGTCCCTTTTGTAAGGGTTTAAAGTTAGTTTCCGCATCTTGCCCTGCCTTCCCCTAATTAATCAGTGTATCTGTTTGATATCAAAATTTTCCTCATGCCGCCATCGTCGCACTACTGACATGTATGTTAGAATGTTCCGCAGAAATTATTGGCATTTCAGTCACATTGGTTCACTACGTGTCCTGTTGCCTAGTAGACATAGGGTCTGCCATGTACCTTGATAACTTGTTCCATGCATGATGGCATCGATGTGTATAAGGCGTGAATGGCATCCCGTGTTGTAGCCATCCATGCTGCATTTCTCTATTCCAAAGTTCATCTTCTGTGGTTGGTACTGGGCACAGCGCTGCACCTATTGTTTCACCACATCCCATACACCTACGATTGGCGACAAGTCTGGTGATCTGACGCGCCAGAGCGAAAGGCTGGCATCCTGTGACACCCAGAAGGCATGTGCTCGTGCAAGAACAAGTGGTCGTGCGTGTCTTGCTGAAAAATTGCATCTGGGGTGTTGCGTAGAAAGGGTATGGCTACAGAGTGCAGGATGTCATTCACATAGGTCACACTCGTGATAGTTCCCTGAAAGCTCACCAACTATGGTTTGTGGTTGTTTCCAACAGCATCCCACACTGTAAGGCTAACAGCCGTGTACCGCAAGTCTCTAGAGGAACGGAAGGTTCCATATGATTGGAAAAGAGCACAGGTAGTCCCAGTCTTCAAGAAGGGTCGTCGAGCAGATGCGCAAAACTATAGACCTATATCTCTGACGTCGATCTGTTGTAGAATTTTAGAACATGTTTTTTGCTCGAGTATCATGTCGTTTTTGGAAACCTAGAATCTACTCTGTAGTAATCAACATGGATTCTGGAAACAGCGATCGTGTGAGACCCAACTCGCTTTATTTGTTCATGAGACCCAGAAAATATTAGATACAGGCTCCCAGGTAGATGCTATTTTCCTCGACTTCCGGAAGGCGTTCGATACAGTTACGCACTGTCGCCTGATAAACAAAGTAAGAGCCTACGGAATATCAGACCAGCTGTGTGGCTGGATTGAAGAGTTTTTAGCAAACAGAAAACAGCACGTTGTTATCAATGGAGAGACGTCTACAGACGTTAAAGTAACCTCTGGCGTGCCACAGGGGAGTGTTATGGGACCATTGCTTTTCACAATATGTGTAAATGACCTACTAGATAGTGTCGGAAGTTCCATGCGTCTTTTCGCGGATGATACTGTAGTATACGGAGAAATTGCAGCATTAGAAAGTTGTAGCGAAATGCAGGAAGATCTGCAGCGGATAGGCACTTGGTGCTGGGAGTGGCAACTGAACCTTAACATAGACAAATGTAATGTATTGCGAATACATAGAAAGAAGGATCCTTTATTGTATGATTATATGATTGCGGAACAAACACTGGTAGCAGTTACTTCTGTAAAATATCTGGGAGTATGCGTGCGGAACGATATGAAGTAGAATGATCATATAAAATTAATTGTTGGTAAGGCGGTTACCAGGTTGAGATTCATTGGGAGAGTCCTTAGAAAATGTAGTCCATCAACAACGGAGGTGGCTTACAAAACACTCGTTCGACCTATATTTGAGTATTGCTTATCAGTGTGGGATCCGTACCAGATCGGGTTGACGGAGGAGATAGAGAAGATCCAAAGAAGAGCGGCGGGTTTTCGTCACAGGGTTATTTGGTAACCGTGATAGCTTTACGGAGATGTTTAGCTAACTCAAGTGGCAGACTCTGCAAGAGAGGCGCTCTGCATCGCGGTGTAGCTTGCTCGCCAGGTTTCGAGAGGGTGCGTTTCTGGATAAGGTATCGAATATATTGCTTCCCCCTACTTATACCTCCCGAGGAGTTCACTAATGTAAAATTAGAGAGATTCGAGCGCGCACGGAGGCTTTCAAACTGTCATTCTTCCCGCGAACCATACGCGACTGGAACAGAAAAGGGAGGTAATGACAGTGGCACGTAAAGCGCCCTCCGCCACACACCGCTGGGTGGCTTGCGGAGTATAAATGTAGATGTTGATGTAGATTTGACGCTGTATGTCTTGTGCGAATGCAAGCACTGTGATGCTGCTTCCCCTGTCTGCGGAGAACCAAAATGCAGCCACCATTTCGAAACAAAAATAGCCTGGATTCCTTAGAAAACACTATCTGATGCCATTCCTGTCCCCAGTGACATCGTCCCATACACCACTGCCATCTAGCACGTTTCTGCACACTCGTTAAAGGTAGGCAAACCATGTCGTAATAAACAGCGATGGATTGTCTCCCCTGATAGTGTACCATGTGTTACATTGTTCCACTGCTGCATCAGAGCTGAGGAGATCGCAAACATGTCCTGCAATGTCATTCGGACGAGGTGTCGGTCCTCTCGGGGAGGAGGGGGTGGTCTGCGTGATGCGCCCTGACCCATCTGGTTGTGTTCCACGGCCTTCCGTGAACCATTCTGCACACATTCGTTGCGCTACCGAAACACTTCGTCCCACACAAGTAGCAATTTGCCGGATAGATGCATCACATTCTCTCGTGCCAGTAACGCGGCCTCTTTCAAACTCACTTATTAGACGGTACGGTTCGCGCATACGCCTGCGAGGCATCTTGCACGACTGCTCAAGTCACACTGATCCACTACCTTCGGTTTATAGCGACAACGAGAGCCGCAGCCATATTTTAACGGTAGGTGGTGTTGCGTCGCGGTATCTATGTTGACCTTGCACCCGCGGACCGACATGGTTCAAACGCTATTGATTTGTCCAGAAAATACTAATGTACATGTCCTACGAATATCAACATCCTATCTCTAGTCGTTCAAGGTTTTCTGTTTTTCATGAAGATGAGTGTAAATCACCTTGTTTGCTACTTTGTACTGATATCCTAACACTCATTGGGTTTGAAAATGCGTTTCAGAAAGGAAGTTCAATATCAACGGGAAACAGCTGTAATTTCACTTACAGATTGGAGACCAGCAACGCGTCAATCTGCGCTGTAGAAAGTACTGCAGGTATGGGAGGGATCACACAATGACGGGAACTGATTAATACTGTCGAGTTGCATTATCCCGAATTCAGCTTATTTCTAGCAAGCTGCCTACAAATATTTTGTATTTGACTAGTTTATTACTGTCGTGTCAGTAAAATAGGTATCATATTAGCAGATAACTAAAATATTTTGAGACAATGTTGAAATTGATAATCCTGCAATAATAAATATTTACACTTTGCTGCCCTCTGTTGTCATCGTATTAATTGCACAGTTCCGTTTCTAAAATCGCTTTCGGTTGTTAAGATTCCCTAGACTACACTTAAGGTGTCTTCCTTCCCCTAAAATGAGTAACCTTTGGATTACAGGATCAGTTCGTATGAAAGTTCGCATTTCAAATACGTGGAAAATGTGCGTTCACTGTCGTTCTCACCTGATTGTCTATGACAACAGTAACAGAGTGGTACTTGATCTGAGGCCAAGTGATTCTAATCTCAATTGGATAATAAAGTAATTGACCAATAGAGGAAATAAAGTCGAGAAGCAATATCCCTGATCACCACATCATGGCCGCGCGGGGTAGCCGCGCGGTCTAAGGCTTCTTGTCACGGTCCGTGCGGCTCCCCACGTCGGACGTTCGAGTCCTCTCTCGGGCATGGTTGTGTGTGTCGTCCTTAGCGTAAGTCAGTTTAAGTTAAATTAAATAGTATGTAAGCTTAGGGACCGATAACCTAAGCAGTTTGGTCCCATAAGATCTTACCATAAATTTCCAAATTTTTTGCACATCAAGATCCAATTAAGGACCAGACGTTGTGAGAACTACTCCCGTTGAATGTTCATGACACACTTCAAAAAATTGCAAACATCAATCCAGCGCTGAGTCTGCTTAAATGTGTTAATGCTATGGTGAAAGCCCTAGAAGTACCCAGCCCGAATCTTTATCTTGGAGTAAATTTGCGATCGCGAGAATTACTACATAGTATAAAAATAACTGCCTCGATCGCGTAGATTTACTAATCCTTATTATGACGCGCCCCGCCTCTGTAGCTGAATGGTCAGTTGTAGATGACTGCCATGCGGAGGACCCGGGCTCAATTCCTGGTACTGTCAAGTGCACTCACTCAGCCTCGTAATGTCACTTGAGGTGCTACTTGGATTCCGTGGTCTGGAAAAAGGGCAAAACGGCTGGGAGAGGGGTGTGCTGGGCACATGCCCCCCCCTATAACGCATCCGCATGACGTCGCAAGGCAGAGGGTGACACGGCGGCCGGTCGGCTTCCCTTGTGCCTTCAAGGCCTGGAGAGGAGCTCGTTATTATGATGCATATCGACGTCAGTTATAATCAGATATATAAGATAAAATGTTATGTAAGGAGGATTTTACATAAGCCAAAGAAACTGGTTAACAAGGAACTTGGTGATTTTTATAACATACTGAGGTCTAAGACAGCTCACCTAGGCTGCCAACTTCTGTAACACCCCAATACTGAGCACCAACGATAACCAAAAACTTTTACGCCGGTGAGCTGATTATTAAGGGAAGGATATTCACAATGAAGTAAGCAGCTAACTTGGTTTAGTGTAAAATACTGTATCAATAACGTTGAATGTAGATACTACAGAGCTTTTTTATACACTTACAAAACATTCAAAATTTTGAACATCGAATGTTAACATACTCCATGAAAATGTAAAATCCTATTTACCTATTTCTTTTGCTTTATTTTCGCCTTGAATGAATACTGTTACTGACTCATGCTAGCCAAGGATATTCCTCTTCTCATCTTTCTAGATGAACACACAGCCTTGCACTCTCTTGGGGGATAGTACTTTGATAATATTCCCACGCTCGGGTTCCCGGGTTCGATTCCCGGCGGGGTCAGGGATTTTCTATGCCTCTTGATGACTGGGTGTTGTGTGATGTCCTTAGGTTAGTTAGGTTTAAGTAGTTCTAAGTTCTAGGGGAGTGATGACCATAGATGTTAAGTCCCATAGTGCTCAGATCCATTTGATAATATTTCTATTTGTACGATGTCCACAATGGACGATTCACGTCTATTGTCTACGCTAATTTCTGTTTATTCCGAGTTGCAGTTGGCATCAGCTAGTTGAAATAAGACATCCTTCATTGTTGTGTCAATTTTTCAAACTTTAGAGTTTTGTTTGGTAAAAAATAGGCTGTATTATTTCAGATACTTTGACGTCTTAAGCTACACTATAAATAATGCGAAAACGAACTTAAACGCATTGGCTAATAATAAATAAAAAATGTTCAAATGTGTGTGAAATCTTATGGGACTCAACTGCCAAGGTCATCAGTCCCTAACCTTACACACTACTTAACCTAAATTATCCTAATGACAAACACACATACCCATGCCCGAGGGAGGACTCGAACCCCCGCCGGGACCAGCCGCACAGTCCATGACTGCAGCGCCCTCGACCGCTCGGCTAACCCCGCGCGGCAATAATAAATAAGTAATGTGATGTACCGTACCGTGATTCGGACAAAGCCGATACACGACAAACTCTTACTTCAATGTACTGATCGGCGACATTCTTGTTATTTCAACAGAAGCTTTACAACGATGAGGCAAATTAGGGGAAAAATATTAAACATGTGATTTTAGCATCCCATACGAGGTCTTCATGCGATAATTTTTTAACCTTCACATACGGGAGCTCCTTTACCATGCTGGATGGTTGGCACACTACAACTGACAGATACGGCCGAAAAGTTGCCGCAAGGGCGCTACCGTGAGGTGTCTATTGGCGCACTAACAGAACAGTACACAACTGTACTCACACAATAAAACAGAAAAAAGACATGATTCATTTCAAAATTAGTTAAGATTACTAAATGTCTGTGATTTAGACTGTTCTGTTTATGAGCACGAGAATTATACAGACCGGCAAGTGGGCAGCAGATGAAAGCGCATGACAATGTCTCAGTTTATATTGCGAAGTAGGAGACGAAATTCTGTTGTTCTCAGCGATACCGTGGCATGAGGACAGTTACTCGTAGACGCTTTTGGTGGTGAGCCTTTCATCGGCCGGGAGCAAGAGAGAAGTAGACTGGGTAAAACGCCTTCTGGTTGTTTCATTCCATACACATTCATGGCACAAACACCGCACTATAGCGCACAGTAGTCATCATCATGACATCCTAAACACTATCGGCTGGACAAAGGTACTGGGCGACAGGTCACCCACACTAGGATCTTGCCGTAAGTAAGTATTATGTGGAGTATGTCACACCGATACTACACTCAACCGATGAGTACGTGAACTCAGCTGCGCGCTACACGACATAACCTATGGAGAACAATATCGAGGTAAATACCGTTTTAGAGATTTAAATCCTTCGCTGAGAGCAGCTGCGGCGTCCTTTGCAGCGGATATCACGGACGAAACGGCAGCTGAGCGGCGCGTGTAAGTGAGGCGCTACAACAGGTGCGTCGCTGGCGAGGCCCCGAGCTGCACTGGCTGGCTGAACTGGCGCGCCGCCAGCGCGCGGACCACGGGCCGCGCAGAGCACAGGCCGGACGCTCGCTTTCCCGCCCCGCCGATAGCAGCAGCAACAGCAGTACGCCGGCGCGGCCGACCTTGGCTGCCTCTTCCAGACGAGTTTGCGTGCGGCCAGTCTCATCCGCAACATGACCGCGAGGCGTGCTACAGGTATTCTGCAAACCCCCCACCGAGGTCTAGACGGAGACTGCGTTTTACTGACCACTATTTACATACCAAAACGGACTACCGACATCTGCTTTTAAGGTACACTGCCTGACAGAAGAGTGAAGCAAGCAGAAGGGGAAGAGAGAACGAAACGAAACTTCACAGCCTGAGAGAGTTGTTGTTGTTGTGGTCTTCAGTCCAGAGACTGGTTTGATGCTACCCTATCCTGTGCAAGCCTCTTCATCTCCCAGTACCTACTGCAACCTACATCCTTCTGAATCTGTTTAGTGTATTCATCTCTTGGTCTCCCTCTACGATTTATCCTCCACGCTGCCCTCCAATACTAAATTGGTGATCCCTTGATGCCTCTGCAGAACATGTCCTACCAACCGATCCCTTCTTCTAGTCAAGTTGTGCCACAAACTTCTCTTCTCCCCAATCCTATTCAGTACCTGCTCATTAGTTATATGATCTACCCATCTAATCTTCAGCATTCTTCTGTAGCACCACATTTCGAAAGCTTCTATCTCTTCTTGTCCAAACTAGTTATCGCCCATGTTTCACTTCCATACATGGCTACGATCCATACAAATGCTTTCAGAAACGACTTTCTGACACTTGCATCTATACTCGATGTTAACAAATTTCTCTTCTTCAGAAACACTTTCCTTGCCATTGCCAGTCTACAATTGATATCCTCTCTACTTCGACCATCATCAGTTATTTTGCTCCCCAAATAGCAAAACTCCTTTACTACTTTAAGTGTCTCATTTCCTAATCTAATTCCCTCAGCATCACCCGACTTAATTAGACTACATTCCATTATCCTCATTTTGCTTTTGTTGATGTTCATCTTATATCCTCCTTTCAAGACACTGTCCATTCCATTCAACAACTCTTCCAAGTCCTTTGCTGTCTCTGACAGAATTACAATGTCATCAGCGAACCTCAACGTTTTTATTTCTTCTCCATAGACTTCAATACCTACTCCGAATTTTTCTTTTGATTTCTTTACTTCTTGCTCAATATACAGATTGAATAACATCGGGAATAGGCTGCAACCCTGTCTCACTCCCTTCCCAACCACTGCTTCCCTTTCATGCCCGTCGACTCTTATAACTACCATCTGGTTTCTGTACAAATTGTAAATAGCCTTTCGCTCCCTGTATTTTACCCCTGCCGCCTTTAGAATTTGAAAGAGAGTATTCCAGTCAACATTGTCAAAAGCTTTCTCTAAGTATGTGATGTTGTTGCACTGATTACAAAATTAAGTGAAATTTACAAAGAACTTTGCAGTATGGGCCTATTTACCTTTGTGGCGTTGCACCCCCTCTGACCTCCATACATCCATTGATTCGATTGGTAAGGGTACCGTTGTATCCTCTCGTGCGGCAACCTGACCAACAACTGTTGTAACTCATCCTTGATAACGTATACTGGCGATGGGACGGATTTAACGCCCGAAGGAAGGAAGACTGGATTTAACGTCTAGTCGACATCGAGGTCATTATAGACGGTGCACAAGCTTGGATTGTATCGAGGATGGGGAAGGAAATCGGCCATGCCCTTGCAAAGAAACTATCCCGGCATTTGCCTGGCGTGATTTAGGGAAGTCACGAAAAACCTAAATCTGGATGGCTGGACACAGATTTGAACAGTCGTCCTTCCGAATGCGAGTCCATTGTGCTAACCACTGGATCACCTCGCTCTCTAATGTCCGAGTTAGTACTACTCATGTTTTATCGTGAATAGATCTGAAGTCTTGCTGGCCACGGGAGTTCCTCAACATCACGCCAACAGTTCATAGAGACATGTGCCACCTGTGAACGAGCACTGTTCAAAAATGGTTCAAATGGCTCTGAGCACTACGGGACTTAACAGCTGTGGTTATCAGTCCCCTAGAACTTAGAACTACTTAAACCTAACCAACCTAAGGACATCACACACATCCATGCCCGAGGCAGGATTCGAACCTGCGACCGTAGCAGACGAGCACTGTACTTTTGACAAATGATCCAGCAGTACAGTAGCCTGACAGGTAACATCTAAGGACGCAGGATGTTCGTTACGTACCATTGTGTCATCAGAGTACCTTCAATCAGTATTAGCCACGACCTTAAATCATATCCGATAGCTCCCTACACGACGCCACGATTAACACCTCTCTGTCTCTCCAAAACATTGGAAGAATGAGACATATTCCCAGGTCGCCGCCATACTTGCTGACGGTGCTTATCCGAGGTAGTGCAGGACTGCGATTCGTCGCTGAACACAATGTGACGTAACTAATCAGCAGTTGGTGAAACTTCCTGGCAGATTAAAACTGTGTGCCCGACCGAGACTCGAACTCGGGACCTTTGCCTTTCGCGGGCAAGTGCTTTACCAACTGAGCTACCGAAGCACGACTCACGCCCGGTACTCACAGCTTTACTTCTGCCAATATCTCGTCTCCTACCTTCCAAGCTTGGAAGGTAGGAGACGAGATACTGGCAGAAGTAAAGCTGTGAGTATTGGGCGTGAGTCGTGCTTCGGTAGCTCAGTTGGTAAAGCACTTGCCCGCGAAAGGCAAAGGTCCCGAGTTCGAGTCTCGGTCGGGCACACAGTTTTAATCTGCCAGGAAGTTTCATATCAGCACACACTCCGCTGCAGAGTGAAAATCTCATTCCAGCAGTAGGTGCTTCCTGGTCGTGGTTCAAATGGTTCAAATGGCTCTGAGCACTATGGGACTTAACTTCTGAGGTCATCAGTCCCCTAGAATTTAGAACTACTTAAACCTAACTAACCTAAGGACATCACACACACCCATACCAGAGGCAGGATTCGAACCTGCGACCGCAGCCGTCGCGCGATTCCAGACTGTAGCGCCTAGAACCGCTCGGCCACCCCGGCCGGCCCTGGTCGTGGCACCACTACGAGGGGCGTTCAATAATTACCGCAGCACAATTTTTTCTCGGTCAGTTTCGGTTGAAAAAATGCGGAATTTGTTGTGGGACGTCGGGGAATATCCTCGCTTCAGGCCTTATACGCTGAAGAGCCTAAGAAACTGGTTCACCTGCCTAATATCGTGTAGGGCCCCCGCGAGCACGCAGAAGTGCCGCAACACGTCATATCATGGACTCGACTAGTGGCTGTAGTAGCGCTGGAGGGAATTGAGACCATGAATCCTGCAGGCGTGTCCATAAATGCGTAAGAGTACAAGGGGTGGAGGTCTCTTCTGAGCAATACGTTGCAAGGCATCCCAGATTGCTCAATAATGTTCATGCCTTGGGAGTTTGGTGACCAGCGGAAGTGTTTAAATTCAGAAGAGTGTTCCTGGAGCCACTCTGTAGCAATTCTGCACGTGTGGGGTGCCGCATTGTCATGCTGCAATAGCCCAAGTCCATTGGATTGCACATTGGACATGAATAGATGCACATGATCAGACAGGATGCTTAAGTGTACGTGTCACCTGTCAGAGTCGTATCTAGATATATCAGGGGTCACATATCACTCCAACAGCACATGCCCCACACCATTACAGAGCCTCCATCAGCTTCAACAGTCCCCTGTTGACTTGCAGGGTCGATGGATTCATGAGGTTGTCTCCAGACCCGTACACGTCCATCCGCTCGATACGATTTGAAACGAGACTCTTATTACCAGGCAACATGTTTCCAGTCATAAACAGTCCAATGTCGGTGTTGACGGGTCCAGATGAGGCGTAAAGCTTTGTGTTGTACAGTCATCAAGGGTACACGAGTGGCCCTTCGTCTTCGAAAGCCCATATCGATGATATTACGGTATATTGATAATTTTTACTTATGGACCGTCTGACAGCAACTGAATAAAACACAATTTTAGTGCCCTACGCGTTTCGCCTTTATTTTCTGCAAGGCATCATCAGTGACAGGTTGCGTGGACAATTACGCTCCTGTTGCATTTTTGGTGTTGTTCTTCTTCTTATGAATGCCAATTTGCGGTTTTTTCCCACATACCACAGCACTATAAACTGAACGCTTGTTTCAATGCAATGTTTTGGTTTCTGTTCTGTTTCTGTTCTGAAACCAAAACATTGCATTGAAACAAGCGTTCAGTTCATAGTGCTGTGGTATGTGGGAAAAAAACCGAAAACTGGCATTCATAAGAAGAAGAATATCACCAAAAATGCAACAGGAGCGTAATATGTAAGAAATTGTCCACGCAACCTGCCGCTGATGATGCCTTGCAGAAAATAAAGGCGAAACGCGTATGGCACTAAAATTGTGTTTTATTCAGTTGCTGTCAGACGGTCGATAAGTAAAAATTATCAATATACCGTAATATTACACGCAACTGAGGAAGACAGGACCAAAAAAGTTGAAGATATCGATGATGTTTCATTGAATGGTTCGCACCCTGTCACTTGTTGACTGCCCAGCATTTAAAACTGCAGGAACTTGCGGAAAGGTTGTACTTCTGTCTTGCTGAACGATTCTCTTGAATCGTCGTTTCTCCCGTTCTTACAAGATCTTTTTCCGGATGCAGCAATGTTGGAGATCTGATGTTTTGCCGGATTGCTGATATTCAAGGTACAGTCGTGAAATCGTCGTACGGGACAATCCTCTATTCATCACTACGTCGGAAATGCTATCTCCCATCGCTCGTACGCCGACTACAACACCTCGTTCAAACTCACTCAAATCTTGATGACCTGCCATTGTAGCAGCAGTAACCGATCTAACAGCTGCGCCAGACACTTGTTGTCTTATATAGGCGTTGCGACCGCAGCGCCGTATTCTGCCTGTTTACATATCTCTACATTTGAATGCGCAAGCCTATACCAGTTTCTTTGGCGCTTCAGTGAAGTTTCATGAAGTTCTGATAGGTAGCGCCGCTGTATGTAGTCTTCAGAATGCTGTCTGTAACGGAGGTGCGTTCCAAGCAGAGGGCAGCCATTGAGATTCTTTTGAGGGAAAACCAGAGCGTCACAGATATTCATAGACGCTTGCCAAATGTTTACAGAGACCTGAAAATGAAAAAAGCACGGTGAATCGTTGGGCCAGGCCTCTGTCATCATCGCAACAAGGTCGGGCAAACCCGTCCGATCTCCCGCGAGCTGGCCGGACACACACAGCTGTGACTCCTGCAATAGTGGAACGTGCGGACACTCTCATTCGCTGCAAAACTGGACGTCTCTGTTGCCAGTGCTGACACACTCGTCCACCAGCTGGGTTACTCAAAGCTATGTTCCTACTGGGCTCCACACTGCATAATAGAAGTCCAGAAAGAGCAACGAAGGACCATCTAAACGAAATTGTTTGCGTGTTACGTGGCTGGTCGTGACAATTTTTTTTGGAATGTCGTCACAGGCGATAATACTTGGTTCCATCACTTTGAACTGGAAACAAAACGACTATCCAAAGAGTGGCGTATCTTTATTCCGAAAAAGATTTTCAAGCCGCATCCTCAGGTGGTAATGTCGTGGCGACGGTCTCCTGGGGCTTTGAAAGGGTTATTCTGTTTGATGTTCTCCCTCAAGGTGTAACGGTCAACTTGGTAGTCCATTGTGTTATTCTCCGGAAAATGAAGGAACAAAAATGCAACAAACTCCTCATTCTCCACAACAATACAATGCCTCACACAAGCCTGCACACACAAGATGAGCTCAGGAAACTTCATTGGACTGTTCTTCCTCATCCACCATGCAGCCCAGACCTCCTAGATGGGGAGGTTACTGATGCAGTAAGACGTTGGCTCTAACGTTGAGCAGTAGAGTGCTACCACGCGGAGATACAAGCCGTCCCAGTCATGTGGCGAAGGCCGTCGCATTGAACGGAGATTGTGTTGAAAAATAGTGGGAAATAATGTGGTGTACTGGAACCCTGAAAAAAACCAACCTCCTTTAGGAAACAAATGTTTTGCACTACTTATTGAAACGCCTTTCGCACATTAGATGGAAAAGCAATTCATCTTTCTCCTAGAAGTTTTGAAAGTCCTCAGCCTTATAATGATTGCACATGCCCATCTATTACGTATCATGATCGTAAACAATAATAAATTTGTCTTACAATAACACACGGCCAAATAGAAAGGAACTAACATGAAGACTGATCACATATGACTAGAGAACAATCTGTTCCTTTTAACTGGATCATGTGTAGACCAATGTGTTACTGCTTATGAGCGTGATACATAATACACTACTGGCCATTAAAATTGCTACACCAAGAAAAAATTCAGATGATAAACGGGTATTCATTGGACAAATATATTATACTAGAACTGACATGTGATTACATTTTCACGCAATTTGGGTGCATAGATCCTGAGAAATCAGTACCAAGAACAACCACCTCTGGCCGTAATAACGGCCTTGACACGCCTGGGCATTGAGTCAAACAGAGCTTGGAGGGCGTGTACAGGTACAGCTGCCCATGCAGCTTCAACACGATACCACAGTTCATCAAGAGTAGTGACTGGCATATTGTGACGCGTGAGTTGCTCGGCCATCATTGACCAGACGTTTTCAGCTGGTGAGAGATCTGGAGAATGTGCTGGCCAGGGCAGCAGTCGAACATTTTCTGCATCCAGAAAGGCCCGTACACGACCTGCAACATGCGGTCGTGCATTATCCTGCTGAAATGTAGGGTTTCGCAGGCATCGAATGAAGGGTAGAACCACGGGTCGTAGCACATCTGAAATGTAACGCCCACTGTTCAAAGTGCCATCAATGCGAACAAGAGGTGACCGAGACGTGTAACCAATGGCACCCATGCCATCACGCCGGGTGATACGCCAGTATGCCGATGACGAGTTCACGCTTTCAATGTGCGTTCACCGCGATGTCGCCAAACACGGATGCGACCATCATAATGCTGTAAACGGAACCTGGATTCATCCGAAAAAATAACGTTTTGCCATTCGTGCACCGAGGTTCGTCGTTGAGTACACCATTGCAGGCGCTCCTGTCTGTGATGCAGCGTCAAGGGTAACCGCAGTCATGGTCCCCCAGCTGATAGTCCATGCTGCTGCAAACGTCGTCGAACTGCTCGTGCAGATGGTTGTTGTCTTGCAAACGTCCCCATCTGTTGACTCAGGGATCGAGACGTGGCTACACGATCCGTTACAACCACGCGTATAAGATGCCTGTCATCTCGACTGCTAGTGATACGTGGCCGTTGGGATCCGTATTACTCTCCTGAACCCACCGATTCCATATTCTGCTAACAGTCATTGGATTTCGACCAACACGAACAGCAATGTCGCGATACAATAAACCGCAATCGCGATAGGCTACAATCCGACCTTTATCAATGTCGGAAACGTGATGGTACGCATTTCTCCTCCTTACACGAGGCATCACAACAACGTTTCACCAGGCAACGCCGGTCAACTGCTGTTTGTGTATGAGAAATCGGTTGGAAACTCTCCTCATGTCAGCACGTTGTAGGTGTCGCCACCGGTGCCAACTTTGTGTGAATGCTCTGAAAAGCTAATTATTTGCATATCACAGCATCTTCTTCCTGTCGGTTAAATTTCGCGTCTGTAGCACGTCATCTTCGCGGTGTAGCAATTTTAATGGCCAGTAGTGTAGATGGACACGTGCAGTCATTGTAACGGTGAGGGCTTTCGAAACATCTAAGAAAAAGATGAATTTATTTTGCATCTAATGCATTTGACTTTTCTTCCAGTGATGGTGGTCTGAGTGACCGAAATCGGTAGACAATAGAGGTTTATTTAAACAGCTGATGCTTAAAATGCAGTTCCTTAAATATCTGACGGCTATTGAAAATCTATTGGACGTAGGCTTGAGTGTCTTGCTGGCCAAGGGAGTTTCTCAGCATGACACAAACAGTTCATAGAGAGGTGGCATATATGGAACGAGTACAGTCCAGTTGAGAAATGGCCCTACGAACTGTCTCGTGAGAGGTAACACCTGAGGGCGCAGGATGTTCGTAACGCAACGTTGTACCATCAGAGTTCCCTCAATCACTACCAGTCATAACCGATAGCCCCCTACACCATGACGCTAGTAATAACACTTCTGCGCCTCTCCAAAACATTGGAAGAATGTCCGAAATACTTGCTAACGATTATCATCCGAGGTAGCGTAGAACTATGATTCTTCACTGAACACGGCGTTACTAGTCAGCAGGCCACGTTTCCTGGTCACGGCACCACTGCAAACCCAGCCATCTGTGCTGAAGTGTTAACGGCTGCCTGCGCATGGGACGGTAATTCCCTAGCTCGGCTCCCGCTAGTCTCCGGTTAGTTGTGGAGGATGACATCAAGTATTGCATACAGTCGACTATTTTTTCTCGGATGACAGGCCCAGATGCTGAAGGGATTACGGTGTGTTTGGACCGCAATTCTCCCTTGTGGTGGTTACACGTGGTCGATCGCAACATCAACGAGGAGTTTGGCTGCCCTTACTTTTCAATGCAGTCTAACATCGAGATACTACGAGCGTGGTTTGAAAAGTTTTCGGAACGGAATAGAAAAAAAGTACTTACATCACTGAAACTTTTTTTTATTTCCCAGTGTAGTCTTCTCGCAGATTACTGCACTTGTTCCAACGATGTTCCAGTTCCTTGATCACATCTCGAAAATGAGTTTCCTCTAGACCTGCAAAATAGCTGCAACTCCGGCTATCAATTCTTCGTTTGAGGTGAATCTTCGTACACTAAGAAAAATTTTCAGTTTGTAATGTTATGTGAGCCTCACTGCCCCCTTTTTTTTAAATTTGTGTCTGATTTTATTCTGAGAAGCTCAGTAATGTATGTAAATACCGTAAATGTTCATTTGATTCAAAAAGTACTTGAAGTGAAGTGAAGCGCAGCTGGACAGCAACAAACTCTTTAGCGCGCAATATCCGCAACGATAATAGTTGTGAATCTTTGAGTATGAACTCCAAAAAAAATGACGATTTATTAAAAAAAAAGAGAACGGTTAATCTGTATCTTGTGGAAAGAGGACGTGTTGCTAGGCCGTCGCTCAGAACGTATTGTTACATTTAATGAAAATTGATATTTTAGTGATAAAACCGAGTAAATATGTGTAAGAGGTGCCAAACATTTATGTACACAAACTTTCTGGAAGTGAAGAATAGAAATATCTTGTTTTTGGAAAATGATGTAAACTTCATTGTCGTTGCCATCTATCAATCGACAGAATTGTAAGTGTACAAAGTTCACCAAAATACAGGAAAAGAAATGCATTCTCTGTAGTTTTCATTCAATAAGTAACAACCTCTCAATTTCGTAATTGGATTATGTTCTTGTACAATAGTATGGTGCTGAACGCCACTGACCAATTTTGATGTAGCAGGACGTGTAGTTTGAAGGAAGTTTGAGTTCTAAGCGATCTCCTTTTCTCACGAAAAGCAGATTTCTGTTTGATATTATTTACTTAGAACTAGGGTCCCTTTGGTATGAAAAGCTACGAAAACTTGGGCTCAAAGCTATCCGCAATAAGGCCAAGTAACTAACAGAGTCATATTTTAAACCTTAAAGAACAATAACTTATTATATTCATTTATATTCATGTTATTAAAAAAAGTCATTTTATATATGTGTTTGGAGAGAGAGAGATTGATTTTTGATTGAGATTTTTACTTGGTCGTAACTGTTACCTGAATTTTGGTTGCTGCCTCCTTGAATGATCAGCTTCTGCACCATCTGGAGACGTACTACAATTTGGAGGAAGTTATTGTTCTTTAATGTTCTTTAGTGTTCACTCACCATCTGATGCTTTTCACGCCCGTTGTGTACCCTGCCAGAACTCGTAACATAGCCGGCCGCTGTGGCCGAGCGGTTCTAGACGCTTTAGTCCGGAACAGCGCACCTGCTACGGTCGCAGGTTCGAATCCTGCCAAGAGCATGGATGTGTGTGATGTCCTTAGGTAGGTTAGGTTTAAGTAGTTCTAATGATCTCAGATGTTAAGTCCAATAGTGCTTAGAGCCAATTGAACCATTCTTTTGAACTCGTAACAACAATAATGCACTCTAATGGATGTTCTGTCATAGGGAACTGCAACTCTAGTCATTTACATACAGAGGCGGACGAAAGTATTCAGACACTGGGAGTAATCAGAAAAGTAAAGTTTAAATGTGTTTTTAACCTCAAAACATATATTTTATTCTTTACAGATGAGCAGTATATATGTCAATCTGAACATATACAGAACAACAAGTACCAAAACGCACCTTATGTAAGGAAAAAAATGGAAATCGAAATATACAATGGGCAAAAGTACTCAGACACTCAGCAGTCAGTAATTGGTAACGCGCCCCTTTTTCTGTATTAAAGCCCTCAGTTCTAGTCGCATGAAGTAAACAACCTTTCCCGTTACATCCGAACCGACATTCACCAATTCCTCTTGTATCAGTGCATGCAAATGTGTCCAACTGCTCACATGTCTTTTGAGTAGTCTCGTTTTCAGTTCATTCCAGATGTTTTCGATGGGATTGAGGTCCGGAGACTGCGGTGGGGCGATGAGCCAATGACGCGTGTTGCATAGGATCCACAGTTGACAATTTTCGCCGTGTGCTTAGGATCACTGCCTTATTGGAAATAAATGTCGTTCCAAGATCCAACTTCGCAGCACTTTTCGTCAGATCTTGTTTGAGTATATCGAGATAGACAGATTTTTCCATGGTGCCTTCAATAAAGACAAGCTAACCACCACCTCTGGAAGGCATGAATTCCCACATCACACTGCCACCTCCATGTTTGACGGTTGCTGGAATTTTTTTGGGCTCCCACTCTGTGTTTTCTTGGCGCCATACTAAACTGCGGCCATCCACGTGGCCCAAAATAAATTTGCATTCATCACTCCTCAGAATCTTGTCCCAAAAGGTCACATCCTTGCCGACAAATTCTTCAGCAAAAACCATCCCCTTTTTTGCGTTACGCTTACTGACGAACGGTTTGCGCTTTGGCACTCTCGCATTGTACCCAGCACTGATCAGATATCTGCGCACTGTTCTGACACTAACTTCGGTACCAAAGCCTTCTGCCAGTTCTGCCGCTATAGCAGGGGTCGTTGTCCACGGGTCGTTTTTCACCATTCGAATTATCGTCCTCTTGTCTCTGTTCGTGAGTTTCTGAGGACGCACCTGTCGTGGACGATTGACGAGAGTTTTTTCTTCTTTCCATTTCTGGACGACACTAAATATACGAGGGTTGTCCAGAAAGTAAGTTCTGATCGGTCGAAAAATGGAAACCACAGTGAAAATCAGGAACATTTTATTTGCAAGAGTTAGCTTCACTTCTTTGCATAGTCACCGGTTCGACTTAGACATTTTTCGGAACATTATACCTCATTTCCAACACCATCGTTATAGAAGGCAGCCTCCTGTGCTTTCTGATAATTCTCTACACTGGTCTATAGCGTGTAGCCTCTGCCCAAGTGTTGTCTTCATATCCAGTATTTCATGTGAACGGAGATGATACTCATGACGAGCCAGTTAGGGCTGTGTTGTGGGTGATCGAACATTTCCCATCGAAAAGGCTGCAGGAGAGTCTTCACTGCCCCTGCAGAGCGTGGCTGAGAATTGCCATGAAGAAGTGCGTGGCAGTTGTGTTAGGTGGGCTGCATTCATTAAGGCGAAGCCTCTCAACCGGCGCTCCTACTTGGCGGGAGACATCGTTGTTCTAGGCACCTTTACCCTCTCACGGTGCGCTCACAACTGAAAAGAGCGTCTTGATGCGATCGTCGGTCATACTAGAGACACTACCCAACACATCTGTGCAAAGCTTCATCGGGTTTTCACTTTGGTGTCCATTTTGCGACTGATCGGAACTTACTATCTGGACAACCCCCGTAGTTTTTCGGCTTCGGTTGATGACCTTGCATGGCGTTACGTTGGTCTTTTTTGGCAAGACCTGTGTTTTCCTGCAGTTCGAGACAGCTTCCTTGCGTACACTGAATGCTTGCTGCGCCGAGTTGTGCTTTCAGACTGCTGTTACCTTGTCTAGCGGGACGGTGTCTGATTACTTCTGTCGCTCGTGAAACACACGCCTGTGATGGTAACACAGACTAATCGTTCCAGGTGGAAGGTACGGTGACCTTCGCATAGTTGACGTCTTTCGAAATATTCCCTGTATTATGGCACATACGCAGATATACATTCCGTGTTTGCATCAGTCGCAATTGACCGTGGGACACGCATGTCACCTGTTTCTGAATACTTTTGTCCGCCTCTGTACGTACTGTGTACGTGTACAAAGTTACACTGACATTCTACTACGTCTTCTGTGTGCTTCCCCTGTTTTTTGCCATTCGCTGTATATCACGGTACCAATTCGACAGCCGGCCGCGGTGGTCTCGCGGTTCTAGGCGCGCAGTCCGGAACCGCGCGACTGCTACGGTCGCAGGTTCGAATCCTGCCTCGGGCATGGATGTGTGTGATGTGCTTAGGTTAGTTAGGTTTAAGTAGTTCTAAGTTCCGGGGGACTGATGACCACAGCAGTTGAGTCCCATAGTGCTCAGAGCCATTTGAACAATTTTTTTGAACCAATTCGACAGAAAAGGTCAGCTTTCGCCGCAAGTGTCTGGGGCTCGAAATTGCGAAGTGAATATGTCGCAATCAAACTGCGTCGCATCCAAAGAGAAATATTGCCTTATTTCGCCCATGGGTGCTAGTGCAGCAGTTCCATGTTAAACAGGAAGCGAAGCGCTATTTGTCCAGCAACACTGTCTAAACGTGTTCCATTTGTTTGCCACTTTGACGGTCGTTGTGGCCGAGCGGTTCTAGGCGCTTCAGTCTGGACTTACAAATGCAACAGGCGGAATGGGAGAAAAACCAAAAATGGATAGAAATTTACGTTTCACGCATTAGTTATTCACCGTCATTTCTTAGTTTTTGATATAACTTTTGCATAATATTTTCCTAGAAAACTAACTAATTCGATGTTAATGCTTGTCTTGGTTTGAGTTTCCAATAGTTACTTCCTTAATTAGCAGTGGATAACTGCGGCTCGTAGAGAGAATTTTCGACCTACAGAAAATCATTTACGAGTACTGTGGTTTGCTCATTTTGAAAAGAGATACTACCTAGAAAATTATGTGAATATACGTCGACTTAAGGACGGTACTATACCCATGGGCAGAAATGATCTCATTAGTAAGTACAATGGTTTACTTGTATGTTTTTCGGGTTGCTAAGGAAAGAAAACCACGGAAGTCTAGAAACGAAGTTGGTGTTGTTCAAATCGAGCGTGAGAATGATGTGGCTGTTTCTTGTTGTATCTGAGATCAGAATTATTCATTACCATCAAATATAAGCAAGTAAAAGAAAAAAAAATGGGTAAAATTGAGAAAGGAAAGATTGAGAAAACTGTATGATATAAAAAGAAACTGAAGTCTATAATAAATAAGTACAGTCGAAGACGTGTCAGTTAGGTAAGGTGAAACAACCGAAATTTGAAAACTTAGTGAAAGATCAAATAATCTCACTCTGTGGTACTTACTCAGTTTCATGCAACAAACTTGTATAGAGAACTTATTGCATTTTCACTTCAACTTGTCATAAAAGAGTCAAACATTCTTGAACAGATACCTCAAACTTCCCGTCTTTTGATGTACATATAATAAAGGAAACTAGAAATCTACGTTCATTTGAGAACAAATTTCAGACAGACCAGACTGATTAGTAGGAGTTGTGAAGCAAATATGTTTGTGTTTTGTTCTTCGATTTGCTTTCGTTGTTTCTCATCCCCTCCAAATCACTAGGCCAGTGTTAATATCCATCCCAGCGAACGGTGGCGGTTAGGAGCTTCAATTTTTGGAACAGTTGCCTCACTTCTCCACTACAGCGTAATGGGGTCTGCATTGCTCAGACTGATGGACATTTTTAGCACAATGCCCGTCGAGTTACTCCTGGTCTTTGAAAGACTGCTGAGGGAGAACGCAGCCAGCTGCAAATACTCTTAAGAGACGTTATTGTGCCACCATGGTCGGTTTCGCGCAATTATACACATCTTCAGATGGTTACTGTTCACTAGAGTAAATCTAAGGACACATAACGTGTTCCCATTATACATCTTTAATTACGTGCACATTATCATATTTCCCTATATTACAGAAGTCATCCAAACAGTACAGCGGTCCTAAAGTGGCATTAAATAGTGCAGTACAGGAGCAGAGGACATGCCAGTAGCAATTCTGAAACTGTATTAAAAGAAATGTAGCCCTCTCAAGGTGGGAATTATGGTCCGAAACCAATCATGCCAATAAACTTAACCTTCTTAAGAATACAGTGGAACCTCGCATAGCGAGCGTAATTCGTTTCAGAATCTTGATCGTAGTCGAAACACTCGTTAAGCGAAACAATTTATCCCATATAAATTAATGTAAAATATGATAATGTGTTCCATGCAAAAGAAGTACTAAAAGTTTTATCTTATTCAAGCCCAGAAAATTAAAGATACAGTATTATGTACTTTATTAGTCACGATACATAACTAATTCTTTTTTACCATGAAGCTATCTATAAACATTAATTTATCCTGACACAACACTTGGTGAAAATGTGACACAGCATTATCGCCAAACACGCTTGTAGCGAGCGTAGTCACTGCTTTATTGCAGTGATGATTTTCAGTGTACGATACAACCAATTCCCATGCTTTCAGAATTTCTCTTATTCCGCCAGAAGATTGCTGCTTTGCTGTTATCGCCTCCTCCTCCTCCTCCTCCTCCTCTGAACCTCTGAACTCCTCTCTATAACTTCCTGCTGTAAAACACACTGCAACCCCATAAGCTCTTTGGTGATAATTTCTTGGCTGTGATCTTCCACAAGCTTATCGATGTCATTGTTATCCACTTCTGGTCCCACACTCTTGGCCAAAGACACAATCTCGTTGTCTACAGCCTCCACAAGTGCTGACTCAGATGCCTCTGAGTCACATTAGACAACGCACTCTGGTCAAAGCTTCTTCCAAGCAGAAATCAGACAGTTCTCTTGGTAACCCCTTCCCACGCCTATTCGATCATCTTGACGCAGGCAACGGTGCTGAAATGATATTTCCAAAACTCTTTGAGAGTTAGATTGGTAGCTTCAATCAACTCAAAGCAATGTTCGAAGAGTGATTTAGCGTAGAGTTCCTTAAAGCTAGAAACAATCTGCCGGTTCATAGGCTAGAGTAACGGAGTGGTGTTGGGAGGCAGAAATTCTTCAAGGAGTTGGTCTTGCAGGCCTGGAGAATGGGCAGGAGCGATGTCCATAACACGCAAGACATGGAATGGCAGATTCATCTCAAGCAAATATTTATTCACCGAAGGACCAAACACTCCATTGATCCAATCACAAAAAAGATCATGTGTCACCCAAGCCTTGTTTTTGGACCTCCACATCACATTTAACATGCTTACTAGACTTTACACTTCTTGAAGGTTCGTGGAGTTTCTGAATGGTAAAGAAGCAGCGCTTTAATTTTCAAATCGTCGCTTGCATTGGCACTGAGCAGCAGTGTGAGATGGTCTTTCTTTGGCTTGTGACTGAGCAACGAATTCTCTTCTGCTGTTATAAAGGTACTCTTCGACACCTTCTTCCACAACAGACCCGTCTCGTCACAATTAAAAACCTTTTGCGGCAGATTATCCTCAGAATCTAAGAGCATCTTCAAGTTGCTGATGAAGTTCTCTGCTGCCTTTATGTCGGAGCTGGCTGCTTTGCCGTACCTCACAACGCTGTGGATGCCAGCTCTTTTCTTAAACTTCTCGAATCACTTACGCCTTCCCTTAAATTCTTCTTCAGCCGCTGATGATTCTGGCGTCTTCTTAATGACATCGGCGAAAATCATTCTCGTCTTCTCAGAAGTGATGTTATCGTTAATAGTGTCGCCTTGGAACTGCTTTTCCTTTATACATAAAGGAGCAACCTTTCGACTTCGTCCAGATTACGAAACCGTTGTTTAGATACGCTTGTCATTCTCTTTGAAACATCAGTGTCCTTTATCTTGTCCTAGTTCTTGAGAATAGTGCAAATAATTGATGCAGACCGATTGTGTGTGCATGCTAAATCAGCAACGCTCGCATCGCGTTCGCGTTTTTCAGTGATTTTACGTTTCGTTTCTAAGGTCATTTTCTTTCTCTTATGGTTGACTTCTTGCGGCCTTATCTTTGGGGACCCTTCTACGAAGGTTATTAAAACTTGCGCACAAAATAAACACTATGTGAACACAAGTTTAGAAAAATGCGTGATCACAAACTGCACTCGTTAAGCGAGTCATTTTTTTACAATTTGCTCGTTGCGCGATTAGCGAGTTATGGGAGGTGCTCGTAAAACGAGGTTCCACTGTACCTATGGTTGCCTGCCTTCTCCCTTAACAAAGCTTAACCTTAATAACAGCCACAGCGTTCAAGATCCAGCTTGGGGACAATCTTGGTCTTATTTGCCCCATAAGCAAAAATTTACGATATTTGGAAGCCTATCACTGCTTGCAGAAAGGAAATGTAGCGAAAGTAAATGACATTACCGCTCAGGACAACATTAACAAGAAACAATTTACGGAATGGGTGGTTGCTGAATCGAAACGTGACTGGAACGTGGGAAGAACAGCACACGTGCATGAGTTTTTCCCAAACATCTGTGAAAGACTTGAGCTCAATTATAAACCACTTCTTCAATGACAGTGGCAAGACATGGTCCACACCCTGTATGTTTTTGTTAAATTAACAACAGTAGGCGCTGCGCGGAGTGGCCGCGCGGTCCGGGGCGCCATGTCACGGCTTGCGCGGCCCCTCCCACCGGAGGTTCGAGTCCTCCCTCGGACATGCGTATGTGTGTTGTTCTCAGCATAAGTTGAAGTAGTGTGTAAGTCTAGGGACCGATGACCTCAGCAGTATGGTCCTTAGGAGTTCACACACATTCGAACAACAGTAGGCCAAAGCCGAGTAACTGTGGATTGGTGGTTTGTGTGAACATACTCCTTTGAATGGAATCCATACATTGAATTTTCACAGGGATTTACATGAGTTCTGATAGTGTTTATGGCAGATTCCGTGATGAAGAAAAGCAGCAGGTACATGATGTTGTAGCGAATAACGCGCCTAAATCCAGATAAGCTGAATGTTAAAATTGTAGAGGTCCAGGGTGGATAACCTCTACGGTGACAGGGTCGAGTCGAGGCGGTGGGTTGTCAAAATGATGACAGTTGGACTCTCATAGAAACATAATTATTAATTAGACATTTTATTACTCCTTGGATTACATAGCTCAACAGGTTGAGCTACGCCTACAAGCCATCTGGGCAGAAGGGCAGCTCGGCATTGGACCCGCAAAGGCGCTTATCCAGCAGCGGCGGCAGCTCACGTTGCGGAAGGGAGGCATCCTGGCTGCCCGACGAGTAGTGCGGTGCGGCGCAGTTGAATCGCACCAGTGGCCCAGCGCGGTGAAGATAGCCTGCAGCTGCACCTGCTGTAAACAAACACAAATGCGATGAATGGGCCGCTGGCGTAGCACACGCACACTAGTGTTGGTACACTCTTGGAAGTAGGTCCTACTGTTGTACCAGTTACTGTAACGTTCTTCATAAAAGTGTAACGTTCTTTATAAATTACTGAAATACTTAAATGGATGCCTGAACTGGGAATGCATACAAAACTGGAGTTACCGTATAGCGTGTTGTAACTGCAAGTGGTGTGCTTACTTTGTGTTGTTGTTAGCAAAATTTTATACGAACTGATTGGGCAATGCAACTCCCAATATCAATAAAGAAATACAGTCACTGCAAAATACATTCAGCGCCTTAGGTACTGAATCCTCTGGCACTGTTCAAAACTGATAAATTTGGTCCCTGTGCACATGACGAATAATTAAAATTGTCCTACCTCTAAATCAGCAACGGTGGATCGCGTTATATTCTGCTCTCTCATGGAGAAGAATAAAATATACAGCTACCGACTCAGCTGTGTGCAATGCTGACCGTAATACTTTGAAACAGACATGAAATTCTTTTGTCAAATAAATGACAATATTTAAGAAAGATTCAATGTCTTTAAAAAACATATGACGTGGACAGGGAGGCGGTAGTGATTTGGGTGAATTACTAACACTGTATTTTTAAATAGTGAAGTTGTATTCGAAGTTAAGTTGGTTTTTTTAAAACGTCTGACAATTGAAACTACATTACTAAGAAAAATTACAGTTCTTTACTAAATGAAAACCTTTCTTTGCTGACGAAGTCACAAACAATGACATTTTACAGCAAGTATTGTCTAATGTCACTAAAAAGCATAAAGACAAATCTTCAAATTGTGTATACCTGTGTTAACGAATCTTAGAAACATTACAAAAGGGAAATATCTAACTAGCCTATACATCAAATCTGTTTACGTACACTCACAGTTGCAATTTTCAGTCAACTCATTTACACTAACGCGACAGCAAAAGGAAAATAATAAAAAATTAACTTCTTTACCTCAACTGCGAGAAAACTTCTGCTTCCACATTTATATTTCCTATAATACATGCACTCGTAAAGCTTCCTTGTAGTATCAATCCAGTAATCCTTTCCTGTAGCAATTAAGTTTACATTTCATCATTTCACTTTACATTCCATTATAAAATCACTCATTATTTTTAACTACCTATTTTACTTGCGGTGTAACACAAAATATTGGTATGAGAAAATTCCTGCATTATAATCTAACACTTGGTGGCTTTACAGAGCACACCACAAAAACTACCTATTGCATCCGCTTTCGCGATGGATACACACTCACTGCTGTGCGCCATCATTAAAATCTCAGACCAGAAGCAGTATCTTTGGTTCTGCGGTGCAAAGTAAGCGATCCGCTTTATAGATCCCATCAGACATACATCGTTTACAATGCAATAATTTCATTTCAGTTTACAGTAGTATCATTACAATATTCGGGTGCCACATATAAATGCACCCCAGTAGACTCCTTTCAATATCTTATTACTACGTCACTAGAAATGAAACTTCCAGACATTCTAATGAATTAACAGCCATCAACGTTTTTCTTGATCTTAATTTAGCTACGTAGTTTTCATTTCGAAAATTGTGCATAGTCGCAGCGTCTGTAAACACCACGCGAGCGGAAAACCATTAAAAATGACGAGAAACAATTTCTTAATGTTTTTCACATGATTACAGGCAAAATCGGCTTTGAAGTTTTTCGAGGAATAGTATTTACTGGATGTATAAAAAAAGATTAGGTATGAAATGCGTGTCGCAATCCATAACGTTGACGTCTGATAATAGTATGTACTGTGGGGCTTTGGTTCAAATCTCGTTGGGACCATTTTTTCTGCGTCAGTTTGAATATTTACATTATTTAAATACGAAATTCATGAAACATATGCTAATAATCACATACATAATCATCATTTATTTATGAAAAATGTGCGTCTTCTTATTTCCAATTACATATCGTGCACAAAATTCCTGTTTTCAGTTGTCGGTATGTTATTAAATATTATTAAAGAATGTTTACATTAAGAAATCGTTACACAACTAATTTTTTTTTGGAGAAAAATGAAAAATCAAGTGCTCTTTACTTGGATATGTCCACTGCTTTATACTGCAGATGCGGTCTCACACGAGCCAGAGCGATAAACGTCGTAGAGACACGGAAAACAATTTTCACGGCATCCAGCATATCGTCGAATGCTGCATTTTTACAGTTTCCACCGTACCTCTGGAATCTCAACCCAATAAAACTGATGTGGAGCCAAGTTAAGGCCGGCTGGTGAGGCCGTGCGGTTCTAGGCGCTTCAGTCTGGAACCGCGTGACCGCTATGGTCGCAGGTTCGAATCCTGCCTCGGGCATGGATGTGTGTGATGTCCTTAGGTTAGTTAGGTTTAATTAGTTCTAAGTTCTAGGCGACTGATGACCTCAGAAGTTAAGTCGCATAGTGCTCAGAGCCATTTGAACCAACCAAGTTAAGGGATTGGCCGAGAGAAATAACAAGACATTTAAGCTCCCAGACGTATTGGAACTAATGCACGAAGCTTTGTCACGCGCCACTGCCCAACGCTGGCGAAATGCAGAACAGCAAGTCACAAAAGAAGAGGACAAAATTTATGTTCTTTTGTGGTTTCGCGGATTCTGTTGTTGATCGCCTCGTTATCAACATAGCAGGTGACAGTTCCAGTACTGAAATGCAGTCGATATGGGAGTAGTTCAAAGATTACCAGACGACTGCTATACCTTCAGTGACCTTAGTCCCACATAGCTTACGCAGAAAAATTACCCTGTGTTTAGGAATTTTCATCACTCTTGTTATTAATTACAGTACTAAGATCAAGAGCATGTTATGATTTTCGTCTGGTCACGTAAGAAGCATTTTGCCAAAGTTTTTCCATATACTATTTTATTCTGATTAAAAATAAAATGGCATTGGATGCCATATTGTTTGAAACTCCAGGCAGATTAAAACTGTGTGCCAAACCGAGACTCGAACTCGGAACCTTTGACTTTCGGGGGCAAGTGCTCTACCAACTGAGCTACCCAAGCACGACTCACGCCCCATCCTCACAGCTTTACTTCTGCCAGTATCTCGTCTCCTACCTTTCAAAGTTTACAGAAGCTCTCCTGCAAACCTTACAGAACTAGCACTCCTGAAAGAAACGATATTGCGGAGACATGGCTTAGCCACAGCCTGGGGGATGTTTCCAGAATGAGATTTTCACTCTGCAGCGGAGTTGCAGAAGGTTGGTAGTTGGTAGAGTACTTGCCCGCGAAAGGTAAAGGTCCCGAGTTCGAGTCTCGGTCCGGCACACAGTTTAAATCTGCCACGAAGTTTCATATCAGCGCACACGCCGCTGCAGAGTGAAAATCTCATTCTGCCATATTGTTTCTCTGCTCGTCTCCTTTTAATTGCAGCTGTTCACATCACTGCAAGTTAGTTGTACAACTTTGCCCAGCCAGTTCTGTCCGAAGTTCAAATGTGTGTGAAATCTTATGGGACCTAACTGCAAAGGTCATCAGTCCCAGAGCTTACACACTACTTAACCTAAATTATCGTAAGGACAAACACACACACCCATGCCCGAGGGAGGACTCCAACCTCCGCCGGAACCAGCCGCACAGTCCAGGATCTGTCCGAGTTAAACGCGGCAGTAAAGCTGTTGCTCCGTATCATTGCTAAGTCGATGTTCGCGTAACGCACAACATAAAAGTATGTTTATCATCGTACTTGACTATATTCGAAACAGCTTGGCTTCCGTGCCACGTGAAACGAAATCCAACGAGATTCCATCAAACGCGGTAGAATACGTAGTGTAATGTTTACATCACTTTTATTCTTACGATTAACGCAGTATACAATTCCGACACATGCGAGCGGCGGCGAGCATCGTCGAAGTTCGCCCGTCCAGGCAAGACGAATGAGTAGCTGTACTGCCCTGGGCCTGAACTGTTGGCCTCCAAAGCCGGCAGTGTCTGATGGTTGGCCTGCAGGAGGCCCGCTGGTCGGAAGGTGTAAAAGGGACACATGCGCTAAATCGGCTAAAAATATCGAAATCTCTTTTTTGTCATTTCACATGCTCTGCAGCTTTCTTCGTAAAATGTAATCTCATGATTGTTTTCCGAGATACTGACAATTTTACAATTCGTTGGACATCAAGTGACACGACAATTTCCTAGTTGCAGTAAGTTTTCAAGCGTATGACTTCCTGTTATCTCCATGTGATGTGAGCATCTTTGATTAATATTTCAGTAACTTCCCAGCCTGTAACCTAGGTGACTTCTCGTTGTTGTGGTCTTCAGTCCTAAGACTGGTTTGATGCAGCTCTCCATGCTACTCTATCCTGTGCAAGCTTCTTCATCACCCAGTACTTACTGCAGCCTACATCCTTCTACATCTGCTTAGTGTATTCATCTCTCGGTCTTCCTCTACGATTTTTACCCTCCACGCTGCCCTCCAATGCTAAATTTGCGATCCCTTGATACCTCAGAACATGTCCTACCAACCGGTCCCTTCTTCTTGTCAAGTTGTGCCACAAACTCCTCCCCAATTCTATTCAATACCTCCTCGTTAGTTATGTGATCTACCCATCTAATCTTCAGCATTCTTCTGTAGCACCACATTTCAAAAGCTTCTAATCTCTTCTTGTCTAAGCTATTTATCGTCCACGTTTCACTTCCATACATGGCTACACTCCATACAAATACTTTCAGGAACGACTTCCTGACACTTAAATCTATACTCAATGTTAACAAATTTCTCTTATTCAGAAACGCTTTCCTTGCCATTGCCAGTCTACATTTTATATCCTCTCTACTTCGACCATCATCAATTATTTTGCTCCCCAAAATAATCTGAAATAGAAAAGATGCAAACTTATTACGGTTTAACCATAAGAAGGAACAGTAATGATTCTGGAAGGCCATCGGAGGTTCGAGTGCTCCCTTGGGCATGGGTGTGTGTGTTGTCCTTAGCGTAAGTTAGCTTAAGTTAGATTAAGTAGTGTGTAAGCCTAGGGACCGATGACCTCAACAGTTTGGTCCCATAGAAGTTACCACAAATTTCAAACTTTTGATTTTGAAAGTGTGAGAAGAGCTGTATGGGCAATTTTTTTTCCTTAATCAAACGATGAAGACCCACACCGCAGTCTTTGTAAAGCGGTCCTGAAAGTGGGTGCAAATACAAACGGGCGTTATGTTCTGGCGAAAATTATGAGCATAAATACTCTTTACCACTAACAGTTACGAGCACAATAAAACCTATATTTAGGGAACCTGCTAATAATGATCTACTCAAGAAGTGCTTACATGGTAAAACTCAAAATCTCAGTGAAAGTTGGAACTTCGTAATTTGGAAACATCCCACAAAAACGGTGTTTGTACACTATGAATCTTGAACATTTGGTGTATTAGATGATGTTTTAATGATGACATATCAAGAAAAACTGATGTACTTTACAGACTAACAGTCAATGTAGTTGCAAACACAAGACTGGCGTTAGAGAAGTATCGTTGTTTAAAAAAATTCGTAAAGCACGCATAGCTGGACTCAGGTGCGCAAAAGAAGTGAGAAAACAAAGAACAGACAAGAATAACAGAAGAGAAGATGCCTACGTTTCAAATGTTGTTGAATATGGCGAAGGAAAATATTAATTGTAAAACTTGTTCTAAAAATTTGTAAATAATACAAAAATAAAATTTTAAATCAAGTTGTCTCAAAACTGTATTTGTTGTCCTATAGGTACCGTAATTTACAGACTTGTGTGTCATGGAAACTCGAAATTTTCTGCTGTTGCTCCAAGGCAGCATACAGACGCAGATCTGGCTTTGTAAATGTTTTTCTTTTAAGGCTCAAAAAGAATATTCATTTTTTTTAAATTCCCATAATTTTTTTACAAATATCAATAGAACTCTTCAAATTCAACGTGCTTGAAACTGTCGTAGATTAAAGCCATCATTACAGGAAATCTCCTTTGCAAGTTTCAATGTTCTATTTTAATAGTTTGTTCGTAAATGGTAGCTAAATACTTGAAAATTTGCATTGCCGCCATAGTGGGATTGGCTCGCGCCTGTCTCCCCTTTCTCACCAGCACTGGACTTAGCGCAGCGGTCGATCCACTGCTAGCAGAAATTAAAGTTCGGCAGTGGTAGCTTGCCGTACGATGTCGCTCTGCCAGACTAAGGTCCGTTTAGCTAAAAATGTTCGGAGTTATCGGTATTTATACAGTTACAGTAGCTATTTGTTTTTCCGAATCACCATTTTTAATCATGTACACCAAAACAAGCTCGTGGCTCGTATGTGTAATGACTGGCTTGCCGATCCCGCAGTATTCCTGCCTTTCTGCTGCATCGACGTTGTTGTGTCACCGATCCGCTTGTTGGCCTGCCATGTGGAAACCGACAGGTGGCGTTATGCCTCTGGGAAAGGACGTTCCGGTCTGCTCTGCGCGTGTCTGCTCCCGTAGCCTTTTGCTTTTGCGACAACCGAAGTAGCGCCGCAATTATACCCTGTAGTGCAGTAAATTACGGCACAAAGTAGAAGAAGACGCGAGCAAGAAAACGAAGTCGTCAGCAGTCAACGCAGTTCAGTACGACTAACAGACCAACAAATGTTAACGACCGCTGCAGATGTAGAAACTGCACAAATTGTTATGACAAGGGAAAGATCAAGACATGGTATTTCGCAAAATTCAAGGAGTCAAGGGTCTACAGAAAATCAGTGAAAAAACAACTGGTAATAGCAGACAATTGAGTCAGTATAAGCTTCGGAGATGGGTCATACGTCCAGTGCCGATGTTTCAACTATGGAAAAGTTGGCTCGGTTGAAGAAGAAAATTACAGATCCTTGATATCATTTAGCACAAGAAAATAAAGACACAAAAGGTAAAAAAATGCACATTGTACCGCCCTCTAAATATTATTTGATCTGCTTATAAGTATACATTTTCTGGAGCACAAAATGTTGGTGGTTTGAAAAGTTTGGACACTTTTTTTCTTTTTTCCACCGTGTGTCCAGGGAGAACGCGACACTGGACGTTAGGCCCTGCCCCCCATGTTACGCTCACAATCATTATCTTCTATTGGTAGTTCTTATGTCACCGACCCTCCGTACATTATTGACTACTCGTAACGTTGGAAATACAACGTCTTAATCTCGATCTTGTCGTAGTTCCTGGTGCTGACTCTCGATATTTTGCGATCCATCTGCCCGTCATCTTCAGGAAAGATTCTGCTGTTGCTTGGTCCTGCTGAGAACCGTCGTGCTATACAGGGTTTAACAAAAAGGTAAGGTCAAACTTTCAGGAAATATTTCTCATACGTAGAAGAAGAAAATGTGTTATACGGACATTGGTCTGGAAAAGCTTTACTTCGATGTCAGACTTCTACAGATCAACACGTCAATCATGGGAAACACACAAGAGTAGAACATATCAGCACAGTACGAAGCACTTCCCTAAATTAAATGTTCAAAATGTCCACCTTTAGCAAGGATACATGCATCAACCTGCAGTCGCATGGAATCCCTGATCTGTTGGTGTATCCCTGGAGAATTGCGCATTGTTTACAGCCTTGTACCATACGGGCACGAAGACTCTGTACATCTTGAACGAGGGATCAGTATACAAGGACTTTCAAATACCCCACAAATAAAAGCCTAGTGAGTTTAGGCGCCTTGCCACGGTTCGCGCGGCTCCCACCGTCGGAGGTTCGAGTCCTTCCTCGGGCATGGGTGTGTGTGTTGTTCTTAGCGTAAGTAAGTTTAAGTTAGATTAAGTAGTGTGTAAGCCTAGGGACGGATGACCTCAGCGGTTTGGTCCCATAGGAACTTACCACAAAAAAATTGAGTTTTGGTCCGGAGAGCATGGAGGCAAAGGAATTGGTCCAACTCGACCTCTCCATCTGTCATGGGATTAGTTATTTAGAAGCCTACGAACATTATCAATGAAATGAGGAGGGGCTCCATCTTGCATGAAGTACATGTTTCGTCGCATTCGAAAAGGCACGTGTTCTGGCAGAACAGGTATATTATTATCTAAGAAAGAATGGTAAGTTTCTCCATTGAGCACAAGGACCTGTCAGCCACTAAGAATGCCGGTCCAAATATTGACAGTTAATTTTTATGGTGATACGACTGTATAATTTCTGAAAATTCTCTCTTGGCCATATGCGGAGGTGGTAGAAATTTACAATCTGATCACGTTGAAATGAAGTCTTATTCGTGAAACAGTACATTTGCATTACAATTAGAGTAGACACAATGTTGAATGAAACATTCGCAATAAGAACGCGTGCAGGAAAATTAGCTGGCGATAGCGCCTGCACACGGTGCACGTGGTATGGGTACGGCAGGTTCTCTCTTAGCAGTCTCCAGGCAGTCATGTGGTCAACATTACTTGTTGCCGCTAATTGTCTCACGCAACACTAGGGTTGTCCTCAACTCCAAGAAGAAGTTTCTATTCCATTAGGCCTGGATACACAGGGCGAGAGGGGGGGGGGGGGGGGGGGGGTGGCTGCAAACAGTGGTATCTGCTCCAGGTGAAAATTTCAGGGGGCACCTAATTCATATTCTAGAAGGAAAAAACCTTGAAACTTCCGGGTAGATTAAAACTGTGTGCTGGACCGAGACTCGAAGTCGGGACCTTTACCTTTCGCGGGCAGTTGCTCTACTGAGAGCCAGGAAGTTTCATATCAGCGTACACTCCTCTGCAAAGTGAAAATCTCATTCTGGAAACACCCCCCAGGATGTGGCTAAGCCATGTCTCCGCCATATCCTTTCTTTCAGGAGTGCTAGTTCTGCAAGGTTTGCAGGAGAGCTTCTGTGAAGTTTGGAAGGTAGGAGACGAGGTACTGGCAGAAGTAAAGCTGTGAGGACGAGGCGTGATTCGTGCTTGGGTAGCTCAGTTGGTAGAACACTTGCCGGCGAAAGGCAAAGGTCCCGAGTTCAAGTCTCAGTCCAGCACACAGTTTCAATCTGCCAGTAAGTTTCATATCAGCGCACACTCCGCTGTAGAGTGTAAATCTCACTCTGAAAAAAACCTTGTTTCACAAAGCGCCTAGCATTCAGCGCGCGTTGGCCTATCAATTATTCATATGGTTTTGAAACGCATCCCAGTTTGCTTTTTAAAATTTTCGAACACATTCTAACTTGATTTCTGAACGAATCATAAGTCGGATTTTTACTGCGTCTTTGCCAGGGGAATTCCCGTCGCATCTAGAAATAAACCACTTTCACGGAGACAAAAGGGGACGGGACTATAGGGTCTGAGCCGAATAAACCCGAACGGGTGAGTATCAATCAGTGTTTGTTTATATAGTTGACTGGGTGTGCGAATGATAAGCGTTGTTATAATTATTAACGAAATCCATAGATTTAGACTTCTACAGTGCAAACAAACGACTAACAGAAATAACAGGTAAGAAATATTACATATTCTCTTCTCGGTGGATCCAAGAAAATGAAATCCTGACAGAAAATTTTTGTTAGATCGCTACACTACTAAAGGCCAGTTGTAAAGTCCCCGGTTAGCAGCCGCTCAGTTCTGTTCTCGGAATAATGCGGAAAACGTTGTACGAACACTTAATAACGCCTAACCAGAGAATAAATGCGGGATAAGTAAACCGGTGATTCTGGCAGTGTTACTGAAGTTAACCGGAGAACAAGTTTTGACAGTGGCAGAAATAGTTACAGAATTAGTGATGACAAGATTGTTTATTAAAAAGAATAAGAAGAAGAAACGGCGACATCACACATGTTACATGGAAGAATATGGCGATTACAAATTTATATAAAAATTTCGAGCTACAGCTACTACTTTTCGACCTCTTGCTTGAGAAACTGGAGCATATGAATGAAATGTGAAACTATTTCCTGACATAAAACTTTCTGCTTGTAATAGGCATAATGGCATTTGATATTGGTACTTCGTGAATTATATTCTGTCGTGTTATTTACGTAAATGAGGTAGATAAAAATGACCATTTGTACCAAAACAGTCTGTCATATTTGGCGTGAGTTACAACTGCTGCAATAATAGAAAGGCCTAAATCGTTTTATCTAGCAGACAGTGACAAAATAAATGTAACCAATCGAGAAACTACGCCACTCTTGGGTCCTATTCATATTAACAGCTTTTTCAGTATTAGACAACGAAATTTTGATTTTTCATTTACCAAAATATTTGACGAACTTTGGTGGATTAATAGATTGTTTCGTAGAAAGAAAAGCATGCAGTGTAAAGTTGTAGCGAATTCAGAGAGAAGAAAATACTCGGACCTAAAGATTGAAGAAATGTGTACTGTCTTGCTTGTCTCTTGTCCTTACTGGTTTATGTTTCCTATATTTAATTTTATGTCACACAAGAAAGGAAGTTATTAGCTAATTGGCAATAAAGAGTGTAATTTTGTGAAGAGTTCTTATTCTCCCGGTTACAAATAATCCCAACCAGTATAATTGTGAGCGAGCTTTTTTTAAAAGGTACAGAATGTCAAACCGGCCGATTGGAAGAAGGAGAGGCACCAGAGGACATTTTAATTTCCACTGTCCTGAACATAGGCTTGATGGATTACATTACAAAACGTACACGTTTGAATTCCACAGAGCGAAATACAGTGACGTGCGATAGAAGAATACTGTGTGAAGAGGCGTAGCACGACACTTCGGCACACTTAACGGCCAAATAACATGTCTAACATTTCCTCGAACATTTATGTTTTATATATCAAACTCTTCAGAAAGATGTGCGCTACAAAGTGAACATATTTTTGAAAAATCGATTTTTTTAAATTTTTTGACGTTCTGCCTCAAACGTTCGAACAGAGGGGGCCGGGGGGGGGGGGGAGGAGGGAAGGGGGGTGCCATTATCAAGTTCTTCTCCCGGCTCGGAAACATCGTAGATTTGAGGCTGTATTCCATTTGAGGTGTCCTCTTCCTTGTAGGCCTACCCCGGTCGCGACCAGTAAGCTTGTACGTCCCATACTCCCTAAGACGACGATCAATTCATCTACATCTATTCCGATCACGTACAGCGCGCGGAAAAAAGAACACCTATATCTTTCGGTGCGAGCTCTGATTTCCCTTATTTTATTATGTTGATCGTATTTCATTGTGTAGGACGGCGTCAACAAAATATTTTCGCATTCGGAGAAGAAAATTGGCCTTTGTTTTAATCCTATATCATTTTAGTGACACATTCACCCGTATTTCGCGATAATATTAAACGTGCTGCCCTTCTTTGAACTTTTTCGATGTACTCCGTCAGTCCTATCAGGTAAAGATCGCACACCGCGCAGCAGTATTCTACAAGAATATGAGCAAGCGTAGTGTATGCAGTCTCCGTAGTAGGTCTGTTACATTTTCTAAGTGACCTGCCAATAAAACGCATTCTTGGTTAGCCTTACCCACAACATTTTCTATGTGTTTCTTCCAACTTAAGTCCGCAGCTCGTGGTCTCGCGGTCGCGTTCTCGCTTTCCGAGCACGGGGTCTCGGTTCGATTCCCGGCGGGAACAGGGATTTTCTTACCTCCATATGACTGATTGTTTGTGTTGTCCTCATCATTGCATCATCATTCATGGAAGTGGCGAGATTGGATTGAGCAACGGTTGGGAATTTCTACAGGTTCCCATAACCACGCAGTTATGAGCCCCACAAACCAAACATCATCATCTTCCAATTTAAGTTGTTCATAATAGTACTTCCTAGGTATTTAGTTGAATTTACGGCCTTTAGATTTGACTGATTTATAGTTAAACCGAGGTTTAACGGATTCCTTTTAGCACTCATGTCGATGGCCTCACACCTTTCGTTATTTAGGGTCAACTGCGCCCCCCCCCTCCCCTCCCCCCTGCTATGATAGTCATACACAAAAACGGGGGAAAGGTATACAGCAGAAGAAGCATGGGTAGCTTTGAGAGATGAAATAGTGAGGACAGCAGAGGATCAAGTAGGTAAAATGACAAGGGCTAGTAGAAATCCTCGGTTGAATTTAATTGATGAAAAGAGAAAATATAAAAATGCAGTAAATGAAGCAGGCAAAAAGGAATACAAACGTCTCAAAAATGAGATTGACAGGAAGTGCAAAATGGCTAAGCAGGGGTGGCTAGAGGAGAAATGTAAGGATGTAGAGGCTTATCTCACTAGGGGTAAGATAGATACTGCCTACAGGAAAATTAAAGAGACCTTTTGAGAAAAGAGAACCACTTGTATGAATATCAAGAGCTCAGATGGAAACCCAAAGAAGGGAAAGTTGAAAGGAGTATGTAGAGGGTCTATACAAGGGCGACGTAATTCAGTACAATATAATGGAAATGGAAGAGGATGTAGATGAAGATGAAATGGGAGATACGATACTGCGTGAAGAGTTTGACAGAGCACTGAAAGAACTGAGTCGAAACAAGGCCCCGGGAGTAGACAACATTCCATTAGAACTACTGACGGCCTTGGGAGAGCCAGTCCTGATAAAACTCTACCGTCTGGTGAGCAAAATGTATGAGGCAGGCGAAATACTCCCAGACTTCAAGAAGAATATAATAATTCCAATCCCAAAGAAAGCAAGTGTTGACAGATGTGAAAATTATCGAACAATCAGTTTAATAAGCCACAGCTGCAATATACTAACGCGAATTATTTACAGACGAATGGAAAAACTAGTAGAAACCGACCTTGGGGAAGATCAGTTTGGATTCCGTAGAAATATTGGAACACGTGAGGCAATACTGACCCTACGACTTATCTTAGAAGCTAGATTAAGGAAAGACAAACCTACGTTTCTAGCATTTGTAGACTTAGAGAAAGCGTTTGACAATGTTGACTGGAATACTCTCTTTCAAATTCTGAAGGTGGCAGGGGTAAAATACAGGGAGCGAAAGGCTAATTACAATTGGTACAGAAACCAGATGGCAGTTATAAGAGTCGAGGGACATAAAAGGGAAGCAGTGGTTGGGAAGGGAGTGAGACAGGGTTGTAGCCTTTCCCCGATGTTATTCAATCTTTATATTGGGCAAGCAGTGCAGGAAACAAGAGAAAAATTCGGAGTAGGTATTAAAATTCATGGAGAAGTAATAAAAATTTTGAGGTTTGCCGATGACGTAATTCTGTCAGAGACAGCAAAGGACTTGGAAGAGCAGTTGAACGGAATGGATAGTGTCTTGAAAGGAGGATATAAGATTAACATCGACAAAAGCAAAAGGAGGATAATGAGACATTTAAAGTAGTAAAGGAGTTTTGCTATTTGGGGAGCAAAATAACTGATGATGGTCGAAGTAGAGAGGATATAAAATGTAGACTGGCAATGGCAAGGAAAGCGTTTCTGAATAAGGGAAATTTGTTAACATCGAGTATAGATTTAAGTGTCAGGAAGTCGTTTCTGAACGTATTTGTATGGAGTGTAGCCATGTATGAAAGTGAAACGTGGACGATAAATAGCTTAGACAAGAAGAGAATAGAAGCTTTCGAAATGTGGTGCTACAGAAGAATGCTGAAGATTAGATGGGTAGATCACATAACTAACGAGGAGGTATTGAACAGAATTGGGGAGGAGTTTGTGGCACAACTTGGCAAGAAGAAGGGACCGGTTGGTAGGACATGTTCTGAGGCATCAAGGAATCACAAATTTAGCATTGGAGGGCAGCGTGGAGGGTAAAAATCGTAGAGGGAGACCGAGATATGAATACACTAAGCAGGTTCAGAAGGATGTAGGTTGCAGTAGGTACTGGGAGATGAAGAAGCTTGCACAGGATAGAGTAGCATGGAGAGCTGCACCAAACCAGTTTCAGAACTGAAGACAACAACAACAAGGGTCAACTGCCAACTTTTGCACCATACATATACCTCTCCTAAATGGTTTTGCAATTTGTTTTGATCTTCTTATGATGTTACTAGTCGATAAACGACAGCGTCGTCTACAAACAACCTAAGACGGCTGCTCAGATTGTCTCCTAATCATTTACACTCCTGGAAATGGAAAAAAGAACACATTGACACCGGTGTGTCAGACCCACCATACTTGCTCCGGACACTGCGAGAGGGCTGTACAAGCAATGATCACACGCACGGCACAGCGGACACACCAGGAACCGCGGTGTTGGCCGTCGAATGGCGCTAGCTGCACAGTATTTGTGCACCGCCGCCGTCAGTGTCAGCCAGTTTGCCGTGGCATACGGAGCTCCATCGCAGTCTTTAACACTGGTAGCATGCCGCGACAGCGTGGACGTGAACCGTATGTGCAGTTGACGGACTTTGAGCGAGGGCGTATAGTGGGCATGCGGGAGGCCGGGTGGACGTACCGCCGAATTGCTCAACACGTGGGGCGTGAGGTCTCCACAGTACATCGATGTTGTCGCCAGTGGTCGGCGGAAGGTGCACGTGCCCGTCGACCTGGGACCGGACCGCAGCGACGCACGGATGCACGCCAAGACCGTAGGATCCTACGCAGTGCCGTAGGAGACCGCACCGCCACTTCCCAGCAAATTAGGGACACTGTTGCTCCTGGGGTATCGGCGAGGACCATTCGCAACCGTCTCCATGAAGCTGGGCTACGGTCCCGCACACCGTTAGGCCGTCTTCCGCTCACGCCCCATCATCGTGCAGCCCGCCTCCAGTGGTGTCGCGACAGGCGTGAATGGAGGGACGAATGGAGACGTGTCGTCTTCAGCGATGAGAGTCGCTTCTGCCTTGGTGCCAATGATGGTCGTATGCGTGTTTGGCGCCGTGCAGGTGAGCGCCACAATCAGGACTGCATACGACCGAGGCACACAGGGCCAACACCCGGCATCATGGTGTGGGGAGCGATCTCCTACACTGGCCGTACAGCACTGGTGATCGTCGAGGGGACACTGAATAGTGCACGGTACATCCAAACCGTCATCGAACCCATCGTTCTACCATTCCTAGACCGGCAAGGGAACTTACTGTTCCAACAGGACAATGCACGTCCGCATGTATCCCGTGCCACCCAACGTGCTCTAGAAGGTGTAAGTCAACTACCCTGGCCAGCAAGATCTCCGGATCTGTCCCCCATTGAGCATGTTTGGGACTGGATGAAGCGTCGTCTCACGCGGTCTGCACGTCCAGCACGAACGCTGGTCCAACTGAGGCGCCAGGTGGAAATGGCATGGCAAGCCGTTCCACAGGACTACATCCAGCATCTCTACGATCGTCTCCATGGGAGAATAGCAGCCTGCATTGCTGCGAAAGGTGGATATACACTGTACTAGTGCCGACATTGTGCATGCTCTGTTGCCTGTGTCTATGTGCCTGTGGTTCTGTCAGTGTGATCATGTGATGTATCTGACCTCAGGAATGTGTCAATAAAGTTTCCCCTTCCTGGGACAATGAATTCACGGTGTTCTTATTTCAATTTCCAGGAGTGTATATAGACGAGGAACAGCAAAGGGCCTAGAATAATACCTCGGGGAACGCCAGAAATCAATTCTGTTTTACTCGATGACTTTCCATCAATTACAACGAACTGTGACCTCTCTGACAGGAAATCACGAATTCAGCCAGTTACATAACTGAGATGATATTCCGTAAGCAAGCAATTTCACTACAAGCCGCTCGTGCGGTCGGTGTCAAAAGCCTTCTGTAAATCTAGAAGTACGGAATCAATTTGAAATCCCTTGTCAATAGCACTCAACACTTCGTAAGAGTAAAGAGCTAGTTGTGTTTCACAAGAACGATGTTTTCTAAATCCGCGCTTCAACGTCTTCCCGTCGGGGCACCGTCGTTCTGGAAATGTCTCTCGATGCACATGTTGAGTGCCACGGCCTTTGCCATCTGCTAATCCATACGGCAAATATGCATCTGCCAGCTCCGCAATTGAGTACAATTCCACTGTATTGGAAACCAAGTCCTTGACGAACAGTAAACAGATGTTGCTACGTGCTTGATGCTGGCAGAATAATGAAGTTAGCCGCATGTAAACACAAGCAATAAATTTAGTTGTATGTGAACACAAGCAATGAAGTAAGTAACACGTCAACATGGCCCCCGTTCAACTAGATAACAGACATTGTAGGTGAATCTAGAAATGTACTTTTTAACCAAACATAATGAAGAGAGCACCTTGAACATTACCTTTAAGAAATCGTTTGATGTAATGGATTTCTGTTTCTATGTGTCTCTCATGATTAATGTGATTATGAAGAGAATTAGGAAATGAGCTCTACCATGGCAAAAAAGCATTTTCGAATCCATGTCCACATAACATATTTTATTTCTCCATAAGTAAGGAATGTTTCCTGAAAGTTTGGCCATACCCTTTTGTTATACCCTGTATAGGTCCCCATAACGCGTACGGCGTATGCGCCGTCTACCACAGGTTCTGAACTACCTCTCCCTCCCCTCTACCCAACCCTCGACCCAAGGCTGGGGTGTGTGCCACAGTGCAGCTCCGGTGCCAACGAAGTATCACCCTCAAAGACTATCCTCTAACACTTAGGCCGGTCACACGAAAGGACTTTGAGCTTCGTGCAGAATAATACAGGGTTTTACGTTGTGCTAATAAAATGGTTCAAATGGCTCTGAGCACTATGGGACTTAACAGATGTGGTCATCGCACATCCATGCCCGAGGCAGGATTCGAACCTGCGACCGTAGCAGTCGCGCGTTTCCGGACTGCGCGCCTAGAACCGCGAGACCACCGCGGCCGGCGTTGTGCTAATAGGAAAACCCTTGGCTCTATTCATCAAGTTCTCTGTCAACTTAATTTCAGCTGAATCCTTATAAACACCGTCCGAAAAACCGGACGTACGAGCATCTACCGCGGTTTCGTCAAATATCGTTCCGAGTCCCCCGTTTAAATAATGCTCCCCTACCACCGATTTTTCAGGCTGTTGTAGCCTCGGATGACAACGATGTTCCATGTACCTGTCCTCAACTTTGCGAATGGACTTGTCGATGTAAGCCTTTTTGTGTGTGTCAGGCTTCCTAAGCCACAAATCAACCTTGACAGAGTCGAGGCGTGTCGTGTCCTTATCTCGGCAGGTGGGTGGAACTCCTTCTTCATGCCAAATCTTCTGAAAATTCTTCCAGTCTTGGAAGATATGCCCATGCATAAGGAGTAAAGGCGACAGATTCATGCTGCGGGGATCGCCCAGGTCTTACAGACCGACGAATCTGTTTCTCGGAGTATCTATTTTTCTCAAACACCGGCGACAAGTGTGCAGTTTCCTGTGTTAGACTATTGGCGTCGGAAATAGCACATGCTCTGCTTACCAGAGTCCTTGGACGCTAGAGCTTTGTTACGCTTGGTGGTAACTCTTTGCAAGCGGATGTCGGTCGGCATGTGTCGGTTTTCGGTGAAGACTGTGTCCCAAAGTAACACAATATATTTTTTACTATTACATCCAAAAATGTAAGCTTTCCATCACTTTCAACGTCCATGGTAAATTTAATGCTGGGGTGAAGACAGCAGGAGAGGTCCGAAAACCGAATAAGAGAATTTTGTCCGTGGGGCTGGACAAAAAAGATGTCGTAAACGTATCTCCAGAAACATGTTGGTTGCAGAGGGTCCGGCAGCAAACCCATGGAGACTACCAAGAATTATTACGCCGGGAAAGTCTTCGCAGTCACAATATCAGAACATATTTCCTGTATAAAATGGCAGGTATATTCAAAGTGACATAGTAGAATCCTGATATTTAGTATTAAAGGATCAGGTGCAGTGTTCTTCCGATAGATTATTCTAGTTTTAGTAAATATATTAAACAATGTAAATAGATAATAAAGTGTGTAATATAGCGTCCAATAGTCGCCTTTGGAAGGGGTGTATTGGCAAATCGGTTGCGACTGAAAACCTACAGGACCATACTGAGGCGAGCACAACGTACACTGAAGAGCCAAAGAAACTGGTATAGGTATGCGTATCCAAAACAGAGATATGTAAACAGACAGAATACTGCACTGCGGCCGGCAACGACTATATAAGACAACAAGTGTCTGGCGCAGTTGTTAAATCGGTTACTGCTCTACGATGGCAGGTAATCAAGGTTTTGAATGGGTTTGAACGTGGTATTATAGTCGGCGCACGAGCGATGGGATACAGCATCTCCGAGCTACCGATGAAGTGGGGCTTTCCCGTACGACCATTTCACGAGTGTACCGTGAATATCCGGAATCCGGTAAAACATCGAATCTCCGACATCGCTGCAGTCGGAAAAAGATCCTGCAAGAACGGGACCGCCTGCCGCGGTAGCCGTGCGGTTCTAGGCGCTGCAGTCCGGAACTGGGGGACTGCTACGGTCGCAGGTTCGAATCCTTCCTCGGGCATGGATGTGTATGATGTCCTTAGGTTAGTTAGGTTTAAGTAGTTCGAAGTTCTAGGGGGCTGATGACCTAAGATGTTAAGTCCCATAGTGCTCAGAGCCATTTGAACCAAGAACGGGACCAACGAAGTCTGAAGAGAGTCGTTCAACGTGACAGAAGTGCAATCCTTCCGCAAATTCCTGCAGATTTCAATGCCGGGCCATCAACAAGTGTCAGCGTGCGAACCATTCAACGGAACATCATCGATATGGGCTTTCGAGGCCAAAGGCGCACTCATGTACCCTTGATGAATGCACGACACAAAGCTTTACGCCTCACCTTGGCCAGTCAATACCGACATAGGACTATTGATGATTGGAAACATGTTGTCTGATCGGACGAGTCTCGTTTCACATTGTATCGGGCGGATGAACGTGTACAGGTATGGAGACAACCTCATGAATCCATGGACCCCGAATGTCAGTAGGGGACTGTTCAAGCTGGTGCATGCTCTGTTATGGTGCAGGGCATGTCCAGGTGGAGTAATATGGGACCCCTCATACATCTAGATACGACTCTGACAGGTACACACACGTACGTAAGCATCCTGTCTGATCACCTGCATGACCATTGTGAATTCCTACGAACCTGGGAAATTCCAGCAGGACAAAGTGACACTCCACACATCCAGAACTGCTACAGAGTGGATCCAGGAACATTCCTCTGAGTTTAAACACTTCTGATGGATACCAATTTCTCCATACATGAGCATTATTGAGCATATCTGGGATGTCTTGCGACAAGCTGTTCAGAAGAGATCTCCAACCCCTCGTACTCTTACGGATTTATGGACAGCCCTGTAGTATTTACAGTGTCAGTTCTCTCCAGCATTATTTCAGAGGAGCAGATGCGGATACAGACCACTTCCAAGTCATACGCAAATTATGATTACAGCTGTGCTACAAAAATGAAAAAGAACAACGTGGCCAAGAGACAGTTTGATCCACAGATGTGCCAGCAATGTAACATTTGAGTGCGTACCAAGTCTGAGGTATTGGCATCAGGTCACGATGATGATGTAAGAGCTAACAATCGATGGGAAGAAATAAGGACCTCTATAACTGAAGCAGCTGAAGAAATTCTAGGAGAGAAAAAGTTAACAACGAAGAAGAAATGGTTCATTGCGATATGTGAACAAGCTGTGAAGGCCAGGAAGAGAGGAAGGGCGGTGCACACGCTGGACAGACGATGTACGGTACAACAGGAAGCACTGAAGACCGTAAGAAGAGAAACAATTATGATTCTGAGAACCGGAAACAGAAATTCATGAACAATATGATTGATGAAATCGAAAAGGCAAATACAGTATCAGACAGCAGGAAAATGTTTCAGACGTTGAAACATGTGAGGAATGGTCACAGAAACTAAGCTTTAGTTATTAATGATATGGATGGAAATATGTTAACAGACAAGAAAAAAATTCTGAATAGATGTAGAGAATATTTTGAAGAGTTATTAAATGCTGAAGATCCAGATAGTGTCTTTGCACATGAGAATAACACAGAGGGTGAAGGAGAAGCCGCAAACATTCAAGTGACTCAACAAGAAGTAGAAAGAGCAATGAGGAAACTAAAGAATAATAAGGCACCAGGAGAAGGTAGGATAACGGCAGAGATGTTTAAGGCAGGAGGAGAAACAACTCAGAAAGAGCTATACAATCTCATAAAAGAAATATGAGAAAAAGAGAAAATCCCAGAAGAGCGGAAATCAGCTGTCACTATCCCACTGCATAAAAAGAACAATAATAGGAATTTTAACAACTACAGAGGCATTTCTCTCCTAAGTGTACCTTATAAAGTTCTATCTTTAATAATACTTGAAAAAATTAAGCTATTTGCAAAAGGTATTGTAGAAGAGTACCAGGCAGGCTTCCAGGAAGGAAGATCGACCATGGATCAAACGCCATGAGGAAAATCTGGAAAAAGTGCGGGGAATTCAACCATCGGTTTCTGGTGACGTTCGTGGACAGTATTCACAGATTAAGTATGTACAACATCCTGAGAGAGCTTGGTATACCAATGAAGTTAATAAGAATGTGGTCAAGGTGTGCACAGCAGAGACAGAAGCCAAAGTCAAATACCAAGGGGAGCTGTCCAAGGAATTCCGTATCAGAACTGGTGTGAGACGAAGTGATGTTGTTTCACCACTGTTAACTAATCTGGTCCTAGAGAAAGTAATCCTAGAAATGAAAGCAGAAAACGAAGGGGTGACGCAAAATGGTAGGACAGATTTACTGGGTTATGCAGACGACATCGAATTTCCAGGAGAATCAGAGGAAGATATGGCAGAAACTGTAGAGGGCCTAGCGCAAAATGCAAGTAACATTGGGTTACGGATTAATGCGGAAAAGAGTGAGGTAATGGAAGTAACAAGAGAAGCCCCCAATGACATCCCATTACCTGTACGGATGTGGAAATTTGCCAAAGTGGAAAATTTTAAATACATTGGTACATGGTTCAACACGCAAAATAATTTAAAACAGGAAATAAACCAACGTATTGTGAATGGGTCTAAAACTTATTTCAGTCTAAAGCAGACAATGTTATCCAACAATCTGTCAATTAAGACCAAACTTAAAGCATACAATGCCGCGATAGTGCCAGTATTGTTGTATGGGACAGAAACCCTAAGTACAACAAAGAAGGATGAAGAAAACCTGTTGGTCTTCGAAAGAAAAATTATGAGAAGGATCTTTGGGCCTGTCCAGGATGGCAGCTCGTGGAGACGCAGAAAAAAAAAAGAAAAACAAAAATTGTATGAGCCGATGAGGCAACCAAACATCGTTCAAAAACTGGAGGCGCGGAGAAAAGGCTTTGCAGGCCACAATGCTAGGAGACTAGACACCTCTCGGGCAAAAGCCGTACTTATGGGAAGATCTGATGGTACCCGTCCAAACGGAAGACCCAGAAACCGATGGAAGGATGAGCTACAGAAAGACCTTTGCCAGCTAGGAGTCCATGACAGCTGTCCAAAGTGCACAAGGTCACCACCTATGGAGTAGCATTGTAAGGTCGGCACGTAATATACAGGGTCCTCGATCACCGATTTGATGATGACTACTTCAGATATTAGTCGACTCCATGCCAAGTCGTGCTGCGGCACTTCTGCGTGTCCGCCGGGCCCTACACCATATTAGGCAGTGTAGTTTACTCCCGAAGCCCCTGCAGTCTCAGTCGACTACCCGTGCCAAGTCAGCCTACTGCAACGCCCCTCGTGTTTAATTCCTGTGTCGAGATCCTCTTGTCGCAAGAGGCCGTGAAACCCCAAAAAGTCTCTCGTCTGAAGAGAGGTGTGTGCGTTGCTCTTTAGCACCCAAATTCTTAACGAAGAATGAGACACTCTGGACGCCAACATAGTAACAGAAGGGAATGTTAAACGATGGTGTGTTCACACTATGCAGGCAAAGTGCCAACATAACGTCGTATAGTTTAGCAGTGTACTGAAAGTTGGAGGTGAAAGTCAGGATATGAGGGGCTATCCAATTTTCCAAAAAAATCGGAATATTGTAATAGTAATAAAGAATTAGCAATGGTAGCAGAGGTTGTTGATGACCAAAGAAAAATTCGTAATAAGTGTAGTGCCTACTTGATAAAGGAGACACAGCAGATTTTCTACACAGCTGAGAACTGAAAAAAAAGCAAAAGTGTCGTTCAAATATTTCAAAACATTAATATATATTTTCTCGAGAAAATATGTACATACAAAAGTCTAATAATAGTTAGAAGGCAGTACATAGAGCCTTTTTTATGCATTGTGTCTTGTTTTCTTTCAAAGTGCCAAATAGCTTCGAAAACCTATTAGTTTCGTTTCAGTAGAGCTGTCATTTCCACTCTCGAAACAATTATCAAAGAACTTTTTCCATTTTGTTACGTTCTTATTTATACGCAGTGGATGGTTTTTCATCGTCCAGTTAGTGTAAAACATAAATATTTTCGCTTTCGGATTCTTGGTCTCCCTTGTGGTGGGACACCCAAAGGAAAAATATCAAGTATTCATGAAAACTATTCAATCTGCCACAAAAGTAACGCAAACAACAAAATAAAGATTAAGAAGTCAACAAAACATCACCGCACATACCGGCTCTTAAAGTGAGCCGATACACCTCTCCCATTACATAAACACACTATATACATATATATGACGAAAATAAACACTAAACGAAAAAACTACAGAGAACGAAACTCGTCCAGCTTGAAGGGGGAAACCAGATGGCGCTATGGTTGGCCCGCTAGATGGCGCTGCCATACGTCAAACGGATATCAACTGCGTTTTTTTTTTTTAAATAGGAACCACCATTTTTTATTATATTTTCGTGTAATACGTAATGAAATATGAAAGTTTTAGTTGGACCACTTTTTTCGCTTTGTGATAGATGGCGCTGTAATAGTCACAACGTATAAGTACGTGGTATCACGTAACATTCCGCCAGTGCGGACGGTATTTGCTTCGTGATACATTACCCGTGTTAAAATGGACCGTTTACCAATTGCGGAAAAAGTCGATATCGTGTTGATGTATGGCTATTGTGATCAAAATGCCCAACGGGTGTGTGCTATGTATGCTGCTCGGTATCCTGGACGACATCATCCAAGAGTCCGGACCATTCGCCGGATAGTTACATTATTTAAGAAAACAGGAAGTGTTCAGCCACATGTGAAACGTCAGCCACGACCTCCAACAAATGATGATTCCGAAGTAGGTGTTTTAGATGCTGTCGCGGCTAATCCGCACATCAGTAGCAAACAAATTGCGCGAGAATCGGGAATCTAAAAAACGTCGGTGTTGAGAACGCTACATTAACATCGACTGCACCCGTACCATATTTCTATGCACCAGGAATTGCATGGTGACGACGTTGAACGTCGTGTACAGTTCTGCCACTGGGCACAAGAGAAATTACTGGCCGATGACAGATTTTTTGCACGCGTTCTATTTAGCGACGAAGCGTCATTCACCAACAGCGGTAACGTAAACCGGCATTATATGCACTATTGGGCAACGGAAAATCCACGATGGCTGCGACAAGTGGAACATCAGCGACCTTGGCGGGTTAATTTATGGTGCGGCATTATGGGAGGAAGGATAATTGGTCCCCATTTTATCGATGGCAATCTAAATGGTGCAATGTATGCTGATTTCCTACGTCATGTTCTACCGATGTTACTACAAGATGTTTCACTGCATGACACAATGGCAATGTACTTCCACCATGATGGATGTCCGCGTGCGGTTGAAGCGGTATTGAATAGCATATTTCATGACAGGTGGATTGGTCGTCAAAGCACCGTACCATGGCCCGCACGTTCACCAGATATGACGTCCCCGGATTTCTTTCTGTGGGGAAAGTTGAAGGATATTTGCCATCGATCCACCGACAGCGCCTGACAACATGCGTCAGCGCATTGTCAATGCACGTGCGAATATTACGGAAGGCGAACTACTCGCTATTGAGAGGAATGTCGTTACACGTATTGCCAAATGCATTGAGGTTGACGGACATCATTTTGAGCATTTATTGCATTAATGTGGTATTTACAGGTAATCACGCTGTAACAATATGCGTTGTCAGAAATGATAAGTTCAAAAAGGTTCATGTATTACAGTGGAACAACCGAAATAAAATGTTCAAACGTATCTACGTTCTGTATTTTAATTTGAAAAACCTACCTGTTACCAACTGTTCGTCTAAAATTGTGAGCCATATGTTTGTGACTATTACAGCGCCATCTATTGCAAAGCGAAAAAAGTGGTCCAACTAAAACATTCATATTTCTTCACGTACTACACGAATATGTAATAAAAAATGGTGGTTCCTACTAAAAAAAAACCAGTTGATATCCGTTTGATCTATGGCAGCGCCATCTAGCGGGCCAACCATAGCGCCATCTGGTTTCCCTCTTCAAGCTAGAAAAAATCGGTCGATATAAGAACCATCTATCTATCATAATTCAAGAGACATGGCGATATAAGTAGTGAGATGCTTGAAAGACTTCCGCATGATGCACGACTTTCAAAATTATTACGTCTGTGCTACTAATTTTATTCGCAAAAAAATTCGCAGACAGTATCCACATATGCCGCTAAATCCACCTATAAAAGTATATCTCGGTACCACACATAGTTGAGGAGATAAAACATACTGAGACGCATGAAAAACTGCCGCTTTGTAATGACGTTTAAAGTTGTTACTTATTTTCTACTAACTGTGTTCGCAACACATTTTGCAGACAGTATCTACAAAAATGGCACTGAATGTACACATACAAATACTTCATTGTATGAAATATACTTCAAAGATATAATATCACAAACGCTGAGATGCGTGAAAATGTGCCGCCTCATGCATGAAGTTTTAATACATTTATTCTTTAACTCCTACAGTCGTATCAACTTAAGGGACTCCCCAACACCTGCAATACTTTTGACAGCTACCAACCGCGAAGCGCAAACGGCTGTAGGCGAAACCAATAGCCGTCTAGAGACTTTTACAAAATTGCTTTTTAGGCACGCGAAGCAGCTGTACTTAATCATTTGCACATTATACAGGGTGAAAAGAATTTAAACCGACAAACTCTGGGAGGTTGTAGGGGACATCAAAACAAATAATTTCCCCTAATGTCATTTTTTCCTATGAGGATTATGTAAACCGGTAGAGGCCGTATTACGCTCTTCAGTTGTTAGAGGCCCTATTACGATCTTCAGTTGTAGGCAACTGCTGTCCACCAGTGTAGTAGTGTATTGTCTCTGTTTACTAATGGAGCGATACACCTGGAATGGGTACACTGATATGGTCAGTGTGTACTACGTAGCGCACCACAACAGACGAGCTGCACAGCGGGTTTATCAACAACAATATCCTAATCGCCGTATCCCGCATCATACGACTTTTGCTGCTGTGTACCAACGTCTGCGTGAGACCGGGTCATTTTGCAGATTACCTGGACAGGGACACCGTCGCACGGTAAGAACGCTGCAATTTGAGGAAGCTGTCTTGCAGCATGTGGAGCGGGATCCTTCAATCAGCACTCGTGCAATTGCACGTAACATAGGGACGAATCAGACGAATGTAAGAACAGTCCTTCGAAACAATTGTTACGTCCATTTCACATACAGCGTGTCCACAACCTGGAACCAGTTGATTATTCACCCAGAGCACAGTTTTCGCGGTGGTACCTGGGACACTGTGAAATGCATCCTACATTTCCATCCTCTGTGTTGTTTACCGATGAAGCAACGTTCTGGTGTGATGGAGTCTTCAACATGCACAGTTCGCATGTTTGGATTGTGATAACCCACATGCCACAGTTACTGGCGCTCATCAAGTGCGATTCTTCGTTAATGTGTGGGTCGGTGTTGTTGGGGGCTGTTTAATTGGGCCGTATCTGCTACCTAGGCCATTAAATGGCAGGCACTATTACAAATTTCTCGCCAGAGCATTGCCAGAATTACTGGAAGACGTCCCGCTCCCTACAAGACAACGCATGTGGTTCCAACGTGACGGGGCACCGGCGCATTTCAGTCGTCGTGTGCGTCGATTCCTGGACCGGCGGTTCCCAGAAACGTGGACTGGCAGAGGTGGTCCTGTACCATGGCCTGTTCGATCCCCAGATATGCCCCCTCTGGACTTTTTGTGTGGGGAGAGATGCGCAACCTTGTTTACGCAACTCCTGTTGCATCAGAAGAGGATCTGGTAGACTGGATAGTAGCAGCAGCTGCAGCAGCAGGAACAATTCAGGGTACTCCTGGGATTTTTGCCCGTGTCAGACAGAACATGATCCGACGGTGTAACCTTTGTTTACGTGTCAATGGAGGCATTTTTGAAAATCTACTTTAATTCAAATTGGGTTGTGTTAATGTGTTGTCTCTTGGTCATAAAAAATGAAAAAGTGTTTGCTGGTTTAATTAATTTGCCGGCAAAGAAATCTTCCTCTACCGGTTTAAATACTCCTCATAGGGAAAATGACATTAGGGAAAAATATTCTCTTTGAGTTATTTATGCATGATGTAGCTATTCGTCACTTCAGCGTTGCACAAAACAAATACTGCACGCTACCTACGGTACAGTTTCATTAAATGCAACAACAGTCCATTTCTTACAAGAATCTGTACTTAAGTAGTAAGAACGTTTCTTACATTCTATGTAACAACATTTAAGTTCATTAATAATAACAAATAATAACCTCAAAAATTAAAATAATATCTAGTACAGTATTTCAAGACCAAAACAGGTACGAAAAGATAATTTGCAAGGGTACACGAGTGGGCCTTCGGCTGCGAAAGCCCATATCGATGGGTCTGGGAGCTTTCAACGCACGTTCTTGCGAGATGTACGGCATATTGCTTCTTGTTTGCAGTTAACGTTTTTCGACATTTTAACTCGCCAGTTAAACAACCCTGTGTCCACACGCACAGCCCATAGCCTATTGATACTGTTGCCAGACCGTATAACCGTTCCTGACTCACTATATAACGTAAAAATGTTTATAAACACTTTTAGTTTGCAAAAAGAACGCTCGGCATTTGTAACAGCCACAGGTTCCGCTGGATATACACATAAGAGCCAAATAAACTGGTACACCTGCCTAACATCGTGCAGGGTCCCCGCGAGCACGTAGAAGTGCCGCAACACGCCAGGGCATGGAGTCTACTAATGGCTGAAGTAGTGCTGAGGGAATTGACACCATGAACCCTACAGAGCTGTCTATAAATCCGTAAGAGTGCGAGGGGCTGGAGATCTCTTCTGAACAGTACGTTGCAAGGCATACCTGATGTACTCAATAATGTTCTTGTCTGGTCAGTTTAGTGGCAGCGGAAGTGTTTAAACTCATAAAGTGTTCCTGGAGCCACTCTGTAGCAATTCTGGATGTGTGGCGCGTAGTATTGTCCTGCTGGAATCGCCCAAATCCATCGGAATGCACAATGGACATGAATGGATGCAGGTGATCAGACAAGATGCTTACGTAAGTGTCACCTATCACAATTGTAACTAGTCGTATCGGGGGTCCCATATCACTCCAACTGTACACGCCCCACACCATTTCAGAGCCTCCACCAGCTTGAACAGTTCATTGCTGACATTCAGGACACATGGATTAATGAGGCTGACTGCATACCCGCACATGTCCATCCACTCTATACAATTTGAAACGAGACTCGTCCGATCAGGTAACATGTTTCCAGTCATCAACAGTCCAATGTCGGTGAGGACGGGCGCAGGCGAGGTGTAAACACTTGTGTCGTGTATTCATCAAGGGTACACGAGTGTGCCTTCGGCTCCGAAAGCCCATATCTACTGTGTTTCGTTGAATGGTTCGCACGCTGACACTTGTTTATGGCCCAGCACTGAAATCTGTGGCAATTTGCGGAAGGGTTGCACTTCTGTGATGTTGAACGATTCTCTTGATTCGTCGTTGGTCCCCTTCTTGCAGGATCTTTTCCGGTCGCAGCGGTGTCGGAGATTTGATGTTTTATCGGATTCCTAATATTCACGATACGCTCGTAAAATGGTCGTACGGGAAAATCCCCACTTCATCGCTACCTTGGAGATGCTGTGTCCCATCGCTCGTGCGGCAGCTATAACGCCACGATCAAATTCACTTAAGTCTTGACAACCTGCCATTGTAGAGCGGTAACCGATCTAACAACTGCGCCAGACACTTGTTGTCTTATATAGATGTTGCCAACCGCAGCGCCGTATTCTAACTGTTTACGTATCTCTATAGTTGAATACACATGCCTATACCAGCTTCTTTGGCACTTCAGTGTATCATAATAGCGCCTTTAAGAATTAAATTTAGATTTTGACTGAATTCTTTTTTTAAACACCATTGTACATGCCACTCATGACTGCTGCTCACGATACCCTTAGCCGTAACATTTGCTGAAAGCTAAGCCCTTTAGTTGTATATATTCAGTTAACTGAATGAATTTCATAACCATCTTTGATTATTTTAACGTGGGGAAAGAGTTCACTTGACAGATCGATTCTGCTAATTTTCCCCCCTAGAATTTTTTGTTATTTCTTTCCTGTCTTTCCTTCCTCTTCTTTGTCCTCAGTAATCCCATAGCACTGCCCTTGGTGCCCCACCTTAGTCGCCCTCTGCTACTATTGCTGGGTAGTTTCCCTACTATGCGCTGGTTACTACCCGCATGTCTTGCTAAGAGTAAGCAACAAATCACGACCTGAAGCGTTTCGCAGATATGTAGGAGTCCTTGCAGCGACTCACGCCGTTGCTAAGAAACGGCCTGAAACGGGGCGACTGGCCGACTGCATGACTGTGGATCTGCCTCTATTTACCAAACCGCAAGAAAATCGAGAGATACAGGGAGAGCACGGAGCAGACATAGCAGTCGAAAGGTAAGACATCAACAAACACATGAGTTCTGCCAATCTGTGGCATACAAAACAGGCGTTAAATGGGCTACAGCTTTCTGTGTGCGCACGACACAGATTCTCACAGTCATATACAGGGTGTTTCAAAAATGACCGGTATATTTGAAACGGCAATAAAAACTAAACGAGCAGCGATAGAAATACACCGTTTGTTGCAATATGCTTGGGACAACAGTACATTTTCAGGCGGACAAACTTTCGAAATTACAGTAGTTACAATTTTCAACAACAGATAGCGCTGCAAGTGATGTGAAAGATATAGAAGACAACGCAGTCTGTGGGTGCGCCATTCTGTACGTCGTCATTCTGCTGTAAGCGTGTTCTGTTCACAACGTGCAAGTGTGCTGTAGACAACATGGTTTATTCCTTAGAACAGAGGATTTTTCTGGTGTTGGAATTCCACCGCCTAGAACACAGTGTTGTTGCAACAAGACGAAGTTTTCAACGGAGGTTTAATGTAACCAAAGGACCGAAAAGCGATACAATAAAGGATCTGTTTGAAAAATTTCAATGGACTGGGAACGTGATGGATGAACGTGCTGGAAAGGTAGGGCGACCGCGGACGGCAACCACAGAGGACAACGCGCAGCTAGTACAGCAGGTGATGCAACAGCGGCCTCGGGTTTCTGTTCGCCGTGTTGCAGCTGCGGTCCAAATGACGCCAACGTCCACGTATCGTCTCATGCACCAGAGTTTACACCTCTATCCATACAAAATTCAAACGCGGCAACCCCTCAGCGCCGCTACCATTGCTGCTCGAGAGACATTCGCTAACGATATAGTGCACAGGATTGATGACGGCGATATGCATGTGGGCAGCATTTGGTTTACTGACAAAGCTTATTTTTACCTGGACGGCTTCGTCAGTAAACAGAACTGGCGCATATGGGGAACCAAAAAGCCCCATGTTGCAGTCCCATCGTCCCTGCATCCTCAAAAAGTACTGGTCTGGGCCGCCATTTCTTCCAAAGGAATCATTGGCCCATTTTTCAGATCCGAAACGATTACTGCATCACGCTATCTGGACATTCTTCGTGAATTTGTGGCGGTACAAACTGCCTTAGACGACACTGCGAACACCTCGTGGTTTATGCAAGATGGTGCCCGGCCACATCGCACGGCCGACGTCTTTAATTTCCTGAATGAATATTTCGATGATCGTGTGATTGCTTTGGGCTATCCGAAACATACAGGAGGCGGCGTGGATTGGCCTCCCTATTCGCCAGACATGAACCCCTGTGACTTCTTTCTGTGGGGACACTTGAAAGACCAGGTGTACCGCCAGAATCCAGAAACAATTGAACAGCTGAAGCAGTACATCTCATCTGCATGTGAAGCCATTCCGCCAGACACGTTGTCAAAGGTTTCGGGTAATTTCATTCAGAGACTACGCCATATTATTGCTACGCATGGTGGATATGTGGAAAATATCGTACTATAGAGTTTCCCAGACCGCAGCGCCATCTGTTGTTGACAATTGTAACTACTGTAATTTCGAAAGTTTGTCTGCCTGAAAATGTACTGTTGTCCCAAGCATATTGCAACAAACGGTGTATTTCTATCGCTGCTCGTTTAGTTTTTATTACCGTTTCAAATATACCGGTCATTTTTGAAACACCCTGTATGTGTAATGAATACGTTGGTCTTTCACTTGTTAGACACATTCATTGCAGTTTGATTTTACAAACCAGTCATCCAGACTGTTTATCATGGCTTGTCTGAAGAAGTTTGTGTAGAACTCTGAATGTTATCCCAGCCTTATAAAACTCGTACTTGCAAGAAAACACTACAAATTCTACATTCTCGTACAAAATTTCCGTAGCCAGTAGGTCTCTGCATTCGCTCGCACAGATAACATGCAAGAAGTCAAGTGTATACATGGAAACTTGAAACACACATGCATATACCGTAACAAATAACAAATTTTATAATAATTTCTAACTTATTGTAGACGTTTTTAATTTATTACACCAATCTTTTCAGAAAAGTTCAAATGGTTCAAATGGCTCTGAGGACCATGGGACTTAACTGCTGAGGTCATCAATCCCCTAGAACTTAGAAATACTTGAACGTAACTAAGTTAAGGACATCACACACATCCATGCCCGAGGCAGGATTCGAACCTGCGACCGTAGCGGTTGCACGGTTCCAGACTCTAGCGCCTAGAACCGCTCGGCCACTCCGGCCGGCTCAGAAAAGTAATTTGACATTTATATCATAGGCGTCTCAAGAAGTGTAGATGTTAATGGGATGAAATGCGACTTGAAATTATTGTTTTCGCTGGCGTATAATTACATAACGTGAACAGCTTTATAGTCTTATGCCAGAAGTAATATCCTCAGTCCCATTGCGCTGCTCCAATATTTGCATGGATTCTTAGCTGTATCTAGTAAGCTACTGCTTGGCTTCTTAGCTCTCACTAGTAAACTACTGAATCTGTAGATACGAACTGAACTCAAACACAATAAAAAGGCGTATTCAATGCAACTATTATATATTGCAAAAACATTGCTCAGTCGAAGCCCAACTCGCGGTTTTCTCTCGAGATCCCCCTCAAGTCATGGAGCAAGGCAGTCAGGTACGTACAGTACTTCTTGACTTCTGAAAAGCGTTTCAGTCGCTATTTTTCTAGTGTTGGTCCATAACACGTCTGAAATTTTATAGGTGGAGTTCTGCTTCATCCAGTGTAATGAAGTACTATTTAAAAAACAAAAAAATAAACCCTCATAATTACCCAGTCAGATTTTGATAATAATTCAAGTTTGGGAAAAGATTAGTAAATTGCTTTAAATGTGCATAAATGTAAAATTTTGCTTTACACAAAACATAGAATAACAGTAAAGATCTTCTTGATTGTCAGTGAATCACAGTTGGAACCAATCAACTCATACAAAAAGCTGGCTATCAGTCGTAGGTAAAGCATGTTGCAGGCCTCAGTTTCTTGACGGGAGACTGGCAAAACACAACGAATCTAAGAAGGAGACTGCTTAAAAACACTAGTGCAACCCATCCAAAGATACTGATGAAGCGTTTGGAACCTGTATGAAAAAGGACTAACAGGGTACATTGGACGTATACGAAAATGTGCGGAACGAATGCTCACAAGTTTGTTGCAGTCAGGAGAATGTCACGGAAGCGCTGCAAACCCTGTATATCCAGACTCTTGAAGATAGACGCCAACTGTTCGGTGAAAGCCTACTTACCAGGTTTCAAGAATCAGAATGAAGTGAGGAGGTCTAGGAACATAATACATACTCCATGTACCGCTCTCATAGCGACCGTGAGGACAAGGTTGGACTGACTACAGCATGAACAAAGGCATTTAAGTGTCATTGTTCCTGTCCTTCAAACGAGAATGGAACGGGAACAAGCCCTAATAAGTGGTACAGTGTGAAATAATCGCCGCCATTAGCTTTACAGTAGTTTGCAACCTATGTGTGCACAAGTGCATGTTAATGCAGAGATTGCTGAAATTCGAGCAACCAATATTTTGATTCCTACCCCTACCATCTTTGGCTGTCAAACAACACTGACGGCACACAGGTGACAAAAGTCATGGGATACCGCCTAATATGGAATCGGAGCTCCCTCTACCCGGTGTAGAGCAGAAATTCGACGTTTCATGGACTCAGCAAGTCGTTGGAAGTTCTCTGCAGAAATATTATTAAGTCATGCTACCTCAGTAGACGTCCATAATTGCGGGAGTGTTACCGGTGCAGATTTTGTGCACGAACTGACGTGTCGCTTATGTCCCATAAATGTTCGATGGGATTAATGCCGGATGACCTGGTTCACCAAATAATTCTCTCGAATAGTCCGTATGGTTCTTCAAACCAATAGCTCATAATTGTGGCCTGGCGCATTGTCATCCATAAAAATTCCAACATTGTTTGGCTACATCAAATCCATGAATGGCTTCAAGTGGTCTCCAAGTAGCCGAACATAACCATTTACATCAATGATCAGTTCAATTGGACCAGAGGACTCAGTTCATTACATGTAAAGACAGCCCACACCATTACGGAGCCACCACCATCTTTCAAAGGCCCTGTTGACAACCTGGGTCCACGACTGCGTGTGGTCTGCACCACACTCGAACCCCACCATCAGCACTTACCAATTGAAATTGGTTATTTCCCGCAGTGTTGCTTGTCTGTTAGCACTGACAAGTCTACGTAAACATTCCTGCTCTCAGTCGGTAACTGAAGGCCGTCGGCCGCTTCGTTGTCCGAGGTGAAAGATAAAGCCTGAAATTTGGTATTCTCGACGCACACTTGACACTGTGAATCTCGGAATACTGAAATCCTTAAAGAGTTCCGAAATGGAATGTCCAATGCGTCTAGCTCCTACTACCATTCTTCAAATCTGTTACTTCCCGTCGTACGGACATAATCAAGGCGGAAACGTTTTTACACGAATCATTTGGGTACAAATGGCAGCTCCGCCAATGCACTGTCCATTTATACTTTGAGCATGTGATACTACCACCATCTGTATATGTTTATATTGCTATCCCATGACTTTGTCACTGTGTATAGCAATCATGGCGTAATGCTCTGTTTAGTTTCGGTGCTACATAATTTACAGCAGTACGTATCACTTGTGCGTGCCCTCTTATACATTCTTATTCCCTTTGCTCTGACTCCTGAAGCAGATCCGTTGATGACGAGTTCATTGAAGACCTCATATACGACCGAGATGTTGGTGGGGATCTCGGTAGCTATGTTTCCTGTTGCTTCTCATCGACCCCACAACTTATGAGTAGTTTACCAAGATACACTGAAGAGCTAAAGAAACCGGTACACCTGCCTAATATCGTGCAGGGCTCCCGCGAGCACGCAGAAGTGCCGTAACGCGACGTTGCATGGACTCGACTAATGTCTGAAGTAGTGCAGGAGGACATTGACACCATGAATCCTGCAGGGCTGTCCATAGATCCGAAAGAGTGCGTGGGGCTGTAGATCTCTTCTGAACAGTACGTTGCAAGGCATCCCAGATACGCTCAATAATGTTCATATCTGGGTAGTTTGGTGGTCAGCGAAAGTGCTTAAACTCAGAAGAGCGTTCCTGCAGCCACTCTGTAGAAATTCTGGACGTGTGGGGTGTCGCATTGTCCTGCTGGAATTGCCCAAGTCCATCGGAATGCAGGACGCATGGATGGATGCAGGTGGTCAGACAGGATGCTTACGTACGTGTCATCTAGACGTATCAGGGGTCCCATATCACTCCAACTGCACACGCCCCACACCATTACAAAGTCTCCACCAGCTTAAACAGTCCCCTGCCGACATGCAGGATCCACGGATTCATGAGGTTGTGTCCATACCCACGCACGTCCATCCTTTCGATACAATTTGAAACGAGACTCGTCCGATCAGGCAACATGTTTCCAGCCACCAACAGTCCGATATCGGTGTTGACGGGCCCAGGCGAGGCGTAAAGCTTTGTGTCGTGCTGTCATCAAGGGTACACGAGTCGGCCTTTGGCTCCGAATGTCCATATCGATGATGTTTCGTTGAATGATTCGCAAGCTGACACTTGTTGATGACCCAGCACTGAAATCTGTTGCAATCTGCGGAAGGGTTGCATTTCTGTTATGTCGAACGATTCTCTTCAGTCGTCGTTGGCCCTGTTCTTGCAGGGTCTTTTTCTGGCCGCAGCAATGTCGCAGATTTGATATTTTTCCTGATTCCTAATATTCACGGTACACTCGTGAAATGATCGTACGGGAAAATCTCCACTTCATGGCTACAACGGAAATGCCGTGTCCCACCGCTTGTGCGCCGACTACAACCCCACGTTCAAACTCAAATCTTGATAACTTGCCATTGTAGCAGCTGTAACCTATCTGTCAACTAAGCCAACTAATAACAAGGGCTGAAACTTACTAAATTTGTTTCGGTATGCTTTTCTCCATCTACATTTACGTGACTACTCTGCAATTCACAGTTAAATGTCTGGCAGAGGGTCTATCGAACCACATTCACACAATTTCTTTATTGTTCCACTCTCTGACAGCGCTCGAGAGAAACGAACACTTAAATATTTCGTGCGAGCTCTGATTTATTTTATTACAACGGTCATTCCTCCCTGTGTAGCTGGATATCAACAAAATATTTTCACGTGCGGAGCACGCTAAAAGATCTCGGCGCAACGAAAAATGTCTTTGTTTTAATGATTGCCACCCCAATTTGTGTATCATATCCATGACACTTTCTTCTCTATTTCGCAACAATACTAAACGAGCAGCCCTTCTTTGAACTTACCTGCAATACAGTCTGTTAAGGATCCCATACTGTACAGCAGTTGTCTAACAGAAGACAGGCAGAAATAATGCAGGTAATTTCTTTAGCAGACTTGTTGCAGCTTTCCAGTGTCCTGCTTGGAGGTAAAGAAAGAGAAGGAAGGTGTCATTCACATCACAGATTTAAAGCCGATGTCCGCCATCTTAACTAGTTCAAAACATTAGGGTCACTGCATTCATACCTCCATAGTTCACCACGGTGACACTTCTCCGTGACGTCACTTTGATGTGACCGTGCCCCGTTTCGACAGTGTTGGGTGCTTTGATTGTGTGGAGGCTTAGTTGTATCATCAAAAATGCCACCTTGGGTTGTTTACGGGTGTACAAATCGATCCGATCGTAACCCTAAAGTTAAAGGAATTACATATCATTCATAAGTGACGCAATTCAACCAATACTCTCTTTTGTATACACGAATTATTGTTGCACTGTTTACTTTTATTGCAGTGGTTTTATTTCTGCCATATGATTTTAGATTTGTCGTACTTTATTTAGCATAAATTCTCTCTCTTCTTTTCTGCGTTGTTCATTGCCTTCCGGGTCGCAAACGCTCCGACATCCGAGACACACGCTATTTACCTGTGCCAGCACAATGCACGGCTACGTAACGGCGCGGACTGTTGGGGCAGCATGTCATGCCCTAAATTCCTCTCGCCGATAATTATTATTCATTGTTCACATTTCCTCCCACTTTAAAAAAGATTCTGGCTAGAACAGCCGGAGACACCGGTCATGCATGTGTGAGTTTTGTGTGTATGATAGTATGGATGTGTGTTTGTGTGCTGCGCTTCATTCTGAAGAAGGATTTGGCTGAAAATTTATGTGAACACTCTCTTCGTCCTGCCAGTCTTGTACTCGGCGTGCGAGCAGCAATATATCCGTTTCACAGTATAGTTATTCCCTCACGAAGTTTGCAGTAAACAATCCACTGCACTTCAACAGGAACAAGGATGTGCATAATTAAAATACCAGAAATATCACATTAAGGTTGTCTGTAGCACAAATAGGGATTCACGTTCGAAATTGCCTTCCTCACACTATGTTGTTCACGTAAGCACTGTAATTTTAGTATTGCGCGTACACGACAGAAATAATGAACAAGAAGCAATCGTAAACAGTGGTCTGCTGATGTTTTGGGCAGGCCCCGCCACTCTGGCTTCAATACAACGTATAGCGTTAAGTCTCTAGCGTCACCTCCCTTCTTTTTTTGCCTCCATGGTGTTCTGCCAATAATACGTAGTCTTTGATTTACCTTCTCCACGACATTATCTACGTGAACTTTCCAGTTTAAGTTGTTCCTAAGTAACTGGAATTTAGAGGTTTTCTTTTAACACTCATGTGAATGACTTCACACTTTTCATTATTTACAGTCAATTGCCACTTTTCGCAACATAAAAATACCTTGTCTAAATCGTAGTACTACTAAAGTGGCACTCACCTGAAGATGGCCAGAAGACTCTGCGCCGAAATATCGTGGCAGGACGTTACTGATATCCGGCAGTTCTCCCGTGTTTTTATGGAACCTTGTCTAAATCATTTTGCAACTGGTCTTAGACAATTGATGACTTTACATAACGGCAAATGATAGCATCATCTACAAATAATCTAATATGGATGCTCAGATTGTTTCCTAAACAGTTTATGTAGATTAGGAATACTTCCTTGGGCAACGTCAGATATTACTTCTTTTTTCTGGATGATTTTCTCTTAATTACTACTAACTGTGATCTTCGCGACAGGAAACCACGAATCCAACCGCACAACTGAGACGATACTCCTTAGGAACACAAAATGTTTAGAAGTGGCTTGTGAAAAACTGTGTTAAAAGCCTTTTGGAAATCTAGAAATATGGAACCAACTTGAGATTTCCTTTTATATCACTCATTACATCACAAGAATAGAGAGCTAACTGGTTTTCACAAGAACGGTATTTTCTGAACCCATGCTGCCTCATTTTCCTGTAGCCAATTCATAATGTCGAACACAGTATATATTTCAAAGTCCTACAGAAAATTGACGTCAGTGATAAGAGTGTATAATTCATCGAATTACTCCTAGGTCGTGTCTTGAATATTGGCGATATGTGCACCTTTCCAGTCTTCCGGTACGGATCTTTCGTCGAGCGAGTGGTTGTGTATGACTATTAAGTATGGAGCTATTGCATCAGCATACTCTAAAAGAAATCTAACTGGTATACAATCTGCACGGGAGGATTTGGCTTTATTAAGTAATTTAAGCTGCTTTGCTACACCGACTACATCAACTTCTACGTTACTCATGTTGGTAGCGGTTCTTGATTCGAATCCTGGAATATTTACTTCGTGATCTTTGGCGAATGAATTTAGGTAAACTGCATATAGTGCCTCTGTTTCGGTGGCTCTGTCATTGCTAACATTACCTTCACTACCAAGCAGTGAAGGTATTGTTGTGGCTTGCTATTGGTGTACTTCACAATCTCTTTGGATTTTGTGCCAGATTTCCGAATAGAGTTTCGTTTCTTGAACCTATTAAAAGCATCTCGCAATGAAGTTCACACTAAATTTCTAGATTTTGTAAAAGATTGCCAATCTTGGAGATTTTCCTTTCTTTTAATTTTGGCGCGCTTTTTTCGTTGCTTCTTCCGCAATGTTCTTACCTTTTTTGTGTACCATGGGTGTCAATTCCACCTGTTATTTTTCTCAAGAACCATAGTCTACCTTTTATGGAAGTGTTCAGATAAAAATTATTTGCCACTTGCCTTAAAAAGCTTATTAAAAGTATTTACAATTTTAGGGTTACCTGTTATCAGTTCATGATGCGCCTGTAAATAATTTCCTCCACTTTCATGGTTCCTTTTGTTGGCTCACTTTTACTATGTTTGCAGCAGTTCTCATATTGCTATTGGAGAAATTTATTTTTTCTTGAAAATATATGCAACGGTAAAACTGGACTCATACTAGGAGAGACAGTGGTTATAATCGATGGATGGCTATCCAGATTTAGGTTCTTCATGACTTTGCTCACTCACAGAAGGTGAATTCTGGAGTGTTCCCTTGAAAGGGCAAGGCCATACCATTGTCAACATTGTCAGCTGATCTACTATTTAAGTTTATCCATGTTGTATGGATGTTGTTTGAGGTCTGCGACTGTATTATAAGATTATGTGGGATAATTTTATACTGCTGCAGTCACTTTTTATTAATAGTTTATTAGCACAATGCATTTCGGCCGCATTCCGCCATCATCAGGTGCGTTATACAGTTACTATTAGCTGATAGGTTACGTACATTATCTGTGTGTGCCAGTGGCGTTAAGAATCGAAAAATAAACATTTTTGTTGGCGATTTCGTCTTCTGGCACACAGAGCACAGTAACAGGTAAATCACAACTTAGCATTTTCACAAATGTCTGTTTACATGGTTTACATGGTATGGTAAACAGACATTCCTTGGCTAGTTGATGTCTACATGTGTGAAACTGCTCCATTAAAATTCCATCCTGGTCAACTGAAATATTTATTTGATCTGATAATTTGCAGACAAGTTCTACTACCGATGTCGGTGTTTTGGTAATTTCAGAAACTTGATCTGATATTGTAATACGCGCTGACAAAATTTTACGTATGCCCATTATGATACTGATCACTTTACGGGACAAAAAATCTATTTTCTTGAACATTTCTGCCACCTATGAACCAGGCCGGTCATTTGAACCGATGGTTGTTCCACTTCTGCACCATGCTCAATATTATTTAATTTGGCTGCATCCATCTTTCGCAACAATAAATAAACTCTTGTTCTTTTCATTAAATTAATTAATTATTCTCTCATAGTTATTCTAATTTCCAAATACACACAACTAATGATATCTGATATAAAGAAACAATCTAGCAGCGTTTTGCATCCTCAGACATTCTGCAGCCAAAGACAGGCATCTTATTCCCGTGAAATGCTAATAACTACAACTACACTGCTGATGAAAATTATTCATCTTAATAGGCGAATTTTGAATACTGAGGATACTAGAGCGTACTCGGATGCATGCACAAGACTGAGTAAGAAAACATTTTTCTTTAAAACTATGTTTGGGTCTGTTAGAAATTTCTTCGTGAAGGGTAGACAAACTTCTCAGGTCACCGACAAAACTGCAGTTCACCTAAAATGCACCCCACCGCTTTCCACTTAAATTGCACCTCACCGCTGCCTCACCAAAAGAAAGTGGCAACAATGGTGAGCTAACCAGTACAATACAAGTAATCAGAATTCGAATGAATGGCAAGATCGCAGGCAAGAGTGGCTGCAAAATCGCGACTGGACTAATTGGACTCTGAAGACAAGGCGGAAGAAATTAAAACTTTTATATCGCCTCCAAACGGGGAAATTATGAGCATCCATATTAAGCTCCAGAATACTGGCCATGCGTAGGAGGCCGGCCGGTGTGGCCGTGCGGTTCTAGGCGCTTCAGTCTGGAACCCCGTGACCGCTACGGTCGCACGTTCGAATCCTGCCTCGGGCATGGATGTATGTGATGTCGTTAGGTTAGTTAGGTTTAAGTAGTTCTAGGGGACTGATGACCTGAGATGTTAAGTCCCATAGTGCTCAGAGCCATTTGAAACATTTTTGAACAGTATTCATTCAAGGTGAAAATAAAGCAAAAGAAATAGGAGTGGGGGCAGTGACAACAGTGTAAACATGCTCATTTATAATGATGGGAGCGACAAACGTGAAGAATTATATCAGTAACTGAATGAGTATACTGGTCAGCCTGCGAAAGTATTGCAGTTGTCTGTACATGCACATGTTGAAGATAACCATGTTGTGACTGCTTTGGTGCTGATGCTGCCAGGAGTGTACTGTCTACAAATTTATGTAAGACATTTTGTGAATCTGCCAAAATACGTACTTTCCCAGTAAAAAATTGCAATATTCTGGGAGCAATTGGTGCCAGGACAAAAAAGGTAAAGATACAAGCCCGTTTGCCTTAAGGAGTATACCGGGAGACGCCGAGTATACCGGGAGACGCACCAGCAGCGGTAGCAGAACAGCAGTTATCTGAGGCACGGTAATTTAGTTTACTTTTTTTTTCACTTGCTTCTGCAAAGAAGTGAACTATACCTGTGCATTTTACAATGTACACTAGTGGTTAGCAAATTACTGTACGTTTTTGTTTTTGCTCGTACAAGGCATATAGTTATATCAGCCACCATAGTTTGCATACTTATCTCGTGCAGTACCTTTAGAGTAAGCAGAGTTTCTAGTAACAGCCAACTGTAGATACATCCACTCCAGTTGAGAAATTTATTTCTGTTTAAGAGCTTGTCGTCTCAGGGCTTAATGTGAAATCTGCAGTTTTTAGTGTTTTTTTATTCTCCTCGTTATATTTTGCGTACATTCCAAATTCAGCAGCACCATTTGAGATCTTATATATATTTTTACACACTGCAATATGGCTGGGGACTGTGCTTGTTGTGAGTGGACACAGGGAGAATTGGCTGCTGACCTTAAACAGCTGGAAGCAGCGTTGCCTACCGTCGATATGCTTTTGGCTAGTGCTCAAAGTTGCGGCGGCATCGGGGCGCTGGGGATGAGTCCTGCAACATCTTTGGTGTCGTTGGAATCCCCTGGTGACCCAGGTGTCACTGCATCTTCTAACAGTCAGCATCTGACCGCTCCGTCCTCACTCCAGAGTGGGTGGCAGACAGTGGTGGGTTCGCGTGTCACTGGGCGGAAGGCGAAGGAGCAGGTCGCGCGGCTGGCTCTCTACGCCTTATAACAGGTACGAGGTGCTACCCAGTGTTGATGATAACTCTGAGCCAGAACGGGATGCCTCTCCTGTTGGCCCAGCGGCCGATTTTCCTGTCCAGTCCGGACAAGTGCAGAGGGTGGGTATGCTTGAAATTGGGAGCTCCAGTGTTAGGTGGGTGATGCAGCCACTCAGGGAAATAGCAGGCAAGGTGGGGAAGAATGCCAGTGGTTACTCGGTATCTTTGCCGGGGGTCTCATCCGCGATCTGGAGGGGGCCCTGCCTCCAGCTATCGAGCGCACTGGGTTCAACCGGCTGCACATAGTGGCACATGTCGGCACGAAAGACGCCTGCCGCTTGGGTTCTGAGGACATCCTCGGCTCCTTTACGCGGATGACAGATTTGGTGAATGGAACTAGCATTGCACGTTGGATGCAGGCTAATCTGTCTATTTGTAGCATCGTACCCAGGGGTGAACGCGGTCCTCTGGTTTGGAGCAGTGAGGGAGGTCTAAACCAGAGGCTCAGACGACTTTGGGACGGTATCGGATCCGAATTTCTCGATCTGCGCTATAGGGTACAGAATTATGGGGTTCCCGTAATAGGTCAGCCTTGCACTGCACGCAGAAAGCGACTACTAGGGTAGCGGAGTACGTGTGGGGTGCACACGGGGGCTTTTTCGGTTAGAGAAACCCTCCGTTCGGGTCAAAGACGATTTGCCTAATAAATTAGCCACAATGTCCTCAGAGAACATTCGTCGTCGCAGAGCAGAGATAGAAAAAGTTAATATGATTTTAGTAAACTGTAGGAGCATCCGAGGAAAGGTCCCAGAATTAGGATTGCTTACTGAAAGTTATTGTTGGGTCTTGTCCACTCATCTCGTATAGGGTGACTAAGGGATACTGCATTCTCGGAATGCTATACAACAATTCAAGCAAACAACATTAGTAGTTTTATTTCAATAAAACAGATTGACAATACTTGACTTGTATTTACACCAAGTGTCGCAAGCGATGGGCGACATGCAATATAAATCAGAGTCCTGTGTAATATGCAATATTCAGGCAAGTCTGTCACGCAGTTTGTAGATCACTACTAACGGTTCTTGTAGCGCTCTCTGCTAGGCCGTGCTAATACTGTCCACTAATGTCCGGCCGAGGCCGGCAGTAGCGGTGCTTATGTTCACTTCTTGCTGAGGCCGCTCCTGTCGTGGCGCGGTCCTTGTCAGCGGGCTATTGGCTCAAGTCGCCTCACTGCCTTCTCTGGTCTTGCATTCTTCCTCTTCGTTCTTGTGGTTACACCAGAACAGTTGTAATTCACGGACATTATTAAAAACAGAAAGTTGGCTAAACCAGACGTTAATGAAAACGAAATCCTAAGTGCACGTTGGAATGTTTATCGTAAGGATAGGTTTGTTGCCAGTGGTGGCGGCTTGTTTATTTCAGTAAAGAATACGATAAAATCTAGCGATGTTATCACAAATTCCGATTTAAATTAATCTAGGCGAAGTAAGTATCAAAGATTGGTCAACAATGGTAATCGAATGCTTTTATAGACCGCCTGGGTCAGGAGCTCTAGTGGCAGAACTCTTCAGACAGAACTTGCAGAATATTGTTAGTAATTTTCCTGATGGTGCCGTCGTCATAGGGGGGTGACTTCAGCGTGCCAGGTATAGATTAGGAGTGTCATGGTATCAAAACCAGTGCCAGTGACAGGGATTCGTGTGTCATTGTTCTGGATGACTTGTCCGAAAATTACTTTGAGCAGATAGAGAACCAACTCTTCAGGGTAAAGTCTTAGATCTCCTGGCAACAAACAGACCTGATCTTATCGAATCAGTTAATTTAGAGGAAAGTATCAGTGATCATAAGACTGTGATAACATCTATGACAACGGGTCTAACAAAGAATGTTAAGAAAGGTAGGAAGATATTTTTGCTTAGCAAGAGCGACAGGACACAAATTTCAGAGTCTCTAAGCAGTCAGCATAAAATATTCGTTGATGAGGACGAAGATGTGGAAAACAAATGCTCTAGACAAATATGCTCCGAGTGAAGTCTTAAGGGATGGGAAGGCCACGCCATGATTTAACAGCCGTGTTAGAAAACTGCTACGTAAAGAAGGACAGCTGCATCTCAGGTTCAAGAGAAGTAAAAATCGAGCTGACAAACAAAAGCTGAACGAAGCGAAAATGAGCATAAGGAGAGCGATGAGAGAAGCGTTCAATGACTTTGAAAGTAAAGCTTTGGCAATGGAACTGAGTAAAAACCCTAAGAGATTTCGAGAGTATGTAAAATGAGTAAGTGGGTCAAAATCATCTGTTCATTCACTCAATGAGCATAATGGCACCGAAACGGAAGATAACAGAGAGAAGGTCGAAATACTGAATTTGGTCTTCCGAAATTGTTTCACAGCGGAAGATCGCAACACGGTCCATCCTTTCAATTGTCGTACAAACTTCGAAATGGCAGATACTGAGATAACCAACGAGGGAACAGAAAAACAACTACAACCGCTTAGTAGTGGAAAGGCGTCAGGACTAGACGAGATAACTATAAGATTCTACAAAGATTATGCAAAAGCAGTAATTTATCGTAGATCGCTCTAACAACGAAGGGTACCTAGCGACTGGAAGAAAACGCAGGTCAATCCCGTTTTTAACAACGGTCATAGGAAAGATGTACACAATTATAGACCCATACCGTTGACGTCAATCTGTTGTAGCCCGCATCTCGTGGTCGTGCGGTAGCGTTCTCGCTTCCCACGCCCGGGTTCCCGGGTTCGATTCCCGGCGGGGTCAGGGATTTTCTCTGCCTCGTGATGGCTGGGTGTTGTGTGATGTCCTTAGGTTAGTTAGGTTTAAGTAGTTCTAAGTTCTAGGGGACTGATGACCATAGATGTTAAGTCCCATAGTGCTCAGAGCCATTTGAACCAATCTGTTGTAGAATTATGGAACATGTTTTATGCTCAAGAATTACGAAGTACTTGGAGAAAGAAAATCTCCTCTATAAAAATCAACACGGATTCCGCAAACAGAGATCATGAGAAACTCAGTTCGCTCTACTCCTTGATGAAATCCACAGCGCCGTCGATAATGGCGCTGAGGTTGATGCCGAATTCCTTGGTTTCAGGAAGGCATTTGACACCGTCCCGCACTTCCGTTATATATAAATCTAATAGAAAGCGTCGGAACGCTGTTCTCAGTTGGTACGGCTGTGTATAAAAAAGTAGCAACGCCAGAAGATAGTAACGATTTGCAGAATGACTCCGTAGAATTGACGAGTGGTACAGGCTCTGGCAGTTGACCCTGAACGTAAATAAATGTAACGTATTACGCATACATAGGAAAAGAAATCCAGTACTGTGTAGCTACACTACTGATGACAAATCGCGAGAAACAGTATCTGCCGTAAAAATCTAGAAGTAACTATCCAAAGCGACCTTAAGTGGAATGACTACATAAAACAAATAGTGGAAAAAGCAGATGTCAGACTCAGATTCATAGGAAGAATCTTATGAAAATATAACTCATCCACGAAGGAAGTGACTTATTAAGACGCTTGTTTGACCGATTCTTGAGTATTGCTCATCTATCTTGGAGCCCTACCAGATTGGACTGACAGAAGAGACAGGAAGATCCTACGAAGAGCGGAATGTTTCGTCTCGGGATCGTTTGGTCGGCACGAGAACGTTACGGAGACGTTACAAGAGAGGCTCTGTGCATCACGGAGAGATTTACTATTAAAATTTCGAGAGATCACCTTGCGAGAAAAGTCGGATAACATATTACTTCGCCTCTGTACGTCTCGCGTTGTGACCATAAAGAGAAAATTTGAAAAATTAGAGCCAACACAGAGGTATATCGACAGTCACTCTTCCCATGCGCTATTAACAAGGTTGGAGGGCTCTGTTAGTGGTACAAAAAGTACCATCTACCACACACCATTAGGTGGCTTTCGGAGTATGATTTAGGTGTAGAAGGGTAGAAAATGTAGTTATTCAGAGCACCATTTCAAGTGGTTGATAATTTAGTATTAGACTGTACTTTAGGGATCGACTTCCTGGTTGAGAGGGACACTAGATTTGACGTCTCGCCAGGAAAGCGTAATTGTAAGGTTGATGGTCAGCATGTGATTGAGGATTATTGTAAAGGGATGCTGGAATGCTAATTCTGCTGAGGTGTAAACGCGAAGATAATTTCTGATAAGTGTGACAAACACCGCACTCTGCAGCCTGAGTTCTATGAAATACCAGTGAACCAGAATCGAACTCACGTGTATAAAATAGCTTCAAACGACTGATTATAAATGAGTTAATGTGTTAAACCTTTCACTCTCTTTGTTATTGCTCGCGTAACAACTAATATATTGACAAATGGATGAGATAGAATATGTTGCTACGAAAAGAGCCCTGAAATACTTTTTAGGGATGCTGTACTGTGACTTTCTTTGGATCATTAGTTTTCAACAAAACAGAATATATTATGTTCTTATTATTCTGGATCTGGCTTTCTATAAAAGAAACATTGTTTCGTTACTGTAGATTTGATTTGATTTTAACACGAGAGCTAAAACAGCTTAGGTCTAACCCGCCGCTGCCCGCACCGAAACTAGGTTTATTATACGGTATCGCTCCCTGTATATCTAGTAAAGCCAACCAGTGCCCTTGAATAGTGCAAGGAGTCCCTCTACCAGTTTTTTGTTAGACACAATTTCTTCAGGTCTAGTTGTCCCGAAGATTCTGTATCTTTTACTCTCCAATGCCATGCATTCAAAGATTAGGTGTGATGCAGTTTCTTCACCCTCATCACAGATCCTACATTTAGGGTCCTCTTTCATTATACCCATTGAGTGTAGATGTTTTTTGAAGTTTCCATGGCCGGTCATCAGTCCAGTCATGAGTTTGACCTCTTTCCTGTTCAATCCCAGGATTACAGAGATTCTTTTAAAACACGGCTTGGGCATCATTACCTTACCATGTTTTTGTTTGCAGACCTTGGTCCAATATCCTACGTGCTGTTTCCTAAGCCAGTTCCGTAGTTATAATTTGATCACAGCCTTGGTGATTGTCAAAACAGGTTCTGGTCCAATAAATGGAGTTGTTGCCCCCGTCCTAGCCAATCTATCGGCTTGTTCATTGCCACAGATCCCTGAGTGGCCAGGGACCCACACTAGGTACACCCTATTGCTTCCCCATAGCTCCACCAGAGCCCTGTGGCACTCTGCAACAATCTTAGATCTTGTTGCAGGAGCTGCCATTGATTTCAGGGCTGCCTGGCTGTCTGAATAGATGTAGATGGTACGATCATTGTAGTACCTACTCATATTCTCCTCCACACATGCCTGATTGCAGTAATTTCGACTTGGAATACAGAGAACAGTTTCCCTAGAGAGATGCTGCTCTCTAGTCTTGGCTGAACCCCGTACAACCTTGCCCCAACGCCTTGATCTGATTTCGACCCACCGGTGAACCAAACGATGTCCCCCGTATGGTGTAGAACTGTTTTCTCCCACTGCTCCATGCTTCCAATTATTATGTTCTAAGGTTTGTCGAAGCAGTTAGGAGTTATTATAGAGTCAGCGGGCATTTCCCCAGCCATACCTATATTTACCTCACTATGTTAGTGTGTGATTCTGGATATCCAAATAAGACTCAGTTTTGGCCAGTTTTAAGTCTTATGCCCCAGCTGCTGCCTCCATCTTAACCCAAAGGTGAAGTGGAGGCATGTCCAGCATGGCTTCCATTCCAGCGGTTGGTGTGCTGCTAATTCCGCCCATTATGGCTAAGCAGGCCAATCTGTGCACCTTAGCAAGCTCTTTAGCAGCAACCTGCTGTTCTACCTTCTTCCACCACACTACAGCCCCATAGGAAATCCTAGGTCTAACCATTGTGGTGTATATCCAGTGCATACCCCTGTGGCTTAGACCCCAGTTTTTGCTACAAGCCCTCCTAGAACTCACTAAAGTGCTTTTTGCCTTGGGGCAGATACTCTTAATATGAGGGGTCCAAGTTAGCTTCTCATCCAAGGTACCCCTAGATATTTCATTGTCCCCTTCACAGGTAGAGTTTCATCGAAGAGCTGTAGATTCCAACTTGCATGCTGAATATGTCTCTTCGTAAATGGCACCACAACAGTCCTCTTAGGATTAACTCTCAGATCCTGTTTAATGCACCATTTTTGCACAATGTCCAACCCTCCTTGTGCCATATTCCTGACTGTGTCAGTGAATTTGCCAAGTATTACTATGACAAGGTCATGTGCGTATCCTTGGCAGAAGCATAGTCTGGAATTTAGTTCCTCAATGAGTTCTTTCACCACTAGATTCCACAATAGAGGAGACAAAACTCCTCCTTGTGGGCAGCCTCTAGTGGTCTTAATTACCATCTTTTCATTCATCATGGTTGCCTCTACCTTCCTTCCACTAAGTGTGGTTCTGGTCCACCTACATATAGTGGTTCCCAGATCATGCACCTCTGCTGCCCTTACCATGGAATCGAAGGTCATGTTACTAAAGGCCCCCTCGATATCCAGGAAGATGCAGAAGGCTATTTCTTGGAAGTGAAGTATTTTTTCCACCTTCCCGACGAATTGGTGGAGAGCTGTTTCACATGATTTACCTGGTTGGTTTGCGTGTTGGTTCTGGTGTAGAGGGACCCTACATAGCCTCCTCTCCCCAACGTATACATTAACAAGTTTTTCCAGTGTTTTGGGAATGAAGACTGATTGGTCTCATATCCTTGGCCTTGGTATGATCAATTCTGCCTGGCTTTGGAATGAAGACAACCTTCACTGCCCTCCAAACATTGGGAATGATTCCTACTGCTAAGCTAACCCTAAATAGCCTGCATAGGATTCTTATAAGCTTTCCTCCTGCCTGTTGCAGGAGAGCTGGAAAAATTCCATCTGGGCGAGGTGACTTGAATGGCTGGAATGTTCCCACCGCCCACTGGATTTTGTTGAAGTTCACACACTCCTTGGCCGATTCCCAGGCCTCTCTTCGAGTGTCTGAGAACCGTTGTCTCTCTGGGGTCACATACTGGTCTGTGTTATCCGGCAGAGTATATTGAGGAAAGTGAGTTTTGAGGAGCAATTCCAGCGCCTCAGGTGCTGTTTTTGTATATTCCCCATCCTCCTTCCACAACGTACCTCCTGGATTAGTTGGTACTCTAGTGGGAAATTTGTGAAGTCTGGCTTGTGCAGCTGTGCCTTCCACTTCCTCACAGAATGCCTTCCAGAATGCCTCCTTTGCTTGTCTTATTGCAAGGTTGTAACTGACAAGCGCCTCACGATATTTAGCCCATTGTCCTTTGCGTCTCTCAATATTAAACAGTCTCCGTACCTGTTTTCTTTCCATTTACAATTTGTTATTCCACCGAAGAATACTCCTATTTGTGCACTTTCTGGTGATTGTGCAGTTGTCTTGATATGAGGTCACTATGGCAGAGGTAACAGCGTCTGCTAGTTCCTCAAATTCTACTGGCATCCATATCGTGGTTTTAATTTCCGATAAGCCTAAGTCAAGGTCTCTCCTATATGTCTCCCAGTCTGTTTTCCTGGGATTTCTATAAGTCATGGTCTGTCTGATTCCCATTTCAACCTTGAATTTAATGTACATGTGGTCCGATGAGGATGGCTCCAACACCACATGCCATTGTTTGAGATAGCTCCCCATCGCCATGGAACCAAATGTTATGTCAGTTACTTCTTCTCTTCTGCTATTCCTGAATGTAGGTTCATTGTCCCTATTCAGGACCTCTAAGTTGTTAGCTAAGAGGAATTCAAGAAGGTACTCACCTCTACTGTTGGTGTCCTTGCTGCCCCACACTAGGTTGTGGGCATTAGCGTCGCACCCCACCAGCAGTTGGCCACCTTGCCGATGGCAAGTCTCTACCAGTCTCCTCACCTCCAAGGGAGGGGGAGAACTGTCTTCGTAAGGAAGGTATGCTGAGGCCAAGACAATTTCCCTCGTGATACCTTCCTCACATTGCTGCATTTTGGTGGTCACTAAGTCCCTAGAGCAGAAATCCATCATTGGCTTGAAAGAAATGCCGTTTCTAACATAGATGCATGTTCTGGAGTTTCTTAGATTTCTAGCATAGATCAGCTTACCTCCAGTGCCTCTGAGGCCCGATACACCCCCTTTGTATAAATAGGGTTCTTGTATCAGGGCCACATTCACTTCCTGTCGCCCCTGGCAGCGTCTCAGCGCAGCAGATGTCCCTTTACTGTGCTGCAGATTAATCTGCAGCACCTCCAGGCTCCATCTTACTGCCATCTTTGAGGTCTTTGAGAACCCTGATGGTGACCTGCGAGAACCCCAAAAACAGTTTCAGGTCCTGCTCCCGCATTGCCTTCAGGGACTTCTCATCAACCTCCACCACCAGGGTTCCTCCTTCCAGAGCAACCTTCTGGTTAATCACTCTCCAGTCTTCTGTCGGGACTTTTTGGTTCTGGGCCCCTATTTTCCCGAACAGAGTCTTGGGAGAGACTTCCTTGATCTTGGGTACCGATAATGATATCTTTGCGGTCTTAAGAAGTTCTGCTGCCGTCTTGACCAGCAGCTTCGCATCTTCCCACGGGGATATCATGGGCACCTTGTGCTTGTGCACCCCCTCACAGACAAAAATGAGTGCACCACGGTCTAGATAGGCCCTCCTGAAGTTGGGACCCTGGCCAGCATCCCCTTCCCCCCCCACCCCCCCCCAAATCTTTTCAAAGAGGGCCATCTGGACTAGTTCCTCCTGCTGCGAGGTAATGGCCACCAGTGGATAACCTTCCTGGATAACTGCCATCATAAAAACCGAGACTGCAATACTATAGGTCTGTTTCCCTATTTCTTGCCTCGGTTTTTTCTGGACTCGCTTATCCAGCTAGGAGGGAGTCTTTGATTCCTCCCTTATCCGCTTACTACCTGTCTTTGACGTTGTGGGGGTCTGCATGTCCCCTTCAACTTGAGACAGTTTTTTCCTCGGGGTCTTGGGTTCTAGTCCCTTTACTTCCCCCCATTTGTGTTTAGGAAGACATTCTTTTCCTTACTTTTCCCTCTGTTCCCTGAGTAGCTTCCTCCTTTGGGCCCCAAGCAAGCGTTTGATCTTAATCTTGTCTAGCTTCTCGGTTACAGTTCCCACTTCTGGCTCAGGTCTAGACCCTGATTCAGAAGTGGAAGTGCCTTCCATCGGTTCAGTCCCCGATGTTTGGGTATCTGGGGTCTCAATTTGCCCCTCAGTTTCTTTTTCTCTTTCTGTAAACGTGTCCATGTTGGTCCCACGAGATTTGGGGATCTAGAAGGTCCACACCACGAATACCCCGCGCGGTGTGAGGCTAATTACTCAGGGAGATCGCCCTGTATCCCTGAGGCTCCGTTTGCGACACATCTTCCCATGTACCACGCACCCCTCAGCACGGATCGCATCACACCTTGGATTGGGTCAGGGAATATGGTAGGACTAGGAGTGGATAGGGAAGAAGGGGCGTTGTGGGACACTCTTAGTCTGAGGCCTTTCTGGCAGTAGGTCCTCTACCTTCGGCATAGCCCTCAGCTTCACTTGGATACGCAAGCCTCTCCACCTGAACGGACAGTGCTTCGTCAACGTGGTGTCCCCCGGAGAGGTTCGTTACTGTAACTCGCTATTAAGTTCAACATATCTTTCTTACTTTACATTTATTGAAAAGGTTACTGAAAATTATTTCGTTATCGATACTGATGTTACAGTACGCAATGTTTGTTCAACATCAAAATTTTGAAGTGGATTTTTGTTAACATTAGAACACCAATAAGTACCACGACTAACACGAGAACATGAGACTATTATCAGAGAAAAAAATGTTTTTACTATAATGTTTGGCAGACCAGAACTACGCACAGCAAGATTTCTTTTATGTCATGAAGGTAAATTATCTTTTTGCACTGTTAATAATATAACATCATCCGCAGCCGCGCCCACCTGTAAAACACATCATAAAACCTGTTGTTCTGCCCTGCAATCCCGAAAACTGAAAGCGTGCCAAGTATAGACTGGGTTGCATGGATTCACTGCGGGGGCGACAGACAGACAGTCTTGCGAAATACTTTTGAACACGTTTTCTGAAAACTGTCTTGAGCAGCTAGTTCGGCAGCGCACGCGCAATGGAAATATCTTAAGACTTTGTAGCTACAAAGAAGCCGGACCTTGTCGACAATGTCAGTATAAAAACGGGGATTAGCGATCATGATGTCATTATAGCAACTATGATTGTTGTTGTGGTCTTCACTCCTGAGACTGCTTTGATGCAGCCCTCCATGCTACTCTATCCTGTGCAAGCTTCTTCATCTCCCAGTAACCTATTGCATCCTACATCCTTCTGTATCTTTTTAGTGTATTCATCTCTTGGTCTCCATTTACGATTTTTACCCTCCACGCTGCCCTCCAATACTAAATTGGTGATCCCTTGATGCCTCAGAATATGTCCTACCAACCGATCCCTTCTTCTAGTCAAGTTGTTCCACAAATTTTTCTTCTCCACAATTCTATTCATTACCTCCTCATTAGTTACGTGATGTAGCCATATAACCTACAGCATTCTTCTGTAGCACCACATTTCGAAAGCTTCTTTTCTCTTCTTTTCTAAACTATTTATTGTCCACGTTTCACTTCCATACATGGCTACACTCCATACAAATACTTTCAGAAACGACTTCCTGACACTTATATCTATACTCGATGTTAACAAATTTCTCTTCTTCAGAAACGCTTTCCTAGCCATTGCCAGTCTACATTTTATATACTCTCTACTTCGACCATCATCAGTTATTTTGCTCCCCAAATAGCAAAACTCATTTACTACTTTAAGCGTCTCATTTCCTAATTCCCGCAGCATCACCTGATTTAATTCGACTACATTCCATTATCCTCATTTTGCTTTTGTTGATGTTCATCTTATATCCTTCTTTCAAGACAGTGTCCATTCCGTTCAGCTGCTCTTCCAGGTCCTTTGCTATCTCTGAGAGATTTACAATGTCATCGGTGAACCTCAAAGTTTTTATTTGTTCTCCATGGATTCTAATTCCTACTCCGTTTTTTTCTTTTGTTTCCTTTACTGCTTTCTCAATATACAGATTGGATAACATCGGGGATAGCCTACAACACTGTCTCACTCCCTTCCCAACCACTGCTTCCCTTTCATGCCCCTCGACTCTTTATAACCGCCATCTGGTTTCTGTACAAATTGTAAATACCCTTTCGCTTCCTGTATTTTACCCCTGCCACCTTCAGAATTCGGAAGAGAGTATTCCAGTCAACATTGTCAAAAGCTTTCTCTGAGTCTACAAATGCTAGAAACGTAGGCTTGCCTATCCTTAATCTATTCTCTAAGATAAGTCGTAGGGTCCGTATTGCTTCACGTGTTCCAACATTTCTACGGAATCCAAACTGATCTTCGCCGAGGTCGACTTCTACCAGTTTTTCCATTCATTTGTAAAGAATTCGCGTTAATATTTTCCAGCTGTGACTTATTAAACTGATAGGTCGGTAATTTTCACATATGTCAGCACCTGCTTTCTTTGGGATTGGAATTATTATATTCTTCTTGAAGTCTGAGGGTATTTCGCCTGTTTCATACATTTTGCTCACCAGATGGTAGAGTTTTGTCAGGGCTGGCTCTCCCAAGGCTATCAGTAGTTCTAATGGAATGTTGTCTACGCCCGGGGCCTTGTTTCGACTTAGGTCTTTCAGTGCTCTGTCAAGCTCTTCACGCTGTATCGTATCTCCCATTTCATCTTCATCTACCTCCTCTTCCATTTCCATAATATTGTCCTAAAAAAACATCGCCCTTGTATAGACCCTCTATATACTCCTTCCACCTTTCTGCTTTCCCTTCTTAGCTTAGAACTGGGTTTCCATCTGAGCTCTTGATGTTCTTGCGAGTGGTTCTCTTTTCTCCAAAGGTCTGCTTAATTTTCCTGCAGGCAGTGTCTATCTTACTCCTGGCGATACATGCTGCTACATCCTTACATTTGTCCTCTAGCCAACCCTGCTTAGCCATTTTGCAGATCCTGTCGAAATCATTTTTGAGAGGTTTATATTCCTTTTTGCCTGCTTCATTTACTGCATTTCTGTATTTTCTCCTTTCGTCAGTTAAATTCAATATCTCTTCCTTTACCCAAGGATTTCTACTAGCTCTCGTCTTTTTACCTACTTGAACCCCTGCTCCCTTCACTATTTCATCTCCCAAAGTTACCCATTCTTCTTCTACTGTACTTCTTTCCCCTATTCTTGTCAATCGTGCCCTAATGCTCTCCCTGAAACTCTCTACAACCTCTGGTTCTTTCAATTTATCCAGGTCCCATCTCCTTAAATTCCCACCTTTTTGCAGTTTCTTCAATTTTAACCTACAGTTCATAACCAATGTATTGTGGTCAGTGTCCACATCTGCCCCTGGAAATGTTTTACTGTTTAAAACCTGGTTCCTGAATCTCTGTCTTACCATTATATAATCTATCTGAGACCTTCTATTATCTCCAGGGTTCTTCTATGTATACAACCTTCTTTCATTATTCTTGAACCAAGTGTTAGCTATGATTAAGCTATGCTCTGTGCAAAATTGTACTACGCGGCTTATTCTTTCATTCCTTAACCCCATCCCATACTCACCTACTACGTTTCCTTCCCTTCCTTTTCCTACTATCGAATTTCAGTCGTCCATGACTATTAAATTTTCGTCTCCCTTCACTATGTGAATAATTTCTTTTATCTCATCATACATTTCATCAATCTCTTCGTCATCTGCAGAGCTAGTTGGCATATAAACTTGTACTACTGTGGTAGGCATTTGCTTCGTATCTATCTTGACCACAATAATGAGTTCAGTATGCTGTTTTTAGTAGTTTACCCGCATTCCTACTTTCTTATTCATTATTAAACCTACTCCTGCATTACCCCTATTTGATTTTTTATTTATAACCCTGTATCCATCTGACCAGAAGTCTTGTTAATCCTGCCACCGAACTTCACTAATTCCCACTATATCTAACTTTAACCTATCCATTTCCCTTTTTAAATTTTCTAACCTACCTGCCGATTAAGGGATCTCACATTCCACGCTCAGACCCGTAGAACGCCAGTTTTCTTTCTCCTGATAACAACGTCCTCCTGAGTAGTCCCCGCCCGGAGATCCGAATGGGGGACTATTTTACCTCCGGAATATTTTACCCAAGAGGACGCCATCATCATTTAACCATACAGTAAAGCTGCATGCCCTTGGGATAAATTACGGCTGTAGTTTCCCCTTGCTTTCAGCCGTTCGCAGTACCAGCACAGCAAGGCCGTTTTGGTTAGTGTTACAATGCCAGATCAGTCAGTCATCCAGACTGTTGCCCCTGCAACTGAAGAGGCTGCTGCCCCTCTTCAGAACCACACGTTTGTCTGGCCTCTCAACAGATACCCCTCCGTTGTGGTTGCACGGTACGGCTATCTGTATCGCTGAGGCACGCAAGCCTCCCCACCAACGGCAAGGTCCATGGTTCATGGGTTACGAAAGTTAATATATCAGTCAAGAAGGCTAGGAGTGTCTTTCTCTAGATGGAGGAGACAAGCAGTTATTAGCTTCTTACTTTGACAGTGAATTTGGCATCCCTTAGTTCCATTAAGACGGATGTAGACGATTTATTGGCAAAGTTGAAGCAGATTGTAAATCATTATCTGGAGAGTTATGTGCCGAGTAAGCGGATAAAGGATGGAAAAGACCCACCACTGTTTAATAACGAAATTCGATGGATGCTGAGACTGTTGCACTCTCGGTTCAAAAGGGAACACATACATGACGACAAGCGAAGATACGTAGAGATCCGTGTCTCTGTGAAAATATCTATGCGCGAAGCATACAACAACTACCATCGTCATACCTTAGCTAAAGATGTGGCAGAGAAACCGAGAAAATTCTGGTGAAATCGCTAAGCGTGTCTAAGACTGCGAGGTGCCGGGGCTAGCAGTGTATTTAACACTAAATTCTTCTAGAATCTTCATATATAAATAATGCTCTAAGCCCCCCCCCCCACCCTATTCTAACTCCGACTTTTGCTGTTGCACATGGATTAAAAAGAAATGCGAACTGACTGTAATCGAACCTGCAAGTGGAGTAGAAAAGAGTTTGGCACCTGCAATAATTTAATTTAATAAATAAGTTAAATAGAGGAAAGTTTCATTAACGTAGTGAGAAATGAAAGGGTTGTTCTACCGATTAACAGAATGAAAGTTCTGTCCAAAATAACAGTATGATTTATTAAGACTAAACTCAAAATAATAAAACACATGAAACATTTACAATACATCAAATTGGCTCAAATTGGATACTCAAATAAATGCTGTGATTGTGAAGTTGTCCCTAAACTAGATTGTGACATTTATGACGAAGTGGTATGTGGTGCCAATTCCTTGCAACTCAAATCTTAAGAGAAACACAGCCAACGCAACATTAATTGCTGCTGCAGTAGTGAGAACTCAGGCAATGAACACCCAAGACAGAACAAGGTTAGAAAAAAGACGAACAGGCGCGCTCTGCTGAGCTGATTATCAGCTAGGAAAATCCCTAATCTGCCGGTGCTGCGCACATACATTACAGGCTGTCTTCTTAACTGCAAGAACACGATCTGGCATACCGGAGGCGATGGCTGGTTGCTTCGACGTCCCGTCATGGTGATGATAAAGCCACGAGTATAGCCCAAAACAAATTATCCTGGTCTGGTTGTTCCAGACTAAAGACCTCCTAGCAATACAAATGCGCCTCTGAGGGAGACGAAGAAGGCTCGCCACACAATCACTGACGGCACAGTGATTGATTTTAACAAGCGAAGTCACACAGTAACTCCGATACAGTAACTTTAGCCAAAACTGCTCAAGACAGACAACATAGGCCGCTTGTACACAGAACGCTCAATTGCCAACTGTACTCGGAAAGTTACGTTAAAGTCGAAACTTCAGCAACTTCGTCAAACAGTTACAATTAAATAAAAGTACATTAGACAACCGACGGGAGGCAGGCGGTCCAGAGCAGCGAGAGCTCAATCTTGTAACCTACTCTGACCAAAAGGTGAGGGTCGACCTTCACAAGAGCACCCGTACCAACCGAACACAGAACATTCCCGCCCCCACGACAGTGGCCGTGGTTAAACGTTCCAATCAGCAACTCGAAAACCGGCGGAAAATTCCGCTCTATTGCCGAAGCACTACCATTCCACCAATGGAGATTCTTGGCGCCAATTTCTGCGCCGATTTTGCTACGTCATGGAGCTATGCCCTGAGCAAGCCAATCACAGTTACGATTTTGTAGAAAACGCGGGAATTTGCCCGCCAAGACTGCTTGGGAACAAAAGTCATTCCCATGCCTCGCTGGTAGCCCGCCAGAAAGTGAGTGTTTTCGCTCTGTTTCTGCGAAATAACGGAATCTCTAGCCCAGCCGCTCCTTCAGGCCCCTGCGAGCGTGTCTTCGCCGTTCTTACGACAATGTCGGCGTCTGCAAAGCATTCACTCGACTCCCTCACACCCGTCGGCTTAACCCTTTCAAGATGAGCAGAGCCCGCCTGTCACTGGACCACCCGGGTGACGAGAGACGCGGGAAGTCCGCGTGTGAAGGAATAGCGACTTTTCACCGCATGCAAATAGAGATGAAGATCGAATTACTCAGACTAAGATATAAATATGAAATATGAGAGGAGGCTCATGCCACCTCTCAAGACTTCCCTTATTGACCAGTCTGGTGTAGCAGTTGAAGATAGCAAAACGAAAGCTGAAGCTTTAAACTTAACGTTCAAGAAATCGTTCACATAGGAGAATCGTACAAACATACCTTCATTTGACCGTCGCACAGACCCCCGTATGGACGAAATAGTAATAAGAATACCTGGCGTAGAGAAACAACTGAAAAATTGGAAAGCAAATAAATGACCAGGTTCGCGTGGGATCCCAGTTCGATTTTTATAAAGAATACTCTACGGCATTGGCTCCTAATCTACCTTGCATTTATCGCGAACCTCTTGCCCAGCACAAAGTCCCAAGCGACTGGAAAGAAAGCGCAGGTGACTCCGGTATATAAGAAAGGTAAAAGAACGGGCCCGCAAAATTACAGACCAATATCCCTAACTTCTGTTTGCTGCAGAATTCTTGAACATTTTCTCAGTTTGAACATATTAACCTTTCTTGAGACTGAGAAGCCTAAGTCCACGAATCAGCATGGTTTTAGGAAGCATTGCTCGTGCGAAACTCAGTTTGCCCTTTTCTCACACGATATACTAAGAACTATGGTTGAAGGGCAACAGACAGATTCCATATTTCTAGATCTGCGGAAAGCATTTGACACGGTGCCCCATTCCAGGCTGTTAGCGAAGGTACGAGCATATGGAATAAATTAACAGATAAGTGAGTGACCCGAAGATTTCTTAAATAATAGAACCTAGTATGTTGTCATCGAAGGCGAATGTTCATCAAAGACAAGGGTATCTTCAGGAGTGTCCTAGGGAAGTGTGATAAGACCGCTGCTGTTCTCTATATACATAAATGATTCGGTGGAGACGGTGGGCAGCATGCTGCGCTTGTTTGCTGATGACACCGTGGTGTACAGTAAGGTGTCGAAGTTGAGTGGCTGTAGGAAGATACAAGCCGAATTAGACAAAATTTTCATTTGATGTGATGAATGGTAGCTACTTCTAAATGTGGAAAAATGTAAGTTAATGCGGATGAGTAGGAAGATCAAACCTGAAATGTTCGGATACAGTATTATTAATGTCGTTCTTGACACAGTCAAGTCGTTTAAATATCTGGGCACGAGGTTGCAAAGCGAAATGAGGTGGAACGAGCATTTGAGTACTGTGGTGGGGAAGGCGAATCATCGACTTTGGTTTATTGGAAGAATTTTAGGGAAGTGTGGTTCACCTGTAAAGGAGAGCGTATATAGGACCCTGGTGTGACCTGTTCTTGAGTACTGCTCGAGTGTTTGGCATTTTTACCAGGTCGGATTGAAGAATTGCATCGAAGTAATTCAGAGGCGGGCTGGTAGACTTGTTACCGGTAGGTTCGAACAGCATGTAAGTGTTAAGGAGAGGCTTCGGAAACTCATATGGGAATCCCTGGAGGAAAAGTGACGTTCTTTTCAAGAAACACTATTGAGAAAATTTAGAGGACCGGCATCTGAAGCTGACTATCAAACGATTCTACTGCCGGCAACAAACATTGCTCTTAAGGACCATGAAGATAAGATACGAGAAATTAGGGCTCATGTGGAAGCACACAGACAGTAGTTTTCCTCCCGCTCTGTTTGCAAGTGGAACAGAAAAGTAGTGGTACAGGGTACCCTCACCAAGCACCGTACGGTGGCTTGCGGAGTATCTATGAGATGTAGATGTAGACCTTTATGCCTGCTCTACTGGTCGACGTCAGAGCCAACGCCTTGCTGCTCAAATATTCTCCCCGGCATCCACATATTGCTTCCGGTGGAGTGCTTCCTTCATTAGGCTAAACAAATGGAAGTCAGAAGGTGCTAGATCCCGGCTGTAGGGTGGATACCAGTAGGCGCACACCTTTGAGTACTCCAGCTGGTGGAACAGTGTGTCAGCACTAGAAAGAGAGACATCCAATTGTGTAGCAACGTGTTTGATTGTGATCTGTCCATCAGCTCGAATGAGAGAGCCCACACGGTGGCAACATTGCAGGAGTGTGCCGGTACGAGGGACATAGGACAGGTTTGCGCGACACTGCAACAGTGATGACAGAGGCCTCGCCCAACGATTCACCGTGCTTTTGTTCACTGGCAGATCATTATAGATATTCTACAAGCGCCTATGAATATCTGCAATGTTCTGGCTCTCCGCCAAAAGAAAGTGAGTGACAGCTGTCTGCTCGGAACACACCTCCTTCACCACCACAAATCCGAGCTTGATGAAGCTATAAGGGCTGAAGCGCAAATATCCGACGATGTCCCACAACTAATTCCGCATTTTGTCAAGCGAAACTGGCCAACAAAAAAATAATTTGCGCTACTTATTGAGCGCCCATCATATGTTGAAAAATAGGGTTTCGAAGCCCAGAGAGCGGGGAATAATATGGTGTACTGGAACGCTAAATAAAAACCAATCTCCTTTCACAATAAAGGTGTTGCATTACTTATTGAACGCCCCCCGCACGTGGGATCCACCCGATTATTGTGCCAGAGTCGACGGTCTTACCCATCCGTGTCTAGTCCCAGCTAGCGCTCTGTTTCCAGTAATATCCCTTTTTCTGGGTATGACATTTCCACAACTGTACTTTTTATCTCTTTCTTTCTTCGCTACTGCACCGATGGCCACTTAAATTGGAACGCCAAAAAGTACAACAAATAAAGCACTTATACTTATTGTGTACTGATAGTACAACAGAAAGTTTAGCTGATCGAATTTGTAAGTGATTTAGAGGTAAACAGGATGTGAAATTTAGGCATTTTGCTATCAAGTTGAACTGGATTTAGATGACAGATACGGGTACATCATTCCATGCTGAGATTCACTTGTCACGAGTGGTGGTTTGTGTTTGCATGTGACTGCCCAAAAAAACCTTTTCTGGAGAGAGATGTCTACGTTGATTTATAGGATCCAAATTTTTAATGAAGAATGAGTTAGGATGGATGCCAACAGTCATAGAACAGAAGGGAACGTCACCGCTGAACGGTGGTGTATTCACACTACACAGTACAGTATAGGCCAGAGCCGGCCAAGGGGTGGACGATGAGCGGGTCGGGGCTCGCTGTCCCCCACTTTCCATGGTCCTAGTCGGAAGTACTGGGCACGGCGCGCGCGGCATTTCACGTAGCAGTGGGATGCCGCACTGTATTCCGACATGTGGTGTGGCATTTTTCGAAGTGCTTGTGCTGTGTATTCCTCGCTATTTGCTTGTGGTTTACAGGAAATGAGAAAGAACAGTGGCTGTGTCACGAGCAATTGAATGTGAGTCGCAATTACGGTACTTTCTCGAAAAGAAGAATGAAAATTCTCAGTGTCGCATTATCGCCGAGCAGGGCAGATATGCTGCAGAACGGCATTACACCACAAAGCAAAAGTAATTTAAAGATTTCCGTAGCAGACATGAAAGGGAAAACGAGTTGGTGAACCTAAAAAGGTGCAATGCAGCACAGCGGGCCGAAACGTGAATAACCCGTGAAAACCATTATTTTATCCTGTTTGTATTTTTACGAATTTGTTTGTAAGAATCCAATGCGTTTCCAATCCGTCTGTTGCTTCTTATTTTTTTCACGCAGTCAACTGTTGCGGCACTTCATTGAAAGCAAGCAACAAAATAGCGCTCAAAATTTGTAGGATTTAGTAAACCTTTGAGCGATGGCGAGTTCATTAAACGGTGCATTGTTGTGACAACGCAGCTTGTGACGCCATTGGAGGTATAGAAATTTTCCAAAATTAGGCTTTCGAGACAAACAATAACTCGCCGTATAGCTGTCACGCCGGCGGACATCTGTAGGCAGTTAAATGACGATGACAGTAAGTTTACTCCATTCTCGCTTGCTCTGCACGAGCCGATCAACGTTTCGGAGACGGCACAACTTGCGATTGATGTTCGTCGAGTTGACAGCAGTTTGGGCATTTTGGCATCAAGCTGAACTGAATTTAGATGACAGATACGGGTACGTCATTCCATACTGTTGCAGCTCTGTGCCAGAGTTCATTAATCATAGCGACCGGCAAGTGGTTGAATGCCAGTCTCTCGACAACGCATGACCAGATGTATTCAGTGGGGGAGAGAAATGAAAAACGTCACGTCAAGGGAAATGTTGAGGCACCATCTAAATCGAGGTAGGTGAGGACGGCATAAGCAACACACCATCTTACGTAAAGTTTCTGAAAGATAGCGACACAGAAACTTCAAGATACTTCATCGTGATGGTGTACGCAGAAATGGGACTGCGACGACGTCGTGCTCTTCCTGTGTCCGCTGTTGGTCAGCGCACTATCTACGTCCCTCTCTCTGCTGCCATGTCAAGGCAAGCAGAAATAACGGTCGCCGTGCTGGCACTCCGTTGTGTTCCACACAGTCTCACACTATCAGTGGGGACACTCGCCTTCCTGGAAACAAGCCCATTTCCCGACTCAAAGTACACGACATTGTTGTACGATCATGCAAGGATGAGCAAACAATGCATCTTTCCCCTCAGGCGCTAGTCATGCAGGGTCACTAAGTTTTTACGTGGTGTTGAGTACGGCCCTCTGAACCCACCGATTCCAAAATCGCACGACAAGTCGTGACCTCCCCACCAGTCCGAGCAGCAGTCGCTCCAAAGAGTGATAAACCGCAGTCTTGACAGGCTACTATCCTACCACCGTCGAAATCCGGCATTGGCTCGTAGATGTTCCTCCTTCCAAGACCAGTCATAACGTAGTCTCACAAACACCATTCAAATGTGTTTTGTGAATCCAAAACCCACTGCGTTATACACTGACGGAAAAAAATGGCAACACTAAGAAGGAGTTGTACGACATAAACGAATGTTGGTAGGCGTGTTTCTACATCTGAAAGATGATTATCAAAATTTCGCGCCAGTCGCATAAGAGTGGCGCTAGTAGTGCCACTATAAGGATGCAAATCAGGTTTACTTTAAATACACACTTTAAAGGTCGTGAGCGTTAGTTACCTTTGGGATTGGACGTGTTGAATTGAAGTTATTCAAGAATGCCTTTAACGCAACAAAGACACCATTATCAACACCTCGCTCAGTCTGAACGAGATCGTATAACAGGTCTACGAGAAGCTGGATGTTCCTTCTGCGATATTGCAGAAAAACTTGGCAGGAATGTAGCGACTGAACATGATTGCTGGCAGCGGTGGTCACGGGGATGTACGTTCGCAAGAATCTGTTGTGTTTGCCGCGCGGGATTAGCCGAGCGGTCTCAGGTGCTGCAGTCATGGACTGTGCGGCTGGTCCCGGCGGAGGTTCGAGTCCTCCCTCGGGCATGGGTGTGTGTGTTTGTCCTTAGGATAATTTAGGTTAAGTAGTGTGTAAGCTTAGGGACTGATGACCTTAGCAGTTAAGTCCCGTAAGAATTCACACACATTTCAACACTTTTCTGTTGTGTTTTTTGATGGAAGCTGGTCTCATCTTGGCTGCAGTGATGGTCGTGTGTTGGCTAGGAGGAGGCCAGTTAAAGCCAGCAGCCAACCTGTCCGCATGCTAGACACAGTGGACCTACCTACACCTGGTGTTATGATCTGCCGTGCAATTTGGTATGACAGCAGGAGCACTCTCATGTCTATCCCACGCACCCCGATTGCAAACTTATACGTCAGCCTCGTGATTCGACCTGTCCATTCATGAACAGCATCCCATGAGGTGTTTTCCACCAGGATAACGATGGCCCCCATACCGCTGTAGTAACCCAACATGAGCTACAGTGTGTCGACATGTTGCCCTTGCTTGCTCGATCACCGGATCCGTCTCCAGTCGAGCACACATCGGACAGCATCGGACGACAACTCCAGCGCCATCCACAAACAGCATTAGCTGTCCCTGTATTGAGCGAGCGAGTGCAACAGGCATGGAACTCCATACCACAAACTGATGTCCAGCATGAAGTATCTGCGCCAGCAGAACAGAAATGCGAAAACACCAGTCCGAAAACAATTTATTGGACTCACCAAAACGAAACAATAACACAATCTCCAAAAGAACAACAGACTCGATCCCAACTGCGGATCGACACAAATATAAAATAACAAATCATAATAATAGAAAAGACCCGACTCTTCACAGGGAGCGCTAACAATAAACAATTCTACAGTGTCAAGAGGTTTTTCGACCAAGTCCATCTACAAGAGGTCGGCCAGCTAGAAGAGGCGCCTGTCCGTGGCTGTCGGGCTGCCAGCTTTGTATACTTCTAAGCGGTGCGTCGAACTGCCCTTTGCCGGCGGTGCGCTGCCTTATAAAGCCCGTTTGGCGGATGTATCTTCCGGAACTATTGGCTATCATGTGCCTGAAGTATCAAAGTAGTTCCTGAACTAACTGCGACCTCTGGTGAAGCTGTTCTGCAGGCTCCGCGAATGGGTAGCTGTCCCTGGCGGCCGTTAGTAGAGACCTGGTGCTGTGTTGTGCTGTTGGTAAATGTTTGTGTTGACAACACAAGCGACGTAGGTTTTCCTGGTGAATACACGCCCTGTGATGCAGGCATCCCGTGTTGGTTGCACGTGAAGTGGGATGCCGATTCAGTAGGCAACTACAATGTATGAAGTGGGTGGCCACAGTACAGCAAATGTATAACAATGCATGACAATGCATGCACGATTGCGGACTTGCATTCAACAGCCTGGCGGTTACACTGGTTATTAATGTACCAGAATTTCACATTTGCAATGGCTTATCTCGAATTTACATTAACCTGATGAACCTGTGATCTTACAATATTAACCAATCAAATACGTTACCTAGACAAATGTATTCCCGAAATTTCATTGCCCTACACTCATTTTTAGTGTTGTGGTTTTTTTCTGTTAGTGGCGTTCCTCATGCAGGAGTCCCCGGAAGGAATGGTCAATATTCAGGAATCATTCGAAGCAAAAAATGTCTATTAAACATAGGCTATAAAATTCATACCTTAAAAGGTATGAGTACTTCTTCATCTTAGATACTATGAAACACATTTCTTCTACAGAAGAAATCCTCATAGCTGTTAAGGTTTCAATTTTAGAGTCCATATTCGCTAGATTTTTTTTGCGTCGAATGATCGTTCCTGTCATATTTCTGGATACTGACCATTCGTTCCGGAACACCCTGTATACAGAATGGATACAGCGTTACTCCTGCTTGCTTTCTGCAGTTGCGCTGGAAGACTAATCCTTTACATAGACAAGCATGTACTATATGTTAATTTGACTTTTGTTGCGTGCCATCATCATGGTTTTGTAATTTTAATTGTCAGCACAATAGTTTTGGGGTCGCAGCCCCATTCTGAAACGCTCGTTCTCGTTTAAACAAGACGAACTGTCATCTTGCAACTTGGAATTGTCACTAACAACAGTGATGACGGCTTTTGGCAGCATTACACCTTCGCTGACTGTAACGAGACTGAGCGTTTGAGAATGAGGCTGCAATCCCAAAAAAGTAGAGAATAAATAAATTAATAATAAAATGTAGCTGTGGAGCTATCTCCACGCAGAAAAATATTTAATCAGCTACGGACCCTCTCGTGAAATCATGCTTATAAAGTTGTGGACAGGAACATGAAACATAATAACCTTGTTTCCGAAGAGCCGTTTTCCTTTCTTCTCTCGTTTGACCACTGTGTTCGTTATCCGACAGCAGATCTTCAAGAGCAAAGACAATCGCTGCAGATATATTGTATCGCTGTTGTGCAGATCGCAGTCAGCCGTTATTGCGTTCTCCTAACGGTCCGTGTCGAAAATGTAATGTATGTAATGTTACGTGACAAATAGTAAGGAGGTAAGAGAGTTACATTTTCTCAGTTGGAACAGCTGTCGTTACGCCAGTTTTCAACAGCCGCCAGCCAGGAAGCGTAAACATTTCAGCCCGTTACTTGGTCTGGAAGATAGCAACCTCTACACTCTTGAGCAAGAATGGGAGCGAACTCAGCAGAAAATCGTTACAAGGGTGCAGACCGAACTTCCTTTGTAACTTTATGTAAGAGACACTGGATAGGACGCGACATCACCTAGCAGGGGTTTGCCTAAGCAGTAAAGGCACTGTAACAAGTTCTTTAAGCAAATGTAGCAGGACTGAAGAACGCTGACGACCCGAGAAAAGGAGAACCGATTTGGCCGTTACGAATGACGTCATGGAGCGAATCCTCTCCTCGACGACATAAATACTCCAGCCCCGCCAGCCTGAATCACTCGATCAGTAGGATCGATGGCATTCATGTCGTTCGCAGTCGATCTCTGATTATGGTATGATAACATCCCGTGTGCGAGATAGTTCTAGTGTTCATCGTACACTTTCTACCTTATGAGAAAGTCAGTGATCCGTAGCCACGGATAATGAAGACCGGCGTTCAGTACCGAAGTCAACACAGCAGTCAGCACTGATGAGTAGTCCAGTAGTCTACGAACACGTCTCAGGTCCAGGGCAGAAGCTGCCTTAAAACTCTAACGTCGCCCAAGTCTGACTACCTATCGTATCAGCGGGCCAGTTTCAGCATTCAGCACGACGTCACGGTATCCAGCATCATTGTCCACCTTATGGTACAACACAGGCACTGATCTGGAAGGGATGCAGTAGGGTACTCCCCGAAACAGCGCGTGAATCAAGCACACACATCGCAGTCACTGTAATCTCCAAGCAGGGCTACCGACTGAACGTGCCTATCCCGCCAGCGGGCAGCAAACCACACCAGGGTGTAATCGACTTCCACTCTGAGCTGATGCCACGTCCTGGGCAGCCTAGAGTTTGCTGTTGCATTCAGCCGATTCCTCTCTGGATTACGTAGCTATCAGTCGTCGCAAAAGGCATGCCAACTACTTGTATTCTGAGTAATACATGGAATAATCTTGAATAATGTTTTAGTAAGCCTAACTACGACACACAAGTCCTCGGTCTGTATCCTAACAAAACAGTAGGGGTTTCCAGCCCGGCAGTTGGCAACCCCTACAGTAAGCACCATATACGAAGGAGCTTGAAAAGTTCATGGCTTTAGCCTCTTCCATTTCCGATTCAAAGATGAGTTTTGTGTCTTCAAAAATCTTTGTATGTTGTTATATAACTGCATAAATATCACATATTTCCTATTCTTACAATTGTTTTTAATTTCACTTAGAAAGTAAGATGACAGAGGTAAGTTTCACATTTATGGATTTATATGGCGCCATGAAGTTTTTGTTTCTGCACCGTAATCGTTCAAAGGACACATTAACATGTCAGAACCCTAGAGGGAAGTGTCATTCCATAGTACTACGAAAACTTGCATGTCTCGTCTCAAGACTGAGCGTTTCATTGTTGGAGATCCAACACTGTCTGTGGCACACAACATCAACACACCCGGCGACAAACTATGTTCTCCATAAGCTGAGTCTTGAGGACCGACGAATAATCCCCAAAAAGGTATTCGGGATACTGGATATTCCCTGGGGGCGTTTTGGTTTCATTATTAATAATATTCTGGGAACGGGGAAGCATCCAACGAAGTGGGCGCCAAACTCTATGAACAGCGAACAACAGAAGCAAGAGTTGAAACATCCATAGCTGTTTTAGACAATTTTGAAGCTAAATACTACTCTTTGTCTAGGTTAGTGACTGAGGATGAAACCTGGATCAATATTTATGACTCTGAAAGAGGGAAAAGTGAAAACAATACCTCCACAGAGGATCGCAGTTACCGAAAAAGTTCTGCACTCAGAAACCGCGCAAAAAGTCATGGCGTTCGTTTCCTGCAGCGAAGGTAGTTGCCGATATTGTGAAGGTGGATTACTTCAGAGCGAGTACTATAACAGGAGAAAGGTACTAGCCTCCTCGACCACCTTAAGGATGAGATTAAGAGGAAATATCATAGAAAGCTGACCAATGAGACGCTATTATTGCACGACAATGCACCTTCGCACACGCTCCAAATCGTGGCTTCCTAACTTCGCCCTGGGTTTCAAAAAAATGGCTCTGAGCACTATGGGACTTCACTTCTGTGGTCATCAGTCCCCTAGAACTTAGAACTACTTAAACCTAACTAACCTAAGGACATCACACACATTCATGCCCGAAGCAGGATTCGAACCTGCGACCGTAGCGGTCACGCGGTTCCAGACTGAAGCGCGTTTAACCGCACGGCCACACCGGCCGGCTCCCTGGGTTTCAATTTGGCCCCTTATTCACCTGATTTGGCACTTTCGGACTGTTATGTGATACCTACACTGAAAAAGCATCTGGAGTTTCGTCATTTTGGCGATAATGAAGGCATCAAACTTGACTAATTGAATGTTACCTTTAACATGTATCACATGTATTCTTTTTGAAGCAGCTGGAAAAGTTACAGCAGTGATGGAAGGAGTGCATCAGCCATGGAGAGGGTGGCGGGACATGAGTTAATGTGTACTGCCAACATTCTGCCACTATTCTTTATTTTTGTTTATTTATATTTATGTAGTTATTTATTTATTCATTCATCTGTAGACAAATTTCTTTTTATGGATGTCGTCATTACAGACCACACACAAACACACACACACACACACACACACACACACTCGAGTAATGTCTGAAGTAATGCTGGAGGGAATTGACAGCATGAATCCTGCAGGCCTGTCCATAAGTCGGTAAGAGTACGAGGGGGTGGAGATCTCTTCTGTACAGCGCGTTGCAAGGCATCCCAGACAGGCTCAATAATGTTCATGTCTAGGGAGTCTGGTGGCCAGATGAAGTGTTTACACTCAGAAGACTGTTCCTGGAGACACTCTGTATAAATTCTTGACCTGTGGGGTGTCGCATTGTCGTGCTGGAATTGCCCAAGTTCGTCGGTATGCACAATGGACATGAATGGATGCAGGTGGTCAGAAAGGACGATTACGTACGTGTCGCCTGTCACAGTCGTATCTAGACGTATCAGGGGTCCCATATCACTCCAACTGGACAAGCCACACACCACTGAAAAGCCTCCACCAGCTTGAACAGCCCACTGCTGACATGCAGGGTCCTTGGAAACATGAAGTTGTCTCCAGACCCGTACACGTCCATCCGCTCAATACAATTTGGAACTAGACTCATCCGACCAGACAACATGTTTCCAGTCATCAACCGTCCAGTGTCGATGTCGACGGGTACAGACGTGGCGTAAAGCCTTGTGTCGTGCACTCATCAAAGGTACATGAGCTGGCCTTCGGCTCCGAAGGCCCATATCGATGATGTTTCGTTGAATGGTTCGCACACTGACACGCGTTGATGGCCCAGCTTTGAAATCTGCAGCAATTTCCGGCAGGGTTCCACTTCTGTCACATTGAACGGTTCTCTTCAATCGTAGTTGCTCCCGTTCTAGCAGGATCCGTTTCCGGCCGCAGCGATGTCGGCGATTTGACGTTTTACCGGATTCCTGATATTCACGGTACATTCGTGAAATTGTCGCGTGAGAAAATCCCTACTTCATCGTTATCTCGGATGTACTGAGTCCCATCCCTCGTGCGGCAACTATAATGCCACGTTCAACCTCACTTAAATCTTGGTAACCTGCCATTGTAGTAGCAGTAACCGATCTAACAACTGCGCCAGACACTTGTTGTCTTGTATAGGCGTGGCCGACCGCAGCGCCGTATTCTGCCTGTTTACATATTCTTGTACTTGAATACGCATGCCTATACCAAATTGTTTGGCGCCTCAGTGTAGTTACCCTATAGGGCTAGTCACGTAAGATGTTGTTGTTGTTGTTGTTGTTGTTGTTGTGGTCTTCAGTCCTGAGACTGGTTTGATGCAGCTCTCCATGCTACTCTATCCTGTGCAAGTTTCTTCATCTCCCAATACGTACTGCAGCCTACATCCTTCTGAATCTGTTTAGTGTATTCATCTCTTGGTCTCCCTCTACGATTTTTACCCTCCACGCTGCCCTCCAATACCAAATTGGTGATCCCTTGATGCCACAGAACATATCCTACCAACCGATCCCTTCTTCTTGTCAAGTTGTGCCACAAACTCCTCTTCTCCCCAGTCCTATTCAATACTACCTCATTAGTTATGTGATCTACCCATCTAATCTTCAGCATTCTTCTGTAGCACCACATTTCAAAGATTTCTATTCTCTTCTTGTCCATACTATTTATCGTCCATGTTTCACTTCCATACATGGCTATACTCCATACAAATTATTTCAGAAACTTCCTGACATTTAAATCTATACTCGATGTTAACAAATTTCTCTTCTTCAGAAACGCATTCCTTGCCATTGCCAGTCTACATTTTATATCCTCTGTACTTAGACCATCATCAGTTACTTTCCTCACCAAATAGCAAAACTCATTTACTACTTTAGGTGTCTCATTTCCCAATCTAATACCCTCAGCATCGCCCGACTTAATTCGACTACATTCCATTATCCTCGTTTTGCTTTTGTTGATGTTCATCTTATACCCTCCTTTCAAGACACTGTCCATTCCGTTCAACTGCTCTTCCAATTCCTTTGTTGTCTCTGACAGAATTACAATGTCATCGGCGAACCTCAAAGTTTTTATTTTTTCTCCATGGATTTTAATACCTACTCCGAATTTTTCTTTTGTTTCCTTTACTGCTTGCTCAATACACAGATTGAATGACATCGGGGAGAGGCTACAACCCTGTCTCACTCCCTTCCCAAGCACTGGTTCCCTTTAATGTCCCTTGACTCTTATAACTGCTATCTGGTTCCTATACAAATTGTAAATAGCGTTTCGCTCTCTGTATTTTACCCCTGCCTCATTCAGAATTTGAAAGAGATTATTCCAGTCAACATTGTCAAAAGATTTCTCCAAGTCTACAAATGCTAGAAACGTAGGTTTGCCTTTTCTTAATCTAGCTTATAAGATAAGTCGTAGGGTCAGTATTGCCTCACATGTTCCCATATTTCTACGGAATTCAAACTAATCTTACCCGAGGTCGGCTTCTACCAGTGTTTTCATTCGTCTGTACAGAATTCGCGTTAGTATTTTGCGGCCGTGACTTATTAAACTGATAGTTCGGTAATTTTCACATCTGTCAACGCCTGCTTTCTTTGAGATTGGAATTATTATATTCTTCTTGAAGTCTGAGGGTTTTTTGCCTGTTTCATACATTTTGCTCACCAGATGGTAGAGTTTTGTCAGGACTGGCTCTCCCAAGGCTGTCAGTAGTTCTAATGGAATGTTGTCTACGCCCGGGGCCTTATTTCGACTTAGGCCTTTCAGTGCTCTATCGAATTCTACACGCAGTATCAAATCTCCCGTTTCATCTTCATGTACATCCTCTTCCATTTCCATAATATTGTCCTCAAGAACATCGCCCTTGTACAGTCCCTCTATATACTCCTTCCACCTTTCTGCTTTCCCTTCTTTGCTTAGAACTGGGTTTCAGTCTGAGCTCTTGATATTCATACAAGTGATTCTCTTTTCTCCAAAGGTCTCTTTAATTTTCCTGTAGGCAGTATCTATCTTACCACTAGTGAGGTAAGCCTCTACATCCTTACATTTGTCCTCTAGCCATCCCTGCTTAGCCATTTTGCACTTCCTGTCGATCTCATTTTTGAGACGTTTGTATTCCTTTTTGCCTGCTTCATTTACTGCATTTACATATTTTCTCCTTTCATCAATTAAATTCAGTATTTCTGCTGTCACCCAAGGATTTCTACTAGCCCTCGTCTTTTTACCTACTTGATCCTCTGCTGCCTTCACCACTTCATCCCTCAAAGCTATCCATTCCTCTTCTACTGTATTTCTTTCCCCCATTCTTGTCAGTTGTTCCTTTATGCTCTTCCTGAAACTCTCTACAACCTCTAGTTCTTTCAGTTTATCCAGGTCCCATCTCCTCAAATTCCCACCTTTTTGCAGTTTCTTCAGTTTTAATCTACAGTACATAACCAATAGATTGTGGTTAGAGTCCACATCTGCCCCTGGAAATGTCTTACAATTTAAAACCTGGTTCCCAAATCTTTGTCTTACCATTATATAATCTATCTGAAACCTTATAGTACCTCCAGGGTTCTTCTATGTATACAACCTTCTTTCATTATTCTTGAACCAAGTGTTAGCTATGATTAAGCTATGCTCTGTGCAAAATTTTACCAGGCGGCTTATTCTTTCATTCCTTAACCCCATTCCATACTCACCTACAACATTTCCTTCCCTTCCTTTTCCTACTATCGAATTTCAGTCATCCGTGACTATTAAATTTTCGTCTCCCTTCACTATGTGAATAATTTCTTTTATCTCATCATACATTTCATCAATATCTTCGTCATCTGCAGAGCTAGTTGGCATATAAACTTGTACTACTGTGGTAGGCATTTGCTTCGTATCTATCTTGACCACAATAATGAGTTCAGTATGCTGTTTTAGTAGTTTTCCCGCATTCCTACTTTTTTATTCATTATTAAACCTACTCCTGCATTACCTCTATTTGATTTTTTATTTATAACCCTGTATCCACCTGACCAGAAGTCTTGTTAATACTGCCACCGAACTTCACTAATTCCCACTATATCTAACTTTAACCTATCCATTTCCCTTTTTAAATTTTCTAACCTACCTGCCCGATTAAGGGATCTCACATTCCACGCTCCGATCAGTAGAACGGGTTTTCCTTCTCCTGATAATGACGTCCTCCTGAGTAGTCCCTGCCCGGAGATCCGAATGGGGGACTATTGTACCTCCGGAATATTTTACCCGAGAGGACGCCATAATCATTTATCCATACGGTAAAGCTGCATGCCCTCGGGAAAAATTACGGCCGTAGTTTCCCCTTGCTTTCAGCCGTTCGCAGTACCAGCACAGCAAGGTCGTTTTGGTTAGTGTTACAAGACCAGATCAGTCAATCATCCAGACTGTTGCCTCTGCAACTACTGAAGAGGCTGCTGCCCCTCTTCAGGAACCATACGTTTGTCTGGCCTCTCAACAGATACCCTTCCGTTGTGGTTGCACCTACGGTACAGCTATCTGTGTCGCTGAGGCACGCTTGCCTCCCCACCAACGGGAAGGTCTATGGTTCATGGGGGGGACGTATGATGTAACACCGCTTTTATTTCGTGAACTGTTACACATATCGAAACGCGGTTTTCGGAAAATATTAGAGCTTCGAGGCGCATGTATGTTTTTGTTTGCTTAAAGTTTCTAGCGGTGATAAAAACTGAGATAATGAAGCAAGTACTTTTTTTATGCAACCGGATACTTTTTATCTGCATTCGATAGCACTTGAGAAGACAATTACAGTTTGTTAATATTGACGTTGAAATCAGTCGTAAAAAAACCGAGAAGTGTCCTAGGATGTGCGAGCACTGTGGCTGGAAACGGCATTTGCGATGCAAGCACTGCTAAGCAGGCGTCTCGGACAAGAGTGTGTAGTGGTATACCGTAAGGCAGACCTGCGCTACGACGGAAAGCTATACTTCCCCTGGAAACAACTTACGACCTAGATGCAGGTTCACCTACGAATGTTGTACGTGGAAATACGGCATAGGCTAGAATCTAGCGTACGACGAAGGGCTTAGACAAACTATTTCACATTTGTGTATCCTCCCAGATTTACTTGAGTAGAAACAGAGAAATCAACTGTTCATTCTTGAAAATAAAGAGGTCGTATACTCTGGAAAAAGCGGCTACCGTATTAAATATCAAATTGTTAGAGAGAAGATTTTACCTATCTCTTCCTGTGCTTCTTAGAGGTAAAATATATGCTGTCGGACAACTGTCTCTACCTACACCGCTCTAAATTATATCATATGGGATAGATTAAAAAAATGGTTGAAATGGCTCTGAGCACTATGGGACTTAGCATCTGAGGTCATCAGTACCCTAGAACTTAGAACTACTTAAACCTAACTAACCTAAGGACTTCACACACATCCATGCCCGAGGCAGGATTCGAACCTGCGACCGTAGCGGTCGCGTGGTTCCAGACTGAAGCGCCTAGAACCGCTCGGCCACACCGGCAGGCTGGGATAGATTCGTTGAACTAAACATTTTATTAAAAATACGTTGGTGACCACCTGTATACCGCTAAATAAATATTCTTCTTAACGAAACGTTGTTTCATTCCAAACGTGAGCGTGCAATGACAGTGTTACCAGCTACATGCAGTACATGCCGTCGACTTATTTGACATTGCAGAGAAATTTCGTACTCACGCAACTGAAATAAACGATTTACTAGCAATGATTTGGGAACCAAACATATCACACAACATAAATTTTGTCTTCCAAAAAAACTTTATCCTTTATCTAAACGTGTGTTCAAACTATTGACCACGGACTGGAAGGCACATTTGCAATCGCCGTTCGAAAGAGCGATAAATAGATCGTGGATGATATGGTAGAGCATGCACTGGCGATTCACATATCGTCTGCCGTAGTTGGGGCTTCGTCATAAACTACATCTTTGAGCACTCCTCAAAGAAAGAAATCGAGAGGAATTCAGTCGAGGGACCTCGCAGGTCATTTCACAACAGAATTTCGTCCTATCAAACCTCCAGGAAAGTTCTAATTCAGTATTTGCGTTACAACAAGGGGCGAGTGAGCTGGATAACAATCGTGTTGCAGCTGCGTACACTGTCCAATATCCAGTGGTACCTCTTCTAGAAGAACCGGCAGAATGTTGATCAGATAGTGTGCGTACGAATGTCCATTTAGAACGCCTGAGAGTAAGGCCCACAACGGTATTTTCTACGATGTCGCACCATACTTTTACTCTCCACGGTCACTGATGATGAACCTGACGAAGCAAGTGTTGAACTTTCTGCTGCCCAATAGTGCATGTTATGCAAATTTACTTTAGTGTGGTTAGTAAGCGTTGCTTCATGGGTAAAGAGCACACGTTGGAAAAACTTAGGGTCGTCTGTCAGTTGCTGAAGGGCAAACCGACAAAATTCTGTGCGCCGTTCGAAATCACGGTCGTGGAGTGTCTTATGTAGTAACAGATGATAGGCTTTGAAATTCTGTCGAAGCAGGAGGCGAATTACACTCGTCTACCTGACTCCATATTTCTTGGCGATATGTCTCGTACTACTGTGCGATCCATTAGCATCGTAGCCAGGACAGCTTATTCGTGTTAACTGTCAGTTGCAGTCTTCTTTCTTGTACTCTTTTTGACAGTCAAGCAGCCTGTCGGCACTAGTCTCAATAATTTTTGTAACAGCCTGGCGCGTCGGACATTGGGGATCTGGATAGATAGCCTATACCGCTGTACTGTTTTATGGCATTTCTTTTACATTCAACATATAAAACCAGTATTCCAACTTCTCCTCACTTATGCACATGGCTGCACACAATGAATGATTTTTTAAAAATTTAATGGTATGGCTAGGGCCCCCCGTCGGGCAGACCGTTCGCCGGGCACCGGTCTTTCAATTTGACGCCACTTCGGCGACCTGCAGTCGATGACGATGATGACAGCACAACACCCAGTCCCTGGGCGGAGAAAATTCCCCGACACAGCCGGGAATCGAACCCGGGCCCAGAGGACTGACAATCCGTCACGCTGACCATGCAGCTACCGTGGGCGGACGCACAATGAATGATGAAGCAGAAGCGAGCGGCATGCAGTGCGGGCAAGTAAACAGGCAACTGTGTTGACATTCTGACACAGCGTAGCACAAGAGCACCGCTTGGCAGTGTTTGCGCTGCTAATGCCGATCCCCGCCACCGTGCTCTCACACCCTACGACACTTCTCGAACTTTGATGACACGTTTCGACGTTAACATTAACAAACTCTATATCATTGTAATTGTCTTCTCAAGAGCTATCGAATACAGTTATAAAAAGTATACGATTCCATTAAAAAACAATTTGTTGCTTCAATATCTCCGTTGATACCAGCGCTTAAAACATTAACCAACCAAAAAAATACGTGCCCCTAGCTCTAACATTTGCCTGAAACTGCGTTTCGATATTTTTAACCAATCACGAAATGAAAGGAGTGTTTCGCCTTATGTGACGACCCATAGGCCTATATACGTTTCAGCGCAAATAGCTCTGGAACAATAATAGATATTGAAAAACGACTTCACGGGCACAAATTTAAGGCAGAGGCTCATGAAAGTTAATACTGCAAGACATTCTAAAAATTAAGCAAACATTATTTTCAACACAAACGTATATTTCTTTACATGGACCCGCCATATTATTTCTTACACGATCGATAACATGAAACATCACAAAAAGATAGTGGATATAAATATATGTAAACACAATTTATCACTGCGTTACATTAAGTAGAAATATACTGCTTCAAACAAGAGAAATAAATCGGAAGACTGCTCCGATAACAGGCCTTCGTTTTGTATTGCATGAAGTAAATTGCAAACTATAGTGTAGTCTATTGCCTACAGCCATACTCCATCCTCTTTGTCTAATTTGTAATCAGTCAACTTGATAATTTATTTGTAAAAATTTTATGCTGCATGAACTCCTTAATGGAGTAAAAACTATTTTTTGGGAAATATTCTTTAAGAAATGTTTTAAATTTGTAGAGTTCCTTTATGTTTTTTATATTTTTTGGCTGTTTAAAATATCTTGACTCCTTGGCAAAACATAGTGTTTTGAGTATTTGCTCTCTTCAGTCTATCCAGGTTAAAGCAGTCGCTGTATCTGGTTTGACGACTATTTGTGGAGGTGTTTGCTGTTCATTGCTCAACTGTTTTGGATAAAAACTTGTATAAATACTTATTCACTTGGAACTGTCAGAATACCCCATTTTTGAGTAGCTCAGTGCAGTATGTCCCTCTGTAATCCTTGCTGTTTATTGTGATGACTCGTTTTTGCAGTCTGAACACATTTCGCCAGCCGGAGTGGCCGAGCGTTTCTAGGCGCTACAGTCTGGAACCGCGCTGCCGCTACGGTCGCAGGTTCGAATCCTGCCTTTGGCATGGATGTGTGTGATGTCCTTAGGTTAGCTAGGTTTAAGTAGTTCTAAGTTCTAGGGGACTGATGACCTGAGCAGTTAAGTCCCATAGAGCTCAGAGCCATTTATTGAACACATTTCCCACAATCTGAGCATTTGCAAAATGGTTCAAATGGCTCTGAGCACTATGCGACTTAACTTCTGAGGTTATCAGTCGCCTAGAACTTAGAACTAATTAAACCTAACTAACCTAAGGACATCACACACATCCATGCCCCAGGCAGGATTCGAACCTGCGACCGTAGCGGTCGTTCGACTCCTGACTGTAGCGCCCAGAACCGCACGGCCACGAGCATTTGCACCCCACAATATTATGTCATAAGTGATGATAGAGTGTATGTGTGCATAGTATGTCGCTTTTAGGCTTGAGCTATTACACGCTGTAGTTAATATTCGTAAGGCATATCATGCTCTGGTGATTCTTATTGCGAGTACTCTGGTATGATCATTCCGTTGCAATCGTTGATCAACATACATTGCAAATCCATTTGTGCAAATCCAAGAATTCACCGGCCTTCCTCGTATGCAGCAGAGAGTGATCCAGGGCAGGGAGACGGCTTCGCCTGCGACACACAAGTGCACCGGCATGGGCAGGCTCGGGCGCGGGGCGGGCGCAGGCAGCGGACATAATTAATGCCGCGGAGGCCGGCCATTGTCTCGCGGCCATTGTGCCTCCGCTGCGGCGCTCGCCGGGCGCACGTGCTCGTCGCTCGCTGCGCCTCCTCAGCAAATAACTCAGCCATCACGTCCACATACAGGCTACCTAATGTGTCGACAGAAGTGCCGACACAGTGTTATTTTGAGGGGGCCGATAGGCACGCTATCTAACGCAGACGGGCGTGAATTCTGGAACAGGATAACTATTGAATGGTAGCAATAAAAGTACGTAGCTGCTTTATACTTAACTTTATTCGTTGATGAATACAGCGTTCTTCTGGAGACATTTATACTATAACTCTCAAAGTAGGTAAGGCTAATGGCGCCTTGCTAGGTCGTAGCCATGGACTTAGCAGAAGGCTATTCTAACTGTCTCTCGGCAAATGAGAGGAAGGCTTCGTCCGTATTGTCGCTAGCAATGTCGTCGTACAACTGGGGCGAGTGCTCGTCCGTATCTCGAGACCTGCCTTGTGGTGGCGCTAGGTCTGCGATCACACAGTGGCGACACGCGGGTCCGACATGTACTAAATGGACCGCGGCCGATTTAAGCTACCACCTAGCAAGTGTGGTGTCTGGCGGTGACACCACACTACCCTAGCAGGAATCGTCCGTATTCAGGGGTATGACAGGAACGATCATTCGAAGCAAAATACTAAATATGGGCTCTAAAATGCATACCTTAAAAGTTATGAGCACTTATTCATCTTCGACACTGTGAAATAAATCTCTTCTGCTGCAAGCTCTTTGCTTTCCATACTTTTGGAGGTGATAGTATCGACCAAAAAAAGTACAGAAGTCCAGTAAACATGGGATGGAAAGTCCATACGTTAAAAGCTATGAGAACTTATTCATCTATGCTACTGTGAAATACATATCTTCCCGCGAACCCCCTCACAGCTCTTAAGGTATGCATTTGAGCCAATGTTTTCTAGATAATTTTGCTTCTGATTATTAGTCCTCTCATATTTCTAAACATTGACCATTCCTCCTGGCACATCATGTCCACTGATATGACAAAAGTCATGGGGCATCAGCGTGCACATGTACGGATGGCAGTAGTACGCCTACACAAGGTATAAAAGGTCATTGCATTGTACTCAAGTGAGTCATGTGAAAACGTTTCCGACGTGATTATCGCCACGCGACGGGAATTAACTGACTTTGAAAGTGGAATGGTGGTTGGAGCTACACGCATGGAACATTCAATTACGGAAATCGTTAGTGAATTAAATATTCCAAGATCCAAAGTGTGAAGTGTGTGCTGAGAATACCAGATTTCATGCATTACCGCTCGCCACAGACAACGCAGTGGCCGACAGCCTTCACTTAACGACCCATTGCAGTGACGTGCTAACAGACAAGCAACGCTGCGTGAAATAACCGCAGAATTCAGTGTATGACATACAACGAATGTTTGCGTTAGGGCAATGCGGCGAAATCTGACGTTAATGGGCTACGGCAGCAGACGACCGACGCGAGTGCCTTTGCTAACAGCTCATCACCTGCAGCATCTCTCCTGTGCTCGTGACCATATCGGTTGAGCACTAGACGAGTGGAAAACCGTGGTCTGATCAGAATGACTCCCTATTTCAGTTTGTAACACCAGATCGTAGATTTCGAGCGAGCCGTAGCCCCACGAAGCCATGGACCAAGTTGTCAACAAAGCATTGTGAGAGCTGATGGTGCTTCCGTAACAGAGTGGGCTGTGTTTATATGGAGTGGACTGGGACTTCTGGTTATGTTCGGCTACTTGGAGACCATTTTCAGCCATTCATGGACTTCATGGAATTTTAATGGACGACAATGCACTATGTTACAATTATTTGCGATTGATTTGAAGACATTCTGGACAATTCGAGCGGATGATTTGCCTACCCAGATCACCCGACATCAATCCCACTGAATATCTATGAGACATAATCGAGAGATCAGTTTATGAACATCACGTCCACCAGTAACACTTTGACAATTACGGTCGGCCATAGAGACAACATTAGCTCACTATTTCTGCAGGGGACTTCTAACGACTTCTTGAGTTCATGCCACGTCGAGGGCAAAACAGGTCCCATACGATATTAGGAGGTGTCCCTTGACATTTGTTACCTCAGTGTATATTCCCGTATAAGGGCCTTACCGGGGAGGTCGTGAGATAGGCCTTCACCAAGGGCGCAGGCGCAGAGGGGCACAAAAACTGGTCGAAATGAAGACTCTTCGTGAAACAACCGGTGGGAGTTACGTGAGTTCTCCTACCCCTCGTGTTCCTATCTTCTGCCTACAACTACATCTACATCCGTACTCTGCAAACCACCGTGGAGTGCGTGTACCTGTTATTAGGATTCTTTCCCTTCCACTCACGCATACAGCGCCGGAAGAATGACTGACTGATTGCCTCTGGCGCTAGGGTTGGGGACAACCGAATGAAAAAAAAGTGATTCGGTCGATTGTTGAAAATAACCAACTAATTCGGCTATAGTTTTATGTGTCAGTTGAACTATTTACTCATTCTTCTTAGTGAAACCAGTCTCTGGCAACAATCGAATGAAATTCCCATTCTTCCAATGTTTTCGAAAGGCACAGTTGTGTTACTTCTGACGACATGGTGTGGGTTGTCATCGGGTATGAGACTGGTTGTGAACTCTTGACGGCACAGCGGCGTGTCCCCTTCCCGTCGGTCTCGGTAGCGGCTTTCTACCTGTAGTTCCCGGGAACGGGAAAGGGTCGGTCTCGTTCTCGCAACGGCACGTCGGCCGGTCTCGTTCCAGCCTCGGTCCCGTTCCCATCTGTCTCGGTCTCGCTCGGCCGGATTCGTCCTTCACGTGGTCACTCGTCGCAGTTCCACTGCCGACTGCCCATAGTTAATTCAGTATAGAGTTGTTCGTTTCGTTCGCTGCCCGCGCCCATTCTAGATATGTTGCATACCTTTTTTGAACTCTGAGTTTCTGGTTCTTTTCGTATTCTATTCAGCGTCCATGACCGGTAGTTAAAATCTATTTTATAATCACATAATTTACATAAAATTACGTGGTATGTAACACACACATCTTTTCAGGTAACAAAACAGCGTTTCAGTTTACGTCACTATTTCGATAAACAGCAGAAGAAATTCTTGTAAAAAGGCAAGATTTTTTATTACACATGCAAAAGAAGTCGGCACGGCACACACGAGTGGACATTTTCCGTCTTTTTTTTTATCCAAGGTAAAAGAGCATGTTCATTGTTATGGAAGACAGACCGATTTACAACCGAATGAAGTCCGCGTACCATAATCGAGTGTTCGGTGTCACATTTTGTAAAGAGAATATGATAACTTGTACAATATTATTTCAGTGGTACAGGGTGGCGCACGGAAAAGCTCATTATCGCCTACCAATCGTCATCTATTGTTTCGAAGTTGTTGTTTGCATTAGGTTATTTGTTGTTTCTTCACTGCCAAATTATTACATGTTTATCTACTCTGCTCGTAGCGGTCAACAAACCCTGCGTAATTGGCGAGCAGTCTGTACTCGGGGCCATTTTTTCGTGCGCAACCTTACATTATTTCACTGCGAGCAGCCATATAACGCTACAGTTGGCTAAACGAGAGGTTTTGGAGAATCACGAAAATTACAAGTGTATGAGAATTCTGTTATGAATAAAAACTCTGAACTCCAGGGTGGGGGGGAGGCAAGTGCCCCCTCTTGGCGCCTTCCATCTTCAGTCATCTATGCTACTAATTTTCAATTTTTCGTAAGAACTGTATACCAAGCACAAATGAACAGTGAACGAGTAAAAATGAACGGTTCCCAAAAAAGAGCGATCACTAGTGAACTAGTTCCCAAGGATGAACGAGTTCGCCCATCTCTTGTCCCTAGGCGTTACCCCTCATGCGACAGTATCGTGGTGCCATTTTTCAACAGCTCGATGCTCATCTTCTACAGGTGGCACGTGCCTCTATGAACTGCCTGCGTGATGTTTAGGTACTCCTGGCGCCAGCAGAATCCTCAGATCCGTTCCCAACAGATGATGTGAGGGACCAGCTGGGACACCACCTCTGTCCCAGTGCCAGTATTCACAACAGCAAGGACCAGTTGCAACAGTAGTGGGACAGCTTCCGTCAGGAGAGGATCCAGTGGCTTTATGACACCCTTCCCAACGAATCAATGTATACATCCAGTCACAGGAGATGCAGTGTCGTACAGATAAGTGGGCTCATACTGCCAAGCCCTTTGACCTTTGATTCGACTTAGCATCACTGAAATAATATCAGATAACCTCTCAACCGATGATGTTTCCTCCTTCCCTTTCGTAGGCTTCACTTTTTCCCACAGGCGGGGTATATTGCGCAGAAAATTATGTTACCAGCTCCATGCTTGCAAATTCACCTACATTTTACAGCATAGCAGATTTAGTACAAGTTTATCACGGACATGAAGGAGTACTGTTCCTGTTCACACATTGGTATCAGATTGGTGCATAAGTTCGTAGCGTTTATGTTTTGCATGTTGGTATTCCGGTTGCTATGGGTTCATTTATCGATGGTCCTTTTTTATTTTTAATTTACTCTTGTTATCTGAGTTCACATACCGTCATTTTGCCATTTAGAAATGGTGAGTGGAGTTGTGGACGCTAGAAAATGGAGTCTTTCTTTAACTGGTGCCTTATCCTGCGTGGCGCAGGGTCGGCATTGTTATTGTTAGGAACGGACTTGACAAGGTTAATGGTTAAGGGGTGGCCGGATGCCCTTCCTGCCGCCACCCTGAACCCCCCCCCCTCCCCCCGCCCCAGGATGAAATGAGCGTACCCCAGTTGTCCGCATCTGGTGTAATCCATGGAATAGTGCGAACGTGTTCAGATGTCTGCGAGTCGTGTAACTGAGACGGAACATGGAGACCAGCCCGGTATTCACCTAGCGGGATGTCGAAAGCCGCCTAAAAACCACATCCAGGCTGGCTGGCACAATGGCCGACGTCGGGAATCCGCCGGGCGGATTTGTTCCAGGACCAGAGCGCCTACCCGAGTCCAGGAAGCAGCGCGTTTGCGCTGTCAACGAACCTGACGGGTACGCTAGAAAATGGAGTGCCAAGTGAAAAACTCGGAACGTTTCCGAGATGTTCTAGAGTTCAATAGAGGGGTGACTGCAGCGGAGGCAGCCAGAAACATTTGCGCCGTTTATGGGGATAGATAATGCCAATGGACAGACTACGGGGAGAAAATAGTTTTCTCGTTTTTAGGAGGATAGTTTTGACATTAGTGACACTCCACGTACAGAAAAACCTTCAGGGTTTGATGAAAATCGTTTAAACGCAGTGTAGTCGAGAACGGGCAGATGTGATGAACTCCGACCATTCCACCACTGTGCGACATTTGCATGCAGTTAGCAATATTAAAAAACAGGGTGTACGGGACCACATATCTTAAGCCAAAATCAAAAAAATCTGCGTGTGGCCTATGTGCATCTCCGCTTGCTCGTCATCAATTGACTCGCGAACAACACCGACGACTCCTATATCGTATCGCTACCAGTGTCAAGATACACTATGTGATCAAAGGTATCCGGACACCCCGAAAAACATACATTTTTCATATTAGGTGCCTTGTGCTGCCACGTACTGCCAGGTACTCCATATCAGCGACCTCAGTAGTCATTAGACATCGTGAGAGAGCAGAATGGGTAGCTCCGCGGAACTCACGGACTTTCGTCGTGGTCAGGTGATTGGGTGTCACGTGTGTCATACGTCTGTACGCGAGATTTCCACACACCTAAACATCCCTAGGTCCACTGTTTCCGATGTGTTAGAGAGGTGGAAACGTGAAGGGACACGTACAGCACAAAAACGTACAGGCCGACCTCGTCTGCTGACTGACAGACCGCCGGCAGTTGAAGAGGGAAGGGTCGTAATGTGTAACAGACAGACATTTATCCAGACCATCACACAGGAATTCCAGACTGCATCAGAATCCACTGAAAGTACTATGACAGTTAGGTGGGAGATGAGAAAACTTGGATTTCATAGTCGAGGGGCTGCTCATAAGCCACACATCACGTCGGTAAATGCCAAACAACGCCTCGCTTGGTGTAAGGAGCCTAAACAATGGACGATTGGACAGTGTAAAAACGCTTTGTGGAGTGACGAATCACGGTACTCAATGTGGCGAGACGATGGCAGGGTGTGGGTATGACGAATGCCCGGTGAACGTCATCTGCCAGTGTGTGTTGTGCCAACAGTAAAATTCGGAGGCGGTGATGTTATGATGTGGTCATCTTTTTCATAGAGGGGACTTGCACCCCTTGTTGTTTTGCGTGGCACTAATACAGCACAAGCCTACGTTGATGTTTTAAGCACCTTCTTGCTTCCCACTTTGAAGAGCAATTCGGGGATGGCGATTGCATCTTTCAACACGATCGAGCACATGTTCATAATGCACGGCCTGTGGCGAAGTGGTTACACGACAATAACATCCCTGTAGTGGACTGACCTGCACAGAGTCCTGACCTTTGGGATGTTTTGGAACGCCGATTTTGTTCCAGGCCTCACCGACCGACATCGATACCTCTCCTCAGTGCAGCACTCCGTGAAGAATGGGTTACTATTCCCCAAGTAACGTTCCAGTACCTGATTGAACATATTCCCGGGGGAGTGGAAGCTGTCATCAAGGCTAAGGGTGGGCCAACACCATATTGAATTCTAGCTTTACCGATGGAGGGCGCCATGAACTTGTAAGTCATTTTCAGCCAGGTGTCCGGATACTTTTGATCGCATAGTGTATGGTGTCTTTATGCTAAAAAACGGAAAAGAAATGAATGGTTGAACCCAAACAAAGCAGAAACTCCCCATACAAATACCCTCGCGCATCCACGAAAGATAATATTATGCATCTGGTGGGACAGCGACAGTATGTTGTACTACGAATTGCTTCCCGAAGTGTAACCATCACTACTGACATTAATTGTAAGAACTGAGACGTCTTGCAGATGCAGTTCAATAACAACAAGAAGGGAGACTGCATGAAGTGAAGCTACTCCACGATAAGACCCGGCAGCATTCTGACAAAAAGCACTATACAGGAGTTCGGTTTGGAAGTCATTCCGTGCCCATATTACTCAACTGATCTTACGCTCTCAGATTTTCACTTTTTCCGCTCTCTATTCAACAAACCTCAAGGAACTTCATTTCTGGATGAAAATATGCTTGGAACATGGCTCGACGAGTTCTTCGCCTCAACACGAAAAGTTACCCCAGCGTTGGCACACTGTTGTAAATAGTGAAGGAGAATATGTTACTGATGACTAAGGTCTATGTGGTGTCACCGCCAGACACCACACTTGCTAGGTGGTAGCCTTTAAATCGGCCGCGGTCCATTAGTATACGTCGGACCCACGTGTCGCCACTGTCAGTGATTGCAGACCGAGCGCCGTCACACGGCAGGTCTAGAGAGACTTACTAGCACTCGCCCCAGTTGTACAGCCGACTTTGCTAGGAAAGGTTCACTGACAAATACGCTCTCATTTGCCGAGACGATAGTTAGCATAGCCTTCAGCTACGTCATATGCTACGACCTAGCAAGGCGCCATTATCAATATATATATAACTTGTGATCCCTGTACCGTCAGACCGATATTCTCCAATTATGGATTAAAGTTAAGTATTCTACCAGTTACCTCCTGTTTTGCTAGTCTTACTTCTCTGACCTGTTCCAGACCTCACGCCAGCCTGTGTGAGCTCAAACGCGTGCCTTTCGGCTTCACCTCATAGTGACTTGGCTGTCTTGCCAAGTCACAACAGTCTATGTTATGTGTATCTGTTGTGTTTATTAAACTTTTGGAAAAACGTTACAAACTTATGCATCAATCTAATACTTCAGTTTCACAGTTAAGCTTATTTTAGTCATCACTGTAAACAGTCATCAACCACGTTCCCACTAGAATTACCACACGTACTTTATAATAAAGTACTGTGAGTTATTTCGGGCAACTATTCTCTGTACTTTATGAGAACAAAAAAAGTACATTTAAGTTCTTTTTCCACATTGTTTTATTTTTATAGCATTCATTTTACGTAAATCGTTAAAAGACCATGAATTATGAATGAAGGAAAACAGATTAAAAAAGAAGATCTACACATTCTTTCAAATCAGTAAAACAGACAAAGGAGACGCTTGGGGAGGCAAGACAAAAATTGATTTAGAAGAAATGCAGATTGAACAGGAGGCTTTACTCATCAGAGATAAATTCAGACTAGAAGTCACGAAATTCAAAGGTTATCAGAAAGCTGAAACAAACAGAAAACATCTGGTGTCAGATAGTCAGATGAAAGGAAAAGGCTCATTCTGAGAAATGAAACAGTTTTGGAGGACGAAGGAAAAGAGAAATAAATAGTTACCTTGACATGATCCTAGCTGGTATGTAACAGTCAAACAGAGAAAAGTCTACTGAAGGTGATGGTTATTTTGCGTCTAACGAATCGGATGTCAGAGCCATGAACTGAGTTCTCAATTTAGAACGCAGTCTATTTCAAATGTCAGTACTGTCAATGAAAAACGACATGACTATAAGAGTAGATACACTAAATAGCTGCTTATATTGAGTAATCTTTATTTATGATAGACTGTTTCGGCTTAATCGCCATTTTCAAGTACCTGCAACTACAATTTTGGTAAGAACAGGTATGGATGTCAACATAATCACCAAATTATATTACAAATGTAAAACACCAAAGCAGAACACAATACATATCGAGATGTCCCTAACTCGAGAAACATCACCTACACAGAAAATAAGATTCGTACCAGCAGTCTACCTTGGTAGAATCTCCAACAGAATTAATGCACTTTTAAAACCATAAATATTCAACTAGCCTTTCGAACCAATAACAACCTTTCAATAAAATTACGTTCCGCCACCACTAGAACATCGAAATATGATAACCCAGGCATGTATAAAATCACATTTGGCAGCTGTAACAGCTTTTAAATTGGCCAAACTGGAAGAAATTTTGACGTGAGATATAAAGAACACACTAGAGAGAGCGAATTTAATCAGTCCAACTTCTTTCTATACTTGAAAAATCAACATCACACTGCTGATACGATCGAAAATGCACTACAGATTCTGCACAAAAGGTTTTGCAATGAACATTCTTGAGGAATTAGAAATTTATATGCACACGAAAAAATACCCACAAAAAATATTAAACGAACATACAGAATTTAGACACAAGTACTACCTTAAAAAGCTTTATCGAACTTTTAGAACACAAAAGGGATACATCGGAAGCAACATATGCAACAACCAAAGATAATCGTAACAAATTTTAGTTAATAAAATAATATCGCTGTTCATCTGCACAACTTTGTAAACTAATAGCGTCGTAAGCGTGGAACTGTCAAACTGCTGTCACGTCGTAATTAACATTTAATTTCAACATTTTGACCACATTTACGATCTTATTAAAGCAGTGACAGTTAAAAAACAGTCCACTAATGACGCAATATGGACGTCACATCAATCTAGACGTCAGTACAAGACAGATACTTTAACATGAATGTCATTGACATCCATACCTGTTCTCACCAAAATTGTAATTACAGGTACTTGAAAATGGCGATTAAGCCGAAACAGTCTGTCGCAAATAAAGATCGCTTATTATAAGCAGCTATTTGGTGTATTTAATAATCATCTTGTCATTAGACATAGGAGTATATTACGCTGCTGGCCCTAAAGAAGAAAATCTGTGAATGTAAAAATTTCTTGTCGAAGTTTCAATTGAGAAAGAGTGATAACCCTTAATTTCATATTCTTTGCGACTACGATTAGTAAGTACTGCATAGAAGTCTCAAAGATTGTGTGAAGAAAATAAACATCTGTATGTGGATTATTTATTTCACGAAAAGTTATCCGACGGCCTTTCAAGTATCATTCGTTATCGGCACTAGTCGCAGCATTTCGTGTAATTAGTAGATGACTGCTGCTAACCTCAGGGATTTGATGTTTGTAGCATTATTGTAGCGTGGAAAAACCTTGTATTGAGTGTTTCAATTCATTTTGTGAGACGCGGGTTTTCTTTCATGCATGAATGTATTGCATATATGAGTGTGTACTTTTTGTTGTGGTGGTTAGCTGGATTGGTGGTTGATAGTGGGTGAGGCGAATGGTTTATTCTTATTATTTACAGGTTAAGTAACACCTGTAAATAAAACATCAAAATCTAAATCAAAAAGGGAAAAAAGTCTGGGCTGCATGAGAAATTTCTGAACTCTACTTCTGATACCACATTTAAAAGCACATCTTGTAATGATCAAGAAAATGTTACTGACGCTGAACTAGCCTTATCATGTCACACTGTAAAACAGAGTTTGCCCTACAACAGTGTGGACTGTATTGTACCACCAAATAAAATTATTTATGCTAATTCAAGTACAGATTCAGTTACTGGTCTGGCTTGAACCAAAATAGAAGCTCTAATTATAGATGTGTTGGGTCATATTCTATTCAAAATGCCATAAATGATCTAAATATAGAAAACTTATTTTACACTTAAAAACTCATGCTTCTAACAAGAAAATGATAAATCTGTTTCCATTACTGGTACAATATATTAAAACAAAACTGGCATTCAGAATAACTTAACAGATTTTTATGAAAATAATGATAGTCTGCTGATGGCATGTTACAAGCTTTCCAGAAGTCAGTGGAAAAATACAAATAATGTTTTTTTACGGTGTGTCTGGGCTAAGTGCTGACAACACAAACACTAATTTTGGAGTTGAACATTCTTTATTCACAAATATGAGGGATTTGGTACCAGGTTTCATTAACGGAAATTGATATGCACACATAATGAATAGCTGCATGAGTTCCTTTATAGAAATGGCATTGAGACAGTAACTTTGAAAATTGGTGCTAATTTTTCTCACTCCCATGTAAAAAGAGAAGAACTGAAAAAAAATTATGGAATCTGTGGATGAAGACTTTCATGAAGTGGAGTGCCATGTGACAAGATTACTCTCTCTTTTACTCTGCACAGATACATTATTATTAAACTGGAAAGCCATCAGAAGTTATTTTTTAACTTTAGGAGAAAACTATCAAATGATTTTGAAAAAATTACTGATGCCTAACCCTTATAATACGTTTATTGAAATTTTCTTCCATTTTTGTAGTCTTATTATAATTTTTTTAATTAAACTGTAAAAAGGTTGGAAGGCAACTGCCTAACAATTTTGGATGAGTATAATACAATTGATAATCTTAAAAATGGACTAACAAAAAGAAAACAAGATCTCTCCTTCAGATATGAAAGAGGCAAAAAAGTTAAAGGTGTCTTCACTTGAAGTGACTACTAAAATTCACAGACTTTTTTATTATTTGTTGATGAAGCTTCAGCGTATCTAAGTAAATTGCTTGATCTTAGTGACACAGACTAGTTATTTTCACTAATCAATATTAATTTAAAAAGCAATGTTGAATTTGACGATTTTGTTAACGCGCTTGAAAGTCTGAATCTGCAAAAACCCAATTATTAAACAAATTATATGAGCAAATAAATACTGCAGAAGGCTTTGCAAAATTATCCACCACATAAAAAGACAACAAATTTTTAATAGTCAAACGCTTTAATCTGTAAAATGGCTGGAAGGCAACTGCATAACAATTTTGGATGAGTATAATATAATGGATAATCTTAAAAATGGACTAACAAAAAGAAAGCAAGCTCTCTCCTTTGGATATGAAAGAGGCAAAAAAATTAAAGTGTCTTCACTTGAAGTGACTAGTAAAATTCACATGCCTTTTTATTATTTGTTGATAAATCTTCAGAATATTTAAATAAATTGTTTGATCTTAGTGACACAAACTGGTTATTTTCGCTAAGCAATATTAATTTAAAAATCAATATTGAATTTGACCATTTTGTTAATATGCTTGAAAGTTTGAAGCTGCAAAACCTCAATTATTAAACAAATTATATGAGCAAAGGTAAACTTCAGAAGGCTTTGCAGAATTATCCACTACACAAAAAGACAAGAAATATTTAATAAGCAAATGATGATTTTACAAATGTGTTCACATAAATTTCATTCCCACCACTTAAACATTCACAGAGAGAGTGGCGAGACAAAAATGTCTGTGAACTTTATAAAAATTATATATGTTGGTACTAGAGCCTGCTGAAAACTAATGCCTTTGATGTTTTTGTGTGAAAACTCTTCAAACTCTTTAGATAAAACAAACGTTATTAACACTATATGTCTTTATTTTTCATGTCTATCTATTTATTTCTCGACATAGTCAACTTGGTGACAAACATAATCCTCCCAACGAGAGACCAGGTTGTTGATACAGTTGCTTTAGAATGTTCGAATTTTTTGATGGAGTCACCTCCCCTCTGCTTGCATTACTTCGTTACTATCAAAATGAAGTGCTCGACCGTGTTATCTTAGTTTTAGGTCCGTGCGGTTCTAGGCGCTACAGTCTGGAGCCGAGCGACCGCTACGGTCGCAGGTTCGAATCCTGCCTCGGCATGGATGTGTGTGATGTCCTTAGGTTAGTTAGGTTTAATTAGTTCTAAGTTCTAAGCGACTGATGACCTCAGAAGTTAAGTCGCATAGTGCTCAGAGCCATTTGCACCAATCTTCGTTTTAGAAACAGATGAAAATCGGATGGAGCCAAGTCGGGACTGCATGAAGGATGAATTCAAGGCGTCAGATGTCGTAGCATTCGTGCTTGGTTTGGCATTTTCATGCTGAAGGGGAGGTTGCTCTATATGTAGAAGAAACTCTTCGAATTCGAAACTTGATTACAGCGCGCTGTTTCTCGATGGAAGGAAGGAAGCGACGTAGTTAAGTTACACACGGCCATATTAGAAGCTACAGTTCGGAGCTCTCTAGTGGCAGAGGGCTGCAAAGAAGAATCAAGATGTAGTATGTTAATGTGTTTGTTTTATTTAAAAAACTTTAAGAGTTTTCACTTAAAGAATTTCGAAGCACTACTTATTAACACGCCACCGTACAGTGTACGTTTTCTCCCACCTTTAACAAGCAATAAATTTGAATTGCTAAGAAAAAATTGCAATGCTAATTCGCATCCGTCTGGGCCGCCGCTGAGACGACAACTCGAGTCGCCTGATTCCTGGCGCATGCAATTTTAAGCGGAGACATTCGATCGCTTTGGCACTGTAAAATCGTTATTGTTGACTGAAGTATGTTATCTCCTGTCGTCACTGGTTGCGTATAAACAGTAGCACACAACTAAGCTGTTTATTGTTTACAGGTAGCGATAAATAGTTTAGTACAACCTGAAATTGTGTACTGAAAACGTGGCTACAGCTTGAAAATCCGGCCAACAGCGGACTTCCAATGAAAATAACTGTAAACAAAAACATATTTCAATATCTCTGGAAAGTAATTCGCCGTGTGTGACTCTTTGGTAGGAAGTTGCATTTAGAATCACTTGTATGCACGCTCTTATCGCCGCTGCCTCTCGATTGTTCTCTTGGTATATTCTTCTGTGGTATAAAGACGTATTTAGTTATTAGTGGCGATTACTGTATGTATGTCTTATGTTCTGATAAACGTATGAACACAGTTGAAATTAATGTGCTCTGGTAACTGTTATCGGACATTACTGGTGAGAATTAAAACTATTATGTTTCATGAACTCTTCGCTACTATGGTGTCGTTGTCAGCTATTGTCCAAGCGTAATAGAGTCTGTAACTTTGACACGTATGAAATTTTCTGCTACTTAATTAAATTAAATAAAGAACTTTACGCTGACCACAAGGAATGAGTTGTCGAAACAACAAGGCGCGTCAGCTGAAGAAAAACAATGACTGGTGGGACATCCACAGACCGGAATTGACGGCTGAGTAAGAAATGGAAAGAGTGATGAAAGGAACGCTGGGCCGCATCCATGCTGAATTGGGTGGCAAGATGTCGTCTCTGAACGAAATAAACAAAAAGTTCTAGTTTCTGCTCAGGAAAAGATTGCTTTGCTACGACGCTGACAAGGAGAACCTGAAGACCAAATGTGAAAGTTTGACAAAATTTACAACCATGACAAGGTTGGCGCACAGTTACATGCAGAAGTTTTGAAATGCAGGGTGTTGCCATCAGGCTGTGATTCCATCCTACTTTCACGAACAAAATAACTTTTTCAATTCATTGGTAAATGTGTTCCCAAATTTAAGCGTGGTCGTCCAAATCACGTTGACAGTCTTCGTCTCCATGGTTAGCTGCGAGAGATTCTTTGGCAAACTTATGCTCATATTTCGGTATCTCCGTCCATCTATGGGACAAAACGGGTTCAGTGACCTTTCTCTGCTTAGTACTGGAAGGAAGGTGACAGAAGAATGTAATTATGACTGAGCAATTTGCAACAGCGATAGCAGGAAACATATTTTTTGCGAAGTGATTCATCTGTGGATAGAAAAATGGATATGTTTTTGTTCTTTTCAAAACAAATGTAATTCAACCATTTGCTGCGCAAAAGCGCAGTTAGTGTTTCTTATGTTATTTTGGTGTTTCTTTTTACTGAAACAGTGAAAAGAGCTTTTCAGACACAAAAATAGGATTAATATTTTTTGGCGATTTGAAATTTGAAATAGAGTTTCGCTCTGTTTATAGTTTCAGTTTTCTTTCTGCATTGTGTAAGAATATAGTTAAGATGTAGCGAGATCTCACTATTACTGTATAATAGAAAAAATATACTTTTATGTAAATGTTTGAGTTTTCACTGTATGTTCTGTAGGTTGAAATGTTGTACATATTGATTTAAGGAATTGAATTTCATTATATTTTCTTGCTGTAGGAACACAATTAATTTGAAGTTTTCCTGTCATCAAAGAATGGAATGACTAATGAATGATTTGTAGCAGCAAGATCATAACATTATTTAATTATTCTTAATTATTTAAGCATAGACATTGCATTTTAGTAATAATTTAAAACTCAGACGGTTGGTTGATTTTGGAATTTAGAACTGGCGATTTGACGACTTCTTGTTGAAACAGATAACCAAAGGGTACAAGACTTAATACTCTTCTTGCTTAAATACTCAACAGTTGATGAAAACCTTGTAGGCTACATTGCGATTTTTATTTACTGAAATATTAAAGAAAATATATAGCAGATGACAAAGGTTGGAATGGAGGGATGAGGAATAAACAAAAACGTGAAGAAGTTGGTAGCAGTGGGAGGGCGGAGGGGTGGGGGGGGGGGGAGGGCAGGACTGACCCGGGCGCCAGTTATCCTAGTTGCGCCACTGGGTACGCTAAGTATGTTGATAAAATTTCAAAGTGGAGCAAAGATTAGCAATTTGATTTAAATCTTCGGGAATGTGAAACTATGCACTTCAGCAGACGGTAAACTTTAGTGTCTTATGACTACAATATCGAGTCGCAACTTTAGTCAATCAACTCATACGAATACCTGGGTGTAGCAGTTTGTAGGCATATGAAATGAAACAATCACATAGCCTCAGACGTCCATAAAGCAGGTAGCAGACTTCGATTCATTGGTAGAATACTAGGGAAATGCAGTCAGTGTACATAGGAGATCGCATGCAAAAACTTACGGGACCCATCCTAAAATATTGCTTAAATGTGCGGGGCCTGTATCATATAGGACTAATAAGGGATACTGAACTGATAAGAGAAATGGGTTGGTCGCATGTCTGTTTGACTTGTGGGGGAGGGTCACGCAGATGCTGAAGCAACTGAATTTACAGGCACTTGAAGATAGATACAAACTATCCTGAGAAAGCTTATTTGTAAAGTTTCAAGAACCGGCTTTAAATGACGAATCTAGCAATGCACTACAACTTCCTGCGTATCACTTTCGTAAGGATAATGAGGACAAGATTAGATTAGTTATAGCATGGCATTTAAACAGTCATTCTTCCCGTACTCCATACGTAAATGTAACGTGAAGAAACCCTAATAACTGGTACAATGGAACGTACTGTCTGCCGTGCACCTGCACACATAGGCTCTTGTTTGTATGGATGTAGATGTAGATTAGATCTTCAAGCAACGCAAAACTGAAGTATCCTTTCTTCGAAATAATAAACTCATTTGGCTCACAGGTCTGTGCGGCTATTTCTATTAAATGTCTCTTCTGTGGCTTGCGTGGCAGGTGTGTTAAGTATAGCTGTTTACTGTAGATGACTTATAGGTAGATACAAAGTAAAGTGTCGTGTTTGTGGTGTCTGTGACGACGATACAGAAGGACTAGACAGGAACCTGGTGCAAGTTTTAAGCCTGCTCTTTCCTGTGAGCAGCAAGAGAGCTGTAGCAACTAGTGTTCCCAACCGACAGACAAATCACATGCAACATTATATGACCTGACTTCATGACAGAAGGCGAAGAGGTTTTGGAATCCAGCTCAGGATACTAGCACACGGTCTGTTTATGGAGAACTACATGTCGCCCCTAGCAGGCCGAACATTGACGATAAACATGTCTTCTGCCACCAAGATTTGGACTGGTTGCCTGTGGGTGCACCTCTGTACTACCCTACATTAGCGACCTCGGAGACGAGTGTCACCAATGCCTGCACTTATCGGGGGTGACTTTTTTGTTGCAGAGGCTAGCCGTCGTCTCTCATTTCCCAGTTGTACCACGGAGAATTTCCGCTGCTGATACAAGGAGCAATCAGATATCGCCGGGATACACTCATCTTACATGTGCTGTTGCTGATTCTGTGTAATATATTCCTGTCAGCAGAAGTGGGCGACATACACAACGCGACGTCTTGATTTCTGAATTCATATATATTATTGAAATTGCTGTACGTATACTTGTGTTTATTTATGTATGTTCCACACCTTCTACAAAATGACTGGTCTGATTTCAACTAAACTTGTTACACACATCACTTACTGTCTGGAAAGAATTGCTGTGAGGCCAAGAGCCACCTAACTATGAAAAGGGTAGGGGCTGGGGTGAAAATTCAGTGTAGCCCGCAACGCACGGATACCCATACTTTAGTCATTCAGTACTTGAGAATGAGATCGTTTAGAGAATGCAACAAACTTTACACATAATTTCAAACCTTTATGAAAATTTTTTCTCGCTGACACACCCCAAAAAATGATGAAAGGAAGAAATTTTATCGCTTACTACATTTTCGTTGTTCATGCAGTAAAACTGCCGCATGAAGCACGCTCTTTTAATTTATTACTTCTTTACTTCCAGCTCTACACGCAACACATTTCGTAGACAGTTATGTCACCACATTATACATGTCGCCGAATGTACCTGGAATAGTATATAACTACGACACTCCGTTCAGTAGATATGGCGTCAGATACTGAGATGCATATAAAACTGCGGCATCATGTATGACATTTTATTACTTCTTTGCTGCTAACTATATTCGCAACACTTTTCGCAGACAGATTCCACATATGCCGCTGACGTACGTAGAAAAATATATCATTGTGCAGGACATAGTTCAACGATACGTTGTCATAAACATTAAGCTGCGTGAAAATTAAACTGCAGGGCGAAATTCACTAGAGATTCGAGTGAAATATGTGCACAAACACGTGTGGGCTTTGTTAAATATATGAGAAACCTATGTGACATGTGTGTACCCGGGCAAAGCCACTGGTAAAAAACACATTCTAAACGCCTGGAACGACTTCACCCAAATTTCGTACACATACCAGTTACTATCTGGAAATAAATACTGTGGAAGTAAGAGCCACCGCCTCCTATCGGCGTGAGCGTGATATCATGGAGAAAGAGGGGGGAGTAGGAGAGAGACAGACAGCGAGTGGGGAGGAGGAGATGTACACAGATAGGAGGGGAGGAGAAGATGGCCAGAGGGAGGGGGAGGGGGAAATGGATAGACAGAGCGGTGAGGGGGAGATGGACGGAGAGAGGGGGACTGAGCAGATGGACTAATAGAAGGTTCACATGGTTCAAATGGCTCTGAGCACTATGGGACTTAACTTCTGAGGTCATCAGTCCCCTAGAACTTACAACTACTTAAACCTAACTAACCTAAGGACATCACACACATCCATGCCCGAGGCAGGATTCGAACCTGCGACCGTTGCTGTCGCGCGGTTCCAGACGGTAGCGCCTCCAACCGCTCGGCCACTTCGACCGGCACTGATAGAAGTTGGGAAGAAATGTATACCTGGGCAACGCCAGGTGCTCATTTAGTAACGTTATAGGTTTATAAAGGATGGTTAAGAATTTTTATCTGATTTTATACTATCAAAATTAAGTGAATTTCTGTTAATTGGAATGAACGTTATTTGTATCTGTTACTCCTTCTTCGGAAATATATCCTATTTGTTTAACACCTGTGAGCGAACGTAAAAGCTGACGGACAATTTAATTTTGTATCAGTGTGCACACATTTTGAGGTTATCAGATCCACTATCCTTCTTCAACGATAGTGTTCGTGGCCCATGTCCTACAATTCATCCCAACACTATCTGGAGTTCTGGAACAAATTTAAGAACAGGCAGCAGATGCAAGTAGTGAACGATCTCCGATAACTGTAAGGAAATGAGACGCCTACAGCGCTCCTTATGATCTTACTTATTGTGTAGTTACCAGTTTCGGCGCTACAGTGCGCCATCATCAGGCCGTAGTTGATGCTGAAGGGGTTATCACGATCCAGATATACGACGATTGCCCAGAAAATAATGCACCACATTTTTTTCTTCAACAATCTTTATTGAACATAACGAGAGTTACACACATGAAAGAATGGTGTTTTATCTACATACCCTATTTTTCCACGTAATCTTCACCCCATTAAATGGCCTTCCTCCAGCGCGAAACAAGAGTGTGTATGTCCTGTCGGTACCAATCCTTGTACTGGTGACGGAGTGTGAATCACCTCTCACCGTCCTCAAAATGTTTTCCATGAATGGCATACTTTAATGGACCAAACAAGTGGAAGTCCAAGGGAGCTAGGTGAGGGCTGCCAGATCTGACAGCCGTGGATGGTCTCCCCGACTGCTGCAAATCGTGGAGCTCCGCCAAACCGCCTTCAGATGACCTCACCCTCCGTGCCTAGCGACTAACTGTACTTCTGTCGACAGCAGATGCTGCACAGACTTTGCGCAGTCAGAAATTCAATGACGGCATATTGCTTGTAACGTACATCACCTGCAGACGCCATTTTGAAACTGTCCTGCAGCTACGCTATCAGTCGGAAGAGACGGAAACTTGTCTCGCTCACTCAGGAGACTGCAAATAATACATACGTAACGTTTCGCGTTAGTAGCATTGTTTTCGATTAAGAAAAAAAATGCGTTGCATTACTTTCTGGGCAACCCTCGTACACTGCATCAGTGGCCAACATAACTGCTTTACGCAGACTATCTGTAACTGTTGTGTCAGCACTCCAACTGCCAGTTGGCAGTTGATGGTTGGAGTGCTGACATTACAATTACAGTCTGCATAAACCAGTTATGTTGCTCACTGATGCAGTGTATACAGGGACCGTGATAACCCCTTCAGTGTCAACTACAGCCTGAAGATGGCACATCGAAGCGCCGATACAGGTAGCTACACAATAAATGAGATTGTAAGGACAGCTGTAGGCGTCTCATTTTCTTACAATAGTGAACGGTTGTGGCCCCAAGACGTCCAGTCAAAAGGATGGACATACAAAAATCTCTGCCATCCGTCCAGAAAGTGTCTCGGCAGTCACGCAATGGCTGGACAACCACTTCTGAGAGCGTGGTCTGCGACTATGGAAACCTCACGAATGCTCTTCCAGAAGTCCTTAATCTAAGCCTTGAGATTTTTACCACAGAAGAAATCTATTCAACAGAGATACACTCTCAAGGAATGAAAGAAAGGCATCAGTTTTGCTCATTAAAACCCGACTGTGTGTACTGCCGCGAAATCTTATAAAATACTTAAAATCCTATACACGAAAATAACCGACGTTTTGAACGTGTTTCAGCGGCCTCCCTCCTGACAGACTAATTAGCTGGAGTGTCGATGCGTCGACATACTGAGTTTTTAACGGTGTGATAAGACGAACGACGCCACATTTCGTCGACATTATTGGGCGTAAAACACTACTGTGCGTTATTATGGAACTGGGAGGGGATATATGGCTGACTATTCGTAGGTTATGTGGCTTGCCTGCTGTTGGTTTCGAAGAAACGACGAGAATTGTGTATGCTCTGTTTGCTTAGTCCGAACCCACCACATCAGTGACACACACAATATCAAAGAAGAATTGAAACAGCTGCATAACACATTCCGAGCCAACGCATAGGACAGTAAAATAATACGTAGAGCTACACGGTTCAACAGGAAGCCAGTCGCAAGAAATGCAATAAAAGAACAGCTCTCTGCGCTGCACTTACGTTGCATCATAGGCGTCAGCGAACGAGTAGACAAGATGCTTCGTCGGAGGGGCTAGTGTAAAATAACACTCCAGCAGAGTGATGTGTAACCTTACATCTACCTAGCCGAGCCGACGAATGATGGTCGCGATAGTTGAAATCATGTAATCATTAGTAGTTAATGATGCCATCAGTGTTTGCAAAAGTATTGAAAAGGCTGTGTATGTAAGGAAAATTGATCATTTTCTATGATCCGACTTGCTATCAAACGTACAGTCCGGCTTTAGAAGTCGTTTAACAACTGAAAATGCTATATTCTCTTTTCTCTGTGAGGTACTGGATGGGCTAAACAAAAAGTTTCGAAGGCAAGGCATTTGATTGTGTTGATCACAAAATATTGCTCCAGAAGCTGGACCACTACGGAATATGGGGAGTACGGGCAGTAGCTCTTGCTTTAGCAACAGGCAACAAAAGGTCATTATTCACAATGTTGATAACGACTCTGCTGTGGGATCTGAGTGGGGTACTGTCAAGTGGGGGGTGCCCCAGGATCAGTGTTGGGGCCCCTCCTGTTTCTTATTTATATAAATGATATGCCCTCTAGTATTACGGGTAACTCTAAAATATTTCCGTTTGCTGATGACAGTAGCTTGGTAGTAAAGGATGTTGTGTGCAACATTGACTCGGTTTCAAATAGTGCAGTACATGACCTCAGTTCATGACTTGTAGAAAATATACTAACGTTAAATCACAGTAAGAGTTAGTTTAACACACAATACAACAAAATATGACATTTTAATTTCACAGAACGGGCATATGATTATTGAAACTGAACAGTTCAAATTTCTAGGTGTTCAGGTAGATAGTAAGCTGTCGTGGAAAGCCCATATTCAGGATCTTGTTCAAAGACTTAATACTGCCAATTTTACTATTTGAACGGTACCAAAACTGAGTGATACTTTGACACGAAAATTGGTCTACTTTGCTTATTTTCATTGAGTTATGTCGAATGGTATTATATTTTGGGGTAACTCTTCCCATTCCAGAAGGATATTTATGGCTCAGAAACGGGCGGTTAGGGCAATAAGTGTTGTGAGTTCACGAACCTCTTGTCGACCTCTGTTCACGAGTCTGGGTATTTTGACATTGACCTCTCAGTATGTATATTCATTATTGTTGTTTCTTATTACCAATATTAGTTTATCCCAAGAATAAGCAGCTTTCAGGCAGAAATCAAACCTGCATTTGGATCGGACTTCCTTAACTCTTGCGCAAAAAGGTGTGCAGTATACTGCTGCATCCATTTTCAATAAGCTGCCACTCGAAATCAAAAATCTTAGCAGTAATCCGCGCGCTTTCAAATCGAAACTGAAGAGTTTCCTCATGGGTCACTCCTTCTATTCTGTCGAGGAGTTCCTTGAAAAATTATGCTGATTCTTATCGTATTGCTGATAGCGTTTACTTAAACTTATGGACTGACTTTTTTCAGGTTCACGAATAATTTATTTTTATCTGTTATTATTTTTATGAGCTTTGAGATTTGCTCCTCAATTTGGTACTACAGTACTTGACGTGTAAATAAATAAATAAATGTACACATTATTATTTTAATCCTATTCATGCAACTACACTTAAAACAAGTTCTTGTTACAGGCTACCAGTCTTTAAGCAGAAATTTGTCAGTGAACTGGAAGGAGTTATCCAGGATAAATTATTTTAAGTTGGATTTAAAACTTCCTTTCCTCTGGCCGACATTTTATGTTATTGGGTAAATGATCAAAGATTTCTGTTGCTGCATATTGAACTCCTTTCTCAATGTCAGCTTTAATAATTGGTAACGAAGTTGTGGGAATGAACATCACTGTTCTTCCCAAATTGTGATGGAGTATTTATGATGAATTTTACTAATGAATGTATGTACTGTGAAAGTGCAGTTAAAATTCCAAGCTCCTTGAACAGATACCTACATGACGTCCGTGAGCAAACAACACATATTATTCTTACTGCTCTCTTTTCTGTAATCAATACTTTCTTTCTAAGTGATCAGTTACCCCAGAAAATGATTCCATAAGATATTATTGTGTGCACTTAGTTGTTTGGGAAGCTCAATAATACACTTCCTTCAATTCATGTTTTCATCAATTTGTACACCTACAAGTATGGAGCACTGTACTCTATTTACTGCTTCCTGCTCATGCACTGTATCAGGGTTGTTACAACTCTGTTTGTTGTACAAAACTGAATATAGCGTTTTCTTAAAATTTAGGTAGAGTTCATATTCTGAAAACTACATTTCCTTGGAAAATATCATTTCTGTTTCTTTCTCTCCCATGAGATACAGCACTACCATCGTCTGCTTGTTGTACGTTAAGTGGAAGGTCAGTCACATATATAAGGGACAAGAGTGGACCCAAAATTGAACCCTGTGGGACTCCCTTTGTGATTTCTCCCCAGCCACTAAACATTCTACCCCTGTGAAATGCTTTGAATTATTCAGCAGAACATTTTGCTTTTAGTTTTTAAAATGTGATTCAAACTTGCTACATGAAAAGCTATCAATTCCGGAAAACCGAAATTTTTCTAAGGGTGTAGCACGATCTAGACAATCAAATGCTTTGGAAATATCATAGAAAATACCAGTTGGCGATATTTTATTATTAAAAGTTTGTACTGTTTAAATTCTTCATTTGTGTGTCCATAGTGTCTGTAGTTGCTTTATAATTCTTGAAGATATTTTTGTTCTGTCATTGTAACTACAAAAATGCATGATTTTTTTCACCAGACGCGTTTCGCTTTATTGAGGTAAAGCATCATCAATGATGGTGATTTTCGGTTGATTTCTCGCTTACATCGAGAAATGCTGTCTGTTAGCACATCGTTGTGTTTCTGCATTAGACCCTGATAATTTTGGTCTGATTTTTAGTTTTTCTGCAGTGCTATGTATTACTTAGAAGTACGAAAACAAACAGAATACAGCGGTGTACATAAAAGTGTGTTGTGTAAAACATAAGGAATGCATAGTGCTGCAGAAAAAACTAAAATTTAGACCAAAATTATCAGTGTGTAAAGCAGAAACATAACGATGTGCTACCAGACGACATTTCCCGATGTAAGGAGAAATCAACGGAAAATCACCACCACTGATGATGATTTACCTCAATAAAGCGCAATTCGTCTGATGAAAAAAAATCAGCATCTCTGCAGTTGCAACGACAGAACAAAAATACCCCCAAGATTTGTACTATTTGATGAGCGAAAGTATAAATAGTATTCTCTGTCGAGCAACCCATCGGAAGTCCAAACTGTGGTGTGCTAAGCAACTTGTTTCCACTTATGTGTGAGATTATCTTGAGTACAATACTTTTTCGAATATTTTGGAAAAAGATATTAGTAAGGAAATTGGACGATAATTGTTTCAATCTGTCTTGTCACTTTTGTTATGAAGAGATGTAATAGTTGCATATACTAACCTGTCTGGAAAAGTACCTTGTGACAGTGATGCATTGCGCATATCAAAAAGGACATTACTTGTTAAGTTGGAACAACATTTCAGAATTCTATTTAAAACTGCATTATACCGATGGTTGCCGCGCGTTTTCAAGGAGGGACGGCGATCGCAGTATTACCACCAGTTGCAGTACGTGCGAGGGGTTTATGTAACCTCCATGAGTCCGTGTCCTGATTTCCCTGACAATGCTGAATGACATCATGGAAGAACAGAAGAGGTCCAGAGAACTGTCAAAAATGTCATTAGTCGAGTGTGCGGTCTCAAACTGTAGATACAAGCGATAGTTTCCTGTTACTGAAAGTTGAAATATACCTCTATAGCGGTATATTCAATTTCCTGAAATCTAACAACTGAAGGAAGGGACCTACTTCTGCCTTGGCTGTTGTAAGATGAACAGGTAAACTGCCGATCCTTATGTTATGTACATTTTCATGGACAATAATTTCTTTTATTTTAATTCCATGGTGGGTAATAATTATTATTGTATAAATATATTTTAATGTTTTTATTTTCCACCTGCATGTATCAGTATATTGTGCACACATTGTTGAAGACTGAGGGATTGACTGCTCATCGCATCATGTCATTTAAATATTTAACTAACCACTAGTCGAACCCGCAGATTTTCATTCATGAAGTCCGATTAAACATTTTCTATCTGTTTTACAGTCTTTACGGTCAATGGGCCTTCAACCAATGACGAAGTACAATAACCACCATGGTCAGATTTACATCTACATGACTACTTTGCAGTTCACAGTTAAGTGCCTGGCAGGGAGCTCATCAAACCACCTTCAAGCTGCTTCTGTAGCCCACTGGTCTCGCATTCGGGAGGACGACGGTTCAAACCCGCGTCTGGTCATTCTGATTTAGGTTTTCCGTGATTTCCCTAAATCGCTTCAGCCAAATGCCAGGATGGTTCCTTTGAAAGGGCACAGCCGACTTCCTTCCCCGCCCTCCTTAATCCGAAGGCACCGATGACCTTGCTGTTTGGTTCCCTCCCCCAAATCAGCCAACCAACCTACTTCTCTACCGTTCCACTCTCTAACAGTGCGCGGGAAGAGCAGACACTAAGTCTTTCCACGCGAGATCTGATTTCCCTTATTTTATTATGACGGTCATTTCTCCCCATGTATGTGGGCACCAACAAAATATTTTCACACTCTGAGGAGAAAGCTGGTGACTGAAATTTCATGAGAAGATCCTGCCACAGTGAAAAATTTTATTTTAATGACTGCCACCTCATTTCGTGTATCATATTCGTGGCACACTCTCTCCTATTTCGCGATAGTACAAAACGAGCTGCCCTTCTTTGAACTTTTGCGATGTCTTTCGTCAATCCTATCTGATCCGGATCCCACACCGCACAACAATACTGCAAAAGAGAGCGGACAAGTGTAGTGTATGCAGTCTCTTTAGTAGACCTGTTACACTTCCTACATGTTCTACCAATAAAGCGCTCTCTTTGGTTTGCTTTCCGCACAACATTATCTACGTGGTGGTTCCACTTTAAGTTACTCGTAATTCTAGTCAGTAAGTATTTAATTGACTTTACAACCTTTAGATTTGTGTGATTTATAGTGTATCCGAAATTTAGCAGATTTCTTTTAGTACCCAGGTGGATGACTTCACACTTTTCATTATTTAGAGTCAATTGCCACTTTTTACATCATACAGATATCTTGTCTAAATCATCTGATGAGTATCCAAGACGGTAAATGACAGCATCCTCCGCATACAATCTAAGAGGGCTGCCCAGATGGTCTCCTAAATCATTTATGTAGATCTGGGTCTGCAACACTTCCTTGGGGAACGTCAGATATTACTTCTGTTTTACTCGATGACTTTCCGTCAGTCATATGAATTGGGCCCTTTCTGACAGGAAATCACGAATCCACTCACACAACTGATACGGTACTCCATAGGCACGCAATTTGATTATACGTCTCTTTTGAGGAACAACGTCAAAGCCTTACCTGAAATCTAAAAATATAGAATTTGACGTCCTCTGCCGAGAGCACTCACTACTTCGTGAGAATAAAGAGGTAGTTTTGTTTCACAAAATCGATATTTTCTGAATTCGTTTGACTATTTGTCAGCAAATGGTTTTCGTCGACGGAACTAATAGTGTTCGAACGCGATATATGTACCATAATCCTACCGCAAATCGAAATTAGTGATATGGGTCTGTAAATCAACGGATTACTGATATTTCCTTTATTTTATTTTATTTTATTTACATGTCAAGTGCCGTAGGACCAAATTGAGGAGCAAACCTCCAAGGTCATGGAACGTGTTAGTATATGAAATCACAACATAAAAGTAATAACAGATAAATATAAAATGTTTATGTACCCGAAAAAGTCGAGCCAAAAGTTTAAGTAAACGCAATCAATCATACAACAACAATCAGCTTAATTTTTCAAGGAACTCGACAGAATAGAAGGAGTGACACATGAGGAAACTCTTCAGTTTCGATGTGAAATCGCGTGGATTACTGCTAAGATTTTTGAATTCTAGTGGTAACTTGTTGAAAATGGATGCAGCAGTATACTGCACACCTTTCTGCACAAAGAGTTAAGGAAGTCCGATCCAAATGGATGTTTGATTTCTGCCGAGTATTAACAGAGTGAAAGCTGCTTATTCTTGGAAATAAGCCAATATTGTTAACAAGAAGTGACAGAAAGGAATTTATATATTTAGAGGCCAATGTCAAAATACCCTGACTTGTGAGCAGGGGTCGACAAGAGGTTTGTGAACTTCCGCCACTTATTGCCCGAACCGCCCGTTTCTGGGCCAAAAATATCCTTTTAGAATTAGAAGAGTTACCCCAAAATATAATACCATACGACATAAGCGAATGAAAATAAGCAAAGTAGATTAGTTTTCGTGTCGGACGATCACTCACTTAAGATACCGTTCGAATCGTAAAAATGGCAGCATTAAGTCTTTGAACAAGATCCTAAACGTGGCCGTCCCACGACAGTTTACTATCTATCTGAACACCTATAAATCTGAACTGTTCAGTTTCACTAATCATATGCCCATTCTGTGAAATTAAAACGTCAGTTTTTTTTTTTAAATTGTGTCTTAGAAACTATAGAAACTGAGTCTTATTGTGATTTAGCGTTAGTTTATTTTCTACAAGCCATGAACTTATCTCATGAAGTACTCTATTTGAAACCGAGCCAATGTTGCACACAACACCCTTTAGTACCAAGCTAGTGTCATTATCGAACAGAAATATTTCAGAGTTACCTGTAATACTAGAGGCCATATCATTCATATACACAAGGAACAAGAGTGGCCCCAACACTGACCCATAGGGCACCCCCCACTTGACTGTACCCCACTCAGACCCCACATCACAGCCATTCTCAACACTGTGAATAATGACATTTTGCTGTCTGTTGATAAAGTAAGAGGTGAACCAATTGTGAGCTACTCCCTGTATTCCATAATGGTCCAGCTTCTGGAACAATATTTTGTGATCAACACAAACAAACGTCTAACATGTGCAGCACAGTACTTTAATATTCTGCTAGGCATTCCATCATATCCATGAGAGTCCTTAGTCTTCAGTGATTCAATTATTGACTCAATCTCCCCCTTGTCTGTACCACAGAGGAGTATTTCAGACATCAATCTCGGAAAGGCATTTGCCAAGAAATTTATATGAACCCTGTAGAAACTAAATTTTTATTTAATTCACCAGCAATATACAGAAAATGGTTTTAAATACTGTACATATATCTGATTTATCAGTGACAGAAATATTTTTACTATGAACTGACTTTATATCATCGACCTCGTGCTGCTGACCAGACACTTCCTTCACAATTGACCATGTAGTTTTAATTTTATCCTGTGAATTAGCTACTCTATTTGCATACCACTTTTACTGCTACTGCAGCTTGCTTGTGACTACTTCTAACATTCTGATATAATTGCCGCTTTGTTCTCTATGATATACTTATCCCATTAGTCAGCCACCTGGGCTGGCTTTTACTGCTAGTACCCCATTTAGAAAGTTCTAATGGAAAGCAACTGTAAAAGAACATAAGAAATGTGTTAAGGAAAGCATTATATTTCTCATCAATGTTATCGGCACTATAAACATCCTACCACTCTTGTTCCTTGCCGTTGGATTAGCTTTGCCACATCGTTCGTAATTATATGTGACATTTCTTTGAGTACAAAGGCCTTTTAGTGTTAAAATTTGTGCATCATGGTCTGAAAGGCCATTCACCCTTATACTAACAGAATGCCCATCTAGTAATGAAGACCGAGTAAAAATATTGCCTATTGCTGTGCTACTGTTCCCCTGCACTCTAATTGAAAATGTACAGTCTGCATCAGATCATATGAAGTTAGGTGATCTACCAACATCTCTTTTCTTGCACAATCATATAAAAAATTTATATTGAAGTCACAACATATAACTGATTTCTGGTACTTCCTATAGATTGAATCAAGAACCCTCTCTAGCTTCGGCAGAAATGCTCGGAAGTCAGAGTAGGGGGATATAAAGAACAACAATTAGAAGTTTAGTTTCACGAAATTCAACTGCCCCTGCACAACATTCAAATATCTGTTCAGTGCAGTGCCGTGATACGTCTATGGACTCAAATGGAATACTGGTTTTTACCTACATGGCCACTTCCCCATCCACAAGGACATCCTTGAAAAACAGCCAGCTAATCTGTATCCTAGTAAAGGAAGCCTCTGAATTGTCAAATTATTTAACCGGTGCTCCGATATACCAATAATTTCAGAATCAACATCTATAAACAGTTCATTAACTTTATCTCTAATACCTCTTATATTTTGATGAAATATGCTAATTCCTTCTCTACTCGGAAACATGTCCTCTGATAGTGAGCCATTAGTTAGAGGGACTTTATCTAAGCAGGTACACCTATCAGCTGACTTCAACCTAAAAAAGGTGCGGCTCTAACACCAACTACTACAGGAATTTTTCCATGAGTGATCCCACCACACTGTCACCTATAAACTTTGCCAGCCTCCCCTTCCCATACGTATTGAGGTGCAGGCCATGCCTAGTGAAACCCGATCTACTGATAGACTCAACTGGCACCACTGGAATGTGACCAATACCCTCTTCCATCAGTGCCTTCTCCAGCTCCATGTTAACGTGCCTAATAGCCGCATTAAGATGAGGCCGATCATGACGCTGAATCAGTTGCACGAAATGCACTTCAGCGCCACTAGTTTGAGTAGCTATTTTTACCAGATCACCACCATCATCATATTCCCCGTCCATATCATGACTGTTCCTTACTCCACCCACTATTACACCTGATCCTCTTTCGTAAAATTACTACATTACTCCCCTACACTGTCAGTCAACTGAGCCAACCCTGCACTAGGCTTCACGATGCTGGTGAGCTGGTACTTACTCCCCAACACTTCCTGCAACTGGTGGCCCACACCTCTACCGTGCGAACTACTTAGCAGCAGAACCTTCTTCTTTCTGTTACACTTTTCAGCTGACCTAGGCCTCCTAACTGCTGAGGACTGCTGCATGTTCCCTGCACCTACAGCTACAAGAGGCTCCTCTCCACTCAACTCTGACAGTTGGTCAAATCTATTGCATATACGCGAAGTATAACTGTCTGAATACCTCCCCTTCCTAGCTGCCTTCTTGCCAACTGCCAGCTCCCATTCCCCAGTACCCTTCACCCTCCTCAACCTATTTAGTTCCTCCTTTGCGTGTTATAACTGCACCTGAAGGGCACAGACCTTAGGCTCCTACTCCTCTATCAACTTATTTCTGCTACAGATTCTGCATTCCCAGGAGAGGTTCACAATAGAATGCCCGCTGGCTTCCACACTGAATGCCCCCCAATGAAAAGACTTTGAACAAATCCCACACCGTAACCCACTACTCACAAACCTACGACAGAGCTCACACTTCCCACTCATGGTAAAATTTCACAGTTAATGGAAAAAACTATACGTCTACATTACCTAAGTTCAGTTACACCGGTAGAACTATTTATAGAACTAACAACAGCGGTCTCGAAATTCTCTCTCTACTAAGAAAGAAACTACTTGTAGTAATACTACTGAACCACAACTAATACTAGTGCCAACAAAACTTCACAAAATTATTAGCTAAACCCAAAAATTCAAGCGGTCCCTGGAACACACAACGAAATTAAAACAATGAATGAAAATTTTACTGAACTATTTCCCTAGAAACAATAAGAAACGTCAGCTGAAAACTAAAGCACAAACTTTACTAAACGGCTTAAACGCACAGAAAACTCTAGAAAGCACATCGAGCGAACGTTTCCAAAAGTTTATTAAATCACTTTTTCGCCACAAACAGCACAAAACACCACTGAAAACTATTAAATTTAATAAGCGTGAGGCTTGGACGAACGACGTAAGCACACTCACCTTCTTGGGTATTGTTGTGCTTGCGCAACTTTCCCGTCTTGGGTACGAATCTTTTGACGAGCGAGCGGTTGTATATGATTGCTAAGTAAGAAGCTATGTATCAGCATAATCTGAAAGGAACCTGACTAGTATACAATTTGGAACGGCGGTCCTGCTACTTCATTACATCGAGGATAACTACCAAGTTACCCATGTTTGCAGTTTTTCTGGATTCGAATTCTGGGATATTTACTTGGTCGACTTTTTTGCAGGAATTTCGTAAAACCGTATTTAGTAACTCTGTTTTAGTGGCACTGTCACCGATAACGTCACCATTATTATCGCGCAGTGAATGTATTGATTGCGTCTTGCTACTGGTGTACTTTAAATACGACTAGAATATCTTTGCGTTTTCTGCCAGATTTCGAGAGACAGTTTCGTTGTGGAAACCATTAAAAGCATCTCTCGCTAAAGTCTGCGCTAAATTTCGTGCTACTGTAAAACTTCTCCAATCTTGGGGATTTTGCGCTCTTTTAAATTTGGCGTGTGTTTTTAGTTGCTTCTGCGACAGTCTTCTGACCTTTTTTGTGAACCATGCGGCGTCAGTAGCACCTCTTTTTAATTTATTTGGTATATACATCTTAATTGTAGTCGATACTATTTCTTTTTATTTAAACTACAGGTGATCTACGCTGACTTAATCATATAGTAAGGGAATGGACATTGTTTCTTGGGAAGGTGTCAACTGAATTGTTATCTGTTTTTTTTTTAATTGATATATTTTGCGTTTACTTTTGGTGGGTTTGGATGTTACGGTATTCGGTCTAGCTACAACAACTTTGTGGTCACTAACCTATGTACCTGTAGTGATGCTCCCTACCTGATCAGGATTATTTGTTGCTAAGAGGTCAAGCATTTTTTCTCAATCACTTACACCTCGAGTGGACTCCTGAACAAACTGTTCAAAATAATTTTCTGACAAAGCACTCAGTACGATTTCGGACGACGTTTTATGCCTACCACCGATTTTAAACATGTAATTTCGCCAACATATCAAGGATAGATTGAAGTCACCACTAACTATAGTTTTATGAGTGGAGTACCTATTTCAAATGAGACTCTAGTTTTCTTTGAACTATTCAACAACTGTATCATCTGAGTCGGGGGACCGGTAAAAGGAACCAATTTATGATCTGATTCCGGTTGCCAAGTATTACCTCTACCCACACTAACTCACACGAGCTATTTACTTCAATTTCATTACAATATAAACTACTTCTGATAGCAATAAACACTCCACCACCAACTGTGTTTAGTCTGTCCTTTCTGAACACGCTTAGGTCCTTTATAAAAATTTCGGCTGAACTTATTTCCCGCTTTAGACAGCTTTCCGTACCTATACTGATTTGAGTTTCAGTGTTTTCTGTTAGGACCTGGAACTCTGATTCTAGCTACAACAGTTTACAACCACATAATTGATTCATATTACGTCTGCCCTCTTCCTGTCTTCGTCTTGCACCCTTTCAAACTGAAGCCCTCTCTGCGCTTTCCCGAGACCCTCCAACCTAAAAAATCACGAGCGCTGGCACGAAAACATCAGGAATAACAGGATCTAAAATAATGCTTACATATCTAATTACATGGTGCCAACGTATAATTTTAACAAGATTTAAATATTTGTCTTTTTTTCATCTGCCAGAAAGGAATTCAAATACAATCGCCCAAATCAGTTGGATGGTACTCTTAAAAATTCTTGAGAAACCGACTCCGAAGTTTTCTGAGCGGCATAATATCGAATAGTCAGATTGACTTTTCGACAGGTAGTGAGGCTGCGTGGTAGAATGCTCGCCGGCGCTGTGGAAAACCTGTATAGCAGGTCACCTTAGGCTTCAGGCTCGCTCCGTAGCTCGTTACCGCCGTGGGTCGCAATCGCAGCCACGCGTGGCAGCGGGGCCGGGCGAGTCAGCCGCGGCTCGCCTGCGAGTTTCCACTGCACTCGTGACAATCGTAGACACTCCAGCGTCGTTTCTTACGGAACTATGACGACGATAGAGGGCGTTCTGGGAATGTTAGCAGACAGGACGTACGTTCTGCTGGACAGAACAGGAACAAGCCGGGGTAGTTCCTGCTGAAATAAATTCAATGTACTTGTTTTGTTTTATTAGGAATGTTTGTCATTTCATGTTAGATGAACGAGGTGTGCACGCCGTCATCTGATTTTCCACAAGATTACTCTTACAGCCAGATTGACTGGCTCAAAATGGCTCTGAGCACTATGGGATTCAACATCTGAGGTCATGAGTCCCCTAGAACTTAGAACTACTTAAACCTAACTAACCTAAGGACATCTCACACATCCATGCCCGAGGGCAGGATTCGAACCTGCGACCGTAGCGGTCGCGCGGTTCCAAACTGAAGCGTCTAGAACCGCTCGGCCACTACGGCTGGCGATTGACTGGTTGAACAAGGGTGTTCAAGACTTATATTCCTATCTTCCTTTACATAGTGACGGTTTGAAGGTTGTAGTATATTGTTAGAGCGTTCAGTTAATTCAAGAATGTTATTACGAATGCGAACTTCGCTCTCGTAACTGATATGCTTTGCTAGTAAATGAATCAAAGACTCTACGCCGAGTTAAAAAATTTTGGATTCCATACTGCTAATTATTTCCACTTATTGACCGAAAGAGCTAATAAAACTAAATTTCATTTGATCTCGTGCTTACTTGTGGTGCTCGCTTCTCCCAGGAAACATACGATCTGTATTTAATAGTGGAAATAAATCATTGTGTAGCAGATATTTTGAAAGATTTAAATTATAACTTCATCATATAAGTTGAATTAATTAGTGACGCACTTCGCTGAATGCGCAGTTCTTTGAAGGGCAATTAGCTCCCATGAATGAGAGTTTATCAAAGACCCTCTAGCTATTAAAGTTCAAATTTCCTAAAATGCAATCTGATCTAATGGACTAATAATACTGTGCTGTTTAGTGCAACGTTTCGTTATCTGGTGTGTTTTTATTACGATAACTCGACACAATTTAGATCCTGCGCTGTGTTCTTAAGAATCCAATGCCAAGTTTATTGACATTTAATTCCAAGCTTTAGCAAACAAGATTAACGCCAGATCGACGTTGGACGTGCACTTTACAAACTATAAAAACTGATGCATTTCTTTCGCTCATAGTCTAATTTAACTCAGTTACACATTTAGCTGAAAAGCTCAATCACGGACGAAGGTCACCGTAAAAAATAATAAAATAAAATGAACACTTGGACTTATTCGAGATTTGAATGATTTTTGTAATGAACTGAAGGGACTGTGCTCCAGATTTCAGCTTGGGACAATGTGGGAATAATAATCTTAATATTTTCCACTTTACCTTTTGTTGCCTTATTGTTTCGGAAAGAAATGCATCGTTGTGTTAAAAAGATATGAGAAAAAATAGGAGCACTATCCGAGATAGATTCCAGATAGTGGCTCAAAGGCATACATGTGATCCTGTGGGTTACGTTCAGTACCGAAAAGAGGGATGCAGAGCGATACTCGTATATAAGGGAAAGCACCACTAGCATGAAAAGACGTAAGTGCAAAATTACCCCACATTCGACCCGTACAACAGATCGAAGAGCGAAAGTTGTTTATGCAGACTCCATCAACCTTCTATGCCATTTTCTACATCAGCAAGTCCTTCCTGAAATATATTCTCTGACTGGGTTCAACGTCCTGTCGACATCGAGGCCATTAGAGACGGAGCAGAAACTCGGGTTGTGTCAAGAGCGGGGAAGGAAGTAGGCCGTGCCCTTTCAAAGGAACCATCCCGGCATTTGCCTGGAGCGATTTAGGAAAATGACGGAAAACCTAAATCTGCATGGCTGGACGCGGGATTGAACCATCGTCCTTTCGAATGCGAGTCCAGTGTGAAGATATTCTCTGAGTACAAATTGAATAACAGGGGTGACAGAACGCATCCTGTCGCACTCCTCCGCAGATATTTACCAAGTTGATGGCCTCACCATCAAACTTAACTGTGCTCTCTGGTACCAATATAAATTCTCTATACTGTGGATGTCCTTCTGATCTAGATCCGTTCTTTAGAGAATTTCCATAAAATTATGACGTTGAGTTTTCATAATGCAAAAAATGGTTCAAATGGCGCTGAGCACTATGGGACTTAACATCTGAGGTCATCAGTCCCCTAGAACTTAGAATTACTTAAACCTAACTAACCTAAAGACATCACACAAATCCACGCCCGAGGCAGGATTCGAACGTGCGACCGTAGCAGCAGCGCGGTTCCGGAGTGAAGCGCCTAGAACCGATCGGTCACAACGGCCGGCATTTCATAATCAATTGAAAAAAGACCTAGATTTTTATTCTGATCATAGCACTTTCGCACTAGAACTTGTAGTGCAACTATTGCTTCTGTTTTACCTAAACCTTCATAAACTCAAACTGTGCCTCAAAAATGAATTTCTCGCATTTTTCATATAAACTTTGATGGACGACTTTCAGAAATATTTTCAGTGAATGGATCATTAGACTAATGGTCTATGATTTTCACGTTTTGGTGATTTCCTCTCTTTGGTAAGGGTATGAAAGTTAATAATAGTCACTGGGCAAGGTAGTTAAAAGTTGGTGTGAGGCTCTGAGACCTTCTTCATGGAGAAGTTTAATGAGTTCCACTTGAATTTCATCAGGTCCTGTTGCTTTATTGGTTTTTGAGTTTCGTATGGATTTCGATTTCATTTTGCATAATTGGAGGTCCTGTTCGATTATTGTTACTAGAAATCTCATCATTTGGTCTATCATCTGGAAAGAAGTTCCTAATACAGTCTTATCATATCGATTTCCTCTCCTCGCCATGAAGAACTATTTTATTATCTTCGTTGATTGTCAAGAAGACGTTTCTGTACATCCGCGTGGTTTATTTCAGTTTTTTATATATGTTAAAATTCATAATGCGAAGCTTGTAAGCTTTCAGTTTCCTCAGATTCGAGTTGTAACTATTCATTTTTTGCTACTTTAATCTTTTATCTTGTAAGCCTCTGAATATTATTGTAATTAGTTTGATCTTCTGGGCTCTATTCTTTTCTAAATTTTAATGTAGCAATTTTAGTTTTTATAATGAAAACTGTTAAATGTTATGGAAAAGCGGTACAAGCTAAAGATCATTCTATCACGACAAACGTCATTTCTCATTCACATTAGTTGGCTTAGCCATCTCAGAACCGAACTGTCACCTTAGAATCTAATGTGATATCGGGTTATCCTATAAATCAGCCTTTCACCACAACCAAGATTTCCAGAGAAGGGGTGGGGTGTATGTAGAAGGTCAGTTATTGGAACATCTGAGATTTTCCCGGTGTGTTTCTCCTTCTAATAATTTTCGAGTATGCAATCGGATACCGTCGACATTCTGCCGCGATATTTCGGCCCAGAGACGTCCGGTCGCCTTCAGGTGAGTAACCAACTACTGAAGGACCCAGGTGCCTTCACGGTCGGGTGATGACATGCGCGGGACAGCCACGTTGCGCGTGCTGCCCATGGTAGTGGAAGTGAGAAATGATGTAATCATTGCTTGTCGAATGACCCCTTCGACCCCGCTGTGACAGGATAATTTTAACTATAGGATTTCAACTTTATCCAGTTGAGAGCCGTTATCACGATTTATAAGATTGACGACAGGACGTATTTCCAACGCTTATTTGATTACTGAATCCCAAAAACTGGAAACTGGAGCTAAAATTTTTGTTCTGTTGTATTCCACAGAGTGTCTCGTGGAAATAAAGTGTACTGCTACTGCCAATTTGAAATGTCGCTGAAAACGGGTGTATCTTCCGTGTTCCGTTCAACGCTCCTGGACAGTTGGTGTCGTCTGGCCTATACACTAGGTGATCAAAAGTATCCGGACACCTGGCTGAAAATGACTTACAAGTTCGTGGCGCCCTCCATCGGTAAGGCTGGAATTCAATATGGTGTTGGCCCACCCTTAGCCTTGATGACAGCATCCACTCTCGCAGGCATACGTTCAATAAGGTTCTGGAAGTTTTCTTGGGGAATGGCAGCCCATTCTTCACGGAGTGCTGCACTGAGGACATGTATCGATGTCGGTCGGTGAGGCCTGGCACGAAGTCGGCGTTCCAAAACATCCCAAAGGTGTTTTATAGGATTCAGGACTCTGTGCAGGACAGTCCTTTACAGGGATGTTATTGTCGTGTAACCACTCCGCCACAGGTCGTGCATTATGAAAAGGTGCTCGATCGTGTTGAAAGATGCAATAGCCATCCCCGAATTGCTCTTCAACAGTGGGAAGCAAGGAGGTGCTTAAACGTCAGTGTAGACCTGTGCTGTGGTAGTGCCACGCAAAACAACAAGGGGTGCAAGCCCCTTCCATTAAAAACACAACAACACCGTAACACCACCGCCTCCGAATTTTACTATTGGCACTACACATGCTGGCAGATGACGTTTACCGGGCATTCGCCATACCCACACCCTGCCATCGGAACGCCACGTGGCGTACCGTGATTCGTCATTCCACACAACGTTTTTCCACTGTTCAATGTTCCTGTGTTTACGCTCCTTACACCAAGCAAGGCGTCTTTTGCATTTACCGGCGTGATGTGTGGCTTATGAGCAGCCGCTCGACTACGAAATCTTAAGTTTTCTCACCTCCCGCATAACTGGCATAGTACTTGCAGTTTGGAATTCCTGTGTGATGGTCTAGATAGATGTCTGCCTATTACACATCACGTCCCTCTTAAACTGTCGGCGGTCTCTGTCGGTCAACAGACGAGGTCGGCCTGTACGCTTTTGTGCTGTACGTGTCCATTCGAGTTTCCACTTCACTATCACATCGGAAACAGTGGACCTAGGGATGTTTAGAAGTGTGGAAATCTCGCGTACAGACGTATGACACAAGTGACACCCATTCACCTGACTACGTTAAGTCCGTGAGTTCCGCGGAGTGCCTATTTTGCTCTCTCACGATGTCTAATGACTACTGAGTCGCTGATATGGAGTACCGGGTAGTAGGTGACAGTAAAATGCACCTAATATGAAAAACGCATATTTTTGGAGGTGTCCAGATACTTTTGATCACATAGTGTATATGCAACACCACACTCACGGAAAATTTTGTTAACGCCCGCTTTTTTCAGTTGTAAGTCGTCTTTAACGGATCCAACCAGAACCAAGCTTTTCGCTGGTGGACGGAAGATAATCTTGTTTTTATTTCCCCTAAGCAAACTACCTATTTTGGAAGACACATTCGCGGCATATTGAAGGATGAAGGAACGCAGTTGATTTATAGTCGTCATCCGTGTCCTCAGTGGGTGCTTCTTGTTATTGTAGCTGTGTATGGCCTTCGTTATTTGGCGTGATCGTGGCCAAAAACCTTCTCCAAGTGTTGTAATTCTGCCTGGAGGTTTTCATCGTCATATATTACGTGCGCCCGAGGTATTAAGGTACTAAGAACACTGGCTGTTTGTACGGGGTGATGTTAACTAGACGTCTGGAGATACAGATCTGTGTGCGTGGGTTTTCTGCACATAGAATGTTCCAATGACCCATCCATCTCCACAGGTTGTGCTGTAGTGGTTGGACGGAGAGCACGTTGAATCTGCCACTCTGAGTACCCATTTTTTCGAAATACAGTTCTCAGATGTTCCAATTCCTGAGGTAGACTCTCTGCGTCAGAGATAGTGCGCGCCCTATGTACTAGAGTTTTAAGTACCCCATTCCTCTGTGAAGGGTGGTGGCAGCTGTCTGCGTGCAAATGCCGATCAGTGTGCGTCGTTGTCTTCCGATACACCCCATGACCTAGGGTGCCGTCAGCCCTTCTCTTGACCAAGACGTCAACGAAAGGTAATTTACCCTCCGTTTCAGTCTCCATTGTGAATTTGATGTTGGGGTGTATGGAGTTAAGATGTGTAAGGAAGTCAAGGAGTTTATCCACAAATGTTAGTGCTGTCGAACAGGTTGCAGCTCGACTTCCGCCTGAATCAGCTGAGGAAATACATCGTGAAACTTGTCGTGCGTTGACGAAATCCAAGCCGATGAAGTCAAATATCACCAGTAAAAAGAGGGCGGCCATTCGTGATCTGAGGGAGCGCTCTGAAATTGTTGTCTTACCGGCTGACAAAGGCAATGCTACAGTTGTTGTCTCCCATAAAGACTACACTGATAAGATGCAGAGCCTGCTAAATGACGATTCCTACCGGAAGATCACCGTTGACCCTACAAAGAAGGTGGAGAACAAGACGAGGTCGCTTCTCAAGGACGCAGGTTTACCGGACTCAGTCCGGAACCGCGCGACTGCTACGGTCGCAGGTTCGAATCCTGCCTCGGGCATGGATGTGTGTGATGTCCTTAGGTTAGTTATGTTTAAGTAGTTCTAAGTTCTAGCGGACTGATGACCACAGATGTTAAGTCCCATAGTGCTCAGAGCCATTTGAACCATTTAATTTACCGGAGGGTGACGCTAAGAAATTGTTACCCCAACGTCCGGTACCGCCTAGACTATATGGACTCCCGAAGGTTCACAAAGAGGGGGTACCATTACGCCCCATTGTCAGCAACATCAGGGCACCTACATATTTGTTGGCCAAATACCTGACGGGAATATTAAGTCTTTATGTGGGTAAATGCCCTCATCACATCCGTAATTCCTTGGATTTTGTTAAACGCCTTGATAGCTTCAGGTTGGATGAGTCAGATGTCATGGTGAGTTTTGACGTCGTTTCCTTGTTTACGAGGGTACCCCTGCGAGAGTCACTAGGATTGATTAGTCAGAAGTTTGACGAGAAGACCACTGAACTTTTTAGGCACGTCCTGACTTCCACGTATTTTCTTTTTAATGGAGAATACTACGAACAAACGGATGGAATCGCTTTGGGTAGCCCACTCTCACCGGTGGTAGCGAATTTGTACATGTAGAACTTCGAGGAGGAAGCCCTGTCGTCATCCGAATGGAAACCTACTTGCTTTTTCCGTTACGTGGACGACACTTTCGTCATCTGGCCACATGGTATGGATAAACTCCTTGACTTCCTTATACATCGAAACTCCATACACCCCAACGTCAAATTCACTATGGAGACTGAAACGAAGGGTAAATTACCTTTCGTTGACGTCTTGGTCAAGAGAAGGGCTGGCGGCACCCTAGGTCATGGGGTGTATCGGAAGACAACGCACACTGATCGGTATTTGCACGCAGACAGCTGCCTCCACCCTTCACAGAGGAATGGGTAGTACTTAAAACTCCAGTACATAGGGCGCGCACTATCTCTGACGCAGAGAGTCTACCCCAGGAATTGGAACATCTGAGAACCGTATTTCGAAAAAATGAGTACTCAGTGTGGCAGATTCAACGTGCTGTCCGCCCAACCACTACAGCACAACCTGTGGAGATGGATGAAAGCACGAGGGAGGAGGTAGGCACTGCGTTTATTCCATATACAGGCGCACTCTCGGGGAAAATCGTCCGCATTTTGAAGAACACCGGGTCGGAACTGTGTTTTGTCCTCCGAATAAAACTCGTGCATTGGTGGGGAGCGCCAAAGATGACCTCGGTTTGAGGAAGGCCGGCGTGTACCAGATTCCGTGTCAATGTGGCAAGACGTATATTGGTCAGACGATGCGTACCGTCGAGGGTCGATGCCGTGAACACCAGAGGCACACTCGACTGATGTATCCGAGCAAGTCGGCGGTTGCTGAACATTGTTTGTCGGAAATTCACGCTATGGAGCATGAACGCACAAGGATTCTGGTACAGACGTCGAGATACTCGGACAGCGTTGTTAGAGAAGCCATCGAAATTCGCACCAATGACGACCTCATAAACCGTGACTGTAGCTATAATCTTAGCAAGGCTTGGGAACCAGCGATTGGGTTAATCAAGAGTAAATCGAGCAAACGTATAGTTGCGACGACCACGGCAGACAGAGCCATCACACCGACGTCATCTCAGACGCCGTCGCAATCTGTTCCACCGCGCGACCGTGGCGCGGGGCGCGGACGGCGGAGGGAGGGCGCCGCGGGCGGAGGGTATTAAAATCCGCCGCCGCCGCGACCGAACCCAGTTCCATCTGAGCATCCATAGCGTACGGATCTCCGTGCCGGCACGTTCACAGGAGCTCAGTCCGTCAGTTCACCTGATGATGGCGACATGTATGATCGCCGAAATATTGTGCCCGTTGGACACTATAGACCGGCAGCACACCCGTGGATATTTTGATTATCAAATACGCCAGGAGAAACTCAAGAATCACAATAATCGTATTGATACGTGTGACAAGTACCGTAGTGCACCACTTGTCTTGGTACGTTCGATCAAGAACTTTAACTATAAACCTTTCCGTGATGCACAACACGTCTGTTGTAGCATCTTTCACTGGAGTTGGATGTTAACGGCTATGACGCTCTCCCGCTTACTAAATGAACCCGTGGCGAAATGTGGTGTCCTTCTTTGGAACTTTCCTACCAGTTCTATTAACCTATGTGGCATGGGGCCAGACTGACTCTATAATCGATTCAAGTTCTCTCCTAAATCAAATACTGCTAGACATTATACGGTTACCATTAAATGTATTTGCAGTTGCGAATATGGACAACCATTAGGTGCCGAATGGAATGACGACAATGAAAATTTGTGGCGGACCTGAACTCGAACCTGGACTCCCCGCTTATTGCGAGCGGTCGCCTTACCATTTGACTATCTGTGCAAGACTTACGCCCATGTCCAAACTTCCATATTTCGTGAACCATGCACCTACAACCTGTACTCGTACATCCATTATTTATGTTTGCGTACAAGTGAGACATTTTATTTGAAAGTCGTTTGCTCGGTATCAGTGAATAAACACGATATTGCAGTACCTGTGTTGTTCTGAATTACGATGCAAAGTTCCTTTGGACATGCCTGCATGGTTGACGACATATGGAAGTTTGGGTCTCGCTCTGAGTCGCGCACGGATAGCCAAATAGTAAGGCGGCAGATCGAGATAAGCGGGAAATCCGGGTTGGAGTCCTGGTCTGGCACAAATTTTCACTGTCGTCATTCCATTCCACAGCTGATGGTCGTCATTATTCCCAACTGCGAATATATTTAATGTCATTCATAACTGTTGTAGTCGCCGCAGTGCCTACTCCTATGGGCATGCATGCATGTCCAAAAAAACTTTGCATCTTAAATCAGAACAACATAGGCACTATAATATCGCATTATACGGTTAGGGACATACCAGTAATTGATCGCAGGTCGTGAATCGAACAATAATTGACTTCCGACACGTTTATGCGAATGCGATACATTTGCTCATGCTGATGGATTGTGTTGTATTGAGCAAGTAAGTGTGGCGCCCAGCATAAAGGTAGTGGAAGCAAACTGCTTACCACAGAAAAATTGTTACTGTATTTAAATTGCTTGCTTGCACGCTTGCAGCTAGTCTGGTCACGGGGCGATTAATATGTAACAAAAATAAGGTGGGTAACACGCGAGAAATTATTAATAATCATTTATTAAAACCAGGCGCACTATAAATACTCAACTTAGTGAGACGAACAGGTGCGGGACTTAAGTTAAAGATCTGAACAAGCCTCACCTAACTCATCGACCCTAACTAATCTAATAGTTATTCATCCTGGACTGTTGTCAAACAGTTTATATTTCAGGCTCAGTTAGTCACATACTCTTCATCACTCGGCGTCGACTATCCAGCGATCACTCATTGACGGCTGCTGGGCTATAAGAGCAGTAACTGTAGATGACTTGGCACAACAACTGGAACTTGTCGACAACTGGTTATATGCGACGACTGATCGGCAACTGTCCGATTGAATCTGTGCGCATGGAAGTGTAGTTCCACCACCCTCACACTAGTGTGGTGACCAACACAAGAAGTGCTATTGTCACCTCTGCCAGAGGGTTAGTTTACTAATCAAGGAGGCACAGGATGTGGGTCTATGATGTTGTACGTATGTTTGGGAGTGATCATCCATTAATACGGTTCCATCGAGGAGTTAGTTGACAGAAAGCAACTGAATGGTAGCGATTTAAAGGCAGAGAGGGAAAACCGTCACAGCAGACGCATTGGGAAGAAAACCCCTGCGACAATCTCCGCGGGTAGTAGGACTGCTGGAGGATTTGTAGCTGCGTGTTGAGGAATGTTTCTAGAGAGGTACTACTGTTATAGCTGGTCTCCGACGAAATTTCCTGGGTCAGCTGCTGCGTCAATATATCTGCAACATGGCGAGTCATGATATGAGTGGTCTATATGATTATAAAGTAGGCCGCTCGTTGTGATGACTCGGTGTGAATTTGTTTGTGTCTTTGTGTGTTCGGTTTCCCTGCGTGTGCCGTCTAGTTGGCTACATAAGTGCAGCTGGCGGTGTCTCTCACACTTGCTGTAATATAAGGGTTCCATTGAAATGAAACTTCCTGGCAGATTAAAACTGTGTACCAGACCGAAACTCGAACTCTGGACCTTTGCCTTTCGCGGGTAAGTGCTCTACCACCTGAGCTACCCAAGCACGACTGACGCCCCGACCTCACAGCTTTACTTCCGTCAGTACCTCATCTCCTATCTTCCAAACTTCACAAAAGCTCTCCTGCGAAACTTGCAGAACTAGCACTCCTGGAAGAAAGGATAATGCGGAAACGTGGCTTTGCCTGGGTGATGTTTCCAGAATGAAATTTTCACTCTGAAGCGGAGAGTGCGATGATATGAAGGTAGGAGACGAGGTACTGGCGTAAGTAAAGCTGTGAGGAGGGGGCGTCACTAGTGCCTGGGTAGCTCAGATGGTAGAGCACTTGCCCACGAAAGGAAAAGGTCCCGAGTTCGAGTCTCGGTCCGGCACACAGATTAAAAAAAAAAAAAAAAAGAAAGGAAGATGGTAGAGCACTTACCCACGAAAGGAAAAGGTCCGGAGTTCGAGTCTCGGTTCTCGGTCCGGCACACAGTTTCAATCTGCTAGAATGTTTCATATCAGCGCAGGCTCTGCTGGCAGATTAAAACTGTGTACCAGACCGAAACTCGAACTCTGGACCTTCCCCTTTCGCGGGCAAGTGTTCTACCACCTGAGCTACCCAAGGGAGCTGCAAGGGTGCGTTGTTTGTGTGCTTAATTTAAACCCGCCATAGGTGGTTAATTTTCCGTAAGTAAAAGTGGTCTTGGGCAATTATGCTTCCGCATGTGTTTGTAATGTTAGTTCCCCAGATTCAGGATGAAGGGGTTGTACAAAGCTCTCTAGTTCTTGGAACGTCGTGTGGCGTGTTTTTTGAATACCTACGCCAGGGTATCGATGCGGAGTTCATAATGTAAGTTCACAGTGTATGTGTATCGTGGAACATTGTTTATAATGCCTTATACCTCGTTCTGTATGACTTGCAGGCGGCGCAAACGTGTTGCAGCTGCTCAACCACTGACTGGAGGTGCATATGTCATTAGTAGTCTAATGGTGGCTGGGGGTGGGGTTATTCACTTATGGATGTCACCAGCGCTCTGAAGAATGCTTTTGTACAGTGGGGTCCTGACTGTGTTCGGTCGAGAGCAATTGTGTGGTGAAGGCAATGATTCTTAGAAGCACTGCCATCGTGAAATGGGGAAATACTGTCGCCATTAAGCCAACACACATGGTTCTGATTTGGTTTTGTCGGCCTGTGAGTAGCTGGGTGCGTCTAATTCCGCCATTCGTTTTTGTGTGGATGTAGTGCCCGGGCAGGCTTGTGCGTTGGTTGTTTGGGTTGCATCTGTTGGCAGATGTGAGGCAGCAGTTGTGAGGGGTGAGTTATGCAAGCTGCAGTCTCTCTGTGCGATTCGTGTAGCAGAGTTTCATTGATCTGTTGAGTGCGTTACTGTTTTGGTGTAGACATGTTCCCCTTTCTGTTGATTGAGTTTTTCCTCCTCCTTCTCTGGGGCTTAGGTTTTGCTTGGTGGGTGCACCTTTCATGTTTTGCTGTGTGTTACAGTTCAAGATCTCAGGTTGTTTTGATGTGTCGTGTATCGTCTGTGGCGTTGGGCTCGGTGTGGATACTGGATCAGGTGTTGTCTGTAGGGACTGTGTTGCTGTTGCTGGGGATGTTGTTTGAGTGTATTCAGGGTGCTGAGGGTCCTTCTCCTGCCCCGCGACATGGACAGCGAAGCAAATGTCACGCCTCATGGGTGACTTATGTCTGCTTTGTTACATTTGCGTTATTGTGTGTGATGGCTGCCGGCACATTTGTGGCAGCGAGATGCCAAACCACAGCACGTGTCTGCATGTCTAAATCCCTCACAGCGGTGGCGCCGTTGGGCGTCCATCGGTGGTTCGTATAGCTGCGATGTTATGACGAGGCGATTTTCCTTCAGAAAGGCGGCGGATTTGGCCGTCTCGGCCAGCTCCACAAAGTAGTTTGCGAGTGCTCTTTGGTTTAGGAACCCGGCCATTTGGCTCAAGGTCACGCAATCCCAGCCGAGTTGAATGAGTTCTGTGTGCATTGTCACACTCGTTGTTTCTGCGTCCATCCCTGTGATGACGTTCTGTTGTGTACTGTACATGCGGTACTAGATTTGATTGTTTTTAAGAAAATCCAACAGGTTCGTGTAGTCTGCTTTGTTCGACGTACAGTGTAGCGTGCTCCAGCGGCAGTTTCGTGTGGCACGTGGTAGGCTTGTGTGCCACTAAGGCGGTATTCAGACGACTCAGGTCGCCACAGTTGCGGATCATGACTGGCGGGAACCCAGTCTAAGTTGTTGTGGACTGCGCTGAGGTTGCTGTGAGGTTGTTCTCTTATGCACCTGGGTGGTTTGTATTGGCCCTGTTTTTGTCGTTTCTAAATAGTGAACATGATTTTCAGAACGATGTACTGTCGTTGCCGCGTTTCGGTGTGTGCGAGTTATCTGTTACCAGAGTTCGTCGCTGTGGCTCTGTTCATGTCGATCATCTTGTGTGCAGATACCGATTGTGACATGCGTTGTTTCTGTGTGAAATATAATTGCGTTCCTGACGTCGCTTCCTCTTACTTCGATGAGAACTTGACAGGTGGGAAGCGGGACGTTGATGTTGGGGAGATCACCCAATACTTTTGCCTCTTGCCGCGCCAGCGTCTTACTGTGGGCGGAATAAGGACTTCTAGTTGTGGGATCTGTCACCGCCTCAGCATACATAAACTTTATTTAGAGAGATGACGATTTTGCTTTTTTCAAGATGGCGCCGGTAATTGTATGTAGATCTACGGAAATGAGTGGCTCTATTCCTACTGTTGCAAGGGAACACGGAAAGGAGAGAATGGCCTACAGTGCGCGGGTTTATTCGAAGTGAACGGGCCCCTGACAATAACGTGCCGTAACGAAGAACGGGGAGTCCCGCTGAGGAGGTTTCAATCGAAGTGGCGGGAACTATGAGCAAGCAACTCTTTTCTATTGTGCGCTAGAAAGCGTTAGCAGAATTTGCAACATGACAATCTGCTTTGGCGGAGCGCTGTGCGTCTGCATTAAGCCGCAAACTGCGGAAGAAACAGTTTACGTGGAATACCAAAGTTTAGATTCCAGGAGGGAATGCTACATATCTATTCAACCACCAAATACTGCAAGCCTTAAATTATAAAATATCGCTAGTTGGTATTTTTGCGATCGTTTCAAGCCGTTTAATTGTGTAGATCATTTTACATTCTTAAAATTGAAGAACCATACTTATCAAATAGAATGCAAAAGTTATGTCAAATAATTCAAGCAATGTTGGAAAGGTAGAAAATTTTAGTTACTTTGGAGTAATCACAAAGGGAGTCCCACAGGGTGCAATTTTGGGTCCACTCATATTTCTTATACACTGTAAGACACAAAAACTAATAAATAAATAAATACAAACGACGCACCAGGTAGGTATTATCCATATGGAGAGGAAATCGATAGGTGTGATGCAAATGTACAGACAAACAAATGGTTACGATTTCAAAAAAAATTGGATGATTTATTCAAGAGAGGTTGACAAATTGAGCAAGTCAATAACGAATTGGTCCACCTCTGGGGCCTTTATGCAGGCTGTTATTCGGTCTGGCACTGATTGATATATTTGTTGGATATCGTCCTGAGGGATATTGTGCCATATTGTATCCAAGTGGCGCTTTAGATCGTCAAAATCGCCAACTGGTTGAGGGGTCATGCCTATAATGCTCCAAACGTTCTCAATTGTGGAGAGATACGGCGACCTGCCAAGCACGAAGAAGAGCAGTAGAAGCTCTCGCCATGTGCGGGCAGACATTATCTTATGGAAATGTAAGCCCAGGATGGCTTGCCATGAAGGGTAACAAAACAGTCCATGGAATATCGTCAGTGTACCGCTGTGCTGTAAGGGTGCCACGGATGATAAACAAATGGGTCCTGCTATGAAAATCAATGGCCCCCAAACAATCACTCATGGCTGTCGGGCTGTATGGCGGGTGATAGTGACGTTGGTATGCCACTGCTGTCCAGGGTGTCTCCAGACGCGTTTTTGGCCTAGAGTCTCGCTGTCTGGAATAGAATTGTTTCAGCGATGAGTCCAGCTGTGAACTGAGCCCGATGCCCAGCATGTACGTGTCTGGAGGCGCCGTGGACAGCAGTGTGATACCAACCTGACCTTCGCCCTCGCCCTCGCTCCTTTGGTAGCTATCAGATACACGCTTACAAGACAGCGGTACGTCGACGACATTCTACACCCCACTTTGTTGCCTTTCATGGCAGGGCATTCTGGGCTTAAATTTCAGCAAGATAATGCCCGCCACACATAGTTAGAGTGTCTAGTGCTTGTGTTCGTGCTTTCCAAACCCTACCTCGGCCAGCAAGGTCGCTAGATCTCTACCCAATTCAGAATGTCGACTGTCTAACGCATCAGTTGGACGGAATTTGGCACGTAATCCCTCAGGAGAACATCGAACAACTCTGTAATTGAATACCAAGCCGAATAACTTCTTGCATCAGGGCCAGAGGTGGACCAACGCGTTATTGACGTGTTCAATTTGTGGTGCATGCACACGTACATCACATCTACCGATTTCCGTCCAATTCGGGTACTTCCTTCGTGATGCGTCGCTTTTTTTCTTCAGCGTATATGTGAATAACCTTCCACCAAACATTCGACAAGTAGAATTGGTACTTTTTAGGGGTGATTCTAATGCTAAAGTAAATCCCGTCAGAGAAAGCAACATAAGAGATTGTTAATAAAGTTTTACAAAGAATGGTCTACCCGAGGGGAGGAGTGCAAATTTATATATATACAAAAATATATAATTAAACAAATTAATTATCCTATTGACATATTTGATTTTTATGAATTTTGCAGCGAATAAATTGTCTTTCACTTTTAATTCACAAATTCCGTAAACTGTGAGCCAGTGGTGTCGTGAAATTACATCGAATCTGGTATCCTTGGCTATATTCGTCTTCTTCCGCCGTAAGTATTTCTCTTTCTTGGCCGTGTGTACAATATTAATTCGTAATCGGACTTCCTCTTCCGACGCAGGCAGCTATGTGGACATGACATTGGGATAAAGCGCGGAAGAAAAGAAAACTTCCGTGGTTTTTCACAAAAACGAACTCTCAGACTTCATATTTTCATAGGATTACTATTCAGACAACACATAGTATCACAAGAAATACGTCTTCTCGCCAAGAGAACTAAAGACAGGGTCTATGTAATAACTGACAAAAAATTGAATGGAGTTTTTATCATTTGCCATTCGCCTTCCGGCGTAGCAAATTACATCTTTTCCGGCGCTTACAGTGGCCGCGCTGATCATTATTATCATTGGTTTTAAATTTTTGTCGCAGCTTGTTGGGGCTTTTCCGTATGTACCTATACAGAGGCCCTAGTCACACGACATTTACATTTACAAAGAATTATTGCTATGTGATTAATCTGATATTAGGAGATATTTGGTAGATTCAGTATCGTTTATGAAGACATATGAATGCGACTGACATAGTTAGGCACACTTTTCCACTAATTCTTAATGCTCATTGCATGATGGGTGACTGGTTTAATTTTATCAAAGACTGTGAGCTCAGTGAAATAAGAGACACAAACAGGACATAGATCTCTACCGCGGGAGGTTCCACAGAGACACACGGGTCGGCTCACGGTACTTTCACGTTAAAGCGGTCGGCGACCTCACAGATTGTATTGCGAGACTGCGGACACAATGTGCACAAGAGCTTGGCCGGCGCCTTGCAGCCACATCTGGAAATCGTGTTGAAAAATACAGAGGACGTCTGCGTTGTCCTAAGAGACCCAGCAGCGCCAGCAGCCTTTAGCTCGGCGGTCATGTACGCTAGGCTGCTCCCCGCAAATTTTTCGCTGGATGGTCACTGATTTGTAGAATTTTGTTTACGCGGTAAAGTGGAGATAAATTCTAGAAGTTTCGACGCCAAAAACCAAAGTAAAGTCGGTGGTTGGTCGGCTGTCGGAAGAATGTGTGAGTAGATATCTTAGGTGTTGCGAAGCAACTCAAATCACTTAAGAAAGGCAAGTATTCCGGTCCAGATGGTATACCAATCAGGTTCCTTTCAGAGTATGCAGACACAATAGCGTCTTACAATTACGAGCAAATTAAACTGGAAAGACCACGTAGATAATATTGTGGGGAAGGCGAAACAAAGACTGCACTTTGTTGGCAGAACACTTAGAAGATGCGACAAAGCCACTAATGAGACAGCCTACATTACACTTGTCCGGCCTGTGCCGGAATATTGCTGCGCGGTATGGGATCCTTACCAGGTAGGATTGACGGAGGACATCGAAAAAGTGCAAAGAAGGGCAGCTCGTTTCGTGTTATCGCGCAATAGGGTGAGAGTGTCACTGATATGATACGCGAGTTGGGATGACAATCACTGAAACAAAGGCGGTTGTCTTTGTGGCGAGATCTATTTACGAAATTTCAATAACCAACTTTCTCTTCCGAATGCGAAAATATTTTGTTGACACCCACGTACGTAGGGAGAAATGATCATCATAAATAAAATAAGAGAAATCAGAGCTCGAACTGAAATATTTAGTTATCCGTTTTCCCAAGTGCCATTCGAGAGTGGAATGGTAGAGAAGTAGTATGAAAATGGTTCGATGAACCCTCTGCCAAGCACTTAAATATGAATTGCAGAGTAACCATATAGATGTAGATGTAGAATGAGAATGCACAGGCAGTTCTCTTACTATGACTCGACGCCCGCAGTTGTGGGGAGAGAGGCGGAGGAAATCACAGGTTTGCTGGAGAGCCAGCAGTTTTGATGAGGGGTCCTCCACCTGCAAGCCCGTGAGGAACGGACATCTTTCGTGTCAGCTGTTCAAATGGTTCAAATGGCTCTAAGCACTATGGGACTTAACATCTGAGGTCATCAGTCCCCTGCACTTACAACTACTTAAACCTAACTAACCTAAGCACATCACACACATCCATGCTCGAGGTAGGATTCGAACCTGCGACCGTAGCAGTCGCGCGGTTCCGGACTGAAGTGCCTAGAACCGCTCTGCCACAGCGGCCGGCCGTGTCAGCTGTTGTTGCCGACGGACGGAGCTGCTATATTTTGCTCTCAGGCGAGCAGTTAGGTCACTTTACTTGTAATCTTAGACGATCCTGAACTTCGCCTTTATGTTTGGGCTTTCTTGTCTAGTACGCAGCACACAATAATCTTGAGAGCACTTGTTATGCTCTCACGTTGAGACGTTTCTGGCCGGGATTCCACGTCTCTAGAGAAGCTAGATGACAGTATTCAGATTTAGTAGTTTGTGGACCGCAGTCTGCAGTCCAAGGCCTTGTATTTTAGCACTCAGAATATTCTGAAGGGCAGCAGCTTTGTCTACGGTGCAGATTTCTTCGAGAATCGTCACTCTGTTTCGCTACTACTCTGTATTCACGGTGATATTGCCATTCCCTCTGGCATTGCAGGGTGGTAAAAGTAAATAGCAGCGGTCACTATTAACGTATATTTTATCTCCACTGAGGTTTCATACCAACTGTTTGGAGCAGTTTCTTCTAGAAACTCTACTGAGGCGATGTCAGTAATTTCGTTGATCACGTATCCAGATACAGGGCAGAACTAGGCAGCTGATTGCTAGTACTGGTTTACATTGACTTTGATTTTGTTTTATATGTCCGTTGGACGTTTATGTCATTGTGTCATCTTGATTTAAATTGGTTCTGCCTTGAAGTAAATTTATATACTGCCGGATTGTATTCATTCTTTCAGTAGAGATTGGTTTCCCTTGGTCATTGATTTTTATTGTTTATGTTTTTTGTTAATAATGTTCAGATGCAGTAGTTAATTTTGTTGAGCTTATGACCTGAGAATATAGTCTGAATATCCTGTAAAATCACTGAACAGTCCTTGGGATATGCTCTAGTTATAGTATATTCATTGTGATGTAACTATTTGTTGTTGTCGGTTAGGTACTGTTTCTAACCACTACTTACAGGGTCTATTTATAAGTGAGTGGGCCATTCTTCACATCGCGTTAGTTGAATCCGTTGCACAACTTTTCACACTTGTAGCTACCCTAGGTTTGTGTGCCTCCATATTCCGATACTTAAGAAGTGTATAAAAAGCACACACACACACACACACACACACACACACACGCAACAAACCAGTAGGGGTTTAGATATTCGCTAATGAAATTCATAATTAACAACAATTACAATTTGAAAAGAATAGTGATGTCTGTACTTGCAATACTAGACGAAAAATATTATCTTTATTATCCACTGTTAAAACTGACAGTAGCTCAGAAAGGAGTTCAATTTAAAACAACAAAAACTTTTAATAATTTGCCCACTACCATAAAATGTCTGGCAGGTAGTTTTAATTCTAACGTAAAATAGTTTCTCCTGGACAGCTCCTATGCCATGTACTAATTGTTATATGTAGTGCCATGAATAGGACAAAAAATTATGTATTTATTAATGTGAATACTAATCATGTGTACATATCTTGTAAACTGACTCATTCCACATCATTTCGATGAAATATTCGTTCATATGATCTACAGAACAGGTAACTAACTAAAATCTGCGAGCTATTTTGATGGACGAAGGAATTAGTCCCTTGTGTCAGCGCAGTCTGTGGCGGCAGATGTAGCTATCAGCGGATGAAGCGGACCGTTTGTAAGTCTTATGTGGGAAGCACAAAGTGTTTCCTGTTACGTGCGGCGTCTGTGCGGCGACTGATCATTATCGTGCGGCGCCACGCTGGAGACTGCCCGGCGTTTGGCGCCCTCCGTGGGTATCGTTCAATATCGTGTGAGGCGGTGCACACAGCATCTGGCCGACAGCCAGTGTCTGCAACCATCCTTCATCCTCTGCACATCTTCCTGCGTTTCGTTGAATTTTTTTCTGGCGTTGCGACTTCCTTGCACACAGAGCATCGTCTGCCACGTCATTTGCTACAGTACTGCTCGTAAAAAGTGAAGCACCAAAACCGAGGGATGTGATCACATTGAAATTTATTCCACCGATTAGGGATACGACACTACACAAATGATTAGTATTACAGGTCTAACTAACCTAAGGACATCACACACATCCATGCCCGAGGCAGGATTCGAACCTGCGACCGTAGCGGTCGCGCAGTGCCAGACTGAAGCGCCTAGAACCTCTCGGTTATACCGGCCGGCAAACTGGTATAAGTATGCGTATTTAAATAGAGAGATATGTAAACAGGTAGAATACGGTGCTAAGGTCGGCAACGCCTATAAAAGACAACTGTCTGGCGCAGTTGTTAGATCGGTTACTGCTGCTACAATAGTAGGTTGTAAGCGAGTTTGAACGTGGTGTTATAGTCAGCGCACGAGCGATGGGACACAGCATCTCCGAGTTAGCGATGATGTGGGGATTTTCCGGTACGATCATTTCACGAGTGTACCGTGAATATCGGGAATTCGGTAAAACATCAAATCTCCAACATCGCTACGGCCGGAAAAAGATCCTGCGAGAACGGGACCAACGAAGACTGAAGAGAATCGTTTAACGTGACAGAAGTGCTATCCCTCCGCAAATGGCTGCAGATTTCAGTGCTGAGCCATCAACGAGTGTCAGCGTGCTAACCATTCAACAAAACATCATCGATATGGGCTATCGGAGCCTAAGGCCCGCTACCTACACTGGACTGTTGATGGCTGGAAACATGTTGCCTGGTCGGATGAGTTTCGTTTCAAATTGTAACGAACGAATGGACGTGTATGGGCACGGAGACAAACTCATGAATCCATGCTCTCTGCATGTCAACTGGGGACTATTCAAGCTGGTAGAGGCTCTGTAATGGTGTGGGACGTTTGCGGTTTGAGTGATATGAGACCCCTGATACGTCTAGGTACGACTCTGGCAGGTGACACGTACGTAAGCATCCTGTCTGATCACCTGCATCCAACAGACTTGGATAATTCCAGCAGAACAATGCGACACTCCAGTCGGCCGCTGTGGCCATGAGATTGTAGATGATAGGGATAGTAGCAGTTGTCATGCAGGATATACAAAATTGTACTTTTGCTAGCCGACCTTTGTGACCGAGCGGTTCAAGGCGCTTCAGTCGGGAACCGCGCTGTTGCTACGGTGGCAGGTTTGAATCCTGCCTCGGGAACGGATGTGTGTGATGTCCTTCGGTTGGTTAGGTTTAAGTAGTCCTAAGTCTAGGGGACTGATGACCTCAGATGTTTAAGTCCCATAGTGCTTAGAGCCATTTTTGCGACACTTGCTACAGAGTGGCTCAAGAAGGACTCTCCGCTGGCCACCAAACTTCCCAGACATGAACATTATAGAGCATATCTGGGATACCTCGTAACTTGCTGTTCGGAAGAGATCTCCTCACCCTCGTACTCTTGCGGATTTATGGACAGTTCTGCAGGATTCATGGTGTTAATTCCTTCCAGCACTACTTCAGACATTGTTCAAGTCCATGCCACGCCCTGTTGCGGCACTTCTGTGTGCTCCCGGGGGTCCTACACGATATTAGGCAGTTGTACCAGTCTCTCTAGCTCTTCAGTGTGTTACGTGCATGAAGAGCATCGGATCTTGACTCGTCACTGTGAGGGACATGGAGGTGCCGCCTATTCGTGTGAGACAGCGTTATCAGTATCTGACAAAGTTTGACAGGGGCTTGATTTTGGTTCCGCATTTGACCCACTGAGCCAGTCATGCAACATTAAGTGTTTAACATTAGTACAGAAGTAGACAGGTACATGGGAACGACTGTATTTAACAACCTGTCACAGCATATCAAATACTTTTAGGTAATATATAGTGGTTTTTAAGAGTGAATTAGAGCACCTTCTGTTGTGGAAACTATTTCTGCAAAATAACTTAAAATTAAGATTTTAGGTTTTTTCAAATGATCATTAAGTTTACAAATACAAAAATATTTCATGGTGTTGAGTCATTTCACAGTGTCGCATTGAAATAAAAGGCACATCTTTGACTTCTTTTCACATCTCAGAGACTACTCGCTATGGTATCCATGAAACACGACTAATACGACGCAGTTTTAATGTTTCACTAGCGGATGTTGAACTGGTGGTTCCTATCTTCGAAGTTGAGTATGTTCTGATTTAAACGGGTGTTGCTATATAGCTTCACTAAACTGTTGCATTGTGGCCCTAATAGCTAGCGGGAGGACGTGTGGGTCTTGGCGAAGTTTTGTATATCTGCTGTTGGGATGTCGTATGTGTTTTCCTTAATTGATAGGTACAAACTGATGTCGGTCGATGCAACTACATACACTTACATTTAGCTCACTTATTAACAGTACATTTATTTTGTCTGGACATTAATGTATTTGGTTCATGGGATCTATTTTACAAATAACATCCTACAACTTGGAAGCATAGGCGGCATAGCGTGATTAGTATAACGGAATAACTTAACTTATTCATTAAATGTACAGTTGCAAATAATGATCGACTAAAAATGTTAGTAGGTACACCAAATTGGAAGACCTCAAGTAAAAGTTTAATCGTATTATATCAACTTTCGATTAAAAAATCTGATATTGAAATACCTAACGCGCAAACGTTTCGTGCCACTACGTAACCGCTTCTGAAGTAGTTATAGACCAGACGTTATTGTACTGAACAAGTTCACCCGCACCAGTGATCATACAGTGCAGTGCACTAGTACGTAAGGGATCATGTTATGTTATTCAAACAGCCAGTCTGACCCTTAAAATACACTCCTGGAAATGGAAAAAAGAACACATTGACACCGGTGTGTCAGACCCATCATACTTGCTCCGGACACTGCGAGAGGTCCGTACAAGCAATGATCACACGCACGGCACAGCGGACACACCAGGAACCGCGGTGTTGGCCGTCGAATGGCGCTAGCTGCGCAGCATTTGTGCACCGCCGCCGTCAGTGTCAGCCAGTTTGCCGTGGCATACGGAGCTCCATCGCAGTCTTTAACACTGGTAGCATGCCGCGACAGCGTGGACGTGAACCGTATGTGCAGTTGACGGACTTTGAGCGAGGGCGTATAGTGGGCATGCGGGAGGCCGGGTGGACGTACCGCCGAATTGCTCAACACGTGGGGCGTGAGGTCTCCACAGTACATCGATGTTGTCGCCAGTGGTCGGCGGAAGGTGCCCGTGCCCGTCGACCTGGGACCGGACCGCAGCGACGCGCGGATGCACGCCAAGACCGTAGGATCCTACGCAGTGCCGTAGGGGACCGCATCGCCACTTCCCAGCAAATTAGGGACACCGTTGCTCCTGGGGTATCGGCGAGGACCATTCGCAACCGTCTCCATGAAGCTGGGCTACGGTCCCGCACACCGTTAGGCCATCTTCCGCTCACGCCCCAACATCGTGCAGCCCGCCTCCAGTGGTGTCGCGACAGGCGTGAATGGAGGGACGAATGGAGACGTGTCGTCTTCAGCGATGAGAGTCGCTTCTGCCTTGGTGCCAATGATGGTCGTATGCGTGTTTGGCGCCGTGCAGGTGAGCGCCACAATCAGGACTGCATACGACCGAGGCACACAGGGCCAACACCCGGCATCATGGTGTGGGGAGCGATCTCCTACACTGGCCGTACACCCCTAGTGATCGTCGAGGGAACACTGAATAGTGCACGGTACATCCAAACCGTCATCGAACCCATCGTTATACCATTCCTAGACCGGCAAGGGAACTTGCTGTTCCAACAGGACAATGCACGTCCGCATGTATCTCGTGCCACCCAACGTGCTCTAGAAGGTGTAAGTCAACTACCCTGGCCAGCAAGATCTCCGGATCTGTCCCCCATTGAGCATGTTTGGGACTGGATGAAGCGTCGTCTCACGCGGTCTGCACGTCCAGCACGAACGCTGGTCCAACTGAGGCGCCAGGTGGAAATGGCATGGCAAGCCGTTCCACAGGACTACATCCAGCATCTCTACGATCGTCTCCATGGGAGAATAGCAGCCTGCATTGCTGCGAAAGGTGGATATACGCTGTACTAGTGCCGACATTGTGCATGCTCTGTTGCCTGTGTCTATGTGCCTGTGGTTCTGTCAGTGTGATCATGTGATGTATCTGACCCCAGGAATGTGTCAATAAAGTTTCCCCTTCCTGGGACAATGAATTCACGGTGTTCTTATTTCAATTTCCCGGAGTGTATTAATGTATCACAAGAAACTAAAATTCAGTTCTTGTTCGCTGGCTATGAAAGTGACTAAGCTCAAATGATCCCTTCAGAAACCAGAATACAAAATCTCACTCTACTTTACTATTGTCTATATAAAGGCCATCTCTCGCAAAAATACGGAGTGCACCAATTACGCGTGATTCTCCGACAAGGAAACATCAGCAAATTGACCTTATATTTTAAGGAGAAAGAACACACTTGCAAGACATTAGTCCCAGAAATCGACCCAGCGCAAAAATTTTGGCCATAATTCCGATAGTACGCAATTATGACCTTCTGAAAGTACAGCTTCTAAACTTTCGCGCGTATCGATTTTGTCACTCCCTACGTGCCACTGCAGTTGCATAATGCCCCAGCGCCAAGTACTGTACAGCGGAGTAAGGCTAAGCGCAAATTGAGACGCGTGTAGCACGTGAGACGCGACGCGACACTACAGCGCTACGCGCACATTCTGCACACGTCGCGCGGGTCGATCGCATGAGACGCGTACACGTATTTGCACGCGCCGGTTGACGAAGCTCGGAGCTGACGGAAACGAAGCGCGCGCACACTGTGATCTTTCTCAAACGATTTTACAGAAACTACTCAGTAAAAATATTTCATTTTTACCTTGGTTGTAGCGTTATATGTCAGCTTCGTGGTGAAGTGCCCATCATCTCGCTAATGGTCATACTCATTGAGGTATACACATTTTAGTAAAACGCTAAGAAAAATTCGAAAAGTTTGCGATGAATAATAGGGATCGCTATGATATTGCGTTTGGTGCGTATTACACCATATATGTTGCTGCGAATGAAATGTAGCCAACATGATGACTTTTTGTTTAGACTTGCCTCCGATCTCGATAAAATGGATGCTATGAAGCCGGTTGGAGTGGTCGAGCGGTTCTAGGCACTACAGTCTGGAACCGCGCTTTCGAATCCTGCCTCAGGCATCGATGTGTGTGATGTCCTTAGGTTAGTTAGGTTTCAGTAGTTCTAAGTTCTAGTGTACTGATGACCTCAGAAGTTAAGTCCCATAGTGCTCAGAACCATTTGAATCATTTGATCCTATGTAGCGCGCTCACTTCCAAGTTCACGTCCGCGAGAATGAAATACTCGCAACATCTCTCCCATCTCCGCTCGAGACATCGAAACGAAAGTTTGGCGGATGTTAGAACACAAGGAGGAGAGTAGTTTGTCAGTTCGTAAACTCTTGGAAATTTCTTATCTATGGCGATATATCAGTAATTACACTTCCCTTTTTATTTGTTTCATTCCAGTGACTGTAATTTTTTAACAGTTATCGACAGCTTTCGAAACAAGAGTTAGCTAGGCGCAAATTGAGACACGTATAGCGCGTGTGGCGGGACGCAGGGCAGCGGACGTTCTTGTAACTTCACAGGTTCGAATGGGACCGCGCAAATTGAGTCGCGACGCGACTGGGACGCGACACCACGGGGGTGAAAGCTGTATGGGAGAAGAGGCAACAAGCCACGTAGTTCCTTCCAGACCACTAGAGGCGCTAGGGGTCAAACGAAGCTGCAACTGACCAATGAGAGCTGTCCAATGACGGTTGTTGATATTCTGTCGTCTTGCTCTGTATTGAAGTCTACGGTTACAGTCGTTTTCGTATTTGTTTCATATTCACATACTACTGATCTTAATTACCAAGAGATTTTTTACTTTAAATTACATGAAGTACACCGTGGAATTGAAGAGATTTCCTGCTAAAAAAATTTCCATAATTAATCCTAAGGTAAGAAGTTTAATTTTCAGTAAATAATCTCTTAGCCTATGAATGAAATATATTCTGTTCTATCATGAATTAAGCTGTGTGGTTTCCGTTTGTTTATTTAAATAACTTTGATTTGTCAGTAGTAGTTTTATTTAATGAAGAATTTTATTTTTTTCAGAATATTCAACATAACAAATTGACGTTGAAATTCTTTTGTAATTTCCCTGGCTGTTCGTTTGAATATTACGTGGGTTTAACGGAGAAGGTTAGCAACAAGCATTTCTACAGGTTTCCGAAACAACCTCAAGAGTTGCTTCTGAAGTGGAAAAGTGTTTGTAAACTGTCACATAATGTGAACTCTGCTACTTATTTTGTTTGTGAAGATGATTTTTTCGGAGAAGATTTTATGAATAAAACTAGGCATGATCTGAAAAATGATGTTTTTCCAAAACATGTGGCAGGTGTTCCTTATGAAATTGCTAATGTCAGTAGTGAATCAGGTAAAACTGCTGTTAATAGTGAATTAGGCCAACCAGGCACTGTATTTCAGTTAAAAGAAAATTTTTATTGTGTGGTTGAGAAATAAAAAGTAAGTTTCGTTTTCATTTCACTGTTTTTATCCACCTTTCCTATTTTTGATACTTAATATTGACGTCTTCTTTTCTGTGTTGAATCATTTACAATCTTAGGACAATTTCTTAAGAAATTAATTGTCAGCAGTGCAAGTTTCCTGGGCAATTACTCAGAAATTACAGTCCTGAAACATAGGTGTAACAAATTTTAAAATTCTTCATTAATTAACACTATGATGAAGATTTCTTAATTGAACCTCTTTAACTGCCGATTATTCTCTTAATAATAGGTTTTTTCCTCCATTGACCCAGCAGCTTGTAAGACATCAAAGTACGACATTTTTCAGGAATATTTGTAGCCCAATTTAGCTGCTACAATTTTTATTTAGCTAGACACAGTTATTTAGACTACAAGCTTGTTTCGACTTACTGTCAGTTTCAAGTCTTGTGTCTAATTATTATGACGCACAAAACATCCTTTTATATGTTGATAGAAATCAATATAAGTATGTCAGTTTGCAAGTCTATTTTCGACGTTTATGTCTGACAATCGCTGCTCAAGAAAACATCGTAGGAGCAGCGACTGTCAGACGCAAACGTCAAAAATAGACACATATAAAAGCTCCGGGATGTTTTGTGCGTCATAAGAATTAGACATAACACTTGAAACTGACAGTAAGTCGAAACAAGCTTGTAGTGTAAATAACTGAAGCTAAATAAAATTGTAGCAGCTAAACTGGACTACACATATTCCTGAATAATATGTTTGTCATTGCTGTATTACAATGTGCTACAGCTGTGTTTAAATTATTTTACACTACTGGCCATTAAAATTGCTACACCAAGAAGAAATGCAGATGACAAACTGGTATTCATTGGACAAATATATTATACTAGAACTGACATGTGAATACATTTTCACGCTATTTGGATGCATAGATCCTGAGAAATCAGTACCCAGAACAACCACCTCTGGCCGTAATAACGGCCTTGATACCCCTGGGCATTGAGTCAAACACAGTTTGGACGGCGTACAGGTACAGCTGCCTATGCAGCTTCAACACGATACCACAGTTCATCAAGAGTAGTGACTGGCGTATTGTGACGAGCCAGTTGCTCGGACACCATTGACCAGACGTTTTGAGTTGGTGAGAGATATGAGCATGTGCTGGCCAGGACAGTGGTCGAACAAAAGTATCCAGAAAGACCCGTACAGGACCTGCAACATGCGGTCGTGCATTATCCTGCTGAAATGTAGGGTTTCGCACAGATCCAATGAAGTGTGGAGCCACGGGTCGTAACACGTCTGAAATGTAACGTCCACTGTTCAAAGTGCCGTCAATGCGAACAAGAGGTGACCGAGACGTGTAACCAATGGCACCCCTGCCATCACGCCGTGTGATACGCCAGAATGGCGATGACGCATACACGCTTCCAATGTGCGTTCACCGCGAAGTCGCCAAACACGGATGCGACCACCATGATGCTGTAAACAGAACCTGGATTCATCCGAAAAAATAACGTTTCGCCATTCGTGCACCCAGGTTCGTCGTTGAGTACACCATCGCAGGCGCACCTGTCTGTGATGCAGCGTCAAGGATAACCGCACCCATGGTCTCCGAGCTGATAGTTCATGCTGCTGCAAACATCGTCGAACTGTTCGTGCAGATGGTTGTTGTCTTGCAAACGTCCCCATCTGTTGACTCAGGGATCGAGACATGGCTGCACGATCCGTTACAGCCATGCGGATAAGATGCCTGTCATCTCGACTACTAGTGATACGAGGCCGTTGGGATCCAGCACGGCGTACCCTCCTGAACCCACCGATTTCATATTCTGCTAACGGTCATTGGATCTCGACCAACGCGAGCAGCAATGTCACGATACGATAAACCGCAATCGCGATAGGCTACAATCAGACCTTTATCAAAAGTCGGAAACGTGATGGTACGCTTTTCTCCTGCTTACACGAGGCATCACAACAATGTTTCAGCAGGCAACGCCGGTCAACTGCTGTTTGTGTATGAGAAATCGGTTGGAAACTTTCCTCATGTCAGCACGTTGTAGCTGTCGTCACCGGCGCCAACCTTGTGTGAATTCTCTGAAAAGCTAATCATTTGCATATCACAGCATCTTCTTCCTGTCGGTTAAATTTCGCGTCTGTAGCACGTCATCTTCGTGGTGTAGCAATTTTAATGGCCAGTGGTATACATATACTGTGGACTGATGTAAACAAATCATTATTGTTATTAAAATCTCGGGATCTGTGATACGTTAAAGAAGGAGGAAGGATGGAATGATGGCAGCAAGTTGTGTTCGGTAATGGGAATAGGAGGGGGCAGGGAGACAGCAGCAAACTGTGAAGGCCCCCAGAAGCTGGCAGCCGCTGCCTTGGCTACAGGATCCACATCCATACTCTGCAAACCAGTAAGACGTGCATAGCAGAGGGTACATCCCATTGTACCGGTTATCAGCACGTCTTCCGGTTCCATTGACACATGAAGCGCGGGAAGCATAACTGTTTAAATGCCTCTTGGCGTTCTATAAGTAATATATGTTGTCCTCATAATCCCCACCGGAGCGAAACGTAGGAAGTTCTAGTATATCTCTAGAGTCATCATCTAAAGTTGGTTCTTGAAACCTCATAAGTAGTGTTTCTTGAGATAGTTTCCAAACTCGGAGAGTTTCTATCTATGTTCAAGTGTCTCCCAGTCGTGTTTCTTCAGCATCTTTGTGACAAAAAATGGTTCAAATGGCTCTGAGCACTATGGGGCTTAACTTCTGAGGTCATCAGCCCCCTAGAACTTAGAACTACTTAAACCTAACTAACCTGAGGACATCACACACATCCATACCCGAGGCAGGATTCGAACCTGCGACCGTAGCGGTCGCGCGGTTCCAGACTGTAGCTCCTAGAACCGCTCGGCCACTTCGGCCGGCCATTTTTGTGACACTTGCCCATTGATCAAATAATCATGTTACCATGTTCTAAGCACGAAACTTCTCTACATACATCCTATACCACTTGTTAGTCCTATTTGGTATGGGTTACAGACACGAGAGCAAAATTCTAGGATGGGTTCTAAATTTTTTTGCATGCGATCTCCCTTGTATATTAATGAATTTCCCTAATAGTCTACCAATTCCAACGACCTTGCAGCAGTGGTAACACCGGTTAAGCGCTGTCGGGCTGGGTGAGCAGTTGGAGGGGTTGTGGGGCGGCAGGTGGAATATACAGGGTGTTTCAAAAATGACCGGTATATTTGAAACGGCAATAAAAACTAAACGAGCAGCGATAGAAATACACCGTTTGTTGCAATATGCTTGGGACAACAGTACATTTTCAGGCGGACAAACTTTCGAAATTACAGTAGTTACAATTTTCAACAACAGATGGCGCTGCAAGTGATGTGAAAGATATAGAAGACAACACAGTCTGTGGGTGCACCATTCTGTATGTCGTCTTTCTACTGTAAGCGTGTGCTGTTCACAACGTGCACGTGTGCTGTGGATAACATGGTTTATTCCTTAGAACAGAGGATTTTTCTGGTGTTGGAATACCACCGCCTAGAACACAGTGTTGTTGCAACAAGACGAAGTTTTCAGCGGAGGTTTAATGTAACCAAAGGACCGAAAAGCGATACAATAAAGGATCTGTTTGAAAAATTTCAATGGACTGGGAACGTGACGGATGAACGTGCTGGAAAGGTAGGGCGACCGCGTACGGCAACCACAGAGGGCAACGCGCAGCTAGTGCAGCAGGTGATCCAACAGCGGCCTCGGGTTTCCGTTTGCCGTGTTGCAGCTGCGGTCCGAATGACGCCAATGTCCACGTATCGTCTCATGCGCCAGAGTTTACACCTCTATCCATACAAAATTCAAACGCGGCAACCCCTCAGCGCCGCTACCATTGCTGCACGAGAGACATTCGCTAACGATATAGTGCACAGGATTGATGACGGCGATATGCATGTGGGCAGCATTTGGTTTACTGACGAAGCTTATTTTTACCTGGACGGCTTCGTCAATAAACAGAACTGGCGCATATGGGGAACCAAAAAGCCCCATGTTGCAGTCCCATCGTCCCTGCATCCTCAAAAAGTACTGGTCTGGGCCGCCATTTCTTCCAAAGGAATCATTGGCCCATTTTTCAGATCCGAAACGATTACTGCATCACGCTATCTGGACATTCTTCGTGAATTTGTGGCGGTACAAACTGCCTTAGACGACACTGCGAACACCTCGTGGTTTATGCAAGATGGTGCCCGGCCACATCGCACGGCCGACGTCTTTAATTTCCTGAATGAATATTTCGATGATCGTGTGATTGCTTTGGGCTATCCGAAACATACAGGAGGCGGCGTGGATTGGCCTCCCTATTCGCCAGACATGAACCCCTGTGACTTCTTTCTGTGGGGACACTTGAAAGACCAGGCGTACCGCCAGAATCCAGAAACAATTGAACAGCTGAAGCAGTACATCTCATCTGCATGTGAAGCCATTCCGCCAGACACGTTGTCAAAGGTTTCGGGTAATTTCATTCAGAGACTACGCCATATTATTGCTACGCATAGTGGATATGTGGAAAATATCGTACTATAGAGTTTCCCAGACCGCAGCGCCATCTGTTGTTGAAAATTGTAACTACTGTAATTTCGAAAGTTTATCTGCCTGAAAATGTACTGTTGTCCCAAGCATATTGCAACAAACGGTGTATTTCTATCGCTGCTCGTTTAGTTTGTATTGCCGTTTGAAATATACCGGTCATTTTTGAAACACCCGGTATGTTGTTATTTAAATGTAGAATGTAATGTAGAAAAAATGCATTTCCCGGCCGATCTCAATGTTAGCAATGTTAGTACTAATATTTTCTACTCTCATTTCAACATTATCTACTCTTTGCACAATATGAGTAGTATCAGTTTTGATTGCATCTACTTCTGCTTGACATATGTTTACTTTTATATTAACATCTTTAAACCTATCTGAGCAAAGTTCAGATTCCGCCTCGATCTCTTCTGTTAACTTGTGCTCCAGCTTCGCATCTTCCATTTGGAAGTCTTTGCGAAACTCAGCAACTTCGGATTTTACTGTTTTATACATTTCAGAAAATTGTTGAGCAACCGTTTTCTTAATATCCTCATGATTGTAATCAATTTTATAATTCAAACTGTCCAGATCTTCTTTCAACTTATTGCAACCAGCCTTGAAGGTATTGTCCATTACCTCCAATCGTTTATTAAAATTGGTTTGGCTGGCCACAATCCTGTTATTTACCTCAATTATATCAGATTTTAACTCAGCTGTCATTCTAGCATTACTGGCTGACATTTTTGCATTACTGCTTTTGACCTCAGTTATTTCAGACTTTAATTCAGCATTACTGATAGCTATTTCTTGTAACATAACATTTAAATCGATAGCCCCAGTATCTTTGGGTTGCTCACTAGCTGGTTTTTTTATCATACTCAGGTGACGAAAAACTAGCTCCAATACCAGAATCATCAAAACGAAATGAAACATCTGATTGATCAGTCATATCTAACTTATCCTTTTTAAACTCTTCCACCTCTGATGACTGTTTCGTTTTTAACTCATCAGATAAACTATCATCCAATAAATTAACAATTTCTGATTTCTGCTTTACTACAAGGGTCACTATTATTGAATCATTGCCCCTTTTCACACTACTGTCAGGAGACAATACTTCATATTTCACTTTAACATTACTATTTTCATGTATATTTATACTTGAACCGTTGTCTGGATTTACAGTTCCCTCAACAGACATAGGTTCTGATTTAAGTTTAACCTCAGTTTCTTCTGGCGATTCCATCGCCGACAGTGTTTTAGTGCAGGTTAGTAAAATTTTTAACAGCTTTTCACTTAACTTAGTTCCTTCTGCACGACGTATGGCGTTGCCGGCGCAGCGTACCAGGATTACTGATGCGACGCAGCGCGTTGAACTGCAGACGGCACTCCGACGGAAATTAATCGTTATATAAATGTTCCTATTATTTATTTAATGCTGTTGTTTGCCGTTCTCAACACTGGCTCACTAACTACAATATTGGCAACCAGAAAGTGATTAGCAAAACGTGAAGCTTGTAATTAGAATTCCTAGTGCCCACTTCATCTGAGAAATACATTTATAGCTACAGCTTATAGCTCTGAGGAATTAGGAGATTGTCTGAGATTCATAATCAAAAACGATTCTCTAAAAATGTCCACTATATTCTGAAAGTCACAGATCAAAAAGAATCCACACAATCCAACTAACAGAGCAGTTCAGAGTCTAATGCGCTGATGCAACTATAACTGCTCAAATTAAATGTTTAAGTGAATGCTCGCCATAATTTGATGATAATGTTCATCAAACACCACGCTAAATAATGGTAGAATGTCTGTCCCGCGACGGCACGTGAAAATACGACATACGCAAACTGAAGATAGATCATTAAAGTCATCCCAGAATTAACACTTCACTCGAAAACAATTTCATGGTTACGCATATCCCGAGTAACTTATTACGGCATCCAAGGCTGTTCATAGCAATGATACCGACGCGACGCGACTCCCGACACAGGTGGTGCGCTAATCAGCGTCTGCAGAGAACTGGGGCCTTTCTTTCTCGCGCAGCGTTCTTATATATAAAGCCGCGGTGCGGACGGCTAAAGGAACGCCTGATCAATTCCGCTCTCCCGACTAGCCGCTGGGCTAGTAATGCACCACTTTAAGTTATTGAATAAATCATCGCTTCCTTTGCTGATGGCCGATGAAGCTCTCAATTTAAATGTGCCTTCAGCACCCAGGTAAGTAATCATAATAAAAGTCTGACGTGGCTAAGTCAAATATTTTGGGCGAGAGAATTAATTTAATTACACTACACGCAGTAGACGAGCTCTGAACTTGCCCTTTGGAGATATGCTATCGCTATAGTTTTATAGTTATTCAATTGAAACTTCTCACATCTTTATGATTATAGCGGATCTCCCTTCTACTTAAATTTAAACATCCTAGCCTTATTTATTAGCCTACTTAATCTATCTTGCTTCCTTAATTTTTAAGACAAAAACCAGAAAACTATGAATCTCAACTAAAATTTTAATTTGTGAGATCCAGAATACTGTTTCTACTAAATTATTATGCAAAAGGAATCTAAATACAAATTTTTAAGTTTCTAGCTCTTTTCTGTTGCGCCAATGATTTTTACAGAAAAACGTCCAAATTTCGAAAATGGTTAAAGTTATTGAACTGATATTCAACACATACTGATTCTACAAGTTACAGCGGACTGGCTGGCACATAATGGAAAGACTGATGTGAATTTTATACGGCGTGAGTAGGCTGCTTCCCTACAGGGTGACCATCCGGTCTTGGATGGGTGACCATCCAGTCGTCTGAACGCCATTGGCAAACGGGGTGCACTCAGCACTTAGGAGGCAAACTGAGGAGCTACTTAACTGAGAAGTAGCGGCTCCGGTCTCGTAAACCGACATACGGCCGGGAGAGCGGTGTGCTGACCACATGCCCCTCCGTATCCGCATCCAGTGACGCCTGTGGGCTGAGGATGACACGGCGGCCTTCTTGGCATGTTCAGGCGGAGTTTAGTTTAGTTTTAATATTCTACCAATGAACCCCAGTCTGCAACCTGTTTTACGGCTTCAACTGAGCCTACGTAATCATTCCATTTCACATCCCTAAAAAATGCCACGGCCAGGCATTTGCACAAGCCGACCGATTCCAGTTATGACTCGTTGGTACTGTAGTAATAGAATAGAACTTTTTTCTCCGCTTTGTGAAACTCACAATTTTACATATCTGAACATTTACAGCAAGTTGTCAATCTTTGCACCGCTTCGAAATCTTATCAATACCCGACAGATTATTTGTGCAGCTTCTTTCACACAGTAGCTCATCATAGATTACTACATCATCCGCGAAAAATCGGGGGACACTGGCAATATTGTCTGAAAGGTCATTGGTATATGAGATGAACAGCAAGGGACCCGACACGCTTGCCTGGTGTGGACCCGAAGTTACTTCTATTGCTGTCGATTACTTTCCATCTAAGATAATGGGCTACGTCTTCTCTACGAAGAAACCCGAAATCCATTCACAAATTTCGCTTGATATCCCATAAATTGGTTTTTTTCATAATAATCATTGATGTGACACTGAATCAAATGCTTTCGGGAAATTGAGAAATACTACATTTGCCTGACTGGTTCGATCCATGGTTTTCTGGATGTCATGCGAGAAGAGTGCTTATTGTATTTCACATGATCAATGTTTCCGTAATCAGTTCTGGCCGTCATGGAGGTGGTAATTTTGTTCGAGATACCTCATTAAGCTTGAGCTCAGAATATGTTATAAGATTCTACAACAAATGATGACAATGGTACTGGACGGTAGTTTCTTTGGATCACTTCTGCTACCCTTCTTGTAAACAAGTGTGACCTGTAGTTTCTCCCAGCTACCGGTCGCGGTTTCTTGTTCGAAGGATCTATGATAGATTATGGGTGAAAGAGATCCTACCTTGAGCATAAATTTGGTATAGAATCTGATAGGGATTCCATCGTTCCCTAGGTCTTTATTCAGTTTTAACAATTTCAGCTTTTTTTTAACGTTACTGACAACAATATCTGTATCATTCACTTTTTCTGTGGTACGAGAAACAAATTGTGGAAATACTCCTGGGTTTTATTTTGCACAGGAACATTTGAAAACAGAGTAAGCATTTCTGCTTTTGCTTTGCTACTCTCAATTTCAGTTCCTGTCTCGTCCGTGTGTGACTGGATACTAACTTTCCGCCGGCCAGAGTGACCGAGCGGTTATAGGCGTTTCAGTCTGGAACCGCGCGACCGCTACGGTCGCAGGTTCGAATCCTGCCTCGGGCATGGACGTGTGTGCTGTCCTTAGGTTAGTTAGGTTTAACTAGTTCTAAGGTCTAGGGGACTGATGATCTCAGATGTTGAGTCCCATAGTGCTCAGAGCCATTTGAATCATTTTTTTACTAACTTTCCTACAGGGGCGGATGCAGGGTGGATACTCCAGGGAGGGAGGGGGAGGGGGTGGCAGCGGGTGAAATTACGAGCTGAAGTTGTAGCTTTTCGTGTTAACAATAACCAGAATGAGCACATTTAGGGCTGTTGGAAAAATCGAAAAAATTACATCAGTTTTTAGGCTAAGTTATAATGACCCGAGTTTTCTTGGTCCTTGTTCAATAATGGTTCACATGGCTCTGAGCGCTATGGGACTCAACTTCTGAGGTCATCAGTCCCCTAGAACTTAGAACTACTTAAACCTAACTAACCTAAGGACATCTCACACATCCAAGCCCGACGCAGGATTCGAACCCGCGACCGTAGCGGTCGCGCGGTTACAGACTGTAGCCCCTAGAACCACTCGGCCACTCCGTCCGGCTCTTGGTACTTGTCCCTGAGCTACTGGGAAGGGGGGGGCGGCGGGGCGGGGGTGGGAGCCACCCTTTGTCCTACAGGGGCGGATGCAGGGTGGATACTCCAGGGAGGGAGGGGGAGGGGGTGGCAGCGGGTGAAATTACGAGCTGAAGTTGTAGCTTTTCGTGTTAACAATAACCAGAATGAGCACATTTAGGGCTGTTGGAAAAATCGAAAAAATTACATCAGTTTTTAGGCTAAGTTATAATGACCCGAGTTTTCTTGGTCCTTGTTCAATAATGGTTCACATGGCTCTGAGCGCTATGGGACTCAACTTCTGAGGTCATCAGTCCCCTAGAACTTAGAACTACTTAAACCTAACTAACCTAAGGACATCTCACACATCCAAGCCCGACGCAGGATTCGAACCCGCGACCGTAGCGGTCGCGCGGTTACAGACTGTAGCCCCTAGAACCACTCGGCCACTCCGTCCGGCTCTTGGTACTTGTCCCTGAGCTACTGGGAAGGGGGGGGCGGCGGGGCGGGGGTGGGAGCCACCCTTTGTCCCCCATTCCGTGGATATGTCAGTGAAGGTCAACAGCCTTTATATACGATTAGTATTTCTTTGGGTTTTATGAAAGGTCGTTCGATAATATCCTGTTACGGTAGTCGTTGAAGGGTTCACTTATTGGACTCCTGAAGATAAACGCGTTTCGTTATACATTTCCTTATGTATAGCTCTACGTATTGTTTCAGATCTACTATGCGGAAGTTTCTTTGCAGTGTCTGCACACCATGTAGGGTCCGTCACGTCATAAACTGTTTTAGTCGGTACATACCTTCCAGATGGTGGTCAACTATTCTTCAAAACCTGAGCCACAGTAAATCTTCACGCTCCGCTCAAGAGCGTAATGTTCCGAGTTCCTCTGTATCTAGTCCGATGAAAACATAAACCCCGCTACGTATTTTAGTTACCATTTATACTCCGGTAATCACTGCTGCTGCAGCTGCCACGTGGCCACTGATACCACTTTCTGTGCGGCAGAGTGCCTTCCACTGCTGAGGCGGCAGCCGCTGATAGCGCACACGCGCCACATGCACATCCTGTGAGCCCGATAGTCGGGCCTGCACTGGTTGGCGCTGCGCAGCTCGTTCAGATCACGCTCGCTCAGAGCTGTACGTTAGACAGGATCTTTCTAACCAAAGTTACTAAATCAATACCCTACTCATTGTTTCATAACCACGATTTTACTGTTTACCACCGTTCCTCAATATAATGAACACATAATAACACATTGTGTAGGATACATTGTTGTCTTCACCTTGTCCAAACTACGCTTTTATTCAATACGTAGATCCAGCTATTTCTTAGTGAGTATTTCGATTTGGCTCAGTCCTTGGTCATTTTTTGCTTTATTGATATTTCACTGCCAGTGAATACAATTCGCCGTTCTTCAACCACATGAGAGTAAAAATTTTAAAACATAGTACAAAAAATGGACATGGCGATTGACAAAAAACGCTGTTGCATACAATAAAAAGACAGATCATTAATTGCATAAATCAAAATATGGAAGGCTCATTTGTTGATTAGTTAAAATAGGGACACAAATGAGTGAAAAATCAATGTTTCAGACGAATTAATTCACTTGGGCGACAAAAGTGATGGGAAAGCGATATGCACATATTCAGATATCGGTAGTATTGCGTACACACAGTACAAAAGGGCAGAGCGTTGGCAGAGCTGTCATTTGTACTCAGGTGATTCATATGAAAAGGTTTCCAACGTGATTATGGCCACACGGTGGGAATAAACAGACTTTCAAAGTGGAATGGTAGTTGGAGCTAGACGCATGGGACACTCCATTTCGGAAATCGTTAGGGAATTCAATATTTTGAGATCCACGGTGTCAACGGTGTGCCGAGAACACTAAATTTCGAGTATTATCTCTTACCATGAAAACGCACTGCCCGACGGCTTTCACTTCACGATCGAGAGTAGCTGCGACTGCGTATAGTAGTCAGTGCTAACAGACAAGCATTTCCGCTTCATTTAACCGCAGAAATCAATGTGAGGCGTACAACTAACGTGTTCATTAGATGATATCAATCCCATGGAACTTTGATGGAATATAATCAAGAGGTCAGTTCGTGCATAAAATCGTCCAAAGGCAACACCTTTGCATTAACATATAACAGCACGGCTTAATATTTTTCCAGGGTTCATCTAACGACTTGTTGAGTCCATGGGATGTCCAATTGCTGCACTACGCTGGGCAAAAGGACGTCCGACACGATATTAGGAGGTGTCCCATGACTTTTGTCACCTCAGTATAAGGCTCATGGACCGTTGCACAACATAAACGGTAAAAGGCCGATGTGTTGATTGAGTAAAATAGATACAGAGATGAGTGAGGTAATGAGTGGATGTAGACTGCCAGAGAACGTATCATTCAAGGTACTGTGTAGGAGGGTGTTTCTGCGGACCGATGTTCGGAGGAGGGATTTGGGAGAGCGAGGGGGACGCAGTTCCGAAGCAAGAATTAGCAAACGGGTGACGCGGAGTTGAGAGGAAAGGAGGCCTCATAAGGTAGGATCTCCTAGAGTTGGTAGGACGGTTATATGTCACGGCAGATTTCATGGTTGGGTGAAGGAACGCCATTAAAGTTTCATTGGGAGAGGACGTGGCGGGCGTAGAGGAGTAATGTTGTGGGAATGTGCTGAAAAAAGTGAGGCAGAGTACCAGGATCAGTGAGCAGGGGAGAAACTAGTGTGAAGGTAGTGTCAAGTTTACAGGTAACGTAGGATACTAGGAGGTGTTCAAGATGGAAGAGCAGAGTGGGGAATTTTGAATGTTGGAAGAGGAGGCAAATGTCTGAGAGTAACCTGATCCCAAAGGCTAGGCGGAGTGCATGGCATTCGCGGATCTATAGGGTGTGATAAAAAGAGAGGCAAAAGCCCACGTCACATTTGCATAGCATGGGATGGGTCGTATCAGGGATTTATAGATGTGGGGGAATCGTGGAAGGGTGCAATCCCCATGTTCGGCCGGTTAGTAGTTTTGGTAATTTTAATCTGTTACGGGCTTTCTGTTGAATGGTTACTAGATGTGGCTTCCATGTCATTCGGCGATCAAGTATTGGTCCGAGGTATTTTAATGTGTTAGCTACCTGGATAGGATAGTCGTAAGTGGTAAGGTACAAATTATACGGGCGGAAGCTGCGGGTAGTTCGGCCTATAGTTATTGTCTGGGTTTTGGTATGGTTGATTCTGAGGAGCCACTGGTTGCACCAGGAGATGAACTGATTGTGATGGAGCTGGAGGGATCTTTAGTATTTCTTGTGTAACCGCTGAAAACCTAGAGGAGCCGAGTTTCGTTTGTTTAGGTGCAAGAACAAAAGAAAATGTGTTTCGAAGCACAGAAAACACAGAAGTCTGTCCACACTTTGCTCTTCATAAATCATCATCGCAAAAGCTCTGTAAAATTCACCCAGTAGTGTAATAGTTACTCATAGTCTCACCAGACAAAAAATTAGTCAACCCCTTAAAAGTTGAGGCCCTGGTGCTCTAGCAAATAGAACACTAAACTTCGAAACTTCGAATAGGGGTGGGGATTTTTCCTCGTTCCAGTCCCTCCATGGAGGCCCCAGGTACTTACCTGGCTTTCAGATGAGTACCGGGGTCCTTCACGGGGCAGTGAGCGCACCACCCTACCCTTCCCACTGCCGCAGCAAAGAAAGTTTTAACTCTGGCGCTTGCACGTTATGTGCTCGCTTTCTGATCGGCTATATCCGCCGATTAATAGCAGGACAACTGTACAACATCTCGACGCCTATTGCACTTCAAAATTGTCCATAAGGCCGAAATTGGCCAGTCGTACAAAACGTATCCTCCATACAGTCCCAATTTCTCCCCATGCGATTTCCATATTAAAAACGTTAAATGAATCACATCTCATATTAATGTAAAAAAAGTACTTACCAAAACTTCTCAGCTATGCATCTGCGTAATGAGAATGACAGTATAAGTTAGATTAGGTTAGGTAGTGTGTAGGCCTAGGGACCGATGACCTCATCAGTTTGGTCCAAATAGTAACTGTATATACGTAACACATTTGTCCTTATATATATTTGTGTGTGGTATTCTCATGCACTGTACAGAGCAGGTCAAAGATTATTCAACTGTGTGTTAAGGGAATAAAAAGATATACCTACTACTGATTAGATCGGTCGCCAGCACGACATAGATGCTAACATTTCACATAATTACAAACACTAAATGGGGTAACACTCATATCGTAAGACTTTCTGCAAACGTGACATCACATGCAATAGCGACGCCACATGAATTGTTACTGACTTTGTGACGAGGAAGAATATGAATGTCCACACTTCGCTCTTCATCATTCATAAATATGAATGCTCCTTGCTTCACCTGTAGCAATTTAAGCTGCCTTACTATGTTTTTTCGCAAGACTTTCTGTTTATTCACCTTCTCGCCTTAAGTTTAAACCCACACACGTTTGAAGACGGCGCAAAACTTTTTTGGGCAAGTAACTTGTCTGCATTTCAGATCTGACATTGATGTAGCCTTCTGTGCAGAACACAGAAGTGAAAAAGTGGGTAACCAAAAAACACGAGCAATCCACAATGTTAATACCCGATATGAAATGTAACTTGTGTTGCTATTGATGGCTATCGAAATTATAGCAATGGGGATTACAAAATCCTGTAATATCGCTGGCTTGTTATTTCCCCTTTCGTAAACCTGCGTGTGAAATGTTGTAGACAGTGTTGTCACTGATGTCTGTCGAAATGACGAAAAGAGAGAGCGGAACTTTCTTTTATGCTGCTGACTTTGTTTTTTTCTTTCGCCGTCCATCTAGTGGATAGCGAAGGTTCGGGTTACCATCGAACATTCCAGTAAACATATGTGATCAAAGGAGCTACAAGGTTTCCTGTTACCATCGAACATTCCAGTAGACCGTCATTTTTTCCGTTTTCCGTCGTTCCTTAGTTGCTTCAAAATTCATGGAGGTGTATTCCGTCTATGCAAGTAAATGAATGGCAGCTTGATTTTTTGCCATGCGCATTTCGCTTCTTCAGTGGCCCGTAATACATGTTTCTTTTTATGCATATAATAATTGTATTGTGTAGTAGTTAGAATATGTTACTACGTTACATTTTATCATGTTTTTCTCTTTGCTAAAGATGCTTCATAAATTAAAAAAAATCCAGTTTGTGATACTTTAAACAGTTTATACCGGGCAACTACACAAATACCGCCATCTACCCTTTCTGAACTTGACCTTGTCATTGAGCTATCAGAACTCAATTTTCTACTAGTCTCTCTCCATTACTGCCGAACGCTGAAAAAATGCTGCTATACCGCTGCAGACAGTCATTTCCGGGAGAAATGTTGCTGCGTAGAGGTAGAGCTCGACCTAGACTAGAACTTGTAACTGAAATGCAATGTCATATTTTTATAGGAGTTGTAACTGCGTTTAAAACTTATGGTAAATTAGTTCTGTTTGTTGAAGCAATCTCGTTGGCACCTACGAAGTTCGGAAGGAATCGATTGGCAAGTTCTGAGTTGCCACATGAGGACTTTTCAGAGGCCTTTGATTAGAAGAGCAGTACCTGGGAGACGAGAGACCAGTGTCGAATCGCGATCTGGTGCAGTTTTAGATTACCTCGAATATACAGCGAACCTAGCTGTATCTTAAAGAGCAAGAAATTCTGTTTCATTTCAGTCTTAAAAGTATCTTCGATGGCTACGTGTGAATGCATAATAGCTGAGAGTGTTGACAGCACAGCAGTACAGCACAAATCTGCCATGTCAAGTGGTGATGCAATATGTTTACGTCACCTCTTCAGAGCACCCGACTGTATGCTTAAGGATTACAGTTTTAGCTATGAAAAGGAGTTGGTAAAAAGGCATCGAGACATCGTTTAATGAACCAGCTAGTGTCGAGGGTTATCAGTAAATTGAACAAGACTCAAACTGAACGCAGGTACCGAGGTGAATTAATGCTCGTCCTTTTGTTCTTCATTGGCTGCGATAATACAGTGAAGTGACTAAAGTCATAGGCTAGCGATACGCACATATACAGATGGCGATAGCATCGCTTACAAAAGATATAAAAGGGCAGTGCATTGGCGGAGCTGTTATTTTTACCCAGTAGATTCGTGTGAAAATGTGTCCGGTATGATTACGGTCTCACGACGGGAATTAACAGATTCTGAACGCGGAATAGTAGTTGGAGCTAGACGCAGGGGCATTCCACTTCGAAAGTTGTTAGGGAATTCGGTATTCCGAAATCCCCAGTGTCAAGAGTGTGCCGAGAACACCAAACTTCAAGCGTTACCCCTCAAATTTCAGGTGTTACCCCTCACCAGGAACAATGCAGTGACCGACAGCCTTCAGTTAACGGCCGAGAGCATCGGCGATTGCACAGAATTGTGAGTTCTAACAGACAAGCAACACTGCGTGAACTAATCGCAGAAATCAATGTGGGACTTACGAAGAAAATATCTGTTAGGGCAGTGCGACGAAATTTGTCGTTAATGGATTATTGCAGCAGACCACCGACGCAAGTGTCTTGCTAACAGCACGACATCGCCTGCAGTGCCTCTCCTCGGCTCGTGACCATAACGGTTAGGTGCTAGACAACTTGGAAACCGTGGCCTGGTCAGATGAGTCCCGATTTCAGTTGGTAATGGATGATGGTGGGGTCGAGTGTAGCGAGCGTAGACCGCATGAAGAAATGGACCCAAGTTGTCAACAATGCACTGTACAAGGCTCCATAACGGTGTGGGCTGCGTTTACATGGAGTGCACTGTCTCCTCAAGTCCAACTAGGCCGATCGTTGACTGGAAATTGTTATGTTCGGCTTGCTAGGGACCATTTTCAGCCATTCATGGACTTTATATACAAACCAATGATGGAATATCTGTGGATAGCGATGCACCATGTCACCGGGCCACAACTGTTCGCGACTGGTTTGATGAACATTCTGGACAATTCGAGAGAATGCTGTGTCTTCCCAGATTGCCCGACATGAAGCACAACGAATATTTTTGGCACATAACCGGAAGGTCAGTTCGTGCACAAAATTCTGCATCGGCAACACTTTCGCAATTATGGACGGTTTGCAAAAGAAGGTCCGCCAGATACCCCATGACGTTTGTTACCTCAGTGTAAGAAGTTATAAGGTATTAATTATCAACTCGAAAAAAAGTTACTTACTTAATTTTTCGTTTGTTTGCAGTTATGGATAAGACTGACTTCCTCGCGCCACAGTGCTGTAGCACGCCACCAGAGGAGCCAAGACAAAATTTCGCAGCTCACTGAAGGAGAACAAAAATGATGCAAAGTCAGCTTCGGATTGGCGGAAGTGAACGGCAAAAATGCGCCATCGTATTATGACCCCGTGCTTGGGTGACACAGACGCTGCCGTAGTGGTCAAACAATTCTGAATGATGAATAACAAAGTGGCAGGGAATATTTATCAGAAGTCTGGGAATCGCCCTAGTGCTCGAAAACTGGAATATCACAATCGAGGCTATAGTGGGAAAAGTGAAAATCAGTGAGAGTTCAGCTTTCAACATCTTGCACCCCATTTTGAGGGAGGTAAATGTTCGTCTCCCACTGTGTTCCGTGACCGCTCACAGCCATTCAAAAGATGCGCCGAACCATGACAGCAGCGGAGATGCTGCAGCTGTCAGGTTAGGGACAGTAATTTCATCCCTACTCCTAATTTTGCCCGCCCCCCCCCCCCCCCCCCCCTATGAATTTACAGTTTCCACATTTGGTAACTGATGTTTAACTGTGAGCAAATGTGTGACACCATTTGCCTGTTGTGTTGAGAGAGTATGTGGTGTGCAGCATGTTTTGCACCCTTTATGAGGGAACTCATTGTTTTTAATGCTGAGTGATCAGCGAGGCAGGCTGCCAAGCGGAGGACCCGAGTTCGGTTCCCGGTACTTCCAAACATTTTTCCTTTGTCAGAGGATTGGTCCTGGGGTGCACTCAGGTTCTTGATGGTAATGGTAGAGCTACGTGGCCGAGTAACAGCGGCTCCGCGGTCTGGAAACTCTGCAAAACGCCCGGGATAGCAGTGTGCTGACCATGTGCCCCTCGACACCCCATCCGCATGACGCCGCAAGGCAGAGGATGACACGGCGGCCGGTAGACATCCCTTGGGACTTCACGGCCTGGAGAGGAGCTCGTTTTTCGAATTAGTGTAGCAGTCAAATTAAACAGCCTGTAATTCCTTGTGTGAGGACTGATTTGTGTTCTAATACTGGGCTGTCTTTCGATCGTGTGTTGTTGTTTCGGGGCGTGTAATCGCTGTAGACAAGCTGATGTGACGTGTGTCACTGCAGCGGACATTATAACAAACCTGGGGAGGTACGTACTTTCGTCTCGCTTGCAATTACTGTTTTCGTCCTGTGAAGGAAATCTTGAAGTGTTATTAAAATTTAGTTTTATTTGCTATTCATAAAGATTATTTTAAATTTTCCAGATGGGAATATGGTCTTCATCTACATGGACGAAGAATTCCAAGTGCTGTACATGTTTTGAAGACTGAAAATAATTTGAAAACATTGTTCATTCACAGCCTTCAGTGATTTACAACAGTGAAGGCGTTTGGCTTCGTTAGAAAGGAAAAACAGATTTAAATTAATTGTACTTTTAATACTTCTTACGGGGGACGAAATTACGAACACTTTTTTGTATTTCTGTTTTTGTAGTGTTAATGTTAAGTCAAAAAGTGACTACAATACTTTATAACAATTTAACTGTGACTTGTCTTGAAATAGAGAGTTTATCCAGGAATATTTACACCAATTTTTAGACTTTTGCCATAACCATTCGGGGATTATGCAGGTCCTAACCTACTGAGATGATGAAATTTGGGCCTCCTATTTTATCAGGAGAGTTCAGTTCAAATAATTTTTTAACCCTCAAATCACCATGGGCAATTGCTCGCTGTGTCAGTATGACCTCGAGACGATGACCAAAGCAAGCAGTGGAAACCTGTGGATTCAGCTCCGCCGAAAAAAGTGAAGCCCACATCATAGTTAAGCAAGGTGATGCTACTCATTTTATGGACTGCCATAGTGTGCTGCCTATAGATTATACTCGTAAGCGACAAACCGACACAGGAGCATAATATCAAAATGTCATGACAAGGTTACGGGAAGCTGTCAAAACGGTGTGTCATGGGGAGCTGTCCAACGGGTGTTTTTGCCCCACGACCGTCCTCCAGCTCGTTCCGTACATTACGCAGTCACACACACCACTTCTTTGGGCTTTCAAATTTGATCTCATCGGTTCCCCCCATTCCCCCCATTTACTGACTTCTTCCTATTTTCTCGGATGGATAAATCATAGCATGGCAGGCGTTTCCAGAATGACGACAAAGTAATTTTCGATGTAGAATTTGCAGACTTCTACAACCAAGGTCATCCTCAAGCCACGAATCGTTGGGAAAATGTGTCGCAATGAAGAGTGAACATATAGAGAACGGCTAACGCCGCCGACAAGTTTCATGGTCGTAGCCGGACGTTTTTGTGGTGATAATGAAAACTTTATGACAACACCTCGTATAGCCAATGGCTACCTCATGCAGCTATGACTGAAGTTTTTCGTATACTCTAGAACGATCAGCACTGTGGCCACATCCAATTATGACCTGGTTTTACGATAGTCACCGGGTTGTATCACCGAGTATATGGGCAGATGACTGTGTGAGCGCTATTGTGAGGAAACGAAATGTCCTTCCAGCCGACATTATGGGAAGAGCTGTAAAATACTCGTTTGGGTTGGCACAGCGGCGCGATGCGACCAGCCTAAAGGAGAACAAATTGGAGGGTCAGTGCCGGACTGTGTCTGGCCTCATTCCTCAGTAGTGGAAGATGGTACACAAATTCTTCCCACGCGGTCGTCAATGGCCTGGTGTTCTTCGGACAAATATCGATACCTGAAAGCGATATCTGATCTCTGGGGCGGCCAATCAGGCCCCAACATGTATACTTTGGTTCACTATACTACTGATATAGCCTACGAGCTATCAAATACGAGTAAGATATCAGACTGGTCCTTCTAGTTTTGGATACTGAATTTCCGTAGCTGCACTTAGGTTAACAGAAAGGTTACACCAACATGCAAAAAAAAAAAAAAAAAAAAAAAAAAAAAAAAAAAAAAAAAAAGCCTTTAAGAAAGGAATCCACATCCTACACGTTACTTCTGCTAAAGACTCTGTCTTTCTTGATTAAATTATGTGCTAATCTAAATTCGATTGTCTCCTTTATTACCTTGTCCCAGAAATTAGTCGTCTGCACCACAATCTTGGTATCTTGGTATTTCATTTCATGTTCAAAGGTGAGGCAGTGTTCGGTGTCAACTGATTCAGTTCGCTGTTTGAGTCGCGTGTAACGCTTCCGTTCTTTACATCATTCTTCAACAATTCTCATAGTGTATCCAACTGATTCAGTTCGCTGTTTGAGTCGCGTGTAACGCTTCCGTTCTTTACATCATTCTTCAACAATTCTCATAGTGTATCCAACATTGGAAATACCATATTCGGACGGTATGTGATATAGTTGCGTATGTGTGGAACATGTGAAGAACTGAAGAACAAAGATTACCAAGGGAAATGTTGCGAAATAGAAATGCAGAAATAGCATTTGAAGGAAATTTTCGAATTAAAACTTTTAAAACAGTATTTAAGGTTTATTATTTAATTATGTAAAAAACTGATATACGGTTTATGAGTTACTGAAATATCAAAGAAAAAGAAAGGATTAAAATCATTATGATATTGAACACGATTTATTAATGTCGCTTGAGGAACTATATTTTTCTATATAAAAAAGAGCAAAAAGTTGAGACTCATATCTCAGCAAAAATCAATATTTAAATTTTAAATAGAGCATATTGTAACCATAAGCAAAACTTGTTTGTTAGGAGAATGCAAAATAACGAAAGGAAAATAACTACTAATCAAATCATACAAAGTAATTACGTGTACATCTTTTAAGAAGGCTCGCAGCCACAGTGTTATTTTATAGTCTTGCTGTGCGAGCCCCGACATGGCTGCTGCGGTATTACTCTATCACATTTCTTTGTCAAAGAAATGTCACTAAATATTCATCATATTTCTCGGACAAAGATCTTTGACGTGCCGCAAATTGGGGTATTACACTGTTATCAAATATTTCGGCATAGCTGCTTGAGAATGGCTGGAACGTGGCAACAGAAGAACCGCATGGTATCACGAGAAACTGTTATTTGTAATGCTGTTAGTTTCATAGTCCACAGTCACTAAACGAGGTTGTGAGTTTTCCAACACAAATACGAAATGTAATTAAACTAATGTACGTCCTCCTATTAATGTTAACAAATAATGATAAAACCTGAGTACAATGCACTGTATTGCCAATTCATATTACAACTGCTGACGGCAGAACGCGAAGCTAAGTTTTGTTTACATACTGACGGGACCGAAGGCGTCCTACAATATTCTACAGTACACGTATGAACCACGTGGACGGTCATTAGCGTTAGTGTCATAGTGCGTTACCACTGCTGTGTATGCTTAGCGTCTGCTGAAATGTACAGTGCTCGCGTAAATATACGTTATTGAGGAGTACGCTCAGACGGGGAAGTATCGAGTAACACTTTGCCCTCCGCACGTCTAGTACAAATTTATTAGTTTGGCGCCGGCGGATTACTTGGCTTGTCGCCGGCCGCTTGTCACCTTTCGTGGATGACAAGCTTCAAATACATTGACTTTTGCGCGCTTTAATTTTCCGGAAATCCTCTATTTTCCCTATCGTTCCACAAACTCGAAATTTCTTTTCAAGTAACTTCTCTGCAAGTTCTACACTGTTACAATAGTTATCCATGCAGAGGTGATGCCACTTTCCTTCAGAAGGTGTCAGTAGTTCCATCACCGTTTTTGCTCAAGGCTGTCCAGCGCCGGAATATATCTTGAATGAGGAAATGCATCCCGTACTCGAATCACACAGCATCCGAATGAGTATGCCGGATTTCGTAATTTTCGACGGATTGTAAACTTTAAAATTTAACCGTCCACACCACGGTATCATTCCTTCATCAGTTGAGATGTGTTGACTTAGATTAAACGTTTCTTTAAACTTTTTGTAAAAATAATCAATTACGAATTGCCCTTTGGCAAGCCGGTCGGCATTATCCAGTTTATTGTTGCTTTCGGAAAAATGTAAAAATGATAATATTTGTCTGAATCGGTTGCGGGACTTCGTTTTGCGAAATATCGATGTGTCTATCAACGGATTCGTTGACCAACAGTCATTGATCCTTGCTTTTCTTACAATTCCCATATGGATAGCAAGCCCAAACCATTTTCTAAGTTCGGGTCCCGTAACGTCGACAAATTTGGCATTTTTTAAATCCAATTTCCTTCTATTGCAATGTTGACTGTAGTACTTTTTGGATTCGTTGCTAATATATTCAAATACATCGTTCCCAGTTTACAATTGTACGATATCCTCGACGCTCTGTGTATCTTTGGGAAATATGTTTGGAACCGGGGATCCTTCAAATTTATTATTGGTCCTCCGTAAATCAAAGTCTGACCACTGTGCACTGTCTTCTTCGTCTGATTCAGCCGAATCCATTGGCAACCGTAGCGTTCGCCGAATTCTTCATGGAAGTATTTCACTATCTTCCTACATTTCAGCTCCACTTTCATTTTTTGGATATCCAATGTCTTCTTCCCAATCGGCTAAGTCGTCCAGAACGTCAGACAAGACGTCCGCGCATTCATTGTAAATAATCCTATTGTCTCTTTCGTCTGTCATGATCAAAGGGCACAAGTACTTATAAAAACAAAACACTTGTTGACGTGTGTAACTAGTTGTTGTTGTTGTTGTGGTCTTCAGTCCTGAGACTGGTTTGATGCAGCTCTCCACGCTACTCTATTATGTGCAAGCTTCTTCATCTCCCAGTAACTACTGCAACCTACATCCTTCTGAATCTGCTTAGTGTATTCATCTCTTGGTCTCCCTCTACGATTTTTACCCTCCACACTGCCCTCCAATGCTAAATTTGTGATCCCTTGATGCCTCAGAACATGTCCTACCAACCGATCACTTCTTCTAGTCAAGTTGTGCCACAAACTCCTCTTCTCCCCAATTCTATTCAATACCTCCTCATTAGTTATGTGATCTACCCATCTAATCTTCAGCACTCTTCTGTAGCACCACATTTCAAAAGCTTCTATTCTCTTCTTGTCCACACTATTTATCATCAATGTTTCACTTCCATAGATGGCTACACTCCATACAAATACTTTCTGAAACGACTTACTGACACTTAAATCTATACTCGATGTTAACAAATCTCTCTTCTTCAGAAACGCTTTCCTTGCCATTGCCAGTCTACATATTATATCCACTCTACTTCGGCCATCATCAGTTATTTTGCTCCCCAAATAGCAAAACTCCTTTATTACTTTAAGCGTCTCATTTCCTAATCTAATCCCCTCAGCATCACCCGACTTAATTCGACTACATTCCATTATCCTTGTTTTGCTTTCGTTGATGTTCATCTTATATCCTCCTTTCAAAACACTATCCATTCCGTTCAACTGCTCTTCCAAGTCCTTTGCTGTCTCTGACAGAATTTCAATGTCATCGGCAAACCTCAAAGTTTTTAATTCTTCTCCATGAATTTTAATACCTACTCCGAATTTTTCTTTTGTTTCCCTCACTGCTTACTCAATATACAGATTGAACAACATCGGGGAGAGGCTACAACCCTGTCTCACTCCCTTCCCAACCACTGCTTCCCTTTTGTGGCCCTCGACTCTTATAACTGCCATCCGGTTTCTGTACAAATTGTAAATAGCGTTTCGCTCCCTGTATTTTACCCCTGCCACCTTCAGAATTTGAAAGAGAGTATTCCAGTCAACATTTTCAAAAGCTTTCTCCAAGTCTACAAATGCTAGAAACATAGGTTTGTCTTTTCTTAATCTAGCTTCTAAGATAAGTCGTAGGGTCAGTATTGCCTCAAGTGTTCCAATATTTCTACGGAATCCAAACCGATCTTCCCCGAGGTCGGCTTCTACTAGTTTGTCCATTCGTTTGTAAAGAATTCGCGTTAGTATCTTGCAGCCGTGACTTATTAAACTGATAGTTCGGTTATTTTCACATCTGTCAACACCTGCTTTCTTTGGGATTGGAATTATTATATTCTTCTTGAAGTCTGAGGGTATTCCGCCTGTCTCATATGTCTTGCTCACCAGATGGTAGAGTTTTGTCAGGACTGGCTCTCCCAAGGCTGTCAGTAGTTCTAATGGAATGTTGTCTACGCCCGGGGCCTTGTTTCGACTCAGGTCTTTCATTGCTCTGTCAAACTCTTCACGCAGTATCATATCTCCCATTTCATCTTTATCTACATCCTCTTCCATTTCCATAATATTGTCCTCAATTACATAGCCCTTGTATAGACCCTCTATATACTCCTTCCACCTTTCTGCTTTCCCTTCTTTGCTTAGAACTGGGTTTCCATCTGAGCTCTTGATATTCCTACAAGTGGTTCTCTTATCTCCAAAGGTCTCTTCAATTTTCCTGTAGTCGGTATCTATCTTACCCCTGGTGAGACAAGCCTCTACATCCTTACATTTGTCCTCTAGCCATCCCTGCTTTGCCATTTTGCACTTCCTGTCAATCTCATTTTTGAGACGTTTGTATGCCTTTTTGCCTGCTTCATTTACTGCATTTTATATTTTCTCCTTTCATCAATTAAATTCAATATTTCTTCTGTTACCCATGGATTTCCAGCAGCCCTCATCTTTTTACCTACTTGATCCTCTGCTGCCTTCATTACTTCATCCCTCAGAGCTACCCATTCTTCTTCTACTGTATTTCTTTCCCCCATTCCTGTCAATTGCTCCCTTATGCTCTCCTTGAAACTCTGTACAACCTCTGGTTCTTTCAGTTTATCCAGGTCCCATCTCCTTAAATTACCACATTTTTGCAGTTTCTTCAGTTTTAATCTACAGTTCATAACCAATTGATTGTGGTCAGAGTCCACATCTGCCCCTGGAAACGTCTTACAATTTAAAATCTGGTTCCTAAATCTCTGTCTTACCATTATATAATCTATCTGATACCTTCTAGTTGTATCTCCAGGATTCTTCCATGTATACAACCTTCTTTTATGATTCTTGAACCAAGTGTTAGCTATGATTAAGTTGTGCTCTGTGCAAAATTCTACCAGGCAGCTTCCTCTTTCATTTCTTCCCTCCAGTCCATATTCACCTACTACGTTTCCTTCTCTCCCTTTTCCTACTACCGAATTGCAGTCACCCATGACTATTAAATTTTCAGATCCCTTCACTATCAGGATAATTTCTTTTATTTCATCATACATTTCTTCAATTTCTTCTTCATCTGCAGAGCTAGTTGGCATATAAACTTGTACTACTGTGGTAGGCATGGGCTTCGTGTCTATCTTGGCCACAATAATGCGTTCACTATACTGTTTGTAGTAGCTTACCCACACTCCTATTTTTTTTATTCATTATTACCCCTATTTGATTTTGTATTTATAACCCTGTATTCGCCTGACCAAAAGTCTTGCTCTTCCTGCCACCGAACTTCACTAATTCCCACTATATCTAACTTTAACCTATCCATTTCCCTTCTTAAATTTTCTAACCTGCCTGACCGATTAAGGGATCTAACATTCCACGCTCCAATCCGTTGAACGCCAGTTTTCTTTCTCCTGATAACGACGTCGTCCTGAGTAGTCCCCGCCCAGAGATCTGACTGGGGGACTATTTTACCTCTGAAATATTTTACCCAAGAGGACGCCATAAACATTTAACCATACAGTAAAGCTGCATGTCCTTGGGAAAAATTACGGCCGTAGTTTCCCCTTGCTTTCAGCCGTTCGCAGTACCAGCACAGCAAGGCTGTTTTGGTTAGTGTTACAAGGCCAGATCATTCAATCATCCAGACTGTTGCCCCTGCAACTACTAAAAAGGCTGCTGCCCCTCTTCAGGAACCACACATTTGTCTGGCCTCTCAACAGATACCCCTCCATTGTGGTTGCACCTACCGTACGGCTATCTGTATCGCTGAGGCACGCAAGCCTCCCCACCAACGGCAACGTCCATGGTTCATGGGGCGGGTGGGGGGGGGTGTGTGTAATTATTGTTACCTAAACAAAACACCAACATAATGCAAAAGAGACTAATGTGCTGTCGACGGCTGCTGCACAATACTATGTACATGACATCACTTTGGTGTCTCCGGCCTCTGTGCGATACTATGCAGACGACACCATTGTGGTGTTGCCGGCCACTGCGCGATACTTTGCACACGACACCACTTTGGTGTCGCCGGCCACTGACCGATACTATGCAGACGACACCGCTGTGGTGTCGCTGGACGGCAGTGTTAATAACGTAGTTCAGTTCCATCGAGAAGATGAATGGAAAGATTTGCTAACACCGTTAGATGGGGCTCTAGAGAGAGCAGCGGTCGTGGCAGGAAAGAGTGTAAGATCGTGCATAAAGTTGTGAATGATGTTAGGAAATCCAGACGGAGGATACAGTCAGTAATTCCACGGGGAAACGATCCAGTTTCTGGCAAATTTGAAGGATGGGGGTTTCGTTTCAAAAAATGTAAAATAGACTAACATTTCTGATTCAGATGGAGGACATCGTAGCTTGGCATGCATGCTTTCTTAGAACTTAGAGAGAAAACGAGAAAGATGTGAAGAAACATGTCGTGTATACTGATGAAACGTGGGTGCAAACACATTATACTGTCAGTAAATGTTGGCAGCATAGTAACATAGCAGGTACGCGGAAAAATGAAATTTCTGGACAAAGAGCAAAAGTGGCTCATGCGGGAGGAGAAATATGGTTCACTGAGGGTGCATAGCTCAACTATGATTCTAGATCAACATTGGAAAACTACCAAAACGAATGAACAACGAAAATTATATAAAATTGTTGCAAGGGCGCCTATGACAAATATTCCAGCTGGAACGTATTTTCGTAAAGCAGATACATAAGCCGGCCGGAGTGGCCGTGCGGTTATAGGCACTACAGTTTGGAGACGAACGACCGCTACAGTTGTAGGTTCGAATCATGCCTCGGGTGTGGATGTGTGTGATATCCTTAGGTTAGTTGGGTTTAATTAGTTCTAAGTTCTAGACGACTGATGACCTGAGAAGTTAAGTCGCATAGTGCTCTGAACCATTTGAACCAGATACATAATCATGGTTGACTAAGCATAAAATTCCGTTCGGTACGGATTTAACACCCAGCAAGCTCTTGAAAGTTGTGAAACATTAAAAATCCGAGCCAGAATACAGTAGACAGAGTACTAAAAGAATCTGGGAAATGAATTGCAGTGTTACACATTCCACTTGACAACTGTGATCTGAGCCCCATCGAACTTATCTGGAATTTAATGAAACTCAAGGTTATCGAGCAACGTTGGCAGCGTTATTCTTTCCCAGCTTAAACAAACTGCTACGGCCGCAATACAGAGCATTACGAAAGACGACTGGAAGAAGGTGTGTGACAAAGTGAAAACTATTGTGAACGAATACTGGCACAGAGGTGCACTGATGGACGAAGCTACTGGGAGCGTAATTATTCAACTTCAGCCACACATTACAGTGACATTTAGTCCCGTGGTTCTGATGATACATCACAGGAGGCAGATTAAGACTCGACAGAGACAGGTACTTCGTACGTCAGCAACAGCTCTACCGAGTCAGCAGTGAGGCAGAAGTGCTAGGTGTTCAGCCCTTACATATGTATTAAAAGCTGTTGAAAACACTGCATTAACTTTTTTCACTGGGTTACCTTTTATGTTCCTGTCTCTTTTTTCATTTGAAATCCTTGTGTATGTGTTTATGAATATTTTCATTTATCCAGCATAATAATTAAACATTTGAAAATGCTGATGCATTCATTAAAAAACAGTAGTAAAATAATCAGTTTCCCTCGGTTGTGCAATGCGGTCATAAATGTATTTTTCGCTACAAGATTTAAAAATGTAGTGATCAGATTCATCTCTATAAAGATTTGAAAGTAAAGAAAATGTTACAGCACCTGACAAGATTGAAACCCACAAGCTATTGCACAGTAAGTATACGTGTTGTCCACTGCACCACGTCAGCTAACAGCATGTACTATTATTTTAATGGTATATATTCTCGCATGAAATTTCGAAACTTTCTTTTTTTTCGTTCGTTACTTGCAAATGATGGCCCATGAGGGTGAATCGCTCTAGGATGTGATACCTGGGTCCCTAACCTACACCACAATATATATGGTTTCAAAAGTCGATCCCCTACCAGTGGGGACCTCTCTCTGTTAGTTATTAGATTGTACACCAGAATTTCTATTTCACTTTTGTTTATTAAGCGTTCCTATAGACTAATGTATTAACAGCGAATGTACTTTTATCTGCTGCACGCCCAAATCAAGTTAGGAGGGATATCCACAAAGTACATTACATTTTGGAATTAAAAATAAATAAAGAATTGGAAATTTTTTTTATTATATACAGATGAAAGCCACACTAAATACTACTTTTCTACATAGTTGCCATTTAAATTAGGGCACTTATCGTAGCGATGGACGAGCTTGAAATTCCTTCGTCGTAAAATTCGGCCGCCTACGCCTTCAACCACGTGGTTACCTCTTCTTGAAGCTGTGCGTCATCAGCAAAACGCTGCATAGCCAACCACTTCTTCATTACTGGGAATAAGTGGAAGTCGCTCGCTGCCAGGTCGGGACTGTACGGCGGATGAGGAAACAACTCCCACTTAAAAGATTCGAGAACTTCACAAGTGGCATTTGCCGTGTGGGCCCGGGCGTTGTCGTGAATCAGCAAGATCTTTGAGCCCAACTTTCCCCTGCGCATGTTTTGTATTGCTCTTCTGAGGTTGTGCAGAGTTTGGCAATATCTTTGAGAGTTTATTGTAGTGCCTCTTTGCAGGAAATCCACAAAAATCACACCTTTTCTGTCCCAAAAGACAGTCGCCATCACCTTCCTTGCCGACATTGTCTGCATGCATTTCTTGGGTTTTTGGGGGGAATTTGTGTGCCCCCATTGCACTGACTGCAATTTTATCTCGCAGTTCACATGCTTAACCCATGTTTCGTCACCAGTAATGATACGATCGAGTAATAAGTCGGCATCTTTCTCGTAAGCGTCCAAACACGTTAACGCTGCAGCCATTCGCTGATTTTTGTGAATCTCTGTCAAGATTTTTGGTATCCATCTTGCACAAAACTTGTGGTAACCAAGCTTTTCGGTAATGATTTCGTGCAACAAACTTCGTGAAATTTGTGGAAAACTCATAGAGAGTTCCGTTATTGTGAAATTACGGTTTTCACGGACCGCGGCATCGACTTTTTCGACAAGTTCGGCAGTCACTATGCTGGGTCTTCCACTTCGCTCTTCGTCGTGAACGTTAGTTCGGCCATTTTTAAATTTTATGACCCATTGACGCACTCCACCTTCAGTGATTATGTTATCCCCATACACTTCACAAAGCTGCCGATAGATTTCTATCGGTGTACAGTTTTTTGCAGTCAGAAACCTTATTACAGCACGCACTTCACACTTCGCGGCATTCTCAATTAACGCTGACATTTCAAACTGTCGCAGTAACTCAACGGAGTACAGCACGAACCTCTCACTAGCACGGCAGGATGCCGACTGAGCGGCGCAATGCCATGACACCAAGATGGCCGCGCTAGCCCCACCCCTAACGGACACAAACGAAAACGTAATGTACTTTGTGGATAGCCCTCGTATTAGATCCAGAACCAACAGTTTTATTTTAAGTTCACACGACTTTCTGTACAAGAATGTGTTATTATCAAACGTATTACGCGTTCGCTTCAGTCATTAGATCGTAAGACTACAGTTCTTTTTCAATTTCCCACGTTTTCCTGTAGAAGAATATATTAAAAGAGAATTTACCGGTGACTCTTAAAAGCGCGCACAGCTGCAGTGTTCGACCGTAAAACAGCAGTTTTATATTATTATTGTTCATTTCGATTGTTTTTGAATACAAGATTGTGTTAACAGAATGTATATTTGTTTTATCTGCTACACGTATACCAAGTACAGTTCACGAACCGTGTTACATTTACACTGAGCGCAGTTGTACCGTTCGGGGTCATCCGAAACAACCAATAGCAGCAAACATCAACAGTTCGCAGCGCGCCCAGCTAAAACGGCAATTGTAAACTGAACGGGTAATACACAGTTCACAGTAGCTGGGTCGTAAATGTATCATCGAAAGTCCATCCACATGAAAAATGAATATTAGCTGACGTGCGTTTAAGTTCAAAAAGATCTGATTGTGAGCATATCCGAGTGCTTGCCAAGTAGGCCTTCTTTCTGATACTTAAGCCGTTTATAATTCGTTTCGCGAATTTCACACTCGTTGTAATACATTCGAAACTAGGAACGATCTTTACATTCTCGGACATTACCTGCTATTTATTCTTATAAAAGACGTTTCAGCCTTGTCTTTGCTTCTATGCCTTGCGTGTATCTATCAAGTCTCTCTTTCCCGGCTGCAACATTTACTTTCCTAGCATGTTCACCTGTGACGCTTTCACCTTTACCTGTACAACTTAACCTACAGCTAGCAAATGTTCCACTACATTTAGCAGGAAACTCAGTTCCTATTCACTCTCAGCTATCACTGCTGTATCATCAGTGAATGGTATTGTGCTCACTTTCTGTCCTTGACAAACAACAACAGTTCCTTGGTTCCCTTTCGCATGGAACAAATAAACATCAATGGTGATAATGAATTTGCCTTATATCTTTTCCGGTTTTGAATCTTATACAAGTCTGCCTGTGCAGACTAGTTTAATTCGATTTGAAGAGACAGTGGCGTTCCATCAAACTGTCTAAAAAAAGAAAAACATTTTACTTCATCCCAAAGTGTAAAAGGCCTTTTCATCTTTATGGTGTTACAATAAGCTCCGAAATACGACCTCCTTTGCGTTCTGAATTTGCTTTCCCACTCATTATACACAACACATAATGGTTTCACAGTGTTTTTACACATGACAGCCGCTTTCAGGAAACAGAAGACGATCGCTTTCTTTGATAGCATCTGAGGAGGCGCTAGATTTGATCAACACAATTTGACGAAAGGTAACATCTGACAGAAGTTCCCTATTGCACTACGTCAAATATATTTGACAGAGCAATTTTGTCTAAGAAATTTCACACTGAAATACCGGTCTAACAGACGACTGAAACAGTCAACTCGCCTTATACAGTTATGTAACTGGATTCCTGAATTCCTGTCAGAGAGGTCATAGTTCGTAGTAATTGATGGAAAGTCATCGAGTAAAACAGAAGTGATTTCTGGCGTTCCCCAAGGTAGTGTTATAGGCCCTTTCCTTCCTTCTCTACATAAACGATTTGGGAGACAATCTGAGCAGCCGTCTTAGGTTGTTTCCAGATGAAACTGTCGTTTATCGACTAATAAAGTCATTACAAGATCAAAACAAATTGCAAAACGATCCAGAAAAGGTATCTGTATGGTGCGAAAATTGGCAATTGACACTAAATAACGAAAAGTGTGAGGTCATCCACATGAGTGCTAAAAGGAATCCGTTAAACGTTGGGTACACGATAAATCAGTCAAATCTAAAGGCTGTAAATTCAACTAAATACCTGGGAATTACAATTACGAATAAATTAAATTGGAAAGAACACATAAAAAATGTTGTGAGGAAGGCCAACCAAAGACTGTGTTTTATTGGCAGGACACTTAGGAAATGTAACAGATCTACTAAGGAGACTGCTTACACTACACTTGTCTGTCCTCTTTTAGAATACTCCTGCGTGGTGTGGATCCTTACCAGATAGGATTGACGGAGTACATCGAAAAAGTTCAGAGAAAGGCAACACGTTTTGTATTACCGCGAAATAGGGCAGAGAGAGTCACTGAAATTATATAGTATTTGGGGTCCACATCATTAAAAAAAAAAAGGCATTTTTCGTTGCGGCGGAATCTTCTTACGTAATTCCAGTCACCAACTTTCTCCTCCAAATGCAAAAATATTTTGTTGACACCGTCCTACGTAGGGAGAAACGACCACCATGATAAAATAAGGGAAATCAGAGCTCGTAAGAAAAGGTATACAGGGTGTTCCATTGATCGTGACCGGGCCAAATATCTCACGAAATAAGCGTCAATCGAAAAAACTACAAAGAACGAAACTTGTCTAGCTTGAAGGGGGAAACCACATGGCGCTATGGTTGGCCCGCTAGATTGCGCTGCCATAGGTCAAACGGGTATCAACTGCGTTTTTTAAAATAGGAACCCCAATTTTTTATTATATATTCGTGTAGTACGTAAAGAAATATGAATGTTTTAGTTGGACCACTTCTTTCGCTTTGTAATAGATGGCGATGTAATAGTCACGAACATATGCCTCACAATTTTAGACGAACAGTTGGTAACAGGTAGGTTTTTTTAAATTAAAATACAGGGCGTAGGTACGTCTGAACATTTTATTTCAGTTGTTCCAATATGATACATGTACCTTTGTGAACTTATCATTTCTGAGAACTCATGCTGTTACAGCGTGATTACCTGTAAATACCACATTCATGCAATAAATGCTCAAAATGATATCCGTCAACCTCAATGCATTTGGCAATACGTGTAACGACATTCCTCTCAACAGCGAGTAGTTCGCCTTCCGTAACGTTCCCACATGCATTGACAATGTGCTGACGCATGTTGTCAGGCGTTGTCGGTGGATCACGATAGCAAATATCCTTCAACTTTCCCAGCAGAAAGAAATCCAGGGACGTCAGCTCCGGTGAACGTGCGGGCCATGGTATGGTGCATCGACGACCAATTCCACCTGTTACGAAATGTGCTATTCAATACCGCTTCAACCGCACGCGAGCTATGTGCCGGACATCCATCATGCTGGATGTATATAGCCATTCTGTCATGCAGTGAAACATCTTGTAGTAACATCGGTAGAACATTACGTAGGAAATCAGCGTACATTGCATCATTTGGATTGCCATCGATAAAATGGGGACCAATTATCCTTCCTCCCATAATTCCGCACCATACATTAACCTGCCAAGGTCGCTGATGTTCCACCTGTCGCAGCAATCGTGGATTTTCCGTTGCCCAATAGTGCATATAATGCCGGTTTACGTTATCGCTATTGGTGAATAACGCTTCGCCGCTAAATAGAATGCGTTCAAAAAATCTATCATCGTCCCGTAATTTGTCTTGTGCCCAGTGGCAGAACTGTACACGACGTTCAAAGTCGTCGTCATGCAATTCCTCGTGCATAGAAATATGGTACGGGAGCAATCGATGTTGATATAGCATTCTCAACATCGACGTTTTTGAGATTCCCGATTCTCGCACAATTTGTCTGCTACTGATGTGCGGATTAGCCGCGACAGCAGCTAAAACACTTACTTGGGCATCATCATTTGTAGCAGTTCGTGGTTGACGTTTCACATGTGGCTGAACACTTCCTGTTTCCTTAAATAACGTAACTATCCGGCGAACGGTCCGGACACTGGGATGATGTTGTCCAGGATACCGAGCAGCATACATAGCACACACCCGTTGGGCATTTTGATTACAACAGCCATACATCAACACGATATCGACCTTTTCCGCAATTGGTAAACGGTCCATTTTAACACGGGTAATGTATCACGAAGCGAATACCGTCCACACTGGCGGAATGTTACGTGATACCACGTACTTATACGTTTGTGACTATTACAGCGCCATCTATCAGAAAGCGAAAAAAGTGGTCCAACTAAAACTTTCATATTTCTTTACGTACTACACGAATATGTAATAAAAAAGGGGGGTTCCTATTTTAAAAAACGCAGTTGATATCCGTTTGACCTATGGCAGCGCCATCTAGCGGGCCAACCATAGCGCCATCTGGTTTCCCCCTTTAAGCTAGACAAGTTTCGTTCTTTGTAGTTTTTTCGTTTGACGCTTCTTATTTCGTGAGATATTTGGCCCGGTCACGACCAATGGACCACCCTGTAGGTGTTCATTCTTTCTGTGCGCTATACGAGATTGGAATAACAGAGAATTGTGAAAGTGGTTCGATGAACTCTCTTCCAGGCACTTAAACGTAATTTGCAGAGTAGCCATTTAGGTATAGATGTAGATGCAGTGTGTCACCCCCCCCCCCCCTTTTTATTTTCCCATCATCTGTCCCGTTTCCGCCCACCTGCTCGCGACTGTGGTATGTCATATTTTAGTGCAGTGTTCCAGTGACTGTTCAGTGTTGTTTCGTCTTTCCCCGTGTTGCGAACAGAAACCATGCTGTCGCTGGATGTGAATTTTATGTCTTGCGAACAGAAACCAAACTTTCGCCGTGTTTTTTAACTGACTGTCCATTATTTTACCTGCCTTCTTCATATGTATTTTATTAGCATCATCATCCCTTTGTTCTATGTTTTAAGTTCCACGAATTTTTCGCCATGTTATCCTTTGTCTCCGATTTTATCGCCTGTTTTTTTATTATATATTATCTTCATCTTTTTAAAACAAAGTCTGTAGGCTGAAGAGCGGCATACTAAGCTGCTGCCAGCCCGCCCCCTTCGGGGGGAATCGAAATTCAATAAAGAAAAAAAAAATAGTGTGATACAGGATATACTGACATGGAGAGCTGCATCAAATCAATTTTCGGACTATAGACTACAACAAAGTATATAGAGGTAATATTAAGAAGCGATATTAAATGGTACGATGAAATAAAATCGGTATTAGGGAAGGTGAATAGAGGGCTTGCATTTGTTGGAAGGGTTCTAGGAAAATGCAGTGTATCTGTAAATGAAACTGCATACAAGATGCTAAATCCAATCTCTGGAATCGTTATCATGTAGGCGTGATAACAGACATCGAACAAGTTCAGAAATGAGCTGCTAGGGACGTAGCAGGTCGGTAAAGTCCACGCGAGTGTGGAACAGAAATTTTTGTTAAGCTTAAATGTGAATCCTTGGAAGAAAGACAACGTAGTTCGCACGAAACCCTGTCGGTTAAATTTAGAGATCCTATACTGGAAAAAAGATTGTGCGACCTCTATGTTGCCATCATCGTATATCTCGCGTAAGGGCCATGATAATAAGATAAGAGAGAATAGAGCTCGTATAGAGGATCAGGTGGACAGCAGAGTTAATATTTCCCTCGCCCAGTGCACGAATGGAGTAGGACAGAAAATCGATATTTTCACGACTCACACTCTGCCATGCACTGTACCTTCGCTAGTGGAATGTATATGTGAACGCAACTGTGCGTTTGTGAAATACTATCTACCTACCCTGCAGTCTCAAGTTCCCCTTCTTCATCTACACTCCTGGAAATGGAAAAAAGAACACATTGACAACGGTGTGTCAGACCCACCATACTTGCTCCGGACACTGCGAGAGGGCTGTACAAGCAATGATTACACGCACGGCACAGCGGACACACCAGGAACCGCGGTGTTGGCCGTCGAATGGCGCTAGCTGCGCAGCATTTGTGCACCGCCGCCGTCAGTGTCAGCCAGTTTGCCGTGGCATACGGAGCTCCATCGCAGTCTTTAACACTGGTAGCATGCCGCGACAGCGTGGACGTGAACCGTATGTGCAGTTGACGGACTTTGAGCGAGGGCGTATAGTGGGCATGCGGGAGGCCGGGTGGACGTACCGCCGAGTTGCTCAACACGTGGGGCGTGAGGTCTCCACAGTACATCGATGTTGTCGCCAGTGGTCGGCGGAAGGTGCACGTGCCCGTCGACCTGGGACCGGACCGCAGCGACGCACGGATGCACGCCAAGACCGTAGGATCCTACGCAGTGCCGTAGGGGACCGCACCGCCGCTTGGCGCTGCAGTCCGGAACCGCGGGACTGCTACGGTCGCAGGTTCGAATCCTGCCTCGGGCATGGGTGTGTGTGATGTCCTTAGGTTAGTTAGGTTTAAGTAGTTCTAAGTTCTAGGGGACTTATGACCTAAGATGTTGAGTCCCATAGTGCTCAGAGCCATTTGAGCCATTTGAGCACCGCCAATTCCCAGCAAATTAGGGCCACTGTTGCTCCTGGGATATCGGCGAGGACCATTCGCAACCGTCTCCATGAAGCTGGGCTACGGTCCCGCACACCGTTAGGCCGTCTTCCGCTCACGCCCCAACATCGTGCAGCCCGCCTCCAGTGGTGTCGCGACAGGCGTGAATGGAGGGACGAATGGAGACGTGTCGTCTTCAGCGATGAGAGTCGCTTCTGCCTTGGTGCCAATGATGGTCGTATGCGTGTTTGGCGCCGTGCAGGTGAGCGCCACAATCAGGACTGCATACGACCGAGGCACACAGGGCCAACACCCGGCATCATGGTGTGGGGAGCGATCTCCTACACTGGCCGTACACCACTGATGATCGTCGAGAGGACACTGAATAGTGCACGGTACATCCAAACCGTCATCGAACCCATCGTTCTACCATTCCTAGACCGGCAAGGGAACTTGCTGTTCCAACAGGACAATGCACGTCCGCATGTATCCCGTGCCACCCAACGTGCTCTAGAAGGTGTAAGTCAACTACCCTGGCCAGCAAGATCTCCGGATCTGTCCCCCATTGAGCATGTTTGGGACTGGATGAAGCGTCGTCTCACGCGGTCTGCACGTCCAGCACGAACGCTGGTCCAACTGAGGCGCCAGGTGGAAATGGCATGGCAAGCCGTTCCACAGGACTACATCCAGCATCTCTACGATCGTCTCCATGGGAGAATAGCAGCCTGCATTGCTGCGAAAGGTGGATATACACTGTACTAGTGCCGACATTGTGCATGCTCTGTTGCCTGTGTCTATGTGCCTGTGGTTCTGTCAGTGTGATCATGTGATGTATCTGACCCCAGGAATGTGTCAATAAAGTTTCCCCTTCCTGGGACAATGAATTGACGGTGTTCTTATTTCAATTTCCAGGAGTGTATATACATACACGCAAGCCACCTTACGGTGCGTGGCGACGGGTTACCTGTGCCACTACTAGTCATTTCCTCTTCCGTTCCACTCGCAAATTGTGCGAGGGAGAAGAGATTGTCTACATGCATCCGTACGAATCCTAATCTCTCTGATCTTATCTTCAAGGTACTTACGTGAAATGTACGGTGGCAGCACCAGAATCGTATTACAGTCAGTTTCAAATGCCGGTTCTCGAAATTTTCTCAATACTGCTCCTCGAAAAGAACATCGCCTTCCCTCCAGTAATTCCCATTTGATTAACAAAATTCTCATGTATTGTTCCGCGTCAGTTGCACATTTTTTAATTGGATTACATGTTTCGATCGCTCTGGGTCATCATCAGATCTAAAACAAAGTAAAACTAAATATGTACCATACTAATATTTACAATGACTAGAAAAGAGAAGAACAGTACATAAACGTAGAATTTACCTAAGGAGTTGCGTCAGCAATCCGTCTTGCCTATTCGGAACCATATATCCGAGTACTACGGTTTGCAATTGCAGTCAGTGTTTCAAATTGGTACATGTTGGAGGTAGGGGGGAAAGGGGGAAGGGGAAATTGTGTGAGACTGATTGGGGGAGGGGAAAGTAAACAGGAAGGAAGTGGTGGGGATGTTATTATTTTAACAAGAGAGGGCTTGCTAAAATTATAGAAACGTGTAATTATGTAAAAATTCTCGTTGAAACACTAAAAGTGTAGAAAAATGGGTATGTAAAATCTAAACGGCATAAAACAGTGAAATTATCAAATGGGGCAAGAGCCGGCCGGAGTGTCCGAGCGGTTCTAGGCGCTACAGTCCGCAACCGCGCGACCGCTACGGTCGCAGGTTCAAATCCTGCCTCGGGCATGGATGTGTGTGATGTCCTTAGGTTAGTTAGGTTTAGGTAGTTCTAAGTTCTAGGGGACTGATGACCTAAGAAGTTAAGTCCCATAGTGCTCAGAGCCATTTGAACCATTTGAACCAAATAGGGCAAGAGGGGATTGAGAATGACTGACCAAAGAAGGCAAGGGAGGGAATGACTGACCAAAGAAGGCAAGGGAGGAGGCAGACCGGGGGGGGGGGGGGGGGGGGAGGGGGCGTGGCAGGCCTGCTATGTGTTTAATAAGAGACGGTCTCATACAGAAATTGCAAATAGTCAATAACGCAAAAAACCTTCTGTTAAGATCCAGACTGGATGCATAAGACTGTAAATGGGGGATAAAATAGTAGATTACGAAAGTGGAAATGAAGTAGCGGACACTGATTTAGTAGAATAGAAAGACATAGAGAGAATTGTAGCACAGGCAAAGCTGCCCACTCATAAACAGAATCACCTTGCCGTCAAAGTCACCAACGCGTTAAGAAAACAACTGCAATCAAAAAGCAGCCGTAATAATGAAGGTAGGAATATAGACAATTTAAATAAGAAGTTCAAGTGATATAAAGCATTAATCACAAAGGCAGATAAAGGCAGCGCTGTGGTCCATATGAATGATGAAGTTTATGCAAACAAAACTGAAAAAAGGACCTCTGAAACGGGACTGACGAAGTGACTAGGGATCATACAAAAAATTTCCATGCACACCTAAAACGCAGAACCGAGCGAGGTGGCGCAGTGGTTAGCACACTGGACTCGCATTCGAGAGGAAGACGGTTCAATCCCGCGTCCGGCCATCTTGATTTAGGTTTTCCGTGATTTCCCTAAATAGCTCCAGGGAAATGCCGGGATGGTTCCTTTGAAAGGGCACGGCCGACTTTCTTCCCCGTCCTTCCCTAACCCGATGAGACCGATGACCTCGATGTTTGATCTCTTCCCCCAAACAACCCAACCAAACCCCCAAAAACGCAAAATTCAAAACTCACATTTTCTGTTTTCAGACAGGGAAAAAGGCGACAAGTAGTGATGAACCCACAAACGCCAGACGCGCGTGCACGGGTTAAGTTTCATAAAAAGGACAAATCCGTGAGAGTTATATCCAACACTTGACAGACTCCAATTTCTCGATAACTGCACCGCTAACACAAAGGTTGAAAACACTACACATATTTACGAGCAGAACAGCTTAGAAAATACGTAAGAGTTTGCGGACAAAGTTAAGGATTGAGTTATACCAACTGATTTCATCTTTACATCCCTAGATGTGGTGAATTTGTATATTAATATTGCTATCTGTGAGACATTAGAGATAATTAAGAATAACCATACAGAACACAATAAAATGGCCTTAGGAGAAATAGTTGAATTAATGGAGGTTCTAGAAGTGGCGTTTCTCATCAACTGTTTCACGTTTAATGGAGGGCTAGCCATGGGAAATATCCTTGCTGCCATTATGACTGAGGTTTTCCTCACTCATTTAGAAAACCAATTTTTCACTAACAACTCTGCAATAGCCAGTGAAGTTATTTACTATTATCGCTATGTTGATGATGCTATTTTGTTAGTTAAAGGAAATCAAAGCGATGTTAATGACATAGCGGAGAGAATGAGTGCCGTTCACCCAAAAATTAGGTGTACAATCGAGCACTAAAATAAAGGATCCATCAACAGCCTCGATCTTACTGTTCCAAGAGAGGCGGGTAAACACTGTTTTAGCCTGTACAGAAAACCGACCAGTACAGACATTATTATTTACTCTAAGTATTGGCAACCTGAAAGGATCAAGACAGCGTATTTTCGATCCATGAACAATAGATTATTAAAACTGCCACGAAGCGAGAATGAGAAGAATAAAGAAATAACTATTATGAAGCAAGCTGCTGTGAGTAACGGTTATCAGGTCGTAAAAATAACTAAGTTACTAGAGAAAATTAAACGACAACAACAGCATAAAAGCCGGCCGAAGTGGCCGTGCGGTTAAAGGCGCTGCAGTCTGGAACCGCAAGACCGCTACGGTCGCAGGTTCGAATCCTGCCTCGGGCATGGATGTTTGTGATGTCCTTAGGTTAGTTAGGTTTAACTAGTTCTAAGTTCTAGGGGACTAATGACCTCAGCAGTTGAGTCCCATAGTGCTCAGAGCCATTTGAGCCAACAGCATAAAATCCATGGCAACAAGCTAGAAGGTGAACATGAAGAAAAGAATGTCGTTTACATATACGTGAGTTATAAAGTATAGGTTCAGAAGTTATTGCTAGACAATTTCGCAATGCCAATTTGCGTATAGTGTTTAAAACTAATGGCGTTATTCGCTTCGTGTGAACAGAAAAGCCTCGAAATTCACGGTAGCAGGTGAGTATAAACTGAAGTGTGGAAACTGTCCAGAAGTTTACGTAGGTCAAACAGGCAGAACGTCTGACATAATTTGCAAAGACCACGCTTCGATTCACAGTAATAAAACAGGGTTTGGTGAGCACCTTCTAACATCGAAGCATGCTTGCTGCTATAACTATTAATACGCATTTGTAAATGCTACAAAGTGAATCTAAGGGACACCTCGTGACAATGTTGGAACAAACAGTGATTGTTACACATCGTCTGCAAGAGCCTGGCAACATTAAATCAGCAGGACTATTTTATTAACATAGAAACTTTGAAAGCTTCTTCCAGCCGTCCATCTCATCGCAGCTCACGTGTGATCAACAGACGCACTTGCCGAGAAGAGAGAATGGGAGCGCATTAGCTCACACACCGTCCTAGCAGCAGGCAGGCGCGCAGACTGGCTTCTGTACATAGTGCAATGCTGCGCGCCGTACAAACCCTCCAAGGAGAAGCAAATGCAGTTAACCAGAACTCACACACACTGTTTCTTATAATTTTAGTTGCTGCACATAGTTTCATTTTTATAATTTATTATTGTATATTTTTTCCGCTTTATACTTTCAATATTTTTTTAAAAATTCATAATATTTAACGATACTTCATGCTGTTGTAATTCTTTAAAATAATCTCACTTCCGTAATTTACGATCTTTATGTCTTTCACCACTATTTATATATTCATTGTTCCAGGCCTACACTTTTCATATTCTAATTAAAAAAAGATTTATACAGTTTTATTTTTATACTTTCAGAGTAAGAGCTTATGACTTTATACTTTCAAAGTTTAACACTTTGAATATCGTCAGATACTAAGTTTTCGCTACTTTACTTCCACTGACGCAACTACTTAGGTAAATTCTCCGATTATGTATAATTCTTGTACTTTCTACTCATTGTAAATATTAGACGGTACATATTTAGTTTTACTTTGTTTTAGATCTGATGATAATCTACAGTGATCGGAACATGCAGTCCAGCTAAAAAATGTACAACTGAGACAGAACAATAAATGGGAATTATGGTTCAAATGTCCGCTCCCGGAAGCTAATTGGTCAGCGCGACGGAATGTCAATCCTAAGGGCCCGGGTTCGATTCCCGGCTGGTCGGAGATTTTCTCCGCTCAGGGACTGTGTGTTATGTTGTCCTAATCATAATCATTTCGTCCCCACCGACGCACAAGTCACCGAAGTGGCGTCAAATCGAAAGACTTGCACCAGGCAAATGGTCTACCCGACGGAAGGCCCTCGTCACACGACAATATTATATGGTTCAAATGGCTCTAAGCGCTATGGGACTTAACTCAGGTCAACCGAGCGAGGTGGCGCAGTGGTTAGCACACTGGACTCGCATTCGGGAGGACGACGGTTCAATTCCGTCTACAGCCATCCTGATTTAGGTTTTCCGTGATTTCCCTAAACCGTTGCAGGCAAATGCCGGGATGGTTCCTTTGAAAGGGCACGGCCGATTTCCTTCACCATCCTTGCCTAACCCGAGCTTGTGCTCCGTCTCTAATGACCTCGTTGTCGACGGGACGTTAAAAAACACTAACCTAACTAACTTAACTCAGGTCATCAGCCCCTAGCCTTAGAACTACTTAAACCTAACTAACCTAAGGAAATCACACGCATCCATACCCGAGGCAGGATTCGAACCTGCGACCGTAGCAGCATTGCGGTTCTGAACTGAAGCGCCTAGAACCGCTCGGCCACAGCGGCTGGCTAATGAGAATTATCTTAGTGGTCTAAAACTGCTGTTGATTTTATCAAGCCGATTATGTCGACTAAAGTGAGAATTCCCATTTGAGTTCCCATAATACTTGCGTGTTGTTCGACCGTCCCAGTGACAAATATAGCACCCCGCCTCTGAACTGCTTCGATATTTTCCTTTAATCCGACATGGTGCTGATCCCAAACTCTCGGACAGTACTCAACAAGAGGTCGCACTGGTGCGGTCTCCTTTACAGATGAAACACACTTTCTTAAAATTATCCCAATAAACCGAAGTCACCATTCGTCTTCCCTACAACGATCCTCACATGCTCGATCCATTTCGTATTGCTTTGTAACGTTACGCCTACACATTTAATCGGCCCTGTGTCAAACAGCACTTTACTAGTACTGTATTCGAACTTCATGGGTTTGTTTTTCCTACTCCTCTGCATTATCTTATATTTTGCTACGTTTTTAGAATTATCTGCCATTCATCACACCAACAAGAAATTTTGCCTAAGTCGTCTTCCATCCTGCTACACCCACACAACGACGACGCCTTCCCGTGCACTACAGCATACGGTCGCAGACTCCAGCTTACCCTGTCCACCACATCTTTTACGTATATTGAAAATGACAGCGATCCTATTATGCTTCACTGGGGCACCCCTGACTACAACCTTTGTCTGATGAACTCTCGCCGTGGAGCACAATGTACTGGATTCTTTTACTTAAGAAGTCTTAGAGCCACTCAGATACCCAGGAACCTATTCCGCATGGTTGTACCTTCCTTATCAGTAGGCAGTGTGGCACCGTGTCAAATGCTTTACGGAAATCTAGGAATATCGAATCCACCTCTTCCCCTTCACCCATGATTCGCTGGATCTCATCTGAGGAAAGGGTAAGCTGAGTTTCGCGCGAGTGATGCTTTCTAAAACCATACTGATTTGTGGACAGAAGCTTTTCCCTCTCAAGAAAATGAATTGAGAAAATGATTTTGCAGCAAACCGATGTTAAAGATATTGGTCTGTAATTTTTCGGGTCCGTTCTTTTACTATTCTCATATACAGGAGTCGCCTACGCTTTTTTCCAATCGCTTGGGACTTTGCATCGGGATCTCGCGACTTACTTGCTTTCAACTGTTTTAGTTGTTTCTCTACATCAGTGATGCTTATTACTGTGTCTCCATACGGGAATCCGTTCTCCTGCGTGAACAATTTCTTAAATGCGAAATGTAAGACTTCGGCATTCTTTTTGCTATGTTCTACTGCTACACCAAACTGGCCAAAAAGTGACTGGATGAAAGCCTTAGACCCACTTAGCGTCTTTACGTACGAACCAAGTTCATGTCAGTCACATGTACATACATCAAAAAAAGTTTTGCATCACCCTGGTTCCCAGAGCTCCTGAAAATAGACGTTGACTGTGGATATTGTATCACAGGCACAGTCCCTTTGACTGTTCAGATATTTCACCAAACCCGCCCAGAGATGTAAACAACCATGCATGAGCAGCGCCTATTAGACGGAGGCAGTCCGACACCCGATCAGTTCCAGTCATTCCACCAGGAAGGAGGTACACGGCTCGTGTTGTCTGTAGTTCAACCGTGCCTAGATGGTCACTACCGTTGTTCGATCACGTCCACATTGTTACTTTGTGCCAGGAAGGGCTCTCAGCGAGGGAAGTGCCCAGGCGTCTTGGAGTGAACAAAAGCGATGTTGTTCGGACGTGGAGGAGATACAGAGAGGAACAGGAACTGGCGATGACATGCCTCGCTCAGGCCACCCAAGGGCTACTACAGCAATGGGTGACCGCTACTTACGGATTATGGTTCGGAGGAACCCTGACAGGAACGCCACCATGTTGAATAATACTTCTAGTGCAGCCACAGGACGTCGTGTTACGACTCAAACGGTGCGTAATAGGCTGCATGATGCACAACTTCACTCCCGGAGACGCACGTGGTAGCCTCGCGGTCTCGGGCACCTTGCCTCGTTGGTGCGACTCCCCCCTTCGGAGGTTCGAGTCCTCCCTCAGGTTTGGGTGTGTGTGTTGTCCATAGCGTATGTTAGTTTAAGTTAGATTAAGTAGTGTGTAAGCCTAGTGACCAATGACCTCAGCAGTTTGGAACTTAACACAAATAAAAAAAAAAAATTCACTTCCGATGTCCATGGCTATGTCCATCTTTGGAACCACGACACGATGCAGTGCAGTACACATGGGCCTAACAACATGCCGAATGGACCGCATCACGTTCACGTTCTCTTCACAGGTGAGTGTCGCATATGCCTTCAACCAGACAATCGTGTTTGGAGACAACCCGGTCAGAGTGAAGGCCTTAGACACACTGTCCAGCGAGTGCAGCAAAGTGGAGGTTCCCTTCTGTTTTGGGGTGGCGTTTTGTGAGGCAGACGTACGGCGCTGGTGGTGATGGAAGGCGTCGTAATGGCTATACGTTTACTGAATGCCATCCTCCAACTGATGGTGCAAGCATATCGGCAGCATATTGGCGAGGCATCCGTCTCCATGGACGACAATACGCGCCCCCATCGTGCACATTTGTGAATGGCTTCCTTCAGGATAACGAAATTGCTCGACTAGACTGGCCGGCATGTTCTCAAGACTTGGACCCTATCGAACATGCCTGGGTTAGATTGAAAAGGGCTGTTTATGGACGACGTGACTCACGAACCACTCTGGGGGATTCATGCCGAATTTCAGTTGAGGAGTGGGACAATCTGGACCAACAGTGCCTTGATGAACTTGTGGATAGTATGCCATGACGAATACAGGCATGCATCAATGCGAGAGGACGTACTACTGGGTACTAAATGTACCGGTGTGTATAGCAATCTGGACCACCACCTCTGAAGGTCTCACTGTATGGTGGTAAAACTTGCAATGTGTGGTTTTTATGAGCAATAACAAGGGCGGAAATGATGTTTATGTTCATCTCTATTCCAATTTTCTATACCGGTTCCGGAACTCTGAGAACCGAGGTGATGCAAAACTTTTTTTGATGTGTGTATGATGTGATAACAGACGCCAAGTGTGGCGTATTAACACCAAATGTAGTAGGTGGGTGCCAGGAGGTGCCATATTAAACTCGGTGAGAACTTTCCAAATGATTTATTTGTTTCCACTACAATGCTCCATTCCCTCGGTCGCCGCGCGGGATTAGCCGAGCGGTCAGAGGCGCTGCAGTCATGGACTGTGCGGCTGATCCCGGCGGAGGTACGAGTCCTCCCGCGGGCATAGGTGTAAGTATTTGTCATTAGGATAATTTAAGTTAAGTAGTATGTAAGCTTAGGGACTGATGACCTCAGAAGTTAAGTTCCATAAGATTTCACACACATTTGAACATTTGATTTCACCTCGGTCCATGTCACTGGGCCCAGCAATGCTGAGGCCACCGCCCCAGTGATCCAGTGCAACACGCTGTGTCGAGCCGGCCTTGTACGACAGCTGCTGAGTTCCGATTACGTCAGGATGGCTGCACCAGCAGCCGACTAAGTGGCTACTGTTCTCGATGTCTCCGCGCTGCTCCGCCGGGAGCCGTAGCGCGGCTAGCTGACAACTGCACGTTGCTCGCGCCGCGATTCCTCGCTGGTGTGGCGCTAGTCGCGGCGCCACACAAGCGCCCGCTATCCAATGTCCGGATCTGCGGCCCTCGGCTCGGGAAGTCTCTGGCGCGGTAGCGAGCCGAATAGTTGCCCGCCCTGGCTGGCTGTGGACCCCGCGTCGGCCTCAGAGGGTCGAACCAACGACCCGCCGTGGAGTGGGACGCTGGCGCCCCATCTGTTGCTGCGTGTAGCCCGGTGGTGTGATACGCCCCGCCGTCAAGGAGAGCTGCCACACTTGAATGAGTCTCCTTAGAAAACAACACCTATTTATCCTCAGCTGTGCGCCTCTGTTTCGCTAACACACCGCTTCGTGTCGCGTATGCAGAACACTTAGGTTGGCCAGTGGCCCCCTTCTGCCTGTGACTAGCGCCATGGGAACTGCTGTGTGCGCCCTCTCCGGCAGTTCTACCCTTCCCTGGCCCCTATTTGCCTTCGCAACTGTTGGTATGCTTAACTTGCTGCAATCCGGCTAGCACCGAGCTGTAACTCGTGTTCCGAATATTGCACAAAACTAACTTTCCCTATCCTAAACGGCGGTGCCACTACATTATTCCCCTCTTCAGAAAGACCCAGTCCCCAGGTCGCCCTGTAACTAACTCTTTAAACTTGTTTGGATTGGCACTTATGACATACTTACTTACTATTAGAAAACTTACACGTGGTCTAGTGCTCCTAGAAACGTGACATGAGGGGAAAAGCATAAAAAAATCCTTAATGGATGACCACTCCGCTGAACTCTTGTACTACCCTTTACCTTCGCTCTCGGTATCCAATCTACTGGGACTTGGACTACCCTCGGACTCCTCTGGGAATTGGCTCTCCACCTGTTCCGAAAGAAAACAACGCATAACAAAGTTAAGGCTGCGATGACACGTGGCACAGAGGTGCACAAAATGATCGTTACTTGCCGTTGCCGTTCCCTATATTGAGCGACATGTTGAACAAGCTGTTCGACTGATATGCGTCCCTCTTGCTCTAAAATGAACTGGTTTACGGATCTCAACAGACCTGCCCCTGAGTTTGATTTAACACGGTCAGATTCTACCTTGGCAAAAACTCCTAACTGGTTTCTGGCCAGTACAGCTGTGGCTGCGTAACATTCAATTGCGTGACTCCTGAAATTGACGCTGGCAGATGGAAGGTTGGTCCTATTATGTTACACTTAGTTCAATTGATTAAAATTCCGCTTCCTTCGAGCTCTACACGTTTCGCTTCCGTAAACACTCCTTGCTCAAAACAACTTGCTACTACTATCAAATTCTCGTAGGTGGAGAAGATCCAGTGTATTCCTACCCGTTGCAAGCTCAATTTTGGTTCCACGATGTCGCTTGGACAGTCTATTCCTTTCCCCCTAGCTAAAAATAACTGCACGGTGCGCATGTCCCATATTTGTAGCGTCACAGATTTTCCTCCAACATTCAAACTCAACACCGATTATGTGACTACTTTCATTCTTAAATTACATTATGTGAACTGGTGCAATAAACGCGACTTTTCTGACCCAGCACTGTCGATAACTAAAAATTTAAACAGGAAATCGTACGACTCTGACATCGTCCAACACATATTTATTACGGCTTTGCCGCAAAATTTACTCCGACGCATTTATTTCTCCAGAACTGCGTTTGATTTCTCCTCCAACAACACTCCACATACGTCAAACGCTACACTTTCCTTTTCAGTGACCTGAGGACAGGGATCACCATCACCCTTCCTCCCTTTTCAAAAGGACTGCTGCCCCAGCAGGCTCAGAATACTCGAAAACACATATAAAATACAATGCCTAATTACTCTATGCAAACCGAATGATACATGACACGAAACAGAAAAAAATACAAATACTCTACTACTTTCTAGATCGCAAAGCATACGGTACTTCTTGCTGTACTCTATCTGCTCTGTCTGGTTTTCTCTGTGTTAAGCGCCTCTCTTCATTCTCTCCTTCTTCCTCTTTCCTTCCTTTGACACGCCTGGAGTCACATCCGGGCAACCTTTAAATGGCCGTAACCGCTCAATGTGTACTTTTCGTTTTTCTAGTTGGCAGCTGAAGATTAACATTAACGGGAGATGTGGTTTCAAAAACTTGGTATGGCCCTTGATACCTCGTGAGGAACTTCTCCGTTTTCCCTTTTTTGCGTATAATGGCTGGACAGCATTACCCATTGCCCCACTTTATACTGCAGTAAACTTCCTTTCCGTTTTACTGCGCCTTCCTGCCTTTCCAAAGCCTTTGTATTCGCCTTTTGTACCCGTATCCAAGCATCCAGAATTGTTCTCGCGAATTGACGTACAAATCCACCGGTCCTTCCTTTCTGTAGCTTCACTAAATCAAATGGTAACAGCAGTTTTCGCCCGTACACTACCTCATATGGAGAAAAACCGGTGTCTGTATGGACTTTTGCATTGTATGCGGATACAATATGCTTCAAATACTCTTCCCACTGCCGGTGACGAGAATCCACGCAAAAACTCAGCATCTTCCCGATTGTTCTGTGTACCCGTTCTGTCCTTCCGTTGGCCTGTGGATGCAACGCGCTCGTCCTCAACTTCTTCACGTTCAACAATTCGCACAGTTCCTTCATTAAATCTGACATGAAGTTGGTCCCATGGTCAGTAATTTTTGTCTCCGGTACACCAAACTTCAAAATCCAGTTCTTTACTAACGCTTGGCATAACCACCATCTCCACATACCTCGAAAAATGGTCTATTATTGTGAGAACGAATCTGTTCCCCGATGGTGTTCGCCTAAAAGGTCCTAGGGCATCAATCCTCAGAAAAGAAAATAGACATTTCGCTTCCGGTAATCGTTGTAGTTGTATCTGTTTCCGACTCAAATCTGCTCTCTGCGCACATGGTATACAATTCTTGACATACTGATCCAAATCTCCTTTCCTACCTCTCTACCAATACCTCTCCGCCACTCTCCTATTCATCGCTCTACAACCTCCATGACCAAATAATACGTGACCATGTGCTTCCTTTAAATCCTCAACCCTCAACTTCGCTGGCACTACTACCCTTGGCCCTAACTTCGTTTCCCTGCACATAAGACCGTCGTACACATTAAACTGTTGCTGTGTCCGATACAATTTACAATCGTTGTCCGCGTCCTGTAATTTTTGCCATACTGCTAGGTCATAAACTATACCTTCTACTTTCGCCACCTTCCTACTTAGTGCATCCGCATTACCGTGCTTCTTCCCAGGTTTGTGCACAACCTCATAGTGAATTCACTGAGCCTCACATCTAGTGAGTCTAGTGAACGGATCCTTCAACCCCAACAACCACTTCAACGCAGCATGATCCGTCACTACTCGAAATCTTCTCCCGTACAAATAACATTTAAAATATGTGATTCCATAGATTACGCTAAGCATCTCCCTCTCTATTGTTGAGTAATTCTTCTCTGCTGCATTCAACTGCCTAGTCGCATAGGTTGTCCTTTCCCATCAACTTCTTGACTAAGAACACACCCTAATGCTTGATTCAATGCATCACAAGCTAGTATAAACTCCTTTTCAAAATCTGGAAACACAAGAACAGGACTTTATGTTAACACTTCTTTCAGTTTGTCAAACGCTTTCTGTCTGTCCAATCAAATTTCACACCCTTCCGTAACAATCGCGTCAACAGCTCTAAATCTGCAAAACCCTTCACGAACTTTCGATAGAAATTGCAAAGTCCGATGAATGACTGCACTACCTTAAGTGTTTTCGGTTACCGAAAATCCCTTACAGCCTCTGATCTGTTCACACTCTGTCCTCATTGATAATATGACCCAAACGTTTTACTTCTTCTAATGCGAAATGACACTTCTCCAGGCTCAACGTCAAATGAGCTGCTCTTAACCTCATAAAGACTTCCCTTAACCGCTGTCTATGTTGCTCCATACTACTTGGTTCAAATGGTTCAAATGGCTCTGAGCACTATGGGACTTAACTTCTGAGGTCATCAGTCCCCTAGAACTTAGAACTACTTAAACCTAACTAAGGACATCACACACGTCCATGCCCGAGGCAGGATTCGAACCTGCGACCGTAGCGGTCGCGCGGTTCCAGACTGTAGTGCGTAGAACCGCTCGGCCACACCGGCCGGCCATACTACTTGAAAACAATATAATGTAATACAAATCGACAAGACACTGCCGTGGTTTCAAACCCCTCAAGACACTGTCTAGCAACCTCTGAAACGTTGCCGGAGTGTTTTTCAAACCGAATGGCATTCTAATGTACTGGTAATGGCCTCCGGGTGTAGAGAAAGCAGTTTTTGGACGATCCTCTGGAGCCACCTCTAACTGATGATAACCACTTGTCAAATCCATCGTAGAAAAGTACTGGCCCTGTCCTAAGGGATCCAAAGTCTCCGATATGTCTGGGATGGGGTATGCGTCCGTTACTGTCTTATTATTGAGGTATCGGTAGTCACAACAGAAACTGTATTTCTTAGTTCCATCCGGAGACTTTTTAGGCACAACGACAATGCCTGTTCCCCAGCAACTATTACTATGCTCTATAATACCGTCCGCAAGCTGCTGATCAACGAAATCCTCCACAATCGGCTGCAAATACCTCGGTATTCTGTATGGTTTACGGTAAACAGGTGCTTCATTCCCCTCTGGTACCCGATGTTGAACTAATGGAGTTGCTGGTAAAGGCCCTTGTGGAAAAAACAAATCCTTAAATTCCCACAATAATTCTTCCATATGCTCTCTTTCTACTCCTTTCAAATGCTTAATTTTGTCACGCAATGCAGTTCTATTGGAGTTAGTGGTTGATCGCTTCGCCTACCTCTCGAACACCAGTCTTCGTCATCTGGCACATCCAAATTTGCTACTAAAACTCCTTTCCTTAAATTCGCGTCTACAGCTACTACTCGCCCGTCGTTCCCCTCATGTACGCGTACAACACTACGTTTCACAAAACAACCCAGTGAACCCAAATCTTCATTATACTTCAATGGTACCCACTGTACCCACAGGTAGATTCGACTCCACACCTACCCAAAGCGACATCTCGGTGCCACTAGACACTCACTCATGCGAATTGTACGCAGTTCAATTGGTTTGTTCATTACAGTTTCCTCTAGCGGAAATAACATTCCACCAAGTTCCACAGTTCGTTGTCCAAGGTCAATTTTGGCATGATGTTGATGCAAGAAATCTACGCCTAGGATCATGTCGTAGCCCTCGCTCACCCATGGTACTATCTCCATGCATGCATTAAATCGGACTTTCCCTATGCGAAAGTCAACTGTCACCGACCCCAAAGGCATGACCTCCTTATCACCCACTCCATGCAACCTATAACGTTATATTCTTAGTAGTCACTGACACTTGCGCCCCTGTGTCCAACAAAATCATAAACTTTTTAGTTCCTACGGATGCTACCACTGAACATTCCACCTCTGCATACGTATTCGTAGCATTGAAATTAAATGGGACCTCCCTTAGGTTGGTCTTGGGCCCCCTCTGCCGTTTAATGACTGACCACCTCTCCTCTCTCCACTTCTTCATCCTCCACGCTGATGATTTCCACCCCTTCCTCTATTCCTCGGTGACTGGGTACATCGCCTCTGCAGATGTCCCATACGACCACACTTATAACATTTAAAACCCGCACGTTTAATTCCTCACACTGAATTGCCAGCTGACATATGCGCCGGTAACCCGCTCAAAAATACATCAAGTGCGCTTTGTAACCTCTCCCTAAAGTACCGAGCGCTATTCTGTTTCTTGTACCTTTGTAAAAGCCCTTCCTTTAACTGCTTAAACTGTCCTGCCTTCCTGAAGGCCTCACAACACCTTACATATGTTTTCGCTTCACCCGTTAATCTAATCTTGGTTATATGTAACAACTGCTCATCAGACCAACCATTAACCACCGCTGAAGTCTCCAAGTCCTCCACAAAGGAACGCACATCCTCAGATGCCTTGCCAGAAAACGGAATAATCAAACTTGCGGCAGCTGGATCCATCTCCTGCATCCTAGGCAACAACGACTGATCAGATGTGGTTTCCCGCTCACTTCAAGATGCTAATTCATTTCTCAACTGCATATTATCTGCTGTCAATTGTGCTACTTTTTACATCAAAATCCGCACCTCTTCTGGTTCCGACACACCTTGCGTCCTTGACTCTGCCATTGTGTTGCTTTCGTTCCCAGTTAGTCCTGAAACAAAACGACTAAGTACAAGAATAATCTGACTTCCTACAGCTCCATATCATCATACTCAGTAACATCATACTCAAATTAACACCAAAAGTAATTAAACGCCACAAAACAATGTTGCTCCCTAAATGTACTAACACTTATTCTGACAACAAAATATATTATGCCCACGCAAACATCTAAAAATGTGGCTTGCCAGGAGCCATACTCGAAAAAACAAAAAAGAAAGAAAACGCCCAACACTCATAAAGAACAATTTTGTCAGCACTCACCACATCTTGTGACCGTACTGCAGGCGGTGAGCTCAAACGTCGTACTGGACAGATGACGTCCGCTATTCTGACACCAAATGTTGTGGTATCAGACGCCAAATGTGGTGTACTGACACCAAATGTAGTGGCTAGGTGCCAGGAGTTGCCATATTAAACTCGGCGAGAACTTTTCAAATGATTTATTTGTTTCCACTACAATGCTCCATTCACCTCGGTCTGTGTCACAGGGTCCAGCAATGCTGAGGCCACTGCCCCAGCGACCCAGTGCAAAGCATTGTGTAGAGCCGGCCTTGTACGCTAGCTGCAGAGTTATGATTATGTCAGGATGTCTGCTCCAGCAGCCGACTCAACGGCCACTGTCCTCGATGTCTCCACGATGCTCTACCGGGAACCGTAGCGCGGCCAGCTGACAACCACCCGATGCCCGAGCTGCGATTCCTCGCCGGCGTCTCACGAGTTGAGGCGCCACACAAGCGCCCACTATCCGGTGTCCGGATCTGCGGCCCTCGCCTCGGGAAGTCTCTGGCGTGTGTCGGGAGCCGAGACAACTGCCCGCAGCAGCAAGCCAAAGCGTGGCCCGCCCTGGCTGGCTGCGGACCCTACGTCGGCCTCAGAGCGTCGAACCAACGACCCACAGTGGAGTGCGATGCTGGCGGCCCATCTGTTGCTGCGTGTAGCCCGGTGGTGTGACACGCCCCGCCGTCCAGGAGAGCTGCCACACTTGAATTAGTCGCATTAGAAAACAACACCTATTTATACTCGGCTGTGCGCCTCTGTTTCGCTAATGCACCGCTTCGTGTCACGTACGCATAACATTTAGGTTGGCCAGTGGCCCTCTTCTGCCTGTGACTTGCGCCATGGGAACTGCTGTGTGCGCCCTCTCCGGCAGTTCTATGCCCCCCTATCCTCTATTTGCCTTCGCAACTGCTGGTATGCGTAACTTACTGCAATCCGGCCCACACCTGGCTGTAACTCGTGCTTCAAATATCGCACAAAACTAACTTTCCCTATCCTAAACTGTGATGCCGCTACAATGTACAAGGTGTTTCAAAAATACTTTTAAAACTTTCGGGAAGGTTTCTCACACCAAAGCAAAAAAAATCCTTTCAACATGTTTCCACACTGAAGCACCAAAGAAACTGGTACAGGCGTGCGTATTCAAATACAGAGATACGTAAACAGGCAGAATAAGGCACAGTGGTCGGTAACGCCTATATAAGACAACAAATGCCTGGCGCTGTTGTTAGATTGGTTACTGCAGGTTATCAAGATTTAAGTGAGTTTGAAGTGGTGTTATAGACAGCGCACCAGCGATGGTACACAACATCTCCGAGATAGCGATGAAGTGGTGACAGGCCCGTACGACCATTTCACGAGTGTACCGTGAATATCAGGAATCCGGTGAAACATTAAATCTCCGACATCGCTGCGGCCGGAAAAAGTTCCCGCAAAAATGTGACCAACGACGACTGTAGAGAATTGTTCAGCGTGAAAGACGTGCAACCCTTCCGCAAATTACTGCAGATTTCGGTGATGGGCCATCAACAAGTGTCACCATGCGGACCATTCAACGAAACATCATCGATGTGGGCTTTCGGAGTCGAAGGCCCACTCGTGTACCCTTGATGACTGCATGACAAAACGCTTTATGTCTCGTCTGGGCGGAAAAGTCTCCTTTCAAATTGTATCGGGCAGATGGATGTGTATGGATATGGCGACAGCCGCGAGGGATTAGCCGATCGGTCTTAGGCGCTGCAGTCATGGACTGTGCGGCTGGTCCCGGCAGAGGTTCGAGTTCTCCCTCAGGCATGGGTGTGTATGTTTCTCCTTTGGATAATTTAGGTTAAGTAGTGTGTAAGCTTAGGGACTGATTACCTTAGCAGTTAAGTCCCATAAGATTTCACACACATTTGAAAATTTCTTGATATGGCGACAACTAAAAATGGTTCAAATGGCTCTGAGCACTATGGGACTTAACAGCTATGGTCATCAGTCCCCTAGAACTTAGAACTACTTAAACCTAACTAACCTAAGGACAGTACACAACACCCGCCGGCCACGGTGGTCTCGCGGTTCTAGGCGCTCAGTCCGGAACCGCGCGACTGCCACGGTCGCAGGTTCGAATCCTGCCTCGGACATGGATGTGTGTGATGTCCTTAGGTTAGTTAGGTTTAAGTAGTTCTAAATTCTAGGGGACTGATGACCACAGACGTTAAGTCCCATAGTGCTCAGAGCCATTTGAACCATTTGAACACAACACCCAGTCATCACGAGGCAGAGAAAATCCCTGACCCCGCCGGGAATCGAACCCGGGAACCCGGGCGAGGGAAGCGAGAACGCTACCGCACGACCACGAGCTGCGGACTAGCGACAACTTCATGAATCCAGGGACCCTGCACGTCAGCAGGGGAATGTTCAAGCTGGTGGAGACTCCGTAATGACGTGGGGCGTGGGCAGCTGGAGTGATATGAGAACCCTGGTACGGCTAGATACGACTCTGACAGGTGACGCCGGCCTGTGTGGCCGTGCGGTTCTAGGCGCTTCAGTCTGGGACCGCGTGACCGCTACGGTCGCAGGTTCGAATCCTGCCTCAGGCTTGGATGTGTGTGATGTCCTTAGGTTAGTTAGGTTTAAGTAGTTCTAAGTTCTAGGGGACTGATGACCACAGATGTTAAGTCCCATAGTGCTCAGAGCCATTTGAACCATTTGACAGGTGACACGTACGTAAGCATCCTGTGTGATCACCTGCATGCATTCATGTGCATTGTGCATTCCGACGGATTGGGCAATTCTAGCAGGACGATGCGACACCCCGCACGCCCAGAATTGCTACAGAGTGGTTCCAAGAACACTCTTCTGAGTTTAAACACTTCCTCTGGCCACCAGACTCCGCAGAAATTCACATTATTGACCATATCTGGGATGCCTTCAACGCATTTTTCAGAAGAGATCTCCACACCATCGTACTCTTACGGAGTTATGGACAGCTCTGCAGAATTCAGGATGTCAGTTCCCTCCAGCACTGCTTGAAACATAAGTCGATCGCACACCACGTTGTGTTCCGGCACTTCTGCGTGCTTGCGGGGGCCGTACACGATATAAGGCAGGGGTACCACTTTCTTTGGCTCTTCAGTGTACAATGGATACTTGTTCATTTTCGATAGTGTGCAACACGGCTCATCTCCTTGAGCTCTTTGCTTTCCATATTTTGGGAGCAGGTAATACAGATGAAAGGAAGAAAAAACGTCCAGTACACATCGGTTCCAAAATGCATACATTAAGTACTATGCCCACATCTTCAATAAAAGAGGTGTATTTCACAGTAACGCAAGATGAATAATGTCCTTACGGTATGCGTTTTAGATCCCATTTTCACTGGACTTTTTCGTTGTTTTACTCCACACTACTTCCTCCTAAAATAGTGACAGCAAAGAGCTTTTACTAGAGGAGACCTATTCCTCAAAACGAAGACGAACAAGTGCTCATAGCCCATGACGTAAGACCGAGCGAGGTGACGCAGTGGTTAGACACTGGACTCGCATTCGGGAGGACGACTGTTCAATCCCGCGTCCGGCCATCCTGATTTAGGTTTTCCGTGATTTCCCTAAATCACTCCAGGCAAATGCCGGGATGGTTCCTCTGAAAGGGCACGGCCGACTTGCTTCCCCATCCTTCCCTAATCCGATGAGACCGATGACCACGCTGTCTGGTCTCCTTCCCCAAACCAACCAACCAACCAACCCATGACGTAGCATTTTAAAGCCCATATCTACTAAACATATTGTCCCCAAATGTTATAAAAGTATCTTCGAAACACCTTGTATACAGGATGAACCATTCGCGCACTAGCGCGCCATAGCACGATTCCTTGCATACTAACAGTATGAACATGTTTTGTCACATATCCGATAAGTACCCTTATTCAATACTGCATATCCGTTATGGCCAGTTAGTGCAATGGGTACTGTTTTGCGTTAGAACACTCGATTTCGATTCCAGCTCTAGTTGCAATGTTTGTTGTACTCTAATTTTCATTTGTTCAGTGATGCTGTAGCATATAATGTTTCTTAAACGGCACACACCTTGCAGTAACAGTTATTTTAACGTTGAAAATAACAATTATAGGTCAGAAATGTCAGAAATATTACCGGCCATTGGACAGAAATAACTGCAAAACACATGAATATGGAGACGTTAAATTTTTAAATAGACTATCAGTGACAGCGTGCCATCACAACATTTTCATTTCTACGTTAGTACTAAATAATTGCACTTGTTTTGTGTAACGTGCTGTAGTTACGAAATACCATATCACGCAATGTAAAACTAGAAAATAAAAAGCTGTTACACTCAGACCCAGAATGGAACTGGCGTATTCCACTGTAGAGCTCTACCCATTACATTAACTTTGCAGTCAGGGCCGTTTCTATTATTAGGCAAGACTAGGCGGCCGCCTAGGGCGGCAAAATTTAGGAGCATCAAAGGGCGGAAAAAGTTAATTTCAAATCAAATAGCCAAAAAATTGAGCAAATGTAGAGAAAAAATTAAAAAGAGGAATAATTAAAACACCAAATTGTTTTTTAAAAGTATACGGAAAATTACTTAATAAGTTTTCACTTATCATACTTTGACGAAAGTGGGCGCTGAAAAAATGAGATTTATTCCTAATTCTAAAATACTTCAATTAAAACAGAAACGAAATAACACCACGATTATACAGATGACGTAGTTTGTTGAATCGGCACGTCTCCCATCATCGGAGTATAATTTCTAAATTCAAGGAAACATTCATTCACATCAGAAAATAGTTTCACACCTTTATTAGTTCATTTTCTTGCAATTACATAAAATAAGTAATAGATGCCACATCTGGCTGCGCTGCTATATTCAGCTGAGTTCTAGTTTAAAATGTTCAGCACATTCATCCTACATCAATAATTTGGGGAATTTCAAAAATTTAGGACAAAAAATAAGAAATTGAGGACATTTGTTGTCCTGAATCAGTTTTAAAGGAATTGAGTACCGATCATGAAAACCGGGGACTCTCCCCAGAAAATGATATCTGGTCACCTTAATGACTGTTGGGCCATTGGATGTTAGTAGTGGTGGTGGTGGGGGGGGGGGGGGGGGGAGAGGAGACGGATATCGGGGAGACGGATGGTAGTAAAAAAACAGGGGGTGTCATTTTTCAATTCTTACCTACGGTGACAAAACCCCCAGCAACGGCCCTGTTTGCAGTGCCGCTACTGCTACCAACTACTGAATTGAGTTACTCATCGGCGATGTGCTTACGGTGTCGCCAAATTGTCCTTCTTTAACGTCCATTTTATACCAAAAATATACACGTAAAGAATTGTTGTTACAGATATTTTGTGTCAAGAGCAAGGTCCCATTTCACACATCCGCTTTCACACATGACGTCCTATATGATGTCATTAGTTTACGTTGCGACCTATTATCAAATGTTATCTGGGCATTTATTAGTTTCTCGTGTAATCTGTAACATTTGCAAGCATCAAGCATAGCTTAAACTGTGGACAGATAAACAAGCATCATTTTAATTTTTATTTTTTTACATAAATACTTGGTTGTTTATTTCTGAATTGGGCACGATTTCTGAGGGTAATGTCAGGGAGGAACTTTAGAGCAGAAGTTAAATTGGCGTGAGTGTAACGATTAGTAATTATAAATATAATATTGTTTCTTATAATTATTAATGTAGAAAAAATTTTCCGTGTGAGATTATCAGATGCATTGCTGATACGATCATGAGTGAATTCAGTTGTAATGCTATTCATAATTTTGGCTGTTTTCTAATATTTTTTTTTCGAGTGTGACGTCGTTGAAGCGTTGCGTATATGAAATCGATTGTTCTTTTACATGTTTTGTTGTTGGTGGTTGATCACTCTTGTAGTGAATGTGTATTCTTGTATCTGTGGTTTGCAGTAATGATGTGTTAAGTGGGCAATGCTTTTGGTATCGGTGCACGCGTTTCAGTTACACAGACTTTATTGATATCACGATATTGCATCTCGCGGTTCGGTTTGCGGTTTTCGGTACCACTGTCTCCGTTTGAAATATAGAGGTCAAAGGAAAAATTCTATTCCAACTGTGAAATTTTTGTATTTTTATATTTGGTTTTAGTCCAGATGAATTCGCATCTCATATTTTTCGAAGTGTTGGGTGCTCTGGAATGACTTTATTAATCTTATTTTTAAGTTCGTTTCCTCCTAAAACACCTTTATTTCCCTGGTTGTCTCGTTAATTTCATTTTCTTTGCTAACTAGAATACTTTGCGTGTAATTTAAGTTTGTTTATGAACAAAATGGTCTATCTTGTTGTTGTCATCTTGAGTAACGCAATCAACTTGTAATTAAATGTAAACGGTTCAAAATGGTTCAAATGGATCTGAGCATTATGGGACTTAACATCTAAGGTCATCAGTCCCCTATAACTTAGAACTACTTAAACCTAACTAACCTAAGGACACCACACACATCCATGCCCGAGGCAGGATTCGAACCTACGACCGTAGCGATCGCGCGGTTCCAGACTGACGCGCCTAGAACCGCTCGGCCACTGCGGCCGGCAATGTAAACGGTGGTTGTCTTAGTAATTAAAGTCTTTACGCGTCATGTGACTCATTGGTTAAAGCAGACAGGTGGAATCGGACCTTACTCTATTCCAGATATTTTAGTACTGTTAGTGTCAAGGAATCGCGCTGTAGCGTTCGATTGCGCGAATTTCGATTCACTGTGCGTGTATATGTATCTTTTAAATATACTTTCCATTACCTGTCCCGTAAGGTTAGAGGTTGGAACCGCTGTAGAGCCTAGATATTTTCAGGCAAATAGCAGACGAGGCGACAATTCAGCTGGGAATATTTGAGAATATATTTCCAGTTTTCGCATTTGCATTGCAACCAAGGGAAACGACCCGAAAACCTTGCTCGGAATAAGGGGATTGATTTGTCGGAGAAAATGTCGTAGACAAAAATATGAAAGCCTGGTACAAAATGGTTATGCCTTCCGTGGCCACTTGTTGACAAATGCCGGCCCGAGTGGCCGTGCGGTTCTGGGCGCTACAGTCTGGAATCGAGCGACCGCTACGGTCGCAGGTTCGAATCCTGCTTCGGGCATGGATGTTTGTGATGTCCTTAGGTTAGTTAGGTTTAATTAGTTCTAAGTTATAGGCGACTGATGTTAAGTCGCGTAGTACTCAGAGCCATTAAACCATTTTTTTGTTGACAAACTGCCTGCTGTCTTCTGTCTCGGATTCGTCTATTTAAGCCTGTAATTTAGCAATGTCAGTGATTTGCTATATATGAAAAATAAACCTAACCCGATGGATCGAACCTGAGGTGGCTGATGTTTCAGTTTTCACAAATATTAGTGCTGAACCAACGTATCGTTATAAGCAGGAGTAGATATTGCCGTGCTGTGAGTCCGTGGCTGCACCGTAAGACGGAGGCGCCGGGCACGCAGCGTTGGACACGTGGCGCGCAGCCTCCAGATCGCGAGCCAGGCACACTTGTGGGCTGCGCTGTGGGCGGCAGTTATCTGCGTGGGCGGCGCCCCCCGCCCGCTCTGATCCCACCACGGCGCCCCAACGGGCTCCCCCTAGAGACGCACCAAGTCTGATACTCTGACGGGCTGCACATACTGCTGAAACGGTCCCAACACGAACTGTCCTACTCACATACATCTTGAAGCCGGTTGGTCCAGCATGTGTACTCTAAAAGTAATTTCTCTCTTCATCTTAAAAAACCTGACGACCATGACCGGACCAGATAGATGAGAGATTAGTGAGGGGCGTACCATAGCCACTCTATACAAAATCTGGTAAGTTCCAAGAGGAGTCGTGGCCTGAGATATATATCGAACGCGCGGCTCTCGAGGTGGCATGTATGTATATTGTTTCCAGCGCTGACAAGAGCGACGACAAATGACGAACGTTTTGTGACTTGAGGCTCCTACACACACACCAATCGACCGACCGAAAAACTGGACATCTGTAAGCGCTTTGGTCAACCAACCGATCAACGTCTCTTGTAGGGACGTCACTCGCTTAGGATTAACCGACAGCCGAATCCCATCGTCGTGACTCCCCCCCCCCCCTCCGCCTCCCCCCCCCCCCCCCGCGACGCCAAGCCCATCCACCACCACCACCAATCCACCCAACAAACTGTGCCGTGTGTAGCGCTGTTGTGCCAACTGCCTTACAAAGTTCTTTTGTCACTGCACGCAGGATTAAGGTTGGATCAAATGGCTCTGAGCACTATGGGACTTAACTTCTGAGGTCATCAGCCTCCTAGAACTTAGAACTACTTAAACCTAACAAACCTAAGGACATCACACACATCCACACATCCATGCCCGAGGCAGGATTCGAACCTGCGACCGTAGCGGTCGCGCGGTTCCAGACTGTAGCGCCTAGAACCGCTCGGCCACTCCGGCCAGCCAGGATTAAGGATTAAATGGTGTTCTAATATACATAACTGAGTCCGAGGCCAACGACACTTTAACGACAAAGCTTCTGGAGAAATCTGAAGACTGCAGATATTTGTGGGACCACGTTGTGCGCGGAAGTTTAGCAACAGAGATGCAACAAATACTTTTTCCATGTGGCACATAGGAAGAGTAAAAGATATATATTTTATGAATAAAAGTCCGTCGACCATCTATATTTCGGTATTTAGATTTTATTTCCGATACTTGCTGGAAATGAAATCTAAAAACCGAACTACAGAGAGATACGCACCGGAAGCTAAACCCAAAAACCGGTATATGGACAGTCTATGGACGTGTGTTCGTAGAATATACTTGCGTCATTGTTATAAGTGTGGAATTTTTTTACAGTTCTAACTGTTGCTAAATTCCCCATTTCTGATGTATCTGTTGTAGCTATTAAATCATGTGCGCCACCACTATTTGTAATCTTTCTTATTCTAATTTGAAATGAGTTTCTTAAACTTAGAAGGGATCTTTCATGCTACATACGATAAATTAATAAAGTTTACATGAACATCTTTTGTTTTATTTATTTTGCGTTACAATGATGTACTCGTATTCGTAAAATGTAAAGTTTCAATGCCAGAAACGTAATAATTAATGAAATATTCCGGGCTATTATGCCGAAGTCGAATGGATTTCACATTGAAAGCCCAACGTTTCCTCCCCATCTGCAGAGGACATTCTCAAGGGGGATTGCAGCTTCTTTGAGAGTCCGATTCGACACCCTTGTTCGCTGCAGCTACCGTCTCCACAGATGGGAACAAAACGTTGAGTTTTAATGTGAAATCCATTCCACCACGACATAGTAGCCCAGTATATTTTATTGATCGTGAATGATGTATTTCCACAGTCGACTATAAGTAACATTGCAGGTTTCAGGAATAATTTTAGACAGTAATTGATAGGAAACAACAGCACTCATAACTTCTGCCAGTGGCTAGAAACTGTAAAGTACCGAGCAGCCTTTCCTCGCATCTTATAACCTCTCGTGAATGTATTCTTTTTCGTTAAGAATAGTTTGATGATGTTTAGCAACTCCGAACTATGTGTTTCAGTCATTCTTAGATAATAACGAAAATCATCGGTTTCCACTTCCTGAAGTAAAAGAGCATGGGTGAATTTCTTTCTTTGCATTAGGCATTACTTTATCTACGGCTACTCTCGGCATTTTTTCGTCTTGTTACTTTTAAAACAACCAAGACAAACCCCAGTTTTTGTTTCTCTGTAAAGCCAAACGAGATGTCGAATATAAACAGTGTGGCGTTGTATTCGCTGAGTGTAGTCTGTCGGGAAGTGTGTAGGCTGCTACGGTATACACTGAAGCGCCAAAAAAAACTGGTAGAGGCATTCGTATTAAAATACAGAGGTAAGTGAACAGGCAGAATACTGCGCTGCGGTCGGCAATGCCTATACGAGACAAGCGTCTGGCGCAATTGTTTGGAAATTTGTGGTAAGGTCTTATGGGACCAAACTGCTGAGGTCATCGGTCCCTAAGCTTACGCACTACTTAATCTAACTTAAACTGACTTACGCTAAGGACAACACACATATCCGTGCCTGAGGGAGGACTCGAACCTCCGACGGGGGGAGCCTCTCGGACCGTGACAAGGCGCTTGAGACCGCGCGGCTGCGCAATTGTTAGATCTTTTACTACTACTACAACGGCATGTTATCAAGATTTAAGTGAGTTTGAACGTGGTGTTATAGTCGGCGCACGAGCGATGGTACACAATCTGTCCGAGGTAGCGATGAAGTGGTGATTTCCCCGTACGACCATTTCATGAGTACACCTGGAATATTATGAATCCGGTAACAGATCAGATCCCCGACGTTGCTGCTGCCGGTAAAAGATCCTGGAAGAACTGGACCAACAACGACTGAAGACAACTGTTCACCGTGACAGAAGTGCAACCTTCTCGCAAATTGCTGCAGGCCGGCCGGATTGGCCGTGCGGTTCTAGGCGCTACAGTCGGGAACCGAGCGACCGCTACGGTCGCAGGTTCGAATCCTGCCTCGGGCATGGATGTGTGTGATGTCCTTAGGTTAGTTAGGTTTAATTAGTTCTAAGTTCTAGGCGACTGATGACCTCAGAAGTTAAGTCGCATAGTGCTCAGAGCCAAATTGCTGCAGATTTCAGTGCAGGGCCATCATCAAGTATCAGCGAACCAACCATTCAACAAAACATCATCGATATGGGCTTTCGGAGCCGAAGGCTCTCTCGTGTACCCTTGATGCCCGCACGACACAAAGCTTTACGCCTCGTCTGAGCCCGTCACCACCGACATTGGACTGTTCATGACTGGAAACATGTTGCCTCGTCGGACGAGTCTCGTTTCAAATTGTATCGAGGGGACGGACGTGTACGGGCATGGAGACAAGCTCATTAATCCATGGGCCCTCCATGTCAGCAGGGGACTGTTCAAGCTGGTGGCGACTCTGTAATGGTGGGGGGATGTGCAATTGGTGTGATATGGACCCCTGATACGTCTAGATACGACTCTGACAGGTGATAAATACGTAAGCATCCTTTCCGATCACCTGCATCTATTCATGTCCATTGTGCATTCCGACGAACTTGGGTAATTCCAGCAGGAATATGCGACACAACACACGTCCATAATTGCTACAGAGTGGTTGCAGGAACACTTTTCTGAGTTTAAACATTTCCGCTGGCCACCAAACTCCCTATACACGAACATTATTGAGCATATCTGGGATGGGGTGCAACGTGCTGTTCAGAAGAAATCCCCTCACTCGTACTCTTACTGATTTATGGACGGCCCTGTAGGATTCATGGTGTCAGTTCCCTCCAGCACTACTTCAGATATTAGCCGAATCTATGCCACGTCGCGTTGCGGCACTTCTGCGTGCTCGCGGAAGCCCTACACGATGTGAGGCAGGTGTACCAATTTCTTTGGCTCTTCAGTTTAGATCGGGTGGTCGGTATGCCGATAAACTCATGCTTGTGAAGGGGCCTTTAGAATTATTTACAGAGGAAACTAGTAATTTTACTTTTTACTCGCCAGGCACATCTTCAGCGGGTGCTGTACGTAGCCGGAAGCAATCTTTTTTTTTTTCAATAATCGGGATACACTCTTGATATGTCTCTGAGAAACATCAGCAGAGTCTCACACGTGACAGTTTCGCCAGACAACCGTAAATTGTGAAGTACAGATGTTGGACAATATGTAGTTCTTCTCGCTCTTCCGGTCGGCGCTCTCTCTTAATTGAGGATTTCAAAGATTTTCACAACCTCTCAATGTTCTGACAGTGCACCGATGGATCGTCGGAAGACAAGAATCCGACGGAATGGTACACACAGTCTTGATCTACGCCCCTCTTTCCTCAAAGTTTTATAAGTCTTCCAGCAGTCAGTTATAAATTTCGTGTGCGGAAAAAAATGAAGTACTTTAGAAGAGTCCCTAAAGTTTTCTTACCGTAGAGTGTACTCGAAGTATAAAGCACTTCCTAGACTTCTTTTCAATGTCTCCGAAAACCCATGTATGTTACATTTCGTTTTCTTAGAAGACGTCCACAATTCCGAGTGGCGACAAGCGATTCATCGACTTCTACAAACTTGTTCCTACCACCGACATGGACATTTTCATTCGTAACAATAACGTAGCACACCTCACGACAAAATCCGCTGTAGCCGCAAATAGTATTCACTGATACATCAATTTCCCGATGTAGTGGTTTGTAAAACGTATTATCTTTTACACAGAACGTCACTACACTGAGGTCACAAAAGTCATGAAGTAACTCATAACATCGCGTCGGACGTCTTTTTGCGCGGCGTAGTGCAGGAACTAGACGTGGCATTGACTAACCAAGTCGTTGGAAATGCCCTACAGAAATATTGTGCCATCCATAACTGCGAAAATGTTGTCAGTGCAGGATTTTGTGCACCAACTGACCTCTGGATTACTTCCTATAACTGCTCGAGTTGATTCATATCGGACGATCTGGATGGCCATATTATTCGTTCGAATTGTCAAGAATGTTCTTCAAACCAGTCGCGAACAATTGTGGCCCGCTGACATAGCGCATTGTCGTCCATAAAAATTCCGTCATTGTTTGTAAATATGAAGTCCATGAATGTCTGCAAATAGTCTACAAGAAGCCGAACGTAACTATTTCCAGTCAGTGATCGATTTAGTTGGACCATAAGACCCAGTCCATTCCATGTAAACATAGTCCACATCATTATGGAGCCACCACCATCTCGCACAGTGCCTTGTTGATAGCCTGAGTCCATGGCTTCGTGGGGTCTGCGCCACACTCGAACCCTACCATCAGCTTCTACCAGCTGAAATCGGGACTCATCCTTCCAGGCCACGGTTTTCAGACGGTATAACCGAGGTGGTCACGAACCCAGAAGACGCGCTGCAGGTGATGTCGTGCTCTTACCAAAGGCACTCACGTTGGTCCTCTTTGCCATAGCCCATTGACGCCAAGAGTCCCCGCACTGTCCTAACTCATACGTTCATCGTACGTCCCACATTGATTTCTGCGGTTACTTCACGCATTGTTGTTTGTCTGTTAGCACTGACAACTCTACGCAAAAGCCGCTAAGTCGTTAAGTGAAGGCCATCAGCCATTTCGTCGTCTGTTACGATAGGTAATGCCCGAATTTTGTGATTTCGGCACTCTCTTGACACTATGGACCTCGGAATAACGAATTTCGTAACGATGTCCAAAATCGAATGTCCCATGCGTCTACAAGCTCCAACTGCCATTTCGCGTCCAAAGCCTGTTAATTCCCGTCGTGCCCCCATAATCACGTCGGCAACCTTTTCACAGGAACCACCTGAGTACAAATGACAGCTCCACCAATGAGCTACCCTTTTATAACTTGTGTACGCGATAGTAACGCCATCAGTACATGTGCGTACCGCTATCCCATCTGTATATGTGCATATCGCTATCCCGTCACTTCTGTCACTTTGTTGTCTAATGTTACTCTTCTCGATGGTCAATTTGGAGCTGTAAGACCATGTATTTTTCCTGATGGAAGTCCTTTTCTTGCATTATTTGCAATAAGTTTACATCGGCGGTCTTCTTAGACAGTGTGACACACATCTCCCCCTGACAGTCGACGCAGTTCCTGGTTTGGCAATAACTCGTTACTCGCAAGGAAACTACAAACAGTTGTCTACACTACACAAACGCAGGATTAACTTCCGCCACTTGAGACAATTCGAACTCGATGCAGCACAGGATTCCATCATCCCTGTCAGCAACGTTATGCGAAGGACGGTTTTCAACGCAAAAAACAGTACCCATATTTGCCGCCTTTAGAGTGGTGCGTTCGATATACACTAAAAAAATGCACCACGAAGGAGTTATGCAAACTGTTCACAAGTTGATATTCATACAGGTATCGACGGAAAATGGAAAATTGTAAACTTTGAGAGCTGAGCACGTCTGCTTTCATGCCCCGCAGCTAATTCACTGCAAATAATAAACTGTAGCTGTCATCCTGCGGTGAAATAGTCTTTGCATTGGCTGGAATTGCTAATTAATAAAATACACAAAAATACAAAATAAAATGTCTAATGCCTGTAATTGATGTAGACAACAGAGGATTATTTTAAATAATGTTATTCAAGAAAGGACATCTCAAATAAAAGGGAAGCGGTCTACGATGTTAAGTTAAATTACAGATAGAAAATATCCTCATCAAACGCAGTAAAGTTACACTGGGAGCTTTATGAGAAAGGTAGCAAAATCCCCAAACTAAATAGTCATCAAATATATGTGAAAACTAAATAATCGCAATACACGAAATGTTCACCCGGTCAAAACAGTCCAGAGTTCAACATCATGCTTTACAAATTAACACACGGGATACAAAGAATAGTAACTCATACTCAGTCTATCCTTATTTCCGTAATACAAGCTGAAAAAGTTAATGTCCTACTCTGGAGCGTGTAATATATCAGGGGGAAAGAGACACTGCAAACACTATCTTTGGTTTGATCAAGAAACTTGAAGATGCCACTATTAATGAAATCCTGGAGAATGAAGAACACGTGCAAAAGCCTTCTGAGGACATTACATACGTCAAACCAATTTATGAGCGTTTTACTGATGATGGAGCTAATGACTATGTTCCTTTTGAATACGTCAAGAAGGTACCTGAGGCAAAAAATAAAGGCTGTGAAAACATTATGTGTCACTTCATGAGGGTCGAGGACTGGAACTATCTATCTCTTTGTCAGAGATATTATGGACAACAAGGAAGAAAACGTGAGAAATTCAAGTTCGTATTGGAGTACGTTTGGTGTGCTTTTCAAGAGACGGCAAGGGCTAATTCCATGCATGTGCATGATGTTGACATAAAGTGGTGGGCATGCGCAAATGCTAGAGCACTTGGATTGACGGATTTCGACGTTAGACCTATCTGGCTGTGAAATTTTAGGGCAGTTCACAAGGGTTGCGAAGTTACACGGTTTGTAACGTAAAAATATGCTCAAGCGCAAGAAGAGATAGAGAATTCTGCCATTGCATTTAGTATTGAATTCACGAACATCATCGCTCCTGACTACTCAGCTGTTTCTGTATTTAATCATGACTTTCACAGAGACCCCACACTATCTAGTATGGGCGAATAGGACAAATTTGTCGAGATGCAATCAACATCTGGGACATCACATTCGTATACAATTCAGCACATTATTTCCACGAAAGGCAGACTTCTTTCTCCGCTATTCATTGTCGTCTACGATACAAGTGGTACATTTGGTTCACTTATGCAAAATAAAATGAACTGAACTCCGAACATACATACAATGGCTTCAAAATCAGGCAAAATGGACAAGCATATTCTTGATAACTGTCTCTCACACAATGTTGGAACAAGTTGTTGTCCGGTTCTGGATTCATTTTCACTCCGTCAACAGGATCTGTTTGTAATTCCAGATAAACACATACAGGTAACAACCATTCCACCTGGCGTAATGTCCCTTGTTCAACCTTTGGATGTATACTTTTTTCACCAGTGGAAAAAGTTCACTAAAAGTTTTTATGAACGAGTTTTACTGAACTCCACAGTCGTAACACTAAAATCAACCTTCACGCATCAGTTCAGTGTCCCCATATTCAACAACATTATCAATCATTCCTGGAAGGAAGCTAATTTCAAGTTGAATGTTATGCTTTTCTGACAATTTTATATGGAATTTGAAAGATTCAAGTTGCTCAACAAACGACTGCACAACTGCGTCATTTATACAGTGTGTAAATTGTCGTTTACATTTGTGTTCAACAGATTTCTATGCCAAGACCCACAAACATGCTTATTAATAGAGACGTACAGCTAAATGAAATAAATAAACAATAAGCATTATGTTATACCTGTGTTTCCTGTTCTATTAATTACTACACCACTACGTATAAGAGTTACCAAAATATGTAATTACCGCTATGGGCAGCTAAAATTAGTGCAGTAAATACTGATTACACCTGACATTTCCATCCTAAATAACTTTATTTCAATATTGGTGAGGCACTTTACGAATGTATCTTGTAAGTAGACATAAGTAGGGATGTATGAGCGTACTTTTCTTTAGTTGTTTATATTTAGTAGTAACGTAACAACGCAAAGTAGCGTTTGCTTGGACAAAATCGTTGTTCGTGAACTAAATATTTAAGTTAAAGAAAAGCTAAGAGCAGCACTTGAGAGCTAATGCAATTTATGTGTAAATTCATATATGATACATGCATATAACATTAAATTTAGGGTTTTTAAGTATGTTTCGCAAGTCGAAGTGTGTGCGCTTGACTCACGTCAATGCGAGGGTTTAAATAACGGTGGTCATATTTGCGTGGTGCTTTTTGGCTGTGGACACACTACGTTTAGTTCATGTGGCAGTCGGGTTTGTGATCTAAACAGACAGTACGTATACGCGCCAGCTGGTTGTCCTTCGAGTCAGTCAAAATATTTCTAAGAATTGCGTCGTGGACTTGGGATATTCACACCCGTCACTAGTGAACACACTGTAATATTTTTAACTTGGTGACTTAAAATATTCACATTAGGTAAACTAGTCGAGTCGTGGACATGTGATATTCATGTATGTCGCAGCGAATACTCTAAAACACAGGGAGTATCAAAAAGAATCATCCGATTTGGCACGTCTATATTTCTGAAACTAACAAGCATATACAGTGAATTTTGTTTCTTGACGAACGGGAAACTCAAAAAGTTGTTTTTTCATACCTTTTCATAGGTGTTCAGTATGCCCCCCCCCCCCCTTGAGATGCACGGCATATGTCAGTGCGGTATTCAAATTGTTCCCACACTGCAGCGAGCATGACTTGAGTTACAGCTTCCACAGCTGCTGTTGCACGATGTCTCAGTTCATACACTGTTGTTGGTAACAGAGGCACATAACAGATTCTTTTGGAAACCCCCACATGAAATAATCACATACAGTCAGGTCCGGTGACTTTGGAAGCTAGTAATGTAAGGCTGAATCATTTGGTCCAGTGCGCCCGATCCATTATTCAGTAACCCTTTGATTTGAAAATTCCCACACTTCTAGATGCCAGTGTGGTGGTGCCCCATCCTGCTGTAAATGAAGCCGCTCGAATCAGTCTTCAACTGTGGGAAAATAAAGTTCTAAGCATATCGAGATATGTGCTTCCTCTAACAGTGTTCTCGGCAAAGAAAAATGAACCACACACCTTTTCCCGTGAAACGGCACAAAACACATTAAATTCTGGAGAGCCCCTCTCATGTTGCACAACTTTATTTGGTTGTTCCATACTCTATAATCTCACATTATGACGGTTCAACTTTCCTTTTAAATGGAATGTTGCCTCCTCACGAAACACCAAGCGTGGAAGAAAACTGTCATCCTCCATCTTGCCAAGAACCAAATTACAGAACTCCACACGTTACCTTCCATTCGGAAAATGGGTGCATCAGCGACTGTTATGTGATTTATAAATTATAGAGGGCAGCAACGAGTCGCTCTTTTTTTTTCAACTTTTATTACGCAAATCCGTTATCAATGCACTATTTTCTAATTTCGACGCATGTTAGTTCCTTGTTGTTCGGGCATCAGTCACAGTTCTTTGAATACTACTGTATAAAGGCATGCTGTATTCTAGACATTAGAATCCATCAACGAAGATGCATGTGGGGTGATGTGAATTACATCATTTCGTTGTCATATTTTGGATGTAAGTCAGCTCGTTCAGCTTTATATTTGTAGAGATTCTAAGTCAATGGCAGCGAGTGGTAAGGTTCCTTTCTGTTCTAAGCATACGTTTCCCTAGCCATTTGCTTGAGAGTTCTTGTGTGGGAGAGTAGGATTGTGAGGATCAAGTGTTCTGTTCTGCTTTTGTTCGTACCATTAGTGCAGCATACTGTTTAAATTCGGATGTCAAACACACATCCCTTGCATTTACCTGTCTCCAGCAAGCAGCTTGCTTTCATCGTGTTGGTTACTGAGATGTATATTGACAGTAGTCGGTTTTTTGTAGGTATAATTGGTAACAAACTGTGAAAAGCTAATAGTTTACAGCAGACGATGTTCAAACCAAAGCATGTTCGAAACACTTATGTAGTTGAGATAAAGTACCATCCTCAAGACTTAAAAGAGATTTGAAAGATACATTATCAACGAATGGGAACACTTATGTAGTTGAGATAAAGTACCATCCTCAAGACTTAAAAGAGATTTGAAAGATACATTATCAACGAATCTAGTGCTATTTGCTCACTTTGCAACGCAGCTTTGTTGCTGATTCTCTTCAAAAACGAAAAGTATCTCTCAGTTGACTCAACCAGGAGACAATATCACAGATATACTTTCACGAGATATATCTGTGAAGTAACTCTGTTCATCTTCCTTACGATGACATTAAGCCCAGTGGTTCACAGGTTCACGTTATGTTAGACAACAGAAGACAGTACCATAAGAAATCCGCTAAAGATGTTGGGCGTCCTATGTACCAACAAAAAACACTTCTGAATACTAGATAGGAGGAATGAATGGATTTTAACGCATGGCTAAACGTGTGAAATTATAGTATTATTCAAAGCTAAAGACTTTCACGATGCTTCTGTTAAGCTAAAAACCTTAGAAAAGTGACTATGTATATCCTGCAAGCCCTCATACAAGACATTATGGAGTTTATCTCATATCACAGTGGAACACCCCGCCCATCACTTATCTGGTTTTGGCGTGTGTTCACCCCAGCTATTTGACTAACAGATCAACAAAGAGCGCAAAACTGCCGCAGTATCGCATAACGCAAAGAAAGTAATAAGGCCCTGTGACTCCTGATTGAACTGCAGTGACAGTGTTGGCATTAATTGATTCAGAATTGATCCCTTTTTAATTAAAAATGGTTGCACATTGATGTTCTATTCAGCTATTGAACACCAGATGCAAATGTTGAACATAAAATTAATTAAGAAAGTGACTTGGGATTTCAATACCTTCAATCATCAAATTACATGACTCTCCTGACAGGCATTGGGAATAAATTGCGTTTACGTGGAGTAAAGCACGATAAATCAAAATTAATTCCTATCGACTGACCCAGGCGTAATGCGAAGTGCAAGAAGGATTCTACAATATACGGCCCATGAAACCCTCATGGAAACTTTGCCGATGTGATCCAACAAATTAATCAGTGGCCTAACTCAAGCCGGAGCGGGCGCAATATCACCGAATTCAGTGTGGCAGGGCGTCGTCGTTGTGCGGACGTCGGCCAGCCTCGTGGTGCTGCAAGGCTGCACTCGTCTATTCACTCCTAGCTATCTTGGTCAGTACATAGCTGAACAAAAACTTTCTATCTCCAAGCTCAATCGTTCTGTTTGCTAAGCCCTAAACTGCAGAGATGCTCACACTCCCTCAGGCAAGCTGAGTAAAGAACGCCACGTCCGCACTCTAGGCAAGCTGGGAACGGAAGACCTCTACGGAGACTTCTGCCAGTCTGCTCTTCACCTCGGTTTCCCCTCCAGCAAAATCACTTACGCCAATTGCAGCGCAAGTGGCGTTAATTATACGTCACTTCCCAGCGCCGACCAATTGCTGCTCTGGGAAGTGAACAAATTCCCACAAAATTTCCCTTCCTCTCAACTTCTGCTATTTAGCTCCTCCCAGGCTACCCACCAAGGTTAGCATCTGCATAAAACACCAATTTTTCCGAAATTCTGACTCCCAGGAGAGTACTTCAAATTCCTTGGTCCTACGTTCCCATCAGAGGCCGGCGTATTTCATTCTGTCGCTCTTCACCTGATTTACCCCAGACTCTGCGGACCGTGAGTTCAGCGTGAAGTTGCTATAGTCACAAACACGCATATTTCGGCCTCTTTTGACCACTCCACTGTAGCTTTGGGTGGTTTTCTCACATGTTGAACTGAAAATGGGACAACGGACATTTATCAACAGGCGTACAAGTTCTCCGTCTGCTTCCCGGTACACCAGCATGGAGTCGGGGTCAACAACCCTCTCCCTGTCACTCATCTTAAGGCAGCTGGAGGACGTGCCCCATTACCGCTTTCTCAGAGTTTGAGCCGCCCTAAGCTGCCTATTGTCACTCCCCTTCGCCGCTCCCCAGCAACGCACAGCCACCCGGCCGCGGTCAACTCTGAATACTTCCCTGCAATAAACTAGCCTCCAGTAAATCGACACGTTTCTACAAAGTTTTCATGTCGTGTGAATTACTTTAAAACCATCAGCCAACATTAATTATTCCAAAACGTCCATACTATACCCTCTACAACATGCATTGTGCCTTGTCAATCATTTTTGTTCAGCCCTACTTTTTGCTCAACGTGAGTTTGGTGATCTATAATGACTTCATGCAAGGGGCATAGTTCTTGCCATGTTACAACACCAGTCATTCTCTTTCATATTCCACTTGCAAATGGAGCAATGGGAGAAAATTTATGTAACTTTGTGCATTAGGTATTCTCTGTCATGCACTTTAAAGCAGCCAAGGGCAAAGAAATACAGGTCGCTATGGAGAGACGCAATCTATGATGGACACATCTTAAACCACTGTCCGATGGTGTTGCCAAGTATGTGTTGGAATATAAATGCTGCATTCCCTGACTTCTGGTAGGTATTCAGTACAGTTCTAAGATATCAGCAAAATATGGGACATCATGTTGGATTTATGACTGGATTGAAAAGTTCCTAGCAAACAGCACACTTTATCAGTGTGTAGTAATTTCATTGATTTTGGTTCTAAGAGGATGTACTGAAAAATGTTCCAGATTTGTGATCTGAAAACTCTTTTTTAAATAAACTAAACATTATTAATATTTTGCAACTTTATTCTTCATGTCTTCATACACTCCTGGAAATTGAAATAAGAACACCGTGAATTCATTGTCCCAGGAAGGGGAAACTTTATTGACACATTCCTGGGGTCAGATACATCACATGATCACACTGACAGAACCACAGGCACATAGACACAGGCAACAGAGCATGCACAATGTCGGCACTAGTACAGTGTATATCCACCTTTCGCAGCAATGCAGGCTGCTATTCTCCCATGGAGACGATCGTAGAGATGCTGGATGTAGTCCTGTGGAACGGCTTGCCATGCCATTTCCACCTGGCGCCTCAGTTGGACCAGCGTTCGTGCTGGACGTGCAGACCGCGTGAGACGACGCTTCATCCAGTCCCAAACATGCTCAATGGGGGACAGATCCGGAGATCTTGCTGGCCAGGGTAGTTGACTTACACCTTCTAGAGCACGTTGGGTGGCACGGGATACATGTGGACGTGCATTGTCCTGTTGGAACAGCAAGTTCCCTTGCCGGTCTAGGAATGGTAGAACGATGGGTTCGATGACGGTTTGGATGTACCGTGCACTATTCAGTGCCCCTCGACGATCACCAGTGGTGTACGGCCAGTGTAGGACATCGTTCCCCACACCATGATGCCGGGTGTTGGCCCTGTGTGCCTCGGTCGTATGCAGTCCTGATTGTGGCGCTCACCTGCACGGCGCCAAACACGCATACGACCATCATTGGCACCAAGGCAGAAGCGACTCTCATCGCTGAAGACGACACGTCTCCATTCGTCCCTCCATTCACGCCTGTCGCGACACCACTGGAGGCGGGCTGCACGATGATGGGGCGTGAGCGGAAGACGGCCTAACGGTGTGCGGGACCGTAGCCCAGCTTCATGGAGACGGTTGCGAATGGTCCTCGCCGATACCCCAGGAGCAACAGTGTCCCTAATTTGCTGGGAAGTGGCGGTGCGGTCCCCTACGGCACTGCGTAGGATCCTACGGTCTTGGCGTGCATCCGTGCGTCGCTGCGGTCCGGTCCCAGGTCGACGGGCACGTGCACCTTCCGCCGACCACTGGCGACAACATCGATGTACTGTGGAGACCTCACGCCCCACGTGTTGAGCAATTCGGCGGTACGTCCACCCGGCCTCCCGCATGCCCACTATACGCCCTCGCTCAAAGTCCGTCAACTGCACATACGGTTCACGTCCACGCTGTCGCGGCATGCTACCAGTGTTAAAGACTGCGATGGAGCTCCGTATGCCACAGCAAACTGGCTGACACTGACGGCGGCGGTGCACAAATGCTGCGCAGCTAGCGCCATTCGACGGCCAACACCGTGGTTCCTGGTGTGTCCGCTGTGGCGTGCGTGTGATCATTGCTTGTACAGCCCTCTCGCAGTGTCCGGAGCAAGTATGGTGGGTCTGACACACCGGTGTCAATGTGTTCTTTTTTCCATTTCCAGGAGTGTATTTATTTCTCGATATAGTCATCCTGGCACCGAACACATTTCTCTAAATGAGAGACCATTTTGTTGACACTGTCACTGCATAATGTTAGACATTGTTGATAGAGTCCAACCTTCACCTCTTTTGCACTGCTTCATCAATATCAAAATGGGACCCTTGAAGGACTTCTTTTGGAAACAGTTTAAATCAGAGATATTATTTATCAGGGTGCCCTCGTACATTCGATATTTTCAGCGCAAAATTCAGTGTCGCCTTTACAATATTCGTCTTAAATGCGTAAGAGTACACCTGGCGAGGGACTTTACTCTTTTTTAGGTGAAAATTTCATTGATTTCGATACATTATTCGCCAATTTCACCATAAAATTGACGTGAAAATTCAGTACTTTTGCTTTATGTATGTCAGCTGTCTCCTTTTACAAATCATGCAGAGACGTCTAATATTATGTGTGCAGCATAAAACACAGAGTGGAACAGGAACCCTTAGATGTAAAATTTCTGTGACATGGTTGCTGTGAAACTGACAGTAAATTACGTACGTTTTCTGGTTTCACCATAAACCATAAAGTATCCTGATAGATAGCCTTGGTATCATGAATTCTCCTGGTACAGTCAGTGTCCAAAATTGTTGTGTCATTATAGTTTTTCATAATATGCTTTGTCTGATAGACAGGCTTGACTCTGCAGGGGTAACAAACACGCTTTGTTCTATAACTGGTACAGGAGGAGGGAGGGTGAGCTTGGGAGACACTGGCCTTTGTCCCAGAACCACAGGCTCAGACTAACATCTTTTGTCTAACGTGTAGGCATGGACCAGCAGGGGAAGCAAACTTCTTTTATCATCGGAAAACTCAGGAAATCTGACAGTAATGCAAGCTGGCCCAATATCCCTGGTCAGCCACCTCGAATTCTAACATGGCAATTAACCAACTTAGATTTTTTAAATTTTCTACCAATTTACACTTAATACCACAGCCCTACTTCCACACTGAAGTCATATGAATGGCAGAAAACCCACTGGCACAATTGGGCTGTTATTGAATTTCCTGTCATTTTTTTTATTTCCCACCATTTTATACGTCGGGCAGCTGACCCATATCAGAGGAGATATGTTGGGTACAATACCTTTTGTTCCAGAACTGGGAAACATGGGAGGGGGGGGAGGGGAGGGGATGACATGAACAGAATAACAGGGGAATTAGAGAACGATAGCCCTTTCTTCTAGAACAACTGAAGGGGAGGGGGTTACATGAAAACTACATAATACGACAGTGGAGGGGCGAGGGGAGCGCAGGGTAGCGGCACCCTTTGTTCCTGAATTCTCGCTGTTACCTATTGCGGTGTCTACATTGACGATAAAAAATTGCAAGACGAAGCAGGAGCTGTGCGACATAAACAGAAGATGGTACATCTGAAGGATGATGTTTTTTCAGTTTTAGCGCCAGTCGCAAATCATATTTCCTTTAAATACGCGCTGTAATGTCTTTTGAGATTTGACGTGGTGAGTTGATGTTAGTCAAGAATGCCTTTAAGACGACAAAGACGCCATTATCATCACCTCACTGAGTTTGAATCAGGTCATGTAATGGGGCTACGAGAAGTTGGATGTTTCTTTTGCGATATTGCAGGTAGACTCGGTAGGGACATAGCCACTGTACCTGATTGCTGGCAGCAGCGGTCACGAGAATGTGCAAATCTCAAGAAAACATGGCTCTACCAAGTGGTAACGCGACTGTGCTCAGCGTATGGCTCTGGCGTATCGTACTTCATCTGCAGCAGCAATTTAAGCATCAGTTGGTTCAAAATGGCTCTGAGCACTATGGGACTTAACTTCTGAGGTCATCAGTCCCCTATAACTTAGAACTACTTAAACCTAACTAACCTGAGGACATCACAACATCCATGCCCGAGGCAGGATTCGAACCTGGAACCGTAGCGGTCGCGCGGTTCCAGACTGTAGTGTCTAGAACCGCTCGGCCACTTCGGCCGGCTAAGCATCAGTTGTCACCACTGTTATAAACTGTTATAAATTGGTTACGTCAAGGACAACTCCAAGCTAGACGCACTATTGCGCGCATTCCACTGACCTCAAACCACGGCCATTTGCGACTTCATTGGCATCAAGCAAGATCTCATTGGAGCGCAGGGTGGAGGTCTGTTGTTTTTTCTGATGAAAGCCAGTTCTGCTTCGGTGCCAGTGATGACCGCGTGTTGGTTAGGAGCAGGGCAGTTGAGGGCTTGCAACCAGTCAGTGCCTGTGCCAGATGTACTGGACATACTCCTGGAGTTACACTCTGAGGTGCGATTTTATATGACACCGGGAGCACTATCTATCCCACGCTCTCTGACTGCAAAACTGTACGTCGATCTGATGATTCGACCTGTTGTGCTGCCATTCGTGAACAGCCCTCCAGGGGGTGTTTTGTATTAGGATAACTTTCGCCCACATATCGCTTCTGTAACTCAACACGCTCTACAGAATGCGGACATGGTTTGCACAATCACCAGATCTGACCCTAATCGAGCATATCATATGACAACTCCAAGGTCATCCACAAACAGCATTAACCGTTCCTGTATTGACCGACCAAGTGCCACAAGGACATAGATCTGTCCCACAAACTCCCTCTAGCACCTGTACAACGCAATGCACGCACGTTTGCATACTTGCATTCAGCATTCTGACAGTTACACCGGCTGTTAATATACCAGCATTTCACACAATAAATTATGGTCAGTGTCTACTACTTCCCCTGGAAATGTCTTACGTTTACAATCTAATTCTAAAATCTCTATCTTACCATTCTATAATCAGTCTTAAACTTTCCACTGACTCCAAGTTTGTTCCAAAAATACAACCGTTAAAGGTGTTAAACTATACAGTCGGAAGTATACTTACTACCAATAGTCACAGTTTCATTTTAGTGCGTTTTGAAGAGCACAACACTTAAGCTGTTACATACTTTCGTTAATTTACATTTACGACCGTTATCTGCAGAGAAATTGTTAAGCTGTGTGATACAGAATGCTGCTGCAACGATTTGCTATCACTGTCGGTTTCACAGTTTTAAGATCCCATTGCATCACTACATTATAAATGGTACTAGTTTCTTCTGATTCAATTTCCCTAGAATACACGTTTCATTTTCATGCAACGAGTGCTTCCTTCATCCAGATTCAGAAACTTTTTCATCGGCTAATCGCAATTATTTGGTAGTACTTCACTTGTCGAAGAAAGCTTTCACTGCATTTACCAATGTTTTTCTGATGACTCCACTTTTTAAACACCTTGAAATCTTTCTTCCTAGATGGATAAATCCTTTGTTCCTGCCCCTGTAGATCACCAATTATTTTTTCCTTCAGAATCGCCCTTTTCTCGTTTCTACTTGTCTTCTTCGCTTCCGTTTCAGCTTAATTTATTCTTTAACCCATTTTTTGTTCTAAGTACTTTGAGGAATTACGTTTAACAATTGTTGTAAGTCTTCTTTACTTTCAGCCATAAGAGCTACTATATCATCTGCAAACCTTAATTATGGTATCGATTTTCCACGGAATTTTATTTCCATCTTGAAAATTTCATTGCATTTCTTCGTTGCTTCTACCATAAACAAATGAAACACAAAAAAATGGTTCAAATGGCTCTGAGCACTATGGGACTTAACTTCTAAGGGCATCAGTCCCCTAGAACTTAGAACTACTTAAACCTAACTAACCTAAGGACATCACACACATCCATGCCCGAGGCAGGATTCGAACCTGCGACCGTAGCGGTCACGCGGTTCCAGACTGTAGCGCCTTTAACCGCTTGGCCACGCCGGCCGGCAAATGAAACACAAAACACAGTAAGCGACGACGTTGAACCCTAATATTCCCTTCCCTTCAGACGCAGATTCTAATCCCGCTCCGCCAAATACAAGCACATTGTCTTAACCACTGTGCCTTTTCGTTCTGCAAACATTCCATTAGTCATCAGGCTCCGGTATGCAGTTTGCAAGAGACTATCACTTTTTTCAGTTGTATTTTTAGGTCTTGACACCGTCTATAGTCTAGAAAACATATTTACGAAGAGGTTCCGAAATAAAGGTTTCAATACCAAAACAATTGTAATTTCCTTACTGTGCTGGAATCTATCTGACGAGCAACCTTGTAAATACTCATTAGTGTCCTCGCAGACATTTGATCATTCGTCGTGTGGATGCACACGTAACTCAAAGAGACGAGTAGATTAATAAAAAATTGTGTCAAAGCCTCGTAGCAACAGCTGGACGATGGAGCTGCCTCTTAAACAGATCTGGATTTGAGAAGTGATACCATTTGTGCCATGTGTCCTCGAAAAAAAATGGAGAGTATTAATGACCCTATGCGTTCCTTTGTAACCACAAGAGGAATTTTTTTTATTTATTTCTGTAGGGAATGACTGGAAACAGGCACCTTCTAACAGACGGCAGTTTTGTGTCCAGTCCAGTCTAAGTGGTGGTCCAGAATTATCCCCAAGTTCTCTACAGAAGAAGGAAAGGTTGTTTCTGGCCTGTTTAGTATTAAGGGTTGAAGAGGTTCTCTGAACGGAGAGGTAATAAGACTTTTGTAAGCGACTAAGATTTCTTGCGTTTTAGATGTCTCCAGTTTCCCTATGCATCTTTCAAAGTACTAACAAACCAGTCATATGAATCACGAATGAGTGTGCAAAGGTTAAATATATCGAGAAAGCACCATGACGCTTTCTTGGAGTAGGAGAGTGAAGGAATAGTAATCAAGTGGCTGTCCAAGACCACCACAGCTAAGGAACTGGATGACACCTACACAGCAAGATAGAAAACTGATACGACTTACATACTTACAAGTTCGGCTTCAGGTGCTACTCGGTATTGAATTATTGTAAAATGTACGTGCGCTACATTTAACTTTATTTTTTAAATTAAGTTAATTCAGTCTCATTCTACTCTAAAAGAAAACGCTAATTATTATGATGAATTGTTCATTCACGAAAAATCTTGTGCCAGTAACGCTGCGATATGGAGTGTTCCGTCCCCACTCATTCCCTGGCGTGCCCACAGATTTTATTAAATAGATATCGGCGCACTCGCATTTAAGCAACCATGAGTCGTACAGCGGGGAGCATATTACGTATAACCTACTTGCCTGCAACACTGTATATGGCGCTTTGCGAACCTTCCGTTCAGGAAATGTCTAAAGCGTAACATGAAAGTTTAGTTACCTTGTGAAATTATACTGAAGAGCCAAAGAAACTGGTACACCTGTCTAATATCGCGTAGGGCCCCCGCAAGCAAGCAGAAGTGCCGCTACATGACGTGGCATGGATTCGATTCGACTGATGTCTCAAGTAGTACTGGAGGGAACTGAATCCTTCAGGGCTGCCCATCGATACGCAAGAGTACGAGAGGTGTGAAGATCTTTTCTAAACAGCACGTTACAAGGCATCCCAAATATGCTCAGTAATGTTCATGTCTGGGGAGTTTGGTGGCCAGCGGAAGTGTTTAAACTCAGAAGAGTGTTCCTAGAGCCACTCTGTAGCAATTCTGGAGATGTGGGGTGTCGCATATTCCTGCTGGAATTGCTTCAAAAAAATGTTCAAATGTGTGTGAAATCTTACGGGACTTAATTGCTAAGGTCTCAGCCCCTAAGCTTACCCACTACTTAACATAAATTATCCCAAGGACAAACACACACACACCCATGCCCGAGGGAGGACTCGAACCTCCGCCGGGACCAGCCGCACAGTCCATGACTGCAGCGCCTTAGATTGCTCGGCTAATCCCGCGCGGCGGAATTCCCTAAGTCCGTCGGAATGCACAATGGACATGAACGGATGCATGTGATCAGGCAGGATGCTTACGTACGTATTACTGTCAGAGTCGTATCTAGACGTATCATGGGTCCCATATCACTTCAACTGTACATGCCCCTCCCGGGTTCGATTCCCGGCGAGGTGAGGGATTTTCTCTGCCTCGTGATGACTGGGTGTTGTGTGATGTCCTTAGGTTGGTTAGGTTTAAGTAGTTCTAAGTTCTAGGGGACTGATGACCATAGATGTTAAGTCTCATAGTGCTCAGAGCCATTTGAACCATTTTGTACATGCCCCACAGCAATACAGATCCTCCACCAGCTTGAACAGTCCCCTGCTGACATGCAGGGTCCATGGATTCATGTGGTTGTCTCCATATCCCCACACGTCCATCCGCTCGATACAATTTGAAACGAGACTCGTCCGACCAGTCACCAGTCACCAATAGTCCAAAGTCGGTGTTGAGGACCCAGGCGAGGCGTATAGCTTTGTGCCGCGCTGTCATCAAGGGTACACGATTGGGCTTTCAGCTCCGAAAGCCTATATCGATGATGTTTCGTTGAATGGTTTGCACGCTGACACTTGTTGATGGTCCAGTACTGAAATCTGCAGCAATATGCGAAAGGGTTGTACTTCTGAACGATTATGTTTAGTTACCGTTGGTCCCGTTCTTGCAGCATCTTTTTCCGGCCGCAGCGATGTCGGAGATTTGATTTTTTGCCGGATTCCTGATATTCATGGCCCATTGGTGAAATTGTCGTAGGAGAAAATCCCCACTTCATCGGTACCTCGGAGATGCTGTGTCCCATCGCTCGCACGCCAACAATAACACCACGTTCGAACTCATTTAAATCTTCGAGAATCTACTATTGTAGCAGCGGTAACCGGAGTAACAACTGCCTGTTTACATAGCTCTGTATTTGAACACGCATGTCTATACCAGTTTCTTTGGCGCTACAGTGTATATTCAGATCCATAGTCCATCTGAGACAACTTTTAACACGAGTCAGAGTGTGGAATGATTTTTCTGCTTCAAGTACAGTCACTGGAAGATGTACCAGATGCACACAGCCGCACATACATACAGATACAAGTTTAAAATTTTAAGCTCGTGCATTTTATTCAAGAGCTCTAACGGTTCCAAAGTAATGTATTCAAAGTTCTAAGGATGAGTTTTTCAAATATTTAGTTTCTTCTTCTAAATCAAATGGTATTCACTGATAAATAACTTGAATGCCTCAGCGATCTGATAGTCATCTACCTTTAAAATTTCCATAAAACCCTAATGTTTCACCTAAAATCATCACTGATTCAAATAGGGTTTTCAAGCTAGACACCATGTTTCACCTAAAATCATCACTGATTCAAATAGGGTTTTCAAGCTAGACACCAGATTGTCAATAGTTACATAAAATACATTTATCTTGAATACATCTTCTGAATTCACATCTGTCACTTCATTCCTGGCTTCAAGGTGAAATGATTTCCTCTTCTTAGTGCGCACCTCTGGAAATTCTGGATCGCTATTAACTGTACTGGCAAGATCTTTAGATCAGGGAGAATGGTATCCCAATTTTCGAGGAGATATCTTAAGTCGTTTAATAAGCTCTCAAAATGTCTTACCTCAACATCAATGGTAATATTTCGAGCTTATTGTAATTTGCTTCTGCAGTCAATTGGCATTAACTTTAGCTAAATTGATTCCATGACTTGAATGGTATCACGTAATGTCCGCCTCCGCAGCGTAGTGGTAGCGTTATCGCCTACCACGCAAGGGGGCCCGGGTTCCATTTCCGGCATGGGACTGGGTATTGTGTGTCCTTCATCATCATTGACACGCAAGTCACCGAAGTGGCGTCAACTAAAAAGACTTGCAATACGGCGGAAACCCCGAAGGGGATATCCCGGCCAATAAATGCCATACGATCGTTTCATTTCATATCACGTAAACCAAAATATGTGCCGACTGGGGTGGCCGAGCGGTTCTGGGCGCTATAGTCTGGAACCGTGTGACCGCTACGGTCGCAGGTTCGAATCCTGCCTCGGGCATGGATGTGTGTGGTGTCCTTAGGTTAGTTAGGTTTAAGTAGTTCTAAGTTCTAGGGGACTGATGACCTTAGAAGTTAAGTCCCATAGTGCTCAGAGCCATTTGAACCATTTGAACCAAAATACGTCATACCACAGAACGTGATTTATCTGTAGTATTTGACTTATTGAGAGTTTCAATAGCAATGGCAATCTTACCCAAGTGAGCTGCAATTATTGATATTCCATCGTTAACTCGAGCACTCCAGTGCTATCAGACATGGAATATAAAGAACTTCCAACACTTTTTTTAGAATTTCTCATTGTTGTGGACTGCTACTGAACAGGTTGTAAAGAAGTTGAATCACTTCCAAAAATTTATCTGCTTCACAAGTTTCATCTGCAAGTACTTCACTTGAGGCTCTGACAACTACAAAAAATGGTTCAAATGGCTCTGAGCACTATGGGACTTAACATCTGAGGTCATCAGTCCCCTAGAACTTTGAACTACTTAAACCTAACTAACCTAAGGACATCACACACATCCATGCCCGAGGTAGGATTCGAACCTGCTACCGTAGCGGTCGCGCGGTTACAGACTGAAGCGCCTAGAACCGCTCGGCCACACCGGCCGGCCTAACAATCACGCAGTGAAAATTTTGCAAGAGGATTTCACAAAGAAAATGTGCCTGAGGTCTTTCATAAGACCCTCTAATATTACTAACCGTTATCATAACCTTGCTCGCGATATTCACTGATAGGAATTTAGTGTTTCATAAGTGTTGATCGAATTAAATGTGCAGTAGCAACTCTCGTTTTTTGATTACAATTTACGGGTTCCAAAAACCGTTCATTTGTTTCATATTTATCGATTTCCTTCTTCAAGTAAATACAACGCAGGATGCATGTTGTTTGTTCAGAATGATTGGAATCAGGAGTTGCATCAACAATAATTGAATAATACTTCTCATTGTCACTTGGTCCCTGATGTGGTGGGCACACTAGGAACAATTCATTCTCAGTATCATTTGACCGCTTGTAAACGCTTTCCAGATTCTTGTCTGTCTCTGACTTTGCTAATGTACTTTGCGAGGACTGGATCATGACTGATATCCCGGAGAAATTTTCATTATTTGGATCTCAAATTTTCTGAGCTGAACCTCTGGTGGCCAACCCTCTTTGACCAAGAAATGTCAGATCAACTGACATGAGAGCAACCATGTAAGTTGACTATTCTACGGACGAAAAAACGAAGATTAACCTTTTAATTTCCGGGAACCAGCATGGTTAATTTACATGTTTTATTCATTCATTTCATTTCTTCACTTTTACGATTCTTCTAGGACAGCTATTTACAAATAGAAATGCTTTATTTTGTGTTTACTTTTGATCGCAAAATGTTTTCTGTACATTAGTTTTTCGTGTAAAATCACCTTTTGATGGACTCAGAAGTGCCTTATCTTTGAATGTTGTTGGAAAATCTACCAAATTAGAACGATGTTTCACAACTGTTTCCGTGTGCATTTGTTGGGGAATTGTTTTGGGATGAATTCCAATATTTAAAGAATGCGCATTTTCGAATCCATCACAAGTTGGTTTTAGTGCTCAATGTCTAAGGAAAATATTGAGCATTCATTATTAAACACGGAATAGAATTGTAGGCAACTGGCCTGTGTGATTCATAAAACTGAAGTGAAAGGAAGAGCTGGACTGGTTATGCTGGCGCTGGGGTAATGTTCTTTTATTTATAATACGATACAAAAATTATTTTAGTATAACAGCCTGATTTTTTCCAACTTAGCAATCTGGGGATCCGAACCCTTGAAAGACTTGGGCCCCCCTTGAGGCCCCAGGGATTTTGCCCTCCCCCAGGCCTTCATTGGACCTGGAAATGGAACGAGTCACTTTTAACACTCATATGTAAATGCGGCTACATGCTGACCACATACATTTTTCTTGTTGTCTACTGTACTAGTGACTGGAATCAGGAAATTTTCTACTTGTTTGACGATATTACTTCATCAAAAAACAGCAAATTCACATATCTATGTTGTGTATCGAAAATGCAATACACCGTCAGTTTCTCACAGGAAGGCTTCTCATGCGCGAAAGGAACTACTGCAGCTTTCAACTTACTGGTAGTATTGCAAACAGAACACCTACATCAATGCCTACAATTATTAATTCTATCCCGTGTCTTGCCAACTCTGATGTATCCGCACTTTTGGCGGTAGCAGTTACTAATAAAAAAACTGCATAAGTAAACTTTCTAGATAATACAGATACACAATTATTTTACATTTTATAAAAACACAAACAAACAATGAATTCAAGAAACGGGTAAAAGGCCACAATCTAATTTCGGAGACCAACCAACTTAAAAAACGATCAGATTTCTGAATGTTGGCCTTAAAAACGTCAATCTGCTAGCCCTGGCCTCGACTGCGTTCAAATACAATGGACACAAAACCTACAGTTGTGCCCATTTGTCGTTCTTGCAACGCGTTCATGTTATTGCCCCAAGATGCCTATATATATTCGTCGATAAATGAATTACCTCCGACAGCAATAGCCTTACAAATTGTAGAGTGTTTTAGAAGTCCTGACATACACGTCTAAAAGCTACAGAGCTTTTTAGTATAAAAAGTGCCATGTGGAAACAGAATAAGTCAGAATATAATAGGTTTCCACGTAACAAGGACGCCAAAAACGACTGACTTTTTACCTTTCGAACTAATTTTTTATTTTGTAGATCAGTATTAAACTGCTCGTTAAATACATCACCAGGTTTGTTGGACAAATTGTATTCCCGCAGTTAGGTTCTGACACATTCAATTAAAAATACCTTGTGTACTGTGGATCGTTTCTGTCGCACCAGTCATGAATGCAACCAGTCAGTCATATAGAATAACTACGTAAAAATATCATTAATTAAAAACCTGAGTCGATTTTGTTTTTCTCGAATTGTTTCGGAAGATATGTTTCGTGCAAAAATTTACCTACTAATTCCCCTGCACAGTTTATACACTTGTCCTTGGATGTGTTGAACACACTTTAAACTGGTTTTAGAAACATATGAGGAAAACTGGTGACACAAAGACATCATCTTGACCGTATCATCTTGGCATGAGTGTGCGTCACGTAAGCACAACGGTTATCGAATGTCAAGGCCTGTCAATTAGAAACTGATCTAAGGTCAGTTGTAATCTGTTCCTATTTTATTTGGAGTAGTGTGTTGGTATATGAAGAGCAAACTTTGACGTAGAAGATAAATACATGGGTGTCACAAATGTCGGGAAATCCGACGCTGCAAATGAACTACTGCAACAATGTCAAATCGCAGTCGATAAACGTCGGAACAGTCGCTGCTGAAAATGTCTCTTACACTTCGTGCCGTAAGGAGTCACATACACTAATAGTGTGTCACTCTTTCTTCATTAAAGTATGTTGAGGTAATCGATTTTTAACTGAAATTAAATCTCTGGCCAATATGGAACAAAGAATGGACCGCGAAAAATGGGCGCCACTTGGATGTAATCATATTCAAAGCCTAACTGTCCAAATGGTTTCTTTAACTTCATCCAGTGTATACTATTTACTTATGCACACCCTCAATTTAAGGTTGTGCCACAATATAATTGCTCATATCTAGGATAGTGTGGGTCGAGCAATGTCATCAAATCGTCAAATAATTCGTCAGAGTGTGAGCTGCCTCAGCGGTTACCCCATCTCGCTTGAACCACACTCGATTAGGCGTCTTCTTCGTAGTTTAGACGCCAGGAAGTTCTGAAATCACCTTAAATGTTTGTCCACCATTTCCACACTTCACAATTCCATAACATACGGTCACTTTGTCGCCAACAGCCAAATTTCTGACTGTTAACCTAGCCAGGTAAATGGCAACGAGCTGTGTCGGCCAACAAGAGAACCAAATCACCAATCACCAAGAATTTGTTCCAAAAAAGTTACGCATTTTGCGTAATTTCGAGCTTCTAGTGGTTGAAGAAAGACCATTATATAAGGGTGAAAGTGTAACTTGCAACAAAGTATTCGCACTGCGCTACGACCGGAGAGATGCATAGTAGGAGTGTGTATACAGGCTCGTCGGTAATGGACTAGTCAATACGAGTGATACTTGCTCAGTATCGTCTGGTGATCTAGCTGACGATGGACGACATGTTGACTTTAATTTTAAGAGTTTAACTTGTATCTCTGAAGTTTTTCACACAGAACAAACAGTGTTACAGGAGTCCAATTCCATAGCTGAGTGGTCAGCATGCCTGAATGTTAAGCGAGGGGCTTGGGTTCGATTCCCAATCAAGCCGAAGATTTTCTTTATTCGGGGACCAAATTTTGACCTGTCCTCATCATCATTGACACACAAGGGGACTCCTGGAAAAATGTATCGTACATACCTCTCATTCTATGGTGTAGGATGGGACACTTCCTGTTCAAATTGCTTTGAAATGTTGGCGGTATTGTCCCTGGGTTGCAATGTATCAACCACATGTTTCCACGAAGATGCATGGTGCCTACACGGCCACAGTTCCATGACTACTGAAATGGCTTCGCAATTACTACAATGCGTCGCTAGGCAACAATGAAAATTTCATTATCAAATACAAACTGTTAGTTCCTTTTTGCAACACCCTACACAGGGTTATTCACAACAAGAATCCACGCAAGATAAGGTGGCCGATTCGCAGTTATCAAAGTTCATCGGGAGTGCAGGGCGATTTCATTTCTTTTGTTCGTAAGGGGAGGCCGACATTGTTTGCCCACTTTCGGCCAGTCGGTGACGGGCTGCAATGACAGTATTGAGGCGTACGCCCTGCAATATTTCTCAAACGATTTTATAGAAACTATTTAGCAAAAAATTTCACCTTTATATTACTTATATCTTTATATGTCAGATTCATGATGCTGTACCCTTTATTTCGATAATGGTCATAGTTGTGATATTTGAAATTAAGTAAGACACTACACGTAGGTTTGCAAGAAAAATTGGGATTCCTATGATTATGCGTTTTGTGCACATTATATAATACTTTGCTGAATATGAAATGTAACTGAAATATTGAATTTCTCTTTGTCCTTGGATGGAGGTCTCTATCTGTCACCAATCTCGAGAAAAAGGATCAGATATGCACGTGCCATTAGTAAAGCCAAAATGAAATACCCACAACATTCCTCGTATTTCATGTATGGTTTGAGATATCTAAATGAGATTTTGGCAAATTATGGCACACAAAGAGGAGACTATTTTACCACATGGCTATTGCGCAAAACTTCATCATCTACCATGTTTTTCCACCAAGTACAGACTTTTTCGATGAAAGAATGTAAGTTTCAAGGGTCAATTGCTGGTGAAGTGAGAAATGCTGTGAGTTTTGCAACAGCATGAGTGAAGAAATTACACGTTTCTTTTTGTACCGAAGATGCACTTTTTCATAAGCTATTGGGTTTACTTTTCCTCAGTTCCCCACTTAAATTCTCTCGAAATTGCGTCTGTTCAACATGTTAGTGAGGTGAAGTTGTGTAACCTCCGCTGTGTTTTGGCAAAAGAAGCAAATTTCAACATGGCAACAAGAAAAATGTAGGTTTAACTCAAAACTCGTCACTCGCGTCACTTCTCTGAAAGTTACAAATGGCTAAGAATTCGTCAGAATTCTTTTCAGACACTAACCAAGTAGAGGTGACAGATCTTTCTGAATGGTCACCATGCAAGTGTAGGCGTGAAGGGGCTCCTCTTAATATTTACAAAAAAATGTGATCATAGGTTTCAGTGTAGAACGGCACTTCCCCTACGCCTGTCCGCAAGTCCCAACACTATCACTCTCGCGACGCATGTCCTGCTGATGGTGCAGCTACCGGCGACGTTATTCTGAGTACACTCTAGCTCTGAGTTTTCTCAAGAGAACTGCGTGAAAACATAGAACACATACAGGAAAATGATATGTATTGGTGATTAGAGCATCTCTCCTAGTTTCAATTTGTAATACGTACCAGGGCATAGCTGCACTAGGGGACAGGCATGTCAGAACGTGCAGAAAATCATCAGATTTGCATTGCCCCATCGAATTAGTTACAGCCTGTCGACAGGCATTCTGATGATCAGATTTTGAAAGCAGGTTGCTATCACATCTTCCTCGGCAATTCGTGTCAGCAACTTCAATGAACTGCACGTGAGTGTTGACATTTACAGCATCACACAAACAGTGTCCATATTGTGCACCAGCAATGTGAGTAAAAACTCACATTTCTGACATATGTCATTTTTCTGCAAGTTTAGTACTTTCCCTGGAATTGTCTCCTGAAGCCCCAAAGTTACTTCAGAATCACCCTGTGCAGGCAACAAGACAAACCAACAAAAGTGCTAGCTGTAAGCTTTCTTGGAACAAGTGAGCCATTTGGAAGTTTTCACTCAGGTGACAGCAGTTTTCTGAAGTGCTCAGTCAGTTGCAGACGACGTATCAGTAGACAGCACTGTCCTGCTAAACCTGGATGCCATAATTTCCCTACATACTTGTTTCCACTGATGATGAGTCGAAAATTTTGGAAAGAATGCTTGACTACTTTCCAGTCCTTATTTGTGAGAAACTGAGAATGATGAATACTTTGAGGAGCTTCAATAGATACTGCAACACATTTATTTTCTCAGTGGGTGAATGAGGAACAGCCCATCAACTTCTCCTATATTTGACCTATCAATATCGAATAAATTTGGCTCGTTACCTGAAATAGGAGGGGAAGAGCCTCATACAGCTGTAGGTTACAGTAGGGTGCCACAGGCTTCTAGCCAAGAAACTCAGTGTATGTCGGTACCAAGAGAGAGTAGCAAGAAAAAGTCTTGTTGCTAGATAGTATTCATGGGAGGGGAGTAGACCAGATGGTGCAGGAAAAATTAGGAGCAGGGTACCACATTACAAGTGTTGTGAAGCCAAGTGCTAGCCTTAGCCAGGTGACAGAAGACATAGGAAAATTGTGCAAAAGTTTTGGAAAAGAGGATCAGGTTATTATGGTAGGTGGAGCAGGAAATAGGCTGGCTAATAACAGTAATTACAGCATTAGGGGTGACCTGGAAAAATAGGAGAAGCAACTACACACACAAAAATGTGAGTTTCATGGAGGTCCTGCAGCGCCATGACCAGCTGTAAGTTAATACTGCTGAGACCCATGTTAACTCTAAGTTGAGCAGGTTACTGCTGACTGAAATGAATTCTCAAATGAGTGCAGTGCCCGTTGCTACAATTGGGAGATGGGATTATACTAGACATTGCCTGCACCTGGATAGGAGAGGAAAAGATAGGTTGGCTAAACTTTTTGCAGAAAATGTATGGGGGGGGGGGGCCTCTATCACACAATGCAAGATCCCTGTGATTACTGGTGTCAGAGGGGTGCCTTTTTTTAGTTTAGAATCAAGTTTCAGGCGCCCTGTTTTGAAAGAGGTCACTATAGCAAAAGAGCCCCACATGAATGCACAGAAAAGTAAGGTTAGCTTATTCCACCAAAATATTAGAGAATTGAGTAATAAGGTAGAAGAGCTTCTTGCCTGCTTGCAAAATTTACCGGAAAATATAGACATCCTGTGCCTGTCTGAGCACTACATAGCCACCAGGTTAGATAAGTTATATATAAACATTACAGTCTAGCAGCTTACTCGTGCAGAACTAATATGCGAAAAGGTGGAGACAGAACACAAGTTCAAAAGCATTGACACAAGTAGATTTTGTAGCAATCACCTCATAGAAGTGTGTGCTTGTGAATTAATGATGAATAGTTCACTTTGAAAAACAGTTCACTTTTAATTGTAACAGTATATAGATCCCCACTGGGAAATTTTGAATTATTTTTGAGGAACCTGGATTCCTTACTGTGCTGTCTGTCAGGCATCAGCAAGCAGTTAATAGTCTGTGGTGACTTTGGTGTAGATTTTCTAAAGGATTCTGATAGGAAAAATGGTCTGGAAGCTTTATATGGATCCTACAATTTGCTCTCAGTAGTTAACTTTTAACATGTGTGGATAAATACAGTAGGTCCCTAATTTATAAGGTTTTCTTTGATGAGGCACAAAGAAAGAAAATAACTGTTTACCCAGTAACAAATGCTCTATCTGATCATGATGCACATTTAGTCAGGATAAATGACATAGTTCCTTACAGTGGGGATACACCTCACTGGAAGTCAGTCAGCATCATTAATGACTACAGGGAAAATGTTTTTAAGAGCAGTTTACAAGGAACAACCTGGGATGAAATTTATAAAGAACCAAATGCCAATATAAAATTTAATCTATTCCATGATAAATTCATATCAGTATTTGAAAATAGCTTTCCGTGTAAGCTGATCAGAAGGGACACTAAACAGCCATGTAAAAAAACCATGGATCACTAAGGGGATTTAAGTATCTTGTGAAAGGAAAAGGGAAATGTATCTTTTGACAAGAACAAGCAGAGAGCCTGCAGCAATTGTGCACTACAAAAACTACTCAAAATTACTAAGAAAGGTTATTAAAAGATCAAGAAACATGCACATAATGTCAGAAATTAGTAGTCTGACATCTGAGTCAAGGCAATTCAGAATACAGCGAAGCAAGAAACAGGACAACCAACCACAGAAGAGGATAACATTACTATTGAATTGAATGGAAGGGTTATAAATGACAAGTCATAGGTAGCAAATATATTTAATAATCATTTCTTAAACACAGTAGAAAGCATAGAGACCAAGAGTTCAAGAGAAAGATCACACAGCAAAATGTTGAAGAAGTAACTCTCATAAAATTATATCACATTAATGTACCACCAACTTCTATTTCTGAAATTAAGAGAGTCATACATTCTCTCAAGAATCAAAGCTCTCCTGGTTTTGATGGTGTTTCCAGTAGAATATTAAAGATTTGTTCCCATATAATAAGACCAATATTGTCTGAAATATGTAATACATCACTAATTCAAGGCATGTTTCCAGAGAGAGTAAAATATGCCGTTGTTACACCCCCCCCCCCCCCCCCCCGCTTTAAGAAAGGTAATAAGGGAGATGTCAGTAATTACTGGCCTATTTCACTGCTGACATCATTTTCCAAAATTCTTGAGAAAGTGATGTATTCTAGAACAGTATCTCACCTTGGCAACAATAATATCCTCAGCAAATCACAGTTTGGATTTCAGAAGGGTTGCTCTACTGAGAATGCCATTTATATGTTCACATGCCAGATATTACAAGCATTAAATAACAAAATAGAATTGGTAGGTATTTTCTGTGACCTATCCAAGGCATTTGATTGTGTGAGTCATAGTATACTCCTAGGAAAATTGAAGTTTTATGGGATTGATGGTACAGCCAACCAATGGATCATGTCATATCTAACCAAAAGAATGCAGAAAATTGTACTTAGTAGTACTTCAATCAGCAGAATCTAGGGACATGATTATGACTGGGGAGAAATCATGTATGGGGTCCCCCAAGCTTCAGTCTTAGGTCCACTACTGTTTCTAAAATATGTAAACGATCTACTGTCTAATGTACAATGAGCAGAATTAGTTCTTTTTGCAGATGACACTAGTATTGTAATCACTCCCAGTATACATACAGAAATGGAAGAAATGGTGAACAAAGTTCTCATAAGTATCATTGACTGGTTTTCTGCAAATGGTGTCACCTTGAATTTCACAAAGACACATCATATTCAGTTCTGCACCTCTAGGGGTACTGTGATGATGATGAAATAACACATAGGGTGTAAACTTCAAAATTCTTAGGTGTCCATATTGATGAGAATTTAAATTGAGAAAAAAAACACATTTTGGAACTCCTGAAACAACTTAGTTCAACCACATTTGCACTTTGAATCATATCAAATTTTGAGGAGAGAGAAATCAGTAAGTTGACATATTTTGCTTATTTTCATTCAGTAATGTTATATGGAATAAGGTTTTGGGGTAACTCATCTTTAAGGAATAAGGTCTTCATTGCCCAAAAATGTGCCGTAAGAATATCATGTATTGCTCACCCGCGATCATCTTGTAGACATATGTTTAACGACTTGGGCATTCTGACTACTGATTCACAGTTTATTTATTACCTCATGAGGTTTGTTGTAAATAATCCACTACAGTTCAAAATGAACAATGAGGTACATAATTACAATACTAGAAGAAAAAATGACATTAATTACTCAATTTTAAGGTTGTCTTTAGCTCAGAAAGGGGTCCACAATGCTGCAACAAAAGTTTTTGACTACTTACCTGGTGATATAAAATGTTAACAGACAGCAAGGTAAAATTTCAAAATAAATTGAAAAATTTTCTCCTTGACAACTCCTTCTATTCAGTAGAAGGATTTCTATGTTTGTAATGTGTAAAAGGTGGTGGGTAGGAATTGCTAACTCAATCTGTATATCTTGTTTTCATTTCGGGAAAGGGGGGGATTTGATATATATAGTGATGTTTACAGTACAAATAGGTCTACAAATTAATTTGCAATATGAATGTAAAATGACTCATTCCACATCATGATGATTTACAATGCAAAATGATCCATGGAACATGAAAGTAACTAACTCATCCAATTTTGGTTGAAAAAAATGTGGATTTTTTTGTGAGACAACGTGGAAAATACCCGCTTCAGATCCTTTAGTTTCATAAAGGACCGATAGGTGGCATCTGTAATGGACGTGCAGGCCATGCAGAGAGCTATCATTGAGTTTCTTTTGGCAGAGAACTAAAGCATCACAGTTATTCATAGGCGCTTGCTAAATGTCTATGGAAACCTGACAGTGAACAAAAACATGGTGAGTCATTGGGCGAGGTGTCTGTCATCATTGTAACAAGGTCATGCAAACATTTCTGATCTCCAAAGTGCTGGCAGGTCTCAGACAGCTGTGGCTCCTGCAATATTGGAGTGTGTCGACACTCTTATTTGAGGTGATCAACATATCACAATCAAAGATCTTACTACACAAATGGACATATATGTTGGTAATGCTAACACACACTCATCCACCAATTGGGGTACTGAAAGGTGTGTTCCCACTGGATTCCTTGCTGCCTAATGGAAGACCATAAAGAACAATGAAGAACCACCTGTGCAGAAATGCCTGTGCATTAGAAGGCTGATCGTGACAATTTTTTTATCAAACACTGTCAAAAGTGATAAAACATGCGTTCTTCACTTTGAATAGGAAAGAATGCACAATCCTTGGAGTGGTGCCACACCACCTCTCCTCCAAAGAAAAATTTTAAAGCCATATCCTCAGCCAGTAAAGTCATGGCAATGGTCTGCAGGGATTCTGTTTGATGTTCTCCATCATGATGAAATGATCAACTCTGAAGTGTATTGTGCTACCCTAAGGAAACTGAAGAAATGACTTCACCTTCAGGTATCCATCTTCTTGGCCAAATGAAGGATGCACTCCAAAGGAAGCAGTGTATGGATCATAGGGAAGTTACTGAGGCAGCAAGACATTGGCTCCAATGTTGACCAGTAGAGCTGTACCATGAGGACATACAAAACCTCTCAGTAAGATGGCGTAAGGCCGTCACACTAACGGAGATTAAATTGAAAAATATGATATTATAGCCAAAAGAGTGATGAATAATTAGGTGTATTGGAATCCTGACTAAAACCAACCTGCTTTCCAAAAAGATGTTGCATTACTTATTGAATGGCCTTCCACAACAGAGAGATGACCTGCTTGCAAACAGGTATCACAGTTATAAAAAGAAAATGTGGAATTTGACATACACTCAGAAGCCAAAACATTGTGGCCACTGCGCATCACAAGGTTGAATTCCATCTGGTGGTACTCTGGACACGTGATGCGGTGAGGAAAGTACAGGGTGTTTCAAAATTAGACCAACAGACTTCGAGGGGATATAGAAGGTGTCATGAGTCACATAATCAGAACAGGAACATTTGTCCAGAAATGTCATCCAACAACGCCACAGAATGTTGAAGTTATAGGTGCTGGCACCTATATATGTATGTATATACAGGGTGATCTTGTGAAGGTGCTACAAACTTTCAGGGGTGATTGAGAAGGTAACCATACCAATTTGAGGGAAAAGACCCTGATCTGAAAACAAATGAGTCAAAAGTTATAAGCAAAAATCTTTCTTATACCTCTGACAGTGGAACAGATGTACTGGTACTATTGTTGCTATGTCTCGGGTAGGCAATTTCCAGAGGTGATAGTATGGACTAAAACAAGAATAAAAGTCCCATAACCATAAACTCTAAAATGCATACCTTAAGAGCTGTAAGCACTCGTTCAATAGAGGAAATGTGTTTCACAGTAGCAAAGATTGTCACATGCTCATAGCTCTTAAGGTATGCATATTTACTTTTATTCTTGTTTTTGTCCACACTTCCATCTCTGAAACTTGACTAAACAACAGTCATAGCAACAGTATTACTCTTACATGTATTCCAGTATCAGAGGTATCAGAAAAATTTTCACTTATAACTTTTGATTCGCACATTTCCTGACAGGGTCCCTTACCTGAAATTGATACATTTATCCTTCTCCAACGTCCCTGGAAGTTTTTAATATCATCACAGAATCGCCATATGTCTACATACATATATAGGTGCCAGCTATTATAGTTTGATGGTCCATAGTGTCATTGGATGATGTTTCTGGATACAGGTTCCTATTCTCATCTTATTTCACAAGACACCTTCTACATCACCTCAAAGTTTGTTGGTCTCGTTTTCTACATCTACATCTACATATATACTCCGCTAGCCACCAAGCGGTGTGTGGCAGAGGGCTAATTTGCACCAAAGTCATATTTCCCCCCCTCTGTTCCACTCACAGATCGCGCGAGGGAGAAACGACTATCTGAACACTTCAGTAAGAGCTCTTATTTCCCTTATCTTTGAATGATGATCATTACGCGATTTGAAAGTTGGTGGTAATAATATATGCTCTACATCCTCGGTGAAGATTGGATTTCATAATTTAGTGAGCAGCCCCTTCTGTTTACCGCGTCGTCTATCTGCAAGTGTGTCCCACTTCAAACTTTCTATGAGATTTGTAATGCTCTTGCGATGGCTAAATGTACCAGTCATGAATCTTGCTGCTCTTCTTTGGACCTTCTCAATCTCTTGAATCAGACACAACTGATAAGGGTCCCATACAGACGAACGATATTCTAAGACTGGACGAACTAACATATTGTAAACTATTTCCTTTGTTGAAGGACTGCATCACTTCAGGATTCTACCAATAAACCGCAGTCTAGAGTTTGCCTTACCTGCTACTTGTGTAATCTGATCATACCATTTGAGATCATTTCGAATAGTCACACCCAGATACTTGACTGATGTTACCGCTTCCAAAGACTGGTCATTTATTTTGTACTCATACATTAATTTTTGCCTTGTTATATGCAGTAGGTTACACTTACTAATATTGAGAGATAACTGCCAGTCATTAGACCACGCATTTATTTTCTGCAAATCCTCATTGATTTGTTCACAACTTTCGTGTGATACTACTTTCCTGTAGACTACAGCATCATCGGCAAACAGTCTAAGGCCTCTATCAAAACCATCAACCAGATCATTTATGTAAATCATAAAAAGCAGAGGACCTATTACGCTGCCCTGGGACACACCTGAAGTTACTCTTGTTTCTGTTGAAGTTATCCCGTTCAGGACGACATACTGCTCCCTGTCTGTTAGAAAACTTTCTATCCAACCACATATGTCAGCAGATAAACTGTAAGTGCACACTTTTTGTAGCAAGCAACAGTGTGGAACTATGTCGAACACCTTTCGAAAGTCGAGAAATATGGTATCAACCTGGGAGCCGCTATCTAGAGGGCCAGCTGTGTCTCACATGACCTCTGTTTCCTAAAACCGTGCTAGTTTCTGCAGATGAGCTTCTCAGAGTCTAGAAAGGTCATTATGTCTGAACACAAAATATGTTCCATGATTCTACAACAAAACACTCTGGGTGAAGGATGACGAAACCTTGAGTAGGCAATGAAATATTGGTCATCCATACGTCACCCCAGACCATCTTCAAACACTCATCCGATACATAAAGGGAGATAAGCATCAACCCATTGCAGATCTTGAAGGCAGAGTACAATGCTGGTGCAGGTGTAAATGTTTCAAACCATACCATTCAGCACGTCACAGAACAGGGGCTCTGCAGCATACAAATGCTATGCGTTCCCTTGTTGACCCAAGGAAATCATTAGTTAAGACTGTGGTGGGTGCAGGATTATTGATAGTCAACCATGGATTAATAGAAACTTTTCACTTGTTATGGCACACTTCTTGTTACATCAGGTTGATGGACGTGTCCAGATGCTCCGTCATCAAGCTGAATGGCTGCTCGAAACATGCAATGGATGCTGGCCTCTAGGAGCATTATTATATCATAGATGAAGTTCACTTGGGCTCCCATGGTAGTAATCAGATGCACCATGACAGCTGAGGAGCATGAATATTGTTGTTGATGATCCCCATCCCTTCGTGCTCAATGTCTCCACCAAAGAGCAGGATAACTATCCTTGTCACAATGACAGAACCATACTACAGTGTTTTGAGGATCAGGATAATGAACTCTTATTGATCTTTTGGGGACAAAATCTGTCTGATCTTAAATCAATGGAATGCACTGGGGGTGCTACAGGGCCAACTCCACGCGCAGAAACCACCTGACCATAATATATGAGAATCATGTGACCTATGAGTAGACAGCTGATACATGAAGCACTAGTTGAGTAGATGCCATGCAGAATCGCTGCTGTGTTGCATTCCAAATCTAGACAAATGTGATATTAAGCAGATAGTCTTCATGTTTTGCCTCATAAGTGTATTTGGGATGAGTACTATTCCAGAATATCATATAGAGCCATATATCACCTGCAACATGTCACTGATAACTGAAATATCTTTATTTGAAACTGTCATTACAGTTCCTGAACAAAATAAGAATTTTCGTAGACAAGAAACAATGTGACTGATTACACACTGACGTATACTTCATTGTGAAACATAAATAGTTAAAAAGTAAGAAATAATTTTGTGCCATTCTGCTTAAAGGGAGTTGAATATGGAATGTAATTACACTATCTGTCTACTTTTACACTGCTGATCCTGGATGCTCAAAGATTATTAATGCCATTCCACGTGAGATGACCTTCAGTAGAGGCCTGAAATAAATCCCCTGTTAATGGGCAATAGTTAATTAAAATGATGGTCCACAATAATAATCTGCAGCTGACTGCATTACATTGATGCTCGTCCTTGCACTGAGTCTAAAAGTTCACATCTCTTAGAGCTTCTATGAAATCCAACGATTACATATTTTGCACTGTTCAAAATTATATTTACACATATTGAATTAAACGAAACTGTTCAAAATTATGTTTACACATACTGAATTAAACTAAACTTCAATCAATGACCACTGCAAAATAATATCACTTCAAGAAAGTTAAAACTATGATTCATAAGACTATAAATGCTGTAACGAATTCTTTGTGTGTATTTTGATAAATAACATCACCCTTAAGTGCAATATTTTCCCTCACTATCTTTTAGCATTTCAGTTAATTCAAGATTTTGTTCAAAGAAGTACAATATAATAAATATAACAATAAATATAACAAGCTAAAGACTGAAGTATAACAATAATAATTTCATTTTCATGTTCTGCAGCAGTGGCATCCCGATGTCCTTCGGCTGCCGCTGTATTATTATCTGCTGTTATCATTCATGCAGGCACTAACACATACTAAAATTCATCATTCATGAGTGAAGTGGCTTGCATGCCTCAATGAAACAGATAGTTATACTGTAGATGCAACCACAATGGAGTGGTATCTACTGAGACACCAGACAAATGTGTCATTTCTGAAGAGGGGCAGCAGCCTTTACAGTAGTTACATGGGCAACATTCTGGATGATTGACTGATATAGCCTTATAACAAAACCAATGTGGCCCTTCTGTGCCAGTACTACGAACCGCTGATAGCAAGTGCAAACTAGAGCAGTTATTTTTCCTGTGAGCATGCAGTTCTACTGTTTGGTTAAATGATGATGACCATCCTCTTGGGTAAAATGTCCCAGAGGTAAAATGGTGTCCCATGAGGATCTGGTCAGGGACTAGTCAGAAGGATGTCATCATCAGAAAAAACAAAACTGGTTCTCTAGGGGTTGGAATGTGGAATGTTAGTTCCCCTAATCAGGCAGGGTCAGAAAAATAGAAAATTTAAAAAGAGAAATGGATAGGTTGAAGTTAGGTATAGTGGGAATTAGTGAAGTTCAGTGGCAGGATGAACAGGACTTCTGGTTGGATGAGTACATGATTATAAACACAAAATCAAATAGGGGTAATGCAGGAGTACATATGACAATGAATAAGAAAATAGGAACGTGGCTAAGCTATTAAAGATAGCATAGTGAACAGACTGTCATAGTCAACATAGACATGAAACCAAGACCCACCATAGTGACACAAATTTATATGCCAACCAGCTTCACAGATTATGACAAGATGGGGGAAAAAATGATGAGATAAAGGAAATTCTGCAGATATTTAACAGAGAGAAAACTTTGATTGTGCCGGGAGACTGTAATTCAATAGTAGGAAAAGGAGGGGAATGAAAAATATTAGGAGAATATGGACTGGCAGAAAGGAATTGTGGAGGAAATTATATGGTAGAATTTTTCATAGACCATAATGTATACTGAAAAAGGCTGTGGGGCCCATCCAGAAGAAATTGATCCATAATTTAATCATTGATAACACTTGGTTTAAGACTCTTGTAAACATGGAAGAGGGTTTCATATTGATTATGTCATGGTAACACAGACGTATTGGAACCAGATTTTGAACCGTAAGAAATTTCCAGGGATAGATCTGGACTCTGACCACAATTTATTGGTTATGGACTGTAGATTACAACTGAATAAATTGCAGAAAGATAGGAAATGAAGGACATGGGGTCTCAATAAGTTGAAATAACCAGAGGTTGTTAAGAGTTTTGGAGGTACCATTAGGCAATGATTGACTTAAATAGGGGAATGTAATTCAGTAGAAGACAAATGGGTTGCTGTGAGAGGATTACATAGGGAAAAAGACAAAGCCTAGTAGAAATCCTTGTTTATCACAGGAAATATTGAATTTAATCAGTGAATTAAGAAATATAAAAATGCAGCAAATGAAGTGGGCAAAAGACTAAATAAAGGTCTAAAAATGAGAGTGACAGGAAGTGCAAAGGACTAAGCAGGAATGGTTAGAGGATAAATGTAAGAATACAGAAGCATATATCACTAGGGGAAAGATAGATACGGCCCATAGCAAAAATATAGAGGCCTTTCAAGAAAAGGGAAGCAGCTGTATGAATATCAAGAGCTCAGATGGAAAATCAGTACTAAGCAAAGAAGAGAAAGATGAAAGGTGGAAGAAGTATATAGATGGGACTGTACAAGGGAAATGAACTTGAAGGAAACATTATAGAAAAGGAAGAGGATTTAGATGAAGATGAGACAGGAGGTATGATGTAACAAGAAGAATTTGGCAAAGCAGTGAGTGACCTAAGTTGAGAAAAGGCCCCTGGACTAGACAACATTCCATCAGAATTACTGATATTCTTGGGAGAGCCAGCCACAACAAAACTACTTCATCTGGTGTGCAAGACATGTGAGACATGTTATATACCCTCATACTTCAAGAAGAATGTAATAATTCCAATTCCAAAGAAAGAAAGTGCTGACAGATAAGAATATTACCAAACTATCAGATTAATAAGTTATGATTGCAAAATATTAACACGAATTAATTACAGAAGAACAGAGACATTGGTAGAAGCTGACCTTGGGGAAGATTAGTTTGAGTTCTGGAAAAATTTTGGAACATGGGGAGCAATACTGACCCTAAGACATATCTTAGAAGACAGGTTAAGGAAAGGCAAACCTACATTTATAGCATTTGTAAGCCTAGAGAAATCTTTTAAAAGCAATGACTAGAATACACTCTTTGAAATTCTGAAGGTAGCAGAGGTAAAATGTATGGGGAAAAAGGCTATTTACAATTTGTAAGAAAACCAAATGGCAGTTATAAGAGTCAAGGGGCATGAAAGAGAAACAGAGCTTGAGCAGGGAGTGCAACAAGGTTGTAGCCTAACCCCCATGTTATTCAATCTCTACATTGAGCAAGCAGTAAAGGAAATCAAAGTAAAATTTGGTGAAGGAATTAAAGTTAAACTTCAAGGTCACTCACTGATTTGCCAAATTCTTGAGATTTATTTATTTATTTATTTATTTATTTATTTATTTATTTATTCTTTGCCCATGGACTCCAGCTGAAAATCCAGCTGAGAGTATTGGGTGTGTCATACAATAGCCTATTAACATCCAACTTGATTTCAATATATATATATAAATGAAACAAATGATTAAACAGAAATAGTCCATAATCATACAAAGGTTTTACATGTTTCACATTATATGTACACACAAATCAAAAAAACATACAGAAATGATAATTTTTACAGGTACATTTCAGTAATGATATATTTAAACACATCTTAGTATTCACTCAAACTGTATATACATTTCTCTGTGAGATATAGTTTCAAATGATTTTTAAAACATTTTAGATCTGTTTCTTTTTTAATGATTTTGGGGAGTTTATTAAAAAACCAGATTTGCTGATGACATTGTAATTCTGTCAGAGGCAGCAAAAAAAATCAGAAGAGCAGACAGAAGACAGCATCTTCAAGAGAGAGTATAAGATAAACATCAACAAAAGCAAAACTAGGGTACTGGAATGCAGTCAAATTAAATCAGGCAATACTGAGGGAATTGGATTAGGAAACGATGCAGTAGTAGTTGTGTTTTGCTATATGGGCAGCAAAATGATGGCCAAAGTGGAGAGGATGTAAAATGCAGACTACCACTGGCAAGAAAAGCTTTTCTGGCGAAGAGAAATTTGTTAACAAATATAGATATAAGTGTTAGGAAGTTTTTCTGAAGATATTTGTCCAGAGTGTAACCTTGTATGACAGTGGAACATGGAAGATAAACACTTCAGACAAGAAGAGAATAGAAGCTTTTGATGTGTTGTGCTACAGAGGAATGCTGATGATTAGATAGGTATATCATGTAACTAAGTGAGGAGGAACTGAATAGAATTGTGGAGAAAAAAAAACTGTGGCACAACTTGATTAAAAGAAGGGATTGGTTGATGCAACACGTTCTGAGACATCAAAAGATCACCAGCTTAGTATTTAGTACTGGTTGGGCAGGGGTGTGGATGGGGGAGGGGGGGAGGTGTAAGAATTTAGAGGGAGACTAAGAGATGGCGACAGTAAGCAAGTTCAAAATGATGTAGGCTGCAGCAATTATTCAGAGTTGAAGAGAGTTGTGCAGGCTAGAGTAACATGGAGAGCTGCATAAAACCAGTTTTCAGACTGAAGACGACAAAAACAACAACATATTCAGTAAAATCTGAAATGGCAGATGCACCTGAATAATCTAAATAAAAAGCTACATATAATAGAGGGAAACATTCCACGTGGGAAAAATATATCTAAAAAGAAAGATGATGAAACTTACCAAACAAAAGCGCTGGCAGGTCGATAGACACACAAACAAACACAAACATACACACAAAATTCTAGCTTTCGCAACCAATGGTTGCCTCGTCAGGAAAGAGGGAAGGAGAAGGAAAGACAAAAGGATATGGGTTTTAAGGGAGAGGGTAAGGAGTCATTCCAATCCCGGGAGCGGAAAGACTTACCTTAGGGGGAAAAAAGGACAGGTATACACTCGCACACACACACATATCCATCCACACATACACAGACACAAGCAGACATTTTCATGTCTGCTTGTGTCTGTGTATGTGTGGATGGATATGTGTGTGTGTGCGAGTGTATACCTGTCCTTTTTTCCCCCTAAGGTAAGTCTTTCCGCTCCCGGGATTGGAATGACTCCTTACCCTCTCCCTTAAAACCCATATCCTTTTGTCTTTCCTTCTCCTTCCCTCTTTCCTGACGAGGCAACCATTGGTTGCGAAAGCTAGAATTTTGTGTGTATGTTTGTGTTTGTTTGTGTGTCTATCGACCTGCCAGCGCTTTTGTTTGGTAAGTTTCATCATCTTTCTTTTTAGATATAAAAAGCTACATACATTCACATCTGCTGTAAGAAGCCTCACATAAAATACAAGCCATGCATTAATGATCACATTGTAACATAACAGTATCCAGTCACTACCGATGTACAGAATTGTCTTTTGGAGGAACTCCATAATTAGCAGAAAAACATTTTGACTACAGAAAAAGATTGTCAGAATAATAAAACAAGCTACATACCAAGCCCCTTTGGGCTAATATTTAAAAGTCCCAATATATTTCCCCTGCTTTGTTTATGTATTTAACAAGCACTAATCTTTGCGAAAGGGAGCACTTTAAAAGGAGAAAATATCTTCAGCATAACTGTGATTTTTCACTCTTATGACACTAGGCAGAAGCATAACTTGCATGTCAATACAGCAAGTACAAATATTTGTACTGCCAACATGCAGTGAAGAACTTTCTGCAACAGTCATGGTGTAGTATCTTGTGTCTGTGTTTTTAACAAATTTGGTAGTGTGAATACTTTTCTAAAAGACAACAAGGCTTGTTTTTTTTTTTTTTTTTTCCTCCATTTTCATTTGGAATTTAGTAGGAGGATGAATAGGGAACGTGCCTGCATGCACATGCAGGAAGAGCTGGCCACAGTTTGCAGATAGCTGAAATTGCTGTTGAACGCAGTCAACTGTCTACAGGCTGCCACCTCTGAGCCGTCTACAGGGTTTAGTTGTGGCAGGGAAACTGGTGCGTCATATTGGGCACCTCGAGTGTTGCATATTTTGTCCATGGGCTCTGCCATCGAGGCACCTTCCAGCATAGCCAACACAAGGAGACCACACTCACTGCCAGGTGAGTGGCAGATTGTAGCCTGTTCGTGTAGCTTGGGACAGAGGATGAATGTGGAGACTAGCTGTCTGGCCTTGACCATTAACACTATAAATGGACAAGTGACTGCTCCATTGGGAGTGTCTGAGCAGGTACACTGAGAGAGAGGTGTCTAATTTATTGGAAGCTCCAGTGTTTGGCACATTATGAAGCCCCTTATGAAAATTGTGTCCAATGCTGGAAAGAAGTCCAGTGTGCACTCAATATGTCTGCCAGGGTGCCTCATCCAAGATGGGGCTATCAAGTGTGTGAGATGCAGTCATCTGCAAGTTGTGGATCATTTCTGCAGCAGTTGAGTACTGAGGCCATCCTCAGTGTGAAGTGGGACTACCTTCCCATCATTATCTGAAATTGCTTCTTCATGTCAACAATCTCTGAAGAGGTTATGTTAGCACGAATTTTTAACTTTCCGGACTTTATACTGCTATGCCTATAACCAGTTCCAATTATAAGCTTCCTTTTAAAAAATTATTACAAATGAGTTTAAATGTCAGGTTAAATTTAATTTCACATATATTTGCTACCCAGTTTATAGTAGCAACTAAGGGGAGTAAAGTGTTTGTTAATAATCCCATTTTGAAATTTCATGACATGAACTGTGCAGTCATGTTGCTACATATACTACTTCTGGAAAGCTATGATGTTTATTCACTGTGATTATTTCAAATGATAGCTCTACTTGAGAGGAAACCAGAATACTGTTAACAATAACTTATTCAAAGTGATGTAATGTAATGTAAATTGTTGTACTGTAAAATTCATTGCAATTGTCAATGAAATTAAGTAAACTTTTCCAAAATGAATATGAGAACATGTAGGGCAATATATGACCCATTTTTAAATGTAGCTAACTAAAATTATCTTACGACATGTCATTGTTATTTTGTAAATCTTACATTTAACAATATATTCGATTGTTTAGTTTTATATAAAAGGAAGCGGTGCATGAGCCACTAAGTCAGTCTGCATTATTGTCTTTTGGAGGCTGTCAGATGGCCACTGTATATTCCATCTACGTACATGCAAATAAGTCACAATATGACAAGAAAAGTGATATACTCTGTTTTATTTAAAAATTAGTATGTCAGCAATGTCAAATTCTGGGACTTTCTGAAGCAACAACCCCTGAGGATATCAAAGCTGAATATCTCATCACATGGAGCAGCTAAGTTATAATGTGAACTTTCATTAACTGTGACTCGTCTTCATATATGTGAATGGTGGAGGCCCAAACTAAGTTGCTCTGATGGTATGATTGACAATTCACTATTATCACTGTCCAGCTGTGGACAGAACTAGAGAAACTGTATATCTTTTTCTAACTCAGTGTCAGTGGTAATTAAAATGCTTCCCTCATCTCTCACATTTGAGTGCGGCATTTTAAGTGCATATGGATGGCTGGCAGAAATGGTGATAACATCTTCATGAGATGCAAGCAGAGCTTACAATTCTGCAATACTGTACCCAGAATATATTGGAGTTCTTTGGTTTTGAGCCAAGTCAGGAGTCTCAACAAGAGGTTCATCAGTTCTTTGATGGTGTTGGCTGCAGATCTCTGAACCTGCATTGTGGAGTGGACAATTGTTGGATAGGTCTTTATAGGTCAGGATACAGTACACAGAGGAAGCAACTATGTACTTGGGCAGTATAGTACTTGTGGTATACATGTGGCTTCTTTTTTGTTTAGTTTAGTTTTAGGTCCTCTGGTGAACACTTAGCACCCGATACACAGAGTGTGAAATCAGACTGCAAACAAAGTAAAGACACTTCAAAGTTCAACATTTTAACAGTAAACTGCTGAAGCATTCAAAGCAAAGTCCCAGAATTTACCACGCTCCAGGAAAACTGTAGCACTCAAATTATAATTGAAACTGGCAGGGTGATAAAACTTGAAATAGAAAGCTTTGAAATATTTAATGAGGCATGGAACACATGTACAAGAGAGGAAGGAGTTAGACACTGTAGAAAGGGAATGTTCATTGCAACTGATAAAAATATTATACCTACTAATGTTCAAATTGACTCTGACTGCAAAGCTATCTGGACAGGAGTAACTAGCCTAGGTGAACTCAAGTCAATCATCGGACGTTTTCACTCGCCACCCAATACTGCCATTACAGTTGCATAATACTTCAAAGAAAGTCTATGCCCAGTAGTGTGTAAGCACCCCAATACTGCAATATTAGTTTGAGGTGACTTAAACCAGTGAGTATAGACTCAAATGTGTATGGAAACATCACAGGTAGTACGAACAGACAGTTTGGTGAAACAGTGCTAAACACATTTTCCAACAACTGTTGTGAGCAGCTAGTTCAACAACCACACATAATGGAAATATTTTAGACCATGTAGCTACAAATAGGCCTGACCTTATCAGCAGTGTCAGATAGAGATCAGGATTATTGATCATGGTGTCATCATAGTGATGATGGTTACTAAAGTTAATAAATCTATAAAGAAGGTTAGGAGAGCTTTTATGCTTGAAAAAGCAGATGAGCAGTTGTTAGCATCCTGCTTATGTAATGAATGGATCTCATTCAGGTCGAGTATCATGGACATAGAGGAATTTTGGGCAGATTTTAAACTGATTATAATTCACAGTTTGGAGAAGTACGTGCTGAGTAAGTGGTTAAGGATGGAAAAGAGCATTGTAGTTTAACAAGAAAATTTGCAAAAATGCTGAGGGAATATAGATTGTTGCACTTTCAGTTCAAAATATAACACAGAAATGTTGGCATGTAAGCATTAGTATAAATGTGCATGTCAATAAAAAGATCAATGTGCAAAGCATACAACAAGTTCCTCTGTCATACATTAGGGTAAGGTCTTGTTGAGAGCCTGTGAAAATTCTTGTCTTATGTAAAATTGCTAAACAGGTTGAAGGCTTCTATTCAGCACTCATTGACCAGTTTGGTGTGGGATCGATGACCGAGCAGTTTGGCCTGCCTCCCCCCCCCTCCCCCTCCCCCCTCCTCTTAAGCCAAACTACCAATCAGTCTAGTGCAACAATGGAAGATGGTAAAAGGAAAGCTGAAGTTGTAAATTTAGCACTTAAAAATGTCATTCATGCAGGAGGATCATACAGACATCCCATAGTGTGCTATCATACAGACTCTAGCAGTATGGAGGATATAGTAGGAAATTGGCACTTCTGGTGTTGACAGGCAAGTAAAAGAGTTGAAAATAAATAAGGTGCTAGGTGTGAGTGAATTCCCAATTTGATTTTATAGAGAGTACACCCAGCATTGGCCCCCTAACTGGTCTAATGTTTATCACAAATCCCACACCCAGTGCAAAATCCCAAGAAACTGGAAAAAATGCAGGTGACTCCTGCATATAAGAAGGATAAAAGAACGGATTTACAAAATTACAGACCAATTTCCTAAACTTTGGTTGCTGCCTAATTCATGAGTATATCTTAAGTTTGAATATTGAATTGCCTTGAGACAGAAAAGTTTCTGTCCAGAGTCCAGTGCAGATTTCAAGAGCATCACTCATGTGAAACTCAGCTTACCCTTTTCTCACACAATATCCACTGGACCACATATGAAGGGCAATAGGCATATTCCAGATTCCTAGATTTCTGGAAAGCACTTGATGCAGTGCCTCACTGCAGACTGTTAATGAAGGCCCAAACACGTGGAAAAGGTTCTCAGATATCTGAATGACTCAAAGAGGTTTTAAGTAATAGAATCTAGTGTGTTGTTCAGGACAGTGTGTATTCGTCATCAAGGGCAAGAGTATCCTCAGGAGTATGGGGCTGCTCTTGTTCTCTACAGACAAAACCACCCAATGAATAGGGCGAGCAGCAATGTGCAATTATCTGCTGATGGCACTGCTGTGTATGGGAAACTGTCTTCATTGTTTGACTGTAGGAGCATACAGGATAATTTGGGCAGCACTTCTGTTTGGTCCAATGAATGGCAATTGCTCTAAATGTAGAAAAATGTGCAAATGCAAATATACTTTCACTCAATACTGTCCTATGACATAATCCACTGGGGCAGTTCAGCTACACTCAAAATGTATTTACTCACATTCTACAGAAGAGTAAGATATGAATATCATGTACAGTTGATAACCAATCATTTCGCAGAAGCGTCTTCAGGGACTTTACATTCTTGTACTTACCCGCAATACAATAACTCCCTAACGATGTTGCTGCACAATGTAACCTACAGTGACATAAACAAATCTTTAAAATATGCTCTTTGCAATGGTTACTAGTACAAATGAGTGGGTGTCATATATTGGAAGCTACATGATGTCAAAACTCAATCAGTCATTTGTAATTATACTGTGCTTGTATTAAGGGATATAAATTCCAATCAACAGTAACATTCACACTAAACAAGCTTTAACTTTATTAGTATGCAGACAGCAGCTTGCAATGCTCTTTGTAAAGTTGGGTACTGCTTACTTTTGAAGTCTTAGATAAACACAGCAGTTGATTATCAATCTGAGAAAATTCACACTAGCTGAAACCGCTTGTTAGTATATTTCACAACAGTGATCTGTAGTGGCTGCATCTGCAAGTTAGAGCATAATCTGACTCATTTCACAATTGTGAGTATGTCTCTTTATGATTGTTTATCTGTAAAACTGTTTGTGAGAGACAACATAACAAATTAAATCAGCAAATAATGTTCTAAATAATTGATAGAATTGTAAACTCTAATAAAAATGGCTGCCGTTTAAGAAATTTATGATACTGTTTTATGTTCTTGATGTTTTCTACATTACTTGCTGCACACAATGTAATCCTACAGGATCAAACAAAAATAAAATCAAACTACAACATGATACAGGGGTGATTATGATGCAAAAGTAAGACAAAAACGAAGGTGTGATTGTTTAGTGGGAAACTTTGGATGTGGTGGCAGAAATGACGTGAGTCATATATTCATAGTCATAATTGTCAAATGAACAACATGTTGGGATTAAGACATTCTACAAGAAGAGACTAGTCTTTCAGCAAGAAACAAATGGAACCAAGACTGAAGCTGCTAGAGAGCTACTCACTGTAAAGATGACACATTGAGTTGCAGACAGGTGCAATGAAAAGACTGTTACACATTTATCTTTCAGCCAAAACAACCTTCACCAAAGGAAACACACATTCACGTACACAAGCAAGCACACCTCACACACACATGAGCACCATCTCCAACACCCTGACCAATCTGAGTTGCTGGAAATGGCACCTACGTGTGCATGAGGTGTGCTTGCTTGTTGCTTGTGTGTGTGTGTGTGTGTGTGTGTGTGTGTGTGTGTGTGTATGTATGTATGTGTTCTCAACATGTCATATTTTTCTTTATATTGTTGATATTCCAACATGGAATTTCCATTGTTTGAAAATGGAACTGACTATATTTGCACTAAACAATTCAGAAATTGTGAAAGATATGCTGGCCCTAAACCAGTTTTGAATTTCAAATTACCACAGACCACCAATACATATAGTAAAAATAGACAAAAGTCTAGAAAGACAGAAATTATTCAGCCAGGAAACGTAGATTATGAAAATTTAATGATAAACAGGTACACTAGATTAAATTAAACAAAAGTTCATTACTGATTATATTGAAAAATGAAGCTTATACAGACATCCACAAAAGTTCTGTTATTTAACAAAGGTACTTCAGCAACATAAAATATGCTGTAGGTATGATGAAACCAAATGAAAAGCAAATTTCAGATAGAACACAGCAGCTCTTAAAAGGGAAGGTGCAAGTTTCAAGGAAAGGATAATATGAACATGTTAAATTATGCAAATAATGAGACACACTAGGGCATTATGCAGAGAATTGGTAGAAAGTATGCTGTTTGGCTTGATATTTTATTTTAGTATGTAAACTTATTTCAGCTTTATTGCCTTCATCAGTACATGTCCTAACGTTGTAGATGTTGTAGATGAACATATGTCAACTTTGAGTAAACTAATTAGTGCTGTCTGTAGTTATTGGATGCAATATTTTTCTCACTGATGTTTTAAAGTTGTTCAATAATCTGTTGTTGCACTTATAATACATTTTTTTATTATTTGATAGGCATAGAAATTCAAGTTTGGCATATCCATCTACATCAGGACATGTACTGATGAAGGCAATACAGCCAAAATAAGCTTATATATCAAAATAAAATATCAAGCAGCACATCATACTGTCTACCAATTTTCTGCATAATGTCCTACTGTGACATAATATATACTGCAGGTTCCACAATAAAGAAACACATGAAAATAATGATATTTCACCAGTAATATCAAATGAAATGTGTAATGCAATTTGACTTACGAAGAAAGGAAGGACATCAGAGAATTAAGAATTTTAAATAGAAAATCAGAGCATAAGTAATACAAAACAAACCTGTAAAATTATTTGCAGGATATCTGGGGAAGCAGAATATTACCTGAAAACTGAAAAAAAATGCTGTAACTATCCGACTTCATAAGAGAGGTATTGGTAACATACAAAAATTTTAGACCTGATAGCTTTCAATATTTACTCATACTAAAATTATCATTATCCACATATCACCATTTGAAAATCATGAATGAAATTATAAGTCAGAGCAGTAAATATGAATTGCCACTTGGCTTGAGATTCATAGATGTTGAGAAAGCTTTTGAGTTAGTTACAACAAAATCTCTAGTAGCAGCTCAAGAGAAACAAGGCGCTGATTTGAAGCTTCATGACAAATTGTAACTGTTTGCTGGACCAGGACTCAAATCCAGAATCTTGCATTTCATAGGCAATGTTTTTATCAACTGAACACTCCAGACAAAGCTGACTACTCAGCTCTGAACATTAGTCGATTTGTGTCTACATCATAAAGTTGTTCTTGATTGAAAATTTCCATTTATGAGCCTAATTCTTGCCATTTGCGGGAAGTGTTACTGTTTTGTTTCAATATGTAGAAAACAGCAGCTCAGTATCATCAAATACTCTCAAGTACGTATGGTGAGGACACTAAAGAATGTGTCATGAGTGGTTTCAGTGCTTCAAGAATGGTGATTTTAACGTTGTAGACCAGCGTAGTGGTGGAAGAGAGAAAGTTTTCCAAGATGCAGAATTGGAGACATTGTTGAGTGAAGACTAGTGTGAAACTCAAGTAGAATTGGCATGATTAGTGGGAGTGACACAGCAAGCCATTTCAAAAAGTCTCAAGGCTATGGGCATGATTCAGAAAGAGGGAACTTGGGTCCCATGCGAGCTGAAAGCAAGAGACATTGAACAGCATTTGTGTCTTTGTGAACAGTTGCTTCAGAGGCAAAAACTGAAGGGATTTCTGCATCGCATTGTGACTGGGAACGAAAAATGGGTTCATTAAGATAACCATAAATGCAAAAAAGCATGGGGATATTCCGGCCATGTTTCCACATTGACGGCCAAACTGAATATTCATGGCTCCAAGATCACACTCTGCATTTGGTGGGACCAGCTCGGTGTCATGTACTATAAGGTGTTAAAACCAAGTGAAACCATCACAGGTGCTCATTATCGAATGCAATTAATGTGTTTGAGCAGAGCATTAAAAGACAAACGGATGCAATACAGCAAGAGGCACAATAAAGTGATTTTGCAGCATGACAACGCTCAACCCCACATTGCAAAAGAGGTCAAAACGTACTTGGAAATGTTAAAATGGGAAGTCCTGCTCCACCTGCTGTATTCTCCAGACATTGCTCCCTCTGACTGTCACCTGTTTAGATGAATGGCGCATGACCTGGCTGACCAACACTTCTGATCTCATGAAGAAGTCACAAATTGGATTGATTCGTGGATTGCTTCAAAAGATGAACAATTTTTTCGACACAGGATTCATACACTGCCCAAAAGATGGGAGAAAGTAGTGGCCAGTGATGGAAAATACTTTGAATGATACATGTGTAACCAATTTGTTTCATTAAAGCCTCAAATGTTGGGGAAAAAATGGCAGAAGTAAAGTTGTACACCTTGTATAAAAACATAAGCAAATTTGGATAGGATTAGGTGAGGACAGGGAAGAAGTATCATCCTAAATGGCTCCACCATACACTAAGGGTCTTTACCAGAATGAATCTATATCTCTACAGAGGAGAATGCACAAAGTCATTGCAGAAAGAAAGATTCATTCTGAAAGGTGTTGATTTAACTAGTTTTGAAGACTGAAGAAACAAATATGTCAATGCACCTATTACATTTCATCATGATAATTGTAAATTCATAACTGAAAGAGAGGTCAAGCAAGAAGATTCCATATTACTAAAACTTTTCTAGTTTTCAGAACCTTAAACTGGGAAATAGAAGAATGGATCAATGTTAATGGAACATTATGAACTATATTCACTTAGCTGATGGCACTGTAATGTTTGCTCCAGTGCACATGAATTTCGATAACTAATAGAAGAATTTAACAAAGATACAAGCACACAGAACATGTTTCCTGATATGTCACTGGCTCAAAGACTTTTTAAGTAACAGAACCCAGTATGTTGTCAATGACGGCGAGTTTTCAACAGAGACAATGGTATTGTTGGGAGTGTCCCAGGGAAGTGTGATTGGACTGCAGTTATTTTTCTATACCTATAAATTATTTGGTGGACAGGGTGAGCAGCAGTCAGCAGCTGTTTGCTGATGATGCTGTGGTGTACAGGAAGGTGTCATCATTCAGTGGAGGGTACAATTATGACAATATTATGAAATGCATTGATCAGTACTCACCATATAGCAGAGATGCTGAGTCACAGATAGGCACAACAAAAAGACAGTCAAACAAGTAAACTTTTGGCCAAAACGGCCTTAATCAGAATTAGACAACATACATCATACACACTCGCACAAATGCACTGTGTGTGTGTGTGTGTGTGTGTGTGTGTGTGTGTGTGTGTGTGTGTGTGTTTTGTCTAATCCTGATGAAAGCCTTTTTGGCTGAAAGCTTACTTGTTGATGGTCTGTTTGTTGTGCCTATATCTGACTCAGCATCTCCACTTTATGGTGGGTAGCACTCTATCCTTTTCATAATATTATCATCATCCTATCCTGTATTTTGCACTGTAGGAGGATACAACACGACAGACAAAATTTACAGTTGATATGATGAATGACGGATAGTGGTAAATGTAGAAAAATGTAAGTTAATGCAAAGTAGTAGGAAAAACAAACCATAAAGGTCAAATACAGCAATAGTGGTGCGCTACTTGATGCAGCCACATCAATTAAATATCTAAGCAAAATATAGCAAAGTGATTTGGAATGGATTGAGCATGTAGAGCTTGTAGCAGGGAAGGTGAATGGTTGACTTCAGGTTATGGGGAGAATTTTAAGAAAGGGTGGTTCATCTGTAAAGAAGATCACATGTAGTACACTAGTGCAATTCATTCTTGAGTACTACTCAAGTGCTTGGGATTTGTGCCACGTCAGACTGAAGGAAGTCATCGAAGCAGTTCAGAGGCATGCTGCCAGATTTGTTACCAGTAGGTTTAACAACACATGAGTATGAGGGAGATGCTTCAAAAACCCAAATGGGAATCCCTGGAGGGAAGACAATGTTCTGAGGAACAATATTGAGAAAATTTAGAGAACCACCATTTTCAGTTGACTGCAGAAAGATTTTGCTGCCGCCAATGTTGATTTTGAGTAAAGATCTTGAAGAGAGGAGAAATTAGGGCTCTTATGGAGGCATATACACAGTCATTTTTCCCTCACTATATTTGCAAGTGGAACAGCAAAGAAAATGGCACAGGGTACCCTGCATCACACTCTATACGGTGGATTGTGTAACATGTATGTATGTAGACATAGATGTAGATACAGAAGGTTGGAAGTAGGCCTAAAAATCGATGATAATATGAGTGAAACAAATTATTCAATACATTGAAATATTATACCACAAATTAACAATGAAATCATAGAATGAGTTAAAGAGTGTTTGTATTTATGGCTATTGAAGAGTATAAACAGACAAATAAAAATGTTTGGAAGTGCTTTTCATAGGGCAAATAGAGTTTTCAAAATGGAAGAGTCCATTGTGCTTGAGATGGAGAGTTTGCTGTAGGTGTGTACTGCCAGTTATGGCTTATGGCAGTGAGACATGGAGTTTTAATGTGAAAACCACTCAAAGATTGGAGGGAAGCTAAGTAGGCTAAGGAGGGATGTAGGATATGAATTACTATGAGAAGAAAGAAAACAAACAACTGGATTGGGAATCAAGAGGGGTGAGAAGTCTAAATTATGACATAATCAACATGAAATGGAGGTTGGTGAAACATTTATCTGGCTAATGGAACACATAAAGACCAAGGAAATTCTTTGCTGGATTCCAAGACATCAAGATAAAAGATAAGACTGAGTCTACGATGTAACTGAAGGAAGGTATATAGAAATATGAAAATATCCAGAAACAATACGGATGTACGTGGCTGAAGATTGCAGTGCATGGGGCAACAGATGACTAATGGCTGACAGTAACTACAATGACAACAAAAACAAAGAACAGCAGCTAGTACTTCAATTTTTGCTGTTCTTTGCTTATTTGTCTTGTGACTATTTGCTTTTTTCTGTTGCGTAAGCTCTTGCCTTCTTTCATTGATCAGTTTAATGATTCAGCATGTCCACCATATGACTGTAACATTTCTGTGGACTTAATGACCAAACGTGACTTTAGTCAGACTGCTGCAATTTTTCTTAGTCTGCTAACATGATATTCATGAAATGTTTGTTCTATTTTGTGCAGATTTGTATGAGTGGCTTTGTGCCAGTCGGTAAGCCAGTTTGAGCTTGCAGGTTTGCACAACATTTCCAGATGTTACAGTGTTTTTATCTAATACATGAGAAAGGACTGCTTCAGTCTCTAATGGTCTTGTCATCAATAGGACTCTGAACACTAATCTTCCTTCCTGAGCAGTGTCTCATATAGTGTGACAGCAAGAAGTAGTGGCTTTGTTGATAAGAGGGGCGTTTGGCAAGGAGAGAAATAAGTCAAAGGTGCCCAGTCACAGTGCATCAAAGTTTTCCAATGTGCTGGAGCTACATAGATGCCAAGGCAATGAACTGTCTCATTCATTCTGAAGGGACTTGAGTGGCTGACTTGTGTAGCAAAATTAACAGCTAAGAGCTTTAACGGCTAGCAAAACTTATAACAATTATGTGGATAAATGACACTGGAAATACCCTACCCTGTTCGTGCATAAGGGAAATTCTCCCTGACAGATAAGTCTGCAGTATTCAGACACCCCCACTCTCAAATACTCTGCAGAATAGAAATCTTACCTAGAAAAACTTATGGCATTTAATGATGTCCATAACATACAAGCTAGCCCCGGAAGTATGGAACAACAGTGTCAAAACTGGATTTGTTGTTCAAGAATTAGGTTCTGCACTTGAATATAACACAGAATTTCATTAGGCATGACAAATGTGCTCAGCCACTTTGGAAACTGCTGACTGTAAACTGATCAGCCAATGCAATTTTGTCAAATAAAGACATGTTTGGAGACTGTGACTGTTATATGAAATAAACTGCTGATTGTGTACTGCACTGCACTGCATTTTAGCGTCTTTGACACTCATATACCTTTTAAGATATGTATTTGCTTTTGTAAGTTGTGAATCAGAACATGTGGTGCACATTGAAAATTTGTTTTGAGCCTAAATGAATGTGGTTTACTGCGCTGAGCAACATCCTTGAGAGTTTATTTCATTGCAAGAAAACTGCAGAAACTAATTCGCCAGATGGACATTTCATGTAACTTGCATTCAAACACAAATATGTAGTGCACCCATTTGGCTACACATTTACAATTGTGAATCACTGTTTATCCTATGGCGACTCACAGGAAACCAATGTATAATTTGTTTTGGTGAAAGCATGAAAAAACAGTCTGATGATGAATTGTGAAAAATTTGAAACCAGTAATGGTACTTTTTAAATAAAGTAACCTAAAACCAATTTGTGACTGGTTTTCTATAGGCCGTCAACAATTTATGATCAGCCAATAGTTCATAGCAATGCATTTCCTTGCCTGCCTTGGCCTATCTAAATTTGCCTGGATAGTGGCTAGCAGAGCTGTGTTTGATCAATATTTTATTTAAATTTACCATAAGATGACATGAATACAGCACCAACAGTTATTATATAGTAACCTTACTTCAGTCACTATCCCATGTAGCTTATAAAGTTACAACTGGTTTTAACATAATAGCCATCTTCAGACAGCCTTATCCAATGCTTTTGCATAACCTGATAGTCCCAACACAACAAGCAGCTACAGAGCCAGAGTGAGACTACACGTGAAAGACATATCTTGATTGATTTATGAGCCCTCCAGCCATGTTTATACCCTTAATATTACAGCAAGGGTATGCCAAAGAGTACACTTTTATTGTATTCTTAGTACTGAAGTTCCTATTTGTTATACTGTGGCTACTGGAAAGGGGGAGAAATAAGTGATAAGACTAACTGACCATGGGTGAGATGTAGAATCCGGATAAAAATTTATAAATCATACCCAATTTGGAATGATGATAAAGTTGCTACACACTTGTTGGATACTGTCATTTTCGTTTCTGTCAGTCTGAAGCAGTTGCTTGAGTTGTTGATCTGTTGAACTGTATGGTTCTCCTGCTGTATTTACATTGAGGATACATAACTACATAAGAACCTCTTCTGTCAATTTTAGTTCAATTTCGTGTACAGTAAGGTAAGAAACAGTCTGAAAAGTTTGTAAGGCTCTTGCAGGGTAAACTGTACTGAGAAATAATTGTTAAGGGAAAAAAATCAAATCTTTGCACTGTTTCTGGGTTAATTAACATTGAAGTTAATGAATCAGGCCATTGCGAGTGCAAATTCAAGTTGCCCACCACATAAAATTAATGTCAGTTGTTCTCATACCATAGTGCACAAGACTGATCAGTCTTCGACTTGAGTTTGATGTCCAATTTTTGTGCTGCTCTCTTCATCAATTTTAGAAAACAAAATGAAGAACATGTTTGGTGACCTGTCTCTGGCAGGTTGCTTGAATATGTGCACACAACCATCTGATTGGCTAATGTCAAAGCTAATTAACTCGGAAATGGCAGAATGTATCAGACCCTTTTTCTTATCAATTATTTCTCAGCACAACCTATCCTGAAACACAAATACAAGCTTTTCAGGCTGTTCCTGACCACCCTGTGTTTGTTGTTATAAATAACTTTTAGACACTATCAATAATATAGTAAAACTGTTCTGCAACAACTGACTGAATCAATTTTTTCATTTGGTTGTTTCCATCATCAGCTACTGCAGTGTATGACAGTCAAAATGCAGAGGTTCTCTATAGTGAAGGAATGTTTGTTGTTAGACAATAAATGCTTGTAGTTAGAAAATATTTCAAAATTGCTGAAACAACTAGAATGTGTACTTCAATATTTTTCTTTAGTTTCAAAATGAATCTAAAAAATCAACACATGAATATCAATAGTTCACAAATGGACATTAAGCTTGGTATAATAACAGTACAAAATATTGCTATATAGGCGAAGTGTGGGTTCTAATCATTGTATGGCAGCAAAATTTGTTAGATACTCTTATGTGTCAATGTGGAACCAATTTACAATGAAAAAACAAAATTAGATGCAATTTTGGCCACCAGGTGCATATCTGACACTGTGAATGCAAGGAAGATGTACAGAAATGTTTCCATATGTAATGGATTAGGAACAGGATGTGAGCAGAAAAGGTCAAACAAGCGTGAAAGGTATAATGCTGATTTTATTATTAACTGCCACTTACACAATTTGTTCAATATGAGCACTGGAGATCAGATATGCATCTGATTGCCAAAATTGGAACTAATTTTTTTCCATTGTAAATTGGTTCCACATTAATGCATTAGCGCATCTAGCAAGTTTCACTGTCATACAATAATTACGGCCCACAGTGGAACTCCATGAACAGCTGCACTGTAATTATAACCACCCATATAAGTTAACGACAGTATGTGATGTGACAGTGACAATAAGTGGATGAATCATCAGGTAATTTTCAACTAACTGATAAACCTGGCATTACCTGGATATTTTGCCAATTTTATATTAGAAACAAAAACAAAAAATGGACTGCATATCAAAAATATTTCATTTCCACGTATTCATGAAAACATCTTTCAAATTATATCATACAAATAAATATACATAATGTACAAATGTTTAAGTAACAATATAATGGAAAGGATAGTTGCTACTCACCATATAGCAGAGGAAAGACACAACAAGGCCTTTGTCGGCCAACAAGGCCTTTGTCAAAAATAGACAAAATGCACGCACACACACACACACACACACACACACACACACACACACACACACACACAAATGCACCAAAATGCACCTCATACAGACATGACACTCTGTTAGTTGGAGTCAGACTGGGAGCAGCAGGGCATTATGAGAGAGGCAACTGGGTAGGCATAAAGTGGAAGCTGGGGCAGAGAGGAGGAGGGAAAACAGGGTACAGGTGGGGGACAGTAAAGTGCTGCTGGGAGCATGCAGGGGTGAGGTGAAGAGTGGGGCAGCTAGGAGCAATCAGGAAGTTTGAAGGAGAGCAGGGGAGAGATGGGGGGTTAATGGAAAAGAAGAGACACAAAAAGATGGATGTGTTGGTGGTATAGAGAGTCTTGTAGAGTTGAAATGGGAACTGGGGAGGGGCTAGATGGGTAAGGATCATGACTAACAAAGGTTGAGGTCAGGTGGGTTATGGGAATGTAGGATATATTGCAGGAAGAATTCCCACTTGCACAATTCAGAAAAGCTGGTGTTAGTGGGAAGGATCAAGATAGCACAGGCTGTGAAGCAGTCATTGAAATAAAGGACATCATGTTGGGTGGCGGTGGCATGCTCAGCAATAGGGTGGTCCGGTTGTTTCTTGGCTACAGATTGTCGGTGACCGTTCATGCAGATAGATAGCTGTTGGTTATCAAGCCCATGTAGAATGCAGCACAGTGGTTGCAGCTTAGCTTGTATATCACATGACTGGTTTCACAGGCAGCCCTGCCTTTGATGGGATAGGTGATGTTTATGACAGGACTGGAGTAAGTGGTGTTGGGAGGATGTATGGGACAGGTCTTGCATCTAGGTACAAGACACGGGAGATCTGTTATACAAGATGTCTTTCATTTCAATGACTGCTTCACAGCTTGTGCGAGGTGGATCCTTCCCACCAACACCAGTTTTCTGAATTGCACAGGTGGGAACTCTCTGTGCAATATATCCTAGGTTCCCATAACTCTCCTGGCCTCAATCTTCATTAGTCAATATTCTTACCCTTCTAGCCCCTTCCCTGTTCCCATTCCAGCACTACACAGCCCTCTATCCCACCAACACACCCACTCTTTTTACTTCTCTTGTTTTCCACTAACTCCCCCCCCCCCTATCCTGCTATCCCTCCCCCTCCTCACTCCAGCCTCCTCCTCACCCCCATCCGGTTGCCTATCCCATAATGCCCTGCTGCTTGCAGTCTGGCTCCAGCTGCCAGAGACTTTGGTCATGAGTGTGTGAGGTGCATTTGCGTGTCTATTTTTGACAAAGATCTTTTTGGCCGAAAGCTAACTTTCTGACAGTCTTTTTGTTGTGCCTTTCTGCAACTCAGCATCCCTGCTATGTGGTGAGTAGCAACAATCATTTTCATTATATTATTATATTCCACACTGGATTTTCCATTGTTTAAAGGTATAAGCAGAATACTCCAGACAGTTTCTGTATGCTGGGCACAGCTGCTTTGCATGTCTACAACACGATTTTGTAACACACTCTACGGCAATGCGACTTCATAGCTCTCTAGAGGGCTATTGTTTTCACCTACAGTCATGTGTGCTTCACTGTTGAAAGCTATCAAAAGCACAACCAGGTGTCAGGGATTTCCTTAACTTGACTCGATGTAGGAATGTCTTACTAGTAAAGTACAGGGTGACAATTATTGAACTATATGAAGAAAAAAAGAAAATGTAAATTAGTTACGAACTATGGTATGCACACACTTCATTCAAAATGAAAACATCACTACATATATTCAGATTTATGTCGTGACATGCTCAATATGCCTGCATTGGCAGTGATTTGGTGCTGACGAATAGTGAAATTCTGCATGTCCAGCTGAAGTGTTGGAACATCGACGCTGCTGATGACCTGAATGGTTGTTTTCAGCTCAGCATTTGTTTTGGGGTTATTGCTGTACATCTTGTCTTTAATATAGCCCACAAAAAGGAGTCACATGTATTCAGATCTGGAGAATACGGCAGCCAATCGAGGCCCATGCCAGTGGCCTCTGAATATGGTCCCCAAAGTGCTCCTCCAGGACATCAATTATTCTCCTGTTTTGATGGGGTCAAGCTCCATCTTGTATGAACCAGATCTTGTCAAAATCAGGATCACTCTGGATAATGAGGATGAAATCCTCTTCTGAAACCTACATGTATTGTTTGGTAGCCACCGTGCCACCAAGAAATATTGCACCGATTATTCCATGACTGGATATTGCACATCACACAGTCACCTGTTGAGAGTAAAGAGACTTCTCAACCATGAAATGCAGATTCTCAGTCACCCAAATATGCCAATTTTGCTTATTGATGAACCCATCAAAATGAAAATGGGCTTCATCACTAAACCAAACCATACAGTGCCTGTTAATGCCCATCATGTCCTGTGGCCAACCATGCAGTTTGAACATCCTGACGCGAACCGTTCAGAAGTTATGACAATTTTATTTCATATAGTTCAATATAATAGTATTATAACTTCATGAAAGATGTGGTATTTCTTCACGTGTGTCAGTGTTTATGATTTCATACCTCTTAAACTATATGTTGTATGATAATGTATTTGTGTAGGTACATTCAGCAGCATATGAGGATAATGTCTGCAAAATATGTTGTGAGAAGAGTTAGTAGCACATAAGTAATAAATTTAAACATCACGCATGATGTGGTTGTTTTTCATGAATCTCACTGTTTATGACATCATATCTCCTGAAGTATGATAGGAAGGTGGCTCTTAGTCCTACACTGACTGTTGCCTAACAGTAAGGGATATGTGTACCAAGTTTGGTTGAAATTAGTCTAGTGGTTTAGGAGGAGATGTGGAAAAACACACACACACACACATATTTATAACATGCATGGATCTGTACAAACACATTCTTAAAAAACATTGTTGCATTCTTCCTAGAGGCCTCCTGCTACATTTATGTTGAGAATGGATGACTTCAGTGAAGTTTAGATCAGTAATAAATTTTAGATTCTGTTAATTATTAAGTAAAATTGTTCAATCATGCTAATTATATTTTAGCTAGTTTAGCAACCTCTGCTTCGCTTACATAGACTGTATGGCCTACAGAGATCTTTTTGCTTTTATTTAATCAAAATTTTATGTTGTTCACAAATTACAACACCTTCTAAGCTTTTCACACAAATTAAGGCCATATAAATATAGTCTTTCCTGAATGTACTTCTGACCAAAAAGGATCCTGGTAGCTGGAGTCCAAAGTTTTTGTTGATCATGCCTTTTGCATTCCTTTGGGAATATTTCCGTAGCAATTTTCATCCCCTAACATATTTCTTTACATCTAACCAAGAAGTAAAATATTTGCTTTCATAAATTTAACTTTAAAATTTTTTAATGTAACAAAATATTTTCTTAAAAATTTTCATCCCCTGTTGCATTTCCTTAAGGATCGAATTTCCAGAAACATGTATTTTTTTATTTCTAACCAGGAAGGCAAATACTAATTGTCATAGATGTATCCTTAAAAAAATCCCATAGCAGGTCTTTAGTAACTATTTATTTTCAAAAGAGCTTTCACCCAGTATTTTATCCCCTTGGTGGTTGAGTTTTCAAAACTGCTGACACATGTATTTTTTATTTTCTTACAGAGAAACTAAATATCAGTTTTCATAGTTCTAGCTTCAAAATTCCCTTAATAGTGACATACTTTCAAAAAGCCTTCCATCTCCTATTTCTCCCCCATAGAAGTGGAATTTCAGATAATCCCTTCATAAACAATGCCTACAGTATAAGATCCACACCCTCTCCAAACTTCAAGTTTCTATCCTTAGCAATTTCGGCTGCGTGATGATTAGACAGTGAATCAATCTGACACTATTTCACCCCCTTAGAGGTTGAATTTTAAAAAACAGTGACTTGTGCATGTTTTATTTTAACAGAGATGACAAATACAAATTTTCAAATATTCATAGACTTAGCTTCAAAAATGCTTGCACAATGAAATATTTCCATAAAAACTTCCATCCCCGATTTCACCCCCATAAGGGTTGAATGTCCAAAAACAGAGAAACACATATTTGTTATTTCTAACTGAGAAGCCAAATTTAAATTTTCACATATTTAGCTTTAAAAATGCTTTCATAATAAAATATTTTCATAAAAATCTAATCTCTTATTTCATCCACACTGGGGTTCAGTTTCAAAAACACTGAAACATGTATTTTTTATTTGTAACTGAGAAGTTAGACACCAATGTTCATAGATTTAGCTTCAAAAATACTTTAGCAGTTCTTTAATTATGACACATTTTCAAATAAAGCTTTCACCCACTATTTCACCACCTAAGGGTCAAATTGCCAAAAATGCTGAAATGTGTGTTTCTTTTTCTGACCAAGAAACCAAATACCAATTTTCGAAGCTTAGGATCAAAATTGCCTTAATAGCAACATATTTAAAAAATAAATAAATAAATAAATAAAAAATAAAAAAAATGGCCTTCAGCCTATGGGATTGAAATTTTAAAAAAATCCCTTCTTAAACAGTGCCTGCAGTATAAGATCCACACCTTTTCCAAATCGGAAGTTTCTATCCTTAGCAGTTTTGGGTGGGCGATGATGAGTCAGTCTGTCAGTCAGTCAGGACACTGCCTTTTATATAGAGAGATTAGAGATTAACTGTGGGTGAACCATCCATTGCACAACTTACTGTGAAATTTCAAATTAATCAGCACAAAAGTTTGCATCCTACTGTGTGGATAAAGTTTTAGGGTGCATTAAGGTTACAGAGTGGCTGTAGTAGTCTAGTGAGTACAGTACTAGACTCAGACCCTGGAGCTCCTGGGTCCAACCATGTATAGGGGTGGAGATTTTTCCTCATTCCAATCCCTCGAGGGTGACGGCAGACCCACTCAGCCTGCTTTCAAACGAGTACCAGGGATCTTTGCCTGTGGTACAAGGTGACTGCGGAGATTGGCCCACAACCTTCTCCTCCTGATGCCTTGATGAAAAAAGTCTGCACTCTACCTGCAGTCAGGCCAATAGCCTAGTCACGGGCTTGCGCAATGGAAGGATACAGAAGTTGTAATGTTGTTCTGGGACAAATTCCGAGCCTAATGACAGGTAGCTTCAGAGTGTCCAGCCTGAGGGTATATAAGGACCAACATAATGCTGGAGGGAGAAAAAATGCACTGAAGCAGTGGAACTGAGTGGATGTCCTGACTCAGTGATAAGCAGCAGCAGATAAAAGGGGCAGTGTAGGCTGAAAAAGCAGTGGCAGATGAAGCAATAACAGAAGTGAAGCTCTCCAGGAGCCCATCACACTTGCATCTATAATCTGCCAAGATGTTTTTAACACTCAATAGAAAAGTTGCTGACTCTTAAGCTCCAGTAACCTTGGGTTGCAATTCCTCAGTGGGTCTCTCCACTTCTCTGGTAGCCAGCTTCAGTCTCAGTGGGCTGTTCACATCGGATCAAGCAAGGGGTACTCACAGAGGGTATGCCAATGGGGCAGTGAGGTGATGTGAACAGAGAGTACATAAGATATAATATTTACTTGCTTGGCTACTTGATCACTTGCTTTTTAACCATACACTGCCACTTGTTGGACATATTCTTTTTTTTTTTTTTTTTTTTTTTTTTTTTTTGCAAGTGATATCTGTTGAATTTTGTTAGTTGATATAGTTTCAGAATGTGAATCACACTTGCAGTTGTAATGTCCCTACATAATGTAATATGATTGTAATATTCCGGCTGCGAGTACCAGCGATGATGCACTAGCGTAATTTGATACGACAGTGCTCTTTGCTTTGATAACAATGTTCTTTGCTGGTGGAAAAAAGGAGCATCTACTTTTTCTTGTAATTGTTGGAGATAAGTTTGCATATAGAAGTAATTTGAAGTGCGGAGGTCAACATGTAATTGTGATTATCAAGAATAAAAATTGAATTTGTGGAAAAAAGAAGGTAAATATTGTTTACGAACTATTATTTAACATTGGATCCCCTCATACCTTCATAAAAACTATTATTGTGTTTAGCAATACAGTACACAGAGATTTCTTCACGAATTAACAACAGTGGGCCATCTGCTACTATCACGGTCCGAACGATGCACTATATTTCACTGTCAGCTTGTATGTTCAAGACGTTCCCTATGCGACCAGTTTGTTAGTCAGAAGATATCATACTGCCACTGTTGTTGAACCTTATCATTTTGAAAGTGTTTCCAGAAAAGAAAATCTTATGGTGACTGTGAATACTGTAGCTGCTAAGGGAGACGGCATCTTCATCGTGAGTTGTAGCAGTTTTGTCTGACTTTGCCTGGCATTCTCTGAGAACCGGAGAAGAAGAAACCCCTGATGACAAACTCATCCTGTACCTAACCCGATCTCTCCTTACAGCAGCCATGAAGAAAACACTTTCATCTATAGTCAAATTTCTTTCACAGTTTGTAATAGACAGGTAAAAATTTTATAATGTGCGCATCTAGGCACAAAATTCAAAAGACAGCTTTTTTTAATGCAGTACCTGTCTTATCTTTGTCAAAGAGTAAGTTAGTTAATTAATTAATTTTTCCTTATGAGTAGCAGTTCACAGTCTTGTATAATGTACTGAATTTATCTTGATGATTACTTCTGATTCAGTCATGTGATTTCTTCCATTTCCATGCTACTGAGCATTTTGACATTTTTATCCAAAGTTCACAGTTAAGTGAATGCCTGTTCATAAACATGGATGAAAAACTGACCTAGAAGATACTTATTGGCACTCAACAGCAAGCAAATAAAGCAACAACAGTAACAGTGTCAACAGGTGATAAGTTGATAATAATGATTTAACTATGACAAAAAGATTGAATATTTCCGCTCAGAACTGAAGGTGTCAGGGGTCAGGTGACAGTTTACTGTTTTCGTTTGGTTGCTCCCACAGACTGGTTTCACTCGAAAGGAATGAATGGATAATAATGTAACTGGCACATAAAACTGGAAACGACTGAATCAATTCTTTTTACATCCTGTTGGTACGATACACTTATTTTAGTCAAAACAGTGAATGAATAGTCTAATCTACATGCAAAACTAAAACTGAATGAATCAATTGTTTTCATTTGATTTCTCCTATAGACTGGTTTCACTAAAAAAATCAATGAATAATTCAACTGATACACACAACTACAGCTGAATGAGCTGATTATTTTTCAACAACTGAATGAATCAGTTGTTTTCATTTGGTTGTTCTCATAATCAGCTACTGCAGTGTATGACAGCCAGCATGCAGAAGTTCTCTAAAGTGAGGTAACACCTATTGTTGGGCAACACATACTTGCAGTTAAATGATCTGTCAACATTTGCTGAAACAACTGGAGTTTAAAAAATAAATCTAACAATCTGACACACGAATATCAATTTTTCACAAATGGATTTATGTTTGATGCTATATCAATATAAAATATTGATAGTTTTGTTTGAATACCCATACTTGGTATAAGTTAATGACAGAAATTGATGTGGTCGGTTGGTTGACTTGGTGGAGATCATTGGTCTCATTGGATTGTGTCAAGGGTGGGGAGGGAAGTGAAGGAAAGTGATGTGACAGTGACAATAAGCAAATGAACCCTCAATTTATTTACAACATATACAAATACATTCTTGAGCAACAGTGTTGCATTCTTAACAGTGTTGGAAAAATAGATTGCTACTTCCCATAAAGAAGAAATATTAAGTTCCCCAATTAAAAGACACTTACACAAACAGTGGAAACTCCACATATGAATATCGACAATGTAGGAAAGCTTTCCACTAGAGCCTTCATCAGCAAAAGAGAAACACACCCCATTCACATACACAAGCAAGCACACCTCATGTACATGACTGCCAACTCTGGCGGCTCAGGCCAGAATGCAACTATCACGTGGGATGGCAGCAGCAATCTGGAGAAGGTAGGGAAGGGGAAGGGACAGTAGTGTATGGGTGAGGGGGGAGGGGAGGGGGAGGGGAGGACAGACGAAAGTTATCTAGTGGAGTGTGCAGGAACTAGAATGCCAACAGAAGCAGCATCAGGAGGGTTTGAGGCAGGGAGGTGGGGAAAAACGGAGTGATAAGGTGAGGAGTGGGGAAAGATGGGTGGGTCTATTGGGAGAGGGTGGCAAACAAAGAGGCTGGAAGACGAGAATGGGGAGACGACAGGACAGACGGGGTGGAAACGGTTGGGTGGAGTGTGTGGGGACAGTGTGATATCATAGGTTGAGGCCGGGATAATTACTGGAACAGAGAATGTGTAGTAACCCTAACTACCGTCAGGACTGTTTAGAAAAGAAAAGCTGGTGGTCGAGGGGAGGATACATATGGCTTGGGTATGTGTATGAATGATGTGTGTTTCTCTCTTTCTGGTGAAGGTTGTGACTAAGAGCTTTGTGTAAGTGAAGTGTCTTTTAATTGTGCCTGTCTGCAACTTAACGTGTCTTCTTTATGGTAAGTAGCAATCTATCTTTTCCTATATTACTGATATTCCTATATGGAGTTTCCATTTTTTATTGTTGCATTCTTCCTAGAGGCACATACATTGTTTGTTCTTCCCAACAGTAAACGAGTGAATAGTTGAGTCATAAACAGACATGAAACAAAATCATGTAGAAAATGATGTAAAATCTTAAAAATGACATAATCCTTAAAAAATTAAGTACACTATGGTACCATCAGGACCAAAAAGGCAAAATTGAATTTATATTTGGGTTTTAGAACTTGTGAACAGCATGTATCACATAAGGAAAAATATATTACATGTGAACAAACCCTCGACATTGCTAATAAACCATACTAAAGTGAATTAAAGCTGCTGGTCAACTTAGATATGAAAATGCTATACGTATGTGCTGTCCCATTAACAAGATACCCATGGTGAGAGTTTTGTCTTGGAAATGTTGTCTTCCTGTGGAATGAAAAAGTTCTCTTCCCTGTTTCCACATCACTAGGTGTTCACATCTTCATAACTTCATAGACCTCAAATGGCTACTGGTGTAACAGAACACCTGTTTGACAAAACACATTTGAAAAAAGCTTACTTCTTCAAAATTCTAATAATGGTTAGCAACTGTAAGGTGCTAGTTTCTAGTACTACACTGTGTTACATTTCTTTTCATTTGTTGCATGTGTGTTCATTTGTAGTGTCGTTACTGATCGCCACATGTTGGTAGAAGTAGGAAGACGTGACCACTGGAACTACTGCCAACCCATGTGAGTTAACAGTGTGTGATACTCATTGAGTAATTGTTGAACAACAGCCTTAACTTGATTAATTTCATAATCACTATTGCAAATAAGCACCATATTTGAGGACGAACATCTCTATAATACGGTGTCATGAAACCCATCTGATCAGAACAGCATGAGTGTTGTAAGTAGTGAATGAAGTTATTTCTCAATTTTTCCATAATCAGCAATGAGTTGTAAGAGAGCAATGGTGCATGAACGAGGTTTACTTGAATGTCATACATTGTGAGGCGTACAAGAATAGTGAATAGAGTGAAGAATTGACTGATATTTTTTGTTCCTCATAAACAAATGAAAACCAAGAATGAGAGTGAGAAAACCATAAAATTTACCACCTACAATGAAATATAACAAGAAAAGTGTGAGTCAGACTCACATATCTCTCTTAAAATTGTACAGATAGAAGAAATATAGAACTAGCCAGTATCTTTGCTGCTTCAAGAGCTTTGATAAAAAGGACAGTGGTCTTCTCATCAGTATATCATGTCATAACCATAGTCAAGTCTAAATCTTTAATTAGTGTGTCAATGAAGTGCAACGCTCAACAACGAAAGAACACTTGTATACAATGAGAACAGAACTGTACTCCTGGAAAGAGTGTGCTCCCATTTACATAAACACTGAAATTCCAAAATATACAAACATTAGACACATAAGAAATTTCTAGAAATTATAATTGTACATAAAAAGAAATAACTGCTGGTGTTCATGTTTGAACTGGTGCCCCACATCATGCCAGCCAGCAATACTAACTGCTACTCACTGTTTGTAGCACAGGCTGTGGCAGTATTTCCAATGTCAGAAATTACTTTGAAAAAAAGGAGATTAACAATTCCCTAAAGCATAAAATTTTGTTGTATTCGTGGCAACCTGACAAAAAATGTGATCTAAAGAATGGTATAGACAGTATAAAGAGAGCATTACATATAGTCTGTCTGTCATTATATCCACAATTGGTGTATTCTAAAGCAGTTAAAAGTACACTTAGTAAGTCATGTATGCTGTTTCAAGATAATATACGGCAGTCATCAAGGCACATTCATAAGCAGTCCATTCACTAATTTCAAATAAGTTTCATGAATACGCAAAACTGCATATGCATTCCAAATGACATAAATATGCTGTTAAAAAGTCAAGTAATGTTGTTAATCTGGTATCCCAGTCTGATATTTTGACAGCCTGCCAGGAGGCATGGATGTAGATAACAGCTGCTAGATGGTGCCCCATTAATCTGCAAGTACTGCTGTCACCACCACAGTGTTGTGCACAGGCAAGCCCACCATGCTGGCCTATTGGTGCTCATGGTAGTCCTATAAAGCCAGCAGCGCAAAGGGTCAGACCGCAGTTGTGTTCCGACAGCGCTCATCATTGTTTATGTATTCAACATTGCTCTGGTCACTGATAGTTGCTACGTCTTGTTATCAGATTTGATTTTGCTCTCTGGTCTTATCTCACCGTGTGATCTGTGGTGTCAGTCATCCCTGCCCTGTTGTGTGTGTCTGCATTGGACTGGCAATTCCCTGTTGGGGCTGTCAGCCTATTGGCTGGTGCGCTCTGGTATCACTTGATTCCAGTTACTAGAGTTCATGTTATGACTAGAGACCAGATTATATGCATCATAAAAACCTTAAACTATCACATGTAAATATGCTTGTAAATTGTCAAAAGATGCAAGATCAGATAATAAAAAAAACACGGTAGTTACTGTGTGCATCATATCTCAAAGTCAAACTTGTGCATATCAGTTATGAGGAAGAGAGTCAACCAAGCGAAAAATCGGTACAGTTAGAACGCTGATATCATTTTCTGAATACTTTCTGGTAAAGGTTAGGAAGGGGGCCTTTCTGGGATTATTTTCTAAAAAATTTGCAGAATGGAGACACACACCAATGTTTCATGAATTGTTCCTCCTTTGCCACTGTTGTCGGTAACAAGCGGATGTGATGCGAGTGAGTCGCAGCGAAACAACCAATATGTACAGGACCAACTTCAAGATATATCGCATGAAGAGGGGCATGCTATTGGTTACCAGGTACAGCCCCATCACTTTCCGCACCAAATTCATGAGAGAGGACACTGTACTGCACATGTTAACTAAAACAGACTACACAAGCTTGCTGCAGTTCCTCAGTGGAGGAAAGTACATCCCACATTAGCTGTGTCACCTACGTCTATGTTCTTACATCTTTGCCTGCTGGCATGATCCATCTCTGTCTAGTACCTGGGTGATGCTTCAGTCATCTGTTAGTTGACTCTTTGGTGGTAGTTTCTTGGAGTGGGTTGGTGACCACATGGGTTGTCAGTGAGAGAGAGAGAGAGAGAGAGAGAGAGAGAGAGAGAGAGAGAGAGAAGGCACATGTGGCATACGGAGCTTAAGGGCGCAGCATTGTCTAAGCAGCTGGTGGTCGGTAGAGTTGTGTTGGTCGGCAGTACTAGGGCCTAATGTGGACGCAGCCAGTTTACATTGGAAGCACAGTTGCTGATGTGAGTATTAGAGTGCTGTTCATTTTCTGGTGCCATCTGTTCTGCCCTTTGAGGATAAAGTACTCATTACCTGATTGACATTTGTGCTCCCATGTTGAAGTTGCTCCCGTTATGCTGGATTTCCTATGGTTCTTTTTCACTCTGTCTCAAGTATTAAATTTACTTTCCTGTGCCTCTGTTTAAAATTATGTGAGTGCGATATTCAATGTGTTTTAAAATTTCTTTTAATTGCAACTTGGTCAGTGTCTGCTTATGTTGTTACTCATATTAGTGACCATTGAGGTTGAAATTGAGTCTTATTTGTATTGGAGGTTGTTGCTTCCCTGACTGATGTGTCACTTAAGTTAATGTGTCTGAGTAGCCCTGTGATTTCTTGGTTATTACATTGACTTATTATATTTTATTATAAGATTAACCAGTTAACCCTCTAGTTATTCTTACTGTATTATTCTTGTTGTAATATGTAAGGATTGGTTGGGGCCTGGGGACATGCTCACATTGAGTTTCTTGTCTTGGTTTGAGCATTTTCATATGTTCTATGATTATTACGCATGAATTATATTTCCAAGTGGTTCGTAGTGTTTGGATGTGCTGCCCCAGTGTGTTATCTGTTACCCACCGGTTCATCAGGCATAGCCTGTCCACATTGGTGCAGGTAGCGCGCTGATTCCCATTGCACCACAGCCTATCGGACACTGTGGCCTCCTGGCTTGTTATGGCATCCCTCACAAGTTGAGTTTCTATCTTGTAGCAAGCAGTTGTTAATTTTACCTGGATAAATTATGGCTGTAGTTTCTCCTAGCTATTAGTCATTCACAGTACGAGAACAGCAAGGCCATTTTGGTTGATGTTACATGGCCAGATCACTCAATCATCCAGATTGTTGCCCCTGCAACTACTGACAAGGCTGCTGCTTCTCTTCGGGAACCATAAGTTTATCTGGCCTCTCAACAGATACCATCAAGTTCCTTTTTAACCATTTTAACCATACAGTCGTTGAGGTTCTTTGCAAATTTAGTGTCATATATACTATGATGCAGGTTTTTAGGCAGGCTTCTTACAAATTTGATAGCTGAGTATTGAGGACTTTTTTCAAGGATTGTCGGTCAGTGGAGTATGCTTCATATGTCATTCTTCCTCCACATGTTGTGGGTGTAGAATGGCATTTGTACTCTATTCTGCACTATCTATTGTGATTTGTATTATTGTTTTATATATTATATAAAGATGTAAAAGTTATGATGCCTCGGTTTCTTAAGCAGTTTCTGCACATTTCAGAGGCCTTTCTTCTTAACATGATCCTAATTGTCTTCTTTTCTTAGAGTTCCCAAACACCATCACTCAATACTGCTGGTATGGTTCAAGGAGTCCATGATAACGCTGTGCACAGAAGCTGTTTTTCTGCATACTGTGACAGCTGCTTCATTGTGACTATGATGGAGTCGAGTTTCTTATGGACAGAATTAACATGTTATTTCCATTTCAGCTGATTATTCACAGTAATACCTAAAAGAATCTAGTAGATTCTACTTCTTCCAGCCTTGTTTCCTCCACCTCTACATCCACATGCACAGCCTTCTCTTTGTTTCTGAACACTACATAGATAACATTTATTTAGATTTGCAACCAGTCCATTTTCTCAATAGCCATTGAGCTGTGGTGTTTGCAAATATGTATGCTCTTCTCTGAAGCTGTTCCACATTTTGGTCATTGTTCAGTATTGTCATGTCATCTGCATATGATATTTTCCTCTCTTTCTCTTAAATACTTACATCATTAATGGACAGATTGATGACAATGTCCCCATTACTAATCCTTGCGGCACTCCACATTTTATGGCTTTGGTTTCTGACTTATATGTGTTGCCTATTGATATATATTGTTTCCTGTTGTGTAAGGATGATTCTATCCATTCCCTGCTTGCCCTCAAATACCATAACATCCCAATTTTCATATAAGTATTTCATGGTCAATAGTGTTGAATATTTCAGAGAGATCCAGTAACACTGCAGATACAACTTGTTTTTATCTCTGGATTGTATTATGTATTCAGTCAGACTGGCAATTGCTGATTCTGTAGATTTACCCTTTCTGAAACCATGGCGTGATGGTACAAGAATGTTATATTTGTCCAAGTAATCAATTAACCTATTATACATAAGCATTTCCAGGATTTTTGAGAAATCTTGTATCAGTGAGACTGGCCTATAGTAGTTGGGATCATCCTTATCCCCTTTCTTGTACACTGGCACCTCTGCTGTATCCAACAATGATGTGATAATTTGCTCGCTCGCTAGCTTTATTATGTGAGCTAATGTTTCGTCGCCACCACCTGATTCTTGGACTTGTTTCCTCAGATCGTCTTCTGTGACTGGTTTCACGAACGTGGTTCTGCCTGTTTTTTTTTTTTTTTTTTTTTTTTTTTTTTTTTTTTTTTTTTTTTTTAAAATACCTTAGTAACCTTTTTTAGACTATTCCTGTCCGATATTTAGTTCTCTACCACATTTATATAGTTATCATTGAGTATGTTAGCTATTTCTCTACCATCTGTAGCTACTGCACTATCTATTTTCTTTGACCTAATCTCTGTTTATTTGTTTGAGCCATCTTTTTCCTTCCTTTTGACACTAATTCTATTCCAAGCTGCCTTTATTGTTTTTTATGTTGGTCTTAATGTTACCACTGAAAAATTACCTGGACTCTAACCCCACACCAGTTCCATTTCAAATGGAACAGTGAGTGCAGTACATAGAACTATGCTGGATACTACACATAAGGGAATGAATTTGATTTTGTACAAGGCACTCAATAGTTGTATCTAAGAAACACATGCAAATTATGAACACAGCTCAAATTTATGAAAGCATAGCTACACTTAATACTGCCATCCAGGATGCAATGGTGGATGCCAATCTACTAATAACACCACATCATTTGATGATTCAGCCTTAGAAAATCCTAGGCCTTATCACGCTGACAAATTGATTCAGGAAGTACAGGTAGAATACCAACTGCATATTTAGACTTTAGGGCATTATATGCATACAGATACGTACACAAAGAAACACACTTCGGGATCAGAAACTTGCTGGATTAGACAACACCAAACTAGGCATGTGAAATCTGGCAAGACCCTTCACCACAGATGACACTACACTCCCATGCTAAGAAGGATCTGATGGACCAGTCTAATCCTGTGAGGAAGAAGAGGAACTGATGGCCATCACTCACAGAGTCTTTTATATCAAATGCAAACCCTTCAGGGCCAACATTAACACTTGAAATAGATGAGGACATAGCATGCCTTATTACTCAACCAACTTGCAACTAAATCATACAAACCACAATATCTGAAACCACAGAGGCGACCAAGAACCTCATCCTTGTCCAGATAGCATTAAAAACTGACTAATCAAGGACCGCACAGAACAATTTTAACTGGAGACAGTGAAAGACAGATTTGGCCTCAAGAAAGCGGGCATATATAATATTCCATGTGGTTGTGGCAAATCCTACATCGGTCAAACGATCCGAACAGTCAAAGACTGCTGCAAAGAACGCCAATTCCCGCACGCACCTAGGCCAGCCTAACAAGTCGGCACTGGCAGAACACTGCTTGGAAACTGGACACAACGTGAAATATGAAGAGACCAAGATTCTGGCCCCTACCAGCTTCTACTGGGACAGCATCTTCAAGGAGGCCATTGATATTCGCGTAACGGACAATCTCATAAACCAAGACACAGGTTTTCAACTCAGCAAGACATGGACACCATTACTTAGCTCAAGCGAACACAAGATCCTTACACGACGGTCGCAGAGGACACTCCAAGGGATTCTGCATCCTCCACCACCTGGCGCGACGCCGGGGACCTGGGTCGGTGTCTGTAACAGATTGTTGGCAGCCGCAATTGAGGTGTCGGTGCTTGCAATCGGAATGTCAGCAGCCACAATTGGACTGTCAGCGCAGAGAGTCGACTCCCGACTGATGGACATAAATAACACCGATAATGAGCAGACAGACCATTCCATCAGAACTACCTGATGATGGCAGAAAGGTTATTTGCCAAAATATCATGGGACTTCAACGATTGCATCCGGCTGGGCACCTGAGAGCAATGGAAACAACACATATGCTGGGAAAGCCTACTATCACATAATTTTTAACATGTCTTACAAACAACAACATTTCCCCAACAACAACATTTGCCCGCCTTTAAGAAGGCTGAGATCCTGATGTTCAGGAAGCCATGAAAGGATGATTTCCCCATGGAATTACAGACCCATCAGCCTGCTGATTTCTCTCAACAAAGAGGCAGGAAAAGGTATAGTACTGCATAGACATAAACATCCTAAGACAGGAGCAATTCTTATTCAGGAATCACTACATGACAACTTCTCCCTGGATCGCAACAAGTACCATAAATGACTGAAATGCCATCACATCTGGCGTAAAGGCATCAGACATGAACTGAATGACACTAGGTCCCCTGCTGCATTCGTATGTCTCATTCACTCACACCGTACTTACATAAGTTTAAAAACTGGCATTCAGGGCAAATGATCAGCACTACACAGTATTCAGATAGAAGTACCCTGAGGCCTAATACCCCTATCGTTTAACCTCTTCATTAACAATCTTCTAACTACACATAACATGATGGTCATCATACATGCAGATGACACTGCTATCCAGGCACAGGATTGGAAACCATTAACCAGCAACTCACACCTACAGGCAAAATTCTGGACCGTCAAGCACAGGCTGGACAAATGGCGAGTTAAAGTAATTGTTCAAAAGTGTGGGGCAGCCCTGTTCACATGCAGGCCATGACAACTGAACAAATATGAACTCTGCAGACAGAATACCCGAACACACAGATCCAACATGCTTTTCCAGGATGATCAAATAGCTTGGTGCCTGGCTGGATTGGAAAGTCACTTGGGAGGATGACTTGCAGTACACGATAAACAGACATGTGAGTCCCATACTACTTTAACCAATGCTCAACTGGAAAAGCATTGGAATAAGATGGTGGGTAGTAACATGAATATGACTCATTTAAGCCTGCTGATGACACAGTTGAATAACTCCTTTATTTTAAGTCTGGAAAGCTATGACGACAACCTAAGTCTGGAAAGCTATGACGACAACCAATAAATAACACACTTTCACAAGTGTAACTGTCCGACTGTGGCCAACAGCTAATGCACCACAGACAACACAAATCAGCAAACCCCCTGTGACATAACACAATTACTGGCTGTATCAGCCTATGATGAAACTTGGCAGATAACTACCAGCAACACCAATAATCTTGCCTCATAAACTGTCCCACACACCTACTACACTGAAAGACAAGTTTTATAATCAAAATGGTCCATATAATTAGACAGGAACAATTATTCCACACAAGCCAGCCTATGAGACATCACAGGTGCTGATGACTAAGGTAATACATTTAAGAACCATCTACTAACATAGCCTAATACTAAGCACGAGCTGCCACAAGCGGCATGTACCTTTCATTCCACCACTCACGCTACTACCCAGTCATACTCTCACAACAGATTTTCATTCCATTCTGCAGATGCTGTGACATTCCAACCCTCATGCTTTTTCAGTTGCTTAGTCCACTATCTCATAGGTGGGACCGTGTTAATGGGTAAATCCAACATTAACAGATAACATCACAGACCTGTATTCTGCGACTGTACAATAGTATATTAACTATGGCAGGGGTGACAGTGAATTTTTGCATGGTCAGCATGAAAGTGTTGGCATGTAGGGCCTCCAATTTTTGTAGGAGGGGAAAAATGAAAAAAGCTGGAGGAAACTAAGTTTCAGATGTCACCAGAAGCAGGACTTTTGTTACTCTACGCAGCGAATCAGCTGTCTGTTTCGGTTGGAACTTGGAATAATTTGTGTGTAAAATTTTTCTGATCAGTCACAGTTTGGACTCTTATTTTATTTGGTGGTTTCGAAGATTCTGCCAATTTTTTTTTGTGTGAATTTTCAAAAAAGTGTTTGCATTTTTCAAAAGTTATCCACAGTCAGGATTTGTATTTATTTGTGGCTGATAGATCAGGCAGAACTTGTAATTATTTGTGTCAGCCACAGTCGTGACTTACATTTATTTTTGTGCTGTAATGAACAACTGGGACTTGTATTTACTGCTCAATAGCTGAACAATGGTTTATTTGGGGCATTAATGGCCATAACTTAAAAATTTTAGTGTTATCTATAATGTAACAGAGCTCACGATACAGTTAATGGACTTGAATACTATTTATGCACATTTAGTACAGGATTTTGCTGTTAGTACCAGTTCAGGCTCATAATGGATGCCAGTGAACAGTGTTTATACAGTTTGCTTAACAATAAACTTTCAGTCTTATTACAAACACTTCATTTTGGCTATATACAGTAGCTTGACATTTCATTATTTATTTACTATGAGGCCTAAGGAAACTGTTTGCTGCTGTCTTGTGCAATCAACTTCCTATACCTCTTAGAGACATAAACAGAACTATGATTACATCCAATTCTTCTATATTTCAGGGTACAGTTTATGTTAATACCCTGAGTGGTAGAGTCACGATTGAGTGTAGTCTGAGGTATCAGTTACTGTTAACTTATTATAGTAACAGCAGTTGTAGTTCACTGCATGAACAACACATGGCTTGAGGTATGTTCTGCACACCAGACATTCATCTAGGTCTTCATGGAAAAGGAAATGGTGACACTGTTCATACTGTGGGCCATTTCCAATGCAGTTAATGAGCAGATTGTTTGCCCATTCTGTCAGTCATCCCCTCTAGAACAATATTCTAGAAGAATCTGTGATGAACAAGGCATTATACATGAAATAACTTTCCTAACTCCAAACATCTTACAGTAATGGAAAATACTGTCTTTCGTGTTTTAAAAGAAAATTGGATGAAATAAGTACATCAGTGGAGGCATCATTAAAATATGATTCCTACTCCTCTGACTGAGGGATCAGAGATTGAGTGCATCACACCTATCATTCTGCAGAATGCAATCAGAAGTCATACAATGTGCAGTCTATGTATTACTCTGGATGTCCAACAATAAATTAAGATCCCACCCTTCCACTCCATAAAAAAAGTGTCTCTTGAGTTGTATAAGAAAGGAGAAAAACTTGACATCTTGTCAGTCGCACTGACTGCAAATGAAAATCAACACAATCAATGACAGTGGATAATTACACTGTTGTATGTTCCACAGTCTATCTACCTCTCCTCCCCGAGGAAGGTGCTACAAGTTCTAAGGCCTAGGATAGTGTAAGTACTTTTGTATATAGATGTAGATATGAGTCTATAAGCAGCACTGACATTTCACGTACAGAAATGGGCGAGTAATACTGGGTGCCAATTCTATCTCAAAGTTTTATAGTTTTCTTGAAAGAATTTTCCTCTTGATACAAAAGTAAAAATAAGACTTTTAAAGAAAATTACTCCACAAGAAATTCCACAAGAACAGAAATTGTTGTTAATAATGACATATTAGAAAAAATTAAACATCTTCATTATCTACTTTCTGGTATAAAATATGATTATGATAAGGATACAGAGAAGAAACAAGCAAAACTTATAAATATATGTGGGACAATAAATATGAGACTGAAAAACACAACATGAGACATGACTGAAATTTTTTAAGCCATAACTGTTCCTCCATTATTTTGTGGAAGTGAAGCACATGTTGTGTATAAAAAGCTAGAGAACAGAATTAGGGTAGTAAGAATGAAATTTCTCAGAACATATGACGAGGAATTCCTCCTTATACAAGACACCTTTTCAGTTTTGTTTTACCGAGACATGTTCCAGCACTATTTGTGCGCTCTTCAGTGGGTTAATTTATTTTCTTACTTACATGAAGCTATTGGGTGTTTATGTTGGTAGCCGGTCTGCTACACAATCTACAAGTTGTCATGGCTTTGATGTTGTTGTGTTTTCTATGTCTTGACGAGGTGAATGCACTGATTCTGTGACTTATGGTCATTTGACAACGCACTTCCTACGAATTTTCAAACATGGGAAGAGTTTTTGCCGCCATTACGTGTTGTTGTAACAAATGGCAGCGAAAACTCGGCCCATGTTTGAAAATTCATAGAAAGTGCATTGTCAAATGACTATAAGTCACAGAAATCAACGTATTCAACTCGACAAAGCATATGAGAAAACACTACAACATCAAAGCCATGAGAAGTTGTAGATCATGTAGCAGAATAGTTATCAACATAAATTCTCAATAGCTTCAAGTAAGTAAGAAAATAAAATAACCCACTGAAGACAGCACAAATAGTACTGAAACATGTTTGGGTAAAATAAAAATGAGACGATGTCTTGCATAAGGCAGAATTCCTTCTCATATTTTCATAGCGAGCAAGGACATAGGAAGAACTGCAACATCACAAGATGATTATTTCTCAGAACAGTGACATAGGGAAAAAATTGGCAGCAACAGAACAAAACTGAATGAAGGCATTAGCAGAATGAGCAAATAAAGACTGCCACCTATATTTTTCACATACAATATGCAAGTGAGGAAAAGTTAAAGTAGACAGGAAAAATTGGGTGTTAAAATAGGTAAATGCCTAATGTGGGAAGTGAAGAAGAAGAAGAAGAAGAAGAAGAAGAAGAAGAAGAAGAAGGAGGAGGAGGCAGAAGAGTAAGAGTCAGAAGAGGGAGATGGAGAACAACTAAGGCAAATAGTTCTACTGTTTGTTTATACTAAAAGACAAATTTCTCAGTTCTATCATAATTACTTTAATTTATATTTGTTCCATGGAATTCATTACAAATCTTCTCAATTAGGGATTTACCAAATAAACAATAAACAGAAATTGTAATTTACCAATGCTATAAAAACTTTCACTGAAGTTGAAGTCAAACGTAAATCTAAAATTTCTTAACATTATGATTTTAGTCACAGAAATGGTAAGCTTTTATAAATTGCTTTATAAAAGAAAACTAGGCCACCTGTTTTAAATTTACACTTTCTCCCAAATTACTAAATAATACAATAGATTTCAATTGGAGAAATTGCGCACACTTTAAAATAGTAAGTATCATCATTAATACTTCAAAATCACATAAAATGATTAAAACATATACTATAATAAATGAAGAAAAAACTGTCCGATCAACAATTTAGGCAACACATATATCATAAGTAGTTTATTTAGTTCCTTTGACAGCTGACATCTTCTAGAGATGGAAAAATAGCACCTCTCACTCGCAAGAATGCTGAAGGAGACATGGAATGTGGTGTTTCAAAATTAGAGGACACGAAATCAAGTTTCGATAGAAATCTATTTGTATTTGAAGGTTTCACAATGGGGGATATACCAGTGGGCGATAAAATGTCACGGGGCATCATTGGGGATCCATAATGTCTTAAGCTCACAGAAGCACACTGAGGTGTAACTGATGACTCATTCTGCAAAGGACTATCATCATCTAACACAGAAAGTGGGCTGCTGCTATGGAACTGTGGAGATGAAACATAATGTTCACTGAACAATTGACGTTTCAGCATTGACATCCGTATATCAGTGTACACTTCCTCAAAGAATGTTTCATATGACGACAACAGAGCTTCTAATTCTTCTGTTAATGTTTTTGGGAAGCTCAATATTGTCTGGGAGCACCTTGTAACTTTTTTAAAACTTACAGCATTCATTTCCCAGTCATCAGTCTGGGTACCTTGTGAATGCTTTCCACACACAGTATCACACACTCTGCATTTAGCTAATTTCAGTTCAGTTTCAACTTGTTTTTTGTGTAAAGTTAAAGCTTCTTCGACTTCTTCAGGCAGACTTGATGGGAATGTAATGTTTGTTTGTGTCCAAGTAGTGCTAAGATGAATGTCATGTTGAAGAGTTGATGGGTCACAGATATAACTCAAAGAAATGTCCTCATCTGCCCTCATCTCTCCTGTAGCTATTAGAAACGAATTTGTCACTTTGTCAGGTGTAACAAATAGATCTTTAGAGGCATCTTCAAAGAATTTTGAAATTGTTTCTTGTGCTGCTTTTTCTGTTTCAGAGTCCAATGTTTCATCACAAAATATATCACTTTCATTGATGTCACAAGATGTTAATATTTCCGTTTCTTGACAGGGAATAGATATTGCTTTTTCAATGCTTTTGAAAAGAGAAGGACTGCAAACTGGGTACCTCAATTTGTCCAAATAATTGATATGGAATGGGTTTCTTCTGCCATTATCAGGTGAAGTTCTTGAAAACTCTTCTGAATAACACCCGGTAACTTTCGCACATCCACTGTGTTCTGAAGGGCTGCTCACGTTTGTAGTTTGTGAATATTCATTCATCTCTTTGGCCATAATCAACCACTGTCGTCAGTCAACATCAACTGCGGTTGCAGCTTCTGTAAATACAACAAGGTTCTAGGTGTAAAAGGAAACACAGTGCATTATTATGTCCACAAAAATTAACGGATTATCAGTGATTAGGTACTTAAACTTAGTATACTACCTTACTTTCTTATTTTCGGAAAATTAAAGCAAAGAAAGACTTCATTTTCACTGAAACAGCACTGCTTCATATTGTTTTAAATGTTTCAAATAAACGTCACCGCCGACGATCGTGTTTTCCGATGTTGCACAAACACATGAATAATTTCGTATTTCTTCTTTATCATTGCATTACTCGACACTATTAATTATTCAGGTCTATATCATTTTTAGGCGGTTATGAGTGCTATGCATTGAGACTTCCCCGCTGTAAGGTAAATAAATAAACACCATGGTTCAATCTAATTTTCGCGTTTCATAGGTATGTTGGCGACCTTGCGTGATGACAAGCACTTTGAATAAACAAACACAACTGTTCTGTGCGAAGCGAGTGACGCGTTAAGTTTGAGAAGGTGAAAGCAGTTTCAATGTCAGTGCCGTATCATCACGAGAGCCCAAACTCAAATACACGCATGTCTCAATACCACGCTTCAGGCTCATGATAGAACGCCGGCGCCTGTAAGGCGCTGACATAATCCATGTAACGATGGACAGGATTTTGCGAGGTATAATGAAGTACAGAGCGACTGACAGGAAAACAATGGTAGAACAGTTTCAGAGAGTCAGGGATAATCCAGAGGTATGTATTCTTACAACTGATTTTACTCTTGTCTTTTAAAATGCAGCCTCAGTAACGCTAGAAAATTTTTTGATTGTAGCCCAAAGCAGTATTTTTTACTTGCATGGACAGCCGAATGATTCCAACGCGCTTCACCGAGACAAATATCGGCGACATGTTTGTTGGTAAGGTAATTTAATTCTGCCAGACTATTTAATAATGTATTTTTATTTTTAACGGACAGTCGTGTACAAGTGGTACAGTAAATTAAAACGCTCATTTTTTGTGTCATTACTCACAAAACTATAAGACTACTGTCTGAATTATAATACGCATTTATTAATATGTAATATTGTGAAAGCTATGAGGGGCTCACTATTTCTGGTCAAGCTCAAGTTGGCCTGTCTTTCATATTCATTCATTGCTTTTACATTGTATTCAATAGAACTCCTCAGGAAGGAGATGCTTCAAGCATGTTGAATGATGTAAAATATAAATTGAGAGCTACAGGTGCTCTACTATATGTACTGTCTCCCCCTGTGATCTAGTGAAAAACGAGATACATTGGTATATTTCTTGTGCATGACACTATATTACATAGTCAGTATGGTGACTTGTATCTATCGATTGTGTTCAGGCAGTATGCTGTTCATGTGGGTGATAAAGTGGAGAGACTATAAAATGTTTACTGGAAATAGCATGTGTATTGAATATTATGATAATGTCATTGTGCTCTGATAAGTGATGTCACCAGCTGCACTATTTGTTCTTGTTTTGTTCAGTTTGCGGTGAGACTGAGTTGTAGTATGGCCTGAGGCCTAAGTTATGTAACTTAATGATGTGATTGTGAATTAACTCCCCCCCCCCCCCCCCTCCCTTTTTTTTAAAAAGTTGTATTGGCAGGCAGTAGTGTAGCCAGAAGTTTTGATTAGATTGGAAGGTTGTGCATTGGCTGAGAGTTGGCAACGAAAGTCTTCAGACAGGTTTTCTTTTTGATTGATTGATATGTTTGAAGCAGTTGAAACGAGAATAATCGTACCAAAACTCCTTGTATCAATGGGGATCTGTTAGTTGTTGGTTTTTGTTTTGGTCATGTTTTCACATTAGTGACATTTCTTGAGACTTGTATCACATTCAGTCTGTTGATGCATTGTCATGTTGTATACTGCTCTTGTCCCTCATTCTTCTTTTTTGGACAAAGGAAGGAAGATCAGGGTTTACTGTCCTGTCAGTCATGGTGTCATTAGATGGAGCAAAAACTCAGAACATTTGGAAAATTCAGAGAGCTTTGAAAAGATAAACATCCTGTTCCTATCTGAGCACCAGATAATCACACACAAAATATTACATTCCAGCAGCTTACTCATGCCGAAATAATGTCAGAAAAGGAGGAGTTGTTTCGTATATAAAGACAGATGTTCAGAAACACTGCGATGAAGTGGATTTTGTAGTGATCAGCACACAGAAGTATGTGCTTGTGGATTAATACTGAAAAACAGTTCAGTTTTAATTGTTACTGTATATAGATCCCTCCCTTTGAAACTTTGAGCTGTTTGGGGAATCTGGATTTCCTCCTGTGCTACTTCTGGCAGCAGCAAGCAATTAATAGTCAGTGGTGACTTCAATGTAGATTTTATAAATGATTCTCAAAGGAAAAAGACCTGAAAACATTATTTGGACCTTACAATTTGATCTTACTAATTAAGGTTCCAACATGGGTGGGTAAACACAGTAGAACCCCTAACTGATATTGTTTTCGTAGGTGGAACTGAAAGCAAGAAAATAACTGTTACCCTGTAACAAATCTTCCTCAGATCATGATACACAATTAATTAGAATAAATAATATATTGCCTTATCCATTACAGTCAGAGGAAGGCAAGGCAAACCACCTCCACTAGGACCTTGCCTAGTATGGCGGTGTGGGTCTCCCGCGTTGTTCCCCTATGCTCTGTCAAGGAGTATGGGACTTCATCATCGTCATTATAGTATAGGTACTCCTCAGTGGAAATAAATTAGAATAATTTATAACACCATGACAAATGTTTTTAAAAATAGTTGCAAGAGATGACCTAGTATGAAATTTATAATCAACCAAATGCTAAAGTAAAATTTAATCTATTCTGTGATAAACTGAAAATAGCATTTGCCAAAAGCTAATCAGAAAGGACATTAACTAGCCTTGAAAAAATAAGGCCATGGACTACTAGAGGGATTAAAGTACCTTACAGTCTACTCTCTGTGAATAGCACCAAGGGGGCCACCAAGTTTATCCGACGGACAGATCACCATCAACAGTGTCATATGCCCTCACTTCATGAGACACTGCTGAGGGGTTCGGTATTTAAAAAAGGACATTGGCACAAAGTCTAGTGATTAGGATCTTTACTCCACCTCCTCTCCTCCCCTTGCTGGCCAGGTTGAGCACCACTGCACAAGTATGTGTTAGTGACCACAGCACGGAGGTGGGTTATGGAATGTAGTGAAATGAGAGACAGGACAACAAGCCACTGAACAGGATAACATCACTATTGAACTGAATGGAAGGGTTGTAAATGATGACTCTCAGATAGCAGATACACTCCTGGAAATGGAAAAAAGAACACATTGACACCGGTGTGTCAGACCCACCATACTTGCTCCGGACACTGCGAGAGGGCTGTACAAGCAATGATCACACGCACGGCACAGCGGACACACCAGGAACCGCGGTGTTGGCCGTCGAATGGCACTAGCTGCGCAGCATTTGTGCACCGCCGCCGTCAGTGTCAGCCATTTGCCGTGGCATACGGAGCTCCATCGCAGTCTTTAACACTGGTAGCATGCCACGACAGCGTGGACGTGAACCGTATGTGCAGTTGACGGACTTTGAGCGAGGGCGTATAGTGGGCATGCGAGAGGCCGGGTGGACGTACCGCCGAATTGCTCAACACGTGGGGCGTGAGGTCTCCACAGTACATCGATGTTGTCGCGAGTGGTCGGCAGAAGGTGCACGTGCCCGTCGACCTGGTACCGGACCGCAGCGACGCACGGATGCACGCCAAGACCGTAGGATCCTACGCAGCGCCGTAGGGGACCACACCGCCACTTCCCAGAAAATTAGGGACACTGTTGCTCCTGGGGTATCGGCGAGGACCATTCGCAACCGTCTCCATGAAGTTGGGCTACGGTCCTGCACTCCGTTAGGCCGTCTTCCGCTCACGCCCCAACATCGTGCAGCCCGCCTCCAGTGGTGTCGTGACAGGCGTGAATGGAGGGACGGATGGAGACGTGTCGTCTTCAGTGATGAGAGTCGCTTCTGCCTTGGTGCCAATGATGGTCGTATGCGTGTTTGGCGCCGTGCAGGTGAGCGCCACAATCAGGACTGCATACGACCGAGGCACACAGGGCCAACACCCGGCATCATGGTGTGGGGAGCGATCTCCTACACTGGCCGTACACCACTGGTGATCGTCGGGGGGACACTGAATAGTGCAAGATACATCCAAACCGTCATCGAACCCATCGTTCTACCATTCCTAGACCGGCAAGGGAACTTGCTGTTCCAACAGGACAATGCACGTCCGCATGTATCCCGTGCCACCCAACGTGCTCTAGAAGGTGTAAGTCAACTACCGTGGCCAGCAAGATCCCCGGATCTGTCCCCCATTGAGCATGTTTGGGACTGGATGAAGCGTCGTCTCACGCGGTCTGCACATCCAGCACGAACGCTGGTCCAACTGAGGCGCCAGGTGGAAATGGCATGGCAAGCCGTTCCACAGGCCTACATCCAGCATCTGTACGATCGTCTCCATGGGAGAATAGCAGCCTGCATTGCTGCGAAAGGTGGATATACACTGTACTAGTGCCGACATTGTGCATGCTCTGTTGCCTGTGTCTATGTGCCTGTGGTTCTGTCAGTGTGATCAAGTGATGTATCTGACCCCAGGAATGTGTCAATAAAGTTTCCCCTTCCTGGGACAATGAATTCACGGTGTTCTTATTTCAATTTCCAGGAGTGTATATTCAATAATAATTCCTTGAATATAGTGAAAGCACGGGGAGAAACAGTTAAACAGAAAAATAACAGCAGTATGTTGAAAAATCAACTCTCATAGTATTCCAGTCGTATGAATGTGTCACTAACCATTTGCAGCACTACCGTTTTTTTCCTAACTTTGTCTAAGTGTGAGTATAGGTCTAAAAAACGAGCTAATGGGTGAAGTTGTAATTCAGTTCTGCCCCTGTTGTTTATACTGGGTTAGTTTTTCATCTTGATACTTAAAGATAGATATCAGGTAATAGGTCACAATCCATACAAGTTGAGGTTGTGTGTGTGTGTGTGTGTGTGTGTGTGTGTGTGTGAGAGAGAGAGAGAGAGAGAGAGAGAGAGAGAGAGAGAGAGAGAGAGAGATTACTCCTTCCTTCATTCATTCGTTTGTTCATCCATCATGTTCCATATCCCATCAAATGGAGAACCATCATAGATGTGGAGTCAGTCATGATTTACTTTAATGTAAGGCAATGACATTGTAGAAACTGAATATAACAGTAACCTGTCATTAAACTGCTTAAAGCTATTCACACTTCAGTGACCCAAATTTAATCACGTAACTTCATAAAAATGCTGCTGCTTCCTTAGTTTTACTGCATAGTTGTTGTTTATCTGCTGTTAGGGATATTATATTTATTTGATTACACTGGTGTATTTCGAAGAAAATATTTTTTTTTACAACTGTAAGTGCTAGATTAAGGAAAGGCAAACCTACGTTTCTAGCATTTGTAGACTTTAGAGAAAGCTTTTGACAATGTTGACTGGAATACTCTTTCAAATTCTGAAGGTGTCAGGGGTAAAATACAGGGAGCGAAAGGCTATTTACAATTTGTACAGAAACCAGGTGGCAGTTATAAGAGTCGAGGGGCATGAAAGGGAAGCAGTGGTTGGGAAGGGAGTGTGAGAGGGTTGTAGCCTATCCCCCATGTTATTCAATCTGTATATTGAACAAGCAGTAAAGGAAACAAAAGAAGAATTCAGAGTAGGGATTAATATCCATGGAGAAGAAATAAAAACTTTGAGGTTCGCCGATGACATTGTAATTCTGTCAGAGACAGCAAAGGACTTGGAAGAGCAGTTGAACGGAATGGATAGTGTCTTGAAGGGAGGATATAATATGAACATCAACAAAAGCAAAACTAGGATAAGGGAATGTAGTCGAATTAAGTCAGGTGATGCTGAGGGAATTATATTAGGAAATAAGACACTTAAAGTAGTAAAGGAGTTTTGTTATATGGGGAGCAAAATAACTGATGATGGTCGAAGTAGAGAGGATATAAAATGTAGACTGGCAATGGCAAGGAAAGCGTTTCTGAAGAAGAGAAATTTGTTAACATCCAGTATTGATTTAAGTGTCAGGAAGTCGTTTCTGAAAGTATTTGTATGGAGTGTAGCCATGTATGGAAGTGAAACATGGACGATAAATAGTTTAGACAAGAAGAGAATAGAAGCTTTCGAAATGTGGTGCTACAGAAGAATGCTGAAGATTAGATGGGTAGATCACATAACTAATGAGGAAGTATTGAATAGGATTGGGGAGAAGAGAAGTTTGTGGCACAACTTGACTAGAAGAAGGGATCGGTTGGTAGGACATGTTTCGAGGCATCAAGGGATCACAAATTTAGTATTGGAGGGCAGCGTGGAGGGTAAAAATCGTAGAGGGAGACCAAGAGATGTATACACCAAGCAGATTCAGAAGGATGTAGGTTGCAGTAGGTACTGGGAGATGAAGAAGCTTGCACAGGATAGAGTAGCATGGAGAGCTGCATCAAACCAGTATCAGGACTGAAGACCACAACAACAAGTGTCGAGTCCTATTTACAGTACAATACTACTTGTAATTCAGCTTCGTAGTGAACACTGCTACTTGCCATCTAGTTAACAGAACTTCTCGCTCCCTGAATTCAGGAACTCAGATATTTATGGAGAGAGTGGCTAGTGAGTTATGTTTATAATTTCTGTTTGAGTTGTTAAGGATTTTGGATTCCTGGAATTATACAAAATAGTTGAGCCTTTTGTGGCCACTTGATGATATATTGTATGTTGGCTTTCATTTTGGAATTTTTGACCAATGTTCATTTAATGATTTTTCCGGCCCAGCATTTCACCAGCACCAATGGAAGGATGACAAAGACTGAACCTCTGTTGTTGGCGTTGGACTGAAGTAGAGACTACATCCAGAGATTATACGTACCTGTTGCTCCAACATGTGAAGGCCTTTCCCAAGGGACTTTCCCCTATCATTTCCACTGTGGTTCTTCACTTGTTACCTGCAACAGTCATTTACTTCAGTACGGGAATCAAGGGTCCATTTATCTTGAGGCTTTCTTCTTTCTTGTTAAAAGTTTCTCAACTTGTCCCACCCTGCAGTATTGTTTATGATAATAATCTTGGTACTGGTGTATCATCTGGTCATTCAGACAAGGCACTGTCCACGTCTGTGCAGTATGCGGTATATTCCAGGCATTGCAGCTGTATCCTTTTGTCCATCTGCCGGTATTAACCATTCTCTGATTTTCTTGGAGACTGAATCTTTAACACCTCAGATATGAGATTCAGCACCTGAAATGAATTTTGAGGGACTATGGTTGTGCCTCCAATTATATAACAAGTGTCACAAAACCTAACACTTGGTGTAGTGACATATAAAAAGAAGAAATGTTAGATGTGGCTTTCTGCCACAGGGTGACAAACTTGGCCATGTATTCCACAGAGCATAAAGACTATGTACAAACCGATCAAGAAGAGCAGTGTATGTCTCAGATTGGCAAAATACCAAGTGGACCAACTCACAGTGTGTACATGTGTTAAAGTCCTTGTTGGAATGAACAAATGGCCCACCAGTACTGATATAATCGAAAATAAATATCAGCTATGGTGGGGCTCACTCAGTGAGAGACCAAGCAAGAATAAAATTCACTGAAAAGGAAGTTCTTGCTGTGGAGAAGAGCCACTACAACTGTTTGTCAAGGAGAGCCATTGAAATGCATAAGCATGGCAATAGTTGCAGCAAGAAAGAAGGGCACCTCAAGGCAAAGTGATCCTATATTCCTCTGCTGCAGCAACTGACTGTTTGCAGGTAACAAGGGGAGAGTTACAGCAGTAACGACCAGGCCCTCAGACACTGGTGAAAATGAAGGTAACATCCAACTGAGGGCACTACTACAGTATGCCACAAGCCGTGGTGACTGAATCTTTGGCAATGCCATCCACTTGTGTGATGAAATGCCAGGAAAGTTCTTGCTTTATGTTACACAGGAACTTGGTGAATGTGTTACCACCAGAGCACATAACTCCATTCTGGATCATGGCGTATAATATAGTTACACTGAAACTGGTTATTATTATCAGCAACAGAAACCATAGTTTTTCCCTTATTATTGGAGTGTTTAATTTTTTGAGCACAGTATATGATCTCCAGCCCCTCCCACTGCCCACACCTTAATGAAAGAGTGGGGAATTCGACAGTAATTTTGCTAATGGAGTTTTTAATCTTGGCTACTACTAGTTCTTTTAATTATGTAGAGCTCTGTGTTCTTAACAAAAGATGCTCTGATACTAGGAGTTACTCACCTCCTATTCTTGATTATGTTGAATTATGCCCTTAATATGGTTTCAGGGGAAAATGAGAGTCAGAGCTTTAGAAAAATGTTTAAGGAAATAGTTCAGTTTACATCAGAAGTATCTATTTTATAAATTTCTTTCCAGCATATGTCCAGTAATCTGTATTACAAAGTGACTATCCCGGAACCCAGAACCAGTTGCAGCTTGCCTATCTAATGGCTTACCAGGACAACAGAAATTTGATTTTCAATATTTTGAATAATTATTGCCTGAATTTAAAAATTTAAAGTGCTGTCTTAATCTGTTCATTAAGATATGTAATCTTATATTAGAAGTTTAACACAGTAAGACAGATATTACAGTTAGAAACTGTGTTTGTCTTGAGGTGGCATAACTGGTGGTGCGCAAATACCCATTCATCCGTTATTTTAGAATGATAGCTCTTAGCAACTTCCAACAAACTTTATGCATTGTTTCAAATTGTTAAGAGACATTTTTTCACTAACACTCCACAGAAAATGATGAAAGGAAAAAAGTTTGACTTACTACATTTTTGCTGTTCATACAGCAAAACTTCAGCATCTGATACTATGTTTAATTTATTACTTCCATATCACCCACCGTATTTGCAAGATAGTTTTCAGACAGTCTTTGCATATGCCACTGAAATGGTGCCTGCAAAATTATATCATTGTTCAGGAGAGATGATGTGATAAACATTGAGATGCATGAGAAATGTGCTTTTGTTTAAAATAGAATGCAAATTTCCCAGACTATGTTCATCCAGTGTTTCATGATGACTCCAATAAACTTTAAGCATATTTTCAGACCTTTTCTTTGCTTACATTCTTAACATTAAATATTTGTAAAATAATTAGGTGTTTGAATCAGTTTTATATATGGATGTTCAATTCTTTAAGGAACTGGTGGTTTGCTTGTTTCTCCCTGTAAACACTGTGATGAAGTCAAGACAAACTGAGTGTTTTTTTTATGTCAGATACTAAAGCAGTTTATTGAATGTGTGTCCTGTTTCAATGGGTATGTTGTGGATTCACCAGAATTGAAACTTATTTGTTTTCAGTCCGGAATGCTGGTAATGTGATACCAAATTCACAGAATTTTCCAGAGGAAGTTACAACTACTGAACCAGCAGCATTGGAACTTGGTTGTGTTATAAATGACATCAGACATGTTATAGTATGTGGTCACTCAGATTGCAAGGTTAGTTCATTTAAATTTATTGATACTTAATCATGAATAGTAAGGTTTAGATAACTGTATGAAATACATAGTTCTAATTTGACACATCCAGTTGTGCTTTTCATGTAGGATAAAATTAAGTACTTGAATTAAACTCGGAGGAGAACTGTAAATTTAAAGTAAATTTTGGTACTCTTATTGTGTACATAAACATTCTGAAACAACTTTCTGTGATGTAGCAAAGAATTCTACAAAGTGCTATGTTTCCCTGTTGTGTACAAGACAGTTGGCAAAGTTGTACCATGTTGGACTCAGATATCAGAGACACACAAACTTGTCAGCTTAATGTAAGTTCTTCCTCAACTAATTTGTGCAAAAGGTGTGATCATACCATGCATGTACCTACCTGACTGCCCAATGTCCTATTTGACTTTTTTCTCTCTGATATTGAACACAACTCTGTAATGACCTGTGGTGTGTTACTAATCTAAATTTGAAAGTGTAACCATTATGAAAATGACTGGATGGAAAATAAGTAAAATAACTTCTAAATTAATTATAAGAAATGTCTCATGAAGATGAAGATGTGAGGAGGATTTTTTTTAAATTCCTTGTCTAGCAATATTTACTAGTGACAGTATTATGAAAAGGATAGATCACTACTCACTACATAGAGGAAGCGTTGAGTCGCAGACAGGTGCAGTGAAAAGACTGCCAGAGTTGAGTCGCAGACAGGTGCAGTGAAAAGACTGCCAGAAATTTAAGCTTTTGGGAAAAAGTCCTCAGCCATGTGTGTAAGAAAGTTGTGCTTGTGTGAATGCATGCATGTTCTATTTCCACAGAAGGACCTCTGTATGAAAGCTTAAATGTCTATCATTCTTTTAATTGTGTCTGTTTGTGACTTAGAATCTCCTGTATATGGCAAGTAATGATCTATTCTTTTCATAATATTGCAGTTATTCCATCCGGGACTTTCTGTTGTTTGATTATTTACTAGTAGTATGATTTTTATTGTCTCTTTGTTATTTATTTTTGTCCGTTTGGTTTTATAAGGCAATGAATTTGCTGCATCGCCTGAAGTGTGAAGAATTCTCTTCAAGGGATAATAGGCTTATATCACCTCTTCGTGCATGGCTTATTGCCCATGCCAATGCATCACTTAAGAAATTTGAAAAGTTGGAGACTGGAGGATTTCACCAACCATTGTTATTTCAAGCTGAGACTCCCATGCGCAAATTTGTGGCATATATTGATCCTGATAACAAATTCAGTATTGAAGACAAGCTGTCACAGGTGTGTAGTGTGGTGTCATTATTCATGTGAACACCTTTAATTTAGATGTGTGGTTTTAAGTGTGACTAATTAATTGGGTAGGGTATCAAAGTAATACACTGGTTATTTTAGAAATGGATTTTGTAGAAAATCTGATGACTCTATTCAGTCATCATATTTATGACAGACTGTGCTCACTTAGTTAGGATTCTGTTTGGTTTTAATCTGTATTTTAGTATTTTATCATGACTCCAAAGCAGACTGTTATTGATATTTGATAAATCCTTTACTTTTCCAGTAAAAATGTTTTGTATGAATCAGTTGCCAGACACCTGCTGTTATTTGTCTTTATTTACTGTTCCCAGCTAAACTGAGTTTTCAAATGCATATATGTACTTGGAAGGTTATAATGGTTTCTGTGAAAAGTTTAAAATTGGAAAGGGGAAAAAAAAAATCTGTTGTCCTCCTTGACATAGATGTCATCAAAAAGTGATTATAAAAATACATCAGACCTTGAAATAGAATTAATAATGCAAAGTGACTGGTTTGATGATGTACTCCAATAACAATTCCTAATTACTGATCATCAATAAGCACATACAAAGACCATAATTTAAGTACAGCCATTGTTTTTGATAACTGATAGTAATCAGTGTCCTCCTCATTTACCTTTCATTCTAATTCTTCATTGTTAACAATTTGTAATATCACACAAGAATTCTTTTTAGATGTTTTTGCTTTGAATTACACAGTATTTACATTTGCTAGTGATTAGATAATTCACTTTAAGAATTTTTCTACTTTAGGTCAATTGTCTCCAGCAACTACAGAACATCGCAAGTTACGGGTTCCTCAAGAAACGTTTGGAAACACATCAGTTGCATATACATGCACTGTGGTTTGATATATACACAGGTGACATCTATTATTTTAGTCGGCAAAACAAACGTTTTGTGGAAATAAATGAGCATACTGTCATGGGACTAATAAAAGAAGTGAATAGGTACTACTCATAATGGCCATCGTACTATACTTCACTGAGAGTTTATCTTTGTGAAATTGCTGAGTATAACGTTATACAATGACTGCACATTGTTAAACAGATTTACTTGGTGTTAGGCTAACATCTGATGTGTGTAAAAGGATCTGGGAAAGATTTCTCAAAACACATTATTGTCTAATTCTTGGACGAGAATGAACATTGTATGTGATACCATCATTTTGGAGATACTAATATAATTACATGTCATCTTCTGTATTACATTTAAGTAAAAACTGATTGCTGTACTTGTAAAATCAGTAAAAATGTACTTAGGGTGTACCTGGTTCTTCCACTGTGTGCCACAGTTGATAAAAATTTGTGTGATGGATGATGAGGTTCAAATGGCTCTGAGCACTATGGGACTTAACTTCTGAGGTCATCAGTCCCCTAGAACTTAGAACTACTTAAACCTAACTAACCTAAGGACATCACACACATTCATGCCTGAGGCAGGATTCGAACCTGCGACCGTAGCGGTCGCGCAGTTCCAGACTGTAGCGCCTAGAACTGCTCGGCCACTCCGGCCGCCTGGATAATGAGGAGTGAACTGACAGATTGTGAGTTGGTTGCCGGTAGCAGGTCAGAATGCCCATTCTTAATTTCTTAGGGTTTGTAAATGTAATGAGTTGGTATTGTGTTCTGTTAGGATGTAGATGCAAGTGCTACTCTGAGATGAAGAGTTTGGCACAGAAGAGGAATTTATGGCTGGTGGCATTAAACTGGTCAGAAGACTGATGACTCAAAAAGTTAACTTTAACCCCATCATTAGAATTTTCAGCAAAACTTGGAATTAAGACACACATGTAGGTTATTGCAATGGTGGGCTTATATCTTTATATCTTGGGCTACACTTCTCATTAATATGTTGTAACAGTTTTGTTTTTTCTGTTGAGATTTGTTGGCTTCACCAACTCACAACAACATTCCTACCCATCCTACACCTGGCATTGTGCCACAGATCAATCTGTCAGCATATTCAGTTTTCTGCCCACTCTCCATATCAAAAACAAATGTAGTCAATTTACATCTTCTGCTGAAAGAAAAAACTATATTCATTGACTCTCACTGTCTATCTTATACCGTCCCCCAGTTGGCTGCCACTGACAGGAACACATTGCCAATAGCAGCATGCAGTGGAAGAGGCTTCTACACTGGAAGTGCATTTTAGCCACAAAATCTTTTGTGGGCGCTGTACACTGAGTTGTTCACAGTATATGTTATGTAAATAGTACTTTGTTACATATGGAACATAGTAAATCAACTTCCAGTTCTGATTACGTGCATTAATAAGACTTGCTACTGACATTTTAACTGAAGTTTCAGTATTGAATAAGTAATTTTGTAACAAAAATAGTAAGTATTACATAAGAAATTTTGTAACAAAAATAGTCATGAATAAATCTGAAAGCACATAATACTAAAAAATATTGAATAAAATTTCACGATGCATGAAAAATCATTAATTTATTGAAGATGCAAGGTGGGTTTTAATTGTATTTGCTCATGTGGAGTGCACTATACATTTGTTTCATTTGCAATGAATGCATGCCGCAGCATCAAAGAAATTAGTGTTTAGAACCTCCTGTGAGTTAAAACTTTCTGCAGGGTCGGAGCTCAAATGTTGAACCTTGCTTTTCTTGCTGTCCATTACTGTTTTTAGGCATGATTCATGACATACTGTCAGCTTCAATTCTGCAATACCTTTCTCCTTGTTTCCAAACTCCACAGATGCTCCCCTGCAGATCCTGGTTTATTATGATTTGCGGAAGTATGTTATAGGCAAAACCTAGGTGTTGCTTCCAGATGGAGTTTTTCAGCCTTCAGCTGAGTGTGGGCTGTCTTGAAACTTCCTGGCAGATTTAAACTGAGTGCTGGTGCGGAATTTAAAACTGGGAACTGACTTATTGCAGAGAATGCTGTTACTGACTGAGCCATTTAGGCATAATCCCCGACTCACTTTTGCGACATTCAGAAACTGGAGGATAGGTACTGAATAACTCAAAAGCAGTACCTACAAAGGATAAGGTTGCAAGTTCTTACCCAGCTTTTTTGTCTGCCTGGAAGTTTTAAGGTACAAAGACTTGCAGTCACTTCAAATAATGGTGAAAGCACACAATCAAAGGAGCATATAGTGGGAGGAGCAATACTTTTAATCTGAAGAGAGACTTCTGTAAAAAAGATTTAGGGATATTGATGAAATAAACCTTTATCTCTACGTTTCCATAAAGATTTATTCCCATCAGCAGCTTATGGTGGTTCATAAATACAACTTTTTTGAGGAATATTTACAAGATGGGTAGACACCTACTGCCAAAACTATACCTCTAACTTTCTATGCGTGGTCCACTTCTGTGAATTATTTTGACCAATAATTTGTCTCGGAGCATTCAGAAAGTTCTACCAATGATGCCTGCCAATTTATAATTCCAATGATGTATGCCAGTTTATAACTGTAAAATGTAAACATTTCATGACAAGAAATGTCACACTTATTAAAATATTCCATACTACTGTGCCACTTGTAAATGAATGGCTTGGAGGAACCGTGTTTCATCCTCATAAAAGAATAGAAGCTATGAGCCTTCTTGAGGATATTCTCAGCAAGATGAGAACAAAACATTGTTTTTTTTCCCAAGAAATTCATTAACCCTGGCATAATAGACTGGAATATTTTAATAAGGGGGTTACAATACATTAAAGTGTGCGTCATATATCTTGGCGGCCGAGTTTAGGTTCGTTCTGCGCATCTGACGTCACAAAACACAGTCAGCCAATGAACAGAGAACGACGTTGCCAGATCTCGCTGCAGTGCAGAGCACGGACGAGTGTCTTCAGTTAGAAACGTTGAGTCATAAATAAAGTAATAGAACAAAAGCCATGTCTTGATAGCAGACTTTCTTTTATAGAAAGTTTGTAAAAAGTGTTCTTTATACCAATTGCTTCATATCATATTAATTAATTAAACCAAACAAGCAATAAGACTCCTAATTCAGGCGATAGGAAGGAAAGGTGTTTGTATCAATCTCACGGACCGCTTTTTCGCAATAAAGAACAGCGGTTATTGTTTATTTCCTATTGTACTTCGACGAAGCGTGAGTAATTCATAGTCATACCAATAGTGTTTGTCAGTATTTTGCTTGACATATTAGAATCCTTATGGAGGATTGATGCCACACGAGCTGCGTTAGCGTAATGGTTAAAGTGCTGAGCTACCAATCGAAAAGTTCCGAGTTCGAACCTTGTGTGGTGCACAAATTTTTCTTTTTATAAAAACAATATCGAAGTGTCTTACTTCAAGAATTTTATTTGTTTGAATGGAGTTTTTTGAAATTTCTAGTGCTTTGTCTCTTCATTAACCCTTTCGCTGCTGCAGACACGCATTCCGCGCTGTACGCGATTTTGTCATCACTGCACTGCTTGCCTGTGCAGACACATGGTGTTCTCACTGCCTTGACACACTTACCATTCGATTTCACAAAAACTATTTGGCCCAAAAATTTGATTTTTACACATCATCTTGACTGATGCCTTTCCCCCATAAATGACTAAATTTTGTTTCGATGTTCAACGCAGTTATTGTGCATCATTAAATGTAGTAAACCATTGCACGAAATTTTGAAGAGTTTGCAGAGGTAAAGTCCATAGCGTATACTTTCCGTATGGTCGATTTTAGTTGTCACAATGTTGAGAATGAAATGTGGACAAGATACCTAAATTTCATATAAAATTTACTGTATAACAATATCTCATTTAATTTAAGTACCACATAGGTGTCGTATGTAATACTGAGAAATATTCCATCTTTCGCGACTGTAATAAAAGTTTTATTTACACCAGGCGCTTTTGGCTTTATTTTAAAGCACTTCAATATATGATAGCGGAACAAACACTGGTAGCAGTTACGTCTGTAAAATATCTGGGAGTATGCGTGCGGAACGATTTGAAGTGGAATGATCATATAAAATTAATTGTTGGTAAGGCGGGTACCAGGTTGAGATTCATTGGGAGAGTGCTTAGAAAATGTAGTCCATCAACAAAGGAGGTGGCTTACAAAACACTCGTTCGACCTATACTTGAGTATTGCTCATCAGTGTGGGATCCGTACCAGGTCGGGTTGACGGAAGAGATAGAGAGGATCCAAAGAAGAGCGGTGCGTTTCGTTACCGGGTTATTTGGTAACCGTGATAGCGTTACGGAGATGTTTAATAAACTCAAGTGGCAGACTCTGCAAGAGAGGCGCTCTGCATCGCGGTGTAACTTGCTCGCCAGGTTTCGAGAGGGTGCGTTTCTGGATGAGGTATCGAATATATTGCTTCCCCCTACTTATACCTCCCGAGGAGATCACGAATGTAAAATTAGAGAGATTAGAGCGCGCACGGAGGCTTTCAGACAGTCGTTCTTCCCGCGAACCATACGCGACTGGAACAGGAAAGGGAGGTAATGACAGTGGCACGTAAAGTGCCCTCCGCCACACACCGTTGGGTGGCTTGCGGAGTATCAATGTAGATGTCGAAAGGTATGGTACATACACAATGGTACTCATGTTCTCTTTCTTGTTTTTGTTCCACAGTCGCAGTTTTACCTATGGTATTGAAATATATTCCTCTTCTGCAACTGTAATAAGCGACTTATTTAGACCAGACGCGTTTCTCTCTTTTGAAGCATCTTCAGTGGACAGTATTTTGTCTCCTCTATTGCCAAGTCACCTTTCGTAGTTTTGTGCTGCGGTAACACAATATTCAACGTTTGTGTCGGCTGATCAGTGTTTTAGCAAATAAATGCTGTTTGTGTGTGCCACACACAAAATTATATTTGACATAGCTCTGAGCACTTCACTGACAGACGGTATATTCAAGTCCTAATGTTTTTGTAAGTCCACAGTTTTGTTTAATGTATTTTGTCTACTTCCTTTTGATTGATTGAAGTGCTTTAAAATAAAGCCAAACGTGCCCAGTGTAAGTAAAACTTTTGTTACAGTCGCAAAAGGTGGAATATTTCTCAATATTACACACGACGCTTATGTGGTACTTAAATTAAATGAAATATATAGGTATCTTGTCCACATTTCATTCTCAACATTGTGGCAACTAAAATCGACCATACGGAAAGTATACTCTATGGACTTTACCTCTGCAAACTCTTCAAAATTTCGTGCAATGGTTTACTATATTTAATGCTGCATAATAACTGCGTTGAACATCGAAACAAAATTAAGTAATTTATGGGGGGAAGGTATCAGTCAAGAAGATAGGTAAAAATCTAATTTTTGAGCCAAATAGTTTTTTTGGAATCGAATGATAAAGAGTGTCAAAGCAGTCGGAACACAATGTGTCCGCACAGGCGAGCAGTGCAGTGACAAAATCGCCCACAGCGCGGAATCCGGGGTGCACGTCTCTGTAGCAGCGAAAGGGTTAATGCGGCCGTGGTGGCTTTACTTCATGAACTGCGCGCTCGCCCCTAAACGTAAGCTTGCGAACTATGCTATACTATGGCGCTGCTTCTATTGGCGCGTGTGTCGTGTGCAACTGGCAACGCAGCACTCTCCCGCGTCTGGGCGGGCATGCGCGAGCCGCCAAGATAAAAGAATTTAACTATAGTCATATCTGTCAACCCTACAGTCAAGGGTCTCTGTGATGTAAAAAGATGTCATGCATGTATATTTAAAGTGCAGTACAACAAATGGCTTAACATTATGAAATATTATTGTACAGAACAACATAAAATTAATTTTAAGTGTTTTGGTGAAGATAATCTATGACACAGTCGAAGAAACTGTCCAATACAAAGTTCTTTAATTCTGTCTTAAACTACAACACATTACCAATGGAGCCTAAGAAATATACTCTGGCAGATTACTGAATACATGTGTACCCATGTAGTGGACTCCTTTCTGTACTAATGTTAAGCACTTTAGTCATTTTAGAGCTTGAGTTTGGTCCTAGTTTTATATTCATGCTGTATTGCATCATTGAGCGAAGGACTTAATGAATATATGAAACAAAAGCCAAAATACTTAAATATTCTTGTATGGTGAGTTTCTTCAAAAACTGGTTCTTTAATTCATCAGTAAATGGAAATATGCAGAATAAATTAGTTTATTCATGTTTGAATCACCTATTGCATTAATCATGAACTGTGAATGTAGCTAAACGAAGACACTTAGTTAATTCTAGGGTGTGGGTTTCCAAATTCAGCTAGTCTCAAAAAACTAAATGTGGTATACTTCTTGTTTTTCATTTATTTTTGTAGTTTGTTTATAACTTGAGGAGATGTATCAGAATTATTGAATTTCATATACTTAGTCTTTTTAAAATGTAATGATAGTCCATTCACCTTGAACACTCTTTCTGTTCTCTAGTACTTCGTTAACTGTCTTTCAGTAAAAGGACTGCTGCTACTTTTATTGCTGTACTTATATCATATGCACACAGGACCAAATATACACTACTGGCCATTAAAATTGCTACACCAAGAAGAAATGCAGATGATAAACGGGTATTCATTGGACAAATATATTATACTAGAACTGACGTGTGATTACATTTTCACGCAATTTGGATGCGTAGATCCTGAGAAATAAATACCCAGAACAACCACCTCTGGCTGGAATAACGGCCTTGATACACCTGGGCATTGAGTCAAACAGAGCTTGGATGGCATGTACAGGTACAGCTGCCCATGCAGCTTCATCAGGATACCACAGCTCATCAAGAGCAGTGACTGGTGTATTGTGATGAGCCAGTTGCTCGGCCGCCATTGACCAGATGTTTTCAATTGGTGAGAGATCTGGAGAATGTGCTGGCCAGGGCAGCAGTCGAACATTTTCTGTATCCAGAAAGGCCCATACAGGACCTGCAATATGCGGTCTGCATTATCTGCTGAAATGTAGGGTTTCGCAGGGATCGAATGAAGGGTAGAGCCACGGGTCGTAACACATCTGAAATGTAACGTCCACTGTTCAAAGTGCCATCAGTGCAAACAAGAGGTGACAGAGACGTGTAACCAATGGCACCCCATACCATCACGCCGGGTAATACACCAGTATGGCGATGACGAATACACGCTTACAATGTGCGTTCGCCGCGATGTCGCCAAACATGGATGTGACCATCATGATGCTGTAAACAGAACCTGGATTCAACCGAAAAAATGATGTTTTGCCATTAGTGCACCCTGGTTCGTCGTTGAGTACACCATTGCAGGCGCTCTTGTCTGTGATGCAGTATCAAGGGTAACTGCAGCCATGGTCTCCGAGCTCATAGTTCATGCTGCTGCAAACGTCGTCGAACTGTTCGCGCGGATGGTTATTGTCTTGCAAAGGTCCCCATCTGTTGACTCGGATTGAGACGTGGCTGCACGATCCGTTACAGCCATGCAGATAAGCTGCCTGTCATCTCGACTGCTAGTGATACGAGGCCACTGGGATCCAGCACGGCATTCCGTATTACCCTCCTGAACCTACTGATTCCTTATTCTGCTAACAGTCATTGGATCTTGATCAACGTGAGCAGCAATGTTGCGATACGATAAACCGCAATTGCAATAGGCTACAATCCGATCTTTATCAAAGTCAGAAATGTGATGGTACACATTTCTCCTCCTTACACGAGGCATCGCAACGTTTCACCAGGCAACGCCAGTCAACTGCTGTTTGTGTATGAGAAATCAGTTGGAAACTTTCCTCATGTCAGCATGTTGTAGGTGTCACCAGCGGCGCAAACCTTTTGTGAATGCTCTGAAAAGCTAATCATTTGCATATCACATCATCATCTTCCTGTCGGTTAAATTTCATGTCTGTAGCATGTCATCTCTGTGGTGTAACAATTTTAATGGCCAGTAGTGTACATTATCAGTCAAATGTTTTCGATGACCTATCACAACTATGGATTTGTGGTTAAAACCAAGATTTTGTTTTAAATATTGTATCATATTCCCATTCTCCACCCCCCATGAACCACGGACCTTGCCGTTGGTGGGGAGGCTTGCGTGCCTCAGCGATACAGATAGCCGTACCGTAGGTGCAACCACAACGGAGGGGTATCTGTTGAGAGGCCAGACAAACGTGTGGTTCCTGAAGAGGGGCAGCAGCCTTTTCAGTAGTTGCAAGGGCAACAGTCTGGATGATTGACTGATCTGGCCTTGTAACATTAACCAAAACGGCCTTGCTGTGCTGGTACTGCGAACGGCTGAAAGCAAGGGGAAACTACAGCCGTAATTTTTCCCGAGGGCATGCAGCTTTACTGTATGATTACATGATGATGGCGTCCTCATGGGTAAAATATTCCGGAGGTAAAATAGTCCCCCATTCGGATCTCCGGGTGGGGACTACTCAAGAGGACGTCGTTATCAGGAGAAAGAAAACTGGCATTCTACGGATCGGAGCGTGGAATGTCAGATCCCTTAATCGGGCAGGTAGGTTAGAAAATTTAGAAAGGGAAATGGATAGGTTGAAGTTGGATATAGTGGGAATTAGTGAAGTTCGGTGGCAGGAGGAACGAGACTTCTGGTCAGGTGACTACAGGGTTATAAACACAAAATCAAATAGGGGTAATGCAGGAGTAGGTCTAATAATGAATAGGAAAATAGGAATGCGGGTAAGCTACTACAAACATCATAGTGAACGCATTATTGTGGCCAAGATAGATACGAAGCCCACACCTACTACAGTAGTACAAGTTTATATGCCAACTAGCTCTGCAGATGATGAAGAAATTGAAGAAATGTATGATGAAATAAAAGAAATTATTCAGATTGTGAAGGGAGACGAAAATTTAATAGTCATGGGTGACTGGAATTCGAGTGTAGGAAAAGGGAGAGAAGGAAACACAGTAGGTGAATATGGATTGGGGGACAGAAATGAAAGAGGAAGCCGCCTGGTAGAATTTTGCACAGAGCACAACATAATCATAACTAACACTTGGTTTAAGAATCATGAAAGAAGGTTGTATACATGGAAGAACCCTGGAGATACTAAAAGGTATCAGATAGATTATATAATGGTAAGACAGAGATTTAGGAACCAGGTTTTAAATTGTAAGACATTTCCAGGGGCAGATGTGGACTCTGACCACAATCTATTGGTTATGACCTGTAGATTAAAACCGAAGAAACTGCAAAAAGGTGGGAATTTAAGGAGATGGGACCTGGATAAACTAAAAGAACCAGAGGTTGTACAGAGATTCAGGGAGAGCATAAGGGAGCAAATGACAGGAATGGGGGAAATAAATACAGTAGAAGAAGAATGGGTTGCTTTGAGGGATGAAGTAGTGAAGGCAGCAGTGGATCAAGTAGGCAAAAAGACGAGGGTTAGTAGAAATCCTTGGGTAACAGAAGAAATATTGAATTTAATTGATGAAAGGAGAAAATATAAAAATGCAGTAAGTGAAACAGGCAAAAAAGAATACAAACGTCTCAAAAATGAGATTGACAGGAAGTGCAAAATGGCTAAGCAGGGATGGCTAGAGGACAAATGTAAGGATGTAGAGGCCTATCTCACTAGGGGTAAGATAGATACCGCCTACAGGAAAATTAAAGAGACCTTTGGAGATAAGAGAACGACTTGTATGAATATCAAGAGCTCAGATGGAAACCCAGTTCTAAGCAAAGAAGGGAAAGCAGAAAGGTGGAAGGAGTATATAGAGGGTCTATACAAGGACGATGTACTTGAGGACAATATTATGGAAATGGAAGAGGATGTAGATGAAGATGAAATGGGAGATATGATACTGCGTGAAGAGTTTGACAGAGCACTGAAGACCTGAGTCGAAACAAGGCCCCGGGAGTAGACAACATTCCGTTAGAACTACTGACAGCCTTGGGAGTGCCAGTCCTGACAAAACTCTACCATCTGGTGAGCAAGATGTATGAAACAGGCGAAATACCCACAGACTTCAAGAAGAATATAATAATTCCAATCCCAAAGAAAGCAGGTGTTGACAGATGTGAAAATTACCGAACTATCAGCTTAATAAGTCACAGCTGCAAAATACTAACACGAATTCTTTACAGACGAATGGAAAAACTAGCAGAAGCCAACCTCGGGGAAGATCAGTTTGGATTCCGTAGAAACACTGGAACACATGAGGCAATACTGACCTTACGACTTATCTTAGAAGAAAGATTAAGGAAAAGCAGACCTACGTTTCTAGCATTTGTAGACTTAGAGAAAGCTTTTGACAATGTTGACTGGAATACTCTCTTGCTAATTCTAAAGGTGGCAGGGGTAAAATACAGGGAGCGAAAGGCTATTTACAATTTATACAGAAACCAGATGGCAGTTATAAGAGTCGAGGGACATGAAAGGGAAGCAGTGGTTGGGAAGGGAGTAAGACAGGGTTGTAGCCTCTCCCCGATGTTGTTCAATCTGTATATTGAGCAAGCAGTAAAGGAAACAAAAGAAAAATTCGGAGTGGGTATTAAAATTCATGGAGAAGAAATAAAAACTTTGAGGTTCGCCAATGACATTGTAATTCTGCCAGAGACAGCAAAGAACTTGGAAGAGCAGTTGAATGGAATGGACAGTGTCTTGAAAGGAGGATATAAGATGAACATCAACAAAAGCAAAACAAGGATAATGGAATGTAGTCTAATTAAGTCGGATGATGCTGAGGGAATTAGATTAGGAAATGAGGCACTTAAAGTAGTAAAGGAGTTTTGCTATTTAGGGAGCAAAATAACTGATGATGGTCGAAGTAGAGAGGATATAAAATGTAGGCTGGCAATGGCAAGGAAAGCGTTTCTGAAGAAGAGAGATTTGTTAACATCCAGTATTGATTTAAGTGTCAGGAAGTCATTTCTGAAAGTATTCGTATGGAGTGTAGCCATGTATGGAAGTGAAACATGGACGATAAATAGTTTGGACAAGAAGAGAATAGAAGCTTTCGAAATGTGGTGCTACAGAAGAATGCTGAAGATTAGATGGGTAGATCACATAACTAATGAGGAAGTATTGAATAGGATTGGGGAGAAGAGAAGTTTGTGGCACAACTTGACCAGAAGAAGGGATCGGTTGGTAGGACATGTTCTGAGGCATCAAGGGATCACCAATTTGGTATTGGAGGGCAGCGTGGAGGGTAAAAATCGTAGAGGGAGACCAAGAGATGAATACACTAAGCAGATTCAGAAGGATGTAGGTTGCAGTAGGTACTGGGAGATGAAAAGGCTTGCACAGGATAGAGTAGCATGGAGAGCTGCATCAAACCAGCCTCAGGACTGAAGACCACAACAACAACACATCCCTATTCTGATTAAAAAAAAAAAAGAACAAAGATATAAAGATTAAGTGCAATTTATCCTTTCCATAATATTGTTGATATTCCAACATGGACTTTCCAAATGCTATCATAATTTTTAAGTGTTTTGCCAGCAGTGTATTTAAATCCTTCTGGAATATACCAGACTGGAAAGGTTAGTTACCTACATAACTTAGCACAGTGCAAAGCTCTTCTGAACATCATTTTACTGTTGTACTGGTTTATCATAACCACTGGAACATTTATTTTTGAGAGAGTTGTGAGAGCTGCATCAAACCAGTCTGAGGACTGAAGACCACAACAACAACAACGATTATATTTGTGGTGTAACTGCCAGACACAAACTGTCTCCAACTGTCTGAAAAATATTCTTACAGGGTCTGCAATTTTGGAGCTATATTTCATCAGTTCATTATTTCCCTTCAAAGCAGCTTCACCATTTTATTGTTTTGTTTTTGCTGTCTTACCTTTACTAAGTTACAGATAGTTTTCATTTTGATGCTGTGATGGCTTTGCTTAAAATTTTCCAATACACTTTTTATGGGATTTAACCTTGCTATCATTCATGTCCCTTGACATGAAGTAAAGTTTTATGTTAATTTAATTGGATAGATAAAAAATCTACTCACTAAGCGGTGGCAGAACACACACATAAAAGAAGATTATAATTAGGGAAGCTTTTGGAGTGAGTGAATCTTCCTTGCGGCAGAAGGGTTGAAGAGAAAGGAAGAAGGGTGAAGGAAAAGGACTGGAGAGGTCTAGGGAAAGGAGTAGATTTTGGGAAAGTCATCTAGAACTTCAGGTCAGGGGAGGATTACCAGACGGGATGAGGAGGAAAGACTGATTGTTGGGCACTGCATCGGAAGAGATTTGAAAACCTGAGAACTTAAAGGTGGAAGTCGGGATAATATGCAAGAGACAGATTACTGCTTAAACATTGTGCATGAGTTAATAAGAATGAAAAGCGAAGTGCATTGTACATAACAGAGGTGGGAGGGTGGTGGGGAAAAATCGGCAAGTAAGACAATGAAAGGTACAGAAGACAGAAACAAAGTGAAGAAAATAGTAATTACTATGAAGAAATGCTGAGATGGAAGAAATTAACATAAATTAAGGCCAGGTGGTTGGGAAGGGAGTGAGACAGGGTTGTAGCCTATCCCCAATGTTATTCAATCTGTATATTGAGCAAGCAATAAAGGAAACAAAAGAAAAGTTCAGAGTAGGTATTAAAATCCATGGAGAAGAAATAAAAACTTTGAGGTTTATTGATGACATTGTAATTCTGTCAGAAACAGCAAAGGACTTAGAAGAACAGCTGAACGGAATGGACAGTGTCTTGAAAGGAGGGTATAAGATGAATATCAACAAAACCAAAATGAGGATAATGGAATGTAGTCAAATTAACTCGGGTGATGCTGAGGGAATTAGATTTGGAAATGAGACACTTAAAGTAGTAAAGGAGTTTTGTTATTTGGGGAGCAAAATAACTGATGATGGTGGTAGTAGAGAGGATATAAAATGTAGAATGGCAATGGCAAGGAAAGTGTTTCTGAAGAAGAAAAATTTGTTAACATTGAGTATAGATTTAAATGTCAGGAAGTCGTTTCTGAAAGTATTTGTATGGAGTGTAGCCATGTATGGAAGTGAAACGTGGACGATAAATAGTTTAGACAAGAAGAGAATAGAAGCTTTCGAAATGTGGTTCTCCAGAAGAATGCTGACGATTAGATGGGTAGATCACATAACCAATGAGGAGGTATTGAATAGAATTGTAGAGAAGTGGAGCTTGTGGCACAACTTGACTAGAAGAAGGGATCGGTTGGTAGGACATGTTCTGAGACATCGAGGGATCACCTATTTAGTATTGGAGGGCAGCGTGGAGGGTAAAAATCTTAGAGGGAGACCAAGAGATGAATACACTAAGCAGATTCAGAAGGATGTAGGCTGCAGTAGGTACTGGGAGTTGAAGAAGCTTGCACAGGATAGAGTAGCATGGAGTGCTGCATCAAACCAGTCTCAGGACTGAAGACGACAACAACAACAACAACAACAACAAGGCCAGGTGGGTGGCGAGAAGCAAGGACATGTTGTAGCACTAGTTGCCACCTCCGTAGTTCTGAAAACTGGTGTCTGGGGAAAAATTCAGATGGTGCGTGTGGTGAAACAGGCACCGAGGTCTTTATTGTCATGCAGTGGAGCATGCTCTGCAACAGGATATTGCGTTTTGCCAGTGTACACTCTCTGCCTATGCCCATTCGTCCTAACTGACAATTTTGTGGTAGTCATGCTGATGTAAAAGGTCGGACAGTGTTGACATAACAGCTGGTATATGACAACACAACAACCAGTCCCTGAGTGAAGAAAATCTCTGACCCAGCCGGGAATCAAACATGGGCCCCTTGGCATGACAGACTGCCGAGCTGACCATTCAGCTATCGGGGCAGACACCTGACCTTAACTTACATTAATTTTCTGTCTCGGCAGTCTCTTACTCTTAGCCAGCTGATCTGTGAACTATGTGCCTCCTCAGCCAATTTCCAGTCCACCAGACTTCACTCCTTTTACAGAAACCTGTGGATACCTGCCCCTCATGTTTCCTTTTATGGTATCATCTGCCAAGCCAACTTCAAACTGAAACAATATGCCAGACTTCACCTCAAAGAGCTATCCCACCTTCTCCTAAACTAACTGAACAGTGGTGTTTCCCTTCCTGTCTCTCTGCAGCTCCCTAAACAGTCACACTGTCAACCATCACTCCTCTCCTACAAACCGAGCTTGTCCAATCTCCTTAACATCCCACAGCCTTCACCACTGCCTCCAGACAAGAAAGTCCATAATCACAAGAACCAGTCACAACAGTACAGTGTCCTCAACCTCTCATTTAAAGCACTTTCCCCTCTTGAATTATCTGTATTATCTAAGGGTCTCACTTGCAACTGTAAACCTGTATTTGATCATACTGCTTTGGTGAAGCACCTGCTTTCCTTCACGCATAATGTCAACTGGAAATATCACATTGCAACCCAGTCCCAAAACCTTTCAAAACCTGACATTGAACCCTGCCTTGAACAGTTCCAGTCGTGATCCCAACTTGATCCACTACCTCAATATCATCCCTTACAAGCCTTCAAAGAATTCCTCACATCCAACATTGCTTCATAACCCTTCCTTAGGCTCCTACAACATGACTGTTACCTGTCCTCTGCAGAACTCCAGGCTCTATGTTCCCTAAAAGCTGATGACTCCATCATTATCATCCCAACAGACAAAGGATCTACCTCTGTGGCACTTGACTGAGAGGAGTATGTTAGTGAAGGTCTACGCCAGCTGTCTGACACCTCTACATACAGTGTCTGCCATCAAGATCCCATCCCTCTTATTCAAACTGACCTGCAGTCCATCCTTAAAACCTCAGGCCCCTCACAAAGACAAACATCTCAACCCATAGAACTTCTCACCCCACCCAAACCATGCATTCCCACATTTTACCGTCTTCCTACAATGCACAAACCCAATCATCCTGGCCATCCTGTAGTTGCTGGCTTCAAAGCACTCACCAAACATGTATCTGCCTTGGTTCATCAACACGTGGAACCCATAGTACAGAAACTTCCCTTCTATATCAAAGATACCAACCATTTCCTAGATCGTCTGAAATCCGTGCCCATCCCACTCCCACCACACAACTTGCCTGTCACCATTGATGCTCCCTCCCTCTGTATCAACATCCCCTATGTACATGGCCTGTCTGCTGCTGAACATTCTCTTAGTCAGAGCCCAACTGATTCCAAACCTTTGACAACCTTCCTACTCACCTTAATCAATTTTATGGTTACCAACAACTACCTCACCTTTGAGGAATAGACATACAGACATATAAGGGGTACAGCCATGGGAACCAGGATGGCTCCTTCCTATGCCAACCTTCTCAGGGGTCACTTGGAGGGGGCTTTCCTGGGATACATAAGCCTTCAGCACCTGGTTTGTTTTAGATACATTGATGACATCTTTACCATATGAACTCAGTGAGGCTGAGCTGTTAAAATTCCTAGAATCTCTGAATGCCTTCTCCCAATTAAATTTCACATGGTCCTATTCCAAATCCCATGCCACTTTCTTTGATGTTGATCTCTTCCTCATCAAAGGCCAGCTACACACTTCTGTCCACTTTAAACCTACTAAAAAACACCACCACTTAAATCTTGACTGTTGCATCCTTTCCGTGTCAAATATTCCCTGCCATAGAGCCTTTGCATTTGAGGAAAACACTTTTGTTCAGATTTAGACTCTTTACAACAATACACCACCATTCTCACCTCAGCCCTCACTGAATGTAAGTACCCCACCAGCCTAGTACAAAACCAGATTTCCCAGGCCAACAACAGATGCAATCCTGGTATTGCTGATCCCTCAAAAAAACTTTCGGAGCACACCACTGCTCACTCAGTATTATCCTGGTCTGGAATGACTTCCTAAAATCATGCTATGAAATGAGAGCCATTCTGTCTAAGATTTTGCCCATCACACCTAGAATAGCTTTACATTGCCCTCCCAGTCTCCACAATATTCTTGTCACACCCTATGCTCCTTTTGCAAACATCTCCCTACCCTACGGCTCCTAATCCTGTGACGTCCCCACTGCGTGACTTGCCCTATACACCCTCCTACCACCACCATACCAGCTGTTACGCAAATACTGTTCTGCCTTTTACATCGGTGTACACAGGCAACACACAATATCCTATTGCAGAGTATGCTCTACTACATGACAATCCTGACCTTGGAGCCTGTTTTGCCACATGTGCCATCTGGATTCTTCCCCCAAATACCAGTTTTTAAGAACTCTGCAGGTGGGAATTAGTGCTACAACAAATCCTTGGTTCTCACCACACATGGTCTTAATTTACATTAATTTCTTCCATCTCAGCATTTCGTGACAGTAACTACTCTTTTCTTCACTTTGTTTTAGTTTTCTACATCTTTCAGTGTCTTACTGCCTATTTTTCACCAACACCCTTCCACCTCTTTTACGTACAATGCACTTCGCTTTTCACTCTTATTAACTCATGCACAATGTTTAAGCAGTAATCCGTCTCTTGCATATTATCCTGCCTTCCACCTTTAAGCTCTAGGGTTTTCAAATCTTTTCCGATGCAGTCCCCAACAATCAGTCTTTCCTTTTCATCCTGTCTTGTAATTGTCCCATGACCTGCAGTTCCTGACGACTTTCCCAAAATCTACTCCTTCCCCTAGACCTCTCCAGTCCTTTTCCTTTACTCGTCTTCCTTCCTCTTCAACTCTTCTGCTTGAAGAAAGAGTCACTCGCTCCAAAAGCTTGCCTAATTATAATCTTGTTTTATGTGAGTGTTCTGCTGCCACTTGGTGAATAGATTTCTTATTTACCCAATTACATTATTTTGTTAAAATTGGAAGTTTTCTCTTAGTTTAGCATGAGATTGTGATTCCATTTGAAACTCATGTTTAGGAACATTTACTGTAATTTTCTTATGTGGATTAGTCTTTATAGAATGAAATGTTTCAAAGTAGCCTATGAAAGTTATAAAGTAAATGATTGCTTTATCTTTGTCTTCTCTCATAATAAGTGAATGCTGGACTTGGATTCGGGAGGATGATGGTTCAAACCTGCATCTGGGCATCCGGATTTAGGTTTCCCATGGTTTCCCTATATTGCTGCAGGCAAATACCAAGATGGCCCCTTTGAAAGGACAAGGCTGATTTCCTTCTCCATTCTTCCCAAATCCGAGCTTGTGCTCCATCCCTAATGACCTCATTGTCGAGGGGACGTTAAACATTACTGTCTTCCCCCTCCTTCCCGTGTGTTCTCTCATCCTCACAATAGGTTAGTCCCTTGCAACCTGTGGTCAGAGTGATTTGTGCTTTGTAAATCAAAAAAATACATCATCATGCATGTTTTGATTAAATCTTCCTAGTCGATATTTTGCAAATACTTTTTGTATTCCTTGTTTCATTTATTACATTTGCATGCTTCCATTCTTATTTTTTATGTTGGGCAGCACAGTATTAAACATCAGCAGTTGAGCAGAAAGCTCTGAAAGAGCTTTTACTATAGGATTTATACTTTGACTTCACAGTCTTGATGCACCTATAAAACTGTTATCAATAGCAGTGCTCTTCACACCCCTAACTCTTGTTGAAAATTGTGTAAGGGAGCTACATTATATGAAATGGCGAGAAAATCTCATATAATTTTAGACTAGATACACTCTAAACAGTTAAATTAAAATCTCCATTAGTGTTAACTTGTTATATTTATGAGTTAAAAAAGTTAATAATGAATAAAGTTATTTTATGAATAACTCAAAACTACCAGTTGGAGCGCCGTATGTTCTGACCATTAGTGTTAAATGTTCATTTATTTCTGAGCACAAACTCAAAGATGCTGATCACTGCAAAATCTTGGGAGTAGTTGTCACATTAAAAACATTGACGTTCTGTTGCCATACCTGACCTGCAGCAACTGGATGCTTAGTTGTATCTACCCTTATTCATGTTTCCTATGTCAAGATTCCAATGAAATACGAATAGTATGTATATGATTTATAGCCTTCTGTTCCATCTGTTATTTTGTTTCAGTAAGTTAAATTCCCTTTTTTATCTTCACATTGTTCATGTTCAAAATTATCAGTTATTTTACTACCTTCAAATAATGATAGCCTGATTTGTGGGGTAACCTCAAAACTGGGTTGCCCTCACACGAGTGACTACAGGAATGTTTCCACAAATTGCAGTGTCTGGTCTTAAATAATCTATAGTTAGCCCAGTCAGTTTTCCTATCTCTTTCCCACTGATTCATAAAACCTTATTTGCTAATAACATCAATAGGAACTGACTGAAGCCTCAGTGTAACTCCTTACTGACCTTGCAGAGCTTTTCAATTTGGGGCAATCATAATGCATCAAAACAGGAACAAAACCAACATTTTGTATGGACTGTTGCTGAAGCCATCTTTATGGTGGTACTACGAATACTACATCCAAGATCCATGTCAATACTGTCTACTGCACCAGCCACTTTCATAAGATGTACCTCCTGTCCAAAATCCTTGCATATAGAACTTTTGTCCTCTACAACCTGGGTTGTAGAAGTTTGTGGCATGATACTTGGCCACTGATTCTTCCTACAATAGTTGGCACACAACTCTTTTATGACTACTACCTATCAGAAGGACTTTCAACCTATTTCCTACTATGTGAGAAACAATTAGTTATCTGCTGAACCATGGCTGTACTACGTTACGTGAGACTCTGAGACTTCCCTTAACTTGCTGAGGCAGAAAGGCCAAGGCATTTCTTGTGCCAATGACAAAATTGTTGTATACCATTTTCTTTGTATGTGCCTCACTTCTTATCATCACCTCCCATTCTTCCCTTCCACCCCCACCCTCACCCCCACCCCCAACCCCTCAACCTTCCCATTCCTAGGACTGTCCAGCCAACCCTTAAGGGACCTAAATTTTCCCCACCTGTCCAGCTTTTATCCTCACTACAGCTGCGTACCACATCAGAGCTAACTTTCCTACAACAGCTCAATCTCTCCAAGCTCATTTTTCTCAACAAACAGTAATGGGTACTTGAGTCAGTTAATAGAAGTTATTTTTTTCATTTAGATCATAAAGTACACTTTATCAAAACTAGACATGTTTGTCTAAGTGGAGTTACCACAATTGCCAAATTCAGTCTCCTTTATTTCCATACAAGCAGTTTCAGATCATTTGTTACAGTTACAGAGTAACCTGTCGACAGGTTATCGTGTAACTATAACAAATGTTTATGAATATGGGCAACTGGCCCAAAAATGGTCATAAGCAAATAAAAGGAAGTGATCTGGAAACTGAATTTGGACACTTTTCTTATAAGAACACTTTAGTTCTGCAATATTTTGCACATACTATTAGTAGGTGACTAGACAAAATTGAATTTTACAGAGTAATGAGGAATTGTTTTAATTATCTTTGGACAATGAAAATTTGAGACTAGAGACATGGATACTAATTGTACACTTTGTTTTCAGAAATGCTAATCAGAAAATGAAATCTACACTCAACTATATGGATGTTAATGTGTGCACGAAGAACAAGATGAACTTAAATTGTATGTTTAATACTAATTAAATAATTTAGGAGTGAAGGAGACCAAAGCTGCCATGCCCAGCCCAATGCAACTGTCTAGGATCAAATATAGTCCACCTGCTGGAATACTAACCCAGCATAATGTGTGTGTAGCTGGCACAATGTAGGACCACACATGCACACACACATGTGTGTGCGTGTGCACATGTGCGTGTGCATGCGGTTTGTTATTCCATCCTGGATTTTACATTATTTGATTATATAGAGAAGTAAAATATTTCATTTATAAATTTTCCTATAAATTTGTTTTACACAGTCCAATATTTTATTTATAGTCTAATCAAGGTTATTTTCTGGATAGCCCTTGTACCTTTATGTATGTCTCGCAGTGGAGTGTCGTCCATCCACACTTAAAGAAATTTTATATTTACCTTTTTGTTAAATGTTTAAATGCTGATATCATCTGTGAATCAAAAAGCTTTACATACAATTTTGTTTTTGTTTGGGATTAGTTTTGATCAGCAACCTTGTGTGACCATACCAAACAGATTTGTAAGACAAGTCATGTTGTTACAGTAACCACAGAAGATTCCATAAAATAAAGCTAAACAAATATCATCTAAGTAAGACTAGCTACAGTCACAAAATATAGTATTATCCTATATAACACATTACTGAGTTAATGAAGTTCAGAAAGCAGTACACTTTTGTATTATACAGGGTGAGTCACCTAACATTACCGCTGGATATATTTCGTAAACCACATCAAATACTGATGAATCGATTCCACAGACCAAACGTGAGGATAGGGGCTAGTGTAATTGGTTAATACAAACCATAAAAAAATGCACGGAAGTATGTTTTTTAACACAAACCTACATTTTTTAAATGGAACCCCGTTAGTTTTGTTAGCACATCTGAACATATAAACAAATACGTAATCAGTGTCGTTTGTTGCATTGTAAAATGTTAATTACATCCGGAGATATTGTAACCTAAAGTTGACGCTTGAGTACCACTCCTCCGCTGTTCGATCGTGTGTATCGGAGAGCACCGAATTACGTAGGGATCCAAAGGGAACGCTGATGGACCTTAGGTACAGAAGAGACTGGAACATTACGTCCACATGCTAACACCTTTTTATTGGTCTTTTTCACTGACGCACATGTAAATTACCATGAGGGGTGAGGTACACGTTCGACGGGCGTTTATAGGATGTGGAGGACGCATAAATTGGCCAGCTCGTTCTCCTGATCTTACACCTCTGGACTTCTTTCTGTGGGGTACGTTAAAGGAGAATGTGTACCGTGATGTGCCTACAACCCCAGAGGATATGAGACAACATATTGTGGCAGCCTGCGGCGTGTACGACATTCATTACGCCAGAGATTGCAATTGTGTGCAACAAATGATGGCCACCACATTGAACATCTATTGGCCTGACATGTTGGGACACACTCTATTCTACTCCGAAATTGAAAACGGAAACCACGCGTGTACGTGTACCTCACCCCTCATGGTAATGTACATGTGCATCAGTGAAAAAGACCAATAAAAAGGTGTTAGCATGTGGACGTAATGTGCTGTTCCAGTCTCTTGTGTACCTAAGGTCCATCACCGCTCCCTTTGGATCCCTACGTAATTCGGTGCTTTCCGATACACATGATCGAACAGCGGAGGAGTGGTACTCAAGCTCAACTTTAGGTTACAATATCTCCGGATGTAACTAACATTTTACAATGCACCAAACGGCACTGATTACATATTTGTTTATATGTTCAGATGTGCTAACAAAACTAACGGGGTTCCACTTAAAAAATGTAGGTTTGTGTTAAAAAACATACTTCCGTGCATTTCTTTATGGTTTGTATTAACCAATTACACTAGCCCCTCTCCTCACGTTCAGTCTGTGGAATCGATTCGTCAGTATTTGATGTGGTTTACGAAATATATCCAGCGGTAACGTTAGGTGACTCACCCTGTATATCAATAACTCCTATGATTGAGTGAGTGTACCATGATTTTGTGTCTACGAATTGTTTTATCTATCATTAATTGTAAATATAGTAGAAATCTTCTGGTGAAATGTGAATAATTTGTAATGGACTACTTTCTAAATAGTAGAAACCTTAAGTCATCAACAGGTGCACACAAATGAGGAAGGAAGCTTGCCATCTTTTGGAGTAAATCCTTTGTCAAGGTAAATGACTTACCCAATTTCCCTAGCAATGAAAACATGACTTCAACATTGAGACTGCAAATAAATCTAATACTTGTCATCTGTCCAAAACTTCCATGGCCTAACTCAATAAAAAATAGAAAATATTAGAAAAAATCTTTATTACTCAGAAAGATCCACATGCTCTTCTCTAACATTAATGTAATAATTATGGTATTTTTATAAGACAGAGTTTCAGGGGTGTGTTTACATTTAGATCAAATATTTAACACTACCAATGTACAAACATAAAAGTACACACCATGTCCTAGCTTAAGAATCTATTAGTTGCACCCTTTGGGATGTGAGAGGGATAGCTTGGTGCAGGTTAAGGTAGAAGTGCAGGTCACTCACACCCCAGGATGAAAACGAGCCACTAGTTATGTGGATCAGGGGCGACATGGATGAAGGGCAGCTGTCAGAGACAATCAGAGGTCAAAATAGTACATTCATAAGCACAGTACCTAAAAGCCAGAGATGGTAAGAACTAAGTGAAAAGTAAATATGGATTAGAGGAAGAGAAATGAATAGTGAAATTAAGAAAATTAAAAACTAAGGGGGTTGGGGGTGGAAATGAGAGGCAGGGGAGGAAACAAAATGAAAATTAAAACATGATAGTAATAAGGAACACAGTGAGGTGTGTAAAATGATGATGAAGTAATAGGAGGAGAAATGCATTAACAGAGGTTAAGTGCAGGAGGTGTGTTGAGCAACAGATTTTAGGGAAACTGGTATCAGATGGGGGGGATCCAAATGCACATGTGATATAGCAGGCACTCAGGTCTCTTGAATTGTGCAGGAAAGCATGTTCAGGAACTAGCTACTAGGTGCCCCAAGCACAGTTCTCCTATATTCATCCGTGTGCTCTGCAGGTTTAGTGGTCATCATTCCTCCATGAAATGTTACATAGTGGACACAACTTAGTTCATAAATGGCATATGTGGCTTTGCAAGTTGCTCTGCTTTACCAGGGCAGGGCTGGGGTAGGTGGGTGCACAAAGCAGATTTTACAGTGGGAATTATTGCAGGAGCTGCAAACTTGTGGTAGGTATAATGGTTGGGGACTGTCATATGGTTTGACTATGCTGTTACGGAGATTAGGAGGGTTATGGAGGTGTTGGTTGGTCTCGAGAGGATATCAGGAGGGAGAGAAGGTCTCCTCCCAAGGCTTGACTTTGTTTGCATAGTAATGCATTTAGGGTGTCAAGGCCTAAGGACTGTTTTGAATTTTGTTTGAAGTAGGAGCTGTATTAGTCAGTGAGAGGAGGATAAAGCCTATTAGAATGTTCCTGAATAAGATCTATGGGGTGATTAGAGGAGAGAAAGTCCTTGGAGAAGTTATTGGTGTAGGTGTTGATGGATTCAGGGAGAGTAAGGATGAAGTTAGCTATGATGACAATAAATGAGTTTTAGGAAGACTTCCAGTTGGTCATTGGGACAGGTAGTTTACTAGAGCTAACAGGCTCTGTATGTCTGGGGTGTTAGCATAAAGTGAGGTCACCTCAGTAATCACAAGAATGCTTGCAGGTGAGAGAAGGATGAGAATGGATTTGAAATGTTCCGGGAAGTGATTGATTTCATTTGCAAAGGATGGGTTGGAGGTGCTGGTTGACCAGGACTGAGATGGGTTAATTGGGGAACCAGCAGTCAGCACTATGTCTTCAGATTCTGGTGTTTAGAGCATCCAGAAGCAGAAAGGAACCACTACTATCAGAGTACAGAAAAAAACACCATCCAGCCCAAAAATCAAGGAAACTGTCGAACTACATGCCTTACCATACAGCAGTGGCAAGTTGAGGAAAAGTACACTGCTGTAACATACACTAGCTCCACGGCAAGTAACTGGGGCATTAGCGGCCACTAGGCAGGAAAAATACCACTGGTTGAACTTAACAAATAATAACATATAGAATGCATCAGTTAATAATAAGAAGTGGAGGAAGTCTAATTAGGTTCGCCTTCCCCAAATGTTCAACTCGCTGCTCTTCATCTCGGCGACGCTGCGAGCAACAACACGCAAGCAAATGGCGAGATCTCACAATGGTGGAGGTTTCACTACTTGAATTAAGGTCCACTAAACTTAAACTTGCTGGGTATGGTTGACAACGAGGTTGTACCCCTCCTTCCATCCAGCAGTGCATGCATGCCGCCAATGGTCCCAGTGTGTTCTCGCGCTGCGTGGACCTGACTGCTCGTCCATTCCCATCCGAACTCTCAACTCACACGGAAACACCACAACGTCGCCCCAAAGATAGTACCACCGTTACTAGATATCGATAACCACCGCTGCTGCCACTAGTGGACAGACAACGCTTGCAAACGGAGTGGCGCCAATGAACACAATGAGAAGACGACAACCGTAACTATACCAACTAAACGATGCCAACCTAGCAATGGCTCCAACGCGAGCTGCAGCATGGCTGACATGCAATACTTTTTTTTTTTCTGAAAGCAGGCTGGTTTTATACAGGATTCTAACACACCATATTATTCCCCACTCTATGGGCTACAAATCCATATTTTTCAGCATAATCTACGTTCAATGTGACTCCTTATGCACCTTACTGGGAGGATCGTATGCCCGCATTGTACCACTCTACTGGTCGACATCAGAGCTAACGACTTGCTGCACCGACAACCTCCCTGCATCCACGTACTGCTTCCCGCGGAGTGCATCCTTCATCAGGCCAGACAGACGAAAGTTGGAAGGTGCGAGATCCAGGCTATAGGGTGCATGAGCGAGAACAGTCCAGTGAAGTTTTGTGAACTCCTCTTGGGTGTACAGAGTTATGTGAGGCCTTGCATTGTTATAAAGAAGGTCTTTTGCATTTTTGTGGTGGTGAACACGCTGAAGTCGTTTCTTCAATTTCAGAGTTGGTGTTTGCACCATGAGGGGGGACAGCAAACAGAATAACCTCTTCAGAGTCCCAGAAGACTGTCGCCATGACTTTAGTGCTGATTTGAACTTTTTCTTCGGAGGAGAGGTGGTGTGACGCCAATCCATTGACTGAAGATTTGTTCTCGGTTAAAAGTGACACACCCATGTTTCATCGCCTATGATGATGCGGAAGCAATACTGCACAGATGGTACTTCGTTGCTCTTTACCGTCTAATGTCAGGCGGAGAGAGCCCCAGCGGGCGCACACACGTTTGAGCACCCCAACTAGTGGAAGAGTATGCCAGCACTACCAACAGAGATTCCAGTTGTGCAGCAAGATGTTTGATTGTCATCCGTGTATCGCCCCGAATGAGAGTGTCTGGATGTTCCAACATTGCAGGAATCGCAGCTGTGTGCAGTAGGATGGCTCTATAGAGATCAGACAGGTTTTGTCGAGATTTTTGTGATGACAGACGTCTCGCCCAACGACTCAACGTCCTTTTGTTTACTACCAGGTCTCTGTAGACATTCTGCAAGCGGCTATAAATATCTGCAATACTCTGGCTTTCCGCCAAAAGAAACTTAATGACAGGTCTCTGCTTGAAATGTACCTCTATGACAGATGCCATTTGGAAGGCTTATAGCGCCAGCACCTATCGGAACTTCATGAAACTGTAGGAGCTGAAGCAGTAATACTCCACGATGTCACACAACTAATTCCGCATTTTGTAAACCGAAATTGGCCGAGAAAAAAATGTGTTACATTGCTTATTGAATGCCACTCGTGCATATTGATAATAGCCAGTTTTGAGAGTTCTTACGTAATGCTGTACAATACTACTGTAGTTGCAGAGGAACCACTGTTAAACCGCGTAAGTTTGTAGTAAAATTCGCTGTAAGTACTATACTGTGCACGACCATTTGGTTTTGGGTTGTTGGAGTCACTCCTACTGGTTGTGTCTTTCATCCAACCTGATATTCAAAACCCAACACGGTTGTCAAGAACTGCGTTGTCGTTCTTCCATGGAATTCCATTTAAGATCCTGGAGCATACTTCTTACACTTTCGTATGAGGTCGTGTTATAGCCATTTTCATAAAATTAGGCTTTGCTTTCTGCAATTGGATAAGGGTCAAATACCGAGACTTCCCTATCCACAGAGCGGCACTTCTAGCACAGTTGTTGTCTGATGGCACTGTCTGCACTGCTGTGGACACGGAGCCCCATATCTGTGTGATCGCTATGTTAGCACTGCAGGCTGGTCTGGCGATCATGAGCTTTGCGACACTGGCATGGTATTTGTTTCAGTAAAGATGCAGTTGTTTAAGAATAGCACAGGTAGGCTTAGGACAAGTCAGATGCAACCTTAGGGTGACAACAGTACAAGCTGTGATGACAGAGTGCTGGGAGTGGAGTGTGAGTGGGGCTGAGAGTGGGGTTGCAGATGGTGGTTGGAGTGGGGGTGGAGGTGGGTATTGGCATGGGTGCGGGTGTGGAGGCAGGGGCAGAGGTGGGGTGGGAAACTGTTTAAAGTTATGACAGCTCGACTTCAATTTGGAGGCAGAGGAAAACCTAGTGTGCATCTTTGATTGTGTAAGTGACCTGATAACAATGACCACATGTCTGAGTGAATAACAGCTTAGAGGAAAACATGTTATGTAGATCAACAGACTGCCATCCTTTGTCCAACAGAGAGGCCTGGACCTGCAGGGGGAACAAACACCTTTTTTCCTAGAACTGATACGGGGTGGGGGCGGGAGGGGGGGGGACCTTGATTTTTGTTCCAGAATCATAGTCTTGAACTTATACGGGAAGCAGACATCCTTCATCTCAGGGTAGAAATCTGACAGCAATGCAGGCTAGGCCAGTATCTCTGGTCAGCATCCTGAATTCCACAGTGACGTTGTTGAAGTGGTGGAACGCCTACTAAAAGAACTGAGCTACTTGTGTCATACCTAACGGCCCATGTTCGACTCCCGGCTGGGTCGGAGATTTTCTCCCCTCAGGGACTGGGTGTTGTCTTGTCCTAATCATCGTCATTCCATCCCCTACGACACGCAGATTAGATTAGATTAGATTAATACTTATTCCATAGATCATAAATACGACACTTCGTAATGATGTGGAACGTGTCAGGTTAATAAAAGATGTCTGTACAAGATATTACATTACACAAAATATTGCATGACACTAATGTTTAAGTTTTTTTCCCCTTAATTTATATCTAAAAATTCAGCCAATGAGTAGAAGGAGTTGTCATCTAGAAATTCTTTTAATTTATTTTTAAATGTTAGTTGGCTATCTGTCAGGTTTTTGACGCTGTTTGGTAGGTGACCAAAGACTTTTGTGGCAGCATAATTTACCCCTTTCTGTGCCAAAGTCAGATTTAACCCTGCATAGTGAAGATCATCCTTTCTCCTGGTGTTATAGCTATGCACACTGCTATTACTTTTGAACTGGGTTGGATTATTAACAACAAATCTCATAAGTGAATATATATACTGTGAGGTTACTATGAGGATCCCTAGATCCTCAAATAGATGTCTGCAGGATGACCGTGGGTGGGCTCCAACAATTATTCTGATTACACGTTTTTGAGCAATGAATACTTTTCTACTCAACGATAAATTACCCCAGAATATGATGCCATACGAAAACAGTGAATGAAAGTAGGCATAGTAAGCTAATTTACTGAGATTCTTATCACCAAAATTTGCAATAACCCTAATAGCATACGTAGCTGAACTCAGACGTTTCAGCAGACCGTCAATGTGTTGCTTCCAGTTTAACCTCTCATCAATGGACACACCTAAAAATTTTGAAAATTCTACCTTAGCTACAGACTTCTGTTCAAAGTCTATATTTATTACTGGAGTTGTGCCATTTACTGTACGGAACCGTATATACTGTGTTCTATCAAAATTTAAAGAGAGTCCGTTTGCTGAGAACTACTTAATAATTTTGTGAAAAACATCATTTACAATTACATCACTTAGTTTTTGGATGTTATTACTATACTTGTATCATCAGCAAAAAGAACTAACTTTGCATCTTCATCAGTGTGGAATGGTAAGTCATTAATGTATATCAAGAACAGTAAAGGGCCTAAGACCGAACCTTGTGGGACCCCGTACTTGATATCCCCCCCCCCCCCCCCCCCCCCAGTTTGAGGAATCAGCTGTTGTTTTAACATTACATGAACCACTTATTTCAGCTTTCTGCATTCTTCCAGTTAAGTATGAATTAAACCATTTGTGTACTGCCCCACTCAAACCATAATGATTTAGCTTATCTAAAAGAATTCCATGATTTACACAATCAAAGGCCTTTGAGAGATCACAAAAAATTACCAATGGGTGATGTCCGGTTATTCAGAGCATTTAATATTTGATCAGTGAAAGCGCATATAGCATTTTCTGTTGAAAAGCCTTTCTGAAAACCAAACTGACATTTTGTTAGTATTTATTTTTAGAAATATGAGAGGCTACTCTTGAATACATTACTTTCTCAAAAATTTTTGATAGAGCTGTCAGAAGAGAGATTGGGCGGTAGTTGTTGACATCCGACGTATCCCCCTTTTTATGCAATGGTTTTACAATGGCGTATTTCAGTCTATCGGGGAAAACACCCTGCTCCAAAGAGCTATTACATACGAGACTGAGAATCCTACTTGTCTGTGGGGAACAAGCTTTAAGTACCTTGCTGGAAATGCCATCAATTCCGTAAGAGCTTTTACTTTTCAGTGAGTTTATTATTTTACTGATTTTAGTCGCCAAAGTGGCGTCAACTCGAAAGACTTGCACGAGGCGAACGGTCTACCCGACGGGAGGCCCTAGCCACACGGCATTTACATTTTTAATGTCTCTTTATTTTCGCCCTTATTTCACAAGGAAAGTTTCGACTGTGCCACGGAGCATCTTTTGCGGGCCCTCTTGTAAGATATAGTTTCAGCGAACTGCTGATGTAACTCCATGCCTGTGCAGTTGATGCAGTATTTTCATACCAGAAACATAGCTCCGCCATCCCTACTGACCCCAAATTTCTGACTTGGAAAACTAATATGGTATCGAAATTAATGACCATGTCCTACATCCCTTGGAACTACTATGATGATATTAGGTTTGTCAAAGTAAGATTTAATTGTACTGATTCCGTGGAAGTTGGTGTGTTTCATTTCCTCTGATTTGTAATGTTCAAATAACGAAAGACTGCCAGAAAAATAGAGAAATCATTGTTAGTTGCAAGCCTTGTAACTTAGTTAGGGATGTACAGTGAGAGCCGTTTTGGTCAGTCCATTAAGAGGGTACATGCACTGAGAAACCGTTGGTTTCAAACTCTCTGATTGCGATTTGAAGGTAAAAAGCGAAGCAGTCACATATCATCTATAAGAAAACAGCCACAACGCCATACACTGAGGCTCTCAAACGGCAAGATAGGCAGAGTTCCAGCGAACAGAAGAGATCCAGTGACAGCCGCCTTGGGTGAACGAGCCTACAGCAGGTGATATGTAAGTGCGAAATCAGACTCAGTTAATTTTGAGCACTAAGGACTTACAAAGCTTGCCTGTGCGTACCCTGGGCTATTGTTATTGTTATTTCTACCGTGCCTTTGTCTACGTGTATCTACGCCTCTATGTCACATTCATTGTGCGAGTACTTGGACCTAAGGGCTCTATTAGAATAATAGAAGCTGACACCTCCATGATTCGCGGTCTGTAGTACTACACAGCACTGTGTACACCTGAATTTCAGTAACGTTATAGGCTGAGTGGCCATTTTTTCTGGTAACTGATTTGAAAACCTAGTAACCCTTGTCTGTGTTTTTATAAACCAGTGTCCGTGACCTTCTGTATGTTCCTTGTTAATATGTGAAGAAGCAATAAAAAGGACGCCACTAGGCCACCCCAGAATCTCGTTTCCCCTGTCTGCACATCTACCTCCTCAGCCTAACAACCGAGTCACACCGTACCGTCTCCAACCACACAGACCTAAAAATTCTCGTTTTGACCCTATCGCCGTTTCACTCTTGTGTGCAGCCACTTGTGTACCAAGAAACGGGTGAACTCAGAAATTCTGCATCACCTCTGATCTGAGACTGAGCTTCTAAAGTAAGTATGCCACGACTGACGTCGGGTTGTCATAGATTTGAGTACTATTTTAATCTCTCTTCCTGAAACAAAATATGTCTTTACTGAGCTTTTCAGTGACATTTTACAGTGCTAGTTGTGGACTGCATCGCAATGGGAATAGGGTGACGACAGTATCAGGTGGCGGACACACTGCATTGCGACGTGGAGTTATCAAAGTCTTTGAAACGAGTTGAAGAGATTTTCAGTTAAACGTATTTGACATCTGTTAGCAGTATAGGGTCGATTTCAAAACGGAAATATTTACGGAAGATATGATTTAGGTTTCATCTGGATATGTTTAATTTATCTCATGAACCTCTTTTCATTTAATTCATTGTCTTACCAATGCTGAACTTTTTCAAGTTATTGCACGATGATGTATTGAGTAAGATGTGTGGTCTTCATGCTTATTTCTCCTTCTGACCCTCAACGCTTTTGTTCAGCGAGAGCCGATGAGCAGGTGTATCAGTAGACAAGTAGGTGTGCGCAGGAGCTACCCTGAAAGCATTATTAAGCATTTCCAAAAGTCTCCAGGATGAAATGGGATTACAGTTAGCGTTGTCCACTGAGCTCATTTGGCCGTAAGTGCGGCAACATTTAAAACAGTAGTCTGTTTCAACAGTTACACCTCTCATACGAATGTCGTGATAGCCTAAAGGGGTTGTCAGTACGAAACAATCGGAAAATAAACTATAGACAATATGCGCCAACCGTAAGATACTGAAGAGAAATTCCGTTCCACTGTCACCTAGTGTAACCTCTTCTTGTTGCTTTGGTTCCTCTCTGTCTGCCGGCCGCTGTGGCCGAGCGGTTCTAGGCGCTTCAGTTGGGAACGAAACGACTGCTACGTCGCAGGTTCGAATCCTGCCTCGGGCATAGATGTGTGTGATGTCCTTGGGTTAGTTAGGTTTAAGTAGTTCTAAGTTCTAGGGGACTGATGACCTCAACAAAGTCCCATAGTGCTCAGAGCCATTTGAACATCCGTCTTACACTGTTTGAAAATTGGAAAGCTCATTCATCAGGCCCTTTGGAATGACATATTCGACACACTGCAGTCGGCACTTTTTGTTCCTTGTTTCACATTCTCAAGACAATTGTTCCACCGTTCACGTTATCAGAGGCTTCACTGCAATGATTCAGTTGATTAACTACCTTTGCGGCTTTTGAGTTGTTTTTTCGGTCATTGCGAAAGATTGCTTTGCACAGATTGCTTTTGTGATTTAAAACTATATGTTGTTTTCAGCTTACGAAATTTAGTTACAAAATGTGAATATCCACACACAATGGTATGTTGTTTTTTCATTTGCGTTATTATGTATTAGAGATGGTGCAAATTGGGGTATTCACAATGAAAACTGTTTTCAGGTATACAGAGTGAATCATAATAAAACTGACAAATTGCAGAGACGTATTTCTGACTGGAAGTGAAGGAAAAACAGTCCTATGAACATGTGTCCGGAAATAGACGGTGTGCGTGCAACGACAACAAAAAAAAATGGTTCAAATGGCTCTGAGCACTATGGGACTCAACTGCTGTGGTCATAAGTCCCCTAGAACTTAGAACTACTTAATCCTAACTAACCTAAGGACAGCACACAACACCCAGCCATCACGAGGCAGAGAAAATCCCTGACCCCGCCGGGAATCGAACCCGGGAACCCGGGCGTGGGAAGCGAGAACGCTACCGCACGACCACGAGATGCGGGCCAACGACAACAAATCGTCGCGGAACACAATACAGAGTTGCATCGCATCCACGTCACAATGTATGTTCCAAGTGGCCGCCATGAGATTGTAGATGATAGGGATAGTAGCAGTTGTCATGCAGGATATACAAAATTGTACTTTTGCTAGCCGACCTTTGTGACCGAGCGGCTCTAGGCGCTTCAGTCCGGAACCGCGCTGCTGCTACGGTAGGAGGTCCGAATCCTGCCTCGGGCCTGGATGTGTGTGATGTCCTTAGGTTAGGTTAGGTTTAAGTAGTTCTAGGTTCTAGGGGACTGATGACCTCAGATGTTAAGTCCCATAGTGCTTAGAGCCATTTGAACCATTACTTTGGCTAAAACCGTGTTGGCGGGCCACTTGCCTGGAGCTCGTACTAGTGTTCGTCTCAATGTCCAGTAAAACCCGATCCTCCAAATCTGAAATACGCATAGTCCGCCACCTCCTGCACGTTCGTCTGTCAGAAAGGACCCATGATTACACAAACCCCCAAAAACGGGCTTAAAATGTTGTGTGACGTCGTCGGTGTCTGTGAGGATCTTCTTTTGGTATAGCTCTGCTGCCTCTCGACCGTATCCATCTACCTGGCCGTGCACAAACACCATCTCGGCTTGTTCCTGACATGAACAGCGAACCATTCTGCTGTTTACAGTAAGCTGCGTCAATCACAAGGAAAGGAACACACGGCACGTGGTCAGAGGAATAGTCCGTCATTCGTCAGTGCTATCTACCGTGGCAACGACGCATTTCTGGACACATGTTTAGGGTACCCTTTTCCCTCCATTTCCAGTCAGGAATCTGTACCTGCAGTTTGTCGCTTTCATTAATGTTCACGGTGTATAATATTAAGATGAATGCTATTTACGCATAAAGTTAATAGTGTCTGGTAATTCTAAAAAAGCTAATAACTTCTAGTGAATGAGGTTTTTAGATTGCAGTTGGCTTAAAGCAGAAAAAAAAATCTACGACAGGTATTGAAGACGAGGAGAAATGCCCAAATAATGTTCTCTGCACTTTATTTATGATGTTTGAGTTACAGTCGATATATTTGGATATTATTTGTAACTACGTTTTCGACCCAAATCATTGGAAAGGAAATGCGAATAAAACCCATTGGCCATTAGGAATTGCTGTTCCCAGACAATGATGTGGCAGCCGGCGGCACTGCGTCTTCGAAAGGGGAACTTCCCCAGTGCCACTCAACACAAAAAAACACATCAACAGAGCAAATGTATTCCGCTTGTCACTGGTCTCGTGGACTTCTGACAACATTGTAGAGTACGTTTGGAAACCACTGGGTGACAATGAGGCGTTGAGATCAGAAACGGAACGTGTCATCATTTTTGGGGTATATGAGTTACTACTGCAGTTGGTATTTTCACACGATTCATCATCTGTTGGTTCAAAAATGGGACTTGTTCAGTGATTTTCCACTGTCAGAATCAGTGTTGAAATTACGTTTCGTTCAGAAAGAGGACTTGTCACAGAGACAAGTCCGTATACTGCACGAAAGAACGTGAGGCGTGAGGGCAGCACTATAGTAGTTTGCAGTAATCAGCTGTGAGATTTCCAAATGGCTTTGGTGACGGAACTGTCAGACGAGTCCGAAGACGATTTACTTGAATTTAGAAGGAAGAAAAGATGCCCCGAATTGTGGGAGAGGAATGTGACTAAACAAATGAAGGCCAGGGGTTTGGAGTATGCCAATTGGTAAGGCAACATTGTTCCTAGGAGGTAAACAGGTGCAGATTGCACGTAAATGGTCATACAATGTTCATTGTTTGTATTCTCTGTACATGATGTAATATTCTGTAGCAGAGGCAAGTTGTGTAGAAATATTGTACTAAAATGTGAATATAAATTCCTTTCATGGACGCAAAGTTTAAATTTATGTATTAGTTGTAATACAGGAAATCGGTAAAAATATGTTATTCGCCGAATATGTAGGTTAATAATACGCTAATATCTGTTTACAGATGCCGGCGTAAATGTTTTGAGAAGTTCTCATTTAAGGAGAAGGAACTATTGTTGACAGAATTCAACAATATGCCCAACAAAGATGGACAGCCGGCCGCGGTGACCGAGCGGTTCTAGCCGGTGCAGTGCGGAACCACGCGGCTGCTACGGTCGCAGGTTCGAATCCTGCCTCGGGCATGGATGTGTGTGATGTCCGTAGGTTAGTTAGGTTTAAGTAGTTCTGAGTTCTAGGGGCTGATGACCTCAGATGTTAAGTCCAATAATGCTTAGAGCCATTTGAACCATTTTTTGAAAGATGGACAGGATGGCTGCTTGAGTGCTCACATTCTTTCTTTCTTTCCAAAAGCAAGGAGACCACGCCCAAATTCCGTTACCAAACGTGGAAGGACAGCAAATTATTATTATAAGGTAACTGGAATGACGACTGTACTATTATTTTATTAACCGTTTCGTTCCCGAATTATGTACAGCTTTGATCCACGTTTTGTAAAATCTTTAAGGCAAATAGTTAAGCCATATATTTAATAGGGTTAGGGTATTACCATTATGTAGATTTTTGTTTTATGATACTAATTCACTTGTATCTGCAGGTTAAATTTGGCTTCAAGGAAACTATGATATGCAAGAAAGCTTAATTATTGTACTCCATGGCACATCAAAACGCCGAGTGGAGAGACTGTGCCGCTTTTCAGTAGAATGACTGTTGTTTAGATCAAAAAGGGGATATGTCATTTTTATTACCATTTTTATTAGTTGCCTTCATTCTATGATTACAGATTGTTGGTATAACACTGCATTCTTCCTCACGAGTCTGTGGGACTAACTATAAGGTTTGGGAATAACGCTATTTGGAATTATGCAGTTTTTTCAATATATCTCAGAACATCAATTGAGTGAAATATCCCCTTTTTGATCTCAACGCCTCATTTATTGAACTATATGAAAATAAAAACGTAAATTAGTTACAACTACGGCTTGAACATACTTTATTCAACATGTAAACGTCACTACAGATATTCGGATTCAGGTTATGATATGTTCGATATGCCTTCCATCATTGGCGATGATGTAGCTCAGACGAATAGCGAAATTCTGCATGACCCACTGAAGTGTCGAACATCGATGCTGTCAATGACCTCCTGTATGGCTGTTTTCAGCTCAGCAATGATTTTGGAGTTCTTGTTGTACACCTTGTCTTAAATATAGCTCCCCAAAAAGGAGTCCCATGTGTTCAGATCCCGAGAATATGGCGGCCAATCGAGTCTCACGCCAGTGGCTTCTGGTACCCCAGAGTCAGAAAGCGGTCCCCAAAGTGCTCCTCTGGGACATCGAACAGTCTCCTGCTTCGATGGGGTCGAGCTCCGTCTTGCATGAAACACACACACCTTGTGGAAATCGAGGTCACTTTGAATATAGGGATGAAATATTTTATTAAAAATTTTCATACCCTATTGCGCTCCCTTAGGGGTTGAATTTCCTGAAACACTAAAACACGTATTTTTTAAACTTCTAACCGGGAAGTCAAATGCCATTAGTCATAGATGTAATTTTAAAAATCCTGTAGTGATTATTTAGTAATTATTTATTTTCAAAAAAACTTTCACCCACTATTTTACCCGCATAGTGGTTGAATTTACAAAAATACTGAAACAGGTACTGTTTTATTTTCTGATTGAGAAATCAAATAACAGTTTTAGTACTCCTAGCTTCAAAATTTCCTGAATAGTGACATACTTTCAAAAAGCCTTTCATCCCCTGTTTCAACGCCTCAGGAGTGGAATTTCGGACAGTCCCTTCTTAAATGATACCTGCAGTAAAAGATCCATACCCTTTCCAAACTTCAAGTCCCTATCCTTAGCAGTTTGGGGTGGACGTTGATGAGTGAATGAATCAGTCTGAGCCCACTTCAGCCTCTTAGACGTTGAATTTCCAAAAACACGTATTTTTTTAACTCCAACCGAGAAGACAGTCACCAATTTTTAAAGATTTAGCTTTAAAAATGGTTTCACATTGAAATATTTTCATAAAACGTTTCATTCCCCGTTGGGGGATATTAGTATGTTATTACATTACATTACATTTATCGTTTTCCATGGTTCCCTTGGAGAGGAGTCCCTGGGGTGTGGAAAGAGTCAAAGGATTTTTCTAATAGAGAAGCCAATTATAAATTTTGATAGATTTAGGTTCAAAAATGCTTGCACAAAGAAATATTTCCATAATAACTTTCATTCCCCGTTTCACCCCCGTAGGGACTGCATTTCCAAAAACAATGAAATACGTATTTTATCATTTCTAACTGAGAAGCCAAATTTAAGTTTTCATAGGTTTAGCTTCAAAAAACTTTCATAAGAAAACACCTACATAAAAAATCTCAACCCTTATTTCATTTTCAAAAAAAGCTTTCACCCCCATACGGTTAAATTTTCAAAAATGCTGAAATACGTATTTCTTTATTTCTGACGGAAAACTAAACACCTGTTTTAGTAGGTATCCCTTCTAAATTGCAATAATAGCGAATTTTTTTTTAAAAAAACACTTCATCCCCTATTTCACCTACTTAGGGTCGAAATTTCGGAAAATTCCTTCTTAAACTACAGCTACACTATAAGATCCACACCTTCTCCAAATTTCAAGTTATCCTTAGCGGTTTGGGCTGGGCAATGATGAGTGAGTGAGTGAGTGAGTCAGAGAGTACATTGCCTTTTATACACTGAAGTGCCAAAGAAACTGGTACACCTGCCTAATATCGTGTAGAGCCCGCGCGAGCACGCAGATGTGCCGCAACACGACGGGGCATGGACTCGACTAATGTCTGAAGTAGTGCTGGAGGGAATTGACACCATGAATCCCGTAGGGCTGTCCATAAATCCGTAAGATTACGAGGGTGTTGAGGTCTCTTCAGAACAGCAAGTTCCAAGGCATCCCACATGTGCTCAATAATATTCATGGCTGGGGAGTTTGGTGACCAGCGGAAGTGTTTAAACTCAGAAGAGTGTTCCTGGAGCCACACTGTAGCAATACTGGACGCGTGGGGTGTCTCATTGCCCTGCTGGAATTGCCCTACTCCGTCAGAATGCACAATGGACATGAATGTATGCAGGTGGTCAGACAGGATGTTTACGTACGTGTCATCTGTCAGAGTCGTATCTAGACATATCAGGGGTCCCATATCACTCCAGCTGCACACGCTCCACACCATTACAGAGCCTCCACCAGCTTGAACAGTCCCGTGCTGACATGCAGAATCCATGGAATGACGAGGTTGTCTCCATACCAGTGCACGTCCATCCGCTAGATACAATTTGGAACGAGACTCGTCCGACCAGGCAACGTGTTTCCAATGATCAACAGTGCAGTGCAATGTCAGGGTTGACGGGCCCAGGCGAGGTGTAATGTTTTTTGTCGTGCAGTCATCGGCGGTACTCGAGCGGGCCTTCGGCTTCGAAAGCCCCATCGATGATGTTTCGTTGAATGGTTCGCACGCTGAGACTCATTGATGGCCCAGCACTGAAATCTGCAGCAATTTGCAGAAGGGTTGCACTTCTGTCACGTTGACCCGTTCTCTTCAGTCTTCGGTGCTCCCGTTCTTGCAGTTTTTCTTTTATTCCGGCCGCAGCGATGTCGGAGATTTGATGTTTTACCGGATTTCTGACATTATGGTACACTCGTAAAGTGGTCGTACAGGAAAATCCCCACTTCATTGCTACCTCGGAGATGCTGTGTCAAATCGCTCGTGCGCCAGCAATAACACCGCGTTCAAACTCACTTAAATCTTGATAACCTACCATTGTCGCAGCAGTAACCGATCCAACTGCGCCAGACACTTGTCTTTTTTTCACAGGCGTTGCCGATTACAGCGCCATATTCTGCCTGTTGACGTATATCTGTATTTGAATACGCATGCCTATATCAGTTTCTTTTGCGCTTCACTGTGTAATAGCCTGATTACTTATCTGTAGCAGTTTAATGTTAGCATAGGATATGTTGTCCGCCCGGATAGCTGAGTGGTCAGCATGACGGATTGCCGCCCTACGGGCCCGGGTTCGATTCCCGGCTTGGTCGGAGATTTTCTTCTGGGGCTGGGACTGTGTGTTGTGTTGTCTTCGTCATCATTTCATCCCCATCCTGCGCGCAGGTCGCCCAATGTGGCGTCGAATATAATAAGACCTGCACCAAGACGGCCGGACCTGCAACGCAAGGGGCCTCCCGGCCAATGACGCCAAACGCTCATTTCCATTTCCATTGGAGATGTTATTCGGAGACTGGTAGAACTTCGCGGTTACAATATTTTACTATTTTACACGGCGGCGGAGCGGTAAACATCGTTACAAATAACATTAAAGTAAAATCTCTGTAAATAAAAAAGTTAATGTTCATTTGTACAAAATCGTAAATCTCAGAAAGTTCTTTATCGACTGCTTTGAAATTTTGAAACAACATTGCATTCGAATACGCGCGTGCCGGAAAATAATGACTCCGAATTTTTTGTTCCGTTCTCAATCGCTAGTACATGTCATGCGTATTTCTCGGTCGACTTTTCCGCTTCGCTGACGCAAGCTGCAACGTTCTACCACTGGAGGGTTCATATTTCTAGCGTGCGTGGGAAACTGCGTCCTGTAATCGAGTTTCTAACCGAGAAAAGTTCATACTACATACAGACGTGCACGTATTCAAGTATACGAATGCATCGTCGTGTCAAAATTTCAAAGTAATAGGTAAAGAATTTTTGGAGATTTACGACTTTTTACAAACGAACATGTACACCCATATAAGTAAAAGTGTAAATGTTCTTTTGTTCACAGTCTTAATTCTACGAAAGTTCTTCACCGATTCCTTTGAAATTTGAACACGCTGCTGCATTGCATTCAAATGTGGTTCACTTGAATTTGAATACAATGTTGCTTTCCAATATGCGTGTATTTATCTCGAAAAGTTCTTAGCTGGTTTACTTCAAATTTTTACAGAGTGCACGCCACAGAAAACTAAGAGGCCCCCAAAATCTTCGCAAGGATTTTCGGTAGTCTGTTCCTTAAACCGGCCCTGGCAGATGCAGTACGATGCGTCAGAGACATGGTCTTCCCTCTCGGTAGAGCCACGTGGCCACCCGGAAACCGGTCTTCATACGACCGTACATTCTCGCCATCACCGCTGCGAGCAGTCATGTACACTGGCTATACTCTGGCCAAGCCTTTATGTAGTATCGCAGAAGAAAGATCCAGCTTCTTGTAGCACTGTTACGTGACCTCGTTCAAACTCATAGAGATATTGACAGTAGTTAGATGACCTCGTACAAACTCATTGAGACGCTAATAGTAGTGTCTTTGTCGCCTGAAAGGCATACTTGATAACAACTATGTCCAATCTCAAAAGCAACTAACGCTTACGACCGTTACAACGTGTATTTAAAGCTATCCTGATCTGCATCCTCATAGCGGCGCTATTGGCGCCACAGTTAGGCGACTGGCGTGAAACCTGGACGGATATCATTTTTCCACGTAGAAACACGCCGACCAACTTTTGTTTATGTCCCACAATTACTCCTTGCCTTTGCGATTTTTTTATGTCAGTTTATATATAGTAGTGAAACGTTATTAGCAAACAGGAAACTTGTTTTTGTGGCTCATCATCTAATGGTTTGAATATCGTTACAGGATCTGAATTTGCAGCAACAATAAACAAGGCTCAAGATGAGTGAGAGGCAGGAAGAGAAGACTGACAGAGAGGTGAGAGGGAATGGACGTAGAACGGGACAGGAGGACATGTAAATAGAGGTAGGAGTAGGACATAGAAAAGGGGGGAGATGATGGACAGAAAGAGGGTGAGAGAGGGGGGGAGGTGATGGACAGAGAAAGGGACAGAGAGAGAGAGAGAGAGAGAGAGTGTGTGTGTGTGTGTGTGTGTGTGTGTGAGAGAGAGAGAGAGAGAGAGAGAGAGAGAGAGAGGGAGGGAGGGAGGGAGAAGGAGGAGGAGATATGCAAAACGAGGGGGGAAGAAGAGATGGACAGAGACAGGAGGGAGAAGGAGAACGGGACGTATATCCATTTCCCACACATATAAGAAACTTATGCTTTCTCTTTTCTTTCTTTTGATTTAACCAGGCATAGCCACAGCAGCACGTGGTGAGGAGCAACTGGTCAACGCCTAAATATACACTTCGATTTGCCTGTGACATGCAAAACCGCGTTGATCAGCAAAAATGCAGCTCAAACGGCAATGGTTGCATACATTAGAAAAACTGCTGACAATCACATCACTAATAGCCAGAATGGCAAAATATCATCCAGTCTGGACACCCAGCTGGAACTCAGTTATGAAAATCAGTTCTTGTGCCGAACATTGAGGAGGAGTTTGTGGAGAACGGAAGTAGCACATTGTATAGCTCGTTCGTTTCTAAAAGAAAATAAACGTCACATAAGCAACCAAGTGCGTTGTACACCATAGAGGAGTTTATCAGTATCAAAGACTGTATAGCCACAGGTCTAGTTAAAATCAATGTGTGAATCAGTTTTAGGATCCCAAAAATCTAGTTAATAGTATTTGTGTGTTCCGTTTTATTTCATAAACAAATTTGTTTTCTGTACTTTCAAGTTGACTGTTGAAATAATGTATTCAGATTGGAGAATTTTAATGAAATGAAAAATAATAATAAAACTTGAGATTGAATCGAGGAACTTGGGATGCTTTGATGTGTTGAAGGAATTCTGACTTGGTTTCAGATAAGTCGTAAATTTAAGTGCTAGAATGATAGTCATTGTCAAAAGAAATTTGAAATCATTTTCCTTTATAAATTGCTCAACACAACGTTAAGATTCTTCTGCTCTGTGACAGTGAAACTTATATTAGGAAGGGAGGAAAAAAGGTCCTATGAACATGTATCCGGAAATGGACAGTGTGCGTGCAATGACAACAAATCGTTCCGGAACACAGTAGAGAGCTGCATCGCATCCTCGTCACAACAGATATTCAAAGTGGCCGCCATGGGATTGCAGGTGATAGAGGCAGTTGCGGTTGACATGCAGGATACACACAATCGTAGTTTGGCTAACACCGATGGCTGGTCACTTGCCTGGAGCTTGCACTAGGGCTCGTCTCAATAGCTAGTAGAGCACGCCCCTCCAAATCTGGTGTACACAAAGTCCGCTGCCTCCCTGCACGTTCGTCTTTCTGAAAGGACCAATGATCACACAAACGCGTAAAAAGGACTTTAAATGTTGTGTGATGTGGTTGGTGTCTGCGAAGGTACTTTTTTTGGTGTTAATTTTAATTTTAATAACCAACAGCCTCAGCTGCAACGTTTATCTAGATTTACCCAAGTTTCAGTCGGGATAACCCAATCTTCTTCAGAATAAAATTAACTACCGTTTGCCCATAGTGAACATCGTCAAGCTAAAACTAAAATTCGTAAATTATCGTCACACTGTAAAAACTTACCTGAAACTGCCTCGGCCCCACCTCGCGACCGCGACGCGGCAGCCACGAATGCTGAGGCCATTGGTTATTAAAATTCATATTTATACAATTGCTGACAGGGCAGCGAAATGTTGAAAATATTTTTTTTTTTTTGTGTAGCTGTGCTGTCTCTCGATCGTTTCCCTCTGCTTGGCCATACGCAAACACCATCTCCGCTTGTCCACGACATGAATACTGCACCTTTCTGTTGCTTGCAGCACGCTGCGTCAATCACACAGCCTGTAACTCACAAGGAACACAAGGCACAAGGTGAGAGGAACAGAGGAACTGTCATTCGTCAGTGGCATCTACTGTGGCAACGACGCATTTCCAAACACATGTTCATAGGATCTTTCTTCCTCAATTTCCAGTCACGAATCCTATCATGCAGTTTGTCGGTTTTCTTAATGTTCTCCCTATATATGTTTAATTTTGTAGACCGAATACTATCTGTATGAAGGCCTTCCAAAAGCAAATTATGCACATAAAATTTAAAAAAAATGCGTTTTCAGTATGAATGAAAAACACGAGTCTTTTCTAAGATCCAAGAGATCTCTCTCTCCCCCCCCCCTCCCCCCGACAACATCCTGGCTAAGTTCTTGACTCTACTTGTTAAATGTCAATATATTTTCATCATAATGCTTAGTAATTGATCATGTTATGCTTATGTTAGTAAAAGCAACATCTCAGTTGGATGACAACTGATTATTCAATTCGTGGTTTTTTCATATTTACCATACATTTCTTACTACAGAGGCCTAAACTGAACCACTTTGACGCGTTGTCTGTGACATGTTGAGAAGCATAAATAAATGTACTGTGGAATTTTGTGGAACTTAATTACCAGGTTCTCCAACAGGCTAATACGCAGTGAAAACCGTAACTCAATTTTTACTAGTAATTTTTATATCTGGATATCAGTTGTTGTTGACGTGGCTGGCAGCTGCATTCTGGGTACCAGGAATTCATGGCCTCTAGTTTTTGCTAGTATTTTGAAATTTAATAGCTTAAAAACTTGAATAGATTTTGGAATGGAACCTCAACCAAATAACCTGTATATTGTGATCTGTATGTGGAAAAAATGTAAGAGTTGTAGTGTACATAGTGCAGCGAATATTTGTTTTTATCTTACTTACTGAATTACGTGTAATTTTTGTTTTAGGTACGCTGACCTTCCACACTGCTCTAAATAAAAGATCATAACTAATTTTATTCTTTTAATTATGAAGTTGTTGAAAAAGTAAACCGGGAATATTTACCAGTTTCTTATTTTCATTATTTAAAAAAAGTGTTATTTAGAAGTCAATTTTTCTCCTAATAGTTTAAGAACATATGACATGATCCAGCTCTAAATAATACACTACTGATCAATGTGGTACACCGTGTAGGCAAGCACTATATTATTATTCATGCAAAATTTTGTTTTTGTAGAGCTAATGTTCAAATGTGTGTGAATGCCCAAGGGACTAAACTGCTGAGGTCATTGTTCCCTAGTCCTACACGCTACTTAAACCAACTTAAACTAACCTACGCTTAGAACAACACACACACCCATGCCCGAAGGAGGACACGAACCTCTGGCGCAATCAGTGACATGGCGCCTCTAACAGCCCGGCTACTCCGCGTGGCTGTAGCGTTAATATCGGATGAGATAATAATAAATACGTAAAACGTTGATTACGGTGAATTGAAACTGAAGATTTACATGTCATTTTCTTCTCAGTGATAACACGTCAAAACATTCCAACGCCATAATCTTGTTGATTCTTCTTTACTCTTTCTTTCTTTTCCTCGTTATTCTAGCCTTCTTTGTTTTGCTATCAGCAGCTTCTCCAGCTTCAGTGACACGTTGCTTGTGCGTTCGTAACAGCCCACTTTTCACGATGTCCTCAGTTTACACGCGTAATCCGCTCGTTGTTTTTAATCTGGTTAGTACTCTATCATTAAAACATATTATGACGTCCATAACACCAACGTGAAAAGATGACGTGGCAACAAAAACAGTTTTTGGCAACCGTGAACTCAAGTACACTACTGTATCGACAGAAAGATACTGCAATAAATACCTGTTCATAGTACAGTTAATACATTCATCAAGGGCATTGCACGAACGAGTTGATATGGAAAGAGCGGCGCCAAAATTAAATAACGAGATGTTGTACACATGGGTGTCCATACCAATGGACAACAGTGGCCGCCCCCCCTCTCCCCCCTTTTTCTCAGAGGAAGGAAATATATGTATGTATATGATGATGATGAGGTTCCATACCCCGAGGAGCGTAGGGGATGATGCGGGAGACCCGTACCGCCGACTGGGTTCAAATGGTTCAAATGGCTCTGAGCACTATGGGACTTAATGTCTGAGGTCATCAGTCCCCTAGAACTACTTAAACCTAAGTAACCTAAGAGGATTACACACATCCATGCCCGAAGCAGGATTCGAACCTGCGACTGTAGCGGTCGCGCGGTTCCAGACTGAAGCGCCTAGAACCGCTCGGCCACAGCGGCCGGCGCCCAGTAGGCAAGGTCAGAGCGGAGATGTTTTGCCATTGCCTTCCTCCGACCGTAATGGGGATGAATAATGATGATGAAGACGACACAACACTCAGTCATCTCTAGGCAGGGAAAATCCCCGACTGCGCCGGGAATCGAACCCAGGACACCGTGCGCGGGAAGCGAGAACGCTACACAATACTTAAGAACTGTACAGATATCATACATATGTCATTTTGAAGAGAAACCCCGAAAGTTTTTTTTTTTTCATGTACACCGCCACAGTGTAGTTTGGTAATTTGCCGATAGTCAGCCCTAGCCGCAAATATGGCGAGTTCAGGTGCAGAACGAGCTTTCTGTGTGTTGGAGTTCGACAAAAACGAGTGTGCTATAGCTATTCAACGGATGTTTAGAACCAAGTACGGCAAGAAGCCACCAACAAGGAAGGCCATTTACCACTGGCACAACAAATTCGCCCGGCAAAGAGAAGTGGACGTCCAAGTGTGAGTGCAGTGAATGTGGAGCGCATACTAGAGACGTTCTTAAGGAGCTCAAAGAAATCGGTGCGTCGTGCATCCCGCGAACTCGAAATGGCTCCAATGACAGTGTGGAAAGTCCTGCGACAGAAGCTGTCTATGAAACCATTCAAATTGGAGCTAGTGCAGAAGCTCAGTCACGACGACAAAGACAAGCGTTTTGACATCTTCAACTTTTGTGGTCCTGTCCTCCTCAGTTGCGCGTAATACTACAGTATATTGATAATTTTCACTTATGGACCGTCTGACAGCAACTGAATAAAACACAATTTTAGTGCCATACGCGTTTCGCCTTTATTTTCTGCAAGGCATCATCAGTGGCAGGTTGCGTAGACAGTTTCTTACATATTACGCTCCTGTTGCATTTTTGGTGTTGTTCTTCTTCCTATGAGCGCCAATTTGCTGTTTTTTCCGCATTCCACAGCACTATGCACTGAACGCTTGTTTTTGTTTTTGTTAAAACAAGCGTTCAGTGCATAGTGCTGTGGAATGCGGAAAAAACAGCAAATTGGCGCTCATAGGAAGAAGAACAACACCAAAAATGCAACAGGAGCGTAATATGTAAGAAACTGTCTACGCAACCTGCCACTGATGATGCCTTGCAGAAAATAAAGGCGAAACGCGTATGGCACTAAAATTGTGTTTTATTCAGTTGCTGTCAGACGGTCCATAAGTGAAAATTATCAATATACCGTAGTACAAGCGTTTTGAGTTTTGTTCGCAGTTGCAACAATTGAATGATGATGGGGATGGCGGTGTTGATCGCTTGATTCTTTTCGACGAAGCCACTTTTCACACTAATAGGAAAGTGAACAGGCACAATTGTCGAATTTGGGATACAAAGCATCCACAAGGATGCGTTGAATTTGAGAGTGATTCCCCAAAGGTAAATGTTTTTTGTGCCTTGTCACGTCGAAAACTGTACGGGCCATTCTTCTTCGCCGAGATCCCTGTCACTGGATATTCCTACTTGGACATCTTTCGGCAATGGTTGATGACTCAAATGCAGTCGGACTCTCCGTTCATCTTTCAGCAGGATGGGTCTCCACCCAATTTTCATCGTAAAGTTCGTGGGCACCTGAACACGGAGCTGCCGCATCGATGGATCGGCCGTGCTACAGAAGGAGACAGCTGTTTCATAAAATGGCCCCCCCGGTCACCAGATCTCACACTGTATGACTTTTTTCTGTGGGGACAGATTAAAGATCTGATGTATGTATCGTCTATACCGCATGATTTAGCAGAGCTCCGGGAGAGAATACGGGAAGCGACTGCCACAGTCGGCGATACCATGCTGGGACGGGTATGGCAAGAATTCGATTGCTGTATTGACGTCTGCAGTGTCACTCAAGGCTGGCATATGGAATGTTTGTTTAAAAAAAAAACTTTCAGAGTTTCTCTTCAAAATGCAATATATATGACATCTGTACAATGTTTAGTTCTTGTGCAACAAATAATTGAAATTGTTCCCGAACTTTATGTACACCCTGTATAAGACCCCAGGTCTGGGCAGCCCACTAAAAATTACTGTATAGGCGCCCTTGAATGTAGGCAAGATTTTGAGTGTGACAGTAGTATGACAGCTACGCATCGAAGCGCCGCGTCTGCTTTAGAAAGGCATTTAAACACGAAAATGATGAGGTACTATGCATGCAGCTTAGGTTATACGACAACACTGGCTTGCGCCACTCGTTGCGTGAAACGAGTTGCACGCAGACGGTTTCGTATGTCTGTATGTCTGTAGACATGGCGCCACCAGTGTAAACTTCAGTTTCGTTGTTTTATGAGTGCCGTAGTCATGAGTAAAATGAAAGTTTTGGCAGCTGTACAACCTCTAGCGGAGTTAATGCTGATTTGCAAGCAATCGCAACACAAGACAAAAAAAGGTCGCTTTGGGTCCGTGAATGAATAAAGAAACGACGTCAGCTCTGTTGCTCATCGACCTTCCTGAAAGAAATTGAGTTGTACTAGAAGACACTAGAAATTATTTTAAGAATCTGTACTACAACTTGTTAATGGGAAGTTCTGCTGAGACGTTTTAAATAACTTAATATTGAATAAAGAATTCATCTCTCCAGGTTTCTGCAGCCTTTTCTACTGTTAACTATTTTTGTTAAAAAAGAAATGGCAAACTCGAACCAAGGAACTCTAGTTTTGTACATTTGGACTGTTCCGCAGCCAGATGTTTTGCTTGTCTGCATTTTTCTTAATTCATTTCTATATGTACTCAGAATTGAATGAATTTTGCTCTGCATCTCAGATATTGTCTACCAATCCATATACAGACCGCATAGGCCGGCCGATGTGGCCGAACGGTTCTAGGCGCTTCAGTCTGGAACCGCGCGACCGCTACTGTCGCAGGTTCGGATCCTGTCTCGTGCATGGATGTGTGTGATGTCCTTAGGTTAGTTAGGTTTAAGTAGTTCTAAGTTCTAGGGGACTGATGACCTCAGATGTTAAGTCCGATAGTGCTCAGAGCCATTTGAACCATTTTTCAGATCGCGTATGACAGCCTCAAGCGCAGCAATGCGTGGCTGCTTTCTCTCTCTCTCTCTCTCTCTCTCTTTTTTTTTTGAGTTATCGTCATTATTAAAACCCCAAAAACACACATGCATTACTTTGACACTCAAAACGTTAACAATTTGCTACGTTCCTCGCTTCATGTTTCAGTTTGTTTATTGTCTACCGACACACCGAAGCTCAATACTCAGGCAACTACGCCAAAGTCGGTTCACGTGGAAAATGTTTATAGTTTCCCCGAGTTGCGCAAAAGCGCCGCGTATGCACCGTGGCCGTTAGCACAGTTGCGAGCGATCTAGTGTGGTCGTGCAAACTAGGCTTAACCCTGTGGTACATGAATTTCACTGCAGTGGACAACTTTTAATGGTCAATTCTCTGGCGTTTTCAATCAGTCATTAGGCTGAAAATGCATGCAGAACACAAGACCAGTGTGGAGTGCCCACTGCAGTGAACTGAGTGCATTTGCAGCCTCAGGGCTGATTGAAAATGCCAAAGAAACGACCATTAATAGTTGTCCACTAGAGTAGACACTATGCGCCACAGGGTTAAAGTATATATTTTTCGAATCAGGAAGAATCACAGAATTATATTAATCACAAAAAATCGTTTTTTGGGCCCTAATGACGTCCAGATCCTCTAAAAGGAAGTGCAGCGCTCCTCAAAGTCGACGACAAACGGGCAGCTGCAGTTTATCTCCAAGCGACAGGCCGGGAAGGTAAGCGCGCGAAGTGGCGTATTGATGACACTGAGAGGGGGGAGGGGCTGTTACATAAACTGTGCTGACGTGCGCTGATTGGGAGAGCCCGCAGCGACGCTAGGTGGCAGGCCGGAAACCGGCCGGCGGCGCATCCGGGCCGTGAGCCGGCCGTCCCGCTGGCACACTTGCCGCCGGCGCATGCGCACCGCGCGCCGAACGGGGTCACCCGCTTTCCACGCGCCTCGCTGCCTCCCGTCGTTCGCTAGCTTCCTTCCTTCCGTACCTCTGCCTCTCGGGCAAAGTTACGCCGCTGTGACTGCCATCCTGCGTTTGAAGTTAGCAATGCAGAGATAAGTGCCCATCGTGAGCGCACGGATGTTCCCGCTGCCTCAATTTTTCAATGTCACTTCAATTAGCCCATTCGGCATCCACGGACAAGTGTATATGCAAACGAATAACGGAAAGCAGTCAAGCTTGCGGTTCGTGGAAGGTTCCAAACTCCAGCGTACCGGTAAATCAGTCTCTTTAGGTGAACACATCGGCCATCTATTTCATTTCGCTAGCCTCTCGATCCTCTGAAGTGAAATTTTTTACACCTTATCCGAGTGTACGCGTTGTGGTCTTCAGTCCTGAGACTGGTTTGATGCAGCTCTCCATGCTACTCTATCCTGTGAAAGCTGCTCCATCTCCCAGTACGTACTGCAGCCTACATCCTTCTGAATCTGCATAGTGTATTCATCTCTTGGTCTCCCTCTAGATTTTTACCCCCCCGTGCTGCCCTCCAACACTAAATTGGTGATCCCTTTATGCCTCAGAATATGTCCTACCAACCCATCCCTTCTTCTAGTCAAGTTGTTCCACAAATTTCTCTTCCCCCAAAATCTATTCAATACTTCCTCATTAGTTATGTGATCTACCCACCTAATCTTCAGCATCGTTCTGTAGCACCACATTTCGAAAGCTCCTATTCTCTTTTTGTCTAAACTATTTATCGTCCACGTTTCACTTCCATACATGGCTACACTCCATACAAATACTTTCAGAAAAGCCTTCCTGACACTTATATTTATACTCGATGTTGACAAATTTCTCTTCTTCAGAAACGCTTTCATTGCCAGTCTACATTTTATATCCGCTCTACTTCGACCATCATCAGTTATTTTGCCCCCCAAATAGCAAAACTCCTTTACTACTTTAAGTGTCTCATTGCCTAATGTAATTCCCTCAGCATCAACCGACTTAATTTGACTACATTCCATTATCCTCGTTTTACTTTTGTTGATGTTCATCTTATATCCTCCTTTCAAGACACTGTTCATTCCGTTCAACTGCTCTTCCAAGTACTTTGCTGTCTCTGGCAGAATTACAATGTCATCGGCAAACCTCAAAGTTTTTATTCCTTCTCCCTGGATTTTAATACCAACTCCAAATTTTTCTTTTGTTTCCTTATCTGCTTGCTCAATATACAGATTTAATAACATCGGGAAGAGGCTACAACCCTGTCTCACTCCCTTCCCAACCACTGCTTCCCTTTCATGCGCCTCGACTCTAATAACTTCCATCTGCTTTCTGTACAAATTGTAAATAGCCTTTCGCTCCCTGTATTTTACCCCTGCCACCTTTAGAATTAGCAAGAGAGTATTCCAGTCAACATTGTCAAAAGCTTTCTCTAAGTCTACAAATGCTAGAAACGTAGGTCTGCCTTTCCTTAATCTTTCTTCTAAGATAAGTCGTAAGGTCAGTATTGCCTCACGTGTTCCAACATTTCTGCGGAATCCAAACTGATCTTCCCTGAGGTCGGATTTTACCAGTTTTTCCATTCGTCTGTAAATAATTCGCGTTAGTATTTTGCAGCTGTGACTTATTAAACTGATAGTTCGGTAATTTTCACATCTGTCAACACCTGCTTTCTTTGGGATTGGAATTATTATATTCTTCTTGAAGTTTGAGGGTATTTCGCCTTTCTCGTACATCTTGCTCACCAGATGGTAGAGTTTTGTCAGGACTGGTTCTCCCAAGGCTGTCAGTAGTTCTAATGGGATGTTGCCTACTCCCGGGGCCTTGTTTCGACTCAGGTCTTTCAGTGCTACGTCAAACTCTTCACGCAGTATAGTATCTCCAATTACATCTTCATCTACATCCTCTTCCGTTTCAATAATATTGTCCTCAAGTACGTTGCCCTTGTATAGACCCTCTATATACTGCTTCCACCTTTCTGCTTCCCCCTCTTTGCTTAGAACTGGGTTTCCATCTGAGCTCTTGATATTCATACAAGTGGCTCTCTTTTCTCCAAAGGTCTCTTTAATTTTCCTGTAGGCTGTATCTATCTTACACCCAGTGAGATAAGCCTCTACATCCTTACATTTGTCCTCTAGCCGTGCCTGCTTAGCCATTTTGCACTTCCTGTCGATCTCATTTTTGAGACGTTTGTATTCCTTTTTGCCTGCTTCATTTACTGCATTTTTATATTTTCTCCTTTCATCAATTAAATTCAATATTTCTTCTGTTACCCAAGGATTTCTACTAGCCCTCGTCTTTTTACCTACTTGATCCCCTGCTGTCTTCACTACTTCATCCCTCAGAGCTACCCATTCGTCTTCTACTGTATTTCTTCCCCCCATTCCTGTCAATTGTTCCCTTATGCTCTCCCTGAAACTCTGTACAACCTCTGGTTCTTTCAGTTTATCCAGGTCCCATCTCCTTAAATTCCCACCTTTTTGCAGTTTCTTCAGTTTTAATCTACAGTTCATAACCAATAGATTGTGGTCAGAGTCCATATCTGCCCCTGGAAATGTCCTACAATTTGAAACCTGGTTCCTAAATCTCTGTCTTACCATTATATAATCTGTCTGACACCTTTTAGTGTCTCCAGGATTCTTCATTATATATACCACCTTCTTTTATGATTCTTGAACCAAGTGTTAGCTATGATTAAGTTATGCTCTGTGCAAAATTCTACCAGACGGCTTCCTCTTTCATTTCTTAGCCCCAATCCATATTCACCTACTATGTTTCCTTCTCTCCTTTTTCCTACTGTCGTTTTCCAGTCACCCATGACTATTAAATTTTCGTCTCTCTTCACCACCTGAATAATTTCTTTTATCTCATCATACATTTCTTCAATTTCTTCGTCATCTGCAGATCTAGTTGGCATATAAACTTGTACTACTGTAGTAGGCATCGGCTTCGTGTCTATCTTGGCCACTATAATACGTTCACTATGCTGTTTGTAGTAGCTTACCCGCACTCCTATTTTTTTATTCATTATTAAACCTACTCCTGCATTACCCCTATTTGATTTTGTATTTATAACCCTGTATTCACCTGACCAGAAGTCTTGTTCCTCCTGCCACCGAACTTCACTAATTCCCCCTATATCTAACTTCAACCTATCCATTTCCCTTTTTAAATTTTCTAACCTACCTGCCCGATTAAGGGATCTGACATTCCACGCTCCGATCCGTTGAACGCCAGTTTTCTTTCTCCTGATAACGACGTCCTCTTGAGTAGTCCCTGCCCGGAGATCCGAATGGGGGACTATTTTACCTCCGGAATATTTTACCCAAGAGGACGCCATCATCATTTAACTATGCAGTAAAGCTGCATGCCCTCGGGAAAAATTACGGCTGTAGTTTCCCCTTGCTTTCAGCCGTTCGCAGTACCAAAACAGCAAAGCCGTTTTGGTTAGTGTTACAACGCCAGATCGATCAATCATCCAGACTGTTGCCCTTGCAACTACTGAAAAGGCTGTTGCCCCTCTTCAGGAACCACACGTTTGTCTGGCCTCTCAACAGATACCCCTCCGTTGTGGTTGCACCTACGGTACGGCTATCTGTATCGTTGAGGCACGCAAGCCTCCCCACCAACGGCAAGGCCCATGGTTCATGGGGGGAGGAGGTATGACTGTAGTCTTCTTAATAGATGAACTTTAATAAAAGTACGGACATAACGGTCAGATTTGCGTTCCTTTCGGGCCTGTATTCTGTGCTATGAGACTTGTTTTACTTTTGATACTACAAATTACTGTTATATCAGCTATCTCCTTTCAGTAATTAAAGCGGAGCAAGATACGCGGAAACTTCACCTGGGGCCGCGTATGATTTTAGTTTTGGTACATAGCGATTTTATGTAAGGGTTCGTCCCTTAACTTTCGAAGAAAAAGCTTAAATTTGGTATTTTTCGTATACTAGCGGGCGTGTTGCTCTGCCGTTTGCCGGGTAAGCCGTTATGGAACCGGAACTGGCGTTGAGAATCTATTGGCAATTAAATCCTTTGACGCCGGCGATAGCCGCACGTTGTAGTTTCCCGCGGTACGGAATCGCACGTGCCAGCGCGTTCCGCTGTATACAGAGATGATGTGTCAACAAACGGATTCACGACGCTTTCTGCTTTTAAGTCTGAGCTTTGGAACAGCACTGGCTAATTTAGAATCACGTACTTCTGTCAATTATACCATATACTTAGTTTTCACATGATATCTAAGACGTAAGATATAAGATGCAAATTGTAAAAGTTCAAAGATCGTACACAAAAATACATATGCAGTATAATGAGACTGAACTACAGAAACACGAACACACAACATTGATAAAAAGTGTCCTTTGGGTAGACGAGGTTCGAGGAAACACTTCCGAGGCTCCTCTCCCGCTTATGACGCGGGCATATGGGCAAAGTAATTATAGAAACAAATACTAACATTATATCTGATACACAGTCTACATAGAGCTGGCCTCACGACGTACATACATATGTAGTAGTAAAATTATCAGAACAGAACATGCTAATGTAGGTGAGACAGGCTCGAGATGTTTACCGAAGCCCTCCCACTGGAAATACCCGAGTAAAGGGACTTCTTTTACTATCTATCTTTTACTATCTATCTTTTACTATCTAAATCTTATCAAAATGTACTTTATTTATCCCATTTGTGTTTTCGTAGTTAACAATGCAATTATGTGAAAGAGAAGCAAAATAACAGAGAATCTGCAGAAAAAGACGAAGACTATCTCTGCAGCTTTGTTACTTAGTTTTTAGTAAAAAACGACTTAGCATAGTTAACAAGGCTGTGGGTCACTCTGTAACGTTAGTAAATATATAAATAATATATCAGAGGTGAGTAAATGTTACTACACCTCCATTATGGAAAGCAACATCCAGCTATGCCAAGACTGCCGTCAATTAAATTGCTGACCCTGGACAAAGAATTCGAAAAACCCTGACATTATGGTCAAATCAGATACAGTTTGTCGACTATAAGTTGACCGATTAAAAATTAGAGCATGACGCGTTGAAAACTCTTAGCGTGTATAAATGATACAAACTTACTGAAGTCGGTGTACGGCAGTGTCGAGATATTTTGTTTGCGGAACGGACGTGTGGAGTGAAACATATCTACAGCTGCACAATTGGCTTGCATGCGCGAGACAGCGGTGCGGTGCATGCGATCGTCGATTGTCGGCGGCTTCTCATTGCCCTCATTAGAGAAGTATGGAAAACGTATGTATAGGAGAGCGACTTCTTTTCCCGTATAAAACTAACGAAACTACCCACGCGGCAGCCCTCATTTAGAGAAATTTAACCAATATTTATTAAAAATCTATTTCCAGTCAATTGAATTTCTCCGGATACAAAAAATGGTCCTGGTTTACCCGGGACAACTGTCTAAAACCCCACAGGACGACCCCGAACACCTTCAAAACTAAGACACACCTGGGAATCGCGGACGGATGGCAGCGCTAAGCTGTGCTCAACACTAAAAAAGTTTTTATATACACTGAAAGAGCCAAAGAAACTGGTACACCTGCCTAATATTGTGTAAGGCCTCCACGAGCACGCAGAATTGCCGCAACACGACGTGGATGGACTCGACTAATGTCTGAAGTAGTGCTGGACGGAACTGACACCATTAATCCTGCAGGGCTGTCCATAAATCCGTAAGAGTACGAGCGTGGAGATCTCTTCTGAACAGCATGTTGCAGGGCAGCCCAGATATGCTCAATAATGTTTACGTCTGGGGAATTTGGTGACCAGCGGCAGTGTTCCTGGAGCCACTCTGCAGCAATTCTGAACGTGTGGGGGGTCGCATTGTCCTGCTGGAATTGCCCAAGACCGTCGAAATGCGCAATGGACATGGTTGGATGCAGGTGATAAGACAGAATTCTTACGTACTTGTCACGTGTCAGAGTCGTATCTAGACGTATCAGGGGTCCCATATCACTCCAACTGCACACTACCCACACCATTACAGAGCCTCCACCAGCTCGAATATTCCCCTGCTGACATGCAAGGTCTATGGACTCATGAGGTTGTTTCCATACCTGTACACGTCCATCCGCTCGATACAATTTGAAACGAGACTCGTCCAACCAGGCAACATGCTTCCAGTCATCAACAGTTCAATGTCGTCGTTGACGGGCACCGGGCGAGTCGTAATGCTTTTTGTCGCGCAGTCATCAAGGGTATGCGAGTGGGCCTACGGCTCCGAAAACCCATATCGATTATGTTTCGTTGAATGGTTTGCATGTTGACACTTGTTGATGGCCCAGCATTGAAATCTGCAGCAATTTGCGGAAGGGCTGCAGTTCTGTCACATTTATTGATTTTCTTTAGTTGTCGTTGGTCCCGTTCATGCAGGATCTTTTTCCAGCGGCAGCGTTGTGGGAGATTTGATGTTTTACCGGATTCCTCACGTTCACGGTACCCTCGTGAAATTATCGTACGGGAAAATCCCCACTTTGTCGCTACCTCGGAGACGCTGTGTCCCATCGCTCGTGCACCGACTATAACACCACGTTCGGATTCACTTTAATCTTGATAACCTGCCATTGTAGTAGCAGTAACCGATCTAACAACTGCACCAGACACTTCTCGTCTTGCCGACCGCAGCGCCGTATTCTGCCTGTTTACACATCTCTGTATTTGAATACGCACGCCTATACCAGTTTCTTTGGTGCTTCAGTGTATTATGTGAAGGTTAGATGGGTCACAATTAGGATTTTTAATAGTATTCACTTTTAATTTATATACCTATCATTACGCTATTACACAATCTATTGTAGCAATAATTTTATTATTTCATTTTATAATCAATAGGCAGTATAGAAAAAGATGAAAAGTTAGGTAAAATGTGATCGTAATTATCATTTCAATAAAGGCTTGTTCATACATTACTTCACTCAAAATACACCGTCAGAAAATGAAGAAATAAAAGGATGGAAAGTACTGATACTTTGATTGGCTGGGTTACTTTTTTATAACTCCACGTTGACAATACTGATTAAATCAAAAATATTATTTTGTCTTGTAGTTAGCTCACGCCATCGTTGGTGACGGGTCTCGTGTTTAAAGGGTTAAGGGGTGGACTAAATATGAACATCATACTACGCTACATTCTAGAGTGTGTGGTTGTGACAGGTAATCGTAAAGTGCTCTTGGTGTTGTGTTTTCCATAGTCACATTTGTATACCTGCCTTCTGCATACACCCTCTAGGTGCTGCGAATAGCTCGTAAGGAATTGGGTTATGATATTGTGGGTAACTCTCCTGAGGCATTTCTGGATGTTAATGAAGGTGGCATTCCACTGAGGGTACCTTTGCTGTCCCAATCGCTCTCCCATTATGACAATGGCAAGTTTTCAAGATGTTCGTTTTCTACACTCCTGGAAATGGAAAAAAGAACACATTGACACCGGTGTGTCAGACCCACCATACTTGCTCCGGACACTGCGAGGGGGCTGTACAAGCAATGATCACACGCACGGCACAGCGGACACACCAGGAACCGCGGTGTTGGCCGTCGAATGGCGCTAGCTGCGCAGCATTTGTGCACCGCCGCCGTCAGTGTCAGCCAGTTTGCCGTGGCATACGGAGCTCCATCGCAGTCTTTAACACTGGTAGCATGCCGCGACAGCGTGGACGTGAACCGTATGTGCAGTTGACGGACTTTGAGCGAGGGCGTATAGTGGGCATGCGGGAGGCCGGGTGGACGTACCGCCGAATTGCTCAACACGTGGGGCGTGAGGTCTCCACAGTACATCGATGTTGTCGCCAGTGGTCGGCGGAAGGTGCACGTGCCCGTCGACCTGGGACCGGACCGCAGCGACGCACGGATGCACGCCAAGACCGTAGGATCCTACGCAGTGCCGTAGGGGACCGCACCGCCACTTCCCAGCAAATTAGGGACACTGTTGCTCCTGGGGTATCGGCGAGGACCATTCGCAACCGTCTCCATGAAGCTGGGCTACGGTCCCGCACACCGTTAGGCCGTCTTCCGCTTACGCCCCAACATCGTGCAGCCCGCCTCCAGTGGTGTCGCGACAGGCGTGAATGGAGGGACGAATGGAGACGTGTCGTCTTCAGCGATGAGAGTCGCTTCTGCCTTGGTGCCAATGATGGTCGTATGCGTGTTTGGCGCCGTGCAGGTGAGCGCCACAATCAGGACTGCATACGACCGAGGCACACAGGGCCAACACCCGGCATCATGGTGTGGGGAGCGATCTCCTAAACTGGCCGTACACCACTGGTGATCGTCGAGGGGACACTGAATAGTGCACGGTACAGCCAAACCGTCATCGAACCCATCGTTCTACCATTCCTAGACCGGCAAGGGAACTTGCTGTTCCAACAGGACAATGCACGTCCGCATGTATCCCGTGCCACCCAACGTGCTCTAGAAGGTGTAAGTCAACTACCCTGGCCAGCAAGATCTCCGGATCTGTCCCCCATTGAGCATGTTTGGGACTGGATGAAGCGTCGTCTCACGCGGTCTGCACGTCCAGCACGAACGCTGGTCCAACTGAGGCGCCAGGTGGAAATGTCATGGCAAGCCGTTCCACAGGACTACATCCAGCAAGTCTACGATCGTCTCCATGGGAGAATAGCAGCCTGCATTGCTGCGAAAGGTGGATATACACTGTACTAGTGCCGACATTGTGCATGCTCTGTTGCCTGTGTCTATGTGCCTGTGGTTCTGTCAGTGTGATCATGTGATGTATCTGACCCCAGGAATGTGTCAATAAAGTTTCCCCTTCCTGGGACAATGAATTCACGGTGTTCTTATTTCAATTTCCAGGAGTGTAGTACACTGTTGATGAAGTCTTGATCTTAGTAGAGACTGAACAACTTCGAGTTCAGTTTTTTGCTCCGCTTTGGGCGAAGAGGCCAATCTGTCTGAAAGTGTTTTAGATTACGTGCTTATAAAAATAGTACACCGATTACATGATATCCTGTCAACGATACTGGAAGCAGATTTTGTTACGAAAGCTCAGCGCGAAGCACGAATGGAACTGAAATGCCTTGCGAACGAAGAGCTCTGCTACTTACACACAACATCGAATTTTATCGCGTAAACCAAACGTCTTGTTAACAAATAGATCCTGGAATCTCCCGTAGCTGTTAAATAACACACACTGGCAGGAAGCCGGGACAGAACGTGAGGCTTGAGTGTCAACAGTTCGTCAGTGTGTCTAATACCCTGGACCGCGCTCTGTGGCAACATCTTTTCATGCGATTGTCGAGAATTGTTCACTACGACATTCGGGTCTTGCTTCTTCCTGTATACTTTTGTCTCTCTACAACAGCTGATTTTTTTCATAATGGACCATAAACTGTAAGAAGAAAGAAGACGTAGTAGGCACAATGTTTGTAGATTTGCATTGTTATTAAGGAATGACGGTTAATTGGACATGTTTATAATGCTCTCGTGTCTCGAAAGTCATTATCCGTCTCCTATACTTTTTATGAAACAGTATAACGCTTCCGTGACGCTTTTATTTTACTAGTGGTCTGGATTTGTAGACAGAACGATTATTCTATTTCAGGTGCTCCTTTCGGTCGCAACTATGTAAGAACGTCACAACGATATAAGAACGACTGACCGTGGTAATATGCGAGACCAACATACTCTAAAATTAAAGATTAATTGCAGGGAGAAGTAGTATAAGACAGGTACTACCATTGACAACCATCAATGGTGGAATTTAATTTGGTGGTTGGGATTGCATTTCGTAATCGAGTAGTCACAGATTACATCAATTACTAAACGGTTGAGAGAAAGGAAGTAAGTTTTGGACTTAATGTCACGCAGACGTTCGGGTCATTAGAGATGGGGGTAAGCTCGGATTTGGAAAGGATGGGGAATTAAATTGGCTGTGTTATTTCACTGGAACCATTCCGGCATTCGCCTTAAGCGATTTGGGGAAATTATAGGAAAGTTAAATGGACGGACCGGGATTTGAACCGCCGTTTTCCCGAATGTGAGTCCAGTGTCTTACTGCTGCGTCAACTGTCTCAATATTGGCTGTATGAGTTTACTTGTTAGAAACCAAGAGAGAAAGAGAGAGAGAGAGAGAGAGAGAGAGGGGGGGGGGGGGACGTGGCAGGAAAGGTTTCAGCGATTCTGCAGAGGGTTGGGTCCCCATGGAAATTAGGGTCCGTCACGTTTGGTGAAGTTAAAAAATGTGATGCGTACAATGGCTAATTCAAAATGCATGTCATCACACCTCCATGTCACATCTTATCAAATGGAGGTGGGTTCACAGCACTCAGAACGTTACAGCACGTCACTTCGCACAGTCAAATACTTCACGGTGAAAGTGAGGTTATGAGAGACTGTCTGGTTTAGCAAAAGTCAGCATATAACATCACCTTTAAGAAACGATCATCAGTAATAGTTGAATTAATAAACAGCAAAAATAAAATTAATAATGGTTGTTGCTGGCAAAGCTAATGCGCTAAATTTTACACACACGATAGGAAAATTGTCGTGTAAGCATTATAGAACATAAACATTTTTTCACACGAGAAGATACATCTACCTCGATATCTATTTCCGCAAACCATCTGACGGTGTGTGGCGAAGGGTATTTCTGATACCATTAACTGATCCCCTTTTTCCTGTTCCATTCGCAAATGGCACGTGGGAACAGCGATCGTTATTAAACTCTGTATTAACTCTATTTTCTCGAATTTTCTCGTTGTGGACATTACGCGAGATGTATGTGGCGAGAAGTAATATGTTGTCCGGCTTTTCTCGGAAAGTACTGTCTCGAAATTTCAACAGTAATTCTCTCCGTGATGCACAACGCATCTCTTGCAGCGTCTGCCACTTGTGTTTTTGAGCATCTCTGCAATGCTCTCGCGGCGGTTAATAGATTCTGTGAAGATACATGCCGCTCTTCGTTGGATCTTCTCACCTCTTCTATCAGTCCTACCTGTTAAGGGTCTGAAGCTTATAAACAGTACTCGAACAAGCCTCTTGTAAGCTACTTGTTTAGTAGTTCAATCTCAGTCCGGCATCTGATTTTCCTACTATTTGTTTTATGTTGTCATTTCACTTAAGGTCGGTCCGGATAGATACTCCTTGATGTTTTACGGTACTTACTTGTTGCACCAATTTTTCATCTATAGTGTATTTATACAGTAGTGAATTTCTTTTGCTATGTATGCGCAAAAACGTCATAATACATGTACATAGAACATGATCCACAATTGTACAAAATATTGATGACAACGATATAGACCTTTAATTGTGGGCATCTGTCCTACGATCCTTCTTGAAAACGGGAATGACCTGCGCTTTTCCTATTGCTAGGTACCTCTCGTTGCTCCAGCGACCTACGATAAACTTCTGCTAGAAGGGGAGCAAATTATTTCACATAATCTCTGTAGAATATTACAGGTGAATATTACAGGTATCTCATCTGATCCTAATTCCTTTCCACTACAAAGCGATTGTCGTTGTTTTCCTGTCCCTCGATTAGCTATCTCAATGTCTTTCACTTCGAAGTTCGTACGATGAGTGAAAGGAGGAACCGTATTACAATTTTTTCCTGCAAAACAAATTTCGGAAAACCATATTCAGTCTTTTAGCCTTCTCTCTGTCATTTTCAATTTCGGTGCCATTGTGGTCACTAAGTGACTGAATAGATGGTTTCAAACAACTTACTGATTATAGTAGGGTTTTTAGTCAGATCTGTTGACAAAATTTTACTTTCAGAGTCACTAAATACTTCTCTCATTGCTCTCTTTACGCTCGTTTTCGATTCGTTCGGCTTTTATTTGTCATTTATGTTTTGACTTCTCTTGAATCTGTGATGAGGCTCTCTTTTTTTACCCATCAGTTTTCTAAGTGGCTATGAAACCACGGGAGATCCTTCCCTTCTCTTAAAATACTGGTCGGAACATACTCGTTTAAGGCATATTGAACGATGCTTTCCAATTTTTCACTTTTGTGCTCCACATCTTCGTCCCAAATATTGGTTATTTGATGTTGACTACTTAGATACTCTGATGTTTGGACCCAGTCACTCTTGCAAAATAAAATTATTTTCCTACTTTTCTCAACATTGCCTGTAATACCCATAGTCATAGATGCTATAACACGCTTATGATCACTGATACCCTCCTATACGTTAACTGATTCGGGTTTGGGTTTGTTGGTTGCTAGTAGGTCTAAGATGTTACCTTCGCGAGTTAGTTCTCTATATGCTTGAAACAATTTTCGGATAAAACATTCCGAATAATGTCACATGAATCCCTGTCTCTGAGACCAGTTGATAGCATAATTCTCCTAATATATACCAGGTACGTTGAAGTCACCCCGTATTACAACAGCATTATCAGGAAACTTATTCATGAAATTCTGCAAGTTCCCTCTGAAACGCTCTACTACTACAGCTCCTAACGTAAGTGGTCTATAAAAGCAACCGATTACCATTTTTTACCCATCTTCAATGCTTAGCCTCACCTATATTAACTCACATTTGGAATCCGTGGTAACCTCGCTAGATATTATCGAATTCTTTACTGCAATAAATACGTCGCTACAGTTGATAGATAACCCATCCTTACGATAAATATTCTAATCTGAATTTAGGATTTTCTTATTGTTTACTTCCGGTTTCAAACAACTTTCTGATCCTAACAGTGCCTGGGCATTATAATCTCCACCAAGCGATGCTAATTCTGGACCTTAGCATGGATGCTCCTGCAGTTTCCTAATATCATATTAACCTTTTACTACTTCTAATTTGTAGGGAAGAGCATTCTCTGAGAAGAAGCTGACTGATGTATATTAGTTTTGGCAGCCCCTAGGACGGGGCTCCTGTAACCACTCCCACCCCTCCAAAAAAACACGTGCGCGCCATACGTACTCCACTACCATAGAAGGTGTTTTATGCGTGTAGTGCACACCTGACCTGTTGAGGGGGAACCCGAAAACTCTCCACAAGATAGCGGAGGTCGAGAAATTTGCATCCCATACAGTCGCAGAATCGTCTGAACCTCTAGTTTAGACCTTTCACTCTAATCCAAACCAGAGGACCCCAAACGACCTTTCGTATGATGCTACAGATATTGAGCTTAGCTTCCACAAATACAAGCAGTGCAACAATGTTTATAATGCAGTACACATTAGTCCTATGGATCTTATTTTCCTTCCCATTTCCAAATCACGTTTTAAAAACGTAAGTATAAGAAATGTATTTTTTCTCTCCCTGGAGTTGACTGTTTCACTGTTGAACCAATTATCGTAAAAACAATCTGTTTTTATTTATGTACAGTGTAGGCTTTTTCTTTGTTCTTTGTTCATGTATTTTAAAATGTAAATAAGAGATCACCTTCCAATATTAGCTACGTCTCTTTTGTAGAGAAACACTAGTAGAAAAAATATAAAGTTCTCGTTAAAACTTTGAAGTGTGCTAAGAAAACAAACCAAGGATTGGGGTGCCCGAAGCGGGGAGGGGGGTGGGGGGGTGGGAGGGGGCGACGGTGGGATCTAAGAAGGCACAAAAGCACAAATTCCACTACTATAAAGTGAGCAAGCGTGAAGAGCCTATGTTGTCTTCAAATGTTAGCAGACGACGCTTCCTTCTTACACGGTCAAAATTATCTTCCAAAGATTATTTGATGCTGACGTTTGATTTACCGCCATTTGGAATTCAGTGTCGAATGCTTTTCACGTGACATACTGTGACGTGTCATCTAGAGTGAATACTTTAAATTTAGCTCACTTTAAACGTATTTATTTCTAAACATAATAGTTTTCTGCATTTGTGACACCGCATTCCATTTCTGCTCGCCAGTACTGAAAACTCCATTAATTCATTAACTTTTGTGCACTATAAACGAAAGCCTATTTTTCCACTTAAGCTGCATTTGTTTAGACTTCTTCTAACTAGTTTCAGTTTCTGAAGCAATTACCGTGAGTTTAGCTGAATAAGAAACATTAGCGCCACGATGCGTAATGGTAACACAGTGATGATAACGTAGCTTACAGGTTGGTAGTTAGGTATAACAAGGTGCCATACGCATGGAAATAGTGTTGTTTGCACAATAAGTAGAATCGTTAATGTAATCTACACACTAAGTGTTTTTTTTTTTTTGAAATATTCGAATTTTGATATTTTGTCCACAACACCTTTTTGATAATTTTGTGTACGCTTCAGTCTCTCTAAAATTGTTAGCCCGTCTTCAGTTTTACCCTTTGGTCAGAGTTATATCTTCAAAGATTTTCTCCACCTTATGTACACCAACTATCTGTCAAACCATCAAGAACTAGTGATGTCTCTAAGGAAGACTCGAACAGCTCGAGCAGCTTAGTACGTCACAGCTCGAGAAATGTCGGATACTGCTCGATCTATCGATTGGCCAACGTTGTAGCACAGTCTAATATAACAGTCGCGACACTCACTGCTGTAAAAGTTGTTGCCGTTTGACAGATGGAGCGACACTAGCGCTCCAAGCGGTAGGTAAGGTGAACGTCAGACGCGTCGTAAGCATAATGTTTGTTTACATCCATTTCCTACGTAATTTCCGCATTATTTGAGTTATTTTCTTGCCTCCAAGGGTTTGTGTGGTATCAGAAGGCATATATGTTTCTAAAAATGATTCTAAAATAAGCGCCAGCACGGACAAAAATCATGAATAGAGTGGCAAGCTACAACACATTCGTGAAGAAACACTTGTGACATTGGACAGAATTGCAGCTTACCACGTTCATATCAAAAGAATATAAACACACAGATTCACATGTCAGAAGCACAGACATGTACCTCTACTTGCAAAAACGATCGACAGCTCGTTTATCGTTCTGTAGGCCTACTGCGTTTGTTTGTCATTTTCGCCTGTTGCCACAAGTACGACCTTCATCTTTTTATTATTCTAAGTGGGACAAGCAACTGCCAAATAGTGGGAAGAATATGCTGAAAACACTATAATGAGCTGATTACACTACATTTCACGAAAAACCAAATATTTGTATAATTTTCAAACAATCTGTCAGTGAAGAAGGTGCTGACAAAATAATGTCATCACACGAAAGAAGCAAGGGAAATTAAGTGACTAACAACAGAAGTGAACGAAATACATACCAAAGAAATCAGCAGCCCAAATGAGCCAACTTCTTCAGTTTCTTATTTGCTTTCTTGTTGTTAGAAACTACGTCTTGATTCCAATATTTCAGCCTGTAAACGAGTCTCACTTTAACAAATAACTTGATTAACAGCAGCTTAGTTTCTTCATAACATCCAGGAGGAAAACTTGGGACAGCCATCAACAAGTTCACATACAATTCACCACAGTTTTTCTTGTGAGAATGTTCATCAAAAACTGAAGCCATCTGATTTTCACAATCCCTAAAAAATAAACAAATATTTTCACTGCAAATAACCAAGCTTCCAAAATTGTCTTCGTAACTTTTGAAATGGCAATAAAATTTGTCATTTGCATCTAAGTCCTGGCTGTTGTCTACAAGTAGATTCCTGCACTTGACACAATTATGTAAAGAAAAAAGTTTCTTCAAGATGTAACAAAACACATATCTCATACTGTTTTGTTCTCCAAGGTCTGCTGGAACTTCCACATTTGGTAGCTTTGTTGCAGAACTTGTATCACTACTGCATAACAACTGTGAGACCTTTAATGTTCGAGCAGATTTCATGTCCAGTATTGCCTGACCCCAGTCAATTCCTTCACAATTACTTCTTGCCACATTAGAAGAATTTATCAGTTTGCTTAGTGTACAGTTGTTAAATGCAGCACAAAACTGCCTTGGAGATGGGTTGCTGCAAAAACCACCTCTCTGCCTTATAGTTGAAAAAAAGTTTTCCAATGTGTCTTGGTTAATTTTACGTGAGAATAAGTACAATTTTGTTCCAGTCAGTACCTCGGCAGCAAGCATTTCCAAAGCACATATATTGCTTAGAAGCCCCTTTACACATTTTATCCTCAGGGAGTAATCTTTTCCATCAGAGCCTACAAATTTCCAAGAGTGAATCCATGGCTTCATCACATGTAGAACATCCAGATGCTCTGAATCACTCCTAATACAGTTCCTTAGATGCACAGGCCCTTTCACACTGTATGTATTAAAGATATCAAAAATGTCATTAACTTTCTGACAAAAGTCTGAAGTGCCAGTTGCAGATAATGGCATACTACCACAAAACACAAGTGTGTCAATACCAGCTGCCACTGTATGGCTTAACACACGAACTGCAGTACCTACTTTCATTTTTGAAAAAGCTGGCAGTTCGACAGCTTTTTTAGTCAGCTTGGGAGCTAACTTGTATTTCCTGTGCAAGTCATTTGAATAGAGCTGAGAAATGTCCTTCCAAGAAGCAGTACCAACCAAACCATCATTTGATGTATGAATTATGTCATACCTAAATAGGTTGTTTCTGATGCTCTTAAACAAATGTGGGGTGTCATAGAAGAAATAGATCTTCTGCTCCTCATATACCAAACTTGGATTGTCTTGTGTAATTCCCAGTCTCTTTCTCCAGTCCACAAAATTTGAACCCTGATCAGTCACACAGGTCTTCACAACCAAGCCAATTTCCTTAAGTCTTTTGACTACTTCATAAAATATAGCAGTCAAATGAATAGCTCCCACTGTTCCTTTACAAAAACAGTAAAGCAATGGTTGTTTGAAACATGAAAAAATGCCATTAATCATTATCACCAACACACTGTTGGCAATTTTAGCTGTGCGTGTAAACCCCAAGTCCTCAAAACCAATAACAGTGTCAGAAGTGCTGTCATATGTCAAATTTGCCATTAGCGACATTTCATCCAATGACATATTCACAAGTTTATCATTATCAGAAAAATGTTGCACCTTTTGCTTTAAAAGATGGAATATATTGTCACTTATCCCACATTTTATTTGTATGCCTTCCACATACCTTTGTAGTGTATGCACTGATGGAAGCATAAAACATTCTGATAAAAACCTGTATGCCTGAGTGCTGTAATATAGTAAATTTAGAGCAAACAGCTTATTTTCGTCTTTCCATCTTGCAGCACGTTTCTCTTTCAATGGCATGCCAATCTGGCTTAACAACAAGTCAAGGGCATCTTTTTTTAAATATCGGGATCCTATAGTCTTTAACATTCGTTTGTCCTTGTTCACTTGCTCCTTCTGATACAATTTCTGTCGCTGTCTGTAGGCACTTTCCTTGTCCCGTAATAGTTTCGCTCGAAGTCTAGCGATTTGCACATTCTGACACTTCACACGCTTTTGCAAGACACGAACAGCTGCACTTAATCTAACCACTTCATCGTCAAAGCAGGTCTGTGTTGACGATTCACACGAATCTGGCACTGATACATGGTGAGCTGAACCAGCTGCTTCTGTGTCATAGGACTGTTTTACTGCTTTAGATTGACTGTCGAATCTTTGTGGCAGTTTCCTCTTCATCGTCAGCTGAGGTGGCTTATTTGGAATGTCAAACAGGGTGGGTACTGCATTCCACACGAGTTTGTTGTTGTCTGCGTTCATGAACTGGTTTTGTTCGAAATGTAGCGAACAAAACCTAATATTACTATACAGGTACACTGGGTCTTTCTTCATGAGGTCTTCTCGCCTGCTATTAACAAGCCATTTTCTGCTCCTAAAACGAAACATTCATCATTTATACACATATAGTTTGCAAGTGAATCCTGACGATACAGTTTAGTAACATGATGGTTATACCTCTCATGATCCTTAGGAAACCTAAAAAAAGACAGCTTTGGTGTCTTCTTTCTGTTGTTGGTGCAATTTATTGCGCTACAAACGCTCCCGCCAGTAAAAGCCATTGTAAAAATCAAAATAAACAACCACTATCCTCCTTCACGATCGCGCCGAACTCACAGTGTAACCTACCAGTCGCTTGGGGCGCTGCTGGCGCTGTAGGCAACAAAATCGAGGCGAAGTGTCGCGACTGTTATATTAGACTGTGGTTGTAGTGACTTTGTTGGTACTATTTCCATAAATTATCTTAGAGTTTCTCAGGCAATATGGATTTTAATACTGAAAATACGGGTATCTGTGAAACGAGCTGAAGTATGTTATAGGGTGCAGGTTACGCGAAAAAATGGGAAATGATAAATAAATAAATACAAGATTGAAATCACGATTCTGGCCAATTTCGGAACTTTCGCATGTCCTGCGATCTAGTGATGACTGACTGTATTACCTCCAAGACGGGTCTTGCTGCTATAGTTTATTCTCGCAGTAGCAATTATTGCAATCAGTTTCACGACATATTTCCTTTGTTAGACATTTAATTCTATATTAATTTTCTTCCTAGTTTATACTTTAAATGGTGTTTCAGCATTCTGGAAAAAGTGTGAACAGCTGGCGGTATCAGTTAACAGGTTAAAGTTTCGGGAACAGTTCGTTTACTTATATAAGGACATATCAACGAAACCGGATTACTCTTGTTAACTTTTTTCCTTGTGGAATGCAACTGCAGGCATGCCACACTCGCTTCCACTAGCTCGCTTTCGTCCATTTCGCGGCCATACTGTGGGTGGTGTAAACATCCCGAAATGTATTGCCGTGCAGCAGTGGCCGATAATGTTGTACGTGTGGCTGCGATTCGTATTGTCCCGGTGTCGGAATGTGTTGTAAGCTATTTTTATGGTTCGTGTGAACGTACCTGTAGATAGTGAGCGTACTGTCACTTCACAGCTAGAAGATTGTCAGTTACCCACAGAATTGGTGTAGACTACTGTACACCACAGCAACGTCGTTTGAAAATTAACCAATATCTTTTGTCATAAAACAATGAAAATCTGCCTCGTAGTGATCGCGCGCGGTCAACATTGGTTGATGACGGCTGTCTACAAATTGTGACTCATAGTTACTCCGAGGATAATGCAACAGGTCTGCGCGCTGCCCTTTTGGAGGGAATTGGGAGGGCTGCGTCGACCCTGACAGCACGCAAACATCTCCACATGAGCAATTTGGGTTTTAGGCGTCTGTTAAGGACAGGAGTACCAATCCCCACCACCATGGTGCACTCCTGGAGTGGAACATGAATCAGTGGTGTCAGGTTCTCTTCACTGACAAGTGCAGGATTTGCCTGACACCTGATGATCACCATAGAAGGGCTTGGAGGTGAGTACGTATCAATGCACATCTGAGGCTTGCTGTCAGTTGGGTTGAGTGTGGAGGCGGATTGATGGAGTTTTTAGCCAGTGTCATGAACGGATGTCGGACGCCTCTATCGTTATCGAGTGTAGTTTGAGGACTCTGCAGTATTGGAACACAATCCTTCTACCTCTTATCCAGCCCTTCAATCAACATTTTGGCTATGAGTTCCTCTTTCAAGACGGTAATGTATGAGAATAACCTGCCGACCTCGTGAACACCTTAAGTCCGGAGGCAACAGTTAACGAAATACAATTTCATGAGGTACTTGCTGATATGAACACCATCGAGTATGATTAAGAACCATTGAAATTTGGAGTACGTTATCACAGGAAACTTCCTCACACACTACATTGCTTCAGGACGGCCACCATCGAATTGTTGGTCAGTCTAGAGCATCAGCGTCTTGACCACCTAGTGGACAGCATGCCAAGGGGGATGCCGAGGGAGCCACGTGGCAACAATAGATCTTGATTTTACAGGCGTGCAAAACTGCACACTTTCGAAAAGACTGTCTTTTATTTTTCAAGTTTTTTTTCTTTTTATTTAACAGAATTTTTCATCTTCTTTTTCAGTTTCGTAATACTTTTTCTTTCATCCGGTGCTCCTCTGGAATTGAAGTGTGCATATGCTCACAGATATGCAGATGGTTAAACTTATTTTGAGCAGTTTATTTCCACTGACTGATACACTGACACAGTGAAATTGGTAAGAAATACTGGTACATCGATTATAAAAAAATTCGCCTTTTGTAGTAATATTCCTTAATATTCTCTAATGATGTGTGATTATAGGCTAGTTACATGCCCTAATATGATCTCAGTGACGTTAGGGTTTACAGGGTGATCCAGCTGCTCCAACCTACAGGTTTTATGCAGCTTGCAACGCCCTCAAAAACCATACAAGAGATTTTCATAGTCTCGATACGCACTAACTATTAGTCCTACGGAAAATAATTAACAGAACCCTTTTTGTAGAAAATTTAATGTAGTTAAATTTTATACTGGGATGCGTTTTCTCCGGAGACTGCAGTTTTTGGGGTGTTTCGAAACGATCCCCAAGTAGCACACATCATAGTCGTCGGTACTGGGTATTGCAGCAGTCAGTTTGGAGCATTAAGTAGCAATGCAAATTTATAATTTGACAATTTTTATGTAACAGAAAGGAAACACAAATGGAAGAATTTTTTAATTACATAGTCTGATCGACAAAATATACGTAACAAGTTTTAAGCACATTGTAAGAGGTTCATTAGGGGTTCATTACCATTCTCTAGAGCACTTGAGCAGATGTAATTTCGATAGATTTCTCACGCGCTGCCTGTGATATGGAATATCTATGCTACAATAAAATCGCAGGTCAGTGCAGTGTTGGCAGTAAGTCGAGTTTAGCCTTCGACCATAAATACAATAGACTGGCCCTGACGTCATTTTCGTGGCTCAAACATCTCTGGGCTGAAGTCACGTGAATGTTGGCAACACATGGTTGTTTCGTATTGCGCTTATGGCTGTACTCAGCGTTTTGTCGGGGAAATGGCATTACATTTCACGTGTAAGTGTTTCTATGATAGTGCAGGTGCGTTTATTGAAATCTGCTGAAGTGACTTTTATATGTTTTTTACACTTGAAATAGAGTATCACGTAAATTAGTGTTGAAAGTGATGCCTGTAAAGTCAGACTCATATTACATTTTGGAAAGTATCTGTGATAATTCGGTTACAGAAGTAAGTATAATCGTTTCTCGTTCCTACTCATAGGTTCCGTAAGGATGAAAACCGAAGGCAGCTTTGGATACAGGCCCTGAAGCGGAAAAACTTTAAGCCGTTTGCACATACGCGCCTTTGCTCGAAGCACTTCGCGGAGAAGTGTTTTGATAGGTTTTAGTTATTATTTACAATGTATATCTATTATTTGTATTTACAGTCTCTGTCATTTTTAAACCTAGACTCCAAAATTATTTTCTGAAACTGCAAAGTCTCACCTTTCATCTAAAATATCATTTTTTTAAAACTGATAGTTTAAACTTTTGTAAAAATAGTGGGAACTGAACCTTTGAAGTGCACCTAAAATTGATTCTCTATAATGGACCTGCTCCTAAAGTAAACAATTTTGACACCTATAGTTGACATAATTCCCATAGCCCATTTTCTTTTATAAGTGACTAGAGCTCGAAACGTGGCGAATACAATGTTTAAAGTTTTGACACGAGCCCACTCTTACTGTTTAAAAGAATTTTAACGACATTTTACTATAATTGATAGTTTATAGTAATTTCGTCCCGCTGCCCACCAGAGTGGCGTTCGATGTATTTGTTAGATTTTATAAATGGTACTTTGAACAAATCCAGGTCAAACGTAGTTCTGGCATAATTTTTCACAAATAAAAAAGTAGTTTTTGTTGGAAGCGTTTGGCAGTCAATTGAGAAATGTGGGGAAAATCCGATACAAACATAGGATGGCAGACCGCTGATTTGAAATCCCGCCACGTTTTGCCAACAGTCACGTGGTTTATGTTGGGACCACACTAGCCCCATAGCTTCTGCACAGCAAGGCCAGTCTACTAGTATCTATGGTCGAAGAGTTAAGCAGATCGCAGACAGCAGTCGTGTTTTGTAGCTCGCACGGAGCACTTGAGTTCTGGAGTTCGGACAGGGCAGTGCAGCTGTTGACTTGTGTTGGGCCGGTCGTGCAGAACGATGGCGGTGCCTGAGCGATGCGGTACAAGGTAATAAAAAAAATATTATGGTTTTTTGTTGCCACGCTCATATGTTAATTGCCGCAACTGATTCAATCTCAATTGTAATGTTAGTCCCATGTAATTCCTTCCAGAAATGTTTCAACGATAACTTTTGTTCTGAAAAAAACTTTGCCAGTCATTTATCTGAGTTTAAAGATTTTACGAATTTTTCCTGTGCATACTCATGTTGATTAAGCAAAAGTAAATCAGTTGTTTTCCTACAAATGAAAATCTAGTGGCCAGCATTGCACTGGGCTGTGCCAAAAATTTCTTATAGGAGCAGATATATAGAAAACGTTATCCGGCGACATCATTGTGCGGTAATAATTTTTCAGTTTATTCAGGATGATTTCTCAGGGCCATAACGCAGCGCTGGTGACGTCAAAACTTATTAATCTCGATATGCAGTCAGTCTTTAATGGAAGGTCACATTAAAACTTGAAATTTTATTATTGGGAACTTAAACGAATTTTTTTCTGTTGGGAGGTTACACTAAATGTAAATATTATAATCATAATTATTTTTCTGTTGGAAGGTTACAACATTTAAGCTAATAATGAAAGGCAATGGAAAACTATATCTGAAGCGTTCAAAACCCTTGACTTCATCCTCGCAGCACGCCTCTTAGCTGCTGACAATCGACTTTTTAGACGGCGACTGGCACAGCGCGAGCATCTTCACCCACAGAAAATATTCTGCCAACTACGAACTTGAGTATCACCGCTGGAGTTACATAAATCATACATATCAAAAGACTCCAGAGAAAGAAGTCCAGCGGGTTTATGCCAGGCGATCTAGGCGTTGGCTTTTGTATCTTGAGTCCACTGCAGCATCACTACATGAAATACGTGGGCAGAATATCTCTGAGAGTTGATTCCCAGCTCCTGGTAGCAGTTGATGGATGAGATGTGCGAGCGTATTAAGAGGGCTATTCTTTTTTTTTCTGATCGCTCGTGAAATACAAACCGCAGTGAAAGTCCGGCGAAGTTTTAAGCAGATGTATTGCGCAATGCCTCTAGTATACCCGTCTATCGCGTCACGTCGCACTTTTCAGCTCTGAGGGCATATCGAGCACGTAAAGATGCCTGAAAATAGGGCCTGCCGCCAAGTGTGAAGTCCTGATGAGTGCTTCCGCATTGTTTCATGCAGCCCAAATAATGTGACTGTCATGCGTTTCGTTATTCATACGACCACATACTGCAGGTGCAATGAAGTTGCTCCTGCAGTATTTTCGACTCACCATACAACCCGGACTTGACTCCTGATTTTCATCTCTTCGTTCACATGAACCGCTGCTATGAGGACAGCATCTTGGCATAGAAAACGAGCTACACACCAGGGTAGGGAATTGGTGGAAATCACAAACCGCTGCCTTCTATGACGAGGGTACTAGAAAGTCCGTACTGACAAATTTCTAAGTCGGAGCGGCGACAATACAGAGAAGTATCTCGAAGGTGTAGCTAAATGGTAAAAATAAAACATTTTTGATTTTCACTGTGGTTTCCATTTCGCTAGCGGCCGAAGATAAAAAAATAGCCTTTTTACGGCATGAGAAAGTGAATTTTGGTCTTAAAGCAGTATATTTATTGGAGATCAGAGCTTTTGGAGTGGCTGCGTATGACTCTTGGAGGCAATATGGGATGTGGATAGGCGATCACGTCAGGGTGTGGTATGTGCCATAGTCGCCTTGTTGAGAACTAGGGGGACATATTATAGAATAGAGTATATTTTTTGTGTGCAATTTTTCAAATAAGTCTGGTTTTGTGGGAGATTTAATCAGGATGCCCAACTTGCTTCGATTTGGAACGAAGGTTTCTTTCAGAAACGTGTGACTTTGTGCGATGGGATATGCGCTAGGTATTATAAGCTGATGGAAATAGAAATTTAGGGTGTTATTTACACATATGAATGGGTACAGAATGAAGATTGGTATGTTTTTGCAATATTGACTTACTTTGTTTATAGGTTGGGAACTTAAAACAGTGGTATGTCTAGAATAAAAATGTCCAGGGTGATGGGTCGTTATTCCGTTGGTCGTGAGACAATCTATTGACATTTTCTGGTTGGACGCCACAGCTTTTTTATATTGACTGCTATTTAATTTTGGTGTGCTATTGAGTTTATAGAAGCACCGTGGAGCTTGCTAAAATGGGTTGGCTTGTGTGCCTCAGCGATGCAGACAGCCATACCATAGGAGAAACCACAACCAAAGGATATCTTTGGAGAAATCAGCTTAATCCGTGGTTCCTGAAGCGGGGTTCAAATGGTTCAAATGGCTCTGAGCACTATGGGACTTAACATCTGTGGTCATCAGTCTCCTAGAACTTAGAACTACTTAAACCTAACTAACCTAAGGACATCACACACATCCATGCCCGAGGCAGGATTTGAACCTGCGACCGTAGCAGTCCCGCGGTTCCGGACTGCGCGCCTGATGCGGGGCACCAGCCTTATCAGTAGTTGCAAGGGCGACATATCAATGGCCTTGTAACATCAACCAAAACGGCCTTGGTATCCTGGTAATGCGAAGGGCTGAAAACAAGGGGAAGCTACAGCCGTAATTTTTTACTCGAGGGCACGCATCTGCACTGTTTGACTGAACGACGATGGCATCCTTTTGGGTAAAATATTACACAGGTAAAATACTCTCCTATTCAAATCTCCGGGCGAGAACTACTCAGGAGGATGCCATCATCAAGAAAAACAAAAGTGGCATTCTGCGGATCAGAGTGTGGAATGTTAGATTTCTTAATGCGGCAAGTAGGTTAGAGAATTTAAAAAGAGCAAAGGATAAATTAACATAAAATGGAAACTAGTACGGTGCTGCGGCAGAAAGGACAGTGAACGATTAGCAACACAAAATCATATAGGGGTAGAGTAGGAGTAGGCCTAGTAATGAGTATGAAAATAGAAATGCCGATAAGTTACTAAGAATGGTATACTGAATGCATTATCGTAGGCATGATAGATGAAGCCAGCACCCACCACAATGGTACAAATTTGTATGTCACCGAGTTCCTTAGTTGGTGAAGAGATTGAATAAATGTGTGATGAGATAAAAGAAATTGTTAAGATAATAAGTAGGAAAAGGAAGAGGAGGAAAACTAGTTGGACAACATGGACAGGGGGAAAGGAATGAAAGAGGAAGTCGTTTGGTAGAATTTTTAGGAGAACACAATTTAATCATCGCTAACGGTTGGTCTTATTCTTACGAATAGTGAAAGAAGATTGTATAAGTGGAAGAGACCTGACACACTGGAAGTTGTCGGATAGACCACATGATGATAAGATAGATTTAGAAACCAGGTTTTAAACTGCAAATTATTTCCAGTAGCATATATGTACTCTGACCATAATTTATTAGCTATGCACTGCGGATCGAAACTGAAGAAACTGGAGATATGAAGGACACTGAGGAGATGGAACATCGATAAACAGAAGAACAACAGGTCGTTGAGAGTTTCAAACAATGAATTAGGCAACGTTAGACTGAAACAGGAGCAAGGAATACAACAGAAGACGAACGGATAGATTTGAGAGATGAAACAGGAAAGGCAGCAATGGACCACATAGGCAAAAAGACAAGGTCTAGAGAAAACCCCTAGGTAACACTGAAGATTTTGAATTTAATTGACGAAAGCAGAAAATGTAAGAACTCAACAAATTAAGTAAGCGAAAGTGAATAGAGACGTCCAAAAACTGAGTGGACAGAAAGCGCACTGTGGCTAAGTAGGCATGGATAAATGACATCAGCAGGGCTGTTCAAGCGTGCATAAGTAGGGTAACGACAGATTCCACCTATAGAAAAAGTAAAGTGACCTTGAAGGAAAGAGGAGCGATTGTACGAATATAAAGAGCTCAAATAACAAGCCAGTACTGAGCAAACAAGCGAAAGCCGAAAGACAGAAGGAATACAGAGGGTCTTTATAAGCGGAACAACTGCGAGGACAATATTGTAGAAAGAGAAGAGCAAGCACTGAAAGACCTAAGACCTAAGTGGAATGGAAACAAGCTCCCTTGGAGCAAAGCATTTCCTCAGAATTGTTGAGCACCTTGGGAGAACGAGCAAAAAAAAAAAGAACAACACTATTCCATCTGGTATGCAAGATATTTGAGAAAAGCGAAATACCCGCAGACTTCAGGAACAATGTAATAATTCCAGTTCCTGGTGCTGATAGGTGTGAGTAATATCGAACTATCGGTTTAATAAGTCATAGTTGCATAATATTGTCACAAATTATCTGCGGAAGAATGGAAAAATTGGTAGAAGCCGACCTCGAGGAAGACCAGTTTGGACTCCAGAACATGCGAAGCAGTACTGACGCTACGACTTATTCCAGAAGGTAAGATAAAGAACGGCAAACGTACGCTTATAGTATTTGTTGATTTGGAGAAAGCTATTGACAGAAGTGACCGGACTACACTCTTTGAAATCTTAAGGATAGCAGGGATAAGATATGGAGAGCGAAAGTTTATCCACAACTTGTACAGAAACCAAACTGCAGTTATAAGAATCGATGGACATGAAAGAAAAGCCGTATTTGTCAAGGGAGTGAAACAAGGTTGTAGCCTACCCCGATGTTATTTAATCCGTATGCGCTAGCTGCGAGGGAAACCAAGGAAAAACTTTGCAAGGGAATTAAAGTTCAGGAAGAAGAAATAAAACTTTCACGTTTTGCTGATGACATTGTAATTCTGTCGGAGAGGGCAAAGGACTTGAAAGATCAGTTGAATGGAATGGAATGGGTAGTGTCTTGGCCGGCCTGGGTGGCCGAGCGGTTCTAGGTGCTTTAGTCTGGAACCGCGAGACCGCTACGGTCGCAGGTTCGAATCATGCCTCGGGCATGGATGTGTGTGCTGTCCTTAGGGTAGTTAGGTTTAAGTAGTTCTAAGTTCTAGGGGACTGATGACCTTAGAAGTTAAGTCCCATAGTGCTCAGAGCCATTTGATTTGATAGTCTCTTGAAAAGATATTATAAGATGAATATCAACAAAAGTAAAACAAAGGTAATGGAATGTAGTCGAACTAAATCGGGCGGTGCTGAGCGAATTAGATTAGGAAATGAGACAGTAAAAGCAATAGGCGAATTTACAATATGTCTGGAACTGAATATCTCTAACAAGGGAACATCGCACCCCCCTCCGATTTAGTTAAAAGTTGGCACAGTGGATAGGTCTTGAAAAACTGAACACAGATCAGTCGAGAAAACAGGAAGAAGTTGTGTGGAACTATGGAAAAATAAGCAAAATAGACAAACTGAGTAGTCCATGCCAAGGATGTTCTGAACGTAGGAGCGCCGTGGTCCCGTGGTTAGCGTGAGCAGCTGCGGAATGAGAGGTCCATGGTTCAAGTCTCCCCTCAAGTGAAAAGTTTTTCTTTATTTTCGCAAAGTTATGATCTGTCCATTCGTTCATTGACGTCTCTGTTCACTATAATAAGTTTAGTGTCTGTGTTTTGCGACCACACCGCAAAACCGTGCGATTAGTAGACGAAAGGACGTGCCTCTCCAATGGGAATCGAAAACATTTGATCGCAAGGTCATAGGTCAACCGATTCCTCCACAGGAAAACAGTCTGATATATTCTATACGACACTGGTGAGGGCATGTGCGTCACATGACAGGAATATGTTGTCGACCCACCTAACTTGTACACTTGGCGAATGGGTAAAAAGATTCTTCTACCTTGCCCGATTTAGGTTTTCTTGTTGATGTGAGAATTACTCCCAAAAAAGTGATGAAAACATAAGAGTTTGTCACATAAACTGCAACAAATGAATCCAACAGTTTCACAGTCGCACACTTTTCCCTGTGCTCTGTCAAAACATGTTTTTAACGTTTGCAAATTTTTCCGTGTGTAGACCGTCAAATCCAGCATATGTCCAAGCAAATCTGAACATGTCCTGGAATTTTGGAGAGCGAAGTTGATTATGTGTGAGTGCCTGAACTTTGATAATTGTCTGAAAATATAAAATAAAATTTTACGCTCGAAGGAAGACTTGAATCAAGGACCTCTCGTTCCGTAGCTGCTCCCGCTAACCACGGGACCACGGCGTTCTTGAGCTCACACTCTCCTTGATGTTGCCTATCTTCGCATGGACTACTCAGTTTGTATATTTTGCTTATTTTTTTCATAGTTCCACACAACTTCTTCCTGTTTTCTCGATTGAACTGTGTTCAGTTTTTCAAGACCTATCCACTGTGCCAACTTATAACTAAATCTGAGGGGGGTGCGATGGGGAGGTTCTCTTGTAAGAAAGAGAAGCACCTTCAATTACACTACTGTAAATACACAACGGAAATTAAACACGAATGAGAAGATATTGGGCCCTGTGCAGCGAAACTGAAAATGACATAATGCATTTTATTCCTAGACAACTGCTCTAACTCCCCACATAGACAAAGAAATTAATAATGGTGATCGAGTAATCTTGTCTACCTGAATAACAAATACAATGCAATATCATGACACATTTATTTCCAAAAGACATGAATGACATGGAACATAGACCAACATAACTTCTGTTCACAAAATGAAGTGTGCTGATGTACAATTGAGAAAGCTGAGCAGAGGATGGCAAATTGATTATAATTCCGACTTCAGAAAAGGATAACACAATACGACTGTAATTAATAAGATTGACGGTGATGTAAACTGTTGACTGGCACAAATTACCATAATGCGTTTAAATCGGACAGCGACTGCTGCTGCTGTGAGTGCGTGGTGCGTTGAGTGAAATTCACTGCTGGAGCTACAAAATGCTCACCATGTGCATGTAGATATCTCGAATGCGGTGGAAGGCGCACCTTTTCATTGTGTTGAACGGTGGACCTCCGTCCCCTCATTTGGCTCCACCTTCGTGCTGGCTCCACGGGCCTCAAATAAATAGACTTCCCTTTACTTCTCCACGGCACAAGACTGAATCCACTTCACTGCTCGTCGGCGTCTGACCGAATTCTATGCTTTCACACTTCAAGCAAGTCTGCAAAACGTGGAGTACATGCCACAAATCTAAATCCGGCAATCGCATATCGCCCCGTTCAGTGTGCAGCCTCCCTTCATCAGATGGAAAGAAAATTTCCTCCAATCCTAACACATCTCGAGGCATTGAACTGTTACGCTTTAATCAACACGCTGTTGTTTTGTGCGCATGGGAAACGCACAGCTTGTGTGTCTACGTGGTCATGAAAAAACGTTATAGCCCTCATGGCGACACAGCGTCGCACGTGCTTAAGTGTCGTCTCCATCCGGCCGCTTCGGCGAAATGTTTCCACAGTCCTGAGTTATACCGATCTTACGAGAAGGTTCCAAAGGAACAACCTGAGGACCCTGCATAAACGGCGGAAAGCACTCCTCCCCAGACGAGAACAATTTCAGTGCCTCGGTCCCTCGCAACTCGGCGAAAGCAGTCGTAAAAAGTTCTGCCTGTGGCCTCTGGGGCAATATGCTGTGCCCTGCTCTAGGTTCTCCGCTTTCCATGACCAGTGGACCCCCTGTGGCTTATGCCGTGTCCTCTGTCTCGGCATCTGTTGTGTTTAAGTGCCAGCCAGAGTCTCACTTCGCTGTGTCGATACCTGCTCTCTTGACCAATCACGTTCTCCGAATTGGCACCAATAAACTTCCCATGCAGCAGTCGCCGCTTTCCAATACAACTAGTGCTCAGTTCCACCACCTCTGATAACTTTATGCACCTGTCTACCTTTCAATTCGGTATTAAAACCACTGTCAACTCTCTTCCACTGACAATAGATCCTTCCTACTCCAATGAAAGCACCATAATTGCATATGTATGCTCAATTGAGGAAATAAACTGAAAAAAAGGCAGGTCCAAAGGACTTGTTTTGCTATTTGGGCAGAAAAATAACTGAGGATAGTCGAAGAAGAGATGATATAAAATGTAGACTGGCAACATGCAAGAAAGGAACTTATGAAAAAGAGGCATTTGTCAATATGTAATAGTAATTTTAGCATTAGCATGTCATTTCTGAAGGATTCTGTCTGGAGTGTAGACTTGTTTTATTTTTTGTTTATTTATTTACACGTAAAGTTCCGTAGGACCAAATTGAGGAGCAAATCTCCAAGGTCATGGAACGTGTCAGTACGTGAAATTACAACATAAAAGTAATAACAGATAAAAATAAATGTTCATGAACCTGAAAAAAGTCAGTCCATAAGTTTAAGTAAACACAGTCAACAATACAACAAGAATCAGCTTAATTTTTCAAGGAACTCCTCTACAGAATAGAAGGAGTGACCCATAAGGAAACTCTTCAGTTTCGATTTGAAAGCGCGTGGATTACTGCTAAGATTTTTGAATTCGAGTGGCAACTTATTGAAAATGGACGCAGCAGTATACTGCACACCTTTTTACACAAGAGTTAAAGAAGTCCAATCCAAATGCAGGTTTGATTTCTCCCGGGTATTAACCGAGTGAAAGCTGCTTATTCTTGGGAATAAACTAATATTGGTAACAAGAAACGCCAATAAGGAATATACATATTGAGAGGTCAATGTCAAAATACCCAGACTCGTGAACAGAGGCCGACGAGAGGTTCGTGAACTCACACCACTTATTGCCCGAACCGCCAGTTTCTGAGCCAAAATATCTTTGTAGAATATACCATATGACATAAGCGAATGAAAATAAGCAAAGTAGACTAATTTTCGTGTCGAAGTATCACTCACTTTTGATACCATTCCAATAGTAAAAATGGCAGTATTAAGTCTTTGAACAAGATCCTGAACGTGGGCTTTCCTCCTGTTGTCATAGGCAGCTTCATATATAAGTTTCTTTACTAGCATAAGCAACCGTGTGCGGTTACTTTTAGGTTTCATCTCCTACTTAGCTCGTCTCTTGTGCTATCCATTTCATTTTTTGATACACGTTGATCCACGGTTGGGAATATATGGGCTATTTAGCCCCGACCCATGTATAAACTTTCTCGTATTCGTATGCGCATGCGCATTCAAGTAACTACCCTTATCTTGCGCAGGTCAGGCTTGTAAGTGAGCGACCGTTTGTAGATGCAATTTATGGCGGGTCATGGCCCATCGAACATAGACCGGTGTGAGGTGGAGCGTAGACCATTAAGTTAAGTAGTAGTTCTGACTTTGTACATATGTACTGTTTGTGTTTTCCTTTTCTTTTTCGTTTATAAGTATATAGTTATGGTGTTCTTTTAATCATTGACAAAGGTCTTCTTAGGCACTTGTGGGTTTTATCGTTGTTCTGAAGAAGGTGTAGTTATCTACGCCGAAACCTGGGTTAACACTTAACACTAGGTGCTTTTTCCGCAATCGAGGCGGGTTTTTAGTTTTTTAATATACTTTCCACGACAGCTTACTATCTACCTGAACACCTAGAAATTTGAACTGTTCAGTTTCACTAATCATATGGCCGTTCTGTGAAATTAAAACGTCAGGTTTTGTTTAATTGTGTGTTGGAAACTGTAAAAACTGAGTCTTACTGTAATTTAACGTTAGTTTATTTTCTACAAGCCATGAACTGAGGTCATGTACTGCACTATTTGAAACCGAGTCACTATAGCACACAACATCCTTTACTACCAAGCTAGTGTCATCAGTAAACAGAAGTATTTTGGAGTTACCCATAATTCTAGAAGGCATATCATTTATATACATAAGGAACAGGTGTGAACACTGTGAATAATGACCTTTCGCTGTCTGTTGTTAAAATATGAGGCGAACCAATTGTGAGCTACTCCCCATATTCCGTAATTGTCCAACGTCTGGAGCAATATTTTGTGATCAACAAAATCAAACGCCTTAGTTAAATAAAAAATATGCTTAGCATTCTAAACCTTTTATTTAACCGATTATGTACCTCACAGAGAAAAGAGAATATAGTATTTTCAGTTGTTAAACGATTCTAAGGCCGAACTGTACTTTTGATAACAAATTATGTGATATAAAATGATCAATTATCCTCACATACACAGCGTTTTCAATAACTTTAGCAAACACTGATGGCACAGAAATAGGGCTAAAATGATCTGCATTATCCCTTTTTCTGAAGCGACTTTACTACTAAGTACTTTAATCATTCAGGAAAAATTACAAGTATGACTAAATACAGGGATAACATGTGCAGCACAGTACTTAAATATTCTGCTAGGCACTTCATCATGTCCATGAGAATCCTTAGTCTTCAGTGATTTAATTATTGATTCAATTTCCCCCTTGTCTGTATCACAGAGGAGTAGTTCAGACCTCAATCTCGGAAAGGCATTTGCCAAGAGAGTTATATGAACCCCGTAGAAACATAATTTTTATATAATCACCAGCAATGTTCAGAAAATGATTGTTAAGTACTGTACATTTATCTGACTTACCAGTAACACAAATATTTTTACTATGAACTGATTTTATATCGTCGACCTTGTGCTGATGACCAGACACATCCTTCGCATCTGCCCATATGGTTTTAATTTTATCCTTAGAATTAGCTATTCTATTTGCATACCACATACTCTTTGACTTCCTAGCAACATTTTTAAGCACCTTACAATACTGTTTGTAATGGGCTACTGTAGCTTGATTGTGACTACTTCTAACATTTTGATATAATTCCCGCTTTGTTCTATATGATATCCTTATCCCACTAGTAAGCCACCCGGGCTTTCCATTACCGCTAGTACCCTGTTTAGAATGTTCTAATGAAAAGCAACTCTCAAAGACCATGAGAAATGTCTTATGAAAAGCACAGTATTTATCATCTATATTATCGCCACTATAAACATCCTGCCACTCTTGTTCCTTGACAAGTTTTAAAAAACTCTATTGCTGTTGGATTAACTTTCCTACATAGTTTGTAATTAAATATGACACTGGTTAGAGTACAAAAGCCTTTTAATGTTAAAATTTGTGCATCATGGTCTGAAAGGCTATTCACGCTTTTACTAACAGAATGCCCGTCTAGTAATGAAGAATGAATAAAAATATTGTCTGTGACAGTGCTACTGTTCCCATGCACCCTAGTTGGAAAAAACACAGTTTGCATCAGATCGTATGAATTTAGAAGATCAACCAACATCCTTTTTCTTACACAATCATACACAAAATTAATATTGAAGTCACCACATATAATGCTCTGAAGTCGGTGTTAGGGGACCTATAAACAACAACAATTAGAAGTTTAGTTTTACTAAATTCAACTAGCGCTGCACAACTTTCAAATATCTGTTCAGCGCAGTGTCCTGATACGTCTATGGACTCAAATGGAATGAAAGTGAAACATGAAAAATAAGCAAGTCAGACAAGAAGAGAATAGAAACTTTTGAAATGTGGTGTTATAAAGAAATGCTAAAGATTAGATAGCTAGATCGAATAACTAATGAGGAGGTGCTTACTGAATCGAACCGGGAAAAAGACATTTATGGCACAACTTGATTAAAAGAAGGAATCAGTCGATAGGACACATCCTGAGGCATCAAGGAATCGTTAGTTTGGTAACGGAAAAAAGTATGGTGAGAGAAATTGTGGGACACCAGGGCTTGAATTACAGTAAGCATGTTCAAGTGGGTGTGGCTTCGGTACTTATTCAGAGATGAAGCGCGGGATAAACTGGCTTTGAGAGCTGCATCATACCAGTCTTTGGACTGAGGATCACATCACAACAAACATGCACAACAAGCAAAGCTCGAAACTAGCTAGTAGTGCTTAATGAATATCGATGTCATTCTTTGAAAATGATCTATGGCGGAGGTGAATTCAGACAATATATCGGTAAGAATGATGGGGAGGATGCAATTTTAGAGCCGACATGCAGAGTGATCTATGGATTTAAATACCTAATACCTGTGTGGGGCTGAGTTTCCACACAGACTCCTCCATCATGATCTCTGGGTCCACCTCCATGGAGGCAGTTAATATATATTATAAAAATGGATGTACATACGTGTGTTCAACATCTCCTCCTAAAAAACACTGGACCGATTTCAGAGAAACTTTGTACAAATATCACTTCTCTCCCCCCCCCCCCCCCCCCCCCCCCCGCCGGCCCAAGTGGCCGTGCGGTTAAAGGCGCTGCAGTCTGGAACCGCAAGACCGTTACGGTCGCAGGTTCGAATCCTGCCTCGTGCCTCGGGCATGGATGTTTGTGATGTCCTTAGGTTAGTTAGGTTTAACTAGTTCTAAGTTCTAGGGGACTAATGACCACAGCAGTTGAGTCCCATAGTGCTCAGAGCCATTTGAACCATTTTCTCTCCCCCCCTCTCTCTCTCTCTCTCTCTCTCTCTGCGCGCGCGCGCGCGCGCGTGTGTGTGTGTGTGTGTATGTGTGTGTGTGTGTGTGTCCATGAGGGCGAATCAAAAAGTAAGTAACACGCCACGAGAGCATGCTGTGTATCGCGTCCGTGGCCAATATGTAGCACGTGATAGTAACTGCTGACATGACCGACAGGATGGGTGGTGTGGTATCCTGTTGTTTAGTGTGTGCTAAGCTCAACGGTGCATTAAGTGGATGTTCTCTCCAGACTGGAGGTGCGTGCAACGATCAGATTGCACAGGCTGCGTAAGGCAATCAAAGAAAAGAGGGGGAGGGGGGGGGGATTGAGCGCCGATGTGATTTTGTTGCACGATAACGAATTACTCCACTCTGCTCTCCAAACATCAGAATTGCTACAGCGATTAAAATGGGAAGTATGGCAACATCCTCCATACAATCCAGACCTTGCATCATGCGATTATCATGTGTTCGGCGATATGAAAGAGGATGTTGGTGGACGATGATTTCGAAACGATGAGGAGGTGAAGACAGCTGTATCCAAATGATTACACAGCGCTGGAGGTGATTTCTACACATCCAGAATTGAAATATTTATTACCCATTCCGAGAAATGTTTATAGTCTCTTGGGGAGTATGTGGAACAGTGATTTTACATTGCATGCTGTCGTAGCAGTGTTGCCCATATGTATGTCGGTCAATAAATGGCTATAACTTGGAAGTAGAACTTACTTTTTGACTCGTCCTCGTATATCTCTCTCTTTCCATCCGAACAGACCTCAGAAGGCCCAACAGTACCGACTGCCCGTCCTGTCATCCTCAGATGGGTGCAGATATGGAGCCGTTGTCAGCTTTCGTGACCGGAGCCACTACTCTTGGAGAAAGTAGTTTCTCAATTGGCTTCGCAGTGACTGAGTGCACTCCGCTTGCCGAGAGCGGTCAACAGACCCAGACAGTTACCCATCTAAGTGCTAGCCAAGTCTGAAAGCACATAACATCGGTGATCTGATGAGAACTAGTGTTACCACTGCAGTATGGCCATTGCCACACGTATCATTTAATGTACGGAAGGAATCACTGTGGGGGTAAGACCATCTTCCTGTCAACAGGGTAGGGATGGGAGTGAAAAAACAGTGGAGCCCATGACGTGCGAATACCCATACTACAGTCATCCAGTATTTGAAAATGAGAGTACTTAGAGAATTGCAACAAACTTTATACATGGTTTCAAACCCTTAAAAAGCTTTTTCCTCGCTGACGAACCCTACGAAATTATCAAAGAAAAAAGTTTTTCTCTTACTACATTTTCGCTGTTCACGAAGTAAGACTGCCGCCTGAATTATAACGTTTTAATTTGTTACTTCTTTACAACTACCAGGTGTACCGGTATGAAATGAACGTTAAGATACAAATGTGTCGATAGGGAACATTTGTTGTGAACGAGCCTTAATTTTTGTTTGTTTGGTTGGTATGACATCTGTCAAAGATATTTAGTATACATCAAGTCATGGAACAAACAACATCATATGTTTTCATCGTGTTAACAACGTCGAATTTTGTACAAGAAAGTGATGATTTGCGAAAAGCATTAATTTTTTGTTTTCATTTGAAAAAAAGTGCTGCAGAGTCGCATCGAATGCTTGTCGAGGCATGTGGTGATCATGCTCTATCAGAAGCAACAGGCAAAAGATGGTTTCAACGGTTCAGAACTAATGATTTTGATGTAAGAAATGAAGAACGTGGAAGACCACCAAAAAAGATCGAAGACGCCGAGCCGACCGCGGTGGCCATGCGGTTCTAGACGCTTCAGTCCGGAACCGCGCGACTGCTACGGTCGCAGGTTCGAATCCTGCCTCGGGCATGGATGTGTGTGATGTCCTTAGGTTAGTTAGGTTTAAGTAGTTCTAAGTTCTAGGGGACTGATGACCTCAGATGTTAAGTCCCATAGTGCTCAGAGCCATTTGAGCCATTTGAACCATTTGAAGACGCCGAATTGCAAGCAATATTGGATGAAGATGATACTTTGAGTATCAAAGTAGCAAATGGCAGCAATGCTAAATGTTGCACAACAAACAATTTCTGACCGTTTGAAAGCTATGGGAAAGATCCAAAAGTGTGGAAAATGGGTGCCACATGAATTGAATGAAAGACAGATGGAAAACCGAAAAACCATTTGTCAAATTTTGCTTCAAAGACATGAAAGAAAATCAGTTTTACATCGAATTGTTACTGGTGATGAAAAATGGATTTATTTTAAGAATCCTAAACGGGAAAAATCATGGGTGAAACCGGGACAACCATCAATATCGACTGCAAAACCAGATCGATTCGGCAGGAAGACAATGCTCTGTGTTTGGTGGGATCGGAAAGGTGTGGTGTATCATGAGCTTCTAACACCTGGTGAATCTGTGAATATTAATCGCTACAGACAACAAATGATCAATTTGAACTATGCATTGATCGAAATGAGACCAAAATGGGCAAGAAGACATGGCAAAGTAATTTTTTTACACGACAATGCACCTGCACACAAAGCAAAACTGGTTCAGGATACAGTCAAAACACTTAGCTGGGAGCTGATACCCCACCCGCCGTATTTACCAGACTTGGCCCCTTCCGACTACCATTTGTTTTCAGCAATGGGCACGCATTGGCTGAGGAACACTTCGATTCCTACGAAGAAGTCGAAAATTGGGTGTCTGATTGGTTTGCTTCAAAAGACGAACATTTCTATTGGCGTGGTGTCCACAAATTGCCAGAAAGGTGGACAAAATGTATAGAAAGCAATGGTCAGTACTTTGAATAAAACGTTTTTACTTTTCAATTCAAAATTAGTGATTCATTATCAAATGGTTCAAATGGCTCTGAGCACTATGCGACTTAACTTCTGAGGTCATCAGTCGCCTAGAACTTAGAACTAATTAAACCTAACTAACCTAAGGACATCACACACATCCATGCCCGAGGCAGGATTCGAACCTGCGACCGTAGCGGTTTCATTATCACAAAAAAACGCTCATTTCATACCGGTACACACGGTAATTGTATTCGTCACACATTTTTAGACGGTATTCACATTTGACATTGATTTTAATAGCAAAATTATCACTGTACAACACATAGTTCAGTAGATATTACGTCAAATACTGATAGGCGGAAAACTGCGGCATCATGTATGACATTTTCACTTATTATTTCTTTAATATTAACTCTATTCGCAACATATTTCCACAGGCAGTATCTACATATACCACTGAATTTATCTACAAAAATATATGTTGTATGACACATAATTCAAGAGGTATGACGTCAAATACTGAAACGCGTGGAGAACTGCCGCATCATGCATGACGTTTTATTTTAATACTTCTTTACTACTAACTCTACTCGCAACAACTTTCGCAGATAGTATCCGTTTATGCCACTGACTGCATCTAGTAAAATATACAATTGTACAACACTTACTTCAGGAGATGTGACATTACAAACACTGAGATGCGTGAAAATGAAACCGTAGGGCGAAATTCATTAGAGACACAGGTGAAATATATGTACACATACGTTAAATAATGTGAAATATATTTCAAATGAGCGTGCATGGCAAAGCTAAGGATAAAAAGCTCATCATAAGCCTTGAAACTTTTTCATCTAAATTTGGTACACATATTAGTTACGATCTGGAAAGAAATACTGTGGGGATTAAGAACCACCTACTTCCTACTGGGGTGAGCGTGATAACATGGAGAGAGCAGGGGGGAGGAGGAAATGGACAGACAGGAAGGAGTAAGGAGGAGATAGACACAACTAGGGGTAGGAAGAGATGGGCAGAGAGGGGGAGGGGAAGTGGTCAGACAGAGGGGAGAGGAGGAAATGGACAGAAAAAGGAAAGAGCAGGAGATGATCAGTGAGAGGGGGAGGAGCAGGTGGACAAAGACGGGTAGGAGGAAGACATGGACAAAGAGAGGGGGGAGAAGGAGATGGAATTATAGGGAGGAGCAGATAGACAGAAAGGGAAAGAGCAGATGATTTTGCTGTCTGTCAGACATTTTATATCACTAGATAAGTGATCAGATCAATTATTTTAGTTGCAGCCATGTGCCCTCCCTCCCCCTCCCCTCTCTCTGTGCTAAAGACAACCTTAATGCGGGGCAATGAATGTCATTTTCACGCTGGTATTGTAGTTATGTACATCGTTGTTCCTTTTGAACTGCAGTGGATTATTTACAACAAGCTTCATGAGGGTATAAATATATTCTGGAGCAATAGTCAAAATGCCTAACTCCTTATACCGATGTCTATAAGATTATTGTGGCTGAGTACGACGTTTTATTCTTACAGCATGTTTTTGAACAATGAAGACTTTCTTTCTTGAAGATTAATTACCCCAGAACTTTATTACAAACGAGATAATTGAATGAAAATATACAAAACATGGCAACTTACTGATTTATTTCTCCTGAAGATTTGCAAAGATTCTAAGCGCAAATGTGGCTGAACTGAATTGTTTTAGGAGTTCTAAAATGTGCTTTTCCCAGTCTAAATTCACATCAATAGGGACATCTAAGAATTTTGAAGTTTACACCCTATTTATTATTTTCTCATCATTTTGTCACTGGTGTAGCACTTATAGATGTACAGAACTGAAAATGATGTCTCTTAAAAATTGAGAGTGAGGCCATTCGCAGAAAACTAGTCAATGATAGTTTTACCATTAATGGGCGTTTTGCAAAGGACGCTGTTGAAGTTATTAGGTGTTTTGTTGTCTGTGGTAGAATGGCTTCTTATTGACTGTTTGTATTAATGTTGTGAGGAACATCGTTGCGACAGGAATTATGAGAGAAACTGGGAGAAAACGGTAAGGGCGAATGACCATGTATAGTTGTTGGAGCAAGAAAATAGGCGTGTATATTATGGGAAGCAATAGCACTACTGATTAATGAGTCCCCATCCAGGATTAATTTCTTATACCGAAGCTCTAATCTAGTGTCTCTCAACTCAACGACGTTTGTAAGCTCGTCTGCTGAGTCCACCCGCAGCCTGCGTAAGAAGCGTACTACAGAAAACGTCCCCGACTGGCGCTCAGCGAAGGTGCTATAAAAGTCACAGTGATTGCAGACCGCAAGCACCAGCCGGAGAGCTTTCTTCTCTTCTGTGTAACCTCAACGACACGGACCGCCGTGGACGCGCAGGCTTTCTAACCGGACAGTGACCTTCCAGCAGGTGTCACCCAGCTGTTAACGATGGCATTTCTTCTCCTCGCACCTTTTTCCCTGTTGATATAGCTGCGAAGTGAGCTTAAATGCAGAGAATAAAGCTGCTCGAACTGGCCCGCGGTCTTCCACAGTAGCCAGTACATACAGGAAAAGTTCGGTGAATGGCCCCATATGTTAAAAACCGCGCCGGCTAGGATGAGGCGGCCGTGGTTACGCATTGAGAGACAGAACTACAAGCGCCCCTTGTCGTACAAATCACCTAAATGGAGGAGTTGTGCAAGCTGCGCCCCAGCTAATGGAGTCTGTGTAACAACTCATCCGATGTGAAAGTGAATTGGAAACGTGAAGGGACACGTACAGCGCAAAAGTGTACAGGCCTATCTCGTCTGTTGACCGACAGAGACCGCCGACAGTTGAAGAGGCCGGTAATGTATAATAGGCAGACATCTATCCAGACAATCACACAGGAATTCCAGACTGCATCAGGATCCGCTGCAAGAACTATGACAGTTAGGCAGGAGGTGAAAAGCATTTCATGGTCGAGCAGCTGCTCATAAGCCACACATAACGTCGATAAATGCCAAACGACGCCTCTTCTGGTGAAAGGAGCGTAAACATTGGACGATTTAACAGTGGAAAAATATTGTGTGGAGTGAGGAATCACAGTACTCAATGTAACGATCTGATGGCAGGGTGCTGGTTGGGCGAATACCCGGTGAAAGTCATCTGCCAGCGTGTGTAGTGCACACGGGAAAATTCGGAGGCGGTGGTATTACTGTGTGGTCGTGTTTTTCATGAAGTGGGCTTGCACCCCTTGTTGTTTCGCGTGGCACTATCACAGAACAGTCCTACATTGATATTTTAAGCACCTTCGTGCTTACCACTTTTGTAGAGCAATTCGGGGATGGCGATTGCATCTTTCAACACGATCGAGCACTTGTTCATAATGCACGGCCTGTGGCGGAGTGGTTACATGACAGTAACATACCTGTAATGGAGTGGCCTGCACGGTCCTGACCTGACTCCTGCAGAAAACTTTGTGATGTTTTGGAGCACCGACTTCGCGCCAGGCCTCACCGACCGACATCGATACCTCTTCTCAGTGCAGCATTCCGTGAAGAATGGGCTGCCATTCCCCAAGAAACCTTCCAGCACCTGATTGAACGTATGCCTGCGAGAGTGGAAGCTGTCATCAAGACTGAGGGTGGGCCAACTCCATATTGAATTCCAACATTACCGATGGAGGGCGCCACGAACTTGTAAGTTATTTTCAACCAGCTGTCCGGATACTTTTGATCATATAGTGTATCCATAAAGATGTATGTGTCTCTTGGAAATACCGGAGCGAGCAGCGATACAAGTCAGAAAGCAAATTCTTGGGTCTCTAGAAGTACGTAGCCAAATTACAGTGTCGAGAACGGTTGTTGTTCACGCTAGTAGAATTAAATCGTAAGCATGTAAATCTTACATAAGGATGAAAAAAATTTTTGGTTGTGATCTGGAACACCCAAATGCTTTGTGTGCATTGTGCAGGAGGAGTCTGTGGCATTCTTACCCATCCTATTCGACACATACTAAGTCTTTAATGTAGGTTGGTTCTTACAAAGAAGAAGACAGCAACACCTCATCATGATGCTGAGAAAAAAGGGCTTGTCACACAAAAACGTAAGTAAAAACACATAAAATGGTAGGTTAGCTCCCAACAAAATTTATCATCAACATTGTTTGGTTGCAGATGACAAACTACCTGTAATAAATAATACACAAGTGGTCCTGAAAAACCAGGCAAACCGAGTGTGAAGTTATTAACAAAAAGAAACGAATTGCTGTTTGAACTAAATATTCCCGTAATTTTGCAGTCATTTAGTAAAAATGTTCGCAGAAACCGATTATGGTGGCACAGACGTGCTGAAACATGTTTGGGAACTTGGAAAAAACGGTGTTTTGTATAATTGGCGGACCTTACAGCCAACAATTTCAACTGCAAACACGGTAAACACAAGGAGCTTCAAAACCAAAAGATGAATACGTTTGCTTTAATGAAAGGAATTTATGCAAAAATAGATTGATTTGGAGGAATTAGTGTAGTTTATTAAGTAGCATACAGAAGACATAGAGTTTTCCTCTGCCGACCCCTGGCAGAATTTCGTGTAACACGCTTAGCTTTCATGTTTAACGTCTTTTCTACTGTGAGGTCATTAGATATCGACCATAGGTTCTGATTGGGAAAGGTGGAACTATTTTTATAAATAATACCTGAAACGGTAACAGTGAATGAACTGTCGTGAAACGGAACCTCTAAGAGTTAGATTTTCTGGTGTCTCTTCTTGCAGCTTCTTTCAGTATATAACAATTACATACAATTACAATATAATCTTCATATCACACTCCAGTGGTGAGGAGAGTCAGCGGCACATTCTACTGTCGAGAAGGTACATTTCAGAAGTGGTAGCGAATCGATGTTTGAAATTCTAAGAGTAATAAGCATAGGCTATGGGGAAATAATTGTAATGCAATATCCTTGCATAGTTCACCTGCTCATGCTTCAATTCCAACGTGTTCGATACACATAATTCGAGTTAAACGTGATTCTGATTCGTCAGGTACTCTTGTTCTAACAGCCTTCAGTTTCTCGACACAACCATCACTTCATTTCACGAAGGCTTTGAAATCTGTATGATACATTTAACTTAACAGCCATCTACGTAGTAAACTTTCAAGTCCATATCTGTGAGACAGATTCCAGGCTCCAAACCATTTCTCTTTCGTGGGTATGAGAATGGGTAAAATCAGGAAGGAAGCATCTAAAAGACCCGCCATATTACTACATAAAATTGACCTGGCTGGCGTTAAAATTTGTGTTCTTATGAAACAATTGTCTCGTATATCGAATAGCTCTCGGTTCTCCTTCAATGTATATAATCACTTGTAGGTTAGTAGGACTGTAACATTGCCTTTACCCCTTGTCAATCCAGCCATCTTGCTTTTAAATTTACATTGCAATAGGTTCTCCGACATATTGTTTATTCATCTATTCGCTTCCACGTCGGAAATCAACCCTCTTGACAGTCGAATGTGTCACAGATTCTTCCTACCGCTCGTTGCAGGTATGTGATAGGAAGATAACCGGTAATTGTCATATGCTGGAAGTAATTGCGAGGAGATGGACCAGAAAATCTTTTAGACCATTCGTTTCATAACAATACATACACAGTGACGCAGATTTGTTCTATAAACTGCAAGGCACTCATGAGAGTGCTACTGATCTAGCCAACAAGTCAAAGTGCACTTGTCGCTGATTGATTTTTGCTGTCATTACAGTGGAAACTACGGAAGACACTTCGTTAAAATAAGTCCGTACCTGTTAGTACCTGTAGACACACTATTACCCTGCTATGCGGTTACTGTGTTACATGCCAGGCGGATGAATAATGTGTTTGCAGACTTGAAATACTATTGAGGTGAACGTGAGATAGCTACACTGAAGCCTCAAAGAATCTGGTATAGGCATGCGTATTCAAAGACGAGATACATAAATAAGCAGAATACGGCGCTGCGTTCGGCAGCGCCTATATAAGACAACAAGTGTCTGGCGCAGTTGTTAGATCGGTTACTGCTGTTACAATGGCAGATTATCGTTTTAAATGAGCCTGAACGTGGTGTCATAGTCGGCGTACGAGCAATGGGACACAGCATCTCCGAGATAGCGGCGAAGTGAGATATTTCCCACACGACCATTTCACGCGTGTACCGTGAATATCACGAATCCGGTAAAACATTAAATCTCCGACATCGCTGCTGCCGGAAAAAGACCCTGCAAGAACGGGACTAACGACGATTGAAGAGAATAGTTCAACGTGACAGAAGTGCAACCTTTCCGAAAATTGCTGCAAATTTCAGTGCTGGGCTATCAACAACTGTCAGCGTGCGAATCATTCAACGAAACATCATCGATACAGGTTCTCGAAGCCGAAGACCCACTCATGTACCCTTCATGACTGTACGATACAAATCTTTACGCGTCGCCTGGGCTCGTCAACACCAACGTTGGACTGGGTTGATGACTGGAAACATGCTGCCTGGTCGGACGAGTCTCTGTTTCAAAGTGTATCGAGCAGATGGACGTGTACGGGCATGGAGACATCATCATGAATGCGTGGACCTAGCATGTCAGAAGTGGACTTTCCAAGCTGGTGGAGGATCTTTGATGGGGTGGGGCGTGTGCAGTTAGTGATATGAGACCCTGATACGTCCAGATACGACTCTGACAGGTGACACATACATAAGCATCCTGTCTGATCACCTGCATGCATTCGTGTCCATTGTGTATTCCGATGGACTTGAGCAATTTAAGCAGGCCAATGTGACACCCCACACGTCCAGAATTCCTACAGAATGGCTCCAGGAACACTCTTCTGAGTTTAAGCGCTTCCGCTGTCTGCCAAACTCCCCAGACATGAAAATTATTGAGCATATCTGGGATGCCTTGCAACGTGCTGTTAAGAAGAGATCTCCACTCCCTTCTACTCTTACCGACTCATGGACAGTCCTGCAGAATTCATGGTGTCAGCTCCCTCCAGCACTACTACAGACATTAGTCGAGTGCATGCCACGTCTTGTTGTGGCACTTGTGCGTGCTCGCGGGGACCCTACACGATATTAGGCATGCGTACCAGTTTCTTTGGCTCCTCAGTTCTACAAGTAACTGATGGAATGTGCTTCTGGTTTAGACAAGTCTAAGCTAGTTACTACCTGCAGGGTAACAGTATAGAGGAATGTAAACTAGTAGACTAGAAACAGCATACTTCATCTAAGTGCTTTACTGTTTTGGAATGTTACAAGTGGGACACGGTAGAAATTGATAGCAAAAACTTCTTCTGAAGGGTGAGCTCTATAAAGTTTCATCTGATAGTTCAAAATATCTGAACACGTAAGTGCATCACACGCTGCAAGGTTATGTTGACATACGTCAGGTTACTGAAAGTTGGTGCACTGCGTGTTATTATAGTTGTCGGTGTTTATTTCGTTGTTCTAGGATAGCTCTCACACATTGTGTGGTAATCTGGTAATACAGTCAGCGTTTGAGACTTGAACATTGCAGTTATTTGTGCCGGGTTCTGACATAACTGATACCTTCATAACCTGACAGTAATGGTTTCATGCCAGCAAATGATGGATTTTCAATATTTATTACAGGTAGTTTGTCATCTGCAACCCAACGATGTTGATGAATTTTATGCGTTTTTACTTACGTTTTTGTGTGGCAAGCCCCTTTTTCTTAGTATCATGGTGAGGTGTTGCAGACGACAAGCTACCTGTAATAAATAATACACAAATGGTCCTGAAAAACCATGCTAACCGAGTATGAAGGTATTAACAAAAAGAAAGGAATTGTTGTTTGAACTAAATATTCCCGTAAATTTTGCAATCATTTAGTAAAAATGTCCACATTACAGATTAAATAAAACAGAAATCCACTGATGGTCGCACAGAGGTGCTGAAACATGTTTGGGAACTTGGAAAGAACGGTGTTCTGCATAACTGACCTTACATCCAACAATTACAGCAAACAAATCCTCATGACTATGGATGGAGCCCATAGTAGCCTGAACTAAGACAAACCTGTGGATGTTATAATAAAATACGTATCTGGTTTCTTAGTTTTGACCAAAAAGTTGCATAACGTATTTATATGCCTCTCTCTTCTGTAATGGCTAACTCTCCACGCTGCAATAAAGAGTGTCTGATCAGAGTTATCTGGACATCTGTCAGTGGATGTTAATATGTGTCTACCATTCGCCTCTTCATGGCTTGAACTGTGCAGTGAAGTGTCTGAAAATCCGTGGAGGAATGGCAGCCCATTATTCCTCAAGAGGCAAAACCAGGTAAGGTAGTGATACAGCGCACTGGGTCCTGGAGCGAAGTCGACGTTCTGACTCATCGCTAAGGTGTACCGTTAGGTTCAGGTCAGGACTCTGCGGAGTTCAGTCTATTTCAGGAATGTAACTGCCTCGTAGATACTGCATTATGACAAGGTGAATCGTCATGGTAATAAAACATCGTCTCCGAAATGTTTCTCTACTGTACGCAGTATGCAGTGCTGTAATACGTGTTCATATCTTTTCACATTTAGCATATTATCTAGCGCAATAAGGGGACCACACCCTGACCATAAAAATTCCCTGCATATCGTAAAACCGCCTCTTCGGCGCTCCACTGTTGACACTACACATGATGGTAGTTAAAGTTCTCCAGGTATTCACCAAACCGAAGCCTTTTCACCGAACTGTCACAGGGCACAGAGCGATTCATTACTCAAAACCACTTGTTTCTAGTCGTCCAGTTTCCTGTGGCGTCGCTCTTTACACTGCCTCAAGCGTCGCTTAACGTTACTACAGAAAGTGGGCGTTTGGCGTCATCGGTCGGGAAGGCCCTTACAGGCCAGTTCCGGCATCCGTGGTGCAGGTCTTATTACATTGGGCGACCTGCGAGCAGGATGGGGATGAAATAATGATGAAGACAACACAACACCCAGTCGCTGAGCGCAGAAAATCCTCGACCCATCAGGGAATCGAACCCGGGCCCGTAGGACGGCAATTCGTCACGCTGACCACTCAGCTATTGGGGTGGAACATTAGTACAGAATTATGTGGCTTATGAGAAGCTGCTGAAGTATTATACCAGTTTCTGTTTGACTCCCTACTCACAATGATTATGCTAGCTGGGTTGCTGCTAGCAGTTTACAGCTCACAACTGAGTCCTTTCACGGATTTCATGCTTTTTTTTTTTTTTACAACCACCCTCTACATAGCTCGATGGTTCCTGTCCACCGGTAACTGAGGTCTGCCTGATATTAGCTCAACTGCGGGTGGTTCTTCGCATTTCCATTTCACAGTTACATCGTCAATATTCGATTCGGGCAGCCTTAGAAGGGTGGAAGTGTCTCTGATGGGTGTGTTACTCAGATTATATCCGGTGACTGGTTCTTGTACGAAGGTATTGCATGTCTACACTGACCCATTCTGCTGTTGCTGCTTCTTTACTGACAATATAATACTCCCCGTCTCCTTTTATACCGGTAGGTTTGCCTCTCACAACATATAGTGGTCAATTCAACGTTACAAATGGGTGTCTGGATGCTTTTGATCAGATGGTATACTTTTCTGTTTGCTGAAATGCATACACGAAACCACAATATGTGTGATGTTGGAGAAGCAGTATGGGAGAATGGAGATAGGGGTGCTGGAAATTTGGAAATACGGTGGTCTACGGCCAAAATCGTGTGAAAAACTAATATTTCCTCAGATGTTAAGCCCCATAGTGCTTGGAGCCATTTGAATCATTTTTCCTCTTTAAGTGTCGCAGAGTCCCAGTCTGGCACACAGTTTTAATCTGCTTGAAGGTTTCTGATACATCTTTGTCACTTGCTAAAATTGACTGTCACTGTATGCATAGATACATCAATATTTTTGTAAGGCTCATAGCATACTAGGCGGAAAGTTTGGTAAAAACAAACGCTGGGTTTGAAATGCTGTGCACTACCCAACTTTGACGAACATGGACATGATAAACGTTTTCAAAAGCACGCTCTCAGTAGCTGAAAAGGCACGTTAATCAGACACACACGTTTTCACTGTGCTGCGTCGCTAACTAGGCGAGCTGAAGGCTGACAACAAGCCCCACAAATATACAAAACAAGGACTATGCATCTAAAAATATGAATGAAGTGGTTACCAGATTAGGAAAAACTCTTAGCAACACAAGGACTTCCAGTTATTAAGCGGACAGTATATCGTAGCAGTCGGTCGCGACCGTAAACAAACGAGAACTTAGATTCTCGGAGGGGAAAGGAGAGCTGCGGGAGAATAAGCCCTGCCTCTCTCTCGAAGGGCTGCCACCCTACGTCCGCGTTCTGTGCTTCCGTGAAAGCAGAACTGGCATAACAGTCATAGGGATCGCTGATTCCTTTTATTGTGGTGAGAGTCGCATTCGAATCCGTTTATGCACTAGGATTTGTCGCTTCACTCATTTCAAAATAAGAAAAAAAATACAAGCAGTTCATAATACAAAGCAAACTAGAGTACACAAAGCATTTAATAGTGGTTACAGCGCAACGGTTTGCTACGGTTGGCAGTAGCAGGTCATACCCGACACCTACTGGTATCTTATGGAACCATAGTTCAAAATATTCCCCAACTAAAACTTGCCACGATGTAGTGTCCTCATAATAAGTACGTTAAAGAGCAAACATCGCAACAATCCCAACACTGCGAAAAAGTTCATAATAGCTGAATCCCAACAGATACCACTAACTGGAACAGTCACAAAACTCGCACGCGAGCATGGGCGATAACTTTAGATAAAACTTTATTGCCTTGGCGTAATGTATCGCTTGAAATAGGCTGTAAGAGAAACTAACAGAAATGAGTTACGTGTATGTGATTGCAGGCCTTCTCGGCGTATTCTAGTGATGAAATCTTCCTTGTCGCTATGCATAATTGAATTTAGTGCCCATCATCTTCAAGCGAAGATGATGATGGGTGCGAAACTCATCGAAACGTTGCGATAAGACGACGCCACCACCTCGGCTGATCAACCTAGAAGATTTCATCATGAGTTATGAATGTCATGATGTGACGTTAATTTGAGATAAATAAATCACATTCAAATTGGGGAAAATGAATTTAGTTTGACTCAAGCACAAAACTAGCTGAACTCCCTTCGCATCAATATCAATTATTAAAATTGAGGACCACAGGAGCTAGTTGTATATTGTGCCCTAGCGATCGACCCGCTCGGAAATTCACCACCTAGTAAATCTGCCACTGAGTTCTATTCAGTACTCTATCTAGGGTCAAATGTGGGTGACGCAAAGCAGTGCAACCCCAGCGTTCGTTTTTACAAAGCTTTCCGCCTAGTATGCTATGAGCTTTACAAAAATTTTGATGTATCTGTGCATACAGTGCAGTCAATTTTAGCAAGTAACAAAGATGTAGTATCAGAAACCTTCAAGTAGATTAAAACTGCGTGCCAGACTGGGAGTCTTTGACACTTTAAAAGAGTATACCAGGTATAATATTTAAGAAATTCCCAGAAGACGCAAATTATAAGCCTCTTATATTACACGTTGGATTCCTGAACGTAACACTTGCCCATCAAAAAGATTTGTCGGGTGCAAAATAAGCCTCTTACACTACACGGTGGATTCCTGAACGTAACACTTTCCCATCAAAAAGATTTGGCAGGCGCAAAAAATAGGGTGGATGTGACAACTGCGCCCACTTATCCTAGCACAACTGGACGCAACCTCCTTTCATCCTACCTTATAAAGATGACTCGAAGCTGTCGTTCCGATTGGTTTTTTCTCTGCCGGCCGCAGACTAACGTCCACGCAATAAACAATGCGTAACAGAGTGGCAAATAAAAAAGTTACAACTTTACTATAATGAGAACTGCTGGATGTTAGGATGCCAAATAAATTTGTTTTATTTGTCCAATCGCGAAATTAGTAAAAAAAATTCTAGAGCCAGTCTAATATTAAAGGATCGTGGACGCTAATCATAATTTCCATAGCACCGTAGAATGTCACAAAATGCTTCATGCAATTTTAGAACTCTCACGAGATCGCAGATATATGTATTCCGAGGCAACTTTTAACAAATTATTCCCTCTTTAAGCGAAATCGCACTTCACACACTAAATCAAGTGTCACCTCTTCAGAAACCGATCGTAGATTCCTTATATTAACACAAGATAGCATAAGTACATCATCCGAGGTAATTTTTCAACAAACTGTTCCGTCTTTATATGAATTCAGATTCTATACACGGATTTATGTATTACCTCCTCGGAAACCGAACCGATTGGTAGTGAGGTATCTTAACAGTTTGGCTCTCAGGGCACGCTTCTGACTGGATTTTGGTATCTACGAATGAGCATCAATGTTAATTGAAATTTATAATTAGTTTTTACGGCAGAATTGAGAGTAATTGAAATTATTATTAACAAGTAATCAGTGCAAGTAACGTCAGCAGCACGGTTGGATATACATTTTAAAATCGAAACAGTTAATATAAATAACGAACATTATGCTGCTTCGCGCTCTGCTTCTTAAGTGAACTACCAACGTTTCTCTATGTTCAACACGATACGCCTTCCGCTGACATTACTGTTCTCAGACTGAGAGACCATCTCTCGAGCCACGTGACGGGTAAGCACCTTGTTACTTTAAAGCGACGTGAATATTTGTATATTGTATCTTCAAGAATAATAACAACATATAATAACATGTAGGCGCAGATGTTTCATCAGCGGCACAACTCGAACACGGCACCTCTACATCTCGCGGGCATCTGCTCTGTCAACTGAACTGCTCCAAGCTCGACTCACGACGCGTCCCCACAACTTTACTTGTGTTAGTACTTCATCTCCGACATTCGAAACTTCACAGTTCTTCTGCGTAACTTGTTAGACTACTACTCCTGGAAGAAAGGATATTGTGATAACATGGCTTAACCACAGCCTGGGACACTGTTTCCAGAATGAATTTTTCACTCTTCAGTAGGGTGTGCCCTGGCAGATTAAAACCCTATGCCGGGCCAGGATACAAACCCGTGACCTTTGCTTTTGCGGACAAGTGCTCCACTGACTGAACTCCTCGAACACCAGTCACGACCCGTCCTTACAGGTTCATTTCAGCTAGTACCTCATTCGTGAGGAAGTTTCACATCAGCAGATGTTCCGATGCAGAATTGGAAATTCATTCTGGAAAGATATATCTACCAAAATGAAAGACGCTCCTATCGTAGCACAAAAAGAGGCGAATCTATACTGAGCAGACTTATGGATATAAAAGAAGGAAACTAAAGAAGAAATCTAAAACAAAATATCTTGACAGTCTTGCAGTTTTTTTGCGTATTAGTTTTAGAACCTATGTCAAGTAATATAATGCACCGTGCGAAGCAATGTAACATGACACATGTTGGCATGCTGTATACCATGACACGTGTCATCATGCATCCAAGATGACATTTGTCATGTCGTGCAATATGACACAACGTGCCATTTAAGTTCAGAGTGCATGCATTCCAACTCTGTGATACTTTCTATTACGAATGCACCCGTAATCCAGGATGCTTCCTATTGTAGATGCATACCATTCTCTCGAAGCACATAAATTTGTGTTTATTTTTTCTTACACCCCTCACCATACTTGTAATAATGGGTGGGTTTGGGGAGAAACGGCCTCCTCGGGGAAAAAATAAACGACTCCCAGCCAGAAATAAAAAGAATTAGCGTCTCCCTCAGGGAAAAATCCACTGGCAGAAATTTTTTCCCCCAGAAAAACATTTTAGCTATTACAAGTACGCTCCTCAGCCATACGTTATTATATATTGTTTAATATGGCTGGCGAATCTTCTAGAGTTTGGGCACAGGGTCAGGGATTATAGCCTATAAATTGCAAGACGCCGGTGAGCAACACGTTGTAGCTAAGAGTTCACTGTCCTGGGGAAGTAGGATTAACTCGTAAAAAAGCGTGAATATGTCAAGATGTTTTAATTTAAATGTCTTCGAAGCGGACAGATCAGTCTAAAAGCTAATTCCGTTCTTTTACATTCGTGACTCTGTCCAGAACATATTCGTCTTCTTTTGTGCTATGATAGTAGCATTTTTCATTCTGGTTCCCAACTTTTACTCTACCATGAAATGCTGCAACATCCAGTTCGCATTAAATATGAGTGTGATTGGGTGAAATAAGTAGAAGAACTGCGAAACAACGTATGAATGACAAAATGCTATCAACTTTTAAAATCCGTACGAAAATTGACGAACTTAGGCTTTTTTGTCCGAGAATAAATTTTCTACAAGATAGCAAGCAGTTTTTAAAGATTTTACGTGCATTTCATGTGCAACTGTAGACCACAATGTCGTGACAATAGATAAAGCTTTCACATACCAAAAGGACGACAAATAATTACATGTATTTCTCTACCTTTTTACAAAATTTAAAGCGCTTTCCTCATGTCTGAAACAAATAAGCGGGGCGCGAAAAAAAAATTCTCAAAAAGTTTTTTAACGTAAAATCCGAATGAAGCTGCATTTCTGAGAGCGAGTTTTCAGTTTTATCGGTAGAATGAATTTTTTATTTATTTTATTCGCCTTAAACAATTTTCACCCTTATTATTAATTTGAGTTTAATGGCTTTCACGTCGTGCCCATGCAGCCATCTCAGTAGCCGTAGTGGAAAGACGATACGACAGTGTTTTGGAGGCGATTTTCGTGACAGTAACGACGATACGAATTTATTGACGGCACAACACCAATTCCTCAAGGGGGGAAAATCTCCGACCCGGCCGGGAATAGATGCCGGTCCTTCGAGTAGCAGGCTACCACGCTGACCCCGCAGCTGTCGGGCGGACTTCTCGCACATACAGTTCATGCAAGAACGAATGTTATGTGCTACATTTAGCTCGATTTTAAACCATCGTATCTCGACAGTGGACAAAGATTTGACAAAAAAAAATCGTTTTGACTTCGTGCAAAGTTAGCAGCATTTCGTACAAGTTTAAAGTATAGAAATAGTACGCCACAAAAGCCTTCCAGAAAAAAGTGTGGTAGATTTAGCTTGACTTTAAACCACTGCATCTCGACAACGGATAAAGATCGTTGGATAAAACAAATTCATTTCGACTCTATCCGTTTTTTTACCTTCACGCAAGTTTGAACCTATTCATACGAGTTTAAAGTACAGAAATCGCGCGCTTCAAAAATCTCCCAGAACAACGATTTTTTTTGCATTGTTTTTCACGTACAGTCCGAAGGGTCCTCACGCAAATAGTGCCATCAGCTGAGCATTTAATTCACCTCAAGTAAAATCTTTTCAAAAGTTATTAATCGATACGCACAATTTGTCTGGGCGCCAGCTCCGGGTCGTCAATCTAACTTAGCTTGATATAAACATAGCTACCGTAAGACAAATGTCCGAATGGCTGTACAAATGGCCGATGGCCTGGACTACACCAAAAACGATTCATCCCATGTTCCTAGCTCAAATAGGAACCAAGCATCAAGACCTCTCCCCCCCACCCCCACCCCCCTCCCCCAACCGCATAACTGCGCGCGGCCCTTTCAGACATAGACTGACGGGAAAAATTGAAATCGCAACACCAAGAAGGAGTTGTGCAAAATAGACGGAATTGATAGGGCTGTTTCTACATCCGAAAGACGATATCTATGGAAACTACGCCCCAGTCGCATGAAGAGTGGTGGCAGTAGAAGTCACTGTGAGGATGCATATCAGATTTGCTTTAAATATATGCTGTAAGGTTAGTTACCTTTCAGATTGGACGTGGTAGTTGATGTTAGTCAAGAATGCCTTTAAGGCGACAAAGATGCGATTATCAACACTTCACTTTGGACGAGGTCGTGTAATAGGGCTACAAGAAGCTGGATGTTCCTTCTGCGATATTACAGAAAGACTTGATAGGAATATAATCACTGCACGTGATTGATGGCAGCTGCGGTCATCAGAATGTGCGGTCGCAAGAAGACCGGACTCCGCACGGCTACGTGGCATTACCGAGAGGGAAGACCATCGTGTTCGGCATGTACACTCCTGGAAATTGAAATAAGAACACCGTGAATTCATTGTCCCAGGAAGGGGAAACTTTATTGACACATTCCTGGGGTCAGATACATCACATGATCACACTGACAGAACCACAGGCACATAGACGCAGGCAACAGAGCATGCACAATGTCGGCACTAGTACAGTGTATATCCACCTTTCGCAGCAATGCAGGCTGCTATTCTCCCATGGAGACGATCGTAGAGATGCTGGATGTAGTCCAGTGGAACGGCTTGCCATGCCATTTCCACCTGGCGCCTCAGTTGGACCAGCGTTCGTGCTGGACGTGCAGACCGCGTGAGACGACGCTTCATCCAGTCCCAAACATGCTCAATGGGGGACAGATCCGGAGATCTTGCTGGCCAGGGTAGTTGACTTACACCTTCTAGAGCACGTTGGGTGGCACGGGATACATGCGGACATGCATTGTCCAGTTGGAACAGCAAGTTCCCTTGCCGGTCTAGGAATGGTAGAACGATGGGTTCGATGACGGTTTGGATGTACCGTGCACTATTCAGTGTCCCCTCGACGATCACCAGTGGTGTACGGCCAGTGTAGGAGATCGCTCCCCACACCATGACGCCGGGTGTTGGCCCTGTGTGCCTCGGTCGTATGTAGTCCTGATTGTGGCGCTCACCTGCACGGCGCCAAACACGCACACGACCATCATTGGCACCAAGGCAGAAGCGACTCTCATCGCTGAAGACGACACGTCTCCATTCGTCTCTCCATTCACGCCTGTCGCGACACCACTGGAGGCGGGCTGCACGATGTTGGGGCGTGAGCGGAAGACGGCCTAACGGTGTGCGGGACCGTAGCCCAGCTTCATGGAGACGGTTGCGAATGGTCCTCGCCGATACCCCAGGAGCAACAGTGTCCCTAATTTGCTGGGAAGTGGCGGTGCGGTCCCCTACGGCACTGCGTAGGATCCTACGGTCTTGGCGTGCATCCGTGCGTCGCTGCGGTCCGGTCCCAGGTCGACGGGCACGTGCACCTTCCGCCGACCACTGGCGACAACATCGATGTACTGTGGAGACCTCACGTCCCACGTGTTGAGCAATTCGGCGGTACGTCCACCCGGCCTCCCGCGTGCCCACTATACGCCCTCGCTCAAAGTCCGTCAACTGCACATACGGTTCACGTCCACGCTGTCGCGGCATGCTACCAGTGTTAAAGACTGCGATGGAGCTCCGTATGCCACGGCAAACTGGCTGACACTGACGGCAGCGGTGCACAAATGCTGCGCAGCTATCGCCATTCGACGGCCAACAACGCGGTTCCTGGTGTGTCCGCTGTGCCGTGCGTGTGATCATTGCTTGTACAGCCCTCTCGCAGTGTCCGGAGCAAGTATGGTGGGTCTGACACACCGGTGTCAATGTGTTCTTTTTTCCATTTCCAGGAGTGTAGCTTTGGCGTATCTTCCTGCATCTGCAGCAGCAATTTGAGCAGCAGTTGGCACTACAGTGACACAACAAAATATTACAAATCAGTTACTCCCTGTAGCGTGCATTCCACTGACTCCAAAGCACCGCCATTTGCGATTGTAGTGGTGTCAAGTAAAGGCTCTTGGAGGGCAGGATGGAAGTATGTTGTGCTTTATCATGAAAGCTGGTTCTGCCTCGGTGCCTGTGTTGGGCGTGTGTTGGTTAGAAGAAGGCCAGTTGAGAGCGTGCAACTAACCTGTATGCGTACTAGACACTATGTACCTACACCTGGTGATGTGGTTTGGGCTGCGTTGTCGTATTACAGAAGGCGCACTCTCGCGGTTGTCCCACGCGCCCTGACTGCAAGTCTGTACGTCGATTTTGTGGTTCGACCTATTGTGCTACAATTAATGACCAGCATTCTAGGGAGTGTTTTCTAACAGGATAACGCTCGCCCACATAAGCGCTGTTGTAACCAAACATGCTCTACAGAGTGTCGACATGTCACCTTGGCCTGGTTGATCATCAGATCTATCTCCAAGCGAGCACGTATGGGACATTATCGGACGACAGCTCCAGCGTCGTCGATAATCAGCACTAATCGATCCTCTACTGATCGATCGTGTGCAACAGGCATGGAACACCATTCCACAAACAGACATCTGGCACCTGTAAAACACGATGTATGCACGTTTGCATTCTTTATTCAACATTCTGGCGGTTACACCGGTTATTAATGTACCAGCATTCCACATTTGCAATGGCTAATCTCGCGCTTACATTAACCTGCGATTTCGCAATGTTGATCACTTAAATATGTTACGTCATCATCATCATCATCATTTAAGACTGATTATGCCTTTCAGCGTTCAGTCTGGAGCATAGTCCCTAATAAAATTCCTCCATGATCCCCTATTCAGTGCTGACATTGGTACCTCTTCTGATGTTAAGCCTATTACTTCAAAATCATTCTTAACCGAATCCAGGTACCTTCTCCTTGGTCTACTCCGACTCCTCCTAATCTCTACTGCTGAATCCATGAGTCTCTTGGGTAACCTTGCCTCTCCCATGCGTGTAACATGACCCCACCATCTAAGCCTGTTCGCCCTGACCGCTACATCTATAGAGTTCATTCCCAGTTTTTCTTTGATTTCCTCATTGTGGACACCCTCCTGCCATTGTTCCCATCTTGTAGTACCTGCAATCATCCTAGCTACTTTCATATCCGAACCCTCAACCTTATTGATAAGGTAACCTGAATCCACCCAGCTTTCGCTCCCATACAACAAAGTTCGTCGAAAGATTGAACGGTGGCCGCGCCAGAGTAGCCGAGCGGTCTAAGGCGCTGCTTTCATATCCGTACCCTCAACCTTATTGATAAGGTAACCTGAATCCACCCAGCTTTCGCTCCCATACAACAAAGTTCGTCGAAAGATTGAACGGTGGCTGCGCCAGAGTAGCCGAGCGGTCTAAGGCGCTGCAGTCATGGACTGTGCGGCTGGTTCCGGCGGAGGTTCGAGTCCTCCCTCGGGCATGAGTGTGTGTGTTTGTCCTTAGGATAATTTAGATTAAGTAGTGTGTAAGCTTAGGTACTGATGACCTTAGCAGTTAAGTCCCATAAGATTTCACACACATTAGAACATTTTTGATTGAACGGTGCACAGATAACTTAGTCTTGGCACTGACTTCCTTCTTGCAGAAGAGAGTAGATCGTAGCTGAGCGCTCACTGCATTAGCTGTGCTACACCTCGCTTCCAGTTCTTTCACTATGTTGCCATCCTGTGAGAATATGCATCCTAAGCACTTGATATGTTACGTCGACAAATATTCCCCATGGGGACAAATAAATTCCCGAAATTTCATTTCATTCCGAGTTGTAGCGGTATGGGCAACGAATAATCTTACGCTCTGCGGCTAACGTGCAATGTTATTGTACTACATTTTGTGATAATGGAACGTTTTGAAAGATAGACACCTCCTTTCAAACTTTTTCTTCGCACAGTGCCATTAGCATGTCGCTTGTACGGGACAGCAATCTGTATCGACCACACAGAGGGAAGACCTGTGTGTCAGTCGAACAGCACCGGAGCGCGGCGCGGTGCGGCCGCCAATTACGGGCTTTGCCGATTGCGCGCTCGGCTGGTTGCCCAAGTGGAGCGCTCCGCAGAGCACAGCCATCAGATTCTGCGCCGCTGCCCCCGGCTCTCGCCAACTAGAGCACGCCGGAGAGCCACGTGATCGGCAGCTGGCCAATCTCTGGCTTCCGCCCTGGCGGAAAGAGAAAGTGCATCCCCGGATGGCCTCTACGAGCATTTTTGTCCGTAATGACATTACGGCGTGTAATTCTATCATCACTACCACGTGTTCTCCGGCACATGTACATCTCTGCACGCTCCTCATTCACCATATTTTCCTCTTCTTATGTAGTTCATCCTTTGACCTTCTACATCTAAATGTACACTCCGCTAGTCACCAAGCGATGTGTGGCGGAGGGCACAATTCGCGCCAAAGTCATATCCCCCCCCCCCCCCCCCCCCCCCTCTGTTCCACTCGCGGATAGCGTGAGGCGTGAGGGAAAAACGACTGTCTGAACGCCTTAGTACGAGCTCTTATTTCCCTTATCATTGCTCGATTTGAAAGTTGGTGGTAATAATATATGCTCTACATCCTCGGTGAAGATCGGATGTCGGAATTTAGTGAGCAACCCCTTCCGTTTAGCACGCCGTTTATCTGCAAGTGTGTCCCACTTCAAACTGTCTATGAGATTTGTAACGCTCTCGCGATGGCTAAATGTACCATCACGAATCTTGCCGCTTTTCTTTGGACGTTCTCAATCTCTTGAATCAGATCCAACTGGTAAGGGTCCCATACAGACGAACAATATTCTGAGACTGGACGAACTAACGTAATGCAAGCAATTTCCTTTGTAGACTGACTGCATCGCTTCAGGATTCTACCAATAAACCGCAATCTAGAGTTCGCCTTACCAGTTACTTGTGTAATCTGATCATTCCATCTGAGATCATTTCGAATGGTCACACACAGATACTTGACCGATATTACCGCTTCCAAAGACTGGGCATTTATTTTGTACTCACATATTAATGGGGATTTTCGTCTTGTTATACGCAGTAGGTTACACTTAACAATATTGAGAGATAACTGCCAGTCATTACGCCACGCATTTATTTTCTGGAAATCCTCATTGATTTGTTCACAACTTTCGTGTGATACTACTTTCCTGTAGACTACAGCATCTTCGGCAAACAGTCTAATGCCGCTGTCAATACCATCAACCAGATCGTTTATGTAAATCATAAAAAGCAGCGGACCTATTACGCTGCCCTGGGACACACCTGAAGTTCCGCTTGTTTCTTTGAAGTCACCCCGTTCAGGACGACATACTGCTCCCTGTCTGTTAGAAAACTACCTATCCAAGCGCATATGTCATCGGATAGACCGTAAGCGCGCACTTTCTGGAGCAAGCGACAGTGCAGAAATGAGTCGAACGCCTTCCGGAAGTCGAGGAATATGGCATCAACCTGGGAGCCGGTATCTAGAGCCTGTTGTATATCATGCACAAAGAGGGCCAGCTGTGTCTCGCATGACCGCTGTTTCCTAAAACAGTGCTGTTTTCTGCAGATGAGCTTCTCAGTGTCCAGAAAGGTCATTATGTCTGAACACAAAATACGTTCCATGATTCTACAACAAATCGATGTCAGTGAAATTGCCCGGTAATTACGTTCATCCGATTTTCTACCCTTTTTATTGATTACTATGACCCGGGCCTTCTTCCAGTCCCGTGGAACTTTCCGCTGTTCCAATGATCTCTGGTAGATGATGGATAAGAATGGTGCTATACCTGTAGCATAGTCAACATTTAATCTTACGGGGTTACCGTCTGGGCCAGATGCCTTCCTGGCGTCTAAGGATCTTAACTGTTTTACAATCCCAGATACACTAAACACTAAGCCACGTTTTTTCTAAACCACGATAAAAAAACGACGCACCACAAAGGAATTATCTGAATGGGACGCAAATCGGTAGATGTGATGTACATGTACAGATTAACAAATGATTAAAATTTCAGAAAAAATTGGATGATTTATTCCAGAGAAAGACCTCCACATACTGAGAAAGTCAATAATGCGTTCGTCCACCCCTGGCCCATATGCAAGCAATCATTTGGGTTGACTTTCGCTGACAGTGTTGTTGGATGCCCTCCTGAGGGATATCGTACCAAATTCTGTCCAATTGGCGCTTCGGATCATCAAAATCACTAGCTAGCTGGAGGGCCCTGCCATAATGCTCCTATCGTTCTCAATTGGGGAGAGATCATGCGACGTTGCTGACCAAGGTAGGGTATGGCAAGCACGAGGACAAGCAGTAGAAACTCTCACCATGTGCGGGCGGGCGGGCACTATCCTTCTGAATTGTAAGCCCAGAATGGCTTGTCATAAAGGGCAACAAAACGGGGACTGGAATCTCATTGACGGAGTAGAACCGTCTTCAGTGATGAGTCCCACTTCGAACTGAGCTCTGATGACCAGCGAAGCCGAGTCTGGAGACGACCCGGACAGCGGTGGGATACCAACCTGACTGTTGCCGCAACGCGGCCCGACAACCTTGAGTGATGGTCTGGGGTGCCATTTACTTTGTTTGTCATCCACGGTACCCTTACAGTACAGCGGTACGTCGACGATATTCTATACCCCGTTTTGTTACCCTTCATGGCAACCCATCCTGGGCTTTTATTTAACAAGATAATGCACGCCCGCATGAGGCGAGAGTTTCAACTGTTTCTCTTCGTGCTTGACAAACACTTCGTTGGCTACCATGGTCGCCGGATCTCCCCTCAATTGAGAACGTTTGGAGCATTATGGGCAGGGTCCACCAACCAGTTCGGGATTCTGACGATGTCACGCCAATTGGACAGAATTTGGCACAGTATCCTTCAGGAGGGCATCCAACAACTCTGTCAATCAACACCAAGCCGAATTACTGCTCGCATGAGGGCCAGAGGTGGCCCAACGTGTTATTTACTTGCCCAATTTGTGAAGCTCTTGGATTAATCATCCAATTTTTCTAAAATTGGAGTCATTTGTCTCTACATGTACATCACATCTACCGATTTTCGTTCCATTTCTTTTTTTTTTTTTGTTTTTTTTTTGTTAGAGTGTATTGTCATCAAATACCACAGTCATTTTTTTTATTCCTGCTTTTGACTGTTCGTGACGGTCCATTCTCCTTCTCCATTTTTGATACGAGATGAGTTCAAAAAGTGTTACACATTTTTATGTAAGGCCAAATAACTGTTATGGATGTTAAACTACACTTCAAAGTCACTATTTTCAACATAGTTACCAAGTCTCTGTTAACAGTGGTCGGAACCTTCTAGTAAACGCTCCTCGGTCACGGAGCCACTAGAGAACCTCTGCGTGAACGTGCTCGTCGTTCGAAAAGCTCTTTCCCCCATATGTTTCTCCAGCTTCCCGAAAAGACTGGAATCGCCCACGTCTGTGTGGCCTTGGTCAAATTGTTGACACCGTTTCACTACAGCTGAATGCGACATTGCATTTGGTCCATATACTGCCAGCATTTCACGATGAATCTTTGTGCATTTTAACCGTTTCGTCCACAAGAATCGTTCTGTCCCGCATACTTCAACTTTGGAGTACGTTTCCAATTGCCATGCTATTTCAGTCGCACACTGTGATGCACATGTTACCCACATGTTACCAGTGTGGGACAAATGTAAATTATTTTATGAAGTCACTGTGCGATGAGGCGCAGTGGCTGCACACAGGGCTCGTATTTGGGAGGACGGCGGTTCAAATCTCCGTGTGGCCATCCACATATACATTTTCCTTCATTTCCGTAAATCACTGCAGTCAAACGCCGGGATACCTCCTTTGAAATAGGGCAAGGCCAATTTCCTTCCTCATCTTTCCCTAATCAGGGTTCATTTTCTCACTCTAATGACCGCGCCGTCGACGTGACGTTAATCTTTAATATTCCTTCCTTTTTTTCTCAAGTCCTTATGTACCTTGCCGTTCCTTCTCTTATATATGCGGTACAGAACTTTCAGCCTTGCAAGTTAATTCACAAAAAATAAAACGAGCAACCAGGAGCTGTTAATAATGCTATTTATTAGAACCTGGTTCTCATTCAAATGAGCAAAAAATAGTCGAAGTTTGTAATCTTTTTTTGAGACAGTGAAAGGACATACAAAGAATCTGTTTGGGAAATTTGATTGAACATACTTTGTACTTAATTTTAGAAATTCAATAAAAAACAAAATGGCGCCCGTAATTATGGTTTGATTAAGGCCTGCGGGTTTGAAGTACGCAGACTGTGCGCAGTGTAGTCCCCCAGGCGTTACCTGAAATCAGAAATGGATAACATCAGTCGACACTACATTAAATTTATGGGAGCTTATACTCGACCACAACGAAATAACCTTAAATTTAGCTATAGGGTGCTAACTCAAACTTTGAGTTCGATTTTCATTTTTTTTCAGTCTTTATGGCTTTACAAAAAATAGTCATTGTTAACAAAATTCATGTATTATAGATACAAGGTCACAAGAAAAGTGTTTACTTTTCGAGGGTCAGAGGTAGAAGTTAATAGACTAAACACTTTATATTTCATGCTGCACGCAGTTTTGAAAAATCGTTTCTCGAGAAAAACCTGTCTAAAATTTAGGAAAAACTTTTATATTTATTATGAGTTCCATTTGAACAAAATTACATGTTATATATTTTTGATGTCGGTAAACACACTTCTGAGGTTAGATTTTGAAAATTCAAAACGGCTAATCCAATATGACTGACCAAAAATCACGTTTTGACCAATTTTAACCAAAATATGACCAAAAATAGTGTTTTCATTACTGAAGTTTAGTCTGCAATCCCAGGACCGTATATCAACTCTTCCTCTAAATCGAATTGTTCCTGGATAGCAATTCCCTCGTTCCTCTTGGCGAGAATAGCCGATCTGGCTGAGCTGGATATGCTGCGTTCGGCAGCCTGCTCACGCTGTCCGTCGGCTTTTTTTCGGCGAATATGTACGTTTCACAAAAATGGTTCAAATGGCTCTGAGCACTATGGGACTTATCTGCTGAGGTCATCAGTACCCTAGAACTTAGAACTACTTAAACCTAACTAACATAAGGAAACCACACACATCCATGCCCGAGGCAGGATTCGAACCTGCGACCGCAGTGGTCGCGCGGTTCCAGACTGTAGCGCCTAGAACCGCTCGACCACTCCGGTCGACCTGTACCTTTCACCTTTCCTTCTTTACTTACTACTGGATTTACACCTGAGCTCTTATACAGCTGCTTCTTTTTTTCTCCAAGGACCTCTTTAATTTCCCTGTAACGGTATCTATGTTTTCCGTAGTCATGCATGATTATGTAGCCTTGCATTTGTCCTCTAATCATTCCTGATTAGCCATTTTGCACTTGCTGTCAATTTCATATTTTAGATATCTATATTCCCTTTAACCTACTTCATTTGCTGACATTTATATTCTCTCATTTCATCAATTAAATTCTGTATCTCCGCTGATATCTATGGGTCTTTAATAGGCCTTTTCTATTTACCCACTTGATCCTCTGCTGCCTTCACTATTTGATCTCTCGAAGCTATCTGTTCGTCTTCTAGTGTATTCCTGTCCCCTGATTCAGCCAGTCGTTACCTAATGCAGCCTGTGAAACTCTCAGCATCTTCTAGTCCTTTCAACTTACCCGCGTCATATCTACTGAATATCCTACCTTTTTGGATTTTTATAAGTTTTAATCTACAATTCATAACCAATAAATTATGGGCAGAGTCCACATCTGCATCTGAAAATGTCTTACAGCTTAAAATCTGGTTCAGAGATCTCTGTTTTTTTTTTTTTTCATTTTATAGTCATGTTTATAAATACTAAATCAAATTGAAATACGCAGGAGTTGGTCTAAAAAGAATAAGAAAATAGGGATGAGAGTAAACTACTGTGTACAACATAGTGGACGCATTGTTGCAGCCAAGGTAGATCGAGGCCGACACCAACCATAGTAGTACAGTTTTATATGCCAACTAGCTCCGCAGATGATGAAGAGATTGGAAGAATGTATGACGAGATAAAATACATTATTCAGGTGGACAAGGCAGAGGAAAATTTAATTGTGATGAAGTATTGGGACTTGACAGTAGGAAAAGGAAGAGAAAGTAAAATGCATAGAGAATTTGGACTGTCTGCATCACTAGTGAAAAGATAACACAGCTTATAGGAAAAGTAAAGGGGCCTTTGGAGAAAGGGAAACAGCTGTGTGAATATCAAGAGCTCAGATGGAGAACCAAAGCTAGGCAAAGAAGTCAGAGCCGAAAGCCGGAAGGAGTATAAAGAAGGGCTGTACGTGGGAGATGAACATGACAATTATAGAAAGAGAGGAGGTTCAAAAATGGCTCTGAGCACTATGGGACTTCTGAGGTCATCAGTCCCCTAGAACTCAAAACTACTTAAACCTAACTAACCTAAGGACATCACACACATCCATGCCCGAGGCAGGATTCGAACCTGCGACCGTAGCGATCGCGCGGTTCCAGACTGTAGCGCCTAGAACAGCTCGGTCACCCCGTCCGGCAAGAGGAGGACGTAGATGAAGATGAAATAGGAGATACGATACTGCGAGATGAATTTGACACATCACTGAAAAGTCGAAACAAGGCTCCTTGGGAGAACCAGCCATGACAACTCTTCTATCTGGTGTACCAGATGTATGAGACAGGCGAAGTAACCACGAACTTCATGAAGAATTTAGTAATTCCAATTCCAATGAAAGCAGTTGCTAACAGATATGAATATCTAACCGCTAGTTTAATAAGTCATGTTTTCAAAATGCTAACGCGAATTCGTTACGGAAGAATGGAAAAACTGGTGGAAGCCAACCTCAGGGAAGACTAGTTCGGATTCTGGAGAATTATCGAAACACGAGAGGCAACACTGACTCTATGACTTCTCTTAGAAGATATGTTAAGGAAAAGCAAACCTACATTTCTGGCATTTGTAGACTTAGGAGAAGCTTTTGAATGTGTAGACTGGATTACATGCTTTGAAATTCTGATGGTAGTAGGGATAAAACACAGGGAAGAAAGGCTATTTACAACTTGAAGCTTCCTGGCAGATTGAAACTGTGTGCCGGAGTGCGTCTCGAACTCGGGAACTTTGCCTTTCGCGGGCAAGTGCTGTACCAGCTGAGCTATCCAAGCACGGCTCACGACCCGTCCTCACAGCTTTACATCCGGCAGTACCTCATCACCTAGTATCCAAATTTCACAGAAGCTCTTTTGTAAAACTTGTAGGACTACCACTGCTGGAAGGAAGCTGCGCAGACCTGGCTTACCCATAGCCTGGGGGACGTTTCCGGAAAGAAACTTTGCACTCTGCAGCGGAGTGTTGGCCAATACCTCATGTCCTACCTTCCAGAGTTCACAGAAGCTTTCCTGCGAAACTTGCAGCATTAGCACTCTTAGAAGAATGCTATATCTCCACATTATTCTTTCATCCAGGAGTGCTTATCCTGCAAGTTTCGCAGGAGAGCTTCTGTCCAATTTGGAAGGTAGGAGAAAAGATACTACCGAAAGCAAAGTTGTGAGTGGTCGTGAGTTATGCTTGGTTAGTTCAGTCGATAGAGCACTTGCCTCTGAAAGGCAAAGTTCTCGAGTTAGAGTCTCGATCCGGGCAGTAAAATAACTGATGACCGTCAAAGAAGAGAGGGTGTAAAATGTAGTTTTCCATTGGCAAGGAAAGCGTTTCTGAAGACTAAAAATTTATTAACATAGAATATAAAAATAATGTTTGGGAGTCTTGGATGTAGAACTGCATAGAAGCGTGGACGATAAATAGTTTAGACAAGAAGAGAATAGAAACTTTTGAAATGTGGTGCTACAGAAGAATGCTGAAGATTAGGTGGGTAGACAGCGTAACTAATGAGGAAGTACTTAATAAAACCAAGAAGCAAAATAATTTGTGGCACAACTTGACGGAAACATCAAGAGATCACGATGCATCGACCTATCCCTGCCTGCTCGTTTAAGGGGTGTTCCCGGTGACCTCATGTCCCTGAGTAGTCCACGCGTGGAGATCTGGATAGGGAAATATTTTACCTCAGGAATATTTTGCCCAAGAGGCTGGCATCATCATTTAACCATATAAAAGGGCTGCATGCCCTCGGTAAAAATAACGAGTGTTGCTCTCGATTTCATCTGTTCGCAATACCATCACAGCATAGCCATGTTGGCTGATACTACAACGTAAGTCAGTCGTTCAGCCTGTTACCCCTGCAACTATTGAAAAGGCTACCGCCCCTCTTCAGGAACCGCATATTTGCCTTCGTTTGTACTACAATGAAGTACTGTGGCACGCCCGAAGTTACTTCTGTGTTTGTTGACGACGTTCCATTAAAGATAACCAACATAAAGCGTCTTCAAAACCAGGTAAATGCGGCGGCGTGGGTTGATCTCTCACTATCCTTTAAATAATCAGTCCACCTACCTGGATAGGTTTCAGAATATCTGCCCCTTGACTCTGTGGTGGTAGATACTGATTTAGTCGACAAAAGCACCGCTGACGAAATTTCGACTAAATGCCTACCACGCAAAGTCCACATAAGTCCAGTCCATGGGCAGCAGCTAAAAGTTAGTTAAAATATCGATCGTTCGGGATTCTTGTTTGACTCTTTCGAAAAAATGTCTAAAATTTCCTTTAAATTGGTTTATTGTCTTTAAAACACAGAAAATGGTTATCAAGTTCGTATTTTATATCCCGACATCAATTATGCAATGTTACTGATTGTCTCTATTACAAGCTCACACCCGAAAGCAGCCAGAAGATATTTAGTCGGACCTGATATTTTGAACATCCTAAACAGTCACTGACCCACGGCTACTTGCGAGTTAACACATTCAGTGGTTCAGTAGGCTTATTGTAAAGAAGTGTTCTGATATGTCTCGTTACCGGCACGGAGTTTATGTACGACATGTAATGTTCACACGTTAATACCTCCTAAAACAAACCGCAACGCTCAAACTTCTACAACATGTTCAACTCTGTAATCGCTTTTCATCAACGACACGAGAACCAATCAAACACTCGAATTTCTTCATTTTGGTACAAATTTGATCAGCGCGATTGGACATAGGTGTTTTACAGAAGACGGATCCCGGACGACTATTTCGACTCATAGACCTGAGGCATAAAGCCCTACTCAAACGCGTGGGGAATGCTGAATTCCTGTTGGCTATATGTTAAGCAGCCATCCAGGTCATCTCGAGCTCTTCTGTACTCGTGGTATTTCTAATGTCACCCAATCAGATTACCACAAGCAATTTAGACCAGAAATTTTGTAATTCCGAAACTAAATAAAATATAATGGAAACAAGATACAATTCCTTTCCACAAAATAAATTACTAATAAATTTAATACTGGCTGCCTTTTACAGAATCAGGCTCACTCGAACATACGTCACAAATTCCCCATTATATAACTTTCTCAAGCATATATTTACATAGTTTTAATAAAATATCGCATTCTCACGTTCGTATGTCCTCTGTTCACTCTCTAAATCTCTCCAAAACACTCACATAACCAAAACACGATGAAACAATAACTTTCCAAAGTACTTCTAATTACATCAGAATCTGTGCTAATGAAACTAAAGAAAATTCCAGAAAATTAGGTTACATGAACCTATCCTCTTGGCTGTAGTTCCAATTGATACTATAGATGAATGCATTACAGTCCCTAACCCAGTTTCACTGTGCCAGCACGGTTGTTACGTGTTTTAGGTAAAAATTAATATCTCCAGAAGTATTGATATTATTGATTTGGAACTTTAACAGCATGATTGTGTTATCCATAGAATTTGTTATACGAAGTGTGAAAAAGATCGATTAATATTTAATAGCACTCCTTCAAATTGATAGAGGGTACTTGAGTTATTGCACGCAGCGTTAGACAACCAGATGGCTCGCCGGTCTCAGTAGCAAGCGTCAGCTATGCGAGCTTGAGAACCAAAATCTGCTCTTCTACCGGCTCCACGGCAAGCTACTCTTTCAGTGTAAGATGACAACTTCTAATAATTTTCTAAGTTACAAACAGATTCACAAATTTAGTCCGATACCCCACACGATCCTACTTCTATTAATAAACATTGGTGTTGTACTTAATCAAAGGCTATTCGGAAGTCAAGAAATACTGCATCTACCTGATTTCCTTAGTCCATGGCTTTCAGGATGTCACGTGAGGAAAACACCCTTTGGTTTTCGCATGATCGATAGTTTCGAAATCCATTTTGGTTGGGAAAGAGGAGATTCTTCGTTCGATACACCATATTATGTTTGAGCCAAGAATGTTTTCTAGGATTCTACAACAAATGTATGTTAAGGATATTGGACAACAGTTTTGTGTATCACCTATCCTACTCTTCTCGTATACGTTGTGTCCGGAATTTTCTCCCATCTGCTGGGCAAAGCTGCTGCTTAAAGTTTCTTTTTGTTGGAACGATATCTGATGTTTCCCATTCAAAGTATCTAATGTGGCTTTCAGCATAAGAGATTGAAGGATAGTATGGAAAGCGAGCATTTGAATGACCGCACCGTGGATTGTAGCCAACTCTTGGCAAATACGATTCCAGTGCCTATACGCTGCAACATCTGATTCGGCAGCCCTTGACTAGGTGAGTGGAAAAATGTAGAGACCTGAACATGTCCTGCTCTAACCAATCCCAGAGATATGTCGACATGCGAACTAGAAACTACTAATAAACGTAATGTAGCAGCGAGTGCGGTTGAGTGATGTACGGGACCAACGCCAAATATGATGTTCTGATCGGATACAAGATGCGATCCCGACTCCTTTGTGCTGTCGGCAACGCGCGAGGCAACTGCTACCTCAGAAGAATATAGGTAATGTTATGTTCCTCCTTCAGACAAAATGCAATATTTTAGATTCCAATATCCAGCCGTATGTGGCGAGCAAAATAATTGTGCAAGGCGTGTTCGAACATGTCTGGGGTGTGTTTGGTCGGCGACTTGTTCGTCTCTGTTCTACAGGGACCACTATCAATGCTCTTGGGACTCGCATGAGAATCACATAGAGGCAGAATCGCTGGGAACATCCCGGTGGCCGTCTTTTATTCCATGCTACGCCATTGGGAGGCACCATACCGATTTCTGAATCTAAGAAATAACGTACAGTGGTGTAATCCTTATTATTTGTGACTTTTTCCCAGATGCTTAAGTTTATTATAAAAATCAAGTAAAACTTAAAATAGGTTGGCTGCTCCTCACGAATAAGTAATGTCTATTGCGTTAACCAGTTTGCCACTCTGTGTAATAAGAGTGGATAAGTAATTGAATATGACTGAAAGCAGTGTCAAATTATACAGTAACGAAAAGCTGAAAAATACATTAGTTATTTGGTTTCCTATTTAGAATAATTTCTTTGTGAACGTAGTTAGGAGGATCTACTGGAATGGCTTATTGAATCTGTAACGCAGCATAGGACAAAAAGCACTTTCTGGATCCAGCCACTGTTAGTGCCTTTTGTACTGTTGCAGTTTACTGCTTGTTACGCTTCTGCTTTGCTGTCTGGGCGACGACAGGCAAATATATTCATGCAAATGTGTTTGTTTCTTTATTTCCTGTGGAATTAACAGGAATCATAACAAGCCAACGCAGTCTATTAAACAACGGCCAAATGGTGTTAGCCGTATTGTCAAGTTCGCTTTTCTTCCACTACGAAAATGGAAAATAAAATAATATTTGTTCATTATAAACCAACTCTCTAAGGTCATTATACAGTAGAGATTAGTATCCTTCTGTCTGTGGAAATATACGTTCAGTGATTTGACGTGTGGGTGATGATTAGTTGCTGCCAGCAATTATCTGTAAAGAAAAAAATATTTGAAGAGTAGCTGCAGATGACTTATTCAAAAGAAATGAAATTTCGTGTTAATATTTATGAAGAAATTTACTTAACTTGAAAAAAAAAAAAACCTGAAAGATTTCTTAGAGAAACTTGAGACGGTGAAAAAGATTCATAAATATTTGAGTTTTAACATGTAGACAGTTTTAACATCTAGACCAGAGATGTCAAATCTTTTAGCTTATCTGAACCACATTAGAAGAAGACTAGTATTTTGGGCCGCAGAAAGAAACAGGGATGATTGGAGGTATATAGTTAACACATTTAAGTAATTTAGAATTTATTAATTTATGATTATTTGTTTTAAAAAGAAAATGGAATTAATATTTTATATGAAAGTAATTACATGTCATAGAATTAATGAAACACTTGAGTTTGAATTTGGAAAACTAATATACCAATATTAGGTTCGATCGAAGTTGTGCTATTGTCAGGTGTTCTCAAGGTGTTCATCTGAGATTCTGGTTCCATTGTTACTCTTTGTGTGCTTTACTCTTGAAAATAACTGTTCACAAACATACGTGCTTCCAAACAAAGATGAGATATGTAACACATGACGTTGCAGCAAAGGATATTTCTCTCTGGGCAAGTATGATTTGTGAAAGTCCAACAAAGACACACGATAAAATTTGGATGTCACACTGCAACTATATGCTTTCCCTCTGATAATCTTCTGGCGATATATCTATATTGTTTGTAAAAGGTGTTGCATAAATACAAAAACTTTGACTATTTTTTCGAACATACTGAAATCGATTTTCAAATTCTTGCATCATATCTAAACGTATGGCTGCATATTTAGGATTATGTTTCAGTTTATCATCACTTTACATAAACAACATTTTATGGACCCTTTTTTTGCCGATTGTGGGATATATGATCACTTCTTGGGCTGCATTGAGCTTAGCGCCGCATGCAGCCCGCTTACAGCGGGTAGGTTAGGTTAGGTTCCCTGATCTAGACAATGTAATATAAGGCTTTTAGTATAGCATAGGCGGCAGTTGTTTGATGGAATAATTACGAAATATCATAACTGGAACATTAGTATTTCCGAGAAGTCCTCTATGTTCCATATCTAGCAACTCAAACGAATCTGAAGAGAGAGAGAGAAAAAAGAATAACATGAATACAGTACAAGATGAAGGATAATATGAGGATCAAAGCGAACACAATACTTCCACATTGTCTATACCAAGTAAAAAGCTCACAGAATATCTAGTGATCGTTATTTACTAAATATGCAGGTTCCTGGAGATTTTGGACACAAGCAGAACTAATTTTTCTGTAGAGCAGTCAGAAAGACGTCTTTGTCGTACAGAAACCAGCATGACGTCGAAATCCGGAAGTGTTGCCTCGGATGAGGCAACCCCTCCGTCCTGAAAGAGTGCTGTTACGTGTTTCCTTCAAAAGCCGTAGACAAACGCTTCTTTTCTGCCCACCATCCCAGCGGTTGCATACGAGCAGCAGCGCCCAGCCTCCCGCGGCAGGGAATGCGCGTCCGGAACGATGGGAGCGGGGGATTTGCCTCCCTGTGGCATTCGTCGCGCCCTGGACCCCACAGCCCTCTTGTTTGCACGCACTGGACACAATGGACGCTCTCGGCAGGTCGGCGGCGGTTAAGTTATGACCCCCGGGAGATGGTTGTTCGCGCAGCGGGAGACCTCGACGCGTGGGAGAGACAGCAACCCCAAGTCGAGGGACAGCATTGACACTTGACACCTCTGTGAGGGCAGGGCGTGTTACTGGGGACCCAAAAATGTTCATTTTACTTTTGTAGCATCAGTCAGGACAGCAGGTGCAGAAATAAACCCAGATTTCTCAAGAGCTAAGTCTACAACGTGTTTAGCTTCAATTCATCCAAATTACAATGAAATTGGCCGAGGTCTACGATTGTCTCATAGAATTTCTCGATATCCGAAAAGCATTTGACTCAGTACCACACATACACTTATTATCAAATGTACGATCGTATGCGGTATCAGAGGAAGTATGCGAGGTTTTCTTGGTAGTGTTGATGCAACATGTTATCTTGGATGAATAGTCATCGACAGATGTAGAAGTAACTTCGGCTGCATTCCAGGGAAGTGTGTTGGGTTCCTTGCTCTTCATATTGTATATTAATGATCGTGTGGACAGTATTAATAGTAATCTCAGACTTTTCGCAGATGATGCATTTATCGTCAAAAAAGTACAGTTGAACGAAGCTGAACAAATACTCAGTGAGACCTTGGTAAGATTTCAAAGTGGTGCAAAAACAGGGGAAGTCACTTTAAATGTTCAGAAATGTAAAGCTGTGCTCTTTACAAAAGGAAAAAGCGTGGTACGCTATGAATATAATATCAATGAGCCACAGGTGAAACCAGCAAACGCATACAAATTCCTACAAACGAAATACAATACATACAAATGAAATGAAACGATCGCCCAGAGCCTGTCGTAGGTGAAGCAGGTACCAGGCTTCAGATTGCTGGCAGAGTACTAGGGACATACAACCAGTTTACAACGGAGATTGCTTACAAATCACTCGTGTGACCTACCGTACAATATTGCTCAAGCGTGTGGGACCTATACCAAACAGAACTACCAAGAGGCATCGAACGCCTGTGGAGAAGGGAAGTACAAATTGTCACAGGTTTGTTTGACCAGCGGAAGAGTGTCAGAGATATGACGTCACAGAGATGTTGAAAGAATTGAACAGGCGGAATCTTGAAGATAGACGGAAACCATCCTGAGAGAGACTACTAATAAATTTTCAATACCCGCCATTAAATGATGATTTTAGGAATATACTACAACCCCCTGCTCATCGTTCCCATCTACATCTACATCTACATTGATACTCCGCAAGCCACCCAACGGTCTGTGGCGGAGGGCACTTTACGTGCCACTGTCATTACCTCCCTTTTCTGTTCCAGTCGCGTATGGTTCGCGGGAAGACCGACTGTCTGAATGCCTCCGTGCGCGCTCGAATCTCTCTAATTTTACATTCGTGATCTCCTCGGGAGGTATAAGTAGGGAGAAGCAATATATTCGATACCTCATCCAGAAACGCACCCTCTCGAAACCTAGCGAGCAAGCTACACCGCGATGCAGAGCGCCTCTCTTGCAGAGTCTGCACTTGAGTTTGCTAAACATCTCCGTAACGCTATCACAGTTACCAAAAAACCCTGTGACGAAACGCGCCGCTCTTCTTTGGATCTTCTCTATCTCCTCCGTCAACCCGATCTGGTACAGATCCCACACTGATGAGCAATACTCAAGTATAGGTCGAACGAGTGTTTTGTAAGCCACCTCCTTTGTTGATGGACTACATTTTCTAAGGACTCTCCCAATGATTCTCAACCTGGTACCCGCCTTACCAACAATTAATTTTATATGATCATTCCACTTCAAATCGTTCCGCACGCATACTCCTAGATATTTTACAGAAGTAACTGCTACCAGTGTTTGTTCTGCTATCATATAATCATACAGTAAAGGATCCTTCTTCCTATGTATTCGCAATACATTACATTTGTCTATGTTAAGGGCCAGTTGCCGCTCCCTGCACCAAGTGCCTATCCGCTGCAGATCTTCCTGCATTTCGCTACAATTTTCTAATGCTGCAGCTTCTCTGTATACTACAGCATCATCCGCGAAAAGCCGCATGGAACTTCCGACACTGTCTACTAGGTCATTTATATATATTGTGAAAAGCAATGGTCCCATAACACTCCCCTGTGGCACGCCAGAGGTTACTTTAACGTCTGTAGACGTCTCTCCATTGATAACAACATGCTGTGTTCTGTTTGCTAAAAACTCTTCAATCCAGCCACACAGCTGGTCTGATATTCGGTAGGCTCTTACTTTTTTACCAGGTGACAGTGCGGATCTGTATCGAACGCCTTCCAGAAGTCAAGGAAAATAGCACCTACCTGGGAGCCTGTATCTAATATTTTCTGGGTCTCATGAACAAATAAAGCGAGTTGGGTCTCACACGATCGCTGTTTCCGGAATCCATGTTGATTCCTACAGAGTAGATTCTGGGTTTCCAAAAACGACATGATACTCGGGCAAAAAACATGTTCTAAAATTCTACAACAAATCGACGTCAGAGATATAGGTCTATAGTTTTGCACATCTGCTCGACGACCTTTCTTGAAGACTGGGACTACCTGTGCTCTTTTCCAATCATTGGGAACCTTCCGTTCCTCCGGAGACTTGCGGTACACGGCTGTTAGAAGGGGGGCAAGTTCTTTCGCGTACTCTGTGTAGAATCGAATTGGTATCCCGTCAGGTCCAGTGGACTTTCCTCTGTTGAGTGATTCCAGTTGCTTTTCTATTCCTTGGACACTTATTTCGATGTCAGCCATTTTTTCGTTTGTGCGAGGATTTAGAGAAGGAACTGCAGTGCGGTCTTCCTCTGTGAAACAGCTTTGGAAAAAGGTGTTTAGTATTTCAGCTTTACGCGTGTCATCCTCTGTTTCAATGGCATCATCATCCCGGAGTGTCTGTTTCGAGCCACTTACTGATTTAACGTAAGACCAGAACTTCCTAGGATTTTCTGTCAAGTCGGTACATAGAATTTTACTTTCGAATTCACTGAACGCTTCACGCATAGCCCTCCTTACGCTAACTTTGACATCGTTTAGCTTCTGTTTGTCTGAAAGGTTTTGGCTGCGTTTAAACTTGGAGTGAAGCTCTCTTTGCTTTCGCAGTAGTTTCCTAACTTTGTTGTTGAACCACGGTGGGTTTTTCCCGTCCCTCACAGTTTTACTCGGCACGTACCTGTCTAAACGCATTTTACGATTGCCTTGAACTTTTTCCACAAACACTCAACATTGTCAGTGTCGGAACAGAAATTTTCGTTTTGATCTGTTAGGTAATCTGAAATCTGCCTTCTATTACTCTTGCTAAACGGATAAACCTTCCTCCCTTTTTTTTTGTATTCCTATGAACTTCCATATTCAGAGATGCTGCAACGGCCTTATGATCACTGATTCCCTGTTCTGCACTTACAGAGTCGAAAAGTTCGGGTCTGTTTGTTATGAGTAGGTCCAAGATGTTATCTCCACGAGTCGGTTCTCTGTTTAATTGCTCGAGGTAATTTTCGGATAGTGCTCTCAGTGTAATGTCACTCGATGCTCTGTCCCTACCACCCGTCCTAAACATCTGAGCATCCCAGTCTACATCTGGTAAATTGAAATCTCCACCTAAGACTATAACATGCTGAGAAAATTTATGTGAAATGTATTCCAAATTTTCTCTCAGTTGTTCTGCCACCAATGCTCCTGAGTCAGGAGGTCGGTAAAAGGAGCCAATTATTAACCTAGCTCGGTTGTTGAGTGTAACCTCCACCCATAATAATTCACAGGAACTATCCACTTCTACTTCACTACAGGATAAACTACTACTAACAGGGACAAACACGCCACCACCGGTTGCATGCAATCTATCCTTTCTAAACACCGTCTGTACCTTTGTAAAATTTCGGCAGAATTTATCTCTGGCTTCAGCCAGCTTTCTGTACCTAGAACGATTTCAACTTCGGTGCTTTCTATCAGCGCTTGAAGTTCCGGTACTTTACCAATGCAGCTTCGACAGTTTACAATTACAATACCGATTGCTGCTTGGTCCCCGCATGTCCTGACTTTGCCCCGCACCCTTTGAGGCTGTTGCCCTTTCTGTACTTGCCCGAGGCCATCTAACCTAAAAAACCGCCCAGTACACGCCACACAACCCCTGCTACCCGTGTAGCCGCTTGCTGCGTGTAGTGGACTCCTGACCTATCCAGCGGAACCCGAAACCCCACCACCCTGTGGCGCAAGTCGAGGAATCTGCAGCCCACACGGTCGCAGAACCGTCTCAGCCTCTGATTCAGACCCTCCACTCGGCTCTGTACCAAAGATCTGCAGTCAGTCCTGTCGACGATGCTGCAGATGGTGAGCTCTGCTTTCATCCCGCTATCGAGACTGGCAGTCTTCACCAAATCAGATAGCCGGCGGAAGCCAGAGAGGATTTCCTCCGATACATAGTGACACACATCATTGGTGCCGACATGAGCGACCACCTGCAGATGGGTTCACCCTGTACCCTTCATGGCATCCGGAAAGACCCTTTCCACATCTGGAATGACTCCCCCCGGTATGCACACGGAGTGCACATTGGTTTTCTTCCCCTCTCTTGCTGCCATTTCCCTAAGGGGCCCCATTACGCGCCTGACGATGGAGCTTCCAATTACCAGTAAGCCCACCCTCTGTGACCGCCCGGATCTTGCAGACTGAGGGGCAACCTCAGTGATTGCGATCACGAAGACACGATTAATTACAGCACACACCGAGGCACTTAAACCATCCTTCTTCCTGCGCTTCATACGCGAATTGAAGGAGTAAAGGCCCTAATAACTGCCGCATTGGAACGGACGTACACTCTGCCATGCACTTCACATTGGTTCACAGAGTATAGATGTAGATGCAGATGTAGATGTAGGTTTACGAAGTTTCAGTTACTTTTGTTTGCAAAAATGATTATTTTTGGATTCCACCTTTTGTAAAAGATCAAATGTTTTTAAAAATGTTCAAATCTGTGTGAATTACTAAGATACCAAACTGCTGAGGTCATTGGTCCGTAGACTTACACACTAGTTAAACTAACTTATACTAAGAACAACACACACATACATGTCCGAGGGCAGACTTGAACCTCCGGCGGGAGGGGCCGCGCAGTCCATGGCATGGCGCCTCAAACCACGCGGCCAGTCCTCGCGGTTCAAATACTTTTATTTTTCTATCTTATCCAGACATGTCACAATTACTCATGTGACATCACTAGAGGTGTTCGCTTTATTCCAATGAAAAAAAGATATTATTTTAAGTTTTATTGGTTTCTTATGTTATTATTTTAGTCCTAAAAACTACACTCCTGGAAATTGAAATAAGAACACCGTGAATTCGTTGTCCCAGGAAGGGGAAACTTTATTAACACATTCCTGGGGTCAGATACATCACATGATCACACTGACAGAACCACAGGCACATAGACACAGGCAACAGAGCATGCACAATGTCGGCACTAGTACAGTGTATATCCACCTTTCGCAGCAATGCAGGCTGCTATTCTCCCATGGAGACGATCGTAGAGATGCTGGATGTAGTCCTGTGGAACGGCTTGCCAAGCCATTTCCACCTGGCGCCTCAGTTGGACCAGCGTTCGTGCTGGACGTGCAGACCGCGTGAGACGACGCTTCATCCAGTCCCAAACATGCTCAATGGGGGACAGATCCGGAGATCTTGCTGGCCAGGGTAGTTGACTTACACCTTCTAGAGCACGTTGGGTGGCACGGGATACATGCGGACGTGCATTGTCCTGTTGGAACAGCAAGTTCCCTTGCCGGTCTAGGAATGGTAGAACGATGGGTTCGATGACGGTTTGGATGTACCGTGCACTATTCAGTGTCCCCTCGACGATCACCAGTGGTGTACGGCCAGTGTAGGAGATCGCTCCCCACACCATGATGCCGGGTGTTGGCCCTGTGTGCCTCAGTCGTATGCAGTCCTGATTGTGGCGCTCACCTGCACGGCGCCAAACACGCATACGACCATCATTGGCACCAAGGCAGAAGCGACTCTCATCGCTGAAGACGACACGTCTCCATTCGTCCCTCCATTCACGCCTGTCGCGACACCACTGGAGGCGGGCTGCACGATGTTGGGGCGTGAGCGGAAGACGGCCTAACGGTGTGCGGGACCGTAGCCCAGCTTCATGGAGACGGTTGCGAATGGTCATCGCCGATACCCCAGGAGCAACAGTGTCCCTAATTTGCTGGGAAGTGGCGGTGCGGTCCCCTACGGCACTGCGTAGGATCCTACGGTCTTGGCGTGCATCCGTGCGTCGCTGCGGTCCGGTCCCAGGTCGACGGGCACGTGCACCTTCCGCCGACCACTGGCGACAACATCGATGTACTGTGGAGACCTCACGCCCCACGTGTTGAGCAATTCGGCGGTACGTCCACCCGGCCTCCCGCATGCCCACTATACGCCCTCGCTCAAAGTCCGTCAACTGCACATACGGTTCACGTCCACGCTGTCGCGGCATGCTACCAGTGTTAAAGACTGCGATGGAGCTCCGTATGCCACGGCAAACTGGCTGACACTGATGGCGGCGGTGCACAAATGCTGCGCAGCTAGCGCCATTCGACGGCCAACACCGCGGTTCCTGGTGTGTCCGCTGTGCCGTGCGTGTGATCATTGCTTGTACAGCCCTCTCGCAGTGTCCGGAGCAAGTATGGTGGGTCTGACACACCGGTGTCAATGTGTTCTTTTTTCCATTTCCAGGAGTGTAAAATTCGCGTCTACACATGTTGTGATCCTTCAGTTCAAAGTGAACAGTTTATGTTTTACGTTTAACATGGTTGCATGCTGTGTAATGTATGACCAGAAAGCACGTCATCGGTCACGCACGGGTCTAACGAGTTGGGAGTTAATGGGGTTCAAGAACTGCCTCTCAAAGAACAATTTAATTATTTTACATTCAGTTCCATTACATCTGACAAAGCCGCCAGCGTTTCTCACATGGTGCTACACAGTCTCAGTCCCTCTCTCTGTCTCTTTCTCTGTCACTCTCTCTGCTACCTTCACCATGAGTTCATCACTTTCTGCAAAACGTATGAAAAGATTCGCGAAGTAGATGCAGATGAAGAGCATTAGAATATACAATTGAAAATGTCTGCACGAAGCTGAACATCGAAGAAAATATGTGAGTCGAATTGGGTGCAGATGCATCTGCAGTCTTATGACGATACTTCGCTGAAACAACGCAAACTACAATATTTCATTGTACTTATAAGACGAAAATACAGCGGCGGGTGAAGCAAAAGAGCTTTCATCAGTTTTTACGCAGACCTAACTTCGTTCTCTCTGCCATTTTCTTGGATGATGAGTTTGGTGAGCCGTGAAATATACTCACTTCCTTATCTCGTCTGTTTGTTTTACCTATTAGAATACAGGTAATTCATGGCGTAGCACTGAGCGAGGTGGCACAGTGGTTAGCACACTGGACTCACATTCGGGAGGACGACGGTTCAATGCCGCTTTCGGCCATCCTGATTTGGCTTTTCCGTGATTTCTCTAAATCGCTCAGACAAATTCCGGGATGGTTCCGTTGACAGGGCGCGATCGACATCCTTCTCCATCCTTCCCTAATTCGATGAGACCGACGACCTCGCTGTTTGGTCTCTTCCCCCAAATCAGCAAACCTGGCGTAGCCAGGGCGGATAATAGCGGTCTAAAGTTTTACATAAAGTAAAAAAATTACTAAAATCTTTTAAAAATGAAGATCACATGTGAACTGACTGGTTTTAGCTGCGTATACAGCCATCTTCTGATAGATTACAAAAACATGTATAGTACCTGCTCATAAAATGAGGCTAAGCACAATTTTAGGAAATTATTTTATCCATTTTGGTTGGAGACCACAGCCGTTTTCATACATTTCACTGTAGGAAATACTACAACCTGTCAAGTTTTTTTAAATTGATTTTATTGTACCATTACTTGTTTTGGGCCCGAACCCATTGTCAGATGATAGCGCTGATTTGTTTGCAAGCTTTACACCTGTGTCCTAAAATATATCAAAGTTTTTGTAATGCATAGTTGACACAAGATTTTACATTTGCGTCCTAAAATATAACAAAGTTTTTACGGTTACTTATTTTACACTTAAATATGCTCTATACATTCTACTTATTTCATGAAAAGCACTTCTTCACATGTTATAAGACAAATGTTTGATTTTGTTACAATCCAAACCGATTAATGAGCTGGACTAAATACAAGATGGAGGATACATAGGCGTATGATTTGATGTTCCAAGGTACGTGATATATGTGTAGATATGGCACACTTCTGGAGTTACTTCAAAGATATTTCTTCACAGTACAGATAATTTTATAGACTTAGACATTAAATTATTCAGGTCTGAAAGATACGGTAACGGTCAATGAAAAATTTTATCTATCACAATTAATTATTGTTTCTATAATTTCAAATTATAGGCGTTGTGTGAAATTTTGGAGGTACATTTGGTTTTTTTTTAATTCTAGTTGATCATTCAGTATGCAGTCAGGTTTATTGTGAACATGGTTGTATATTTGTAATTCCTCTAACAAACTCACCTGTACTCTTTTGTCGGCAAATGAAATATCTCTAAGTTTTCTCCAGTGCTTATCGCTGTGTGTCCGTGTTGGACCAAGTGAGTAGCGAAGGTTTACTAACTTACGTTGGTGAGCCCTAGAGCAACCATGTGTTCACGGTTTCTAAAGTTGAAGTTCCTACTAGTTTGACTAATGTAAAATGTGGGGCACACATAACAGTTTAGTTTATAAATTCTAGACATGTGGTTTACTTCAGTTTTTATATTTAAGTTTTAAACAATTTTATTTTTCAGAATGAGATTTTCACTCTGCAGCGGAGTGTGCGCTGATATGAAACTTCCTCGCAGATTAAAACTGTGTGCCGGACCGAAACTCGAACTCGGGACTTTTGCCTTTCGCGGGCAAGTGCTCTACCGACTGAGCTACCCAAGCACGACTCACGCCCCGTCCTCACAGCTTCACTTCTGCCAGTACCTCGTCTCCTACCTTCCAAACTTTACAGAAACTCTCCCGCGAAACTTGCAGAATGTGTTCAAATGTGTGTGAAATCTTATGGGACTTAACTGCTAAGGTCATCAGTCCCTAAGCTTACACACTACTTAACCTTAATTATCCTAAGGACTAACACACACACCCATGCCCGAGGGAGGACTCGAACGTCCACCGGGACCAGCCGCACAGTCCACGACTGCAGCGCCTCAGACCGCTCGGCTAATTCAGCACGGCGAACCTTGCAGAACTAGCACTCCTGAAAGAAAGGATATTGCGGAGACATGGCTTAGCCACAGCCTGGGGGGTGTTTCCAGAGTGAGATTTTCACTCTGCAGCGGAGTGTGCGCTGATATGAAACTTCCTGGGAGATTAAAACTGTGTGCCAGATCGAGACTCGAACTGGTGACCTTTGCCTTTCGCGGGCAACTTCTCTACCAACTGAGCTACCCAAGCACGACTCGCGCCCCGTCCTACAGCTTCACTTCTGCCAGTACCTCGTCTCCTACATTCCAAACTTTACAGAAGCTCTCCTGCGAACCTTGCAGAAGGAGAGCTTCTGTAAAGTGTGGAAGATAGGAGACGAGGTACTGGCGGAAGTAAAGCTGTGAAGACGGGGCGTGAGTCGTGCTTGGGTAGCTCAGTTGGTAGAGCACTTGCCCGCGAAAGGCAAAGGTCCCGAGTTTGAGTCTCGGCCCGCCACACAGTTTTAATCTGCCAGGAAGTTTCAATTTTATTTTTCATTTTATTGTCTGTGTAAAAACTAATTTTGATATTTTTGGCACGGAATAAGTTTGAAATCTGATATGATACTAATGAATGGTATGCAAACATATTTCACACAGGTTTGAGGAGTTATTTGTGCTAAAGTTGCTAAAGTGCTGTTTGTCTGGACTTAGAGATATCTTTGTTACTATGTTTGTTTAGACACCTCTGTTACTATATTTGTTTTTAATTCTATTGTGAAGTTTAGTGGTTGTCTCAGAGGTGTCAGTTTGATTGTTTTTAGTTCCTGCAGTCATTCAGTGTCCAAAGGGACTTTTTTCAGTTTTATTGAGCATTTTCCTATAATATGCTATTTTATGTTCCTCAGGGTGACATGATAAGCCGCTGAATGTGACATCTGTTGTACTGACTTTTGTGTGTATTTAAAATTCATGTTTACAATTGTATTTACTAATTTTTAGATCCAAGAAATTTCTGCCATTATGATTTTAATGTTCAGTAGTAAATTTTATGTTTTGGTGAAACTGATCAATTGATTCTACTGTTCCATCAAATAAGGTAAGGATGTCATCCACATTGCGTTTGTAATACATTATGTTTTTCTTTATTGTCAGGCTGGCATGGAAAATGATGTTTCTAAATGATTTATGTAAATGTTGGCTAGCAAACTAGCTAGGTAATTGACCGTTGCAAGGCCATTTCCCTGTTTATAAAATTTGTTATTAAAGCTGAAATAGTTCTGTGATAGCACTAAGGTTAGAATTTCGTCGAGTTCATAAATTTCAGGTAGACTTGCTTTGATATAAAAATACCAGCCTATCTGAAATTTATGAGTCAAAAGACGAATTCACGGAATGCAGGTATTGATGGCTCCAGTGTGCAAAGATCGATGTATCTGGTTGTCTGTGCGTGGAATGCATAGGGACTTGAAGGTGGCATTATTGAGATGGCGAAACTGGTTGCCTAAATAAAATAATTACTCAGAACATACAGATATTTGGCGATTTTTCTTGGTAAATATTTGACCGGCCACTGTCCCGATTCCACAGTGAATCAACAGAGCTAAAATGTTTGGTTGAAAAGTTACTGGTGTAACGATGTCGCATGCAAAATACTACACATCAATGCAGACTGCAGAGATGTGTCTTGAATACATACTATTTTATCTGAGTGGTATATCCCACGATTTTATTGAGACATATCTCTTACGAGAGCGTCCACTATGGTGATGACGTTGTCTCTTAGACTCATTTTGCGAATGTTTTTATAATCGATCTGAAGATAGCTGCATACTCAGCTGAAGCTGTGGCTACTAAAAATTTTATCTGAAAATGTTTTAGCTTCGTGTGTTAGAATACAGATTATAATTTCCTTGAATTTTTATGTTTTTTTTCTGAATTGTCATATGGGGACTGGAACAAATAGACGAAAATAGGGTATAAGTTATTAAAACACATCCTGAGGCATGAAAGGATATGCCAGCTTCTTAACGGACTTTCAGAAAGAGAGGGAGGGGATGGGATGGAGGGCGACCAACAGTAAAGATGCTCAAATAGATGTAGAGTGCGGTAGTTAAGCAGATAGGCAATGACTTGCGCAGGATGGAATAGCGTGGAGAGCTGTATCTAATCAGTCTCCGAACTGTCAACAACAACAACAACAACAACAACGGGGTAGAGAGCAAGCGAGAGCATTCTACAAGCATCTACGAAACAGAATCGAAAATATGTCAATTCTGCTTCTCGATAGCTGTTCTTAGAAGTTCAGAAACAAGCTGAACGGTTGGATGTAGAAATGAAAGCACCACGCATTGATCTCAGTATCCTGAAGAACAGTTACCAAGGATCTGATAAAGTCTCCTTTTAAGGTAACGTCATATATGAGCTGAAGGAAGTAACGCAGTTATCAAGGTTTCTTTCTGCTAGGTTCTGATTACAGAAGAATAGGAGATTCGAGGTCTTTCTAAACAGGCATTAGAGACATCACTCAAGAACTGGACGGAAAAAAAAGAAAATCGGCCGGGGAGAGATTTGAACCCTAGTCTTCCCAAATACGAAGCCAGTGCCTTAGCCATTGCTCCAACTAGCTCGCCGGTACAACTTACGGCGATGATGATGATCTTATAGCCTAGTTATGTGCGCAACACATTCTATTTGCTTCTTTCTACTTTATTAGGCAGAAATAAAATCTGTGGGTTTCTAGATCGAAGCGGTGCGCCAAGGCCAGTCTTAAAATCCCTGAGTCTCTAGTGGAGATCATCGACTTGCGTGGCAGTGAAGCTTATCAATTTTTTCACATTTTAGCCAGACAAAAAATTAGTATATCAAGATTAGAACGTACGGTATCTACACTTTATGGCACTAAAGACTAGGCTTGGAGCGTCCGTTGTCGAAAAACTGACAACTGCTCACTGATATTGGTTTACTGAATATCGACGTGTGCTTTGGGGCTGATGTAGACGCGATTATTACCATGTTTGTGAAGGGTGATAATAGTCGACTTCAGTATGTTCTATGAGTTATCTACTGGATCAAGTAGCTACCACGCAATATATTCTGCTTAACAATTTCTAGGGAACAACTGACACTCCCGAGCAACAACAGCAATTTGCTACAGAACAGCTGACAGTTCCTAAGAACACCCGAACAACGATAGTAAAAGGAAATGTAGAGGGCGGGACGTGTTAACTGCAACCAAGCCTGTGCATGAACACTCTGTATGCATTCGACAACCCATTCAGTACGGTGTTTGACGAAGGTCGCCGTGGAACCGGTCAGTGCGACATTCCGTGTGGTACGGCAACATGTCTGCAAATCATCATTTGTGCTTGTATGTTCGTGGACGAGCAGTCTGACGGCTCGAAGCCGGTCAAAGTGTCAGCACTGTGGCCACAGAAATGATTGTGTCCATTAGTGTCATCTCACGATTACAAAGGGCCGCAGACGGTGGAAAGGCTATGACAAAGCATTCTGGTCGTCATAGACGATCACCGCACCGCAAGAGGATAGATATACGAGGTGTGATGAGGAAGTTTTAAGAATGGGCTTTTAATTGTACAATGGTAGTACTTACATGCTACTGTGATGTATCTCCTTCAAAATAATCCTCTTCTGACTGAACACACAAACTCCAACGGTGTTTCCACTTTTGGAAACATTCCTGTAAATTTTTTTCCTAACGTGTGTTAAGGACGCTCTCTGTATTTGCCTGGATGTCTTCAATCGAATCAAATCGCTTCCCTTTCAGTAAAAATTTCAGTTTAGGAATCAGGTAGAAGTCCGCAGGGGCCAAGTCAGGGGAATATGGCGGTTGCGGAAGCACAGTAGCATTGTGATGGTGTAGCACCCGTCTTTCCACACTGCGGGTCTTTTCTTCCGCACCTTTTCGCGCAAACGCTCAAGGACATATTTGAAGTATTCCTGGTTAATTGTCTGTCCTCCAAGGGTAAATTAATGATGCACAATACCGGTATAATCGAAAAACATCACCAACATTGCCTTCACCTTCGACCGACTTTGCCGTGCTGTTTTGGGTCGTGGTGACTCTGGAGTCTTCCACTGCGAAGACGGCACTTTGGTTTCAGGATCACATCCATATACCCACGATTCGTCACCTGTAATTACCCTATTTAACAAATCTGGGTCATTTTTAGTTCTATTCAGTTCTTGGCACACTTAAAGTCGGTATTGTCTCTGGTCACTTGACAACACTTTTGGAATGAGTTTGGCGGATCCTCGACGCATCTTCAGATCTTCACTTAAAATTGACTGAACTGCATAGAAACTTTAATTAAATTCATCAGCCATCTCCCTGATCGTAAACCTACGATCAGGGAACTTTCATAACGTGTCTGGGTAAAACGAAACTGAAAAGGTGTCTCTTACAACTGACAAAAGATATCAGTAACTGTAATTGCCAATTTCATTAAATGCAGCTGCACTTGCAAACTGAGCTGCCACTTAATATGTTTTTTGGTATACTAACATGTGTTGAATTAGTGCATTGATAGCGAAGTAAAAGCCTCCTCAGAATCTATAAATACCAGGAAACTGGTATTTCGTGGTCATTGCTCCGTTCTATAACTTAACAATTATTGGCCCGTCCTATATTCACTTCCAAAGCTAGTTTGTTGCCGTTTTCTCTACGTGCTTGGTGATCATTTTTAGTAATTATCTTGTACATTACATAGAGATATTTATTGTCTTTGTTCTGAAATAAAACCATTAGAGGACAGTTCAGTTTAGAGAAACTGCCATTATCCATAGGCATCTGTAATTCTTTTTACAGGTTTATTTTGTGTTTGCGTGCAATTTAAGCCATTGCTATTACTACTGAAACATATCTTATCACAGTAAATAACAATCGAGAGAAATTTTTTTGAATGACTTAATCGTCTCCTTTGACTGTTGAAATTATATTTTTGTAAAATCCGCTGTTGCAGTTTCGCACAATTACCCATTCTGACTGGGTGTTGTGTGATGTCCTTAGGATAGTTAGATTTAAGTAGTTCTAAGTTCTAGGGGACTGATGACCATAGATGTTAAGTCTCATAGTGCTCAGAGCCATTTGAACCATTTTTTTTACCCATTCTCAAGGCGTAACAGCAAACATTTTGTGTTTCAGCACATATAAAACTTTTAAAAGCGTCACAACGTGATTCATTTTGTGGATGTGACAATGATGCATATAACGGTCTGAAGTTTTTAAAATTTTTAGATATGCTGAGACTGAAGCAAAAGGTTTTCAATGGTTCCAGCTGAAGATGACTAAATGGCCGAAATAGCAACGCTAGATTTTATAAATAAAAAAATTATCGGTCAAAAGCTACGATGACGTCTTTCAAAAAGTTCTGTGAGATTGTGAACCCCAAAAAAGAAAAACTAAAGAGAGGAATTGTGCAAACTTTTCCAGACTTTTTTAAATCGGTTCGCATGTGATAACATGCGCAACCAATATGTTTCAGAAGGCCAAGCTTAAAAACAAGATTTTTATAGGGCTCATATCTCGGGTAATTTTGCAATTGAAAGGTGTTTTTGATAGGCCTTTGGCTGGGACCATTTGCATACCCAACTGCAACTATTCTACAGTACAGGGATATTTTTTGAATATTACACATTTCCTCCAACTTAGCCGCGAACAGATCGACTGGTTCTTTCTGCATTAGATGTGGTCTAGGATGCCCCATAAGGAGCTTATGGAGGCCCATTTAGTTCAAGGGCAGTTCCTGAGAAAGTCCTTACAGTGTACTCTCTACGTATTTATCTAAAATTGCCGTCTCCCCGTTTTCAAAAATCTTTATCCGTGATCGAGGACAAGCTCAAAAAAAAAAATGTGTTTTGGATACCAAAATCAGGCCGCGGATTCGCGGATTCCAAGATGTCTATGCCAGCAAATGCCTGTAATTTTTAGAATATATATTCTAAGATTTTGGTCTCGAACGACCTTGAAATTTTTCTGGATGTCATTATCCGTCTCCCAGATACGGAGGTTCAAAGTTACCTTACTTTAGCATCTAAAATACGCACGTGAAATGCGGCGTGCGGCGAAGATGTAGTTTACTGTCTCCGTTATCATCAGAGGGTATCTGGGAGCTCCACGTTGTAGTAGTGAAGCACAAGCAAAATTTTTGTGCACTTAAAATCCGGTCTGAGGTGTAAATTTAGTATTTCATTATTTCAATTTCACATACGTAAACTATAAAAATTTTACTATCCCATCAAATTCTTGTCATATGAGAGAAATACTTTCTGTAGCAGGGAAAGAAGAGAAACAGAGGCAAAATGCTCCTACCGTAGCACAAAATAGCGAACACGCTTCTGTGTAAAAGACGCTATCTGAAAACTGCGGTACAAGCTGCATCTTTCTACCTTTCTCAACATCTTTAACAATTTTACAATGAAGACTTTCACGACGGGATGTTTCAGCTGCTGAGAATTTTTCCAGCTTATATGGCCGTGGTCCATGGAACTCTTCAATCCCTGACGTTTCATCCAAGGCTACGTTGGACGTCTTCGGAGGTGCTCCTGGTTGTGCTGAGTCTTGCCGACTGTCGACAAGACTCAGCACAACCAGGAGCACCTCCGGAGATGTCCAAAGTAGCCTTGGACGAAACGTCAGGGATTGTAGAGTTCCATGGACCACGGCCATACAATCCGGAAAAATTCTCAGCAGCTTTAACAATTTTTCCAAAAATTTTGGCATTCGAACATATTCGCGCTTTTTGATTTTGAGACAGTGACAAAGAGACTGAAAAGTAATAAATACTAGCAGATAGTAGACAGTGGTTATGGTATAGAAAGAGCGAAGGAGGCAATGACAGTATGAGACAAGAGAGGGACACAGTGGCAATGGAACATAGCAGAGAGTGACCGAACAGTTCTAGGAAATGAGTGAAGGAGTCAATGCGAGTGGGATAGCAATAAAGAAAAGAAGAAAGTGGCAGTGGATGAGAGCGAGTGATAATGAGACACAGTTCGTATGGCAATGAAAACGAGGAAGAGAGCGATAGTGACAATGAGGAGAGACAGCAGCAGTGGGAAGGAGTGAATAAGATAGCAGCAGTAAGAGAGGGAAATAGGAGTGCTGTGACGACGAAAGGACACCGTAGTAGGATAGAACGAAGGAGATTGTGGCTGCCAGACAAAAGACGCTGACAAAGAGGTAATGGTTATTATGAGCTGGGCAGAATGGGTGAGTGAGAATGGGCAAGTGGAATGGATGAGTATGAGTGACTTACGATGGAGGTTGTAGGCAAGTTACAGTTTGCGGAGCGTGTGAGAGTGAGAGATAAGTTGCACTTTAAGAAGAGCGTGAATATGTTCTCTCGCCAAAAATTTTGGGAAATTTTTTAAAGTGCCGAGGAAGGTAGACTGAGGCAGCTTGTAAAACACTTTTCAGTCAGAGTCTTAAACAGGAGAATACTGTCTTTTTTGTCCTCCGACAGGACCATTTTTCCACTGGTGTTTGTTTACTTCGACAGGAGGATCGAGAACACGGATGGTTGATCGTATAAAAGAATGATGTTCCGGAAGAAATGGCAGATGAGGTATGCGTATAAAGCTCGTCGAGGTATGAAGAAGGGAAAGATGTTTGAAGACGACGGACTCTGTATTTGTAATCGTACGTTAATGGTAATGCGAAGCTACAGACTGCTTACAGGGAATAGGGCTGTGTTGTTTGGATACGGGTGATTAGCACTGTGTGGTGCGGCTGAGGTCCTAGACCGGGTCGCAGGGCCAGGTAGAGGGCTGACAGGCACTCAGTTCGCGCCCTCTGGCCCGCCCATTGTGGGGCACGTTCGGCGCGGGTCGCTGACCACCCACCCACCCACCCACACACACACACACACGCCTTTTTTCTTCTGGGACGCGCTCGCCTGTTCTCTCAGAGATAAAGGTGGTCCTGCTGGGGTGCTCGCCGACAATAGGTGCTCACCTGTGTGAGAGGTTGCGTTGGCGGCTGCAAACGCCTGTAAAGCCGCCATCTCCAGAAAGGACACGCGAAGTGGTCATCTATCTGAAACCGTGCCGCGGCTCGGCTTGTCCGCGCGCGTAGTCAAATAGCGAGTGTGCGGCGCTGAGCACGGATAGCGGCGCGCGCCTCCCTTGGGGACAGCCACGTTCCAAACAGGCGGGGATGATGGATGGCCGCTGGCGGCCTCTTCAGACGCCGCGGTCCGACTAAGAGTGACCGGCAATTAGTACCCATTTGACTCAGCTGTTAGTTCCATCGGTATTTTCCTATATCTTCCTTCCGAGAATATTATTTTTCGCTCACTATTGATAAACACATTCCTACACTGCGCTGCGGAGACACTACTATTAAGTTGTGTGGATAAAAATCCAAATTCGCAAAAATGCTTTGATAACTGAAATGATAATTAAATCAAGACCTTAAGATGTCGACAGCCGTTGATACACATCAACGGGGACAGTTGAAAATGTGTGCCCCGTCCGGGAATCGAACCCGGGATCTCCTGCTTACATGGCAGACGCTCTATCCATCTTTTTTTTCCGCTGATGTCATTTTGTTCGTAATTGTTTGTTGGATATGTTCGGGGCGGACGTCCCATGACACTTGTTAAAGTTCGTCGTTGATCCGTTAGCTCAGTTTTTTACTACAGGGGGCAGCTAACTCTCTGACCAAACACGCTGAGCTACCGTGCCGGAGTCCGTCTGAGCCACCGAGGGCACAGAGGATAGTGCGACTGCAGGGATTTATCCCTTGTACGCTCCCCGTCACACACACATCCCCAACTTAATGTCCACACACTACATTCGTAGAGCCCCTGTCCATTACACTCATTACTCGCGGCAGACAATCTTAACGAGTCCCGTAAGAGTTCGGGCGATGTGTGTGCATCCAGCGCAGAAGAAGAAGGTCAATGGTCGGTTAGCCTTGATAACTAGTTTCAGTTCATTTACGAGCCCTCTTCAGGTCATTACTTAATTTAGTGGGTATCTGCGACTAGACATCGCACATCGTCATAATCTGCTGAGCTGAATATCACTTGTTGTCTACAGCTACATGTATACTCCGCAAGCCACCCAACGGTGTGTGGCGGCGGGCACTTTAAGTGCCACTGTCATTACCTTCCTTTCCTGATCCAGTCGCGTATGGTTCGCGGGAAGAACGACTGCCGGAAAGCCTCCGTGCGCGTTCGAATCTCTCTAATTTTACATTCGTGATCTCCTCGGGAGGTATAAGTAGGAGGAAGCAATATATTCGATACCTCATCCAGAAACGCACCCTCTCGAAACCTGGACAACAAGCTACACCGCGATGCAGAGTGCCTCTCTTGTAGAGTCTGCCACTTGAGTTTGCTAAACATCTGAGTAACGCTATCACGCTTACCAAATAATCCTGTGACGAAACGCGCCGCTCTTCTTGTCATGTACATACTTAAGTAAAAGGTCGGCATTGTTACATAATACGAAGGGCGTTCAATAAGTAATACAGCAAATTTTTTATCGGCCAATTTGCGCCGAAAAATGTGTGACATCGTGGGATATTTCGGCCTCAGCTCCTATAGTTTCACGAAGCGCCGACAGGTGGCGGCGTCATATGTAGCCATCAAAATGGCTTTCGTAACGGAGGTGCGTTCCAAGCAGATAGCTGTCTTTGAGTTTCCTTTAGCGGAAACCAGACTATCGCAGATATTCATAGGTGCTTGCAGAGAATCATGGAGACTTGGCGATGAAGAAATCCACGGTGAGTAGTTGGGCGAGCGTCTGTTGTCATCGCAACAAGGCCGCGAAACTCTGTCCGATCTACCGTACTGCGACGCTGGAACGTGCGGGCACTTTCATTCGAGGTGGTCGACGGATCACAATCAAACACTTCGCTGCTCCAGTGCGACTCTGCTCTGATGATAGTGCTGACACACTCGTCCACCGTTCCAGGTACTCAGAGGTATCCGCCCGCTGGTTCCCTCGCCGACTAAAAGAAGAGCATAAAGAACAACAAAGGAGTATTTGTGCTGAACTTCTTGCGCGTTACGAGGCTGATCGTCACAATTTTTTTATCTAACATCGTCACGTCCGAAGAAATATGAATTTATCACTTCGAACAAAACGTCAGTCTATGGAGTGGCGCCACACCACCTCTCCTGCGCAGAAAAAGTTCAAAGCCGCACGGTCAGCAGGTAAAGTCATGGCGAAGATCATCTGGGGCTCCGAAGGGGTTAATCTGTTTGATGTTCTCCCTCATGGTGCAACTCTGAAATGTATTGAGCTTCCTTCAGGGCCGGTCGCAGGTTCGAATCCTGCCTCGGGCATGGCTGTGTGTGATGTCCTTAGGTTAGTTAGGTTTAAGTAGTTTCAAGTCTAGGGGACTGATGATCTCAGATGTTAAGTCCCATAGTGCTTAGAGCCATTTTAACCATTTTTGTTTATCCAATAAAGGTAGCGCTGGTGCCACTAGCGTTCTATCATAGAAACCATTGACACGATCTCTGGCAGTCTGACTGCATGGTGGCAAAGGTCAAGCAATCAGAACACGCGACTACAGCAACATTCACGACAGTAAGCTGCTCCTGAGGGAGGCGACGGAGGTAACAGTAGAAAGATTGAGATTTTTCTTTAACCTGATGCAGAAATAAGACAGGGAGTAGTTTGTACAAAGACACGGTGGCGATACATTTCGCTCTGAATTTAAAAAAAATGTAGCCATAAAAAAAGGCGCACATGCTTCATAATGTAAGGCTCTGTTTAACTAGGAGTACTGCTCGTAAGTAGCAGTCCAATAAAAAGGAAGTATTGTCCTGGGTATATCTAAGTCTGATTATGAATCAGTAAAGTATTTCTTCAACGTACGTAGTTACAGACCAGCAAACAGTAGTCACAATTAGGCGGACGACGAAAATTAACATTACCAAATACTGCTGCATTCAGCAGTAGTAATTATAAAGCCATAGTCACTCTTGGAAGTAGTGTATGAGAAGAGCAATTGCGACTATGAACTGCAAGAACAAGCGCAAAAGCAGTCGATTAAATACATCTGTCGTCGGTAGCAATTTTAAAAGTAGTTATGTTGTTTGACATTGTCGAATGAGTACACAGGCGATCTGTTATGTTATGACGCACCACGTTTTCTATTATCGCGAAATGTGGGTGAGAGTGTCACAGAAATGATACAGGATTTGGGCTGGACATCATTTAAAAAAAGGCGTTATTCGTTGCGACGGAATCTTCTCACGAAATTGCAATTACCAACTTTCTCCTCAGAATGCGAAAATATTTTGTTGACATCGACCTACATTGGGAGAAACGATCACCACGATAAAATAAGGGAAATCAGAGCTCGTACAGAAAAATAAGGGGTTCGTTATTTCCGCGCGCTATACGAGATTGGAATAATAGAGAATTGTGAAGGTGGTTCGATGAACCCTCTGCCAGGCTCATAAATGTAATTTGCAGAGTATCCATGTAGATGTAGACGTAGAGTGGCGCTCAATGTTACACATTTTTTCCTGAAAGAAGCTTGCTTTTGTTCAGGATTCCAACACGCCATGTTCTTCCCCACTCTCTTGTCTGCAAAACCCTATTTTCCAACATAATCTCCGTTCGAAGCGACGGCCCTACGCCACTTACTGGTATGGCCTGTATGTCCACTTTGTACCACTCTATTGGTCGACGTCGGAGCCAACGTCTTACTGGATCAACAACATCAGCACCATCCACATTAGTTTTATTCAGGATTCCAACACGCCAAGTTATTACCCACTCTCTTGTCTGCAAAACCCTATTTTCCAACATAATCTCTGTTCGATGCGACGGCCCTACGCCACTTACTGGTGTGGCCTGTATGTCCACTTTGTACCACTCTATTGGTCGACGTCGGAGCCAACGTCTTACTGGATCAACAACATCAGCACCATCCACATTGTAATTCCCGCGGAGGGCATCCTTCATTGGACAAAACAGGTGGAGATCTGAAGGTGTGGGATCCAGGGTGTAGAGTGGATGAGGAAGAACAGTCCAGTGAAGTTTTGTGAGCTCATCTCGTGTGCGCAGACGTGTTGTCGTTTGCATTTTTACGGCGACGAACACGCTCAAGTCGTTTATTTAATTTCCTGACGGAAGTTTCAAATGGTTCAAATGGTTCTGAGCACTGTGGGACTTAACATCTGAGGTCATCAGTCCCGTAGACTTACAACTACTTAAACCTAACTAACCTAAGGACATCAGACACATCCATGCCCGAGGCAGGATGCGAACCTGCGACCGTAGCAGCAGCGCGGTTCTGGACTGAAGCGCCTAGAACTGCTCGGCCGCCACAATTGCCTGTTGGAAAAACCTTTTGGTTCGTTAATTTTTCCTCTGAGTAGTCGTGGTTCCTCAAGAATTACCGTAAATGTTTTTTTAAAAAAAAGATAAGATCATAAACTTACGTGATGACGGCACGTGCTTCAGTCCAAAATTTACAAAATGGGCTGACAGTAAGAATGATCGTAACACAGGTAAAAGTTACAAATTCCGCCAGTTATATAACGATGTTGTCATTTGGAAAATTCTTAGTGGCTGTGGAACCACAAGCAACAAAATTAACCTAACTCAGGATGACGGAGCAAAGTTCTGAAGCTGACTCGTAGTGCACAGAGTTACGCTGTGGTGTGTCTACCATAGAGATCGAGCGAGGTGGCGTAGTAGTCAGTCAACGGACTCGTACAGCGATTGATATTCGTGTAACGGTCAAGTCATCTATATCCACATGCCACTCCGCAAGCCACCTAACGGTGTGCGGCGGAGGAACTTCTCGTACCTCTAATGATATCCCCTTCCCTGCCCCAATCGCGACTGGCGCATGGGAAGAATGATTGTCGCCTAAGCCTCTGTGTTAGCTCCAATTCGTCGAATTTTCTCGTCGTGGTTATTTCGCGAGCTGTATATTGGGGGAAGCGTTGTGTTGTCCGTCTCTGCCCGGAATGTGTTCTCTCGAAATTTCAGTAGTAAACTTCCCTGTGATGTACAGCGCCTCTCTTGTAACGTCTGTAAATGGAATTTGTTGAGCATTTTGTAACGCTCTTGCGCCGACTGAACGATACCGTGACTAAACGCGCCGCTGTTCGTTGGATATTCTTTATCTCTTCTATCATTCCTACCTGGCAAGGATACCATAATGATGAACAGTACTCAAGGATCCATCAAAGAAACGCCTTATAAGTCACTTTCTTCGTGAATGAGTTACATTTCCTCAAGATTCTTGCTATGGATCTCAGTCTGGCAAGATGCTTTCATACTGTTTGTTTTGTGTGGTCATTCCACGTCGGCCGGTGAGGCCGAGGGGTTCTAGGCGCTTCAGTCTGCAACCGCGCGACCGCTACGGTCGCAGGTTCGAATCCTGCCTCGGGCATGGATGTGTGTGATGTCCTTAGGTTACTTAGGTTTAAGTAGTTCTAGGGGACTGATGGCCTCAGATGTTAAGTCCCATAGTGCTCAGAGCCATTTGACCCATTTGATTTTTGTGGTCATTCCACTTAAAATCGCTCTGGATAGTTATTCCTAGATATTTTACGGTAGATACTGTTTCCAGCTCTTTGTCATCAATAAGAAGTTGTACAATATTGGATTTCTTTCCCTATGTGTATGCTCTACGCTACATTTAATTAAGTTAAGGGTCAACGGCTAGAGTCTGCACTATTCATCAATCCTCTGCAGGTGGCGTTGCTGTTTTGTTATTGACAACAGCAACATCTGTGAACGATGTTAAAGAGTATCAGATGCTTTCTACTAGATCACTTATATACGTTATTGGCAGTGGCGGTCCTATCACATTTCCTTAGAGTACGCCGGAAATTACTCTTCGATCTGTTAATTCTGTTCCTTCAGGAGCGACGTGTTGAGTTTTATCTGCAGGGAAGTCCTGAAGCCAGTCGAATCTCTTGTCTGATACTCGGTAAGCTCGCATTTGTTTTCACTGAATGGCAGTGCGGGACGCGTAAATGTCTTCCTAAAGTCAAGGAACACGGTATCAACCTGAGCGCCGTTGTCTGCAGTGCTATGGATTTCATGGAGGAGCTGAGCGGGCTGAGTTTCGAAATATCTCTGTTTGCGGAACCCATGTTGATTTTTATAGATGGGATTTTTACTCTCCAAGATCGTCATAATTCTTGAGCATAAAACGTGTTCCATAATTCTTCAACAAATAGACGTCAACGATGTAGGCCTATAATTATGTCCATCTGTCCTGCGAGCTTCTTGAAAACGGAAATGACCTGCGCTTTTTCCAGTCTGAGTACCTTCGTTGCTCCAGCGATCTACGATAAAATGATGCTAGAGGGGGGCAAGTTATTTCGCATAATCTTTGTGGGATCTTACAGGTATCTCATCTGGTACTGATGAGTCAAATACCAGTATCATTCCTCTGAAACATCACGGCCTATTTCATATTTCATCCTTGTCCAATATGAGCTTGTGCTTCTACATCTACATCTACATTTATTCTCCGCAGGCCACCCAACGGTGTGTGGCGGAGGGCACTTTACGTGCCACTGTCATTACCTCCCTTTCCTGTTCCAGTCGCGTATGGTTCGCGGGAAGAACGACTGCCGGAAACCCTCCGCACGCGCTCGAATCTCTCTAATTTTACATTCGTAATCTCCTCGGGAGGTATAAGTAGGGGGAAGCAATATATTCGATACCTCATCCAGAAACGCACCCCATCGAAACATGGACAGCAAGCTACACCGCGATGCAGAGCGCCTCTCTTCCAGAGTCTGCCACTTGAGTTTGCTAATCATCTCCGTAACGCTATCACGCCAACTAAATAACCCTATGACGAGACGCGCCGCTCTTCTTTGGATCTTCTCTATCTCCTCTTTCAACCCGACCTGGTACGGATCCCACACTGATGAGCAATACTCAAGTATAGGTCGAACGAGTGTTTTGTAAGCCACCTCCTTTGTTGATGGACTACATTTTCTAAGGACTCTCCCAATGAATCTCAACCTGGTCCCCGCCTTACCAACAATTAATTTTATATGATCATTCCACTTCAAATCGTTCCGTACGCATACTCCCAGATATTTTACAGAAGTAACTGCTACCAGTGTTTGTTCCGCTATCATATAATCAATCATACAATAAAGGATTCTTCTTTCTATGTATTCGCAAGTTAAGGGTCAGTTGGCACTCCCTGCACCAAGTGCCTATCCGCTGCAGATCTTCCTGCATTTCGCTGCAATTTTCTAATGCTGCAACTACTCTGTATACTACAGCATCATCCGCGAAAAGCCGCAAGGTATCTAATAACCTTGTCGCCGACGAAATGCCAAATAGTAGTGTTTCTTCCGTTTGCTACTGAGCAGTCTTGTACCATATCTATATATATGCATATTTTTTTCAGAACCAAGAGGAGGCAGATTAGATCTGTCAGTGAAAAATCGCTTCCATCCAATGCGGGAACCGCTAGTATACATACTTGCAGACGTGTGCTGGACGTCCGAAGCACGAGTAGGGATCAGAGAATGCACACAGAGCCAGAGAAGCGAGCGCAGCCTTATGTTTTCGGCACGGCGAGTAGCAGCGGCGAGAATGTGTGACGGTGGCCGCGAAGTAGGTCACACACGGCGAGCAGGCGGCCGCATCGAGGGCAGGCAGCGGCGGCGGCGGCGGCGGCCAAGATCACGGCCACGCTACACGCCGCGCGCTGCACGCGCCGCCAGCCACGAGTCGGCCGGGGGCGGCCTTCGGGGGCCGTAGCCGGGCCGCGCCGCGCTTCCACACAGTTACGGGGCCCACCGCGGCCGCCTCCGGCGAGGTCAGGCGCTCCTAGAGCCGCGCGCTCGCCTTCACCCACAGAGGCACCGCCATCTTAGGCCACTGTTACACAGTAAAACATCCCTGCACCAACCTGTCTATCTGTACCTTCTTCTTCTGTGTCTGTATGACAGGCATTCAATAGGTTGTTGTTGTTGTGGTCTTCAGTCCAGAGACTCGTTTGATGCAGCTCTCCATGCTACTCTATCCTGAGCAAGCTTCTTCATCTCCCAGTACCTACTGCAACCTACATCCTTCTGAATCTGTTTAGTGTATTCATCTCTTGGTCTCCCTCTACGATTTTTACCTTCCACGCTGCCCTGCAGTACTAAATTGGTCATCCCGTGATGCCTCAGAACATGTCTTACCAACCGATCCCTTCTTCTAGTCAAGTTGTGCCACAAATTTCTCTTCTCTCCAATTCTATTCAATATCTCCTCATTAGTTATGTGGTCTACCCATCTAATCTTCAGCATCCTCCTGTAGCACCATATTTCGAAAGCTTCTATTCTCTTTTTGTCTAAACTATTTATCGTCCACGTTTCACTTCCAAACGTGGCTACACCCCATACAAATACTTTCAGAAAAGACTTCTTGACACTTAAATCTATACTCGATGTTAACAAATTTCTCTTCTTCAGAATCGCTTTCCTTGCCATTGCCAGTCTACTTTTTATATCCTCTCTTCTTCGACCGTCGGCCGGAGTGGCCAAGCGGTTCTAGGCGCTACAGTCTGGAACGGCACGACCGCTACAGTCGCAGGTTCGAATCCTGCCTCAGGCATGAATGTGTGTGATGTCCTTAGGTTAGTTAGGTTTAAGTAGTTCTAAGTTCTAGGGGACTGATGACCTTAGCAGTTAAGTCCCATAGTGCTCAGAGCCATTTGAACCACAGCTGTGACTCCTCCAATGTTGGACACTTTCACTCGAGATCACAATGACAGGTGATGAAACATGGATTCATCACTTCGAACGAGAAACAAACGTCAGTCCATGGAGTAGAACCTCACCACCTCTCCTGCACCCTCAGCTGGTAAAACCATGGAAACGATCTTTTGGACTCTGAGGGGTTATTCTGTTTGATGTTCTCCCTCAGAGTGCAACGATTTACTCTGAAGTGTATTGCGATAGCTTTAGGAAATTGAAAAGAACCACTTCAACACGTTCGTCGCCACAAAAACACGAACGAACATTTCCTTCTCCATAACAACGCAAGGCCTCACGCAAGTTTGCGCCCACGAGAGCAGTTCACAGAACTTCGCTGGGCAGTTGTTCCTCATCCACCCTACAGCCCGAATCGGGCACCTTTCGCCTTCCGTCTGTATGGATCAATGAAGGATGCATTCTGCGGTAAGCAGCATTTGGATGATGGGGAGTTTATTGATGCAGCAAGATATTGGCTCTGACGTCGATTAGAGTGGCGTCGTGCGGATAAACAGTCCGTCCCAGTAAGGTGGAGTAAGGCCGTTGCATTGATCTAAAATCATGTTGAAAAATAGCAATTTGTAACCAAAAGAGTGAGGACTAATGTGGTGTACTGGAATCTTGAACAAAACCAACCTGTTTTCTGAAAAAAATGAGTTGCATTACTTACTGAACAATCCTCGTATACTACTGGGTGCTAAAAAATGAAGTAACGGTTTTACGTCTTTCTAGGATTTATTACATTCAGTTTACAATTATAAATAATACATCAAAGGAAAAAGCAATTCAGACAGTTTTTCTTACAAGTGTTCAATGTGGGCACCATTCGTCACACGACGCACATCGAATCGATAGGCGAGTTCCTCCCAAACCTCGATCAGTGTGTCTGCCTTCAGGCCTATTTCGTAAGATGGGTTGGTCAGCTGGTATCGGAGGCACATACACATGATTGTTTATAAATCCCGAAAGGTAAAAATTGAGTGGCGTCAGATCGAGTGAATGTGGAGGCCATGCGAAACAGGCTCGGTCATCTGGATGCTTGCGGCCGGTGCAGCGGTCGGGTACTATGTCATTTAACCGATCGCGTACTCAGTTGTGCCAGTGAAGCGGCGCACCATCTAGCTGCCAAATAAAGTTCTACGGTTCAGCTTCTTTCAATTCCAGAAAGAGCAATAGTTCTACCTCATCGAGATAAGAAACACCACGTACAGTTGATTCTCTGAAAAAGGGCTGATGAACTCTCTGCCGCAATATGGCACAAAGAAACATTCATTTTAGGGGAATCTCGTTGCAACTATACCATGTTGTGGGGATTTGATGACCCCTCAGGCATGCAGATTATGAGTGTTCACACTTACACCTGGGTGAACTGTCGATTCATCACTGAAGCCGACACGATCCAGAAAATCTTCATTGTCATGAAGTTACATTTCGGTTGTAATGTTGGCACGTAAAATGCACTCTGTAGCCTTTAGAGCTTGTGGCAACTGCAAACGATAAGGATAGTCTTAAGCGTCTCTTCAAAAGTGTCCTCGCAGACGCTACTGAAATTTCTAATTCAAGATTAGTCTTCCGAAAAGATTTCATCCGGGTACGCGTGAACGATTCTCTCAATCGTTCAAGACGTTCTTCAGTCACTTTTGGTCGTCCCCTGCTCTTCCGTTTGTAAAGACAGCTGGTGTCTTCAAACTGATGATACCATCTACGTACGGGTGCTATTATGACTTGCAGGATTACAATTAAACGTAATACTAAATACACATTGCACTATGACAACAAATTCAGTCCTTGCGAACTGTAAAACACGAAAGCTTTCTGTTCAATGGTCGCCATGTTTGCTACTAGCGCTTTCTAACGGGAGATATTGGAAACAGTGCATGAGCTTGCGCACAACTAGAAAAAAAAAGACAAAACTGTTAGTGTTGTTGTTTCATTTGATGTACTATTTATAATTGTATGCCTTAAAATCCCCAATATCCATTTTCAAACACCCGGTATTATAAGTTACAGTCCGCCGCCACGGTTACTGTCCGTATGTTCGGGCTAATTTTAGGGACTGCTGTATGAATTTTGACACGGTTTTCAGCGACAGATAGACTGATCCATGAGGAAGCTTTGTCTATACAATGTGAACCAGAACACCGAAAATCTTTCAGAGGTTGTTCAGGGATACCTTCTGAGTGGAACCACGCGACCGCTACGGTTGCAGGTTCGAATCTTGCCTCGGGCATGGATGTGTGTGATGTCCTTAGGTTGGTTTGGGTTACGTAGTTCTAAGTTCTAGGGGACTGATGACCTCAGATGTTAAGTCCCATAGTAATCGGAGCCATTTGAACCATTTGAACCTTCTGAGCATTTCGGTATAAGGGACCGACGGTCCCTGTCGGCTCGTTACAGACCTATCGCATTTCGTTTTGTTTCTCGCTCCAGGTATTTTTGTATCTGAATTGCACTGAAAATAGTTGCCAACATCACAAATGTCGACGGTATGCGCTGTGTTCCTTGTTTCCATTCGCTCGCTGTACCTGATGCTGACTAGACCCGTTTCACTCTTCACCTTCGAACTTGCATTCAGCACTGCTCGATTCTGTATTTCTTACGCGGCAGTGTTAGTTGTACGTTCACAGTGATACCATGGATACGTTTACTGATGAAGTGTTGGCCGATATGCTCCTTGTGTACGGCTTCACTCAATGCAATGGAAGAGCGACACAACGACGCTATGCTGAGATGTTCCCGCAGCGACGGCAGCCACGTCACAGAACAGTGTTTTGTCTGAGAGTTGTTGCATTACTCTGTATTCTGTGCCGTACGTTTTAGTTATTGCGTATTACAGGCTTCTTCACGGTTGTAAAGGCGTTTCCTCAGAGACGAGGATGACTGCCGTTACAAAGCGAATAACTGACGATTTTTTTCGGAATAGAAACTGTCTCGGTCATGAAATTATTCAATGTCACCACGATAATGCTGGTGTCCATTTTACATAATATGTGGTTTTATGGCTGATGGGTTGCGTATTCGGTTACTTTTGCTATTTTATATTATACGTGGTTTTTATGACTGGTGGGTCATTTATCCAGCTACTTTTACACAATTTGATGATGCCCTAAAACTGTGAAACACGTCATTGACATTAAACAATTTCTCAACCCCAACCGACAGTGTTTTCGTTCTGAAACACTTTTAAACCGGCTGCTCTAACAGCCTGCCGTGATAGACTGGGAAAACTTTTAGGTGATAATTGTATGATTACTCTGTAACGAGACGCCGGAGACTGTGAGCCCTTACGTGAAAGTACTCAGCAGGTATCTCTGAACTACCTCTTGAAAGTTTGTCGATGGAGTTCTGGTTCACCCTGTGTAAGTTGTAATTACAGTAACGGCAAATATAATCTATGTACCGTTGTTGTTGTTCTAACCTAGAATTCACCTCTCAGTAATGTGGATAATTGTCAGAAACGACAAATGATTCGGATACCACATTAAGCTATGGGGTCCCTTACTGGCATAGGTTAGGGACACACATGCCTCCGAAGTGGTGTCCTATTGAAAGATCTGTACCAGGCCACTGAGCAATACGAAATTTTTAGTACCAGAGTCTGCACATCGATCTATCTTCTTCTTCTATACACGTAAAAAGTTAAAGCCCTTCGCCGGATATTCCTGTGTCTATGCGAAGGCTAATCTCAAGAATTACAGTAGGCATTATGATACAGTTTTCACGATAGACTGATTCGCGAAGAAGGTTTGTGTATATGCGCTACGATAGACAAGTCCCCCAACCATAGATACTTAGCGTTACCCTAGTGAGTCGCTAGTCTTTCTATAAAAATAATGTTTATGATTTTGTGTTCCACGTCTGGTTTATGTTAATGTTAGTAAGAAACACTGCAGCTGTGCTTAGTTATATTACGTCACAACCGGTATCGTTCAGTGAATATCATTAGGTGACACTGAAAGTCCGCCAGCTGTCTTCGTAACTAATTCTCAAACGAGGGGGACTAACAAATACAGGAATTATTTTTAATAGTTATGTAAGTAGGCTGTTTAGGTTTTTTTTATTGGTAACGCCACCTCTGTATAAAAATCACTGGCTGTGCTGTGTGCAGTCTGTGTCTAGTTTGCATTGTTGTCTGCCATTGTAGTGTTGGGCAGCGGCAGCTGGATGTGAACAGCGCGTAGCGTTGTGCAGTTGGAGGTGAGCCGCCAGCAGTGGTGGATGTGGGGAGAGAGATGGCGGAGTTTTGTAATTTGTCATGAACTGCTATATATATTATGACTATTAAGGTAAATACATTGTTTGTTCTCTATTAAAATCTTTCATTTGCTAACTATGCCTATCAGTAGTTAGTGCCTTCCGTAGTTTGAATCTTTTATTTAGCTGGCAGTAGTGGCGCTCGCTGTGTTGCAATAGGTCGAGTAACCAAGATTTTTGTGAGGTAAGCGATTTGTGAAATGCATAGGTTAATGTTAGTCAGGGCCATTCTTTTGTAGGGATTTCTGAAGGTCAGATTGCGTTGCGCTAAAAATATTGTGTGTCAGGTTAAGCACAGTCCTGTACAATTGTTCAAAGGGGGCGTTTCATATGTCGACCCTTAGCCGAGGATACCTCACTGGAATCTTCTGATTTATTTCTTGTAGTTTGTGTAATTAGTGTAGCTTTTGTTTATTGCCAGCGCGTAAATAAGGAGAGAATTTCCATTGTAGTTGTAGTTTTTCATTGTTATACAGTAAAACATTTGTGGCATGCATGTAGATTTGCACCAAGTATTTCGCAGCTGCGCTTGCAATTAAGTAGACATTATTTCCATTGCATTGTTATTTTATTTTGCTCTTCAAATTGTGCTTTTCTGCGTTATCGTGTGAAATATTGTGACAATTATGGCGTGTGAAAAACGTAATACTAGGCTCCAAAGTAAACTGAGAAATGACAGTGAAGACGAAAGCAGTGTGTTAGCGCCGCAGAGTAATGAATTAACTAATGTTCAAAGTAGTAATTTGGTAACTGTGCATAGGGAAATGGAGCGGGTTGCAAATTATGGTGTACACAGTGAAACAATTGGTGAACAGGGAAGCATTATCGATCGATCGGTCGGCAACAGCTCGCCTCAGGAATCCGAAATGACAGGAAACAATCTCGCAAATACTGTAGATTCAGGTTTTGGGTCTTCACCGTTTTCTCAAATGAGTCAAGACACATTTTCTGCTTGTCAAAATGTGAATGTAGCCGGTGCAAATGCACTGCCGAAAAGCATAGAGGAACAGATTCCAGACACTAATACGTTATTATCGCAATTAATGCAACAAATGAAACAAAATCAGAATCAAACACAGCAAAAGCTACAAAAGTTAGACAGAATGGAACAAAATCTTCAAAAGTTAGACACAATGGAGCAACACCAGAGACAAACACAGCAACAGTTAGACACAATGGAACAAAATCAGAGACAAACACAGCAAAAGCTTCAAAAGTTAGACACAATGCAACAAAATCTTCAAAAGTTAGACACCACGCTTGAACAAACACGTGAAGATTCAACTACTGAGTTACATAACATCGAATCGAAATGTCAAAAAGTCTGTAATGACGTAAAAACACAAATTTGTGAGCATTTCCAACCTATTTTTTCGTGTCATGAAAATGCATTACAGAATCACGAAGCAGCCATAAAAGAACTGCAAACTATTGTTCATGAAAATCACGACACCTTGCAAGCTAAAATTGACTCAGTTGCATCTACCGATTTGGTTACGCAACTTGCAAAAACTCAAGAAAACTTAAAGGACACAGTAGATACTCTGAAAATTGGTTCAGAAAGACACATGGAGGAAATTAGTTCATTATCAGAGAAAGTAGTTGAACTTTCGGATCAGCTAAATAATTTATCTACGAAGGTAGATGATAATCTGAATGACACAAAACCGGTAGTCTTTAATGACACAGAAGAGAGCGAACAAATTAGGAAACTGAAACAAAATCTGAATCAAATTAATACGCAACACGAAAGAGAAATCCGGGAAGTACAAGATCAGCTGACACAGGTAATACAAGAATTACGTATTTCAGAGGACACTCGCGCTCCAACACGGGAAGAGGGACTTAGAAATACGGAAAAGCCGCAAAATAATAACACAGGGCATTTCGGAAGTTATGAAAGAAATTGACAATGTGCACCGAATTTTGAGATGGAACGGCCGACACAACCTAACAATGACCGATATGCGACTCGCCGACATGATGATTTTGACTATAAGCTGTTCATTACTACACGTTAATTCAAAACATTTAAGAATTCTGGCAACGACATTCATCCACAAGCATGGCTCCATCAGTTCGCTCATTGTTTTCCTCCCAACTGGTCGTTAGAACACAGATTAGAATTTATGTGTGGCTACTTAGAGAATGAACCAGCTGTGAGAATGCGATCGGTCATTCACGATTGCCACAGTGAAGGAGAATTTTACCATGCCTTCCTCTCAGCATATTGGTCTCAAGCCACACAAGACCGAGTAAAACATGGCATCATAATGATGAAACATTTCGAACAATCTGAATTCTCCAGTCTTGTGAAATATTTTGAAGACATGTTGCACAAGAATCAGTACCTGTCAAACCCATACAGCCCCTCAGAACTCATCCGCATTTGCTTAATCAAATTACCTGAACATTTACGACATATTATTTTAGCAGGACGTTGCAAAGAAGACATTGAGGCTTTTCAGGGACTGTTACAAGAACTGGAAATTGACACTGACAATCGGGGAACGCGGAAACAAGAGCACAACAATTACAGGTGACATCTGTCACAATTCCGCGATGAAAGAAATAATAACTGGACATGACAAGGCTATTCTCACAACACATATCGTGACCAAATCAGACACAACCCGTATGACAACCGTTGGCAGAGTAGTAATGATTACAGGTGTGGTGTAACGACGCGTATTTGGGTTTTGTTTGATATATGTATGACCATGTGCAGACTTCGTCACCTACGTCAGTTACAACCCACTTCAAAAATGATTCATATTCTTTTTAAATTGTCATAGAATGGTTCTTGAACGAAACTGTAAAACATCAGTTGAGTCGTGTGCAGAGAATTACATCACTTGGGCCAATTGGTTTTCGTAACTTTTTCGAATTTAAAGTTCGTTTGTTTCTCCTCAGAAAATTATATCGACACACGTTATTTTGACCTAATCGATATCAGAATCACACATTAAATAAACTTTTTAGATTCAAAGTTTCGGCCAACGCTGTCTGAATCAATAATCTTGTCAAATATATTATTAATCTGTTCACATAACTCTTCATAAATAAATCTTCAAGACACGTGTTTAAACTTTAGTAGCATACACTATTTTATTAGCTTCCTACACATACAGATGTGAACTTGAGCGTTGACAGACAGTGACTAACATCTCAATAAGATTAAGCTCCTTATGACGTCATTGTTGTACAAAAAGAGTATAAAAATTCATTTTTAATTTTTTAGAAACACGACGCAACAACTCGGTTCCAGGATCTTCTGTTGCTCCTTGGCTGTCGACCCGCGACGTATAGCGGCCAGCAATTTCCTCTCTGGTCGCGGCAACGAAGATGCTGTCCCCGTTCGTTGCGCCGATCTCTCCGTACATGAAACACATAAAAAAAATACAAAACTTTTAGATAATTCACATTTATTACAAATAATAAGACAACACATAAACAAAAACTAAATTAAACTTATAGTCACCTGCAAACTGGGCTGACTTGGTGGATGGGTGACGTTTAATTTCGTCCCACTACATACCCCACACACAAGCTCAGTTTGTCAGGTGTTAACCGGAATTAAAACTGTTCAATATACAATATTTAACTGTTAATACATTTTCCTCACATTTTACGTAACCTAGAGTCCTTGCTATTAGAGAGATTTAATCCTTTTAATACGATATCGTTTTGACTATTTGTCATTTACTCTTAATTGTGCTCTTATGGTAATTCGTAACCGAATATAGGGAGATTGCTCCTCTTCAGTTAATAGTTGCTAATAAATACTAATTTAGTACGTTCTTTAACGTTGTACATTAGGACAGAGCGTTCAAATTGTGATAGATTAATTTCAGTTTCATTTATTTACTAGAGTTATTCTTTTCAAGAATGTATATTACTAATAAGTTTCTCACAATAACTAATAGTACTATTTACTTTACGTCATTCTCTTCCCTAATGCCTTATTTATGCCTGAGGTCAAGAAGAAATCAAGCAAAACTTTCTTTAGAATCTCGGCACGGCTTTCTTTACCTTCGGACACCTTGTTGGGTAATGGCCATTTATTTAGGAGAAACAAGCGAGAGAGCCCCGTTTGGTGTGTTCTATATTAACACTATTGCAAACCTCTATTAAAGGCACTCTGCTATGTTCTCGTGAGCCATATAGCTCTGGACGCCCATGGTCCCTAAAACTATTAACCATCCCCTTTGGTTCCTACTATCCGAGTAAATTTAAAATATGCAAAATTCCTTTTGACCTAAGAGCAAAATTTCCTCCATATAAATCCCCCTTTTGGTTATCTTTCTCTTTTTGAAGTACCAGTAGATTATTGTAGAACACATGTTTAAGCTTTCTGTCATTTATTTAAAATAACACGTAACTATCACGAAAAACTTCACATGAATAAACTATGAACGCTCTTCCGTGTGTAACATATACTAAATATTAACTTATTTAGGAATGAAGGGTTTCATTTGATCAACACTATATAATCCTTTAATTACACCTGATGAAGGTTCCATAAGAAGTAATGCTTTGGGATGTACAATCTTATGTACAACATATGGACCTTCAAAGATCAAGAAGAATTTTCTACATTCCTTATCGATCTTAGAACTTTTAGGATGAGATCGTACTAACACAAGATCTCCTACCTGAAATGAGGGTTCTACAGCCTGTTGATTATAACTTTTAATTCTCCGTTCGGCATTTTTTACAATCTGTTCGCAAACTTTTTCGTCTGGAATATCTTGTTGTATCTCATTTACTGGTGGCCAAGGTAAAGCAGCTAGTAAAGGCTCACCTATAAGTCGTTTGCCTAAAATTTCTATAGGTGATAATCCCGTCGTTAGGTGAGGCAATTCATTTAATATCTTTTCGAATTCAGGCATTAGTTTGGCCCACCGAGTATGTTTATGTGCACAATAAGTTCTACATAATCGTCCTAATTCTTTCATGACTCTTTCTACTAAATTACTTTGAGGGTGATATTTCGAAATTAAGATATGTTTGATTCCATATTGTCTTATCATATCTTGAAATCTTTGACTAATAAAGGCACTACCGTTGTCAGACATAAGTCGTTTAGGAATGCCCCAGTTAACAAAGTAATTTCGGGTGAGGCAGCGTATAACGCTTGCTGTATTCGCTCGTTTCAAAGTATACAGTTTCACATGTTTGGACCAACATTCCATTACAACAAACACATATGTTAATCCTCCTGAACTCCGAGGCAGAGGGCCGAAAAAATCTAATGATAGTAGATCCCACAAACCTCGAGGAATTACAGCATATAATTTATAACGCTTGGATTTGTTATTAACTTTAACCTTTTGACAGGTTTCACAAGCCCTAATAATACTTCTCACAATACGGGACATATTTTTGAAATAATAATACTTCATTAGATGTTTAATACATTTATGAATTCCAAAATGCCCGTAACCTTCATGAATATAAGTAATTAACTCGTCCACAACAGTTTCCGGAATGCAAATTTTCCATCTCTGGTGTTCCCTCTGTGCTTTCCAATACAACAATTCGTTAAAATATAACCACACACCCCGGGTGTTAACTGTTTCGTCCCCATTAGTAAGGTTTTGTATAATTCGTAGAATAACATTTTTCTTTCCTTTACATAATACGGTAATCCACTAATTAGGACTCGCATTAGATGACTTTCAATTAATTTAGCACGGTTTAAATTCCATTCAAAATAATTCCTATAACCTCCCCACCGTTTAGAATATGGAGGAGGGTCTAACAACTCTAAAGTTAAGTGTTGTTGTTTTCGTCTTGACCAATAATTTTGTTTAAATTGCTTAACAAAATCATCCCAATCCCTGAATTCAGTTCTATGCAGTACTGCCCACTCCGCAGCTTCTGCTTCTAAATGTCCTATTACAAATTGAATGCGTTTTTCATTACTCCATTTAGGAGATAATGATGTTTCAAAAGCTTTTATAAAGATTATAGGGTGCAGTTCGCCTCCTGGTTTGAAGACAGGAAATCGACTTGCTACATTTGAATTTGTTGTTATGTCATCCAGACATTCTGCGAGAGAAATAGTCGGATTTTGTTTAGCTGGCAGAGACGGAGTTGCATCGGATTGGCTTGCCGTGACTGCCTTATTCATATTGTCGCCATCCGTGCTAGCAAATTCGATGCGACTGTTGTCTCTGATGATGTTATTACCTCTGCTACCTGAAATGTTCTCGTTATTATCTAATTCCGATAACCGTTTCGTAATTTCCTGTATCCGCATTTCTGTATTGGATACGCGATTAGCTAATATCGATTCTTCACTGTGTTCACGATGTGAACGCTCTGTACCTTCGTCAATATTATTATCTTTGGCAGTCTCAAGGTTACTGCATATTTCAGTAATTAAAAATTTCATGTTTTCGATTTCGGTATGGTCCTTTTCTACTTGATGAGTTAATGTTTCTAATTCTACATTATCTATTGAAGAAATCTCTACAGGTTTGGTAGAGACCTCTTTAATAGATTTCAATAATTCTCTGCGAACAGTTTCTGTTTGCATAGAAAATTCATCTCGTAACATATCGTTATTTTTCTGTATTTCATTTACAACTAAGATATTGACACTATCTAGTCTCTCGGATAAGTCAGTAATATCGTGTCGCATGCGAGCTTTTTCCTCGCGCGATTCCTGGATATGTTCTTCTAACCTTTTACAATTATCAGCAATCTTATTACTAAGTCCTACTAATTTTTCCTGCATTTCAACTTTAGAAGACTCTATTTTATCACTTAATTCTCGACTGGTTTCATTAAGATATTCCTGCAACCTGTCTGTTGATTTTGTTAGCTCCCCTTTAAGTCTAGCAGTAGATTCCTCGTTAGACTGTTTTAATTCCTGTTTTAGTTCCTGTTTCAATCTAGCAGTAGATTCCTCGTTAGACTGTTTTAATCTAGCCATAGATTCTTCGTTAGACTGTTTTAAGTCCTGTTTTAGTTCCTGTTTCAATCTAGCAGTAGATTCCTCGTTAGACTGTTTTAATCTAGCCATAGATTCTTCGTTAGACTGTTTTAATCTAGCCATAGATTCTTCGTTAGACTGTTTTAATTCCTCTTTTAATCTAGCAGTAGATTCTTCGTTAGATTGTTTCAATTTAGCGATCGCCCTAAAAAGGGATCTCACGCTCCTATCGGACATAGATTGCTCTTCGTCTGACATTTCACTTCCCGACATTATTGTAAGATATTAACTATTTACACACGCAAACTTGTAATCAACAATCCTGTAAAAGCACACTTCCTATGTACAACACTCTACTTCCAACTTGAAACAAACTCACCGGACACTAATATTGTAATTTGTAGTTCTCGATGATCAGTGTGCTGCTATGGGCTGCAGATGTAACAGCCGTCGATGCAGCCGCTGAGATGCTGCGACCCCGCTTCCGCAACCGGCAGGACGCTGAGTCGAACACCGAAAACGTCGCTGGCTGCAACCACGCCCGGCACCGCCGTAGACAGGCGAAGCCCTCAGCAACACCTCTAATACCAGCCGGAGGAACGCCCCGCAGCTGACGTACTGGGCCTATTAGTTTAGGGAGAAAAAAGGTTGTCGGGGTTTGCAGCGTTCAGCTGCTGCCCAACAGATGCGCCTTCTCGTGGAACAACTGCGTGACCGTACTGCTTGGCTGCGGCTCCGTCAGATGCCCACACCCACGAAGTCGCCGCTGGCTGGTGAAGGCTCCACGAAAACTCGCGTTGACTTCCGAAGGACTCTTGATTTCTTGTTTCGTACCTGTGTGCCTTAGTTGCACACAAGTCCTGTTTCTAAGGTCGCCACGGTGTGGTGTAACGACGTATTTGGGTTTTGTTTGATATATGTATGACCATGTGCAGACTTCGTCACCTACGTCAGTTACAACCCACTTCAAAAATGATTCATATTCTTTTTAAATTGTCATAGAATGGTTCTTGAACGAAACTGTAAAACATCAGTTGAGTCGTGTGCAGAGAATTACATCACTTGGGCCAATTGGTTTTCGTAACTTTTTCGAATTTAAAGTTCGTTTGTTTCTCCTCAGAAAATTATATCGACACACGTTATTTTGACCTAATCGATATCAGAATCACACATTAAATAAACTTTTTAGATTCAAAGTTTCGGCCAACGCTGTCTGAATCAATAATGTTGTCAAATATATTATTAATCTGTTCACATAACTCTTCATAAATAAATCTTCAAGACACGTGTTTAAACTTTAGTAGCATACACTATTTTATTAGCTTCCTACACATACAGATGTGAACTTGAGCGTTGACAGACAGTGACTAACATCTCAATAAGATTAAGCTCCTTATGACGTCATTGTTGTACAAAAAGAGTATAAAAATTCATTTTTAATTTTTTAGAAACACGACGCAACAACTCGGTTCCAGGATCTTCTGTTGCTCCTTGGCTGTCGACCCGCGACGTATAGCGGCCAGCAATTTCCTCTCTGGTCGCGGCAACGAAGATGCTGTCCCCGTTCGTTGCGCCGATCTCTCCGTACATGAAACACATAAAAAAAATACAAAACTTTTAGATAATTCACATTTATTACAAATAATAAGACAACACATAAACAAAAACTAAATTAAACTTATAGTCACCTGCAAACTGGGCTGACTTGGTGGATGGGTGACGTTTAATTTCGTCCCACTACACAGGGAAAGATCACCTCTCCGCGGTAGTGACTATCACAGAGACAATCAGAGAAACAGACAATTTGGGAACCAAAATAATTGTTATCAAGGGAGACAGAATAACTTTAGACGCAATGGTCCAGCGCGCAGTTACGATTCAGGGAGAAATTCTCCACCACGTGACCGACAAGAAAGAAACTATGGCATCTACCGACATGACGACAGACGATATGATCGTAACGACACCTGAATTGCATCAGAACTGGCGGGATTCAAACAGAGCAGGGCCCTCTCGAGGAGGTGAATTTGTAGAAGTTAGGTCTCCAAATCCCAATAACGATGCGCGCCAACAAAGAGACAATAGGCAATGACTCACACCGCTGGCAGCCACAAAACGTACTTATGAAACTGACGACGCAGCTGCCATAGCTAGTAATTACGTAAAAATGGAAGACATTAGGGACATCTTACTCCAAGGAACACGACGTAAAACATAACAACATTGCATATCCTGTGATTCACATTACTGTAAATGACGTAAAATTTACGGCAGTACTTGACTCTGGCAGTCCCATTTCAGTAATTAGTGAAACAGCTTGTAGCAAATGCAACAAATCGAACGATTGCCCCACACTTCCGTTACGTAAGATTAAATTACAAGGTGCAATCTTTGGAAAAAGTGTAGATGTACGCCAACAAACCAATTTAGAATTCTTTTGCCAAAGCCACAGCTTCTCTATGAACTTTCTTATTGTTCCATTATTGTCGACGGAAATTATATTGGGAGTAGACTTTTTGAATGAATACAAAGCAATCTTAAACTTTCACGATGCTGAAATAAGTTTAGAAAAAGAAGGTAAGTCAGTAGCTTTGAAATTTGAAGATTGGCTCTCAAACCATGACGAAGAAATTAATCGGCTTTACCTTCTGTTAGACAACAGTTCGAAATTTTCTACGGAACTAGACACTAACAATCACTCTGCAAGTACTGACAGGGATGATATCGACAGCATATTTGAAATTAATGAGTTAATTCAGAATAAAATTCAAACAATTGAGAATTGTAATGACACTGATAGGCAGGACCTTTTTGAGATTTTACAAGGACATTCCACAGTTTTTACTCATAAAACAGGAACAATCAAGGGATTTCAATACCAATTGCGTGTTCGTGAGCATACTAAATTTTGTGTTAGACCATATGTAATTCCAGCACATTATAGGTTCCGTGTTAGAACAGAAATACACTCCTGGAAATGGAAAAAAGAACACATTGACACCGGTGTGTCAGACCCACCATACTTGCTCCGGACACTGCGAGAGGGCTGTACAAGCAATGATCATACGCACGGCACAGCGGACACACCAGGAACCGCGGTGTTGGCCGTCGAATGGCGCTAGCTGCGCAGCATTTGTGCACCGCCGCCGTCAGTGTCAGCCACTTTGCCGTGGCATACGGAGCTCCATCGCAGTCTTTAACACTGGTAGCATGCCGCGATAGCGTGGACGTGAACCGTATGTGCAGTTGACGGACTTTGAGCGAGGGCGTATAGTGGGCATGCGGGAGGCCGGGTGGACGTACCGCCGAATTGCTCAACACGTGGGGCGTGAGGTCTCCACAGTACATCGATGTTGTCGCCAGTGGTCGGCGGAAGGTGCACGTGCCCGTCGACCTGGGACCGGACCGCAGCGACGCACGGATGCACGCCAAGACCGTAGGATCCTACGCAGTGCCGTAGGGGACCGCACCGCCACTTCCCAGCAAATTAGGGACACTGTTGCTCCTGGGGTATCGGCGAGGACCATTCGCAACCGTCTCCATGAAGCTGGGCTACGGTCCCGCACACCGTTAGGCCGTCTTCCGCTCACGCCCCAACATCGTGCAGCCCGCCTCCAGTGGTGTCGCGACAGGCGTGAATGGAGGGACGAATGGAGACGTGTCGTCTTCAGCGATGAGAGTCGCTTCTGCCTTGGTGCCAATGATGGTCGTATGCGTGTTTGGCGCCGTGCAGGTGAGCGCCACAATCAGGACTGCATACGACCGAGGCACACAGGGCCAACACCCGGCATCATGGTGTGGGGAGCGATCTCCTACACTGGCCGTACACCACTGGTGATCGTCGAGGGGACACTGAATAGTGCACGGTACATCCAAACCGTCATCGAACCCATCGTTCTACCATTCCTAGACCGGCAAGGGAACTTGCTGTTCCAACAGGACAATGCATGTCCGCATGTATCCCGTGCCACCCAACGTGCTCTAGAAGGTGTAAGTCAACTACCCTGGCCAGCAAGATCTCCGGATCTGTCCCCCATTGAGCATGTTTGGGACTGGATGAAGCGTCGTCTCACCCGGTCTGCACGTCCAGCACGAACGCTGGTCCAACTGAGGCGCCAGGTGGAAATGGCATGGCAAGCCGTTCCACAGGACTACATCCAGCATCTCTACGATCGTCTCCATGGGAGAATAGCAGCCTGCATTGCTGCGAAAGGTGGATATACACTGTACTAGTGCCGACATTGTGCATGCTCTGTTGCCTGTGTCTATGTGCCTGTGGTTCTGTCAGTGTGATCATGTGATGTATCTGACCCCAGGAATGTGTCAATAAAGTTTCCCCTTCCTGGGACAATGAATTCACGGTGTTTTTATTTCAATTTCCAGGAGTGTACAATCTATGCTTGACGAGGGCATTATTGAGCCTGCAGTAAGCTCATACAACAATCCATTACATGTTGTTGAGAAGAAAAATGGATCGATCAGGCTTGTCTTAGATTCGAGACAAATCAATACTATCATTATTCCTGAAACAGACAGGCCGCAAACGTTGGAAGAACTTCTTCAAAATTTTAATGGTGTAAAAGTGTTGTCTTCCATTGATCTCAGATCCAGCTTTTATCAGATCGAACTTCATCCCGAATGTAGAAAATACACAGCTTTTCTTTGTTTCGGCGTTTGTTATCAGTTTCGGAAACTTCCTTTTGGTTTGAACATTTCTTCAGCCGCATTCATTCGCAGGCTAAATTCCATATTACCTGAGTTCTTAAAACGTCACATCACCTTATATGTGGACGATATTCTGATAGCAAAAGCCTCATGGGAACAACACAATCGCATTCTCAACAGCGTGTTACATATTTTTGCAGAATCTGGAATTACAGTTAACTTGGAAAAGTCTGAATTCGGTAGGACAAAGGTGAAGTTTTTGGGACATATTATTTCTTCTGAAGGCATTCAGCCGGATCCTGAAAAGTTAGAAGCAATCAGAGCCATTCCAGTTTCATCCACAAAAAGACAAGTCCGCAGTTTTCTAGGTCTCGTAAATTTTTACCATCGTTTTCTGAATATGCAAATTCTTGTTACACCAAAACTTTGTTCTCTCACTGGAAAAAATACTATTTGGAACTGGGACGAACAAGCACAGTTGGAATTCAATTCTTTGAAAGAAGCGTTACTTCACGCGCCAATATTAGCTCATCCAGATCTGTCACAAGATTTCTGCCTTAGCACGGATTCTTCTAAAGTCGGTCTTGGTGCCCATTTATTTCAAGAAGCCATAGAAAATGACATTACTGTTCAGAAAACCATTGCTTTTGCTAGCCGAGTGCTAACAAAATCTGAAAAAAATTATTCCGTTACTGAATTAGAAGCTTTAGCAATCGTTTGGGCATTTAACAAATTCCGTTTCTTTCTTTCTGGTAAGCACGTAAAAGTATACAGTGATCATCGTGCATTACAATTTCTTATCTCTTCAAAATTAAATCATGACAGGTTAAAACGTTGGGCATTGTTTCTGCAAGAATTCCGCTTCACAATAGTCTAAATTCCCGGCAAGGAGAACATTGTTGCGGACGCGCTGTCACGCGCACCGTCTGCGCTTGAGAAAAGTAACACAGAAGGCAACATTGAGAAAAATTTCAGTATTCTTTACATTCAGAAAGTCGCCTTTGAAAACTTCATCACCACATCTTTAAAGGACATTGCTCATGAACAAGATAAAGATCCGATTTGGAAAGACATCAAAAGTAAATGGCATGAAAAGACACACACTCAGATTCGGCATTATTACCTGTTTAGAAACAACATACTCTTCAAACGCTGCACTGTTGATGACAAGCTATGGGTACTTTGCATTCCAGACGATTTTGTTAATAAGCTCATTTGGTACATTCATTTGAGCTACGCACATTTTGGCCCACGAAAATGTTATCATATTCTTCGAACGACTTGATATTTTAACAATATGGAAAAGCGAATTCGAAGAGTCTTGTCTATTTGTAAACTTTGTCAAAAGGCGAAACCATCTACTATCTCACATCGTGCTCCGCTGTTTCCCATCATTCCTTCTAAATTAAAAGAATTTGCTGCTGTTGATCTCTTGGGACCGCTTGTCAGAACATCTAATGGATTTTCGTACGTTCTAGTCGCTGTTGAACTTACTTCAAAATTTGTTTCTTTCACACCGTTACGTAAAGCCACTGGACAGTCTGTATCCAACGCCTTTGTTAAAAATTTCTTACGTGAAGTTGGACACGTTAGTAAAGTCATTTCAGATAACGGACCGCAATTCAGATCTGCTGTTTGGTCTCGCATGCTTCGCAACCATAAAATCAAACCTGTTTTTATTTCATTGTACTCACCACATTGTAACCCCTCCGAACGGATTATGAAAGAAATAAATAAGCTTTGCAGACTTTATTGTCACAGAAAGCATCAGCATTGGGACAGATATTTACGTTTATTTCAAAACGTGCTGAATGAAATGCCTCATGATTCCACTGCTTTACCACCTACTCTTGTACTGAAGAATGAAGAACCACCGAACAGAATCAGAGAGCTTGTACATTTCCCGAATACACGTAAACTTCGACACAAAGACATAATTGATTTGGCTCTTAAAAATATAAAATCCGCAGCAGACAAAAGGAGAAAACTACACGGTAAAGCAAATGCAAAGAAATTGTATATTGGTCAGAAAGTTCTCATTAAAGCTCATTCATTGTCACATAAGAAGAAACACTTAAGTCACAAATTCTTTCTAGTTTACAATGGACCATACAGAATCCGACGTATACCACATGATAATTGCGTTGAAGTTGAAACTCTGCGTACTAGGAAGAGTAAAGGTTTACACCACATTTCACATGTAAAACCATTTATTGAGAGATACTCTGCTTTTTAACTTAGTCTTTGGTATAAAACTTCACATTTCTAGTATGCTTTGTCAGACTTAGAATCTGTTAACATGCAACAATGTTTGAAGTTAAATATCCGGTCAAGAACCAAGAGAACTTATTTAAACAGAAATTACGAATACATTGTTATAGTGAACAGACGACAGTGTTGTTATTTGTATATTCTTGCTTGTTAGCTGCATGGTTACGTAACGACTATCAGGCTTACATACTTCGAACATGTACCGGTACTGCTAATGAGATTTTAATGTAACATTTTGGTTTACTTGAAAATACATTCTGGAGTTTATGTGACAACTACACGGTTTTATCACGACGCTACTAATGAGTGACAATTTACAATGTTGCTTTTGCGGTGTATCTGTTTTATATCTGCACAGTTTTACTGAATTATTCTGGATAGTAAAACATGTTTTAATAGTAACTTTTGTGGTATACCTACAATGAGACAGCCTTTTCTGTAGCACAACAATACGTTACATTATAGTACTTTCTTGATCACGGTAAGGTACGTAATAACTACGATATCTATATGCGAAGAATTTCACTTTCGTTTATGATGAGGTAAGTACATTGACTTCATCAGAACTTTGCTTACAGAGGACGATAATTACGACACTCCCACAGAATTATCTTACAGCAAGACGCACATTTAGCGCTACAGGACAAGCATTTGAGTGATTAATTTTGTACTTAAAACATTTATTTTTAAAGACATTTGAAGTACAATGATACAAAGGTTTTCCGTGATACATTTCATTCCATTGCTGTAATCTGTAACACCTGAGGGTATAATTACATTAACCCTCAGTGGGGTACACGCTTACTTTGTGTATCATGTGTTTGGCAAGCACAAGGAGCCCTAGCTAATATGGTATTTGCTTATACAACTTTACACATCAGTACCATATTTATCTAACACACAAATTACACAGCTATCTGATCATTTAACTGAGAGATAAACTTTTTTTTACTACATCAGTGACACATGTTTACGCAATTACACACTTACGAAATTGTATTTTGTCTGTACTTTGTAAACTGTTCATATTTTTTCGGAACCATTGTAATACTATGAGATCTTTGAATGTCGTATTTCTTATGGGATCATGATTTTTAAAGTACGTTTGAAGTAGATGACACTATTGAAATGAGCAGAGAATTTTTTTTAGGTTTTGAAATTATTGAAGGAAGCTACGACGATTTTGAGAGTTGACTGAGGTGTTATGATGTTATTATTACGATGACTATGTGTATTATGCTGTTGCGGTATGATCAGTAAGCTGATGCTATATGAGTTATTTGATTATGCTACATATCTGTAATGATGAAATATTGAACAAGTGTCGACGAATAAGGTAAGGAATAATGAGTAGTGGTTAGGGACTCTGGTTTGTGAAAAAGGTTGTTGGAAACCAAGAATCGTACTTTAAGAGTTATGAAATGTGTGTATATGCGTGAATGTATCACAATGCTGGCAAAAATTTTTTGGACGCTGTTATATTTATAGGATTTTGTTTCTACAGATTTGTAACCCAAATTCTTGACCTGTGAAATTTTTTATATGAGACTGCCACTGTAGCGGAAACTGGTGTCGTAAATATTTCGGTAAGAAAGTTAAGTGACCACCTGCACCTAATGTGTCGTGGGCACCCAGCTGGGCGACAGTCGCCTTAAAAAGAAAAAGCCATTAGCGTGTGCCTTCCAGAGGCACAGGTGGAAAAAAAAGGGAGGCCATTATCCTCGCTATTGACGTTCCTTTGTAGAAAGCATCGGAAAAACGACACGGTCGACCTTGATAACATATGATTACACTGTGGAGCTCTTAATTTATGATTTACTGAAATGCCTAATGAAATAACGAGAAATATTTTTATGTCTGTACACCTGATTATGACTACTGTCTCTCTAGTTGAGAGATTTTTCTTCTAACTTATGAAATGCCTAATGACTACTGAATGATGTTCTTATGCTTTACTTTGTACATAGTTGCTTATTTCATTTGATATCTAGTTTCTAGCTGCACTGCAGCATTGGTTAAAATAAAATTTTATAGATGTACTAATATAAATATTTTCTGTCTACAGATCGAGAAAATAATAATTTTTTTCAAAAAAATGAGGGAGCACAAAACGACATTTACCTTCACAGGAACTGCATTCATAATTTTCTTTTCAAGTACTTCGTAATTTTTGTGCTGCTGCATTGCCTCGTCCCTTAGTTTAGCATCTGAGCTCAGTAGATTTAAGTTAGCTTAAGAGGGGTAAACTATATAAGAAACTGACTATGGAGAATAGGTAAAGAATGCGTTGCGAAGTTATATGAAAAAGATTTGGGCCAAAATGAGTATTGTACACTGAGAAATAATTATATTGAAAGAAATATGAATAGAATACAGAAAGCAGGTATAGATAGGACTTTTTGGGAATAATGATGAATGAAGGGAGATCTCCAAGAAGTAAAGGAAGTTTTGTTTGCAAAATACTGCAGTAAAACAAACCCTGTCCTTTCCTTTTGTATTATTCCGCTATATGTGTGTGTACTCTTATGTATTTGTGTTTTTCCTGTCTTTATGTGTTTAGCTAATACGATTTATGTTGTAGAATTTTTCTAGTACTAAGCTATATTCACTATGAGGAGGAATACTGTTATCCTCAAATATAAGTTGCATTAATAATATGTTATTTTCTTTGTAAAGTTGTTTACAATTCTGTTCTGTTTCAATGTTCATGTGTGAAATTAATGTTTCGAAACCTATTCTCATTATTTTATATATTTACTTATGTCATAATTCCTGTAACTCTAATGGATATGTTATTTCGATTCTTTTGTAAAGCCTGTACTACAAATGTTATCTGTATTGTTATGTTCTTTAATGATGTATTTTGTACCTTTGTAATTTTATTTTCATGTTGTAAATTTATAATTGTATAGACACCAGTTCTTCAAATTAAGTTACATTTCACTGCACACGTTTCTGTTGGTCATAGTATATGGACAATATGTGAGAAGTAGGGACTGTTAGTGTTTGCATGTGTGTTAATAATTCTGCAAGGGACTGGATAACAGCATTGCTGGTTCTAAGGACAATTCCAAAAACTTCGTGAGTGTACAAATGGTGGTTTATGGACTTGCTATCTTCTCTGCAAGACTCTTCGATGGTGATTGTGCACCTCCACAGTCGCAATAGATGGCTGCTGGCCGTCTATACAAGGACTATAATGGGTCTGCATCTTTCATGGCCCACCAATACCGTAATCTCTACCAGGACTACAGTGGGTCTACTCTGTGATGACCTACCTACCAATATTCTTCAAAACGTCGACTGACTCTGCTGTGGGTTTGGTCTGTTGTGGCCCATTACCTGTCTGCATGTCGAGAGTCAGCACTGTCTTTCCGTTGGAAGGACACTACTTCTTCAAGACTGCATGGAAATCCGTTACTTCTGTGTGCATTCTCTTTTACTGTTCAGACTTTGAAAAAAAAGAAAAACACTGTAATTTTACTGTGATGAATCAGGACTGTCTTTATAGACTGTGAGAAAATTTTAGCTTTTGACCAACATTGTATCAATAAGTGTGTGCATTTGATATCTTTGTTATTGTAATTATGAAAAATTTTATCAAATCATTATTGGCCACTGCCCAAAACAATTTGTAAAATTTTTTGTGGGGAGCATGGGGGCTATGTAAGTAGGCTGTTTAGGTTTTTTTTATTGGTAACGCCACCTCTGTATAAAAATCACTGGCTGTGCTGTGTGCAGTCTGTGTCTAGTTTGCATTGTTGTCTGCCATTGTAGCGTTGGGCAGTGGCAGCTGGATGTGAACAGCGCGTAGCATTGCGCAGTTGGAGGTGAGCCGCCAGCAGTGGTGGATGTGGGGAGAGAGATGGCGGAGTTTTGTAATTTGTCATGAACTGCTATATATATTATGACTATTAAGGTAAATACATTGTTTGTTCTCTATTAAAATCTTTCATTTGCTAACTATGCCTATCAGTAGTTAGTGCCTTCCGTAGTTTGAATCTTTTATTTAGCTGGCAGTAGTGGCGCTCGCTGTATTGCAGTAGGTCGAGTAACCAAGATTTTTGTGAGGTAAGCGATTTGTGAAATGCATAGGTTAATGTTAGTCAGGGCCATTCTTTTGTAGGGATTTCTGAAAGTCAGATTGCGTTGCGCTAAAAATATTGTGTGTCAGGTTAAGCACAGTCCTGTACAATTGTTCAAAGGGGACGTTTCAGTTATATATTTCAAATTCTTTCCAAAACAACCTTATCCCCTTTAAAATACACCTCATTACAACTAATACATTTGTCCCACCTGTGCTTCCACTATTCGAAACATTATTTGTAGTCATCTTTAGAAAAGGTTGACGGCTCCTCCCTTGCTTATTTCTTGACTTCTTCAGTGTCTTCAAATCGGTGTCCTTTAATGCCCCTTTCCATGCGCGGAAATAAAAAAAAAAATCGAACGGAGCTTGGTCAGGAGAGTAACGTGCGTGGGACAGTGAAACCATGTCATTTTTAGCCAAAAACTGTCTAACAGAAATGGCTGTGTTTATGCAGGTGCGTTGTCGTGGTAAACGAACCAGTCTCCAGTCTTCTTGGACGTTCACTTCTGCGCAATCTTCTTAAAACTTCCAAATAAAAGGTTTGATTGGCGGTCTGACCAGGAGGAACAAACTCTGAATGAATTTTCGTCGATTCGGGCAGTTGATGGACGTCCAGAACGAGGTTTATGATCAATCGACATATCGCCATTTTTAAATCGAGCAAATGACTCGTACATTGTGTTTTTCTCATAGCGCCATCCTGGTAAGCTGTTTTCAACATTAAAACAGTTTCAGCAGCATTTTTACCGAGTAGAGAACAAAATTTCACGGCCGTACGTTGTTAGTTTAGACTTGCCATATTAAAACAACGAAACGAAAATCAAATAACGCTAGCAAAAGATGAACGGAACACGCCAGGTCGACAACAGATGCGGCATTGAACTGGCAATGAGGTTGCGCTATACACGCCTAGCGGCAGAAACGCGTACAACAGAAGCTCCGCCCACGGCAATGTTTTTTTGTTTTTGTTTTTTTTTATTTTTTTGTTTGGGGTACCCCGTCGCATAATTATGTCGAAGTCACGATTAAGAAGTCTAATCGTTTTGCGTAACATTAAAGGCACATTAGAAAAGAAGTCAGAAATACAAGCTTTTGAAATGTGATGCTGCAGGAGAACGCTGAAGAATGAATGAGGAGACTCGGCAACTAATGAGAAAGTAATGAAACGAATTGCGGAGAAAATAAATTTATCGGTAAATAATGAGGATGTAATTGGGGAGAAAACATATTTATGGCACAATTTGACATAGGAGAAAATCAATTGCTAAGGCACATTCTGACACATGAAGTAATAGGTAATTTGATAATGAACGGATGTGTGTGTGCGAGGGGAGGGGGGAATAAAGGAAGGTGACCAAGGCTTGAATACAGTAAGTTGGTTCAGCTGGATGTAGGTTGCGGTAGTTATAGGGCAATGCACATGACAGATCAGCTTGAAGAGGTCTCATCATCTCTCCATAACGACTGCAACCTACATCCAGCTGAAAATGCTTGTTATATCCAAGTCTTGGCTTTTTTTACAGTTTTTACTTCCCACATTTCCCTCGATCACCAAATTAACTATTTCTGCATGCCTCAGTATGTGTCCTTTCTGCTAATCCGTTATTTCATTCCGTTAATGCCACATAGCTGTTTTCTCACCAATTCAGTTTACTACTGTTTCATTACTCACCAATCCATCCATCTAATCTTCGGCACTCTTCTATAACAACAAACTTCTATTGTCTTCTTATCTTTATTGCTTACATTCCATTTCAGTATAACGCTACAATCCAAATAAATACTTTCAGAGAAGACCGTCTAATGCTTAAATCTATACTTGATGTTAGTCCTTTTTAGTCTCTGACACAACTGCAAAGGAATCAGCAAAACTTAAGATTTTTATGTCTTCTCTCTGAATCCGAATTCCTTTTCCAAATTTCTCATTAGTTTCGGTGATTGTTCGCTCTGCATACAGACAAAGACAACGGGTACAGGCTACAACCCTGTCTTAAGCACTTCTCGAACACTACCTTCCATTTCTGTCCTTTGAATCTCGTGCCTGCGCTAATTGTAGACAGTCTTTCATTCCCTACATTTTATGTCTGATAACTTCAGAATTTCAAAGAGTATACCAGTCAACATTATTGAAAAGCATTTCTAAACCTACAGCTTTCACAAACGTGAGTTTGACTTTCTTCAGCTCGTCTTTATAATGTAAACTGAACGGTCAAATGGTTCAAATGGCTCTGAGCACTATGGGACTTAACTTCTGAGGTCATCAGTCCCCTAGAACTTAGAACTACTTAAACCTAACTAACCTAAGGACATCACACACATCCATGCCCGAGGCAGGATTCGAACCTGCGACCGTAGTGGTCGCGCGGTTCCAGACTGTAGCGCCTGGAACCGCTCGGCCACTCCGGCCGGCAAACTGAACGGTCAATATTGCCTCCCATGTTCCTACATTTCTCCGGAATTCAAGCCAATGTTTTTCTAAATCGGCTTCTATCAGCCTTTCCTTTCTTTTGCAGGTAATTCCTGGAAGTATTTTGCAACCATGACGTATTGAACTGATGGTCCGGTAATGGTCATATCTGTTATCAGCTAACTTATTTGCTGCTGAGTGCTTAAAGTCCGAGGGTGTTTAGCTCTATGACGCTTGTCAAGTAGAATCGGTTATTCATCGTTGGTTCTCCTAAGTCTTAATAATTCTGAAAGTGCGTCGGGTTCTCTAGGTGCCTTGCTTAGAGCAAATAATCACTGAGTGCCTTGTTGAAGTCTTCTCGCATTAGGGACTGGTGACCTCAGAAGTGAAGTCCCATAGTGCTCAGAGCCACATTCAGGTAAAATAGTCCCTATTCGGATCTCCAGACAGGGACTACTCAGGAGAATACCATCACCAAGAGAAACAAAGCAGACATACTACGAGTCGGATCGTGAATTGTCAGAAAATTTAAAAAGGGAAATGGATATGTTGAAGTCAGGTATAGAGTGAATTAGCGAAATTCGATGGCAGAAGGAACAGAACTTCTGTTCAGGTGAGTACAGGATTATAAATAGAAAATCAAATAGGGGTAATGAAGGAGCAGATCTAATAATGAATAAGGAAATAGGGATGCGGGTAAGCCACCATGAACAGCGTAGTGAACGCAGTGTTGTAGCTAAGATAGACACAAAGTCAAAACCCACCACAGTAGTACAAGTTTACAGGGTGGTCCATCTGAAGTTTCGGATGAGATTATCATCGGGTAAAAATAGTGGGTAAGACAAGTTTATAAGCTCAAAGGGGGACATCAAATAATACTACACATGACCTCCAGACCCTGCCGCCTTGGGTGGGCCGGGGGAGGGGAGGGGGGGGGGCAGCTCTTAAATCTTAAATGGAAACACCCATTTTTATTGCAGATACGGATTCTCCATAAAAAAAGTACTCAAGTTTTGTCGTATACATTTTTTAAACCATTGACACATGGTGCTGAAATAGAGAAAAAAGTAAAATTGGGGGAGAACTCTGATTTATTTAGAACGATCCGGGAAAGATGCATCAAATCGGTACAAAAAGTGCACCAACTTTTACGTTACGCCAAATTAAGCTATTTTTTTTACAAAATATATCCTACTCCCCACAGTTTTTGATGGAGGGAGGCGGAATGGCATTAAAATCTCCTTAGGGAACTCTTCACAGTTGGTGTCCTGCACTGACAGCTTGTCATCTGCAACTCAAACGATGTAAATATGAATTTTATCAGCGTGTTAACATAGCCCTTGATTTTTTTAAGTTAGGGATACGTTAACTCGCTGATAAAATTCACAATTACATCGTTTGGGTTGCAGATGACAAGCTATCAGTGCAGGACACCATACAGACGGTCCTGCAAAACCATATAATGTAAAATGAAGATAAGAATAAAAACTAACAAAAACTGTCTTCAGGCCTCATTTTGTTAGAGAAGTTATAATCTAAAATATGTTCACTTTTACAGATATCCGATAAATGAAACCTACTGATGATGGCACAGTGGTGCTGAAACATATTTGGTCAAAAAGAAAAAACAATGTTTTGCATAAAAGAGGGAAACTATATCCAATAATAGTGACCATAATTTCCAGTCTGCAAGTCATCATTACTCTTTGACACACTGAAAGAAAATGTTTCTACTTGCTATTTACTCAACAGAATCAGGAACTGCGATTAGACATAAAAGTTTTGAGTTTTAACTGATTCGGTCAGAGTTCACACACACAATATACAGTAACATCTCTAATAATAATAATAATAATAATAATAATAATATCCCTATCGGAAACAGCACTGTTAACAGTATAGCTCTACTGGAAGTTCCAAGTAAAATGGTTTATCGACCTGACTTCTAATCACCAAAAGTTAATTGGTCGCCTTAAAAGTGAAAATAATCTCGGTATTTGCCATGCAGATTTGTTAACATTAAGTGCGGCGCAAAAGCTGTTACTTCCATAAAATTTAAGTGATCCAGGACGGTGTACAGTCTTCGCAAGTTCACTTCCTACTTTCACGGAAAATGCATTCAAGTCTGCCTGGCTCTGACGTCATCTGAGGGCAAGCACACTCAGGAGTTTCATCGACGCGCACAGATTGATATCTCGGTGCGAAGTGTCTCTTCCCACTACCTCTCTGGCCATATTTATATTTGGGCACAGCGGACAGCCAAATGGAACATCTGCTATCAACCGCTTTAGCAGAATCTAAATGTTCCCTTTCTATGACGCGATCAAGTAGGAATGGCCAGAGGATAAACATAAGGATACAAAAGAATTTATTACTGGAGAAAGATAGTTATCACTTACAGAAAAGCTAAAGAGGCCTTCACGAAAAGAAAAGCAGCTTTGCATCAGATGGAAAACCAGTGCTAAGCAGGGAAAGCTGAAACATGGAAGAAGTATACAGAGGGGTTATAAAAGGGAAATTAATTTGAAGACAGTATTACAAAATGGTAAAAGGACGTAGATGAGGATGACATGGGAAATATGATACAGGGAGAATAAGCTGATAGAGCACTGAATGACCTAAGTCGAAACAAGGCTCCCGGAAAAGACGACATTCCGTCAGAACTACTGATATCATTGGGAAAGCCAGCGATGACAAAACTATACCACCTGATATGCAAGATCTATGAGGCAGGCATAATACCCTCAGACTTCAAGAGGAATGTAATAATTCTAATTTCAAAGAAATTGCGAAGTACTAACACGACTTCTTTACAGAACAATGGAAAAACTGGTGGAAGCCGACGCCTGGAAAGATCAGTTGGGATTCCGGAGGAATGTAGGAGCACGTGAGGCAATACTGAGTCTATGACTTAACTCAGAAGATAAGTTAAGAAGAGGCAAACCTATGTCAATAGCATTTGCAGACTTAGAGAAAGCTTTTGACAATGCTGACAGGAAATTTCTCTTTGAAATTCTGAAGGTATCGTTAGTAAAATACAGGTAGTGAATGGCTATTTACAACTAGCATTGCTTGAGAAGCGTGTGAGGCAGAATTATAGACTATCCCCAATGTTATTCAATCTGTACATTGAGTAAGCAGTAAAGGAAACTAAAGAAAAATTTGCAGAAGGAATTTAAGTTCAGGGAGAAGAAATAAAAACTTTGAGATTTACGGATGACATGTTAATTCTGTCAGAGACTGCAAAGTATTTCGAAGAGCAGTTGAATGGAACGGACAGTTACTTGAGTAGAGAAAGTAAGATGAACATCAACAAAAGTAAAACAAGGGTAATGGAATGTGGTCGAATTAAATCAGGCGATTCGGAGGGAATTAGATCACTAGACACTAAAAGTAGTAGTCGAATTTGGACAGTAAACGAAATGACGTTGGCCGAAGTGGAGAGGATATGGAGACTAGCCGGCCGCGGTGGTCTCGCGGTTCTAGGCGCGCAGTCCGGAACCGCGCGACTGCTATGGTCGCAGGTTCGAATCCTGCCTCGGGCATGGATGTGTGTGATGTCATTAGGTTAGTTAGGTTTAAGTAGTTCTAAGTTCTAGGGGGGGAATTAGATCACTAGACACTAAAAGTAGTAGTCGAATTTGGACAGTAAACGAAATGACGTTGGCCGAAGTGGAGAGGATATGGAGACTAGCCGGCCGCGGTGGTCTCGCGGTTCTAGGCGCGCAGTCCGGAACCGCGCGACTGCTATGGTCGCAGGTTCGAATCCTGCCTCGGGCATGGATGTGTGTGATGTCATTAGGTTAGTTAGGTTTAAGTAGTTCTAAGTTCTAGGGGACTGATGACCACAGCTGTTAAGTCCCATAGTGCTCAGAGCCATTTGAACCATTTTTTGATATGGAGACTGGCAATGACGAAAACAGCATTTCTGAAGAAGAGAAGTTTGTTAATATCGAATATAGATTTAAGTGTTAGATAGTCTTTTCTGAAGGTATTTGTCTGGAGTATACCCATGTATGGAGGGCAAACATGGACGAGAAACAGTTTAAAGAAGAAGAGAACAGGGGCTTTGGAAATGTGGTGATACAGAGTAATGCTGAAGGTTAGAGGGCATATTGTTTAACTAATTAGGAAGCACTCAGCAGAATTGGGAAGACAGGAAATTTGTTGCACAACTTAGCTGAAAGAAGGGATCTTTTGATAGGACAAATTCTGGGACATCGAGGATCGGTAATTTAGTATTTGAGGGAAGTGGGGGAGAGGGGTGGGTAAAAATCGTAGAGGGAGACAGAGATGAATTCCGTAAGCAGATTCAGAAGGGTGTATGTTTGCAGTAGTTATTCGGAGATGAAGAGGTGGTAAGAGTAACTTGGCTAGATGCATCAAACCATTCTTCAGACTGTAGATCACAACAACAACGGCCACTGACAAAGCCTTATCCAGTAGTTAGTTTATAATTTCTTTCACCAGTATGTTTATCACTCCACGGTCTACAATGGAATTTGCACGCCGCCCGGTTCTGTGTTGTGACGGATGACCGAATTAAACCGGTTCCGTTCGGTGGAAGCCTTTAAATTTCGACAATGAATGTAGATCAACAGAACGACACACCGACCACCGACTTGGTGGCTGCTCAGAGCATTTCCCAGTTACGTTACACAGAAAGGAAAGAAAGGAATAAAAAAAAATAAAAAAATAACAGGTGAAGCCATCACCAACCTAAAGACTGGTTGATTTCGCTGCGCTGTCAACTAGGTATTACCCTCCGACGCTTAAAATGGACAGAGTCTATCGTCGACTCCAAACTACGATGAAAATCTGCTTTCTTCATGTTAACAGATCGTTGCCAGAGGTGAAAGAAACAAGTGACCGAAAAAAAATTCCGGCAACAACTAAACAATCAAGGATTAAGCAGTGGACATTTGGAATTTTAGTCTGTCACTTGTCCTCGAATCTTTTCTTTTGGCACCTGTCCCTCGTCGAAATCGTCTTCGTCGGCGTTGTGTGCTCAATAAGTTACTAAAGTAGTCTTGAAAAGCCTTCCTGAAATGAGAAACCAGCTTGAAATCAGAGTTCTTCTCTGGAGCTGAAATTGTTGTTGGTAAATGAGAGTATTCTTAATGGCAAATAAATCTCTTCAGACAGCAAATCTCCGTGATCAGCTAAAGTGTTTATGGAAACTAAAAATCTTCGAGTAAACTAAAAAATACGTTGGAAAACTAAGATCTGTTTACTGGTTTGAAATTATTCCTACCTGAAATATTACTGAAAAATACAATTCTTCTTGAAAACTAAAATTTTCTTGTATATGTAAAATATATATCTTTTTCTTCTATAGGGACAAATAACGGGTGTCGATTACTGTACAGAGGGGGCGGGAACAGCCTGAAAAGGTTGTAATGGTGTTGCAGGTTACTTCTGCTGGGAACTAATTGTTAAGAAAACATTCGCCGTTTTCGAGTTTATTAGCACTGAAGTTAGCCAATCAGGCAGCTGCGCGCGCTGACTCGAGTGGCTCGCCACACGCAGTTGTTCTCAAAGCGTAGATGATAACGCGTGAGACTGCTCAGCGTTTGGCTCGGTTTCGATCCTTGTCATTGTTCCACGTACAATTTTTGTATCGCTCTCTTTTTCGGTGTTAGGAAACCAAACGAACAACGTGTTTGGCGACACCATCTCAGGTGGGCCGCTTGAATTTGATCGCGCAACAGACTGATTGGTTAACTTCAATGCTAGTTGAAAACGGCGGACGTATCGAACTGTTTTAACAGTTATTTCTCAGCGCAACGTACCCTGCAACACTATTACATGTTTTTCAGACTGTTTCTGACTGCACTGTATAATAACTCCAGAGGAAAATCTGAACTAATGTGAAGTAAACTTTAAACCAACATTCCTTTTCTATGGGTCGCGGGAAAGGGAGGAGGGGACAGGGAGGGAAAGGAAGTGACGGGAGGATACCGGTTTGAGTACAAACTGGGGAGGGTGTTACGTGTAAGTATTACTGTACTCAGGTAATTGTTGATGGAGGGCCCATAACTAGAGCGCAGAAAGTTTACTGGGTGCCAGTCTTGGGGCATGAGACACACGATGAAGTCATCAACGTTGTATGTTGCCTGGCGCGAATAGTAAAGAGTCCAACCAGCCGCAGGGAGCCATGGTGCTCCTGGTGGGTTGGAAGGGCTCTAGTCCGGCAGTAACGTTGGGGCCTCGTGATCGCTTTAGGTGCCGTCCTGGCGAGCAAAACCAGTTTCTTAAGCATCCAGCTCCAATTGGAGGTCTCATCTCGAGATCAGAAACGGTGCTCGGTAGTGCCAGGGACGTGGCAGTGGTCGCAAAGTGGGTTGTGCGATAGGTCGGTAGAGTATATCAGCCGCAGAAGCGCAGTGCCTGACTCAGTCTCGGCTAAAGAGCCACTGTCCGTTACAGGTGCAGAAAGCAAGTTTCGGAAATAATAAATGCCAGAAAGGTCATATTAGTCTGTCCGACCTCTGTACCCGCAAGCCCATTTTTGCAGGCTCCCGCGTGCACTGACGGCCAACACATAACAGCACCTCGTTGCCGCAGCAGGTCTAACTGCAGCGGCGGGGTGTAGCGGCGCGTCAGAGGCCAGCGTGGGCCGGCGGCGACGCGTGGGCGTCTGCTAAGTATTTCGGCCGGTAACGGGCCGGTCCTGGGCCCGCCGCGGTCCCGTTCCCTCCAACCCCCCCCCCCCCCCCCCTGCTCCTGTATCTTCCCCCCCCCCTTACCCCCGCCACATCCTGGAACGTACATCAGCCGCTGCAGCCGTCGCGCTTCCGCGCCTCGCGAATGCGGGAAGTGGCACGCCTGGACCGGGCCGCTGCTCGAGCTGCTGCCGCCGTCGCCGCCGACGCTCTGCACGGCCGTGGCACGCAGATTACAGGGCGCAGATGAGAGCGAGTTCACGATCTGCTCCGGTAGCGAAACTCAGAAGGAGCTACAATCAACTCTTGCTGAAAGAATAGAGCACATTTCCAAAGTCATTTAAAAAATTAATTAATGTGTTGAAATAAACACGTGTCTCCTCTTCTTGATAATGGTTTCGGAACAGTGGGACTACTGTACTCTTTCGAACAATCGACAACTGTTGTCGTGTCTTCGAGAGTGAGGCATCTGTTCTTTCTATATTAACTAAGCGCATCGGACACAAAATCTGGTCAGCCCTAGGAGACATCACGCTAATCCCGTTTAATACCGCCTATAACCTTAATAATGACCTGAAATCGGTGACGAAGACAGTCCACAACTTACTTCAGGTTCGTCATATCCCGCTGAAGATCAGATCCTGTAGAGCTTCCTAAATGAGGCGATGATTGTTGCTACGTTTCGCTTCCTGCTCCAAATACCCCAGACGTTTTCTGTGTGGTTAACAACGGGTGATTTAGCGGGCCAGTTGAGGTCTGATGGGGTGGCAGAGTGTTCATCAAACCAGGGACGTTTACACGCGACCCCGTAACACAGGGTGATTCCCTTCTTGAAAGGTGGGATCGATCCCAAGATTCTCTTCATGAAGATGAAGAACAAAGGGCAACGCTTGCTCACTGAGAACGTTGTAATAAAGAAACTACACCGTCCAGTCACATTAATGTGATCACTTCTCAAATGCTAGAATAATGCGCAAACCACTGCGAGACGTGCATGAAAAGAATCGGCGAGGTCCCGGAACGTACCAACAGGAATGTGGGGCTTTGCTGACTCTTGTGCGGTGGCCAGCTGTGCTAGGTTTCTCGGTTGAGGATCCGCAGTGCAACCAGCACAGATTCTGAAAAAAAAAAAAAAAGGTTCAAATGGCTCTGAGCACTATGGGACTTAACATCTGAGGTCATCAGTCCCCTAGAACTTAGAACTACTTAAACCTAACTAACCTAAGGACATCACACACATCCATGCCCGAGGCAGGATTCGAACCTGCGACCGTAGCGGCCGCGTGGTTCCAGACCGAAGCGCCTAGAACCGCTCGGCCACATCGGCCGGCCACAGATTCTCGATTGGCTTTAAAATATGGGGAGTTTGGTTCCAAAGACACTGTGGCAAAACCAACCTTGTGCTCTTCGAAATACACGCGCACCTGGAGAGCTGTGTGACACATTGGATTCTCCTGCTGGAGCCGGTCGCTGTGGCCGTGCGGTCCTAGGCACTTCAGTCCGGAACCGCGCTGCTGCTACGATCGGCCGGCCGACGTGGCCGTGCGGTTAAAGGCGCTGCAGTCTGGAACCGCAAGACCGCTACGGTCGCAGGTTCGAATCCTGCCTCGGGCATGGCTGTTTGTGATGTCCTTAGGTTAGTTAGGTTTAACTAGTTCTAAGTTCTAGGGGACTAATGACCTCAGCAGTTGAGTCCCATAGTGCTCAGAGCCATTTTTTTTTTGCTACGATCGAAGGTTCGAATCCTGCCTCGGGCATGGATGTGTGCGATGTCCTTAGGTTACTTAGGTTGAAGTAGATCTAAGTCTAGGGGTCTGATGATCTCAGATGTTAAGTCCCATAGTGCTGAGAGCCATTTGAACCATTTTCTCCTGCTGGTAGATGTCGTAGTGCCGATGGGGAAACACTGCATTTAGGGGTGGACGGGGACCGCGAGGGTAGATACATACTTGTGTCGATCCATTGTGTCTTCCAGAATGACGAGATATTCCTTGGGACCGTAATGCCCGCTCCGCCGGCCTGAGGACGCTTATTATTTCACGCAGAACACGCCAACGGCCACCTACCTAATGGAGCATAAAACGCTATTCATTTCAAAAGATCACCTGACGCCACTAAGTGGAAGTCCAGTTGCGGTACTGGCTTGCAAGTTCCAGCATTTGTCGCCGATGAATAGCAGCCATCTTTGCTGCATTTACCAAGCGCTTGCTACAGATGCCCATATGCAGCAATATTCGATGAACGCTCGTTGAGGAGATACTGTTGGTAGCTCCTTGGTTCATCTGGGCTCTCAACTGCTCAACAGTTCCACGTCTGTTCGCCCGTATACATCTTCGCAGCCGTCGTTCAACTCTGTCATCTAAGGCCCGTGGTGGTGCACCACAGTGACCTCGGCACCGGTTTTGGATAGCGCCAGATTGCCATGCACGGTGTACTTTAACATGGCAGCACACCAACAGCTAGCGAACTTTGCCATTTCGGGAATGGTTGCACCCTAGGCCCGAGAGACAATGACTGCACTGTTTTTGGAAGATAAGACATTTTGTCATTGGAATAAGTGATTGATTATTTTATAAAATTTTTGTTTATTTATAGACGCAATCACATTCTAATGACACAGTCTTAGCCGGTTTCGGCCTTACAATGACCATCTTCAGATTCTAAAGGCGGCATACACTGAACACAGGTTCATGTGTTCAGTGCATGCCGCCTTTAGAATCTGAAGATGGTCATTGTATGGCCGAAACCAGTTATGACTGTTTCATAAGAATGTGATTGCGCCTATAAATAAACAAATAAATTTACTGCACTATTTCCCGTGTCCCCATCCATCCCCCCCCCCCCTCCCTCTCCTCGCGACACTCCTTATATACCTTCCACTGCTAGTGCTGGCACCTGCTGTCTATGAGTGATTTTGCGCCTTCACGTCGAACATAGGTGGTGGTCACATTAATGTGGCTGGACCGTGTAGTTCATGTTCACGGTAAGCTGAATGAGTGGGCCCAAATAGTAGTGCGATAAATACGCCAGAAATATCACAGACCCGCTTCCCACCTAAACTGCTAGTTTCCATACTACAGCTTAAACGTTTCATTGTACAGTCGGTACAGCTGGCGCCACGAAACATTTGAATAAGATACTAAATCGTGATTTTATAACCACACTACACGTCTCCAGTCAGCTACTGTCCAATTTCTCTGTTGTGTTTCCCATTGAAGAGGTGCAGATAATGACCTTTCGCGAGGTACTAGATCACGTGTGTTGATTGTATGCAGTGCCCTTCGCAATGCTAGCTCTGAAATTGACGGGCCTGCATTCTCCGACAGCTGCAGTTTCTGTCTGTTTTGAATCTGAGTGCTGTTAATAATGCGTGACACTCATTGTCGGTCGCTGTCAGTCAGGATCTATTTACGACCACTGTTCCTACGCCGTATTACATGACTTTCAATGGTGCAGCTTTCCTTGTAGACATGGTGGGTAGTCCGCACTCATACATCAACAACAAATCTGAAAGTATCATTCGCGGTAGTTTCTGGGGCAGGACCTGACACAATGCCTCCTTTATGTAACTATCACGTCTGCACGTCGACCTATCTGACTGCACTGATTACAAACAAACGACGGGAACATACACACCACTTCGCTGCTTGGATGGTCACTTAACTTCCTGATGCCAGTTCTATAACACCTACAGCGACTAATGTGCTCTTTTAACTGGGTGCCTAACATTTTGCCACGTGAGATGAAGTATCCATAGTCCAAAATGGATCAAACTCTTTTAGATGTTCTTTGTTGGATTTGGAAGCAGGGTGACTTCCATCTTGTGTTTGTCGCGTTATAACAGCAGTAACGCCCACTTCACATGGGCATATTCGCTGCTAACGGCAACAGGTGACATCTAAATCTGCATCTACGCTACGCAAGCCACTGTACAGTGCGTTGCGGATGGTACTTTGTATCAATATTAGAGATTTTAGCTTCTACTCCGTTCACATTTGAGCCAGAGAAAATATTGTCCATGTACCTCCGTTGTCACTCTAACCTATCTTACTCCATGGTATATGCGAGAGACGTATGGTGTTGTCAGCAGGCCCGGGTTCGAATCCCGGCTGGGTCGGAGATCTTCTCCGCTCAGGGACTGGGTGTTGTGTTGCACTCATCAACATCTTATCCTCATCGACACGCAAGTCGCCGAAGTGGCGTCAGCTCAAAAAACTTGCACCAGGCGACTGGTCTACCTGACGGGAGGCCCTAGCCACACGACATTTCATTTCAACAGAATGGTTGCACACTCTTCTTGCCAACATCACTTTTCTTTCAAGGATTCCATTTAAGTTGACCGGGTCTCTGTCACATTTTCGTACAGGTTCTACCGATTTCTTAAGAACCAAGAACTAGCATCTCTGAATTCGTTCGCTGTCTACTTATTCTGTCTAACAGATAAGGACTTCAAATGGTGGATGAGTGGAACTGGTCGTTAAGGGTATTTTGACGCCATCATCGATAATAATGTCAGCTATTAGTTTTTAATGGCAAAGTAACTGGAAAATCAGTCACTGCGCTGCGACAAGTCAGCACCTCCGTGACCTCTAAAATTCTATCCTACGTTTAGAGTCACTGGCGGAAGGTACGCAACGTGTCCGTCACAGTAAGCAAGAGCCTGGAAATGGGGTTAGTTCATACATGGTAGGAAGTTATCTGATACTGAAGTTCGCATTTTTAGTCCAAGTTCCTGATTTAAGTTTCCCGTGATTTTTCTAAGTCACTTCATGGTAACGGTGATATGGTTCCTTCAAAAATATCACAGTCTATCTCCTACTCATACATGTCCAACGTGGAGTCCTAATCCGTAACTACTGATCTAGACGTCAACGGGGTGCTAAGTACAATTCTTGTTTTTTATTTCCTCCCAAGAAAAACTTATTCCCAATGTTTTGTATCTGTAAAACACTATATCACTCCATTCCTGGCTGCTCATTAAAGGACTTTTAACTTAAACTGCGTTACAGATTGCTTCGAATTCGGCTCGTACCATCACATTACATCAGCTACATCACAGTATTTTCCCAATCTTACTGACCCTGTGCTCTGCAGGACCAGGTTCATTGCTGATCGTCCAGACAGCTCTCACACTCCTGTGCTGACGGTGACGAAACGTTTCGGTGTGTATGGCGCACATAAAAAGTGAGTGGAGAGTTTTTCTAACGGCTCAGTCTATCAGTTTTCTGCGGTGTAGCGCACACGATCCGGGCAGATTCTCTTTCTGTACACCCCATTCAGGCCTTCCCATCGGTCTCTTCAACGAAGTTAAGTCATCAGCAGCCAATACCTCGTTTACTTCATTGCTCGTAGTTTCACTGTAATGGCTATCATTATGTAAAAGATTCATGCAGTACAATTTGACGCCGAAGATGTCGACTTTTCACTGCAGCATCATAATTATAATAGTAACCGATAACTGGAAGTATATTAATTTACATTATAATGGTTAGAAACCAAGTCATAGATACTCATCGGGAAGAGAATTTTATGTACAAGTGACGAGTAACATTATTATAAGTAAGAACACTTAAACAATGTCAAGTACAACTTGCATCTGCAGTTAGGACACAGCCTCTCACCTTTACAGTTCTCATACATCCTACAACACATAGACTATAAAGTAGATAAAGAACAAAATATTATCTTATCCAAACACAAAAAGAAAATTGAAGCCTTAAAATCTATGAACAATTCAGAGTTTGATAAAAACAAACAGCTAAGCCAACACAAATTTTTTGATAGAGTTATTAATACAACTGACATTCAATTTAGCAGCAGTGAACTCACTTTATTAAATAAAGGTCTGAAACATAATATTGGAACAAATCTCAATAATCACAGTGTTAAAAATCTCATAGCCTGTACAAAACTTGCTTGTGACACAGCAAAACTAGACACATGTGAGAAAAATGCAGTTGCATACAAGACAAATAACTGATAATGAAACAACTTCAAACAAATAATACCCGCAAAAACACTGAACTTAAAGATTTGAAAAATATTAACAGCAGACTGTCTGAAAGTAAAGCACTCATAGTAAAAGCTGACAAAGGAAATTTTTTAATCGTAATGCATGAAAGAGAATATGTAGAGAAAACCTTGCAATTTTTCCATAGCAACAATACTACTGAAATAAAGACAGATCCTACAGTAAAATTCCAAACTAAACTCCGAAAGCTACTACAAAACTGTAACCTTTTACTGAACAAATATGAAATACGTAACTGCATAACAATGAATCCCTCAGCACCAAAACTGCGTGCACAGCCAAAGGTTCATAAAGAAAATTGTCCCATTCGCCCGATTGTTAACTCAAGAAACAGCCCTGCATACTTCATAAGCCGTAAATTAAAATACCTCATTACCAAATACTATAAATTTGAAAATAACTACACCATACATAACACACATGAACTCATAAGCTTAATTAAAGACATCCACATCCCACCAACAGCTAAATTAGCATCACTAGACATAGTCAACCTGTACACGAACATCCCTGTAAAAGAGACTATTAACATGATAAGAAACAATCTGCTTAAATATAAGAAAATTGGTGTTGCAGAGATCTGTGAACTCATAGAAATACTTTCACTTATTCTAGACCATAATTACTTTAGCTTCAACAACAAACTCTACCAACAACATGATGGTTTGGCAATGGGAAGTAGCTTAGCTGGTATATTGGCTGACATTTACATCAACCATATAGAACAAAAATTCTTCTCAACCAACCAGCACATCTCAAACAAAATAATCTACTACAGAAGATATGTTGATGATACCATCTTGCTTTTTGATGGTACAAGCAATGAATAGATACATTAGCAGCAGATCTAAGCAAAATGCACAAAAATATTAAATTCACAGTTGAACATGAAACTAATAAAAGCATTAACTTTCGTGACCTGAAAATTTGCAATTGTAACAATAAACATCAATTTAGTATTTACAGAAAACCTACCACCACAGATGTCAGTATTAGCAACTCATTTTGCCACCCCCGCCAACAAAAAATGGCATGTTTCAGAACGATGCTACACCGAATTAAAAAAGTACGAATGAGTGACACAGACCAACAAAATGAAATCAATATAATTAAAACAGTTGCTCATAATAATGGATATAAACCCACAATGTTAGAATAATTCCACAATAAAATGCAGACAAAAACCACAGATCCACTTCACAGCAGTCACTTCAAGCCAAATCAGTGTGCCACTGAAGCCAAACCAAATATGCTACTCTCCCATACATAGGCCCACTTTCATACCAAATAGCAAACTTATTTAAAAAGAAGAAAAATATCACAATCAGCTTTCCCACAAATAATAAATTACAACAAAAAGTAATCCATGATGTAAATACCTCCAAGAGTCCCTACCGCAAATCAGGAATATACAAACTCAAATGTGATACATGCCCAAAATTCTACATTGGACAGACAGGCAGATGTTTTGAAAAAAAAAATGGTTCAAATGGCTCTGAGCACTATGCGACTTAACTTCTGAGGTCATCAGTCGCCTAGAACTTAGAACTAATTAAACCTAACTAACCTAAGGACATCACACACATCCATGCCAGAGGCAGAATTCGAACCTGCGACCGTAGCGGTCGCGCGGTTCCAGACTGTAGCGCCTAGAACCGCACGGCCACTCTGGCCAGCAGAACTTTTGAAATTAGATACAAAGAACATATTGATGCTCTCAGACTTGGTAACTTGAACAAATCAGCATTTGCAGCCCATATTGCTGAAGAAAACCATTCAGTGGGAAACATTGAAGACAACTTAATAACTTTGCATCTAGCAGGAAAAGGAGCCACTATGAATATATTAGAAGAATTAGAAATACACACACACACAAACAGCACCCCAGACTATATCCTTAACGAACAAACAGTTAGCTAACAACCCTTTCCTGAAAAATTTCCAAAAATTACTTTCCTGCCTCCAAAGCAATTAATATTAGTACACCTATCTGCAGATCAAGTAGCAAATTTATTTGTTACTATAATTCTCATGATGCTAAATATAATTAAATAACATACAATTTTACCTATACAGTTATATATATATCAGAAATCGGCACTCCAGCAAACTATTTAATATGCATCAGCATACAGTGTCGATAAGCTTGTGCCTTGTCTTTGAGTGTATCTTTGACGGGTGATTAGGATTTCAATCTGTATGTTGATGTTAGTGGTATATTAGTAGCTGTGGTTCGCACATAATATGATTTGGTCCTGCAGTGAAAAGACAGAACTTTCATCTGTACTGTATAGGGATATTTTACAGCTCTTTCGTTTGTATCCGATATAGGGGTGCTCATTCACCAGTGCATTGAAGTTACTACCCCAAAGAAATATAGTATATATTCCTCGTAACTCTAATTGCCACTGACCGCCCCGATAAGTGAGTGGTCAGCGTGACGGATTGCCGTCCTACGGGCCCGGGTTCGATTCCCGGCTGGATCGGAGATTTTCTCAGCTCAGGGACTCGGTGTTGTGTTGTCTTCATCATTTCATACCCATCCGGCGCGCAGTTCACCCAGTGTGGCGTTAAATGTAATAAGACCTGCACCAAGGCGGCCGGACCGCCCTGCAAGGGGCCTCCCGGCCAAAGACGCCAGACGCTCATTTCCATTTCCACTACAAAATTACGGCCACATACCTACAATGGTGAGGTTCTTTTCACGTTTCGTACATAACTGAAGATGCAGACACAATGCGTACGGACCAGCTGTGACGCAGCAAGTGTAAGTTTCAATACTGATGCGAAGATTCATTTCAATATAAGTCCTCCATCACAAGGGCCCTCATACAGATCTGATTTGGAGAGAAGAAAGTGAGGTCAGAACACCTGGCCTGACAGCTTGTATATAGATTTCACAAGTTCGTCCCGTACAATGAAGATCACCTATTAAAAGACCATCCTACGAGAACTCTTGCTGTCACCGCCCCTTCGTATAAACCCACCACTTTGACATATAGGAGTAGTGTTAGCTATATGTTTCAACATGGCTGCCATTTCTGCTGCAGTTTGAGAATAATCGAAACATTTTGTTGGCCGCGAATTCAAAACAGCTGTCAGGTGCGAAGGATGGCAACATGTGTGTGACACGTGGTAGTGTTGGTAAGAAGGAAACTCTCACTCACTGTGGTGAAAAGCACGGGAACTGCAATTAACTACGAACCCACATATTCACGTGATGGCCCTCCACTTCTATCTCTGGGTATGTAGATTAATTTAAGTGTTTTAACGTAATTACCTCTTATCAATAGTCACTCGCGAATGAATATGGTTATGAATTAGGAAAAGAACAAAGTAATTAAGGATTAAAAAGACAAATTACGTTTGCGGGAAAGATATGGTCCCGATTCGAGTCCTAGTATGGTAACCTACGGTTACCTACAAAGCGACAGACATTTTAAAAACTATAAAAGAAAACATACATTTCAAACGAGAAGTATCGTCTGTACGTTCTCAAATAGTAATAATGTGACAACCAGCGACTGTAGTTCATAAAAGACGTAAGTGCAGAGCTCTGCTGAAATGCTGGACGTACCCTCATGTGGTGAGATGTGGGAACACTTGGTGCACCCAGGAAAACTGTTGAACATGATTGGTGTTCCAGGTCCTGTGGTGTGAGGAGTCATCAGGGTGCACTGGGCTCCAAATGTGTGAACACGATACACTCACCGCTCAACGTTATTGTGACGCTGTACTCCCGCCCCATGTGCGTCTTGTCATGGGTGCATTCGGCGCTGACTGAATTTTTATGGATGACAATGCGCGCCCGCATCTAACAGAGCATTTTTTTCAGTTCAGGAGATCCTGCAACGAGAAGATATTTGATGAACGGACTGGACCGCCCGTTCCCACGACTTAAATCCCCTCGAGCGTTGGCGACATGTGTTGCAGCACGCCCACATGCACCAACGATCCTCCAGCAGTTGTCAACCGCACGGGTGGAGTAACGGAACGCCTTACCATAAGACATCCATGCTAACCCTGCGTCCAGCGAGGGAGAGCATTACAGAGCATGCACTGCCGCTCTTGGTGCTCATTGACCCTATTAAGAAGCACGTCCCGTCCTTTGTAATGTCCAGGGGACCTTAGTGAATCGGCGTGACTTCAGTGTAATTAATATCTTTGAATAAAAATCTCGTTTCTTTTCATCTCATAGCGCCATTCTTTCAGTTCTTTCCTATGCTGCAATATAGCAGTTCTTTCTATGTATGATTCAAATTCCGTGTAGCTATGTTACTTGTCAGTAATACGTCATGAGTTACTTTCGTCAACTTTTGCACATCCAGTGCGTAAGTTGCTTCGTTTCATTTCACGATGTCAAACAGAATGATATTATTTTTTTCCGTATCCAAAAGCGTGTAACACGAATTTTTTGTGGTATCAGTTCAAGAACATCTTGAAGTACCTATTCAAAAAAATGGTTCAAATGGCTCTGAGCACTATGGGACTTAACATCTGAGGTCATCAGTCCCCTAGAACTTAGAACTACTTAAACCTAACTAACCTAAGGACATCACACACATCCATGCCCAAGGCAGGATTCGAACCTGTGACCGTAGCAGTCACGCGGTTCCGGACTGAAGCGCCTAGAACCGTTCGGCCACAGCGGCCGGCACCTATTCAGGGAACAGGGAATGCTAAATATTACGTCTCCATATATTTATTCCTCAATGAAACATGTCATAAATAATATATGCCTTTTCATACCTCAGTTCAAGGAATCAGTATGAAAAATAAAAATAATCTGCATAAATTCTTTCATTTGATTTGATCAAGAAAGGTATGTACTGTTCAAGAACACACTCATACAGTAACTTGCCGGCAGCCATTAAAGGTTTAGCTTTTAATAAAGAACTGTTTAAGAGAAGCCTAAAAGCTGCATTAGCAGCAAAATTCCTTTATTCCATTGGCAAATTTCTTCGTGGAAACAGCTGGCGTAAACATTATTAATATCAAATAACGTCAGGGTCAATATAATCAAACTCTTGCATATCTTCATTTGCGCTAATGCGGTTTATGTACCTAAATGTTGTAAAATTATCTTATGGACTGCTATGTATACAAATTTACATTTTCGTGACAAGTTTGGTATTAACTTTTAAATGAAAATATATATTTCATATTTTAACTTATTCAGTTTCCTTGAGGACCATATCCTTGGGATCTGCAAAAGGAATATTAACACATCTGTTATTTTCTAAACATGTATTATGTATTTTTGTCTTTATGATATGCTAAGTTTCCTTAAAGACATCATCGCGATGGCTCTATGGAGTTTAAAGGCTATCTATTTGTCTATCCTACAAGAAATAGTAGTATATTCTTGATTTATGAAATGATTATGATCGAATTCCACTGTTATGACCTGAAATCAAATTATTGAGTATATGTACAAGCTGCTGAGACATCAATGCATTTATTTAATTTTGTGTAGTGTCAGCTGGGACAGTACCTTAAATTTGCACCAGAAAGGGAGCACCTCGCTGTGTGATGCTGTGCCACTGTACATTATTATAGTATATGTTCCAACGTAAGGTGTTGTCACATCCATACACCAGTATCGTTTATTCTTCGCTGTCGTTATGTCGCTGTGTTGAAATAGTATATCGTGCTTAATTATCCAACGTAGTTTCTCGGAATGATTGCCATTCAAACCACTTCACTTTAAAACATCGGAGGAAGCTTTGGCTGGTATATGCAGCGGAATCGTGGTGGCACCAACCCATTCGGCTTTCCCTCTCTCCCATGTGCCTACAGTAGTTCTGACGGATGATGCGCCTGCACGGGTTGTGGCAGCACTCCCGCAAAGCTGGTGCGTGCAGCAGGGAAGCTCAGAGCCAGTGTAGGCGCTGCCATATAGCATAGGCTTTCCTTCTGAACACAAGAGCTGTCAACTAGTTATTGTCCAACGGCGTCTTCGATTCGATGTCTGTCGAATCAAAGCCGCTATAGTTAATCATATTGTTTAAAGAAGGTCTGCATTGAACTTAAATTCACAACTGCGACAAATTGTTTAAACATTCATACCGTTTAGTCATCAACCTAAGGAGCAGAATGAAGACGTTTTCATTGATTATTTACAGCTCCATTTAATAGCACATCTTTACAAACTGCTATTTAATTCCAGGACATTTCAAAAGTTTAATTCAAAGATGTGTTGAAAAATTCCCACCATAATACGGAAGTCACGAGCTTTCATAGTAGGTGCTGTCCACATCTCATCGTCTAGCGGGTAGCGCCACTAACTGTAGTCGCGGCGTCCTGGGTTCGAGTCCTGACCCGGTCAGAAATTTTCTTAGCTCAGGATGTCGGTGTATGCGGTGCTCCAATCATTTCATCTCATCTTCATCGACGCACTAAGTCACCGAAGTGGCTTCAAATGGAAAGACTTGCATCAAAAAGCTGAACAAACCCAGACGGCTCTCCCGGCCAATAATGCCATATAATCATTGCATTTCATGGTAGGCACCAAGCACAAACCATTTAGAAGAGTTACAGAAAGTTCATCATCTCCAGGCTGGACAATACTGCAATTCCACCACGTACTGAAAACTGGAAAACAGAATGTGGCATCCACATAGCTGGGGAAGAGACACCGGCGCGGCCAGGAGTGGCGTGTTAGAGAGAGTGGTGTGGTGAGATTGCCAAATAAGGTAAATCTGTCTTCTACTCGAAGTCTGATCCGAACACCAAGTGATTACAGGAGGTATGCCAGTACCGTCCTCCAATTTTTGTACTGACTTACCCAGCAGTTGCAGGGGACCCTAGAGCTTAATGTGGACTTCGAACCAAACTGAGACTTTACAATTTTTCACGAAAACATCATAGCCAGGGGCGAAAAGCACCGTAAGTACCATAAGATATATCAGTGTTCGTGTACAAGTAGATCTAAAAACACAAAGGTTTGTGAAAATTGTAGCACTGATGCATGAAGGCTCTTAGAAATCCAAACTCTGACGGAGTGTGTAACAGTGTATTAGCAATAAATAAGTGGTTGAGATTGCAGCCATGTGGTGATACGTAGTCCAGTAGCTCAGCAGTGTTCTCTCCTGTGGAAGTGGGAAGCATAATGTTACGGCAGTTGTAGTCAACCAAGGTGTAAGATAACGCAGTTCAGAAAAGGCGAGATAGACATTTTAAAAATGTGGTGCTACAGGAGAATGCCAAAGACTAGATGGTTAGATCGACAAACTAATGAGAAGGCACTGATTCGAGTTAGTAAGAAAAGAAATTTGTCGCACAACTTGACTGAAAGGAAGGACTCGGTTAGTGGCGTCACAGCCAGACTTAAATAATTTACTCCCGTATCAATACCTATGAAATAACAGCTTGAATAAAATAATATTTTATTTTATTTTTGTACAAGCATCTACAGTTATAAGCCAAAACATTATGACCTCTGCCCACCGAGACGTTGGATGCCACCTGGTGGCGCTGCGTGTACGTGATGCGGTAGCAAAAGTATGGAAACGGAGCACACTCGGACGGGGGATCATCTTAGCGAAGATGTGGGATGCAACTTGGAAAATCCATTGAGATCTTCGACAGATTGTTATTACGCAGAGCCTGTGAACGAGTATCTCGAAAGCGGCGAAGCTTATCGCTGGTCGAATGTTCACGTTCTACTGTCGTGATATCTACGGAAAGACGTAGAAAGACAGTGAAACTACCACTAGGCGCCAGATGGTTGGACGTCCACGACTCTTCACAGAACGTGGGATTCGGAGGCTTGTCTGCTCTGTAAAGTAGGATAGATGGTGATATGTGGCGTCTCTGCCAAAAGAACACAATGCAGGTGGACGCACAAGTGTTTCTGAGAACACCGTCCACCGTACATTGTTCAACATGGAGCTGCCCAGCAGACCCTCCCTTTGTGTTGAAATGTTGACCCAACGACATCGTCCATTACGATTGCAGTGGGCACGGGACCATCGGGATTCGACCGTCGATCAATGGAAACTTGTCGGCTCTTCGGATGAATCATATTTTTGCTACACTAGGTCGATGGTCGTCTCCAAAAACGCCCTCATCGAAATGAACGGTGGCTTGAAACGTGCAGCGCGCCACTGACGCTATCTGATGGGAACAGTGTTATGCCACGGCAGACAGTCCCCTGCACTTGCATGGGACCTGTGGTAGTAATCGAAGACATGCTGCGAACCATATGTATCCCTTCCGTTTCATTTCTTCCCCGACGGCTATGTCATCTTTCTGCACTATAACTGTCCTTGTCTCGGAGCCAGAACCGTGCTATAGTGGTTTGAGGAGCATTATAGTGAACTCACGTTGACATCTCGGTGACCAAATTCACCTGATGTAAACCCTATGGAACCCATCTGGGTCGCTATCGGTCGCCATTACCTCGTACGCAAATAAGGTGCGTGTTATTTACGGGAATTACATGACATATGCATAGACATCTAATGCCCATACTTCCACAAACCTGCCAACAAACTGTCGGGTCCCTGATACGCAGAATCAGTGACGTATTTCGTTCCAAAGATGGACAAACAAGCTATTAAGCAGGTGGTCATAATGTTTTGGCGCATTAATGTAAGTACTGCAGTGATACATGAACTTTGTAACTGTTATCGTGATAAAAAATACACAAAGACAATAATGTTAAATACTATATAAAGCCGTGTGCTAGTATGAAAAACTCTCTTGGTCTTACTCTCTTTTTCTCTTACGTTCTTGTTCTCTTACTGTCTTAAGGTACTGTCTCTGTTATCATCGCCGATACGAGATTGTCTATGTGCTTTATTAATTGATATAAATATCATGAAAGTTAGTTCACATTTTAAAAATCTAAAAAATATTTTCTGGTACAGACTACGTTATTTAATGATCCTTTCAATGAAAACTGTAGTAAAAAGACTCAAGTGACTAAAAGTGAAACATTTAAGCACGTAAGCTTTTTGTTTGGTTCACGATCTCTTTAAGCGCCACTTTGTGCGTGATTACAATTTAATTCTTACATTTGATATTTATTTTATGAAGTCCTATAATCTTTCTGGGTAATGTTTACCGAAGGAAAAATATTATCCCTGTGCGCAATCAAGCAAAAAACTACCCAATGAATCGTTCTCCAAGCAAACTGTGGGCAGTAGCTATTTTCAGAAGTCTAGAAAAGAAAAAGTGGTAGTACTGGTAATTATTATGGTCTGAAAATTACGATAAATGAGAGAAATAGCTTCATTCTTCGGCCCCAATTTTTCTTATAACATCGCCGCCAAAGACAGAATTTTCAATTAACGATTTACATTACTTCAAATTTTGCGATTATTAGATTTGACACCTGAACTCAAGTTTCACTTCAGACTACAGGCGGTAGCGTTATAAATGGCGACGTCAGACAAAGACTGCCAAAAAAAATAAAATACACATTGTCGAAGGACGAGATGGGGGCTACGAATGCTTTGTCCTCAGTTCTATTCAAGAAAGCCTTTTGAAGCACCGGCAGTTCCAAGTTTTTGTACCTGAAAGAAAAGTCCACACCTTGTCGTGTTTATGAAAAGTTTTCGTGGTGTTCTACATAAACCGTGGATAGACACAAAAAGTACAATTTATAGCAGCACATATAAAGGGCGATGAAGCCCTCTGGACATCTGACATTATAGATCTATCTAATTCCTGTGAACAATTTCAGAGAACTTTTCTAGGTAAATACTGATCTCCCTTTATTCAGGAAGGCTTGAGAAAACAAACATACAACCCAGAATACTGTAATAGTAGACAAGGGACCTTAATGCGCACTCTGAAAAATATGTAAACAAAAGCCGATATTGCCCGGCCGCGGTGGCCGAGCGGTTCTAGGCACTGCAGTCCGGAACTGCGTGACTGCTACGGTCGCAGGTTCCAATCCTGCCTCGGGCATGGATGTGTGTCATGTCCTTAGGTTGGTTAGGTGTAAGTAGTTCTACGTTCTAGGGGACTGATGACCTCATATGTTAAGTCCCATAGTGCTCAGAGCCATTTGAACCATTTGAAAAGCCGATATTCGAATTACCCGATATTAAATAAAGATGTCAGTAGTTGATTCGGTTGATTTGCTGTATGAAGATACAAAAATCTATAACTACTGAAATGGTAACAACTCATGTAAGGAAAATGAACAACAATACAGTAATAATAATAACAATAATAATCGCAATCATAATGGTAATGGCGATGGTAGATCATACCCATAACAACATTTCAGGCATAATCATGCTAATAAGGGTCAATAGGCCACCGTTTAACCGTTTAACAAGAAAAGTAAACATGATAACCGATATAATCCTGCTATAGGAATAACAACAATAATGGACGGATACTTGGCGAGGCAATTCACAAAGTAACTGGTGACATAGTCCCATGCCACAGAATAGCAGTCAGCATAATCCTAACACAGAACAGGAAAGTAGCAGTAATACTGTTCCATATTGGGGGCTACAAAATGAACCAATTATATTAACAGCAGTGATTGAGAACAACCGACCAATAACAGTGCAAAGTCTCAAGCGACTGGGAAAAAGCAGGTGAATCACGTATGTAAAAGGTTAAAACAATGGACAAGCAAAATTACATACCAATGTCCTTAACATCGGTTTCCTGCAGAATCATTGAACATATTTTCAGTTCGGATATGATAAATTTCCTTGGGAAGGAAGCTATTCTATCTATAAATCAGCAAGGTTTTAGAATGCATCGCTCGCTGGTAACTCAACTTGCCCTTTTCTCAAATGATGTCCTGCGAACCATGGATGAAGGGCGACAGGCGGGTTCCTTCTTCCTATATTTCTGTAAAGTATTTTACACGGTGCCACACTGCAGACTGTTAATATAGGTGCAAGCATCCAGAACAGGTTCCCAGCTATGTGAGTGTCTCGAAGACTTCTTAAGTAACAGAATCCAGTATGTTGTCCTCGGCGGCGAGTGTTGATCAGACAAGGGTATCGTCAGGAATGTCCCAGGGAAGTGTGAGAGGACCACTATTATGTTCCATATCATTAATGATATGGCGTACAGGGTGTGCAGCAATCTGCGGCTTTTTTCTGATGCTGTGTTGCATGGAAAGGTGGCGTTGTTGAGTGCTTGCAGGAGGATACCAGATGACTTAGGCAAAATTTTTAGCTGGTGTGATAAATGGCAGCTAGCCCCAAATGTCATTATTTTCATCATGGCAGCAACACCAGCAACCGTTACGAAATTGTCTCGAATGGAAAACAGCCCACAGTTGCAATTATTATGTTTATATTATACCTTGACCATCGTTTCTGCTAAAATAATATAGCCTTCTTCAGAAGTCATAAGCTTTAAAAATGAAAAATGTCTTAGCCCAGCGGCTGCGTTAAGATCAATAAAATAAAATAACTTCAACAGACATAAGCCTGTTTCGATCATAATTAAAATTGCATATGGCACCGTATGTCCTCCACCTAGTATAACAGAGGACATACGGTGCCATATGTAATTTTACTTATGATCAGAACAGGCTTACGGCTATTGAAGTTATTTTATTTTATTGATCTTGACGCAGCTGCTGGGCTAAGATATTTTTCATTTCTAAAAGCTTATGACGTCTGAAGAAGACTATATTATTACAGCAGAAACCATGGTCAAGGTTTAATATAAACATAATTATTGCAACTGTGGGCTGTTTTTCATTCGAGGCAGTTCCAAATGTAGAAAAACGTAAGGTAATGCAGATGAGTAGGAAAAACAAACCCTAACATTCGAGTACAGTATTAGTAATTTTCTGTTTGATACGGTCACGTTGATTATATCTCAAGACATAACGTTGCAATGCAATGTGAAATGAATGAACATGTAACCATTGTAGGAGGGAAGGCGAATAGTGGACTTCGGTTTGTTGGGAGAATTTTAGGAAAGTGTGGTTCATGTGTAAAGGAGACTGTCCACAGGACGCAGTGAGACACATTGCTGAGAACTGTCACAATGTTTGAGATCCAAGCTAGGTCAGATTAAAGGAAAACATTAAAGCAGTTCACAGGTGGGCTGCTACATTTATTACCGGTAGGTTCGAACAACACTCAGGTACTACAGATATGCTTGAGAAACTCAAATGGGAATCACTGTAGGGAAGGCGACGTTCTTTTGCGTGGAGCCATATTGAGAAGATTTAGAGTACCGGCATTTGAGGCTGACTGCAAACAATTCTCCTGCCGCAACACACATTTCGCGTAAGGAGCATGAAGATAAGATGAGGGAGATTAGGGCTCGTACAGAGGTACATACATAGTCGTTTTCCCCTCGCTCTATCTGCGTGTGGAACAGGAAAGGAAACAACCGGTAGTGGTGCAGGGTACCCTCTGCCACGCACCATACGGTGGCTTGCGGAGTATGTATGCAGATGTAGATGTACAACAAATAATTCGAGAAACAAAAGTCAGCTACAGCTCATCTAATCATGTACAACGATGGTCAAGATATAATTCTCTGATTCTAATCCATGTAATGAACTGTATGACACAGTAGTGCAAGCTGCCTTTCCTGCTGCAATAGGAAATGTACCTACAATTGTAATGATAGATACAGTTGGATGGAGAATGGCCTTTGGCTTAGCCTATAAAAGCATATGCGTGAGAAGAGTACACCTCCTAAATTAACAGTACAGAACTGTAGAGCGACTGGAGCTATTTGTGTCAAGTCAAAGAATGTTAGCCAGCAGACGTAGGTGGAAGTTATTACAAATAATGGGGTATTTAAGAGCACATTCCTGGTCGTGGATAATGTGTCAGCCTGCTGCATATTAGGCTTTGAGTTCCTGCAAGAGGGTAATACAAAAATTCGCCTCTCTATAGGCAGATTTTTTGTGAGGATTGATGATAGCGAATTAGTTCTGGACTTAATCCAAACGAAAAATTAATATGGTAAATTTTGCCAGAGGGTTAGAATTCAGTTTGTAGGTATTGAGGTACCATATATATGGGTAAACGCAAGCCGATGACACCAGGGGCAGAGTTAGTTCTAACAATCATCCGGATATAGAATCCGTATTACAGGGCAAGGCGACAGAATCTGATTATGTAAGTGAGGATCAAAAAAGCGAACTCAGTAGCTTACTAAACAAATATTTAGAAGTACTCACCGAAAAAAACCCAGGTGTTGTCAAAGGTTACGTACATCATATTCAAGTTAAACCACATGAACGTATTGTTGTTCCACCATCTCAATTCCCTGAATAAAAAAAGAGAGGCAGTGGACAAAGAGATCATAAGTTATTTGCTGAGCTATCCTGTATCAAACAGAAATGAAAATGTATACACAATAATTATGAGACTCCTTATCTTTTATGCTTTCTGCTGCGATATATACTTCCTGGTGGAATGACTGGAACTGATCGGCTGTCGGACCCCCTCTGTCTAATAGGCGCCGCTCATGCATGGTTGTTTACATCTTTGGGCGGGTTTAGTGACATGTCTGAACAGTCAAAGGGACTGTGTCTGTTATGCAATGTCGACAGTCAACGTCTATCTTCAGGAGTTCTGGGAACCGAGGTGATGCAAAACTTTTGTTGACGTGTAATTTTTACCCATTCCTAACTACATGATTGTTCTTCCATTAACTGCATATATTTAAATACCAGAAAAAACAAACACAGTGAAAAAAATACAAAAGATTAATTGATTAACAGTATCTGAAACACCAATAAAAGTTACATAGCAAGCACCCTTGGACTTACAGCTACCATGTACAACTTTTCTTACTTGTGGGCTGCTGTGTCCCTGCATATAAGTAAAAACCTTCATGTGCTTGATTTCCCACTGCCACACAGGGAGGTTACTCTAGCATCAGTTTCATTTGCAGTAGATGCATCGTTTAATTTCTAACATCATTCTATACACTCTTCACTTACGCAAAATCCTTGTCATTTCTTTTGCTCTTATCAGTTACTCCATCGTGTGAACAATAGATTAACGTACTAAGAAATCTGTACAATATACTAAGGCGTTCAGTAAACCCGTTAGTTTGCGGATGGTAGGCAGTCATCATGTGATAAGTAATGAGTTTATCTCTGTTACAAGATTAGACTGAAAAACTTTCCCTCGATCCGTAATTAACGACCATGGAGCACCGTGTTTTAATACAATGCCTTCTACAGTGAATTTGACCACCTCGAATGCTTCAGGTGTTTTCACGGCTTTTGTAATGGCATAGCGTGCCAGATAATCAGTGCAAACAATAATTTATCTATTGCCACTAGCGGACGTTGGAAATCGTCCGAGGAGGTCAATCCCAACACGCTGGAAAGGCGTTTCGGCTGGTGGAATTGGTATGAGTCGGCCAGGTGGTTTCTGAGGAACTGCCTTTCTCCTCTGGCACTCTCGACAGTGCAACACGTAATGACGGACACTCCTAAATAAACTTGGCCAAAAAAATCTCTTGCGGATCCTATCATATGTCTTAATAAATCCTTAATAAATCCTCAGGTGTGTCATCGAATTTCTATAGAACATCTAAACACATGTGTTCAGGAATCACTGGTAGCCACCCCTTTCCAAACGGATCGAAGTTTTTCTTGCAAAGTAATCCATTTAATACCTTAATATCTGAGTGTGAATCATATCACAAACAATAAACTGTGCAAGTGTTACAACAAAAAACTGTCCTATGACATGTACAACACTACCACAAATAAAAGGGCAACGGAAACAGATATATGGAGGATTCGAACTGAAATTAGAAACTCTCACCACAAACAATAAGACAAACATGAACAATGCATCCTTGTAAAAGTATATATACTAATGAAACATCTTTTCAGATGGCACTTCGTGGTACACTACTTGTATTCTAATGCAAGACGATTATGTTCCATGTACTCACACCTAATGACGTGCCTGACTTTGGAAAAATACAGCCTGGCCATCCTCAGTCCTGTCGACCACCTTCGATACCTTTGCGTGCACATCCATGGTCCTGTCCGCATTTGACAGTCCTGGTGTCGATTCGCAACCTACTCAATGAGCTATCATGCCCCCTGTTCACCTCGACGACTCGATAGAACTTCCACAGGTAACTGTTCTACGTTTAAAGTCACCAAACCTGTTTCAGAACGTGTAAATGAGACAACTAAAGTTTGTAATGATAATCAAATAATGGACAAACGCTAATATTTTCCACTTTGTAATGAACAAAGCCACTACTAATTACTTTAAGACAAAAATATGCAAGTGTCTATACAACATAAACTGTTACAAATTTTGTTATCAATGAAAATTTAGCGAAGATTTTCAAAGTTTGGTTCAAATGACTCTGAGCACTATGGGACTTAACATCTATGGTCATCAGTCCCCTAGAATTTAGAACTACTTAAACCTAACTAATCTAAGGACATCACACAACACCCAGTCATCACGAGGCAGAGAAAATCCCTGACCCCGCCGGGAAGCGAACCCGGGAACCCGGGCGCGGGAAGCGAGTACGCTACCGCACGACCACGAGCTGCGGACTTTTCAAAGTTTCTGGTCATATTTGAATGTAATGACGATTTTTGAATGTTCGTATTGTTTCTAAACTTCGATGTCAAAAATTCTGATAAAATCATAATAATGTTCTCCTATAATGTATTATACTTTTGTGTGAATGTAAAATGAAATCATCAATGTAAACTCGAGACTGAAGATTGTCTCGATGGACAAAAGAGTGAAATGACTGGTTTGATGCTGCCAGCCACAAATTCCTCTCCTGTTTCAACCATTTCATCTAAAAAAGCACTTTATTTGGTGTATATATTCCAATCTGTGTTTTTCCGAGCATTTTACACCTCTAAGTCTCCGTTCAACACCGTGGAAGTTATTCCCTATTGATTTCGTGATCTGAGGTTTGTTTTTAAATTATCACGTAAACTTGCATAACGTGCAGTACGTCGCCTGCTGCCAATAATAAACATCGTCTGACATCAAGTGATACTCGTGATGCGTAGCTAATAAAAGTTGCATTTTATTGTGAATAAATTAATTAACAGTTAAGAGAGTTATGATTTCTTGTTTCAAGTGGAAATAATTAAATTTTTACGTTACAACATACATTTGAATCGTTAACCAGTAGGCCTAATTTAGGCAGCTTGTAAATTTCGTAAACTCGTGTAATGCAAAGCGTGTTCAGTGATTTAATTCTGTTTTTAAGCGTATTATCTATATTGCAGTGCGTGATAAATTTGGATGTTGCCGTAGGTTAGTCAGACAGGAAGTTGTACGTGTAGAGTGCGAGCTGAAATTCCATTGGGGCGACTGGAGTGGGGAACTGAATGGGGAACTCAACGAGGCTTTTCCATGAGACTGTATGCTCTGTAAAAAAGACAAGAGAATCGCTGAATAGGAGGAAAATATGTGTGCCTTTCAGGCTGAATTAGATTATGCGAAGTGTGCACCAGGTAGGTTGAAGAGGGAAAGAGATCGTGAGGTACGGGCGAATGTAACAAGTAATGGGCGAAAAAAAGAGTCTTACTGCTAGGCAGTAGCCACGGGAGGAGTGTAGGCCACATGGTATAGGACAAATTAGGAGCAGGGTGCCAGGTCACAAATATTGTGAAGCAAGGGCAATCGTCAGGCAGATGACGGAGGACATAAGGAATATATGCATAAATTTCGGAAGAAGATCAGGTTATTATAGTAGGTGGAGCAGGGAACAGCATGGCTAAGTATTACAGTATAAGGGGTGGTATGGATGAAATTGTAGTAGCAGTTGTATATGGAAGTGTGAATTTTGTAGAGGTCGCACAGCGCCATGACCAATCCTGTGCTAAAACTGCTGTGAGTTGTGTCAGCACAGACCTGAGCAAGCTGCTGCTGACTGAAATAAAATCGCACATGAGGTGCACTACCTGTTTACTACAATTATTGGATGGGATATAGTAGACATAGCCTACAGCTGAATAAGAGAGGGAGAGACAGTTTGGCAGAGCTTCTTGTAGAAAATGTACGGCTGGGGTCACTATCACACGAAGGAAGATCCCTGTGGGTACTGGTGTCAGAGCTATCTTCTTTAATTTTAAATCAGGATTCAGGCACCGTTATGAAAGAAGGTGAACTGACAGAAGAGCCCCACGAAATGGATGCACAGAGAGATAAGAGTAGCTTATTTCATCAGAATTTTAAAGGACTGATTAATAAGTTATAATATCTTCTTGACTGTTTAGGAACATTAGAGATCTCCCAAAATATGGAAATCCTGCACCATAAAGCGAGTAGTTTTTTGCGTGTATTAAGACAGAACACAGGTTCAGAAATATTGAGACAAGTAGATTTTGTAGTAATCAGAACATAGAGGAGTGTGTTTGTGAATTTATTTATGCTGAAAATAGTTCACTTTCACTTTCACTTTTTACTTGTAACTGTATACAGATCGCCCCCCCCCCCCCTTCCCCCCGCCCATGTGGGAAATCTTAAACGGTTTACAAAGAGTTTGGATTCCTTGCTATTTTCTAAAGGACTGTGATAGAAAAAATGATTTGGAAACCTTATTTGGATCCTACAAGTTAATTTCAGCAACTAACTTTCCAACATAGTTGGATAAGGCAGTAGGACTCTTACTTGGAATGTTTTCTTTGATGAAGCTTGAAGCAAGAAAATAACCACATACCCAGTAACAAATCTCTCTCTGATTGTGATGCCGAGCTACTTAGGATAAATCAGATAGTGCCTTGCAGTATCGAACATGTCATTGGTATACTGTTAGAATAGTTAATGATTCCAGAACAAATGTTTTTAAGAATACTTTCCAGGAGATAACCTAGGATAAAATTTGTAATGAACCAAAGAATGACACAGTATTTAATCTAATCCAGGATGAGTGCATATCATTATTTGAAAATAACTTTCCGCATAAAATAATCATACAGGTCATTAAATTACCATGTAAAAATTATGAAGCACGAAAGGGACTGCAGTACCTTATCGAACGAAAAAGAAAATGTTTTTGTTGGTAAGAACAAACAGGGATCATGTAGTAGTTGCACACGACAAAAACCACCCAAAAGTACTATTGGAAGTTACTTAAATACAAGGAATATGCATATTATGTCGGAAATCAGTAATGCCAACAGCAGACTTCAGGCTATATGGAATGCAGTGAAACGAAGATAGGACGACTGACAAAAGAAAAGGACAACATCACTATGGAATTAAATGGAAGGACTGTAAACGATGAGTCACAGGTAGCAAATGTGTTTATTAATCATTTCTTAAATATAGTAAAAAATATATGGACAAACATTTCAAGAGAAAAATAACAGCAGTACGTTGAGAAAGCTTCTCCCAAAAAATTCCGTCATCTGGATGTATCACCAATTCCTTCCTCTGAAATTAAGGAAATTATATATTCTCTCAAAAATAAAAGCTCATCTGGATTTGATGGTCTTTTCAACAAATTACTGAAGACCTCTTCCCATACAATAATCCCTGTTTTATCTGAAATAAGTAATGCGTTACTAATTTAAGGCTTTTCCAGAGAGATGGAGACACTTCTTTTAAGAAAAGTGATAAGAGATATCAATAACTACAGTCCTGTTTCACTATTGACAACATTTTACAAAATTTTTGAGAAGGTAACGTGAGTACTATCCGACCTAAGCAACAATAGTATCTTCAGTAAATCACAGTTTAGATTTCAGAAGAACTGCTCCAAGGAGAATGTCATTTACACGCTCACTCAACAAATTTTACAAGTACTAAATAACGAAATAGCACCGGTTGGTATTTTCTGTGAACTATTTAAGGCATTTGACTGAGTGAATCACAATATTGTTCTAGATAAACAAATTACGGGATTAAAGCATGCATAAAGTTTTACTTAGTGGTAGTTCAGCCAGTGTTCTCAGGGGAGATTCTTCTGATAAAGGAGAAATTATGTGTAGGGTTCCCCAACGTTCAATCTTACGTCTGCCATTGTCTCCCACATATATAAACGGTCTTCCGTTTAATATACAACAAGTAGAGTTAGTTCTTTTTTGCGTATGACGCTAGGATTGTTAGCTATGCAAGGATACATACAGCAAGGGAAGAAATGGTAGTGTTCTTAAAAGTAACACTAACTGGTTTTCTGTGAACGGTTACACTCTAAATTGTAAAAAGACACAACGTGTTTAGTTCTGTGCATCTAGAGGTACTATAGCAACATAAGTGTAGCACATGGTGAGCAAATAATAAATAAGGTGGAAACTTCAACATTCTTAGGTTTCCATATTTATGAGAATTTAAAACGAAAATGGACATTTCGGAATACCTAAAACAACCTATTTCAGCCATATTTGCATTCAAAATCATTGAAAATCTTGGAGAGACAAATCAGTAAGCTGCCGCAATTTGCATATTATCATTCAGTAATGTCATATAGGACAATGGTCTAGGGTAACTCATTTTAAGAAAGTCTTCATTGCTCAAAAACGTGCTGTAAGAATAATATGTGCTGCTCAACTACGATCTGCTTGTGTACTTATGTTTAAGGAGTTGGGCATTTTAACTACTACTTCAGCCTGTATTTGTTCCCTCATGAAGTTTGTTGTACATAAACCTCCGCAGTTCAAAAGAAACAATGATATACATAATTACATCAACAGAACTAAAAGTAACATTCATTACTAGACATTAAGATTATCTTTAGCTCAAGGTTTTTGATCACTTACAGAGTGATATAAAATGTCTGGCTGACAGCAAAGTAAAATTTGAAAACAAACTAAAAAGGTTCTCCTTGAGAACTTCTACTCCGTAGCATGTAGCCACATTTACGAAATAATTTGTGATGTGAATGTAAAATAATTCGTTCCACATCATTATGATTTATCGTGCAAATGATTCATGGAACATGAAACTAACTTACTAACGCAGGTCCTATCATCCTGTTTCTTTTTCCAGTTAGTGTTTTCAACATATTCTTTTCCTCGCTGATTCTACGGAGAACATTTTCATTTCTTATGTTATAAGTACACTTAATTTTCAATTGTCTCCTTGTGAAGCACAATTTTGTGCCGCAAATATACACTCTCTGAAAGTGTTCCTCAAATTCAGGTCCAGTGGAATGCCTGTTTGCCTCCGCTGGCCGACTTCTTATGCCCCCTTTGCTTCGTCCATCGTACGTTATTTTGTTTGCAGGGTAGCAGAATTTCTTTGCTTCGTCTGCTTCATGGTTCCCAGTTTTAATGTTACTTGTATCGCTAATCTCATTTCCACTGTAAATCTTTTTTACATTCATTAACGATAGCCATATGATGAGTAAATCTTTTCGTAGGTATTCTGAATCCTAATCCTACTCCTGAACCTTTCTTTCGTTTCCGTCACTGTTTCTTTGATGTACAGGTAAACAGTACACTTGAAGGACTGCATGCTTGCCTTATACCTTTTTTAATCCTAGGACTTCTTGGTTTTCAGTACTTATTGTACCCTCTTGGTCCTTGTACATTAGCCGTCTTTCTGTATAGCTTATAGTCATTTGTCTGCGAATTTCTAACGTCTTGTTGTCCTTATTATCAATATTCGTCAGACTGGAAAGTTGTCAACCCATTGTCGTCTGTAAAAGGAAAACACTTTATGACTTGTTACCCTCTAAATGCTACGCTGAGATGAAGACATAGTACTAGAGAGCAGATAGTGGAAGGTGGCCTTAACGCATACAGGAGACTAACAACTACCACTTCCCATTAAAAAAAAAAAAAAAAAAACCCTTGTCTCTAACAGCAGGTCACAAGACTTAGAAATTATTATAGAATCATATACACCACGTTTTGAATCTGCGTCCATCGATCCGTAGCATGTTAGAGGCTGTTTATCGTTGCTCTACACTACATGATGTTAATTAAAACTGCAATATCCAGAAAGGATAGAAAGTAACGAAATTTTACTTACTATGCATGTCGAATACAATTGGAGGAATATAATCTTACATTTGTAGGTGATTTGGCGGTATACAGGTTGCGAAATTCAGTACACAGAAAGCTGCCACTTCGGCAACAAGAATGGCTCTAATATAACTGGGCATCGTGTTGAACTGAGCTTCGATGACACGTGTGAAAGTCATTCCATACTGCTTCAAGTCCATGCCAGAGGTGGCCGTGCGGTTCTAGGCGCTACAGTCTGGAACCGAGCGACCGCTACGGTCGCAGGTTCGAATCTTGCCTCGGGCATGGATGTGTGTGATGTCCTTGGGTTAGTTAGGTTTAATTAGTTCTAAGTTCTAGGCGACTGATAACCTCAGAAGTTAAGTCGCATAGTGCTCAGAGCCATTTGAACCATGCCAGAGTTCATCAGTCGTATTGACCGGCGAGTGGCAACACATGACCAGGTATTTTCGGTGGGGGAGAGATCTGGAGAACGACCTGGCTAAGGCAACAGTCGAACACCCTTTGTATTTACGTAGGTCAAGCAGTATATGGTTGAAATGTTGTGTCGTGGAGACCTTAAGGATGAAACACAGTCACCGACGTTAACACGTCAGAAACATAACGCTCGATGTCCAAATCAGCGGCTGTGCGAACCAAAGATAAATGTGTTGTGTACCCAACGGCACCCAGTATGAGCTATGTGCTGGACCTGTATGACGACGACGAAAATAGTTTGGCAACGTTCGTTCTCCTAGGTGCTTCCACACACGGATATATCCATCGTGATGGTGCACACAACGACGGGACTCATCTGAAAACACATGGTGCCACCCCTGTGCTCAGTATTATCGCTAGGTGCGCCACTGTCGAAACGCCTCCCTCTGACGTTGCGTCAAGGGAGGTCCCAACAGTCGTTCAAAAAATGGTTAAAATGGCTCTGAACACTATGGAATTTAACTGCTGAGGTCATCAGTCCCCTAGAACTTAGAACTACTTAAACCTAACTAACCTAAGGACATCACACATATCCGTGCCCGCGGCTGGATTCGAACCTGCGACCGTAGCAGTCGCGCGGTTCCAGACTGTAGGGCCTAGAACCTCTCGGCCACTCCGGCCGGCCCCAACAGTGGTCATCGCGCTGACTCTCCATGCTGCTCCAGACATCTTCGCACTGTGTGGATACTCGTCTTGCTGCAAACAAGCCCAGGTACGTCACGTGGTAGTACGATCATATCACAAAGCCAAGTGAGAAGTGTCTGTCCTCTCGGGCGCTAGTCGCGTGAGGACCTTGTGATTCTGTCGCTGTCGGATTCCGAGATGTGCTGTTAGACGTTTTTCTTATTGCAAGTGGCATATATGAATCATTTCGCAAGGAACCAACATTAAAATGTGATTTCTGAATAAGAAACTCCCTAACTAGTCTTTCCCTATATAAACTGTGCAACAGGATTAACGCATCACTTTTTCGAAACCCCGTAACTCCCATTGTGACGAAGAACTTTGACATTTGGCTCAGAGGAGCCTACAACCTTCCTCTGCAAGGAAGGGTTGGACACGCTTCAAACAGCAAGGTGTTGATACATCAAAACAAAATGCCAGAGTTCAGAGGTTCAGGTGACGTGTAATATGAATTAATGATGTCACAATTGGCACCAAATTTCACCACAATTCTACCCAACGCTACGTGTCACACTATGGGAAGGTCATCTCAGCTTCTCTTACCCACAGTTCACCCCTTGATATGACGTCTGTGCGATGGAGGTCAGAATCACGGCGCTCAGTGTTTAAATCATGCGGTTTTCTTATTAGTGGTCGAGGAAAGCATGTCCAACCCACTGTCGCTCAAAATCGATGAAATCGATGCGAAAACCCCTCAGAGGGTGACATAAAGGGCGTCAATGAAACCACTTTTTTCCTTTGGTCGTTGATGCCCATACATTTAGCTGTCGAAGACGACCTTTCACAGTGCGACGAGGAACAGGATGGCATTCATCAGAACCTTTGACACTGCTGACACCTCCTTGGCGGTTAAACCCTTATGTACAGACATCATGGGGCTGCAGCCCCACAAAAAGTGATGTCACCCGTTTCGAATGTAGTGCGACCGCAATTTTTGATATGATCCATAGGGTGGTACCACTAGGGTTCTTCAAAACCATTCTAAGCAATATGGACTTGATCCGAAGCAGCCAAAGGTGCTTATGCTTTTTCAGCGTTCCTACTTTGTCTTCTCTCATGGCATGATGATGGAGGGGTGAGGGGGGGGGGGGGGGGAGGTGCGGGGCTGGCGACATGACCACTGACACATGCGTGAATCAACCGGCAAAGGGCACGTCTAAAACCCCCTACACACCCAGATTGGCAACACCCTTTCCTGCATCCACCAGACGTTTTTATTTACTCTGAGCGACAGTGTGTCTGACATGTTTCCTCAGCCACTCATAAGAAAACTGCGCGATTTCAACGCTGGGCGTCAAGTTTATACCTCCGTCGCAGAGATGTTAAAACAAGGGGTGAAATGTGGGGTCTGTGACGACCTACCCATCATGTGATAGGCCTTCCTTTCGCATGTGCCGACACCTTGCTGTCTGAAGCCTCATGGACCACGAGGGTGACGTTACAGGATGACACGTTTCTGCACCATTCAGCAAAAGGTTGTAGGCACCTTTGAGCCATATTTCAAACTTCTCCGTTGCAATGCGAGACGATTACGACGTTTCGAAAAAGTGACATTATAATCCTGTTACGGAGTGGGCAAAATGAGGAAGGCCTTACTCAGATCTGGTATGATGTGCCGATAGTTTGCAAATAGAAGCACTTGGTACCGTTCATCCCAATATGATGCGACCTTAGTGGTGTTGCAGTTTTAATGACTAGCAGTATATGTGGACTGACCATGACAAGATCGGAGATACACTACTGGCCATTAAAATTGCTACACCACGAAGATGACGTGCTACAAACGCGAAATGCTGTGATATGCAAATGATTAGCTTTTCAGAGCATTCACACAAGGCTGGCCCCGGTGGCGACACCTACAACGTGCTGACATGAGGAAAGTTTCCAACCGATTTCTCATACACAAAGAGCAGTTCACCGGCGTTGCCTGGAGAAACGTTGTTGTGAAGCCTCGTGTAAGGAGGAGACATGCATACCATCACGTTTCCGACTTTGATAAAGGTCGGATTGTAGCCTACCGCGATTGTGGTTTATCGTATCGCGACATTGCTGCTCGCGTTGGTCGAGATCCAATGACTGTTAGCAGAATATGGAATCGCTGGGTTCAGGAGGGTAATACGGAACGCCGTGCTGGATCCCAAACGGTCTCGTATCTCTAGCAGTCGAGATGACAGGCATCTTATCCGCATGGCTGTAACGGATCGTGCAGCCACGTCTCGATCCCCGAGTCAACATATGGGGACGTTTGCAGAACAACAACCATCTCCACGAACAGTTCGACGACGTTTGCAGCAGCATAGATTATCAGCTCGGGGACCATGGCTGCGGTTATCCTTGACGCTGCATCACAGACAGGAGCGCCTGCGATGGTGTACTCAACCACGGACCTTGGTGCACGAATGGCAAAACGTCATTTTTTCGGATGGATCCAGGTTCTGTTTACAGCATCATGATGGTCGCATCCGTGTTTGGCGACATCGCGGTGAACGCACATTGGAAGCGTGTATTCGTCATCGCCATACTGGCGTATCACCCGGCGTGATGGTATGGGGTGCCATTGGTTACACGTCTCGGCCACCTCTCGTTCGCATTGACGGCACTTTGAACAGTGGACGTCACATTTCAAATGTGTTACGATCCGTAGCTCTACCCTTCATTCGATCCCTGCGAAACCCTACATTTCAGCAGGGTAATGCACAACCGCATGTTGCCGGTCCTGTACGGGCCTTTCTAGATACAAAAAATGTTCGACTGCTGCCCTGGCCACCACATTCTCCAGGTCTCTCACCAACTGAAAACGTCTGGTCAATGGTGCCCGAGCAACTGGCTCGTCACAATACGCCAGTCACTACTCTTGATGAACTGTGGTATCGTGTTGAAGCTGCATGAGCAGCTGTACGTGTACACGCCATCCAAGCTCTGTTTGACTCAATGCCCAGGCGCATCAAGACCGTTTTTATGGCCAGAGGTGGTTGTTTTTGGTTCTGATTTCTCAGGATCTATGCACCCAAATGCACCCAAATTGCGTGAAAATGTAATCACACGTCACTTCTCGTATAATATATTTGTCCAATGAATGTCCATTTATCATCTGCATTTCTTCTTGGTGTAGCAATTTTAATGGCCAGTAGTGTATTATTTTAAACAAGAGTTCATTTAATGTGTGTTCATATACGGCTGTCCACCACTTGTGCCCGTTGAGTCCTTCTCGACAGTTCCTGGTTCCCCCAGCAGCTTCTTGGGACGTCTGGCCACAGCCATACAGCCAGGGCGCGCAACATGCGCCGCTTCGGTGGCAACGAGGAATGTAGCGCCGCCGCTTCCCGCTGCGCGTTCTTCACTTTCTGCGCGCATCCTGCGCCAATTAGAAGCTGGCGGAACGCGTCTCGGCAGCCACCGCTACCGGTGGTCGTTGCAGCTGGAGGCTCGTCGCTCCTCTGCGTACTTCTGGTACGTATCCCAGCTGACGTCAAAGCCTGCAGCACGTTGTGTGTTACCAAGGGGATGACACTTTACAAGCAACAGGTTAGTTCTGATTTTTAGGCAGCAAAGTATCTGATGATGGCAGAAGTAAAGAGGATATAAAATGCAGAATGGCAGTTATAGGAAAACCTCTTATGAAAAAATTAAATAAGGTAACAATACTACAAATTTAAGTCTTAGGGTATCTTTTGTGGAAGTATTAGTCTGGAATGTAACATATCACAGGACTGAAACGTACACGATAAACAGTACAAAGAAGAAGATAATATACGAGGGTAAGTCAATTATTATCCGCAATTTAGTTTTATTTTTGTTTATTTTGGTAGTACTGTCGTTTTACGTTGATGACGCATGCTTTGTTTATTGCCATTATGTCTCTGCAATGTTCAAGCTGCTAGGTTAGTTTCATTATCGCTGCCGTGCTGTTAATCATGGCTGCTCCGCTGCCTATCTGCACCAAAAAAGAGCAACGTTCAGTGATCCGTTTTTTGTGGTCGGAAGGCGTGTCAGGGGCCGAAATTCATCGAAGACTTTCGGTACAGTACGGGAAAAGTATTTTGCCACAACGGAGTGCCTGCGAATGGACTGAAAAATTTCGAAATGGTCGCACAAGTGTTACACACGATGAAGGAGCCGGACGACCGTTTACCGCCAGAAATGAAGAAACCATTGAGCGCTCTCGTGAAATGATTCTCTTAGATGATTAACTATTGACGAAGTGGCACATCATTTGCAAATTAGTCACGGTTCTGCCTACGAAATCATCCACAGCAGACATGGGTTTCATAAAGTTTGTGCAAGATGGGTCCCAAAACAACTCACACAGTTACATAAACAAACGCGCTTGGACATCTGCAAAAAACATTTGGATCGCTATGGTAACGAAGGGGAAAACTTCTTAGACAGGGTCACTACTGGTTACGAAACATGCATCCATCACTACGAGCCGGAGAGTAAACGGCAGAGTATGGAATGGAAGCATCGAAATTCGCAGTGCAAGAAAAAGTTCAAGACCCAACCGTCCGCAGGAAAACTGATGCTTACGGTTTTTTGGGACGCACAGTGTCCAGTACTGGAACATTATGGCGAAAGGGGCACAACAATAAACAGTATACGTTACAGTGAGATGCTTACTGCCAGGCGAAAGCCTGCAATTCGAAGCAAACGCCGAGGATTGCTGTCAAAAGGTGTTGTGTTGTTGCACGACAATGCCGGTCCGCCTACTACTGCCCACACTGCTGAAACGCTCCAGAAACTCAAATTTGAAGAACTGGATCATGCTCCAGATAGTTCCTTGTGTGGTCCACTTAAACAGGCATTAAGGGGCCGTCGATTTGCGTCGGACGAAGCAGTGAAAGAAGCGGTGCATTCCTGGCTCGCAGCTCAACCGAGAACCTTCTTTGTTGAGGGCATCAGGAAGTTTGTACAACGATGGACCAAGTGCGTTGAAACGCAAGGAGACTATGTCGAAAAATGATGTTCTTGTAAGATCCCTATTTGATTACAATAAAATTTTATAACTACTTTGCAGATAATAATTGACTTACCCTCGTAAAGAGTGTTGAAATGAAATGGTACGAAACGTCGTAACAACCAAATCGGTAAAAATTTGCATATGCCGCTTTGAGAAAATGTAGTTAGACATCTAAGGTCTGGAAGCAAGTCCATCAAGTGAAAACGGCCTGGGATGCCCAAGAAGTCGTTCTGCTACAAGCGCATCCACACGTCTCCGAGGTCACACATAGTGTAATGGATAATTTCAAGAGCGAACAGCTTGAGCATCCGCCCTACAGTAGCGATATACCACCCTGCGACTTCCATCCACTAAAAAGACATCTGAAAGCGAAGCGCTTCACCTCTGACGGCGAACTGAGAGACCCAAAGGAGAACTCGTTTCTGCCATAGCTACAGGATATCCGAGAACAGGGAATCCCTCAGCTCGTGAAACAGTGAGATAGTTGTGTTGACGTCTCTGGTGATTACTTTTGAATAAAGACTTCCATTATACCCACAGTGTTGTTTCGTATCTTTTATTTTGAACATAACTTTTCTTTGAATACCTCGCATAGCAGATTTTGGTAATTGGTGCTGGAGAATAATGCTGAAAATTAGGTGAATGTATTGGCTAATGAATGAAGTGTTCATTAAATTCTTTATTCTTGTGGCCGTGGCGTTCGTAGTTTTGTAGGACTAAAGATATTTCAAATCCGTCTTTGCAACTAATAAAAATGCGTATTTATTTTACTGAACGTTTTTCAATTTATTCATTTCGAACAGTCTCGGTGATTTCATTACGCTAATTAGACGAAAATGCGATCACTGACATAGGTGCAAATTCATAAAATACAGCGGGTACAGTAAAATAAAATTATATTTTTAGTAGTTGCAAATATGGAATTCAAATACCTTAAGTAATGAGGACGAATTGAATCTAATCGGGAAGAAATGAAATTTCTGGCACAAGATTAACAGATTGAACAGGTTGGTAGAACTAGTTTGTGTTTGTGGAGGAGGGGGGGGGGGGGGAGAAGTAAAAATTATACATGTAAACTGAGGCTTCTCTACGGTAGTAAGGTTCAACTGTATGCGGTGTGCAGTTGTTATGCAGAGATGAAGAGGCTTGCGCAGGAAAGATTACCGTGGAGAGCTTGTGAATTGACCGCTGACCCGGGAAGACGGAAGGAAGATAATGGAAGTAAAGAATAAATATTGCAGTTACTTTCGCCTCCACAGGGGTCAACCACTTAATTTTCTAAAGAATATTACTCACAAAGAAAGCTGATACTGATCATTGTAGTTTACCTCAGACTCACAGCAGAAGGATTAGCTAAGTTAAAGACGTGCACTGTCGTAATCTTGAAAAGTATATGCATAAAGCGATCGGCCAATCGCCTTATGCTGTATGGTCAATTGAATGTCGGGTTTCGTTTCTGAGAGAGTGCAGGTTCATTGGTGCACAGTAAAAGAAAATTATCTAATGATTTAGCTTTTGATATTACGTCAATGGCGGACAAATCCCAAATTCTGATGTTTTCATTTCCTTTCACGTAATAGCTATAAATGACAAACCGATAATTACATGCACTATGTGATCAAAAGTATCCGGACACCTGGATAAAATGATTTACAAGTTCGTGCGACCTCCATCGGTAATGCTGGAATTCAGTATAGTGTTGGCCCACCCTTAGCCTTGATGACAGCTTCCACTCTCGCAGGCATACGTTCAATCAGGTTCTGGAAGGTTTCTTGGGGAATGGCAGTCCATTCTTCACGGAGTGCTGCACTGAGGAGAGGTATCGATGTCGGTCGGTGAGGCCTGGCACGAAGTCGGCGTTCCAAAAAATCCCAAACGTGTTCTGTAGGATTCAGGTCAGGACTCTGTGCAGGCCAGTCCATTACAGGGATGTTATTGTCGTGTAACCACCCCGCCACAGGCCGTGCATTATGAACAGGTGCTCGATCGTGTCGAAAGATGCAGTCACCATCCCCGAATTACTCTTCAACAGTGGCAAGCAAGAAGATGCTTAAAACATCAATGTAGGCCTGTACTGTGATAGTGCCACGCAGAACAGGAAGGAGTACAAGTCCCCTCCATGAAAAACACGACCACACCATAACACCACCGCCTCCGAATTTCGCTGTTGGAACTCGTACTACACACACTCACAGATGACTTTCACTGGGCATTCGCCATACCCACACCCTGTTATCGGATCGCCACATTGTGTACCGTGATTAGTCAATCCACACAACGTTTTTCCACTGTTCAATATTACTAGCGGGCTCTTTGGTCGTCTTTCTCATGACATACATTTTGAACTTTACATATGAAAGGCAGAAAAAGAAAACAAGCTGCGTCGTCCAGTCTTCGGACTGGAGATCACAGCAACAAAAACATATCCTCATCCACTTGTCTTAATCATTTTATCTAATTTTGTTTGTTGATGTTGAAACCCCATAATTTAGATCAAACCATTGCGTGCTACAAATAATTTATTTATTACTTTTGTTAATGGAAATAATTTTCAATTTCAAGTGCTTACTTTTGAATTTGATTATATCATCTATATTGTGATATTTGCTGTACGCGAGCTGTTATATCATTCTGGTAACTTGACTGCAACCAATACATAATGAAGAAGACATGAAACTTCTGAAATCATAAATACATAGGACATATACTCTTCATCGAACACAGAGCCGCAAAAAAGTCGTGTTGTGCTTCTATTCCTACGAGTTCGTATCTGCAAGAATGCTGTGTTTTACAGAGGCGGAGAATGGCTAATTGTTAATAAAATGGAGGTTTCTGTGTGGTATCTACAGATATAGCCTTTGATTTAAAGATAAGCTTTTTAATGGTTTAAATATTAAAAACATCTTGTAGCTGCTTTCTTGGCTTCTCTGTTTCGTGAACTGTCAAGTAAATGATGGATTCTGAAAGGCAAATGGCAGCCTTACGAAACTACGTGAATAAAGGCGTCCTGAGCGACTTTCCGCACCTTTAAGGCTGCAGTCACTGGTCATTATCCTTAGCCTGATAAGGAGGCTTGACTTGGCTTTTGGAGAGCTGTCCCCAGCTACTTGATATGGTTCTTGGTAGTCGCAAACTGCTGGATGATGTGAGAAGAGGGTTCGATAATGGCCTCCTGACTTCCTGAGGCATTTGGCTAGAGGAGGACGACTCGCGTCCGTAGTCTCACTCTGCTAACCCTACAAACCACAGTCGCTTTTTGGCCTAGTCAGATAACCTCCCCTGTAGTGTTCTCTCCCTGATATCTTCTTCACTTCCTTCAAGTATCTGAAGATCCTTTCCCACCTGGTCTCTCCATCTTATTTTCGGTGTGCCAAACATCTTCGTCCTTCAGATTTCTTCTCTGATTCTTTAATCAGTCTTGATCCCTCCTCCCTGCTATAAGTGATGGTCTCAGCAATCTTCATTAATATTTCAGTATATCCTGACTCATGCCCAGTCTATCTGAAGTCGAACTAAGCAGTTTCCACTTAAGAAACAGAGCGCAAACTATAAACTGGAGGACTGTATGAACGACACAGTGCTCCCCAATCACACAGTAACCCAAATCATCTTGGAAAATGAACACACAAATTAACTGTACCCAAAATCCCTGCAATAATAACTGGGGAGCATCAGTAGAAACGCTTCGAAGTTCTCAGTGTAGTGTTTTCTACTGTTGAATATTGGGCTCCGATGTGGTTGAACAGCCCTCGCTTATGTTATATAGACACTCAGCTCAATAGAGCCTTGGGAATAACCTCTGGGTGCATAAGAACTACTCCACTGATGGCTTCCAACAGTCAGTCACATAGCGTCTCCTTTGTTAAGAAGACAAGGACCTCTACTGAAAGAATAATCGAAAACAATGAATAATCTTGATCTTCCCATCCATAAAATTATTTCCGGGTTTAGAACAAAAAGACTTCGTTCCAGAAATCCATCCCTACGACTGGCCCAACAATTTGCTGATGGCGACTTTACAACTGAAACATCTTGGACAGAATGACCTCCTGCACGCCAACCAGTGTGGATTCCGAAATCATCTATCATGTGACACCCAACTCCCATTTTTCCAGCATGACATACTGAAAGCGTTTGATCAAGGTACACAGGTAGTTGAAGTATTCCTTGATTTCTCAAAAGGATGTGACTCTGTACCACGCCTACGCTTATTATCAGGAGAGTTATCAACAGATATAGAAGGAACTTAGAGTGTGCCCCACGGAAGTCTGTTGGGACCCTCGCTATTCGTCTTGTATATTAATGACCTTGCAGACAATATTAGTACGAGGACGTGCAGAAAAGTAATGCCTCCGAATTTTGTATGTGAAAACTTTCAAAATTTTTTAAATAAAGCAAAAATTATTAATATTCTACCTGTTTATTCCTCATGTCAGTATATACATTTCTGAACATAGTCACTCCCAACGAGATACGAGTTTGTTAATACCGCCATTGCAGAATGTTTCATTTTGCTCGCATCGCTTCATCACTATCGAAGTGATCGAAGGTCTTCTTTCAGTTTTGGAAAAGGATGAAATCAGAAGGTGCCAAGTCGGAACTGTATGGAGGTGAATCCATGCCGTCGGATTGTTACAGATATTGCGGCGTACGTGCGTCTCCTGGCACTGTCATGCTAAAGGAGACGGTACTACATGTGTGGACGAAGTCTTCGAATTCGAAAGCCGAATACAGCAGGCTGTTTCTCACGCACCGACATAGTTACGTTCGACATCGCCATGTTACACGCTACAGTTCGGAGCCTTGTAGCGGGAGAGGGCTGCAAATATGTAGACATGAAGAATAAAGATGTAGAATGTTTAAATATTTATGTAATATGGAAACGACTGAGTTTTCACATAAAAAATTCGAAGGCATTACTTTTCAGCACGCCCTCGTAATAGCCTCAGACTTTTTCCGGGTGATGTAGTTATCTATAATGAAGTACTGTGTGAAAGAAGCTGCATAAATATTCAGTCAGATCTTGATAAGATTTCAAAGTGGTACAAAGATTTGCAACTTGCTTCAAATGTGCAGAAATTTAAGATTGTGCACTTCACAAAACGAAGAAGACGTAGTAGCCTATGAATATAATGTCAGTGAGTCACAGATGGGAAAGGTCAACTCATACAAATACCTGGGTATAACACTTTGTAGGGACATGAAATGGAATGATCACATAGACTCATTTGTGGATAAAGCAGATAGCAGAATTCGGTTTACTCGTAGAATACTGGGGAAATGCAATCAGCATACAAACCACTCGTGCGGCCTGTCCTAGAATATTGCTGAGCTGTATAAGCTGTATGAGACCTGTACCAAATAGGAATAACAGAGGTATTGAACGTATACAGAGAAGGGCAGCCCGAATGGTCACAGGTTTGTTCGATCCGTGGGTGAGCATCACACAGAAAATGAACCTGAAGACTCCTGAAGATAGATGTAAGCTATCCCGAGAAAGAATAGTTACAAAGGTTCAAGATGCCGCTTTAAATGATGACTCCAGGAATGTATTACAGCCCCTTACGTATCGCTTCCGCAGGGATCGTGGGGACAAGATTACATTAATTACGGCACGCACGGAAGTTTTTAAACTATCATTCTCCCCGTGCTCCATACGTGAATGGAACGGAAAAACACCTAATACTTAGTACAGTGGGGCGTTCTCTCTGTCATGCATTTCACTGTGGTTTGCAGAGTATATATGTAGAGATAGATTGACAACAAAAGTCATGAAACCTAGACTATGGATGTTGCATCTGAAGTACGACGTTTTATTGCGCCTCTATACAGATCCAAGGGCTTTGAGCTCCCACGGCTTGAGTGGAGGAACATGAATCGCTGCCGAACAGGATGCGAAGTGTTTGCATGCAACTGGCACAAATGGGGCAAGCACTCCAACCCATGTTGAGATTGCGGAGCACTGAAAGAGACCATCCGGCGTATTGTCGAGGAGTGTAAATTGAGAGAGAAACTGCGTGATCCAGGCCACAGTTTCATGACTACACCATTAAACCTTGACTGTGTAAGGAGACTGGACACCAAAAACTAAAAATAACTCTGAGCACTATGGGACTTAACATCTCAGGTCATCAGTCCCCTGGAACTTATAACTACTTAAACCTAACTAACCTACGGACATCACACACATCCATGCCCGAGGCAGGGTTCGAACCTGCGACCGTAGCGGTCGCGCGGTTCCAGACTGAAGCGCCTAGAACCGCTCGGCCACCAACGGCCAGCACACCAGCAACTGTTTCTTAGTTTAAGGTATCATTTCAATGTATGTCTTTTTTGTATTTCTGATTGTATTTTATCTGTAGTGCTGTTAGCTAGATAAGACGAAGGACTGAGAGTACAAGTGGTACAAGTGACACGAGAAAATGATTTGGTAAGCTACAGTGTGGATCTATTCTGAGAAAAAGCAGTACAAACGATTTACTACATATAGCTGCACTCTTTGATGATAAATTTTAAGTCCCAAGCCAATGCCTGAACTACATTTAGAATACAACTGGTTCCGGTTAACTGGAGGTCCGAAGGAGAATTGCTGCTGTCTTCAATGACGTTTCAAGTGCGTATTTTTTTTTTTTTTAAATACAGCAATAGCCTAATTTGTTTGCTTATAAGGGCACTTACAGTAATATTTAAGGCACGTTTAAATAGGCCATATTTTGAAATACTGGGTGTATATCTTGAGGCAAAGTCAGCATTCTCAAATATGTATCTGTTGTCCCGGGATGTAAGCAGTAAATATTGTCAGCAGAAAGTCTTCAGTAGTGGAACTGAAAACACAAAACTTTCTTTCAATCGAGGCCATGGATGCCACAGCAAAAGAAAAAGTTACTGACAACACAGAAGGAAGTAAAACACAATGGAAGTTTATCAGGTGGATGCGAATCAGCGGAGAAAATCCTCTAATAATGCAGTTCAGGTATTCGCGAAACCATGAATTTATAGAAGCGGATTTTAGGAGGCTCATAAATAGTCTACCATCAATACCTCTTCTGCAGCCTTTGCATCAATATGAGTTTGAAATAAAATTTGAAAAGTGGAAAATTTTTCAAGAAGTAAGGAACAACATCCTTCCACTTTATCATGAACAGTTACTTTTGGTGTGAGAAGAGGGAGTGGACAAAGAAGACGAGGTTGTCAAAGTAGGGGACGAGGAAACTGAAAAACGCTCTACATAATGGTACAGCGTCACGAGTGTTGCATAAGAAGGGCGTTCTTCTAGAGGTATCACAAAAGGAAATTACTATGAATCTACAGGCATCGACTGTGAGGGGATTATAGAAAGTGACTAAGAATGGAACCACACAAATATATTTTCGTTTTGGCATTATAATTTTATTTGCTATTGGCCTATTGTTTTGAAGCGTATGGTATCATTTTCACATTAGTTCCTCGTTATCCTCGATTTTGGCTGGCTCTGAGCACTATGGGACTCAACTGCTGCGGTCATTAGTCCCCTAGAACTTAGAACTAGTTAAACCTAACTAACCTAAGGACATCACAAACATCCATGCCCGAGGCAGGATTCGAACCTGCGACCGTAGCGGTCTTGCGGTTCCAGACTGCAGCGCCTTTAACCGCACGGCCACTCTGGCCGGCTCCTCGATTTTCAATAAATATGAATTGTAATATGAATGTCATTTGCGTCACACCAAAAAATCTTCAAAATATAGCATAGCAAATAAAATATTTTTGCACCTGTACCTGTTTTACGCTAATAAATTTTAATACGCAAGGAGTGTACGTTATTTTAATATATTATAAAAAGTAATTCGAAGACATTACAATGTCTAGTCAAGCATACAACTGTTGTACACAGACTAACCATCAGGGGAAAATATCAGAGATGTTTCGATAGCACCGGCCGGAGTGGCCGTGCGGTTCTAGGCGCTACAGTCTGGAACCGAGCGTCCGCTACGGTCGCAGGTTCGAATCATGCCTCGGGAATGGAAGTGTGCGATGTCCTTAGGTTAGTTAGGTTTAATTAGTTCTAAGTTCTAGGCGACTGGTGACCTCAGAAGTTAAGTCGCGTAGTGCTCAGAGCCATTTGAACCATTTGTTTCGATAGCAACTCACGTAATTTATAAATAGTTATTGAACTTTGGTAGTCATTTACTCAGTTTGCTTCAGTTAAAACTTGTACCACTTTTACTAACAGCCCCTTAAATATTAAATCATCTAAGATGCCCACATGTCTTCTACAACAACTCACTCAAAATATTATCATATAATGGCCGACAGTGAAGCAGGGAACAGTAATTACTGAAAATCTATTTATTGTGTCGCATCACCGTGCGATTGTTAACGACCTAGAACTCCCTTCTTGCATTGTGACAGGCTTCTTTGAAACTTGTTAGTTCAGAAGCAATGGACAAGCAGTTTCCTCTCCGCCCTAAAATACCTTGTGCCTTATCTGATACAAGAGAAAATAAACTGAAATTGCAAATCCGTGAGCTTACCAATAATATTTCATTGCCGTAGAAGGATTGTGTGGCGGTGTAGCTCTTTCGCTACTGGTGACTCTCTGGAACGAGGCAGCTCATGGTCATTACGGAGGAAATCAGTTCGTTCCATAGTGAAATTAAAAGTATATCTACAGGCTAGTTTGGTGACTCCTTCTGCCGTAAAAAAATGATCAAATAATATACTCACACAGGAATCACACTTTGGCTAAATACTATATTAGAATACAATGAGTAGAAGCCATGCTAATAGTGTCTGTTTAGAAAAGTGTACATCTGCGATCGCCTTAACAATGGCGAACAACAAGGTTTCGTTTGTGAGTTTCGAACGTCAGCTAGTGATAAGGAGCCACAAATCAGGTATGACATTACGCTTTCTCTGCGTGTTTCGTTAGATGGATTGTAAAGAGAAATATTTGAAAAGCTGTGCGTGTTTCTGGGCACCTATAGAGAAACATGTTCTAGAAGTTTGGGTTGGACAGCAGTTTGATGTGAAACTCCGCGGCTCGCCCAAGAGTGCTGCAGGACAGCCCGGTCGCTGACCTGCCGATTGTGAATTGGGCTGTGAATTCCGCAAGTCACTGTCGAACGCTCCATCAGTCTGGGCGCTTCTTCTGATGATCCTGTTCTTACCGCGGACTCCGCCTCTTCCGTGATAATTAACGGTTTTCGCCCAGCGTCGGCATCCACGGACTCGGAAGACCCATGGCTGGAATGACAGAAACAGCGCCTCCTCGGTTGACGAGTCAGCTGCCTCAATGAAGTGGGTAGCCTGGCGCAACTCTGCCTCCCAGATACGCTCGCTCATTCAGTCACGACACCGCTCCGCTCTGACAGCGACGTAACGACAGACGGGGACTTAACGCAACCTTGCAAGCAAATTGTAAACTTGCACCCTCTTTTATTTTTCTCTGGCAGAAAAGGTGTAGTGCAAACTTCAGGACATTAATTTGCTTAGGTATTAGGACAATACAGCCAACAGGGGAAGATCCTCATTTTACTAAGAGACGTGGCTTAGTGGTTATCACACTGGAGTCGCGTTCAGGAGGATGGAAGTTCGAATCAGACTCCGACCATTCAGATTTAGGTTTTCTGTGATTTCACTAAATCGTTCCATGCAAATATCGGGATGGTTCCTCTTGAAAGAGTACTACCGTTTTCCCTCCGCATCCTTGCAGCATTCCGAGCTTGCATTCCGTCTCTAATGGCCTCAAAGTCGAAGGGACGATAAACACTAATCTTACTTTCTTACTTGCTGATTTTATAAATTAAAAATTCATTTCAGCTCAGTGTTTACTACATTAACCTAGCGAACAGCAACATTTTTGAAATTACAAGTGGCATTGTCCTTTCTGACAATGAACTTTAATTGCTTGGACGTGACAGGCCTCTTCATTACTGCTAGCACGTGAGAATAAGATGATTTATTGAAAGAACAAGAAATTTATGATCAGCATGAATGCGATATAATGCTTTTCGAGCAATTATTAGTTACGTTTTACTTGGTTTCCTCAGGTAGTTTCCTTAACGCGAGCATGACGTGGCATTGACCAATGGGTAGACGTAGCCAAGTGTCCGAGAAAAAATTAAAAGTTAATCTACGGTTTATTTGATAAAATGTGAAAATATTGAAACACGTCTGTATTGTTTCCCTCTGTCTGTCACTCTGGAACTGGTGGGTTGATTTTAACCTGATTTGCGTAATGAATTCTGCGCGTGAAATGTAAAGCACAGATTGGCTTACTCAAGTCATCAAACGTTTTCTGTCACCTTTTAAGTTGGAGATAAACTGTCAGGAAGTAGCACTATCGGAAGGAGCACTACTAGGGAGAGAAGCAAATGACTAATGAGAAAGCCCTCATCCTGCTCCTGAGGCGGACTGGCTGGAACACCTGTATTTTAAAATAATTTGGGGAGTTACAAGCAGCTCTAAAAATTGAAAATTGAGTTTAGGAGGCAAATCATGTCGTTTCATAATTCTACGAGAGTGAGTCCAATGAAAACCTTAAATATTTTTTTAAATCTTATTTATTGTACAGATGTGGTACAAAACTGTATGACTTTTCAATATAATCTCCCCCACGCTCAATACTAGACCTCCAGCGCTTACAGAGTGCATAGATTCCTTTGGAAAAAAATTCTTTTGGTTGTCCGCGCAACCACTCATCACCGTGTGGCGTACCTCTTCATCAGAACGGAACTTCTTTCCTCCCATTGCGTCTTTGAATGGGCCAAACATATGGAAATCACTTGGGGCAAGGTCTGGTGAATATGGTGGATGAGGAAGACACTCAAAATGCAGGTCTGTGATTGTTGCAACTGTTGTACGGGCAGTTTGGGGCCTTGTGTTGTCATGTTGCAAAAGGATACCACAGCAATCCACGTCGCTTTGATTTGATTGCAGGCCGCAGATGATTTTTTAGGAGATCTGTGTATGATGCACTGGCAACAGTGGTCCCTCTGGGCATGTAATGCTCCAAAATGACTCCTTTTTCGTCCTAAGAGAGATTCATCACAACCTTCCCTGCTGATGATTCTGTTCGAAACTTCTTTGGTTTTGGTGATGAGGAATGGCGCCATTCCTTGCTCGCTCTCTTCGTTTCCGGTTGGTGGAAGTGAACCCAGGTTTCGTCCCCAGTAACGATTCTTGCAAGGAAGCCATCATCTTCTCGTTCAAAGCGCCGAAGAAGTTCTTCACAAGCATCAACACGTCGTTCTCTCATTTCAGGAGTCAGCTGCCATGGCACTCGTCTTGCAGACACTTCGTGACACTGGAGCACATCATGCACAATGTGGTGTGCTGACCCATGACTAATCTGTAAACATGCTGTAATGTCATTCAGTGTCACTCGGCGGTTTTCCTTCACTATGACTTCAACTGTTGCAATGTTCTGTGGAGTCACAACTCGTTGTGCCTGACCTGGACGAGGAGCATCTTCCACTGAAGTCACACCATTTGCGAACTTCCTACTCCAGTCTTAGACTTGCTGCTGTGACAAACATGCGTCACCGTACTGAACCTTCATTCGTCGATGAATTTCAATAGATTTCACACCTTCACTACGCAAAAACCGAATAAGAGAACGCCGTTATTCCCTGGCGCAAGTCGCAAGTGGGGCGGCCATCTTTATACTGATACTGCGACGGTATATGTGCATCTGCACTATGCTGCCACCTACAGGCCATTCTGCACGCTGTTTGTAGCACGCTTACCAACTTACAGGATAACGGCGCGAAATTTCGATTTGTTATTACAAATTTAAGGTTTTCATTTGACTCACCCTCGTAGTAGGGAGTATGTGATACTTAAGATCAATAGAACTATTCTGCCAGTACAGAATGCTTAAAAGAATTCGTACGTGCTCTGTGCGCGGGCTGTACTTCCGGTAAGTCATTTTTGTTTTTATAAGCCGGGGATGCGGTGCAGTGCGTGCTCGCCTTACATCAGCAATAAAATGTTTCAGTACCCAGCCATGCATGCATCACATCTCCAACTACGGGCCAAGGGTGAAATTTGAGTCGAATTAGATAGGGACTTAATGGAAAAATTTACATTTCAAATACATTTATACTAGTTACGAAGATACTTCACAATAACCTCAGTGGTACCTCCTAACCACACATTCGCAATTGTATCGTAAAAGGCTGATTAGCAGACTGATGTTCACTGGAAAGTTTTTGGTTCCGTTATCGTATACTTTCACATGTGTCAGTTTTCGCTATAACTTTGATGCTCCTGTACTGTACATCGTTCACCTTCGTTCACGAAAATTACACTCTTTCGGCGGAAAAACAGTTGGTGCCTTGGCGCCATTGACCGTATCACTGCACAAAACCAGTCTTTTTCTGTTTTCGTGCTCAAGTGCCGATGTCCCACATGACACAATTTTGGGTGCAGCGAATGTGTTATCGGCATCTACTACAGCTGTATAAGTCGAGTTCCCACTCAGCTATAAAGTCTAGATGCTAGCACTAGATCCCAGTATAGTGCAGGATTTCACAAGGGACGATCGCCCATTCCTCAAAACGACGTATGGTCTCCCATTCGAATGTTGGAGCCCCGTTATTCTTACACTGCATAATTACGTCGATAACAGCTGACTTGGATGTATGCAGGAAGGAGCTAATCATTCTTACAGGCTTATTACGACTGACATGCGTTGTCCGTCTGTTAAGCCTTCCACATATATCTTCTACATCTACATCTTAACTCCGCAAGCCAAATACGTTGTGTGGTGGAGGGTATTTTGTGTATCAGTTCCAGTCGCATGTGGTTCGCCGGATGAACGATTGCTGGTAAGACTCCGTGAGAGCTCGAATCTCTCAAATTTTATGCAACTACGAACTCTTCGAGTGGGAAGAATTAGTATGAGATCAGAGATACGTTTCTTACGTGCAGGAGGCTGTTATACACTCCTGGAAATGGAAAAAAGAACACATTGACACCGGTGTGTCAGACCCACCATACTTGCTCCGGACACTGCGAGAGGGCTATACAAGCAATGATCACACGCACGGCACAGCAGACACACCAGGAACCGCGGTGTTGGCCGTCGAATGGTGCTAGCTGCGCAGCATTTGTGCACCGCCGCCGTCAGTGTCAGCCAGTTTGCCGTGGCATACGGAGCTCCATCGCAGTCTTTAACACTGGTAGCATGCCGCGACAGCGTGGACGTGAACCGTATGTGCAGTTGACGGACTTTGAGCGAGGGCGTATAGCGGGCATGCGGGAGGCCGGGTGGACGTACCGCCGAATTGCTCAACACGTGGGGCGTGAGGTCTCCACAGTACATCGATGTTGTCGCCAGTGGTCGGCGGAAGGTGCACGTGCCCGTCGACCTGGGACCGGACCGCAGCGACGCACGGATGCACGCCAAGACCGTAGGATCCTACGCAGTGCCGTAGGGGACCGCACCGCCACTTCCCAGCAAATTAGGGACACTGTTGCTCCTGGGCTATCGGCGAGGACCATTCGCAACCGTCTCCATGAAGCTGGGCTACGGTCCCGCACACCGTTAGGCCGTCTTCCGCTCACGCCCCAACATCGTGCAGCCCACCTCCAGTGGTGTCGTGACAGGCGTGAATGGAGGGACGAATGGAGACGTGTCGTCTTCAGCGATGAGAGTCGCTTCTGCCTTGGTGCCAATGATGGTCGTATGCGTGTTTGGCGCCGTGCAGGTTAGCGCCACAATCAGGACTGCATACGACCGAGGCACACAGGGCCAACACCCGGCATCATGGTGTGGGGAGCGATCTCCTACACTGGCCGTACACCACTGGTGATCGTCGAGAGGACACTGAATAGTGCACGGTACATCCAAACCGTCATCGAACCCATCGTTCTACCATTCCTAAACCGGCAAGGGAACTTGCTGTTCCAACAGGACAATGCACGTCCGCATGTATCCCGTGCCACCCAACGTGCTCTAGAAGGTGTAAGTCAACTACCCTGGCCAGCAAGATCTCCGGATCTGTCCCCCATTGAGCATGTTTGGGACTGGATGAAGCGTCGTCTCACGCGGTCTGCACGTCCAGCACGAACGCTGGTCCAACTGAGGCGCCAGGTGGAAATGGCATGGCAAGCCGTTCCACAGGACTACATCCAGCATCTCTACGATCGTCTCCATGGGAGAATAGCAGCTTGCATTGCTGTGAAAGGTGGATATACACTGTACTAGTGCCGACATTGTGCATGCTCTGTTGCCTGTGTCTATGTGCCTGTGGTTCTGTCAGTGTGATCATGTGATGTATCTGACCCCAGGAATGTGTCAATAAAGTTTCCCCTTCCTGGGACAATGAATTCACGGTGTTCTTATTTCAATTTCCAGGAGTGTAGAATGGGCGGCTAAGGACACGTTGCTATCTTTTAGTCTAGCGTGCGAGGGTACTCACGGGCAGCCTCATGTTAGATTGTAGAGCTAAGAAATAGATAGATGTAGGTGGTGGCCGAAGAAACGAATTTGGCGAGGTCTGTTAAAGAGAAAATAATTCGTGTTTTTCCTGAAAAAAAAAAAGTATTTTGCATGACTGACGCTCGTATTTCACAACTATTATCAGGAGATGTCTGTTTTCAGCGATTGGAGGACGTTGTAAGGAACCAGTGGAAGGTGATATGAGGACTATTGGCGACGATTCAGGTAGATACGTGCCTAACGTCAATGGCGTAGGCGGTTAATTAACCTGGGAAGTGGCTGGCTGGTGATCCATATATCAACGTTTTCACAAGCAGAGTAATGTAGGAAGTTGGTTCTAATTTCGGCGTGTATTTCCTTTACCGACCACTGCGTAATTACGTGGCGTAGCACATTGCCTGAGTCACGTGAACGATGGCGACTGGGGTTCATACGCGACTGCGCCCAAACAGAAAGCGAAAAAACAGTTGATAGTCACGTGCCACTTTCAGGAAAGTTTTTAGAAAACGTAGTGTAGTGTAAAAAACAAAAATTAAGAAAACAAAAGTAAACAGTCTAGTGGAGAGACGACAGAATTTTCGAGCAAGCTTGAGAAGATCTTGGACAACGACGTCGATAGAGGTGAGACGGGACTTGTTTGGTACGTCAAGGAACTTGTACAGATGTCACTTAAACCAGGAACTTCGAAAAGTAATCAATTTAGGACTGCAGGTAGTCATATTTGATTTGTAGTTACAGTGGCAGCTCGAAGCTGCAATTAGAAATAACTGTATTATCCACTTGCCTCTGTTGATGTTATTCCTTCGCGTTACATATTTTTAAAGTTTTTAAAGTTTTCGTAGCAGTGGATAGCACAAAAAAGGCGGGTATGCGGATTTTCTCCTGTGCTCTCCACCCAGTGTATCGAAGAAGCAATGAAATAAAAAAGAGGTTCAGAAATGGAATTTAAATTTAGTTTGAAAAGATGTAACTGACAAATTCGATGGAGTAAAAATGATATCAATTTGATGCTTTAACAGTTAGAACAATTGTCTACTTTTTTTCGTATACGTACCTTTTGTGAAAGAGGAGAAGAATTCCAGGACACTTTGAAAAGAATAAACAGCCTACTGAGCAAAGAACATGGACTGACAATAATCCAAAAAGTACTATACTATTGAGTAGCATCATACACTAAATTTATGTTAAGACTGGGAACCATGTAATAGATGAATTTATGCTACCTTAAAAGCAGAATGAGTCATGACAGACGAAACAGGAAGGATGTAAGAAGCAGACTAGTGCAGCCAACACGAACAATCCTCGCCAAAATAAGTCTATCAGTTCCTAGTCTGGTTTTCACCAGTTTGTAGTCTAGTGGTTAACGTCTCTGCTTCTAGATAGCAAAGCCCCAGGTTCGATTCCCGGCAGGGTCTGGGATTTTCTTCGTTCGAGACGGGGTTTTTGTTTTGTCCTCATCATTCGTCTCAACATCACCGGACACGGAAGTCGACGAAGTGACGTCGACTATAAAGACATGCATCCCATGGCTAAACAGTCCCGGATGGGGTCTCCTGACCAATAATGCTATACATCTGTACATCGTTTCATAGGCCTTGAGAGCTACTGAGAAAGCACGTGTTCAACATAGGATTCGTGGAACTAAAACACGAACTTTGGAAAACCGGAAAAGAAGATAATCAAGAGGTTGTGATGTGGAGTTACTGAAAATTAAATGGACTGCTAAGGTAAACAACGAGTAGACGCCCCACAGAATCAGAGGAACCGATTACGTGGAAAATACCAACTAACGGAATTGAGTGGATAATGGGACGTACTAGAAGACATCGAAGAATAACTTCCATGATACAAGAGGGAAGCGTGTAGAGGAAAAACTGGTGGCGAAGACAGTGTTTCTAATATAAAATTAAATTACAAATATTTGATTATGTTGGTTCTACGTGCCACTTCGGAAAATGTTTGGTTGACGCTAAACAAGTTCGTGTAATTTCCAAATCGTGACGGAATATATTCTCATAATAGGTCCGCCCCTTCCCATCTCTATCAGGAAGGCTGCATTGCGCTGTAGTGCCTTATACTCTTGGACGTCAAAACTCTAGTAGTGATTTGTGTTCAGAATGCACCCCTGCCGGCCGGTGTGGCCGAGCGGTTCTAGGCGCTTCAGTCTGGAACCGCGCGACCGCTACGGTCGCAGGTTCGGATCCTGCCTCGGGCATGGATGTGTGTGATGTCCTTAGGTTAGCTGGGCTTAAGTAGTTCTAAGTTCTAGGAGACTGATGACCTCAGATGTTCCAAAATGTTCAGAGCCATTTGAACGAATGCACCCCTTTAGAAAGGAGCTGGACTCAGGTACATATCAAACCTGAACAGAGTCTGAACAGGACATCACTTTGAATCTATGTTCGTTTGGAAGTTAAGTATCTTTTGATAATTTCGAGTAATTTTTCATAAATATTGTGTAAATGTGTCTGAAAAGAAATGTATATTTTGTTTATATATTGTTTAATTTCTCGTGGTTGCAAAAGACCGGAAAATCTGGCAGAAGCCAAGCTGGCGGAATATCACTTTCGATCCCAAAGAAATCTGGAAACACGTAAGGCACTTATCACGCTTACAAGGAACTCCTTGAGCGCGAGGTCGCAGAAGGCCAATCGTGTTTACGGCATTCGACGCCCCACATATTGTTCACCACGCAACCACAATATTGACTGCTAATGGCAACAGGGGAGGGACTGGAGGTATCTAATGGTGAGCACACCATGAGGCTACGGAGCATAGATGAACGGCTTAATCGACGAGTAACTCACAGTGCTAATGGCGTTGACAGAAGCAGAGCAATAGCAATGATAAACAAGGCAAACATTACATTATGCCTACAGCACCAGTTGCAGAAGTTGACATTTCTTCAGAAAGGAAACCAAGGAATTTCACAGACTGAGAAAGAGGAGTGGCAGATGAAATATCAACGATTCTGTAAGGTGAGTCAGTGGAATTGTGGTGTCATATGTACATGGCTAGTGCAATGATGACTATACGTGCTTAATAAATGAAGAAACAGGTGTCGGGTCATGCAGTTCATCATTGTTGTTGGACGGGGAGACGCAAATCCCGTCTCCAGTGAAACGCAGTGAACGACAATCGTTGTCCAACTAGTGGGTGCTAAACATAATTACGTCCATGCAAGATCATCCGCAGCATAGTAAAAAAATTATGAACAGATTTCGAATAGTGCTTAGCAATATGACCGTGTAGCGCGTAAGAAAAACTACGCATATTCAAGGGAAGGCAAGGCACAGTTGTAACAAAAACTGGTCTTTGAGAGCTTCAAGGACGCTCGGTATAATTTACAGGATGTGCATGATAATGACCTACTACGTCATGTAAATCAAATTGCGCGCGACAAAGATTCAAGAGATTTCAAGGAAGCAGTAGATCGTTGTACAACTTCATTCAGTGCTATAGAATTGGAAGACGTAACACAACGAAATTAAAAACAAATCGTCAGTTTGACAATGCACAAGAAACTGCGGAATCGGCCTGAAAATTTGAGAACGATATAAACAAATTTATCCCATCAACTTCGACCAATATCGATTTGAAGAGGTAGTACATATGAAATGAACCATAGAAATTAGAGGTACCGAGAGAGTTTATGGAGATCAACTAACATCCATATCTTAACGCAAGTTTATGGAAATCAACTAACATCAATATCTTAAGGCATTCGTATACAATTATGCTGACTGTTAACGATTCTTTCTCGTGCGCGTGATCTTGCAACCGTAGTAGAGAACATTTACCTTGTAGCAAGCAAGAGTGGGAAAATGAGCCTAAAGGAACTACAACTACGATATGAACTCTGATTTTGGCCAATAACACGTCAAAATATCTTGCTTTTGCTTGATACCTGGTCTGCGTATCCTTTAGAGCAAACTATCCCTCCTGAAAAGTGTGTATTAATGCAGTTCATATGCAGTTCATATCACCTGGAACCACTGGACAAATTCAGCCTCTGGATGTGTGTTTTTTCCGTGCCTATACAACATATTGTCGTACCATCTGCAACTACACATTAAAAGATAGTAAGTTTCCCACAATAAGCTCCACATAGACTGTTTCGCATTTGGTTGCATGCCATTACATTGCATCTACATCTACATCTACATCTACATGATTACTCTGCAATTCACATTTAAGTGCTTGGCAGAGGGTTCATCGAACCACAATCATACTATCTCCCTACCATTCCACTCCCGAACAGCGCGGGAAAAACGAACACCTAAACCTTTCTGTTCGAGCTCTGATTTCTCTTATTTTATTTTGATGATCGTTCCTACCAATGTAGGTTGGGCTCAACAAAATATTTTCGCATTCGGAAGAGAAAGTTGGTGACTGAAATTTCGTAAATAGATCTCGCCGCGACGAAAAACGTCTGTGCTTTAATGACTTCAAAAAAATGGCTCTGAGCACTATGGGACTTAACTGCTGTGGTCATCAGTCCCCTAGAACTTAGAACTACTTAAACCTAACTAACCTAGGGACAGCACACACATCCATGCCCGAGGCAGGATTCGAACCTGCAACCGTAGCGATCATGCGGTTCCAGACTGTAGCGCCTAGAACCGCACGGCCACTCCGGCCGGCCTTTAATGACTTCCATCTCAACTCGCGTATCATATCTGCCACACTCTCTCCCCTACTACGTGATAATACAAAACGAGCTGCCCTTTTTTGCACCCTTTCGATGTCCTCCGTCAATCCCACCTGGTAAGGATCCTACACCGCGCAGCAATATCCTAACAGAGGACGAACGAGTTGGCGTCAGCTCAAAAGGACTTGCAATACGGCGGCCGAACTTCCCCGCATGGGGCCTCCTGGCCAACAATGCCATACGACCATTTCAGTTCATTTTTTTGTCCCCCGTGCAAATAGTGAAACTCCTCTGCTACTTTTAGTGTCTTTTTCTACTCTAATTCGTTCAGCATCACCTGATTTAATTCGACTACATTCCATTACCATTGCTTTACATTTGTTCTTGATGTTCATATTACAACCTCTCTTCAAGCCTTAGCCATTCCGTTCAAAACTCATCCATGCCCTTTGCCATGGAAAACATTTCAGAAAAAGAGAAATTTGGTAACTTAGCATATAAAAGTAACTGGTAGGTGTTCTTTTTAGAAGGTATTTGTCTGGAAAGTAGCCAGGGATGGAAGTCGAAGTGAACCATGGTCAATAAACAGATCAAACAAACACAGAATAGAAGCTTTAAAAATGTAGTGCGAGAGAAGCATTAAGAAGATTACAGAAGTAGATCGAATAACTAATGAGGAGGTACTGAATCGAATTGGGGACAAAAGAAATTTCTGGAGGAGCTTGGCAAAATAAAAACGGATCTGTTAATAAGACACATTTTGTGGTATCAAGGAATCGTCAATGTAGTAACGGAGGGAAGTGTGGGGATTAAATATTGTAGGAGAAAATCAAGGATCGAATACAGTAAGCAAGTCCAAATTGAGGAAGGTTGCAGTAGTTATGCAGGGATGAAGTTGCTTGCAGAATACAGACTATCGTGATGAGAATCATCAGTGTAGTTTGTGGATTACATACCAGAAAAACGTTTTGCAGTCTGGGTACATTTTTCTGTCAAGCGGAATGATGGAGCAAGAAGTGGCACAGGCGAAATGCGTCAGCGATATGTGTTTTGTGGCAGACAGCAGCTTGACGGCGTCTGGAAGGGTGAGTCACGCGCGCAGAACGCGGTGGTGACGCAACAGGCGTGGAGTGCGGGCCGCGGGGAGAGGAAGACGGAGGGAGGAAGCGGCCACCCAAGGCCGGAGAAAGCAGCCGCCCCGGCGCGGCGGGTTGCGCGCTGCGGCCTGCAGCGGCCACGCGTGCCGCTGTCCACACCACAGTGGTCTGGTCGGCCTGGTGCAATACTGCGCAACGGCCCGCTCAGTTGTCAACTCTCACTGCTGACAAGGGAACCTCCCCATCGCACCCCCCTCAGATTTAGTTATAAGTTGGCACAGTGGATAGGCCTTGAAAAACTGAACACAGATCAGTCGAGAAAACAGGAAGAAGTTGTGCGGAACTATGAAAAAAATAAGCAAAATATACAAACTGAGTAGTCCATGCGCAAGATAAGCAACATCAAGGATAATCTGAGGTTAGGGGCGCCGTGGTCCCGTGGTTAGCGTGTGAGCAGCTTCGGAGCGGCAGGTCCTTGGATCAAGTCCTCTCTCGAGTGAAAAGTTTACTCTCTTTTTTTTTCGCAAAGTTATGATCCGTCCGTTCGTTAATTGACGTCTCTGTTCACTGTAATAAGTTTAGCGTCTGTGTTTTGCGACCGCACCGCAAAACCGTGCGATTAATAGACGAAAGGACGTGCCTCTCCAATGGGAACCGAAAACATTTGATCGCAAGGTCATAGGTCAACCGATTCCTCCACAGGAAAACACATCTGATATATTCTATACGACACTGGTGACGGCATGTGCGTCACATGACAGGAATATGTTGTCCATCCACCTACCTTGTACACTTGGTGAATGGGTAAAAAGTTTCTTCTACCTTCCCCGATTTAGGTTTTCTTGCGGATGTGATAATCACTCCCAAAAAAGTGATGAAAACATAAGAGTTTGTCACATAAACTGCAACAAATGAATGCAACAGTTTCACAGTCGCACAGTTTTCCCTGTGCTCTGTCAAAACATATGTTTTTAACGTTTTCAAATTTTTCCGTGTGTAGACCGTCAAATCCAGCATATGTCCAAGCATCTCTGAACATGTCCTGGAACTCTCGAGAGCGAAGTTGATTATGTGTGAGTGTCTGAACTTTGATAATTGTATGAAAATAAAAAATTAAACTTTTCACTCGAGGGAAGACTTGAACCAAGGACCTCTCGTTCCGGAGCTGCTCACCCTAACCACGGGACCACGGCGCTCCTCAGCTCGTGTAGTCCTTGATGTTGCCTATCTTGCACATGGACTACTCAGTTAGTATATTTTGCTTATTTTTTTCATAGTTCCACACAACTTCTTCCTGTTTTCTCCATTGATCTGTGTTCGGTTTTTCAAGGCCTGTCCACTGTGCCAACTTATAACTAAATCTGAGGGGGGTGCGATGCGGAGGTTCCCTTGTGAGATGCTGTTACTTCGGGAATATACCGTATAACATGCACACGCGGGAAATTATGTTGGAATGACAGGACGACCAGTCTACACTAGGATCACAGAACACATTGTAGTTTGGGACAGATGGAGAAATCAGCCGTGACAGAGCACGCACTTTGTGAGGCCGATCGCATAGTTTTATTTAATCGTCTGAGAAACACACACTATAGCTTACAAGTTATACAAAATGTTCCAAACCATTGCACTTTAAGCATTACAATTACAATTAAATGCGGCGTGACAAGTATGCAGCAACTTCGCATGCTTCCTTGGTGGCATCGCTGACATTCTGTGGCGTGAATGACGTTGGGAAAAGACTGCAGACAGTTAGGTGACTCATTGTCTGTTGTTCATCACATTCACATACTGTGGAGTCGCATACAAATCCCCACTTTTTCAAGTTGGTCTTCGTTCTTCCACTTCCAGAACGCAGCCTGTTGAGGGTCTTCCATATTGACCAGCTTTCTTCGTGACCTGATTGGTGGCTTTCGGTCGGGATCATCCACCCTGAAAGGTAGATGGATTTGGAACGCCATGAGTTGACTCTGAAGTTCAAAGGTGGTTCAGTGAGGTTTTCAGTTGACTTGAGCCTTGGTACTTCTGGGGTGATAACGTGGAAAGTGAAGGGGGAAGGAGGAGTTGGACAGACAGAGAGGGGAGGGAGGAGAAGGACACAGATAGGGATTAGGAGATAGAGAGAGGGGGTGGGGAAATGGACAGAAAGAGAAGGGTTGGGCAGAAAAGGAAGAGAAGCAGGTGGACATAGAGAGGGGATAGGAGGAGATGGACAGTGAGAGAGAGCGATGGGAAATGTTTAGAATGGGAAAAGGGGGAGTTGGACAAAGAGAGGGGAGAGGAGGTGATGCACATAGAAAGGAAAGAGGAGGAGATGGACACGGAGAGGGAAGATATATTCTGAGAAAAGGAGATGGGCAGAGAGGGGGGAAGGAGGAAATGGAGAAAGAGGTGGTGAGGAAGAGATAGAGGGGGTTAGAACGAGATAGTGTGAGAGGGAGAGGAGATGGAGGAGGTAGGATCCGATAGAAGGGGAAGGAATGGATGGGCAGAGAGAGGGGGAGGAGGAGATGGAAAGAGAGGGAGAGAAAGAGAGATAGATAGATAGAGAGAGATAGAGAGAGAGAGAGAAAGGAGGAGAGCAGGGAGATGGAGAAAGAAGAGATGAGTCTAAAGCTGCTGAAGAGAAGATGAAGTGGTAGGAGATGGACTTGGGGGGGGGGGGGGGAAGGAAGAGATAGAGAGGAGAGGAGCAGAGGGAAGAGACAGGAAAGAGCAGGAGATAGAGAGGAGAAGATGGACAGAGAGATGAGATGGATAGTGAGAGGGTGAGGAAGAGATGGATAGTGAGAGGGCGAGGAAGAGATGGACAGAAAGAGGAGGAGGAGGAGATAGACAGAGAGAGGGAGGAGGAGGAAATGGACAAAGAGGTGGGGAGGAGGAGCTGTAGGTGGTGGGAAGGAGATAGTGTCGGAGGAGGTGATTGACTTAGAGGGGAAGGAGGAGATGGACAGAGGAGGATGGAGCAGATAAAAGGGGGAGGAGCAAATGGACAGAGAGAGCAGGTAGGAGCAGATGGGTAGGAGGCGGAGGAGAAGATAGAGAAAGGGGGAAGGAAGAGATGAACTAATAGATGATTGGATAAACACATAGCCAAGCAACGCCGATTACTCTGCTAGATACAATAAAATTTATGTTGGCTAAAGAGTTCATCTGCGCAAACGCAACGGAAAACAGACACATAGGTCTCAGAAAGAAATGAAAAGTTAGTTCAGAAACGGTAACGAGTGGAGTTAAGGAGATTATGGAGATCAGGGCAAGCTGTTGCTTGGCCATTGCAAACCGAACAGCCTCCCGTGAGAAACGTCACGAATCCGGACCGGGAAAAGAGCGAGTGTAGGCTATACGCTATCGATACCAGCCTGTCAACGTATGTGCCTCTTCGGGTAAGACACGATAGTATCGTGTTAACTTATCAAAGAAACGAGTCAAGGCAAAACCGGACGCTTTTCGGCTTGAAATCTTCAGCATCACTAACGTTTCCCTCCATTTTTAGAAGCCCTGCGACGAAACTACTGATTATAGTATTCGGTAAACACCTTGGGGTTAAGGGAACCGCTTGCGGAAGTGTTTAAACCCGCCTTCGATTCCTGGTCTGGCATAAATTTCTAGTTGTCAAGATAGATTTTCATATTTTAAATATTTAAATGAATTCAGCCACATCGCACGTTTTTACATCCACATAAACCAAGATAAAATATCAGGCATGTCCTCTGAGATCGTTGATAACGTTACAGAAACTAAAATTCCGATTCATACCAAGTTTTAATGGCTGAACTATCAAGTACAGCAAAAGAAAAGGAGCACCATGATCAAGCACGGTATGCTGTAGCTAGTAAGGCTTACTGTAAGTTACGTCGAACATTTAACATTTACCACTGCCAGTGAGCTCTTGTGTATTTATTTCTGCTCTTGGTAACCTGCGGATTCGAAATAAATAAATAGATACATAAATAAATAATAACAAAATAGGAAAAAGTAAAAGTTACTCTGCATTCAGACGACTATAGTGATGCATAAAAATGCTCGTATATGTCAATACAAGAGCTTTCGGAACAATGAGGGAATTTGGTGCTCTCTCTCAGTAAGGTCGTAAAGGAGGATTTAATGCCTTCGACCTTGAGTTATGTGTCAGATAAGTAGCAGGGTAGCTGTCGGTCGTCAAACGCGTCCTTATTATATAGTTGTTTTACGATGAATGGAAATCCAGCGTTCCATACCTGTGATTTATGACAAATTCGACGTGTGTCATGGCGTAATGTTACCACGACCGTGTGATTTACAAAGCTAGAACAAGCTCAGTGAATAGGACTTAAGCAGCAATCATAAAATAATTAAGATTTCGGTGGCATTCAGTCTATACTATGTGCGCCTTTATTACACTTCTGGTACGAAGAGTCTTTTTAATACCATTTCACTGGCGAATAAATGATTTAACTGGCATCCGGAAATACGGACTCTTTTTTTTACAATCATTTGGCTTATTTTCTAGTTTTTTTCTTAACAATAGAAAAGCGTTAAAATCCAAGTTTATTAAAGGAAAATTGTGTACATTGAACTGAGACTATAAAACACGCTTAAATTTTCCTTGAAAATGTATTGTTAGATTGAACTAAAATTCACAGCAAAGTAAGCTAAAGCTGTGTTGAGCGTGTCTTCTGGGCTCATCAGCATACGCATACACAGTTGACAGCTTTACTGGAAACGACGTTGCAGCGTAGCTAACATCAGCGAAGTATCGGATCTTCACTGTAATGGAGGAAGCTGTTCTAAGCTAAGCAGCCTTGATTTATGCACGATGTATCAGAAGTGATACGTTTCACAATTGCAACAAACAGAGTGCCAATGTCTGAATTGAGAGACGAACAGCGAACTTAATTGAGTGCAGCAATTTGTTTAAAAAATTTTGTAATATTACAGCACAGATATTGTGGAGTTCGTCCTGTAAGTACCTAGCAGAAACATTATTTCTAATTTCATTGGTAACAAAGACAGAAATGCGAAAGAAACTGACTCGAAGATTTTTGTTTAAATACATGCCTCAGACTCTCGAGGTTTTGAAAATGGGCTGATAGTTTATACGCACGTCACAGAAATGAAATCTCAAATTATTATATCTGCATTCGAAGTACAGATACATCCAGAAATCATTTCTCTAGAGAACAGCACAAGATACGCCTCTAAATTTTTATTCTTTTGTGCTTTCCAGAAGCTTAAGTTTCTGAATATCTATACCTTTCCTCAACCCATTAAATGAAACGTCATAAATGTGAGTAAATTACTATTCAAGAACCTAACTCTAAAGGGGAAAAATTTTTCATGGAAATGGTATCAGATTTGATTACATTTCGGATTGTCTGTGTTTAACATTTGATCCAGTTCCACAAAAAGTTGAATTTGACTAACAATATATACCTTACTGCAATTTCGTGTACATCCCTCCCCCTCTTAAATACCTTACACAGTATAAGTACTGCAAAACTAAAACTGCACAACTATACACCTTGTTTCACTTTAGTTTTTTCTGTCGAAATAGTTCATGGGTGAACTACCGGATGTCAGAGTCCAGAGGGCACAATATTTCGACAAACGACCACGTTGGTGCACTGAAGAACTGACAGATGGAGGGGGCCGACGCCGCGGTATTAGAATGGTCAAGACGAGAAATGAGATACCAGACTTCGAACTGACTTCGGGGGCACAGGGAGGAACAGAAGAGTTGTTGCCAGCACTCCCACCTAGGTCGGAACACTGTGTCGGAGGGAGGAGTAACCCGTGAACTATTTCGACATGAAACATACCGGGAGAAGCTGAAGAATCACAGCTTTTGTCGGATCACAGCTTTTGTCTGGCCTTTTTTTTGAATAGATAAATGTAGCTTATTTCGTTTTGGAGAGTTTTCAACACTGGTGGCGACGGTCAACCACCATCTGTATGACGTCCGAGCCGCTACCGATATCGGCCAATGGCAGTCACATTCAAGTTTTGTCATGCCATATTTTGATTGAATGACAGTATCAAGGGGGAGGAATATCATATGCTATTCATGGAAGATGTTATGTGGGCTTTATTGGTTCTGCGAATCCGGTGGAAGCTACCATCATGACATGAAATCGAAAAAGTCTCCAAACGAAAAAAGGTGGCCGCTCGGGGTGGCTTGAGGCGTCATGTCATGGAACGCACGGCCCCTTTCGCCGGAGGCTCGAGTCCTCCCTCGGACATGTGTGTGTGTGTGTGTTGTTCTTAGCATAAGTTAGTTTAAGTAGCGTGTACGTCCAGGGACCGATGACCTCAGCAGTTTGGTCCCTTAGGAATTCACACACATTTGAACATTTGAAAGAAGGTGATTCAAACATAAACAAGAAGAGCACACCTAATCAGTGATGCCAACGGTCTGGATGGTGGATTGTGCGGGATAAGAAACACTTTCAGGGCAAATGGCTATAGTGAGAATACCATACAGAAGGATATGACGACAAAGGAGAAGATCAAGAGCACCTAGGGAAAACTTTCACGAAAAATCTCTAGTGTTTCATAGTGCGATGCATTAGTGGTAGTATAGGAAAGATTCTGTGCTGAGGGGAAGTCAAAGCCACCCACTAGAGCAACACCAAAATAAGAGAGTTTCTGGTTTCCACTTAAGTTTCCATGGACAAGCGTCACACGCCTGGAGTATACGAACTTAGCTGCGACTGCGGAATAGTCTTCGTTGGTGAAACGGAACGCTTCCATCAACACGCGTATTACAGATCGTGAGCAACACGTAGGGTATGTCAGCCTTATTAGACTGGTAGTGGTAGGACATGAAGACAATTTTAAGAAGCCCATGGTTTCGCTAGGCCGCCACTAAATATTGAGCGAAGAATCACCGTGGTTGACGAATAGCAAAGCGACCGGCCAGTGTGAACTGTGAGAAGACCTGCACGCCATGGCCTTCTCGGTAGCCAGTAACTGCAAGCTAGTGCAGCTGCTCCACTGCGGTACATAAATACTACGACAGCAGGCAAGAGGGGTGCACTGACAGTTCTGAGGCGCCACCGGCCGCAATGTGACTAGCACAACGCCACTGTGCCAACTTCCACAGCATTCGCCAGTGTCAACCAAAAAAAATTCACATCCAATTTTCCAGCAGTAGAACCTGGTACATATCCCCCCCTCGATCCTATCATCCTATAGCAAGAGTTTTCCAAAACGCCCAACCATTTTGGTTCAAATGGCTCTGAGCACTATGGGACTTAACTTCTGAGGTCATCAGTCCCCTAGAACTTAGATCTACTTAAACCTAACCTAAGGACATCACACACATCCATGCCCGAGGCAGGATTCGAACCTGCGACCGTAGCGGTCGCGCGGTTCCAGACTGTAGCGCCTAGAACCGCTCGACCACCCCGCCCAACCATTTTTAAATAATAAAGTTTACGTTCCCAATACACTTGCTCTAACTGCGGCAATATTTCATCCTGAAGCCCAACACTCGCAATTTTCTCACAGACATCCCGTTTGCGGACCAATATTCAGTGGAATGTGTTTACGTATATTAACCTACACTTTCATTCCTGCCAGTTTTCGTTATTAATTTTGATACACCCTGGTACCAACGAGACAGCAACCATTCCATTATTACCTAAATAAATGTGCTCATTTCGTCTACAGTTTACGAAGTGTTTCGCCAATTAAACCACGAAAGGTGGTGATATTTGAAACAAAGCCAGGTTGTTTCGATCTGCATCCTCAGGGTCGTCAACAGACTTTGCAGTCTTCTACAGCAAACCATAACCTGCGCTCGTTAACAGCTGCCGAGGTGACGCCACGGCACAGCTTCTTTCTGCATTGTGTTGTGTTGCGTTGAATTTCCGTTGAGAGGTGCTGAAAACCGTACTAGCTGCTGTGAAAGAGCAACAAGTTGTTGTGCTCTTCCGTACGGAAACTGCTTCGATGTAGCTCTCCGTGCTGGTCTATCACTTGGAAGGCTCTGTTTCTGAATAACTACTGCATTCTGCATCCATCTATTTGATGCTGCTTATCGTATTCGAGCCTTGGTCTCCCTCTACGTATTTTAACCCCCCCCCCCCTCCCCCCGACACTTCTCTCTATTACCAAATTAACTATCCATGTATGCCTCAGGATGTGTCCTATCAATTGATTCCCTTTTTCGTCGTTTTGTACCATAAAATTTATTCCCCTCCCCCCCCCCCCCCCCCCTCCACACTCGATTAAGTAACTCCTCGTCAGGTATTGGATCTATCCTGCTAACCTTTAGCACATTTTAAAAGCTTCTATTCTTCTGTTTGAAATGTTTATCGTCCACGTTTCTCTTCTGTACGAGGCTAAACTACTGATTTAGAAAATATTTGCTAACATCTAAGTTTATTTTAAATAATAACAAATCTAACTTTTTCAGAAATGATTTTTTCGATGTTGCTAGTCTGCATTCTACATTCTTTCTACTTCTGCCATTATTAGTTATTTTGTTGCCCAAATAGTAAATCTCATTAACTACTTTTAGTGTCTCATTTAGTATTCTAACTGCCTCAGCAGTGCCTGATTTTATTCGACTAAATTAAATTACCCTTCTTTTACTTTAGTGGAATTTCATCTTATATTTCTTTTTCAAGACACTGTGCATTCCATTCAACTGCTCTTCCAAATCCATTCCCGTCTCTGTCAGAATTACAATGTCATCGGCAAACCTCAAAATTTTTATTTCTTCTTTCTGGACTTTAATTTGTTCTTAAGGTTTCTTCCTTTATTTTAATTGCTTGTTCAAGGCACAGACTCAGTGACATCGACAATAAGCAACAAACCTGTCTCGCACCCTTCTCTGTTATTGTACACATTTCTTTCCCCTCGTCTACCTGCAGTATAGTTGCTGTAAATAGCCAAAATAACTTTCTGCTCTTTGTATTTTATTCTGCTATCTTCAAAATTTCGTGGAATACGAAGAATTTAGTCCAGTCAATATTGTCAAGAGTTTTCTCCAAAACTCCAAAAATTATAAGAGCCGACGCCTGCCCTCCGCCTATCTTCTGACATAACTCGTAAGGTCAGTATTGCCTCACATATTCCAACATTTCTCTAGAACCCGAGCTGATCTTTCCTTAGGTCGTCTTCTATAAGTTTTTCATCTCTGTGTAAATAATTCATCTCATCATGGCTCGAAGGCCCATGGATTCCATTCTGCTGGTGGGTTTTAGTCAACAGCGCCTTAATCTCTTACTCCATAGTGTGACGAATATCGGGACTTCAGGTATAACACTGGCGAGTCCTTTGGCGACGGAAGTTTCTTCTATCAGCATTGAACTTCTTTTCGAACACCACCAAATTATCACAATTTCGACCACTGACTTAGGTTCGTAAGCAATTATGTGTTTGAACAAGCATAACTTTATGACAGTCTGATGCTGGTTTCAGTTGTTCTGATGATGGCCAAACTTTGACATTATTTGTCGTTTTTTATAACTGTTCAAGCACCCAAGAGGAGTAACGCAAAAAACAGTCGAAACAAGGGCTTTTAGTATTGATTCTAATTTCAAAATGACGCGGCCTAATGCCCAAACGGATTTTATTCGAATTACCTGTTGATAAGGGGAGCGAGGATGGGAGTTTTGGTGTGTCTTCCCATTGATAGACAGATTAATACAGACGGACCACAAGCTCGGGCTACGCCACGGTGGACATCGGCCGTTTCCTCTTCAAATTGGTGTAGATAAACCCCGGAAATCTCAAATCTGGCTGGCCGGACTCGGAATTAAATACGCCTTGTCTCGAATGTGTCACCAGAATGCTGATAAAATAAATGAAAATAAAACTAACAATAATCTCAAATTTTGTACATAATATTTTTCTTGGCAAACAAACTGCAAAGCTGTGCAGTAAAGTTAACATGAGGGCAAAAATCTAGACAACTCCAGTCATCGACAATAGAATACTCCTCGTATTTCAGGTATTAAATTACTGTCGGTTTTGTAAATTAGTGAAAGATCGTAAATATAACAACAATTATAGAAGACTTGCAATACAGTTATTAACAAGCCATATTGAATGTTGTTACCGTAACAGCGGTGCTAAAGCAAAGCTTGCAAGTCAGGAACGCTGTAGTGGGTTCGTGACATACATACACGACACACAACAGCGTGGGAGCGATCTATAGGCTGGACCGCAACCTCGAGAATACGAATCGTCGCAAACTACAGGGGGCTGTCAGTGTATACAGTGGAAACCCCACCTGATCGGCAGATCAGTGGGGACCATTTTCGGATTTATGACTCTCGATTTAACTCGAAAGGTGCAGATAGCTGTTGATTTCATCTCACAAGTAAATCACTTGTCTTATGGACTAATAGACTTACAGTAACCAGTTCAGTGTGCAGAGTGGCTATCTCGAACTATCCGTCTGAGCCCTGTGGAGCGTGGCTGCTGTAACGAACCTTTTGCTTATCGTTTCGTAGATCTGATCCTTCTATAATGTCATAACGCGAGTAGTACGTATCGGAAATTTGCTTCAAGTGTCTTATACGATATTTCCGTTTGATAGTAACCATTTATTATTATTATCATCTTCTCCATTATAACCACACTTCACTGAATACTGCAAGCCACTGTTTTTTTACTGAAATATTTGATTAGCAATATAATTAAAGCTAGAATCATTTCGCGAGACCAATTTTCTTGTCACTGACAGAAAAATAATCTCATAGTCAAATACTCCAGTCTAGTTCGTAGAATCATTCGCTATGACTGTTCGCCAACGACTCTGCCGACCGACTGCTACTGCCCGCGGTACTAAACACAGGGCAAATCCCTCACACTTTTGTGGCCAGAGGTACAGTTATAATCTCACAAATCGCCGATGCTATTCCTCGCTAGGCTCGTATGCATATATGGATTTTCGGACGAACTGTAGAAACAGTAAGCTTACTCTATGATGCTCTTTGAAAGCGTACTGGCGATGATCGCAATCCTCTTCCTCAGTCCCTTGCCATGTTAAGTGTAACTTTGCAAGTACAACGTAATTTAACTCCTGTAGGAACACAGAAATCACTATTAAAAACATTCGCACACATTGCCTTTGTGACGTCTTGCTACACTTATTAACTCCACTGCATATTTGCGTTGTCACTTCCGTAGCTGCGTGGTCAGCGCGGATGACTGCAATGCGGAGGGCCCTCGTTCGATTCTCGGTGCAGCCAGGGATTTCTCCTTGGTGGGAGGACTCGTACTGCATGCACTCAGCCTGGAGAGGCCAGCTGAGGAGCTACTTGAGCGATTAGTAGCTGTTCCAAGGTCGAACATCCCATGACGGCTAGGAACCAGTATGCTGTCCACATTTTCCTCCATACCACATCGGATGACACAGTTGGCAGAGGATGACATGGCGGTCTGTCGAGCCCGACTGTCTCGTATAGTGCCAGTACTTTACTTTTCCAGTCTTCCCATACTCCATCTCCTACTGTCATCTCCCTCTGTCTATCTCCTCCTCCCCCCCCTCCCTCTCACTGCCCACCTCCTAAAACCTCCACACTCTGTCCATCTCCTCCTTCCCCTCTCTCTATCTCATCCTCCACCTCTCCGTCCATCTCCTCCTCTCACCTGTCCATCTCCCCCCTCCCCCTTCTCTACGTCAGTCCCCTCCTCTCTCCTCTGTCCATCTCCCCTCCCATGTATCTGCACATCTCCTCCCCTCTCTCTCTGTCCATCTCCTTCTCTCCCATCTCTGTTCATCTCCTTCTTCCCCTCTCTCTGTCCAGCTCCTCCTCTTTCTCTGTCCACCTCTTTCTCCTCCCTCTCTCTTCTTCTCCTCTTCCCCCACTCTTCTCTGTCCATCGCCCTCATCCTTCGGAACTCGGTTAACTCCTCTAAAGTATCTCTCCCCTCTCCTCCCGCACAAGTCTCCTTCCACTATCAAACTGACGATTTCTTGATCCCCCAGTATGTATCCTTTCAGCTGATCCCGTCATCTCGTCAAATTGAGCCACAAATTTCTGGTTCAAATGGCTCTGAGCATTATGGCACTTAACATCTATGGTCATCAGTCCCCCTGAACTTAGAACTACTTAATCCTAACTAACCTAAGAACATCACACAACACCCAGTCATCACGAGGCAGAGAAAATCCCTGACCACAAATTTCTGTTTTACCCAGTTAAATTCAGTAGCTCTTCATTGGTTATTAGACCTATCTATTTAATCTTTAGCATTCTTTAGCAGAACCACATTTCAAAAGCTTCCTCTTTTATCTGAACTGTGTGTCATCAACTTTTTACTTCGGTAGAAGGCTGCACTCCAGACAAATACCTTGACAAAAGATTTACTAATAGTTATACATTTTCAATGTTAATGATTGCCTGTTTTTCAGAAATGATTTTCTTACTATTTCCAGTAAACATTATATCCTCTCTGCTTCGGCCTTTGTTAGTTATTAATGCTGCCCAAGTAGTACATCTCATCTTCTACTTCTACTCCTCTATTTCTTCGTTCTTGTCTCTCAGCAATTTCTGATTTAATTCTACTACATTCCATTTCAGCCGGCCGCTGTGACCGAGCGGTTCTAGGCGCTTCAGTCCGGAACCACGCGGCTGCTACGATCGCAGGTGTCGAATCCTGCCTCGGGTATGGATGTGTGTGATGTTCTTAGGTTAGTTAGGTTTTAGTAGTTCTAAGTCTAGGGGACTGATGACCTCAGATATTAAGTCCCATAGTGCTTAGAGCCATTTGAACATTCCATTTCCCTCGTTTTGGTTTTGTTGCTATTCATCTTATGACCTTTCTTCAAGACTTTATGAATTTCGTTGATTTGATCTTACGAGAACTTTGATTTCTGTGACAGAATTATGTCGTCGGCAAACGTTAAAATGTTTATTTCTTGTCCTTGAATTTTAATTCACTTTCCAACTTTGTCATTGGTTTTCTCCAATGCTTGACCAATTTACAGATTTAAAATGAGCAGTAATTGATGTAACTTTACCTTAATAGTTTCACAAGGGGGAAGCAACGTATTGCTTGACTCTACTAAGAATGTACGTTATAGGAATTTTATCAGTACATTTACATCATCAGCAGCCATTCTTTGTTTCTGTATTTCTTCTATCGATCCGACCTGGTAAGGGTCTTAGACTGGTTTAATGCTCCAATATCGGTCAAACGAGTTCTTTTGTAGCGTACCTTCTTAATGCGTGGTAGTTTACCACATTGAAATACCTGTTTTCTCGCTCAAAAGCTGCTTTACTTCTTTCTCCGGTTGCTGGTCTTCAGTGATTATTTGTGTTGTGTTTTACGCTTCGGCTAATCTTGTTGCTTCAGTAGCACTAGAAACTAGGGACGTCAGCCGACAAATATCTTGTTTCGAAGAAGAAGATATTACATTTCTTCGATTCAGTTGTGTTTATTGTATTGATTTATTTTCTATTTGCTATCTATTACTCTTTATTTGCTATTGATTTTCCATAGTTGCCTCGAACTGCGTAACAAATAAATTCAAGTTCTCTTTAACAGTTCAGACAAGAGGAAAGAAGCTACTGAAATCTGCTACTGCAGCATAATACTCAAGGGTAGACGTGCAAATCGAATAACTAATGAGGACAGATTTTTGTCATCGCTCTTCTAGCTCGTTCGACGTGGTCCGCCACGAATATTTTTCTTGTGTCATCGTCTTTATCTCAGAGAAGTACTAGTCAGCTATAGTTGACATAGCGTTCTACGAATTTTGTGACATCACTTTCTTCTGTTTCATGTTGAGGAGCCGTTTCGTCAGGTGAAACGCAAAATAAGTTCTGTGACATTTCGGCAACGTGTCACATGAGGTAGAATCGCTAGGAAGCAAGAAAGCCTCTTCAATCAGAAGCAGAAATGTCGAGGTCTGAAGAAAGTAAGACGATATTGTATTTGTCATGTTCATTAGAAGCCTATATTTGGTGGGTTTTATGTTATACCTGATACCCCATGAATATTTGCTATTTGTTAAGCAGCAGCACATTGAATGTCTCGAGAACGAATCGTTACTGGTACGATTAGTTGTAGTAAAACGACAGGAAACATCATGTTGGTGGTCAAATAATTTTAGTATTTATTTATTATCGCAGTATAACTTGCGTGTTATGAGAGTAAGCCACTTTAAGGCAACGGCACTTTGAAGATTCATGAGAAACCTGTCGTACTTGTTAGGATTTGTTGTAATTAAATGTGAATTAATAACATTTTGGTGATTAAAGCCTATATAATATTAAATTTAGTCACGTATCACGAAGCTACAACTTAGGTTCAAATGGCTCTGAGCACTACGGGACTTAACATCTAAGGTCATCAGTCCCCTAGAACTTAGAACTACTTAAACCTAACTAACCTAAGGACATCACACACATCCATGCCCGAAGCAGGATTCGAACCTGCGACCATAGCAGTCACGCGATTCCAAACTGAAGCGCCTAAAGCCGCTCGGCGACAGCGGCCGGCGCTACAACTTAGCATATTGGGTAGAGGCACCACGTTACAGTGCTGAGGTTAGCTCAGTAGATAGTTGAAGTCCTGCTGAATCAAAATTGTCTTTCACCTTGGCGTTTTATAAGAGGTTGCGAGACTTGATTCCGAAATTAACAGAAATAATTATCTGTAATACTTGATGTTATGTAAATATAAGTATATTCTCTGCCCAGAGTGAGTTTGTTCAATTTGATGAACTTTTATAAGCTGATGTCGTATTACATGTTCACGGATACTGAAAAACTGAACTCCTCCCGAATAGGCCATGAAGACCAAACGGTACTGACCGGCGGTCGTGTCATCTTCAACTCAAAGGCGTCACGGGATGCGGATATGGAGGGGCATGTGGTCAACACACCGCTCTCCCGGTGGTATGTCAGTTTCCGAGACCGGAACAGCTACTACTCAATCAAGTAGCTCCTCAGTTTGCCTCACAAGGGCTGAGTGCGCCCCGCTTGCCAACAGCGCTCGGCAGACCGGATGGTCACCCATCCAAGTGCTAGCCCAGCCCGACAGCGCTTAATTTCGGTGATCTGACGGGAACCGGTGTTACCACTGCGGCAAGGCCGTTGGCACTATGGATATTGAAGTTTTTATTTGTGTATGCCACAGACGGAACAACATGACTAGGTGCGTTTTAATAGAGCTAACATAGGAATTTTGCACCTGTCCATTCTCGTGAACAAACTGAATGGTGTGCGAGCCAAATAGAGCCGACAACTGCCGCTGGAGAGCGCCGAGAGCGAAAACTCTTGTTAACCAGATCGTGTGCCGGCGGTGCTGTGTCTCGAGACGTGGGATATTCTGTCTACTTGCACGTCAACGTCAGCTACCTCTTCCTGTGTGGCGACAGCTTTACCGACAATAGAAAACCAAAGAGAGGTGTACCAGACGTGTCTCCGGAGAAGACCATAGCCGCAACAAAACATTGTCGTTATGTTTCACGTATTTCGTTGATTTACGTAACCCTCTGCGTTTGAGTAGTTGCTTTCTGTGAGAGTTCCCCAGTCCTGTGATTGTCGTGTGATCCCGCCACAGGGTAGTTCGCCGAGTACAAACCGCGTGCGGGCAGCGCTGGGGTTAGCGCGGCGCACGCCGTCGCCCGGCGTCCTTGCAAGGTCCTGCGCCTGCGCCAGTCTGCTTACGTCACGCGGTTTCTTTCCTCTGCAGCGGCTCCGGCCAGTCCAGCCCGGGCCAGCCACTGCTGCGACTGCGGGAACGGCGGCCCGCGGCGGACGCAGCGATCGCCGGAGCACTGGGTTAGCGGAGGTCCGCGAGCCACTTCCCGTCGCTCGGTACTTAGCACGGAGAAAGTGAGCCGGGAGCAAAGACCTGCGCTCGGCGAGTACTGCGGCAGCAGTCTGGCGCCCCGTCCCACGGCTGCCCGGAACCTGTTCACTCAGGGCGGCGGGGACGGCAGGCGGTGGCAAGAACTCCGTAAGCGGGTGATCCGGGTTCCGTATGACTGGGAAGGCGAGCGATTTTTGCATAGGAGAAAACAGGTCGATTCAAGGTGTATATGATGGTAGAGGGGTACAGTCTACATGTTTGGTCAGTTGTTTCGGACGACGTCGTACTTAGGTATCTCCTTTTTTGTTCCGGAGTGAATCATTCACTCTGCATCGGAGTGTATGCTGATACGAAACATCGTAGCAGATTAAAACTATGTAGATATTAGAGTCACTAACGTGCAACCTTGCCTTTCGCGGGAAATGTCCTTACTGAGTCAGTTACAATCTACGAGCCGTCCTCACAGCTTTGTTCCAGGAGAGACAGACCCGAAAAGTATGCAGGAGAACTTTTCAGAAGTGTGGAAGGTTTGAAATGAAGTGGTGAGGGTGGGTTGTGGATCGTGCCTGGACAGCGCAGTCCGCGCAAAGCAAGATCTTGGGATTGTGTCCGCTCCCGTCACGCCGTTTTTTGTGTTGGATGGCTAGCAGTCTGTTATCAAGAGTTAGTAAAAGATATCTAGCCATAAATATAACTGATGTATCCCGAAGACGTGGTTGCATACCAATGTAATTTACACCAGTGGTCATTAAAATTGCTACACCAAGAAGAAATGCAGATGATAAACGATTATTCATTGGATAAATATATTATACTAGAACTGACATGTTACTACATTTTCACGCAATTTGGGTGCATAGATCCTGAGAAATCAGTACCCAGAACAACCACCTCTGCCGTGATAACGGCCTTGATACGCCTGGGCATTGAGTCAAACAGAGCTTGGATGGCGTGTACAGGTACAGCTGCCCATGCAGCTTCAACACGATACCACAGTTCATCAAGAGTAGTGACTGGCGTATTGTGACGAGCCAGTTGCTCAGCCACCATTGACCAGACGTTTTCAATTGGTGAGAGATCTGGAGAATGTGCTGGCCAGGGCAGCAGTCGGACATTTTCTGTATCCAGAAAGGCCCATACAGAACCTGCAACATGCGGTCGTGCATTATCCTGCTGAAATGTAGGATTTCGCAGGGATTGAATGAAGGGTAAAGCCACGGATCGTAACACATCTGAAATGTAACGTCCACTGTTCAAAGTGACCACATTGCGAACAAGAGGTGACCGAGACGTGTAACCAATGGCACCCCATACAATCACGCCGGGTGATACGCCAGTATGGCGATGACGAATACACGCTTCCAATGTGCGTTCACCGCGATGTCGCCAAACACGGATGCGACCATCATGATGCTGTAAACAGAACCTGTATTCATCCAACAAAAATGACGTTTTGCCATTCGTGCACCCAGGTTCTGTGTTGAGTACACCATCGCAGGCGCTCCGTCTGTGATGCAGCGTCAAGGGTAACCGCAGCCATGGTCTCCGAGCTGATAGTCCATGCTGCTGCAAAGGTCGTTGGATCTGTTCGTGTAGATGGTTGTTGTCTTGCAAACGTCCCCATCTGTTGACTCAGGGATCGAGACGTGGCTGCACGATCCGTTACAGCCATGCGGATAAGATGCCTGTCATCTCGACTGCTAGTGATACGGGGCCGTTGGGATCCAGCACGGCGTTCCGTATTACCCTCCTGAACCCACCGATTCCATATTCTGCTAACAGTCATTGGATCTCGACCAACGCGAGCAGCAATGTCGCGATACGATAAACCGCAATCGCGATAGGCTACAATCCGACCTTTATCAAAGTCGGAAACGTGATGGTACGCATTTCTCCTCCTTACACGAGGCATCACAACAACGTTTCACCAGGCGACGCCGGTCAACTGCTGTTTGTGTATGAGAAATCGTCAGGAAACTTTCCTCATGTCAGCACGTTGTAGGTGTCGCCTCCGGTACCAACCTTGTGTGAATGCTGTGAAAAGCTAATCATTTGCATATCACAGCATATTCTTCCTGTCGGTTAAATTTCGCGTCTGTAGCACGTCATCTTCGTGGTGTAGCAATTTTAATGGCCAGTAGTGTAGTATACGTACGCTCCTCCAGTGTAAAAAAAAAATTGAAATTTGTGGTAAGATCTTATGGGACCAAACTTCTGAGGTCATCGGTTCCTAAGCTTACGCACTACTTAATCTAACTTTAACTTACGCTAAGGACAACACACACACCCATGCCCGTGGGAGGACTCGAACCTCCGACGGAGGGAGCCGCGGCACATAAACCGCGTGTACATAAATCGTTAGAGCTGCAATTGTCTATGGCAGGTAGAACGCTCACGAGAGTGCATTAGTGTTGATCGTGGTTGATGTTGCTACCAGGCTTGGTAGGGTACATAAGGGGCGCGAAGAGCGCCAGATGTTGAGTGAAGGACACACAGACGCTTGTGTGAGACAGCTTTATCAGCGCTCGATACAAGCGATCTCATTTTTGGTCTCCATTTGGCTGGTTTGTCGCATTGTGCAAGATTTGTAGGACATTCCGATGTGGCACTGCCCAGACGTTGGACTGCATGGGAACGTGAGGGCAGGCATACTCATCGACTGCCTCATACGGAGACTGCAGTCAACACCACAACGCAAATCGCGGCGTTTGCAGTCATGCCTTGACCGTGTGGGAAGCGTGGAATTCTGAGGAATGGCGTCGTATTGCGCTCAGCGATGAATCGCGTTTCTGCACTATCCCGGATCACCTTCTTCCGGGAGTGTGGTGGTGATCTGGGGAGAGGAGCCACTCTTCCACTGTTTTGGAGAGGAACAGCGCTGTTACTCCTATCGTGGTGTGGGAAGCCGTCGTCTGGTCTTTAGGTTATGGCTGGTATTGACTGAGGGAATTCTGACAATGGTAAATCACTGACGTCCAGCGTCCTCACGTCTTACCTACCTTGCGACAGTATTGTGATGCTATTTTTCAACATGACAATGCTCGTCTACACGTGGCAAGTAGCCCTAAGTACTGTGTACGTGATGATGGGGACTGCTATGGTCAGCAAGATGCCGAGATCTGTCCCTGATATCCGGCCGTTGTGGCCGAGCGGTTCTAGCCGCTTCAGTCTGGAACCGCACTGCTGCTACGGTCGCAGGTTCGAATCCTGCCTCGGGCATGGATGTGCGTGGTATCCTTAGGTTAGTTAGGTTTAAGTAGTTCTAAGTTCTAGGGGACTGATGACCCCAGATGTTGGTTGGTTGGTTGGTTTTGGGGAAGGAGACCAGACAGCGTGGTCATCGGTCTCATCGGATTAGGGAAGGATGGGGAAGGAAGTCGGCAGTGCCCTTCCAGAGGAACCATCCCGGCATTTGCCTGGAGTGAGTTAGGGAAATCACGGAAAACCTAAATCAGGATGGCCGGACGCGGGATTGAACCGTCGTCCTCCCGAATGCGAGTCCAGTGTCGAACCACTGCGCCACCTCGCTCGGTGGCCCAGATGTTAAGTCCCATAGTGCTCAGAGCTATTTGAACCATTTATGTCCCCTACAGGACATGTGTGGGACCAGCTCGAACGTCAATTCCATCCCAGAGCCAGCTTGTCTCAGAAGAAGATAAGACAGCTTTGCGATACTCTTCCGAACCGAAGTAGCGCAAGCAAGCTGGGCAGAGATGGTGCGGCATCATTCTGATAAGTCGTCTCATACTGCCAAGTTCTTTGTAAATTTGACTCCGTTTAGTAATTACTGAATTTAACATTACATACCCTCTCAGACCGTGAGGTTGCATTTCGTTCAATACTTGTTTTGTAAATGCTTGCTGCGGAGGGTGGCCACACAAACAATCTTGTTCATTCCGTTCGCTCTTACTCTTCTGTGTGTTTCAATTTTTCAGCCAGGCAGTCTGTTTTAGTGTGCTAGTAGAACAGAAAAGTTCTAAACGGTTAGGCAAAATCTTTGAAGACGGAAGCTGCACGTAGATGACCCCTTAATTTTTGCCTAGGTTTTCGAAGACTAGTCAAGCGATAAGAGGTACGAAATGAAAATGTATTAAAAACAATAGGCGACCAAGGAAGTCAGTGGAATACTCCTACCGCAAGTAGGGGTAGGTTAGTGGGAGATCTGCTGCGATGTAGTTAACTTGGTGCTAGAAGCAGCGGCAGGGGGCCACACCGTATGGGCCAACAGAGATAACAGTTGTGGTAGACCGTAGAGATGAATCAGTAACCACAAGATGGCAACAGGTGGAGGACAGCATCAATCCAATTTAAAGACTGGAGACTTAAAAATAGCATATCCAAAGAGCCACTGGCTGTACGAGCAAATATCATAGAATGCCTGAGATGGAGCTGAAGGGACTACTGGGACTTCTGAAGGATAGGATAGAGTGCTACAAAGCCGGTGACGACGGCGAATTGTTGAAAGCAGAACTTACAAGTGGTTGCTGCTTAACTATTACAAGAGCATTCCATTTTCCACCTTGGATGTTACACAGTCAGGGTAGCCTGTATTAATGGATAATTTGATTTCGACGTCGTGCCATTTTCAGATGCTGTTCTGTCGATGTAATTTTTCACCATCGTATTGTGTGGGTGTATAAAATGTGCATCTCTCATTTAAATATTTAACCGTTGTCATAGCAGACTAGAGCGAGAACAACGTCCCTTACTCGCCATTAAATATTTAATCGCTCGATGCTTTTACGTCCTGGTTTAAATATTTAATTTAGAGACGTACATTTGTTTACACCCACACAGGATGTCTGTTTAACGTTACATGGACAGGAGTAGCACCTGAAAATGGCGCGACGCAGAAATCAGCTGATCGTGATGTAACAACTGAGGTAGAAAACAGAATACATTTTTAATATACTGAAGCGCCAAAGAAAGTGGTAAAGGATTGCGTATTCAAATACAGACATAAGTAAACATGTAGAATACGGCGCTGTGATCGGCAACGCCTATACAGCACAACAAGTGTCTGGCGCAGTTGCTAGGTCGGTTAGCGCTGATACAATGGCAGGTTGTCAAGGTTAGTTCAAATGGCTCTGAGCACTATGGGACTCAACATCTTAGGTCATCAGCCCCCTAGAACTTAGAACTACTTAAACCTAACTAACCTAAGGACATCACACGCATCCATGCCTGAGGCAGGATTCGAACCTGCGACCGTAGCAGTCCCGCGGTTCCGGACTGCAACGCCTAGAACCGCACGACCACCGCGGCCGGCATGTTGTCAAGGTTTAGGTGAGTTCGAAGGAGGTGTTACAGTCGGCGCACGAGCGATGGGACACAGCATCTCCGAGGTAGTCAGTGAACCGTGAATATCAGAAATCCGGTAAAACATCAAATCTCCGACATCGCTGCGGCCGGAAAAAGATCCAGCAAGAACGGGACATACGAGAACTGAAGAGAATCGTTCAACGTGACAGAAGTGCAAACCTTCCTCAAATTACTGCAGATTTCAATGCTGGGTCATCAACAAGTGTCAACGTGCGAACCATTCAACGAAACATCCTCGATATGTGCTTTCGGAGCAGTGTACCCTCGGTGACTGCACGACACAAAGCTTTACGCCTCGCCTGGACCCGTCAACACCGACATAGACCGTCGATGATAGGAAACATGTTGCCTGGTCGGACGAGTCTCGTTTCAAATTGTATCGATGTACTGCTTGTCAGCAGGGAACTGTTCAGGCTGGAGGAGGCTCTGTAATAGCGTGGGGCGCGCGCAGTTGGAGTGATATGGGACCGTTGATACTTCTAGATACGGCTTTGACAGGTGACACATAAGTGAGCATCCTGTCTGATCACCTGCGTCCATTCACGCCTATTGTGCATTCAGACGGACTTGGGCAATTTCTGCAGAACAATGCGACACCCGACTTGTCCAGAATTGCGACACAGTGACTCCAGGAACACTCTTCTGAATTTAAACATTTCCGCTGGCAACCAGACTCCCCAGACATGAACATTATTGAGCGTATCTGGGATGCGTTGCAACGTGCTGTTCAGAAGAGATCTCCTTCCGCTCGTAGTCTTATGGATTGATGGACAGCCCTGCAGGGTTCCCTCCAGCACTATTTCAGACATTAGTCGAGTCCATGCCACGTCGTGTTGCGGCACTTTTGCGTGATCGCAGGGGCCATACACGATATTATGTAGCTGTAGCAATTTCTTTGGCTCTTCAGTGTAAGTTTGTGGCTGTGGCTCCTGACGTGAAAAAATTACCTAGATATTTATGTTCATCTTTTTATAGTACCGTACGAGTGTGATTCTTGTGATACTAATGGTTAACAACTTTCTCATTTCTGTGGAAATAGATAATATACCTACCTAATTTTTGATGCAACATGCGCTTCCATTTTAATAACTGTTACTTTATTTTAGTCAAGTTTAGGAAAATTTGATGTTACTGCTATCCATGTGTGTTTGAGCCGTCTCTTTCTTTTGTTTCTGTAGTATTCAGTGGATGACGTTCACAGTTCTTTTGCGTTGAGGGTAACCATTTACCACCAGTCCTGTCGCCTATCAATCATTTTTACAACATTACGTAATCGCTATTGATGAAGTTATTAGAGTGAATGACATTAAACTTTCGAGGAGCCTATTAACTTTAAAAAATCTCCGCATATTGTCTTCACTGTGATGATGTTCTTGCTTTCTTACATCTAGTCTAAGTGAGAAGAGAGGGAGAATCTAGATGCTGGTGCGCTCATGGCAGTGACTGTTTAGGACACCTTCATCACTTCTGTGCACTGCTTTCGTTAAGTATGGCTCACGACTACTTGTGATAAATGCCTGGAACACCATGAATTCTTGAGTAATCACACTTTTCCAAACTTGTCACTTTTGGTGATTAGTTATAAAGCGGTTCTGTTGTTCACATAACCATTCAGTATAGACTGAGTAATGCTTATAAAATATCGTGATGATTGGTTATAAAGCGGTTCTGTTGTTAACATAACCATTCAGTATAGACTGAGTAATGCTTGTAAAATATCGTGATACTGCTCAAGGTCTCTAACTTTGACCTCACCAGTCCTTGGAGTTATAAAAATTACTATGTCGTATTACGATATTGCCACAACGTCATTAGTTCCTAAAAAATCTACACTATTTCTCATAAGGGCTTCACCAATCAAGAAAAAAACGAAAGACTGGTATTCCCAATTCAACGGTTGATGTATTTACTAAGCATGTTGTGTGTCAAAAACTGCATGAAATTACGATTCGTGAAATAGGTTTTTGATAAGAATGTATGCAGTCGTACTTTGCCTATTTCGATTAACAACAATAATTTTTGTATGGGTAGCCCTGGTTTGAATATTATCTAATATTAAATGCAACAATAAATGTACAAAAACTGATACTTAGTGAATCTCTTCGGAAACATAATTCAGTAGAAAACAGTGATTGTACATTGTTTTTATATCAACTTCGTACAGGTCAACGCATGTGATGTTGGCTTTTGGGTGTTTCCTTGCGATCCTTTCTTAGGTCCAGTGATGACATTTCTGTGGCAGAACACCGTCCGCTGCTCCATGACGTTATATCCAGTGTCTCTAATGATTGTGGGAAGCTGACTACTGCATTAATAACAGAGTGTTGTCTATTTGTGAATACGCCAGTAGTATGTACTTCCTGTACTGACCTGGCTGGCTGAATGGGGTAACGCCTCTCAGAGACGGCAGCAAGACTTTCCCCTTAACAGTTAATGACAGCGATATTCAAAGCGTCACAAGTGAACATGTCTCAACCTTTACAACTACTACGTAGAAAAGCGAACGACGTGCAGTATTAAAATACTGTATCTCCTTTGTATGCTATAACAGAAGGAAATGTTGACGACATTATAAAGCATACAGGAAGAGTGTGTCTGAAGATCGTAATGAGTGGAGAAACATGGAGGATGTTTTCATACTGCAGTGGATGTCAAATGACCCGACGCATTGGATATTCCGTTTGCGAGGTAGTACAGGTTCTTCAAGTCTCATGGGGAAACAACGGAGGCCAGTCAGTTCGCGTCGTTGTGTGTTGCTGATGGTAACAGTGGATGTATGGGACCCACTATCAGTAAATCGATTGTCATTCTGGAGCTGGACAACAACGACAGGTGAGCGGCTGTACCATGCAGACCCATCTAATCGCCATGGCGTGCGGGAGTCATCATCCCATGTGTGTACCTCTGCTCACCGTTCGCCACAGGACACAAAGATTAATACGAACGGCAAAAACTGTAATATTTCTGGCTTAGTCAGCTGTCATATTAGGCTCCAAGAAGCTGTTCCCAGAGCAGTGGAGATGCAAGAAGTATATAGATGACGAAATGTGGTGTGAGGTACCTGTGACAGATGTTAGATTCGGTACCATTCCCGCCGTGAGAAAGACCGCTTGCACAATGCTACTGCTCTGTGATTGGCTGCTGTGTTCGGAGCAAGGGTGCCAAAACGTTAAAGTATAGTTATTATTATTAGTTAAACTACTGATTGGAATGACTTCACTTTTAATATGAATATCTCTCAACAGCTGACTATCAATCAGTCATTTTAGAATTATTAAAAACAATTTAAATAAAAATCAAAAGACTGACGAAATTACAGACGAAGCACTTCCGAAGCGTTCGGGTCAAGCCTTTTCTGGTATGCCGCGCGAAGTGTTTCGGGCTGTTCGTCACTCTGGATTAGGCAGTCGAGAAGAACAGACATGTTGTCTGTCGTAGGATGTGTTTCCAATTTTAATTTAAGTTCCTGTTCGTCACTCTGGATTAGGCTGTCGAGAAGGACAGACATGTTGTCTGTCGTAGGATGTGTTTCCAATTTTTATTTAAGTTCCTGTTCGTCGCTCTGGATTAGGCAGTCGAAATATACAGTCATATTGTCTGTGGCAGGATGTGTTTAAAATGGTTCAAATGGCTCTGAGCACTGTGCGACTTAACTTCTGAGGTCATCAGTCGCCTAGAACTTCGAACTAATTAAACCAAACTAACCTAAGGACATCACACACATCCATGCCCGAGGCAGGATTCGAACCTGCGGCCGTAGCGGTCGCTCGGATCCAGACTGTAGCGCCTAGAACCGCACGGCCACTCCGGCTGGCAGGATGTGTTTGCCAGTATTCAGTATTAAAAGATTCACTCCGGTAGTCATCAGGCACAGACACGTGCCACAAATAGTCTAAAGATACATTTTCGTAAACATTGTGTTTGGTCATGTACTTTGCTATATCAGAAGGTGTTGTATTGAGATCATTTAGTCTTCTCGTGTGGCTATATTAAAATCCCAAAGAAGTGATACATCATTTCAGAACAGAACCTCGTTAAAAGTCAGTTTCAGCCTCAAGATACTGAACCTACGACCTCCGTCCTGTTTTCTGCTCTGGGGACATCAACTTGAAGACAGCAGGTTAGTGAACCATCGCATGCACAGAACAAATGTGCTCAGTGACATGTCGTCTGCAGTAATGCAGAGGAGGTAAAGGAGGATGACCGTTATTAACACCAACAATCAATTCAGTCTTTCTTTCTTGCCGTAAAGCATGGAATACGTAAGTCTCGTGAACTGATGATACTCTCTGCACTTAGCTACACGCCGACGTCAGGGGACGAATATATTGAAAGTCACATGAGGCTCTTATTTACCAACAGGGGATCTTTCTGCCATGTGGAGGAGGCATCCTTGTGTGGTGGTTGTTTACACAAGATTGAGTAGGGCCTGCAGTACGTCCGCCGTCGTCTCTCTTCGGAACGACACATCCGTTTCATCGTTTACAGCACCAGGCAGGCAACCTAATCCTTCAGCAGGTCATTTCTCCTTCTCGTCGCTGCTAGACTGTGTCAGAATATCTTGAAAAACATTCGATGGACTAAAGGAAATCGTTTACAGCACCCGAAAGGCAACCTAATCCTTCAGCAGGACAATTCTCCTTCTCATCGCTGCTAGACTGTGTCAGAAATCCTGAAAAACATTCGACAGTCTGAGGGTATTATGCAGCTATTAAATCATCTGATCAAAAACGCATTGGTCAGTTCAGGGATTTCATCGCGTGAGATGTTTATGGCTCGGAACCAACTCCTACGAATGTCAGAGAGATGCGGATGGCAGTTGAGCGATTGGGATCAGGCTGGCTTCCCACTGATTAACAGATGAGATGTGTCCAAAGTAGGGAACATGAAGAAGTGATCACAGGCCGTAAGGTAAAGCGTTTTACAGTCCATTTTACGAGAGATTTTTTTCTTGTTTCGTCCACGCTACCATCTCTGAAGGTATACCGATGGGGTTCTGGTTCGCCCTATTTGTCCTATGGGACGCGGCTTTTGAATCATTTTGTATAAACACTCTGAGGTGACTAAAGTCATGGGATGGCGATATGCACATATATAGTGGAGGTAGCATCTCGTACACAAGGTATAAAAAGGCAATTCATTGGTGGAGCTGTCATTTGTACTCAGGTGATTCATGTGAAAAGGTTTCTGACGTGATTAAGGCCTCACGAAGGGTACTAAACAGACTGCGAACGCGGAATGGTAGTTGGAGCTATAGGCATAGGACATTCCATTTTGGAAATCGTTAGGGAATTCAATATTCTGCGACCCACAGTGTCAAGAGTGTGCCGAGAATGCCAACTTTCAGGCATTAACTCTCACTACGGACAACGCAGTGGCCAACGGGCTTCACTTAACGACCGAGAACAGCGGCGTTTGCGCAGAGTTATCAGTGCTAACAGACAAGCAACACTCCGTGAAATAACCACAGACATCAAAAAAATGGTTCAAATGGCTCTGAGCACTATGGGACTTACGTGCTGAGGTCATCAGTCCCCTAGAACTTAGAACTACTTAAACCTAACTAACCTAAGGACATCACACACATCCATGCCCGAGGCAGGATTCGAATCTGCGACCGTAGCAGTCGCGCAGTTCCGGACTGAAGCGCCTAGAACCGCTCGGCCACAGCGGCTGGCCACCACAGACAGCAATATGGAATATACGATGAACATATCCGTTAGGACAGTGCAGCAAAATTTGGCATTAATGGCCTATGGCAGCAGACGACCGATGTGAGTGCCTTTGCTAACACGACATCGCCTATAACACTCCTCGTGACAATTTCGGTTGGATCCTAGCAGCTGGAAAACCGTGGCCTGGTCAGGTGGGTCCAGATTTCAGTTCGTAAGTGCTGATGGTAGGGTTCGAGTGTGGCGCATACCGCACAAAGCCATGGACGAAGCTATCAACAGGACACTGTGCAAGCTAGTGGTTGCTTCATAATAGTGCGGGCTGTGTTTCCATGGAACTGACTGGGTCCACTAGTCTAACTGAACCGATCATTGACTGGAAATGGTTATGTTCGCCTACTTGGAGACCATTTGCATTCACTTTGCAAGAACTTCATGTTCACCAACAACGATGTTAGCGAGACATAGCTATTTACGATCGGTTTGAAGATTTTTCTGGACAATTCGAGCGATTGATTTGGCCACCCAGATCGCCCGGCATGATTCCCATCGAGCCCTTATGGGACATGATCGAGAAGTCAGTTTGTGCACATAATACTGCACTGGCAGCACTTTCGCAATTATGCACGGCTATGGAGGCAGCGTGGCTCAACATTCCTGCAGGGGACTTCCAGCGACTTGTTGACCCATGCCACGTAGAATTTCTCTACACAAGGCAAAAGGAGGTCCGACACCATATTAGGAGATATCGCATGCCTTTTATCTCTTCAGTGTAGCCTGCCGGAGTGGGCGAACGGTTCTAGGCGCTTCAGTCTGGAACCGCACGACTGCTACTGTCGCAGGTTCAAATCCTGCCTCGGGCATGGATGTGTGTGATGTCCTTAGGTTAGTTAGGTTTAAGTAGTTCTAAGTTCTAGGGGACTGATGACCTTAGATGTTAAGTCCCATAATGCTCAGAGCCATTTAAACCATTTGAACTTCAGTGTAGATATGACATGAAATATCTGTGGAGGTCTGGGATCAAGCTGTTCATCTCGTAACTAATTAGTCTACTAATGACGTTATCGCATAATCCAGCTCGCATGAGACCGTCGCACGAAGAATATGACTCGTAAAGTTGAATATCCAACCTAAATGGAATGAAAATCCTAAACGAAAAGGCAATATTCACTGCATCAAATTGCTAGTGTAATTAAGGACCGTCCTGTGAGTCCCACAATATCTTTCACCTCACAAGTGTGTAAATCCCAGATGTGACAAATGGGCAGTCACTGATGGCTATTCTGGAAGCTACTGGCATATTTGTTGTCACGTCCGTCCCGACTACTTTTTTTGTCCCGTACGGCCGAGGGGAGGGGCGGTGCAGTGCGGTGTGTCAGAGGCGCGGCGTGACGTCAGCACACGCTCGGCGGCCAGTGTCCGGTCCGGCTGCCGCTTTCTCCGCGTCCGCGCCAAGCCGTACCAGTGGCGGCGCTGGCCGGTGGGCAGTGTCCGCACTCCTCCCCAGTCCACAGTCTCTCGAGGAGCCAGCCGCCAACCTGTGGCGCCGGCCTTCCTCGTGGATGTTGCTGTACGAAAAACAGTACCTTGTCACTGGCTCCGCACGCAACCTTGTAGCTTACCTTATTCTCCTGATGCCTGCCTGAGACATAATCTCATCTCTTCAAAGAGCACGCTGTACTATTTTGAGCGCTCCGCTGTAGATAATGGAGAACTGGTATCAGATGGTCAGTTGTACGGAATCAAGCGGTAACATGGATCGACGTGGAGACGTGACAGAATGGGAGGAAAGAGCTGCCGAGGAAGAGATTTTTTAGTCTGCAGCCTACCTAACCAAGACCCGCCCTCACAACTTTACTTGCTTGGGAGGCACAGTCTGTAAAGCACTTGCACGTGAAAGGCAAAAATCTCGAGTTCGAGTCTCGGCTCGGCATACAGTTTTAATCTGCCAGGAAGCAAGAATTATCGAGTTTCAGCCTGCTCGATTCTTTGGTGCATCAATGCAGTCTGTCCTACGTATCTACAAGGGATGGCGATCCTTTCGTCCGTGCTTCGGAGCTTTCGTTGGGTGGCGCGAAGATACAAACGCAGCTGCGGGCAGAATCTACGCGTTCTCGCCAATGTGCGGCGCGCAAGGCAAATTACGCGATGTACTGTACCGCGGATTTCTCCGGAAATGTTCATTGGTGGACCTGGGTTAATCCTTTCTCTGCTACAGACGTAAAATGAATCTAAATATGAATCGTCAACCTCACTTTAACCCATGAGACAGATTTTAAATTCTAACTGATCCAATGTCAATCATTAAAGCCCAGTAACAAACCATCTACTACCAGAAAGATTCCGAGATCCGAACAGCGGAATGGAATATGTTCAGCGCTAACATACCATAAACCGCATCAGTCTGGTCACTACCAACTTTCATCTATAATCACTAGAACAGCAAAACAGGAATACAGATCATAGCCAATACGGAAAGAATCACACAAAACCATCACTCTCAAATTTGCATGGAAACATAGAATTTATTGTCATGAACTTGCCTTTTCCCCACAGCTTCATCCTCGTTTGTGTTCGAAGCATATACTGAACTCACCTCCCCCTTCCCCTCTATGTGTCCATCTCATCCTCCTACCACTATATGTCTGTCTCCTCCATTCCACCCTCTCAGTCTCTTCATTTCCTTTTCCCTGTCTGTTCAGTTGCACCACACCACATTCTGTCCATATCTTTCTGTTGTCTCTCTCTGAGTGTATCCCCCTCCCCCTCTTCCTTTTTCACCTGTCCACCCCTCTACAACTTTCACCCGCCTCCTACATCTTCCTCTCCTCTCTGCTCCCTGTCCATTACCTTCTCCCCCTCACTCTGTCCATACCCTCCCCTATCCCTCGCTCAACCAAACCCCAGCCACACTCACAGCCACCTGTAACCCCTGTAATATTGAGTAAAGCAGGCCAATACTATTCCCACACTTTGCCTGTCATGAAGGGCAAGCTACACATCAAGGGCTCGAAAATAATTTATTTGCCCCTGACATAGAGGCTGCTATGCAAATCAGGTCGATAAAGCTGGTCCCTACTTCTTCAACACAACACTCCTCTCATGTAGGGCAGCCTACATACACTGCTGGCCACCGTAAATGCAACACCCTGAAGGAAGCATCCGAATCAAGTGAAATTTACACCATGGGTTTGCAGCGATGAGATATGCAACTGATTAGAATTTCAGCGCAGACGCACATCACGCGCGCCTGTGGCGCCACCTCATAGCGCCATTTAAGGCTTGGCGATTTCGACGAGTGTACGTTCGGCACGTGTGTTTACCTTGTGGTTGTTTCACAAGACGATCAGTTATACCTCGTAGACAACAGCGAACATCGTTTGATCAAGTATCCGAGTTCGACAGAGGAAGGATAGTGGCTTACCGAGATTCTGGATTATCATACAGAGAAATCGCTAGTCGTGTTGGACGAAACCAAACAACTGTAATGCTGATATGTGACCGTTGGATGCAGGAGGGTACGACGGACCGACGTGGTCGATCGCATTCACCTCGGTGCACCACTGCACGTGCTGATAGGCAAATTGTGCGCGTGGCAGTGACGGATCGCTCAGTGACATCCCGAACCATAGCACAGCACATTGCGTCTGTAACGCATCATCCAGTGTCTGCGCGTACCATTCGACGCCGTTTAAAGCAGAGTGGTCTGTCCGCAAGACGTCTATTGCTTCGTCTACCATTGACGCATAACCACAGACGCCTCCGTCGCCAATGGTGTGATGACAGACGGATGTGGACAGCAGAATGGAATGACGTTGTCTTTACTGACTGGGCACGCTTCTGTCTGCAGCACCACGATGGTCGGATTCGAGTGTGGAGACACCGTGGAGAGAGGATGCTGGACAGCTGCATTGTGCACCGCCACACTGGTCTAGCACCGGGTATTATGGTATGGGGCGGTATAGGATATTATTCTCGCACGCCTCTAGTACGCGTTGCCGGTACTTTAAATAGCCGGCGCTACATATCCGAGGTGCTGGAGCCAGTTGTCCTTCCGTACCTTCAGGGCTCGGCCACAGCCATATTTCAACAGGATAATGCGCGACCACACGTGGCACGAATTGTCCAAAGATTCTTCGTCAATAACCAGATTGAACTGCTTCCCTGGCCGGCTCGCTCTCCGGATCTCTCGCCGATAGAAAACATGTGGTCCATGGTTGCTCAACGAGTGACCCAGATTACATCCCCAGCTGCCACACCAGATGATCTTTGGCAACCTGTGGAAGCTGCTTGGGCTGCTGTACCCCAGGAACACATCCAACGTCTCTTTGACTCAATGCCGAGACGTGTGGCAGCGGTGATCTCCAACAATGGCGGCTACTCTGGCTACTGATTCTGGCAGGAACCACATGTCACAGACGTCTGTAAACGTAATCATTTGATACTTGGTCAACATGTTATCTACAAAATAAATTTTGTTGTGCTACCTCTTGTCTTTCTTGGTGTTGCATTTACGTTGGCCAGCAGTGTATCAGAGCCCAGAAAACCATTTCTCGCCCCTGATATGTGGTCTGCCCTGCAAAGCAGGTTAATGTGGCAGGCCAATACTGTTCCCACAAAACATATCTGTCATGCTGGACAGTCTATATGCCAGGAGCAGAAATAGCTCACTTTTCCCATATCCCGCCACTATTGCAGTTAGGAGGCTATAAACTCCACAGTGCTGATACTCATGAGGCCTGCTGTTTGTGTGCCAAATTTGGTTGAATGGCTCTGAGCACCATGCGACTTAACTTCTGAGGTCATCAGTCGCCTAGAACTTAGAACTAATTAAACCTAACTAACCTAAGGACATCACACACATCCATGCCCAAGGCAGGATTCGAACCTGCGACCGTAGCGTTCGCTCGGTTCGAGACTGTAGCGCCTAGAACCGCACGGCCACTCTGGCCGGCCAAATTTGGTTGAAATAGATCCATAGGTTTGGGAGGAGATCCTGGACATGCACACCTATGCCTTAACCAAGTCCATCAGTTTTATCCAAACCCTCTTCCTACTTGCCGATGAGTTCACAGTCTGGTCTGACATTTCGCTCTTTAGTAAACAAGTGCATGCTCACTAATCTCCAACACTTCTTGAAAAAAACAGCAAAATGCGTAAGCGGAATTCGACAACTGCTATTGGACATACGTTTCAGAGTCTCTCAGGTACTGCAATAAATAACATAGCTGATCATGAAGGATCACCTGCTCTCAGCTTCAGAAATACACAAAACCGTCACCTCTGCCTCAGAGCGCACACGACTTCTGCACCTCATCATGGCTGTTGGGCGACCTCTCGATTTTGTGAGATCCAAACCACTACACGACACTATTCAATGTTAAGGCCTTTGACCTCTGATTCAGCAGCAGAATGTAGACATTTCCTCTGGCCAGGCTCCATTGTCAGGCTCCTGCTTATAGCACTTCTGTGATGTTCTGCGTCCTGCGTTTACTTTTACGAGTTTCTCTTCAGTGTTGGAAACACCAATCGTCGTGGGGAAATCACGCAGCACGAGCACGCCTCTTATGTGCAGACCACAACCTATTTAGGAGGATTAGGGAAAGGTGAGTCCATCACCTCCTGCCCTAGAAAACGACCCAGTTGTAGACAATAGCAACAGGCAAAGCACACAGCCACGGCCAGTGTGTTAGGTATTACAATGCAACACTGGATAACAGACAGGTATCGCACTTTGACTTTCATAATAGGTTTCAAGCCCAACAGGAACTTCTATTGTCACTGAATCAAGGTCCATCAAAAACAGGTTTCCCAGCGATCGATGCGAAGAGATTGCATGCAATGGACATTTGGACTTGATTACATTGCTAAAGGCCATTGTTCACAGCAGCACGTAAAGCTGCACGCCTCCAGCAGACCAAGCAACACCGAAACTGGACAGTAATCAGTCTAATCGCTGCTTCTCTCCACAACCATGTTGTCCAAAAATGAACAGTAGCTGACTAGAGGCACATCGTGCAGTCCCACGACTTGCGATTTACCTCTTTTCAAATGCAGGAAGCCATCGAAGCTGTGACTACAGACATTATGAAATACATGAAATCTATTAGCAATTACGGATATGGACAACCAATGGCTGTATAATGGAATGACGACAATGAAAATTTGTGCCGGACCGGGACTCGAACCCACTTACCGCGAGTAGTCGCCTCACCATTAGGCTATCGGAGCACAATTCACGACCAGACCCAAACTTCCATATGTCGTCAACCATTTGTGTACAACCTGTACTCGTACATCCATTATGTATATTTCCGTACAGGCGTGGCATTTACTTGAAAGTCGCTTGTCCGGTGTCGGTGGATAAACAGAGTCTCGCAGCGCGTGTGTTATTCTGAATTACGATGCAATATTTGCTTCGAACTGTGTCAGATATTCGATCCATTCCTCTTCTGTGTCGTTAAATTGGCGGAATGTTGGTATCCTGGTCGGCGGCACTTGTTGGGCTAGTCGGTCGGTCGGTTGTCGTTCCGCGTCCGACGCGGTTTGTGCAGCTAGAAGTTGACGTACCATCGTCAGCAAAGCAGCAATGTTTTGGTTCTGAAACTGAACTTGTATTAGATCCGTTACCGTCGCTGTCGCCGTCATCACCCTAGCACACGCCCTCGGGCCTGGGCATTTACATCTACATCTACGTGATTGCTATTCACAATGAAGTGGCTGGCAGATGGTTCAATGAATCACCTTCAAGCTATCTCTCTACCGTTCCACTCTCGAACGGCGCGCGGGAAAAACGAGCACTTCAAAACTGAAGCGATACTAACACAAGAAGCGGATGACCTGTTGTGACTTGACTAAAATGGTTGTATTTCCTTTTGACCTAAATCGTTTCGCGACTGTTTGTCATAGACTGTGCTCATGCGTGTTGAGGTTACCGCGAACAGAAATCAGGACTTTTATTTAAGCATAGTCATTGATCAACTGTTGACCTTCATGACGAGTGTGCTGTGGGCACACCTGTCTTCCAAGATGACAAAAGCAACGTTCGCAGGGACGCGCGCATACATTGCTGGTTTGTCTCAGTCTTAGGCACTCTATCTCGCTTCGACTGGACGCTAAATCAGTGTTAGTCTGGGACTCTATGAAACTGCGGGCGAAAACGTCCTAATGAACATCTCCGCATTTCGATAGCTCCACGTGACCTGATCAACAGTGGGAGGTTTCAGCCGATTGTGGCACACTTGAAGACACACTTGTGGACACTCTTTGTTGGTGTTGTGGCACCATTATTAAACCTAACGGGGCGGCGCAATGGTTACCAGACTGAACTCGCTTTCGGGAGGACGACGCTACAAATCTCTGTCCGGCTATCCTGATTTAAGTTTTCCGTGATTTTCCTAAATCGGACCAGGCAAATGCTGGGGTCGTTCCTTTGAAATGGCATGGCCGGTTTTCTTTTCCATCCTTGATTCAATCCGAGCTTGTATTCTGTTTCTAATGACCTCCTTCCTTCCATCCATGACCAAGGCTAGAAGCGGCGTTGTCACTGTTTCGCCCCCATCTCGAAGGTCCGATGCACACGCCCTGCTAGCTGCTGACTGTATTGTATTTGCCGTAGAAATATACACAGGTACAGAGATTTGTGCGTCATAACGTGTCATCGATGGTTCCATTTAAAGATAGTTCATAATGGTCTCAGACCAAAACTATGTAATCTTACAACGAGTAAAGGAAAAATGACAGCCACAGGTGGCACAATATCGTTTAAACAATTGAGTATAAATCTGTAATGTTGCCTCATTACCACATGTTTAGTTGGGTGGCGACGAACCAAAATGTTCGTTTCTCGATGGGTTCCTATCAGAGACTGGCAATCACTGCTCTAACAATCTGTTAGTTGATGGTAGAATTTCCATGAGCGAAACCAGATCATTTCGTATCTCCTATAGGACCACGAAAAAAAAAAAAAAAGTTCAAATGTATGTGAATTTTTAAGGGACCAAACTGCTGAGGTCATCGGTCCCTAGACGTACAAACTACTTAAACCAACTTATGCTAAGAACAACTCACATACCCATGCCCGAGGGAGGACTCGAACCTCCGTCGGGAGGGGCCGCTATTGGACCAAGAGGTTATAGTAATTTGTACGTATCACACTTGAAACTGCCGCACTGTTAGCGGCCGTACTTCGCAAAGTCTGCGAAGGCAACAGAAAGTGTAGAAAGTGCATCCGAGTTGTTAACAGAAGTGCACTGGGACTGCTTCCTGCTTGGGGGCCGTGTTCCCGGCACCGCTCCATCGGGCTCGCGCTGCGTGACGCAGCTCCTGAAGCGTCCGAAGGCGGCGCGGCTCGGCTCGCCGGTCGGCGTCACGCGTTCCTGGAACGGCGAGCTTGACCCACATAGGGCGGCGGCTGCCGTGCGCATACTGGGGAAGGTGAAGTGTGTCTACTTTCTCTGCCGCCGCCGCCGCCGCCAGTCAACAACAAACACAGCGATCCGCCGTCAGGCGAGCCGCCCGGCGCGGGCCGATACGGCGCGGAATTACCCGTGATGCAACACGCGCGCTGGGACCTTCCCCCAACAGCTCGACCAATTTCTCCTGAGCGGTCTCAGCGGGGATGCCGGGGACACTGCAACAAGGTACCATCTCGGAGTCGCCTCTTCTTATGCAAGGGCCTGGTGAACTTGTTCAATATTTGCTGCGAGAGACCTTTTTCGAATACACGAAATGTCGACCATACGCTTTTAATCGAATCCGCTCATCATCAGACATATACCACTATTCCGATTGCTTCAGCAGACTGTCCAGTGGTATGTTATTTTACAGTCACCTCTCGCTAAAGCCAGTTCTGATGTAATTCCTTAAAAAATGCAAATTTTATCTCCCGTAAACAAATAGCTACAACTAATACCACTATAAGAGGTGTATTTGAAAAACGACTGCTTTCATGATTGTGAAGTTGCAGTCTCTATGGTTTAGTTTCAAGAAGCGAAGCCTGTGGCAAACACAAGACGCAAATTTTGCATCCCACATAGTAGAGATTCAGCTAATGGCTTTGGCTGAGATAGGCTTTCCAACTCGACTTAACACATTCTCTATATGTTTATAAGTGCCAGACGATGTAGCAGCAATTCTATGAAATGGCCTCGATTTGCGCGTCCTGAGCTGGGCGTTCCACATACGTCTTATTGCCGTATACTGAGCAGACGTTTACATCTTCGTAGGTACAGACGTTCGGTCTTGGAAGACATGCCAGACACAGACAAAAAAATGGCTCGAAAGAAGTTTTCAACTGAAGTGATACATCGGTTGAATTAAGGCAAGGGGTTGTGTGGAAATACAAATGGCTCTAAGCACTATGGGACTTAATATCTGAGGTCATCAGTCCCCTAGACTGCGAACTACTTAAAATCAACTAACCTAAGGACGTCACAAACATCCATGCCCGAGGCAGGATTCGAACCTGCGACCGTAGCAGCAGCTCGGTTCCAGACTGAAGCGCCTAGAACCGCTCGGTCACAGCGGCCAGCTGGAAATACAACCTTTAGTGACGAGTCAACGTAGCACTTATATGTAAACGGTCACAGCATTCATCAGTTGGATGCAGGGCAGCGAAAATCCATGACAGTCTTGAGAATACATCTGTGGGATTCAGAACATAATATCGTTTCCGCTGTAAGCAAGAGTTAATTTTACGGCTCTTTCTTCCGGCAAGTGAAAACAGTCAACCGATTAGTGTAGTTTCATATGCTAAAAAGCTTTTTAATTTTACATATCGACAAGAACATACTAGACTATCGTATACACTTCCAGCAATATTGGGCCGGTGTGGCCAAGCGGTTAAAGGCGTTACAGTCTGGAACCGCGTGACCGCTACGGTCGCAGGTTCGAATCCTGCCTCGGGCATGGATGTGTGTGATGTCCTTAGGTTAGTTAGGTTTAAGTAGTTCTAAGTTCTAGGGGACTGATGACCTTGGAAGTTAAGTCCCATAGTGCTCAGAGCCATTTGAACCAGCAATATTGTGACCTGCCATACGTCCTTAACGGAAGCCGGAAACTCCTCAGTGGGCGATTCAAGGTCAGTAGATAGACCACCTTGTTCATTTTTTTCTTGGGCACCTACCAAAGAAAGTTTTCACTCCAGCCTGATCGGCTTAACTTTGCAGAATATAGAACAAGAATCTACGATGCAATTAAAAACGCGACGTTGGACATTCTTATAACGCCAACGGACACGGCTGGCTTCAGGATTAGTCATGTAAAGGATACCACTTACAATGGGCTCTCTGCGGGATGATGTAACTGCTCATTTCTTTGCCACACCAGTTTTTATTTTAAATCGTTATTTGTTAAAACATATGCAGCTGCTTGAACAAGGAAAATCACTGTTAAAAGTCATACTTCACTTCATTCTACTCATAATGACAGCACGCCAGTACTGCTCCAACGGAGAGACACTAAGCAACGCGCGCCTGGAACCCCCGCGACTTGTGCTGCTTGTGACCCTCCAAAACGACAATATTTCTTACAACTTTCACACCTTCTGGCATCATATAATGGATTACTACCGGTTTAAATGTTACTGTAACTGTTCTTAATAAAATTTAATTATTTCACTTAAACACAACACAGAAAATTCTTCACAATGTGTAGCGCATGGATACGAATATGCTCGCACTGCCGTGAGGCGCATGATACAATTCCCAAGATCTCATATGAAACCAATAACGCATGCAACTATTCGTATTTGAGATCGTAAGTCTCTCGGATTTGTGTAGGATAAAATTAAATATTAATGTTTATTGCATAATTTCTCTGAGAACCAATACAGTCTGTTTAAATTATAAGTAACGGGCTAAAATGGAATGAAATAAATACGTAACTAAATAAGTCCTTCGGATGCTGTCTGCCGAGACTCAAAGATATTGTTGTAACGTTATATGATGTCGTGGCTTTGACAACAGTCTGATTTCCAAGTGTGATATCTGCTGAGTTATGCATAAAGTGTATACTGATCTTTTCTTTTACTTTGTCTTATTTTTAAACTTACTTTAAGGTGACTTCTGTTTTCAGTGCAATGGAGGGAAAAAGTTCGCTTAATGCCTTTCTGAGAACTTGGATATTCCTCTTTTTTCTTAATGCTCTCTACGAGAAACTGTCTGCTAGACATAGATAAGTGGGATGCGGCGACAGCTGTAGGAACCCCACAGGAAGAGAGATCTCTACGGGAGTGATAATAAGGTATCTCAGAATGAGATTTCCATTCTGCAGCGGAGTGTGCGCTGATATGAAACTTCCTGGCAGATTAAAACTGTGTGCCCGACCGAGACTCGAACTCGGGACATTTGCCTTTCGCGGGCAAGTGCTCTACCATCTGAGCTACCGAAGCACGACTCACGCCCGGTCCTCACAGCTTTACTGTAGTTCTGCCAGTATGTCGTCTCCCACCTTCCAAACTTTACAGAAGCTCTCCTGCGAACCTTGCAGAACTAGCACTCCTGAAAGAAAGGATACTGCGGAGACATGGCTTAGCCACAGCCTGGGGGATGTTTCCAGAATGAGATTTTCACTCTGCAGCGGAGTGTGCACTGATATGAAACTTCCTGGCAGATTAAAACTGTGTGCCCGACCGAGACTCGAACTCGGGACCTGTTTTTTTAATAAGGTATCTGTTTTCTGGAAATCGTCTTAAAATGTTAATTATGACATTTTATGTTCGTAACATGCTTTTCTACCACATGAATTTAAGTATTTTTTTAACGGAAGTGGAATTCAAATATAGCAGTGTGAAAGCCCGCCAAAACTCTCCATTTGTGATGTCACTGGCTAGCTCGCTGCTCCTACGGTCGTGATGCTCATTTACAGTGACGTCTTGTTTTGGTCTTTACGTTTCCAAAAATGGTTCACAAATTGTGCATAGTACTACATTGTATAAATACATTTGTAAAAACATCTGAAAAATTGTTTCTGAATGTTGTAAAGACTGAAAAGATGCGTAAAATGTGGTTGCAGATCGCTCGTAGAGACCCAAATGACATAGCCACCTCCAGGCCTACTACTGTATTTGTGGTGTCACCGCCAGACACCACACTTGCTAGGTGGTAGCCTTTAAATCGGCCACGGTCCGTTAGCATACGTCGGACCCGCGTGTCGCCACTGTCAGTGATTGCAGACCGAGCGCCGCCACACGGCAGGTCTAGAGAGACGTCCTAGCACTCGCCCCAGTTGTACAGACGACTTTGCTAGCGATGCTACACTGACAAATACGCTCTCATTTGCCGAGACGATAGTTAGCACAGCCTTCAGCTACGTCATTTGCTACGACCTAGCAAGGCGCCATTACCAGTTAATATTGAGATTGTAAAACATGTACCGTCAAGAGCGATGTACACCAATTATGGATTAAAGTTAAGTATTCCAGCAGCAACGTACCTTATTGGCTATATTAATTACATTGTCCTGTTCCAGACCTCACGCCAGTTTGCGTGAGCTTAAACGCGTGCCTTTCGGCTTCCTCCAAACTCCGTGAATTGGCTCCTGCCAATTCACAACAGTATTCTTAAGTTTACTTTATTCGTAACACAGTTATGTAACTGCTTTCAGTTCTACATCATATTACGTTTTAATATCTGCCGGCTGCGGTGGCCGAGCGGTTCTAGGCGCTTCAGTCCAGAACCGCACAGCTGCTACGGTCGCAGATTCGAATCTTGCCTCGGGCGTCGATGTGTGTGATGTCCTTAGGTTAGTTAGGTTTAAGCAGTTCTAGTTCTAGGGGACTGATGACCTCAGATGTTAAGTCCCATAGTGCTCAGAGCCAATTGAACCATTTTTTATTATCTATTTTGATTTATTACTTTCATTTTATATCTGATCAGTTTAAGAAGATTTACATGAATGGTTTTATGAAACTGTATTGAAGCCTTATATCGCTCATAGTCTGCAGAAACTGAGAAACCATTTAACAGTTTCCCACCACATTATTCTTCCCAAAGAAGTCGTCAAAGACAACAGTTTGCGACTGCCAACTGTCTCCAAATGGTTGAAATGGCTCTGAGCGCTCTGGGACTTAACATCTGAGGTCATCACTCCCCTCAAATGTCTCCACTGAGCCTGTTGTAAAGCTGTATGACACTAACAAAGAGATAAACTGAACGTTGTTTGAAATCTGCGAGGAAGTATAATAAGACTGGGGCATTACGATAAAATGAAAGTTGGTCCTTGTTTAACCACTTTTAAATCATAGCGGTTCAGCGGCAGTTAAATATGCAGTAGAACAACAGATACCTTAAGGTTTTGCTGCGTCAAATGAATATTTTATAGACATAATTTTCCGTTGGTTTGAGTTTATGACCAGGACGAACAGAAAGACTTCAGAGTGTACAGCTGTTGAAGGAAAACCTGATGATGATCTACAGTTTCCCTTAAATGTTAATACGCTGTATGAAAATTTGAAAATCGAGATAAGAGGTACCCAAAAAATAGTAGTAGTTCTGGTAACAACCAAAGCAAGTTACAATGAGAATTATCTTCTGAATGAAACAGTGCCCACTGTGTTTTTTTGTGCAAGCTCTCAGAAGTTGCCCTGAAAAATCTTTTCAGCATGTAAATTGGAGGGGGATCACTACTGTCAGCTGCAGCGGAACATTAAGCGGAATCAGCGCCGACGAGCGAAAACGGGCACTGGCCCGGGACCCAGGATCTGCTGCTTACTATGCAGATGCGGTGACCACTCCGCCAGCCGGAACACAGCGTTACCGCAACTGCACGGACTACCTCCGTAGGCTTCAAGGTCAATCCACACTCCTATCGAACGCCACCTATCCGCAGTCCCAGTCCGTAATGTCCCGCTGCAGCTGATATCAGTGATCCCCCTTCAATTTACATAGTGTGTTTCACAGCTGCTGGATCTGTGTGGTGTCTGTTCTTTCGGAGGAACAGACACTGTGCATTCTAAAAATACTTCTCAGCACAATACGAGCCGAATCATCCAGTTCCAGATTCCCTCAGTTTTAAGACAATTCTGCAACTTATTCCTGCGTCACAGTGTTTCCGCCCTGTCTCCATGCAATGCAGTTTTTACGTTTCTTATTTCCGGAACGCAAAGATCTGGGTTCTAGTTGAAGAATAAAGAAGCCATAAACGCATCAACCTCCTGAAGATTTCCGCTATCAAACTTCACAAAGTGGCCGAGCGGTTCTAGGCGCTACAGTCTGGAACCGCGCGACCGTTACGGTCGCAGGTTCGAATCCTGCCTCGGGCATGGAAGTGTGTGACGTCCTTAGGTTAGTTAGGTTTAAGTAGTTCTAAGTTCTAGGGGACTGATGATCTCAGCAGTTAAGTCCCATAGTGCTCAGAGCCATTTGAACCAAACTTCACAAAACTCTTTTCCAGTTACTTAAAAATTGTAAATTCGTTTTCTATCACTAAATAACTAAATTGTGTGTAGAAGAGTACCGAGAAACACTAGTGACTTCGGCTAACACTCGTACACTTATGCTCAGAAATTAAGGATAATTGCAGAATGTGGTGGCACACAACGTGGCACTACACAAAACTAGCGCTAATAGCATAGGCACATAGGGAACACACACGACCACGGATCCGTAAGTCCACAGTATTGGTGATAAGTTGACAAAACCGTCCCGAAACACATGTGTTACAAAACGCCACTGTTTCCTGCGCATGTTTCACGATATCTATATGGGATATGATCGCCATGCACACGTACACAGGCCGCACAACGGGTTGGCGTACTCTGGATCAGGTGGTCGAGCAGCTGCTGGGGTATAGCCTCTCATTCTTGCACCAGTGCCTGCCGGAGCTCCTGAAGTGTCGCAGGTTTTGAAGACGTGCACAGATGCGCGACCGAGAGCATCCTAAACGTGCTCGATGGGGTTTAGGTCTGGAGAACAGGCAGTTCACTCCATTCGCCTGATATCTTCTGTTTCAAGGTACTCCTCCACGATGACAGCTCGGTGGGGCCGTGCGTTATCATCCATCAGGAGTAAGGTGCCACCCGCACCCCTGAAAAGGCGGTCATACTGGTGCAAAATGACGTCCCGATACACCTGACCTGTTACAGTTCCTCTGTCAAAGACATGCAGGGGTGTACGTGCACCAATCATAATCCCACCCTACACCATCAAACCACGACCTCCATACAGTTCCCTTTCAAGGACATTAAGGGATTTTTATCTGGTTCCTGGTTCACGGTAGATGCAAACCCGGCGAGAATCACTGTTCAGACTACACCTGGACTCGTCCGTGAACATAACCTGGGACCGCTGTTCCAATGACCATGTACTGTGTTTTTGAAACCAGGCTTTACGGGCTCTCCTGTGACCAGGGGTCAGTGGAATGCACCTTGTAGGTCTCCGACCGAATAAACAATGTCTGTTCAGTCGTCTGTAGACTGTGTGTCTGGAGACAACTGTTCCAGTGGCAGCGGTAAGTTCCCGAGCAAGGCTACCTGCAGTACTCCGTGGCCGTCTGCGGGAACTGATGGTGAGATATCGGTCTTCTTGTGGTGTTGTACACTGTGGACGTCCTGTACTGTAGCGCCTGGACACGTTTCCTGTCTGCTGGAATCGTTGCCGTAATCTTGAGATCGCACTTTGTGGCACACGGAGGGCCCGTGCTACGACCTGCTGTTTTTAACCGGTCTCCAGTCGCTCTAGTATTCTACCCCTCATCACGTCATCAATATATGTTCTTTGAGCCAATTTCAACACATTCACCATTAGCACGTCTGAAAACGTCTGCACACTTACTCGCTGCACCGTACTCTGACATGCGCCAACACACCTCTGCGCATGCGGACTGCTGCCAGCACCACTGTGCAACGACCGCAGGTCAAATGCACCGCACGGTCCTACCCCGAGGTGATTTAAACCCACAAACCGCCCATCACAGCGTTGTTTCACCATGTATCAGCATTATCCTTAATTTATGAGCATGAGTGTATAACACCCTTGTAGCTTCGTCTCGCTCCTAGTATGTGACGTCACTAGAGCATCAAGTAATAACAGACCGTTTTCGATTACGTGACCAAATCTTGGAACTGAATGATTTTTATGGTTTAATTACATAAAAACAACAGACATTTTGTGAGAATGTTGCCGAAAATGCTATTTGAATGTTATAATCATTCAGAGTAACAACAACCCGAACCATATTTTTAAAATAAGGAAACAGCCCATTAGGGAAGTTGGAAGTATCCGTTGATTATCACTATCGTAATCATTTGCCGTTTCTAAACTACTGGATAAGGGCCTCTTCCTTACTGCTCAAAATTTGTCTTGCTTATTTCTTTAGGTTATCAATTCATCTTCCATTAAGTCTTGCTCTGGATCTTTCTTATCACGAAGAACCCAACACAGTATCTCCTCAGTCCATCTCCCCTCATTTCGTTTCATTATGTCCCCTTCCATCTTCAGTTTCACTTTCGTAACTGCGGCTGTCACGTCCTCGACTCGTGTCTTTTCCCCAGTCTGTTTATGTGGTTTTCTATTCGTTCTTCATATGCTCAACATGCATCTTCCCATTGTTCATTGGACAGCCCTCAATGTTTACACTGTTTAAGCTGTTAGCCTCTATGTTTCTTATGTTACTATTGGCAATATACATTGTTATAGGCTTTACGTTTAAGGCATATTAGGAATTTCTTCTGATTACATCATTCAGTTTCTTAAATGAACCCCAATATAGTTTTGCGCTTTTGTTTATTTCGCTAAGTGATCACCCGCTTGTCATTTTCAGTTGTCTTAAATAGACAAATTCATTATTTGTTTCGTTAAGCTTTCCTAATTTAGTGAAATGTTACATCTTGATCGCTTTTTGCTTTCAGAGACAATACAACTTTAATGCATTTCAGATTATGTTTTTCTATTGGATTACTTACTGAACATTCTTTTCACAATCTTGTAATTAACAGCTAGGTGTGCTATCATACCTACGCTGTTTAGTTCTTCCATTCTTGCTGAAGTTTTTCTGAAACAGAAGAAAACAAGACAGCGTCATATGCAGTTCGAAGGTGCTCTGTATAAAATGCTATTATGCAGACTCCTTCTTCCTCCCACTTTAATTATTTTAAGATCTCTTCCAACGATGCAGGTGGCATGGAGTCACCCTCCCTAGCTCATTTCTCAGTAACAAACTTTACACTCTTTTGATGTAATCGAATAAGCCTGTATCCTCGTTGCAATATTACTCATCGTACCGATTTAAGTAGAATTTATTCGGATTTCATTCATCAACAATACCTGCAGTCGATGGACAATTTTGTGAACAGCACTGTGCGGCATATTAGTGGGTATGGTGAGAAGTTGCCGTTGGATGTCGTCTTTCAGCGTTGCTAATGAGGTCAGACGATCGTCGTAGACTTGCTCGCGTCTTCAGGCAACCCCACAACCTCTAATCACATGGACTGAGGTCTGGGGACTTGGAAGGCCAAGCACAACAGAAGAAGTGGCTCAGCACGCTACCAAAATGGTTCAAATGGCTCTGAGCACTATGGGACTTAACTTCTGAGGTCATCAGTCCCCTAGAACTTAGAACTACTTAAACCTAACTAACCTAAGGACGTCACACACATCCACGCCCGAGGCAGGATTTGAACCTGCGACCGTAGAGGTCGCGCGGTTCCAGACTGTAGCACGCTACCCTCACCAAATGATGCGCGCAAGAGATCTTTCACATGTGTAGCAATCTGGGGTGGAGCACCATCTCGGATGAAAGTCGTACTTTGCAGCAGGTGTTTATGAGCCGCTAGGGATGATGAGACTCAGTAACATGTCGGCGTACCTCGCAAGACAGTTGGGAGGGGGGGGGGGGGAGGGGGAAGACCTGAGGGTAAGGAGTATTTCTAATAATTTCGAAGATGAATGGCGACTTTAAGTACCCACAAAAAGTTCCAGTTCTGACTCTGTTTTGAACCTGCGTAATACCGATTTTAAATCATTTTATCGAAAGTAAAACACCTGATCACACTATATATTTTATTTTCCTGAGAGCTGGGGGGAGGGGGTTGGCCACTGCAGCCCCCCCCCCTTGCCGCCGGGTATGGGAGCCCTTGGTACCTCACACCCGTCAAACTGACACTTTGGAAAGCATCCCACATTCCGATAACGACTGATGTGGTAAATCCACACAATACCGTGACTTTCTCGTCGTGCAATAGGATTTCCACGACGTTTCCAGGATTAACGATAGCCTAAGTTCTGCAGTTGTGGGTGTTCTCAAGTGGAGTTACTGAAGGTGATGCTTGGCCAATTTCTGCAGTCGTTTTTGATTTCAATAAAACCCCATGTCGTTTCAGGCATGTGTATCAAACTTCATCTCTCTACCTACATTATTCCGTTAATAAGTGCATTCTCAGATGTTAACCGACTTTTGCGTAGCTCTGTACTTTAAGCCACCCAGATAGTGGTGCGTGTTACAGTGCCGCTTCCCGAACGGTGGAATGGTGTAGGGGGGGGGGGGGGGGGGCGCCGGCCCCAAACCGAGTACGCCGGGCCGTTTAACGACGAGGGTCGGTGTGCTGGCCAATCTGGGTGCCGTTTTCAGGCGGTTTCCCACATCCCACTAGGTGATACTGGCCTTGTACCTCAGATCGCCTCACTTACCCGATTCGCAATCAGTTAGAAAACTTTCACTCACTTTCAAACGAATAGCACTACACACAGATAAATGAAGTACACATATTCTGTCCAAGAGGGTAACAGAGTGGCGACAGGAAGGGCATCCGGCATCCTTAAATTATCCGTGGTAAATCGGTTAACAACCATGTCGGCTCTGCATCGATGTGGGACAAAGAGACACGAAAAATAAGAACAGTATTTTATCCATCTTTAGCAAGCGTAATCATTTGTGATGAAATAATAAGCAAGCACTTGCATAAAAGAAATCAAATTTCTTTACCAGATTTGTGCACTGGGTGCCCTTCTTCAGAAGGTCCAGTCACAAGTTCCAAGCACGTCATGGGGCTGGAACTTGTGACTGGACCTTCTGAAGAAGGTAAAGGAATTAAACTTCCTTTATGAAACTGATTACTTATTATTTCATTATAAAAATAAGAAACTTATCATTATATTTTCTAACATCTTCTCACAACAATCTCTGAGTAGTTTCGTTTATTTCAGTTAATTCGGTTATCATTTACTTTTCAATATTTTTGCCTTTTTCATCAAATTTCTCGTGTTTTCTGAAACTTTGTTTTATTCGTCCATCTATTCTTCTGCATTCTAGCTGTTTCCAATGTAAAAGTTGCTATTTTCCATATCTACAAGATCATCAGTCTGTAGAGCCTTAGTCCTGTATATAAATTTTAATTGGTATTCTCCCGCTTTTTTGAATTAATGTGCGTAAACACCACCCTGTAAATCGGTTATGCGATTTTTTTAAAGTCTTTCTTAGAGTTCTCTCAAATAAGAGTGGAGACACGGCATGGGACTTTCGAGATAATGTCATAAAAACAATCAAGAAAATAGTAATGGCAGACAAACGCGAGAACTGTTGTACAGCCAGCTTGAAAGCTCTTGCATCCAAGTTGGTGACTAGGATATCATACAGATGAATGGAAAAGAAAATTAAAAGATCTGTTAGAGGACAATCAGTCTGGTTTTAGAAAAGATAGATGCATTAGAAAGGCAGATCTGACGTTACGATTGATAATAGAAGAAAGAATTGAGACATTTTGAACAATTTCCCGACCTAGAGAAAACGCTCGAAAATGTGAAGTATTAAAAGGTGTTTGAAATAGATATATGGTGTAGTGTAATAAGGATAATATACAATATATACACGGACTATGAGAGAACGATAAGAAAGGAAGAGCAAGAGAGAAACACTCGGATTTAAAAGTGTGTAAGGGAAGCATGCAATCTTTCTCTTCTGGTGTTCAAACTATATAGGAAAGAGGTAGTGGAAATAAAACGCAAAATAACTTCAGAAGTGGGAATAAATTTCACTGGAAAGGATACAAAAGATAAGACTGATCACAGAATACGGATTGAAAGTAAACTAAAGAAAGACGAAGAAACATAGTGAATAGATAAAAGCGTACCGGAAGAAAAGCAAAGAAAGAACGAAGAGCTGAAATTGGAACGTGGTCGTCAGATGGCGTATTCGTAGTATAAAGGAAAGAAAGACGAACGTGCTGAGGCACTGCAGAAATGAGATTGATGACAAATTTAGCATCAAAATTGGTGACCAAGTAGTATACGAATTGAAAGAATGCACGCCGACGCACGCTGACATACGATCGAATTTCAAGAGGGCTCAGCTGACGAGCGGTAGAGAGCATTAGTCGCTGCAGTTTCTGGCAATCAGTTTTGATTTCAGATATTTTGCAAGTGGTTTTTCAGTGGTTGGGAAATCGAATATATCTGAAATAATTCATCAAGTATGCAAAGTTATTTATATGGAATTCAAAGGCACTGCGATGCTACCAACAGATGAACAAAAATGGACTGAAATATCTCAATGATTTCAACAGTACACAATCGTTCCTCATTGTGTCGGAGCTCTCGATGGTAAACATGTCAGAATGCAAAACCCAAACCATTAAAGTTACTTATACTTCACTTGTAAACATTTTTTTCTCTAGAGCTGTAGGTGCTGTGTGACCTACTGTGGCTTGTGCTGGGTAGACATCCGCGCTTACGGAAAAGAGAGCGACTGGGGAATTATCAGAGATTCCGTTCTATATGACAAACGCACTGGAATATCTTAGGACACAGAGAAACTAAGATATTTAACAAAAAACCACGACGTGGTACCTCCTTACGTGACCGTAGGTTGAAAGTAGTGACTTATGAGAACAGATATTTGACTTCAGCTAGCTTTAGTCCTTAGGTATATTGAGCGTACTTCCGGTACAGCGTCAGTACGTGGATAATACTGAATCCATGTAAACTGAGCCTAGTGAAATTCGGGCCCAATCAAACATCTTTGAAATCTGCGCCCAATATCTGCTCTCTTTGTGTCACAGTTGACCTATGCGCGGTTCATCGTAATTACTCTAAACTACCTGCTCCCCAGGTACGGCCGAACTGCGCCCCGGTAAACCTCCGTCACATTAGCCGACTGTCTGGACAGCTTTGGTATAGCTCTAGCTGTCATAGAATTGACATCGTGCGACTTCTGTGCTTCCATCAAAATAGTTCCGATATGGAAGTTTCAACGACCAATGCTGGAAGCCTTGTTTCTACTATGAAGGTTATTCTTACATGGTGAAAAGAGCGAAAGAAGACGGGACTGTGACGGGGCGCTGTTGAAGACAAAAAACAAACCAATGCTTAAAACCTAGGATTCGACGGTGCTTTCTTCACTCGAGTGTCATTGTGGAGCTCCGGATGACGTTCCATGGGAAGTAAGGAAGACTTTGAACCAGCCAAAGAAAAGAGACCGAGAGGAAGAGACTACTATTTCCAAAATATATTCAGAGGAACTGGTTTGCCTGCATAATCGAGAGTATGATTTTATCACTGAAACGGCAGAGCAGCAAGCAACGAAAATAACTTTATACTACTAGCGGGCAAAATCACAGAGTACTGAGAGAGATTCGCAGATAAGATAAGAAATTGATCTCAAAGTAGAGTTACTAACTACGAATGATAGCAGCAGTTTTCTGTTAAGCGACGACAAAGGATAATAGTGTTTAGTGGAAGAGCAGGGACAGAAGCTCTAATTGATGGTACGTTAAGCTGCAGTAGCAAACAGTTTTCACAAATATCACCATTCACGCCGACTTTGAGAGTACAATTAGTGAGACAAGCATCTATCCAGTTGCCTTTGCATTATTGCCAAACAAAAGAACAGAGACATACATCCGCCTTTCCCGAAATTTCGTGGAAAATATTCCAGAATGGAATGATCGCAGGTTTCGAATCAGAGGCGATCGTAGATCTCTAATCTGCAGCCATTTCTGCGAATGAAGTTGTACTACCAACAGCCGAAGTGCATGGATGTTATTTCCACGTGAAAAAGTCTCTCTGGAGAAAAGCTCAAGATCTGGAACTTACTCATGAATACAAAGAAAGTGAACAAGTGAGACAACAAATTCACGTGTGTGCTGTGCTGGCGTTTCTGCGGTCTGAAGATGTATATGACGGCTCGTTCGAGATACATTCACAGCCACCGGATATCCCCAGGTTTTCTGAGTTTTTTCACTACTTTGTAGATAAATGGTCTAGGAAATGAAGGAAATCCTAACAATCTTTGCAGTTGCTACAAACTGCGCTGTGGAACGACCAACGCTGTAGAAGGCTGGCTCCACAAAGTTAACGACATGCTTGCTGAACTGTCCTAAAATCAATGACGTAATTAGGTTAATTAGATGTATGGAAAGAGAAGCAGAGATGAGCACGGAGGGTAAACGAAAAAAAGAAAACAGTCTAAATGAAACGGGATCAAAGGTTGGAAAAAGTAGTAAAAATGTACGAGGAGAATGGTGAGATAAGGCTTACTTGACAGCTATCTCCTACCTACAAAAACTTGACGAAATTTGTCAGAAGATGTATATTGATGGAAAAATGCACATAGTGTAAATAGCATTTTACAAAACCGAGCGAACTTGCGCAGTGGTTAGCACACTGGTTCGCATTCGGGAGGACGACGGTTCAAACCCGCGTCTGGCCTTCCTGATTTTCGCCTTAGTGACAGGTGACCAGCGGGTAGCTTAGAATTTCTTCCTTCTTTTTCGGCTGCAAGTTTTGAAATTGCCTCATCAGTATCGGCATTTGTCGTTGATTAACTGCTAAATTAGTCAGTCATGCTTGCCTCGTAGTGGACCCAAGATAATTCTTAGTTAATTTGATTTTTGAAAAAAAAAAAAAGAGTTCTCTTACACAACTCTATCGTGAAAAATAGTAGCGCCAAAATAAACTTTGGAGCAGTTCCGGAAAAAATCTTGGTCGTGAAATTTGTACAAGAATACAGTCTTCAGGAATCTCACGATAATTGTCAACAGATTTTTGTATAATCGTGACCAGTTTCGTTTCTGAAGTTTTAAACAAACGACTAGGATATGAAACAGTATACATTCCATGGTTTTGCAACATGCATCGGTTTCTTGTAGAAAGCTGTCGATGTACTCTTAACATTGACCTTCTCAATTTGCAGCGTTCTGTATAGTATGTCTTGAAAAAACGTGTTCGGAGACCTCTAGTTAGATCCCTCAGCTCTTCTACCTTCCGGGTAAGGGGATTAGTGGATCCATCTTCGACCCTCTCCGGGCGCAAATTTCACTGGGCAAAATTTCAGTGGTCCAGTTTTCAGTTCACCGGAGAATACTTCATTGTCCATTAGATGTCATTGTGGACTGTGTCGAACACATCGTAAAAGAGATTACAGTGCTTCACAACTATACCGGAATGACAGATGAATTGAAACGCGAAGACACCTTTGAACGAAATCTCGCGAGTATAAATGCCGTCCACAGTGGAGAATCCACTTCATCAGCAGATAGCGTTCGGGTTAAATTTACCAATTATTTTATTAATGAAGCAAGCCTTGAAAGAGAGGACCGTGTGATATGAACGAAAATGTTATTAACGATAAAGTTTTTGTTATCTATTTTTTTCTGTATTTCAAATTGCTGGTCCTTTGTTTTCCTACTTCATCAGTTAGTACCTCGAAGTCAGTATTCTCGCTTTCGATTTCACTCATTTTTCGGAACGTCCAACAAACATAAGTGATAGAAACACACAGAAGAAATGTGTGTGGTCACGACGGAAACCTACGCTCAACTGAACGGCACACGGGCGCTATCGATCTTTCTCACCACGTGTCAAAGCGTGTTTGTCTGCGTTAACGCGTGTCAACGTGCGCTCAAGTGATCGATTTTAAGTTGAATGTTAAATGTCTAAACGCGCGATTCGAAACTACGAGTGAGATTTCCGTCATGTGAACATAGCCTTAGAAGCAGAATAACCCGTGACAGATGAAGCAAAGAGAACACGAGCAGAGTAGCGGAGGCAAAGAGAGTATTATTGTTATGAAACATAGTTTGTGTAAATGTCAGCGGTAGTTTGATCATCTTCAGACCGTTACTCCTTTCTGACTACTGGAGACGGTGGCTCTTCATGCCATCTTAGAACAGTTCGTAGTCCGTGCCACCATCTCCAGCAGTCTAGCGATTTTTGCGTTAACGTGTGTCAAAATAAATGCGTGTAAAAATAACGCGTGTTCAAATAAAATTACTTTCTGGGGCCTCGACTGTTTTTATTATATTTTCCAGTTATCCGCCAAAAAGAAAAATCTATATAAATATCAAACAGGCTGTGCGAAAGAAATTTGTGTGGATATACTTGTAGTATAGTATGAAGTTCATAGTATGAAAGTAAATCATAGACTGAAAAGATGAGAACCTAAGTGTGCGAAATGAAGTTTTACGGAAGAAGACTGACCGTTAAGTGGACTGATAAAGTTTGGGGAGGTTCTCCGAGAATCAGCGTGTGAATGAATACGCGGAGAAAACTGACTAGAGGAAGAGTGAGAGGATCACTTCCATGGCACCAGAGAGTTCCGTCGAAAGAAAAAAAAAAAACGTACATGACCACAGGGATTGGAACGCATGCAACGAAATTTGAAATAGTTGTGTATAAGTCAAGCTCTGACAGAAAAAAAGTGGTACAGGAGAAGAAATTATAGCGTGTCTCATCAAACAGAAGACACATGTCCTACAAAAGGAGAAGAAAAGAATCCACTTTGAAGAATTTTTAGGAAGAATTAATGGGGCACTGGCTGATATGCTCTATGAATTTCTCTGTAGCCAAGAACAAGTTGAGAACCGGTTTTATATCCTTGATTACACTCTATTGTATCAACTACTAACGTTGTTTCTTCGAGCCTTGGACCTTTCTTTATAGCACCTGTGTTGCTCAGCAATTATCTTGTTTTCTTCGATATATTTCCCAGTATAACTGAAATTTGGTATTAGGAAAAGGAAGAGAAGGAAAAGTAGTAGGTGAATATGAAGTGGGGGTAAGGAATGAAAGAGGAAGCTGCCTTGTAGAATTTTGCACAGACCATAACTTAATCATCGCTAACACTTGGTTTAAGAATCATGAAAGAAGATTGTGTACGTGGAAGAGACCTTCAGACACGGAAGGTTTCAGATTGATTGTATAGTAGTAAAAAAGAGATTTAGGAACCAGGTTTTAAACTGTAGGACATTTCCAGGGGCAGATGTGGATTCGGACCACAATTTATTGGTTATGAACTTTAGTTTGAAACTGAAGCAACTTCAAAAAGACATGAATTTAAGGAGGTGGGACCTGGATAAACTGAAAGAACCAGAGATTGTAGAGAGTTTCAGGGGGAGCATTAGGAAACGATAGACAAGAACAAGGGAAAGGAATACCGTAGAAGAAGAATGGGTAGCTTTGAAAGAAGAAACAGTGAAGACAGCAGAGGATCAGGTAGGTAAAAAGACGAGGGCTAGTAGAAATCCATGGGTAACACGAGAGATATTGAATTCATTTGATGAAAGAATACAAACGTCTAAAAAATGAGATCGATAGAAGTGCAAAATGGCTAAGCGTGAATTACTAGAGGACAAATGTAAGGATATAGAAGCATATATAACTAGCAGTAAAACAGGTGCCACCTACAGGAAAATTAAAGAGAACCACCTGTGTGAATATCAACAGTCAGATGGAAAACCAGTCATAAGCAAAGAAGGGAAAGCAGAAGGGTGGAAGGAGTATATAGATGGTATATACTAGGACGATGTACTTGAGGGCAATATTATGGAAATGAAAGAGGACATAGATCAAGATGAAATGGTAGATATGATGCTGCGTGAAGAATTCGACAGAGCACTGGAAGACCTAAGCCGAAACAAGGCCCCAGGAGTAGACGACATTCCGTTAGAACTACTGATAGCCTTGGGACAGCCAGCCATGACTAAACTCTTCCGTCCGGTGAGCAAGATGTATGAGACAGGCGAAATACGCTCAGACTTCAAGAAGAATATAATAATTCCAATTCCAAATAAAGCTGGTGCTGACAGGTGTGAAAATCACCGAACTATCAGTTTAATAAGTCACGGTTGAAAATACTAACACGAATTCATTACAGACGAATGGAAAAACTCGTAGGGTCGACGTCGATGATGATCAGGTTGGATTTCGTGGAAATGTTGGAACACGCAAGGCAATACTGCCCCCACGGCTTATCTTAGAAGATAGGTTAAGGAATGCAAACTTACGTTTGTAGCATTTGTAGCCTTAGAGAAAGCTTTTGACATTGTTGACTGGAATACTCACTTTCACATTTTGAAGGTAGCAGGGATAAAATACAGGGTGTGAAAGGCTATTTACAATTTGTACAGAAACCAGATGACAGTTATAAGAGTAGAGTGGCACGAAAGGGAAGCCGTGGTTGAGAAGGGAAAGAGACAGGGCTGTAGCCTACCCCAATGTTACTGAGACTGTATATTGACCAAGCAGTAAAGGAAACAAAAGAAAAAATGAAGTAAGAATTAAAATCCAGGGGGAAGAAATAAAAACTTTGAGGTTTGCGGATGAAAATTGTAATTCTGTGAGTGGCATCAAATGACTTGGAAGAACAGCTGAACGGAATGGACAGTGTCTTGAAAGGAGGATATAAGATGAACATCAACAAAAGCAAAACGAGGATAATGGAATGTAGTCGAATTAAATCAGGTGATGATGAGGGAATTAGATTAGGAAATGAGACACTTAAAGTAGTCAATGAGTTTTGCTATTTGGGCGCAAAATAATAGATAGAGGTCGAATATATATTAAAGGGATATAAAATGTAAACTGGCGCTGGCAAGCAAAACCGTTTCTCAAGAAGAGAAATTTGTTAACATCGAGTACAGATTTAAGTGTCAGGAAGTCTTATCTGAAAGCATTTGTATGGAGTGTAGCCATGTATGGAAGTGAAACATGGACGATAAACAGTGTAGGCAAGAAGAGAGCAGAAAGTTTTGAAATGTGGTGCTACAGAAGAATGCTGAAGATTAGGTGGGTAGATCACATTACTAATGAGGAGGTACTGAACGGAATTGGAGAAAAGAGGAATTTGTGGCACAACTTGACTAAAAGAATGAATCAGTTCGTAGGGCACGTTCTGAGGCATCAAGGGACTACCAATTAAGTATTTGAGGGAAACATGGAGTGTAAAAACCTTTGGAGGAGCACAAGAGATGAATACACTAAACAGATTCAGAAGGATGTAAGTTGCAGTAGTTATCCGGAGATGAAAAGGCTTGCACAGGAGAGAATAGCTTGGAGAGCTGGATCAGACCAGTGTTTGGACTGAAGACCACAACAACAACATATTATGAGGAACGTGATATCTGTATAGCGTCATCAGGAAGATGATGTGGCGGTGCGCTGTGCAGTGTTATTGGTTCTGTGGGTCTTTCAGCCTCAGCTGTGTGACGTTTTGTCGGCTTACCTAGCACTTCATTAATCAGCTGTGTGAGTTTTTGATGAAGGCGCTTTAATCTTTACAGCCGTAACTTTTGTGTCGCCCTGGGTGTCGATGATTTTTACTTGGGAGTTTTTTAAAACTTGATACGACGGGGAACTGGAAATGCTTGAAAGAGCACAGAAAGTGAGCGATCTCAGGCGCCCTTTCCTAATCGATAAAAACAGCTTTAGCGAATTGCTTGTTTCAAAATGTTGTTGCTGGATCCTTAGATGGAAAGATAGTGCTCTGCTGTCTTTCGGCTTTCCTGATGCACAATCTAAGTTTTTCGCTGTCTGACGAAGCAGAGCGCTTTCTTTTTTTGGCACTTGTTCTGCATCTGAAGATACGCAAAGACATTACAGCGAGGTTCTCTTTCAGTGCATACAGACACTCTCGGTATCTGGTGTTTCTCATCGCACTCGTTACTGCTTGGTGATATGACAATCGTTATTATAGTTATTGTTGTTAGGTGTGATTGGACTTTACTGGATCACGGAAAGATTTATCATTCAGTTTTCTGAATTTCGATACAGCTCTCATTTCTTCTCCGTGATTTTTCATGTATTTCTTCTTTCAGTTTTGTTTTCGTTTTCTTCACAGTTTCGTTCTCCGGTTGTACTTCCCATCTGTGCGAGTTTCCGTCTAGGACTAACGAGGAATTTATCCGGCCTCTTTCTGAATCTTTTCTGACTTATTGAATCCAGCGCATAGTTTTTAGTCGTGCTGTGTATATGATAAATTTATTGCTGGGAGACTGTGGATATGCTCATAAAATTTTGATCTTTTTTTTCGGATATCTGCCGTGAAGTTTGATACTTTTGTATTTCGGGATTTTAGTCTGTAGTTATATCACGAATCTGCGTTCCTCTTTCAGGACTTTTTCCATATCGCTTTTTCTATGAAGTTTGAGGTGCGTAAAAAACTATGTTGTTAGCATTTATCGGTGACACAAATGACCAATGGAAAGAAATAAACATAAAGACAGTATTGTGCCGTCCATTTTTACGGAATGTTTTATTAGCACTACTTCGGCAGTCTCAATTATCACGTGTATGCAGTACTGTAAGGTAACAATCAAGCATGACTGATTATCGACTGACAGAACTTAGTTTCGAGATTAGTGGGCCTAAGACGTAAATTATATTGAACATCGAATTGTAGGGCAAAATGCCTCATGTAGTGACCCGCTTGAAGCGTCATCCGCTCGGTCGCGCCTCTATTCATCGCCGCCCTCTGCGGCCTGGTACAGCACACACAGGCACAATGACCTACGTAAAATGAAAGGCGTGCGCGTCTACTAAACACAGCACGTAGGCCGTCTCGGAGCATCTGTCAGCGTAGCTCCGCACAAAGGCAAAGACTGCGAGCGCCACGTCTCTCAACAGTTGGGGGTCAGGGGCAGGGGTAGGGGGTGGCGCAGCGGCACAGGTAAAAGGGCGCTGCCCTACCTGGCCGAGGGTCACCGACCCGCGCAGCCTTCACAATATTTGCAGTAAATCACCCCTCCCCCGGACGGAGCCGCCCTTGCGTGTTCTCAGACATCCCGTAGTGGGGCACCTGTGGTGGGTCGTTTCTATCCGCTCAAGGGCCATACTCTACAGGTTGTTGCCCTGACGGAGTCGGTGACTTAATGGCTACGAAAGGGTCACGGACAAAGCCGACACTATGCACCGTTTCGTTCGGGCAGACTGCCCTAACAAAGACGTTCAGCTTGGTTATAAAAGAAGCAGAAATTCCATCTGCTAGCAGGTGAGCAGTAAAATGTAACAAGTGTGTTTGGCATGCGGCTAACACGGTCGTTGGCCTGCCGAAGCTACACCTGAGCTATTAGAACGTACATGTTCGTAAACACATGCTTGCCTTATACAAGCACAAAGGAACGTTTAACCAGCTATTACCAGCTTATTCACCAAACACCATATTCAGGGGATTGATGTCGATTGCGTCATTTGAGAAAAACATTGCAGAAACTATTTCTGTAGTTACTTGCTGACCATTTACAAGTTACTGGTTACTTATTTTACTCATTTCTGTTTCAGAATTCCTCTGTGCCATAGTCCGAGTCAAAAACGTTTTTGAAGAACCGCTACAAGTCACAAATTTTTTTATTGACTTACTTGAATTATTTAATGATGCGACATTTTACGAGGTAGGAAGCTCACGTTCAGGCTACATTGCCACTGCAAAAAGAGTCTTGGCATATGCTGTGGTCGTCCTGCGCAGAAAGAGGTAGTTTTAAAATACTCACTAACTTTCTTCAGAAGAAATAGCTGTCTTCTTGTGGCGTCTCCAGTTACCTCCTGGCAATGACTCTTTGGATTTTGCTAACCACCATATAATTGCAAAGAGCACTTGAAACACGACGTCACTATCAGCCTTACTGTGCAGTAGAAACAAGATGGAGATCAAAACAACGCTTGTCTATTTAACTATAACTGTAGCACCAGGATCGTTACATCGACAGTTAAATCAAAGCAATACTTATCCTGACTTCCATATTATTTCCGCTGCACAACAGGATTGATTGTGACGTGTTTTAAGTCCTTTGCAATTTTACGAACGGCGGGTAGCAAGATCCAAGAAACCATAGCAAGATGAGTGATTAATTTTTTTTTTTTTTATCCCTTGTATTAGGCAATCCTTCTTGTCTGCAGGAAGACCACGGTATATGCCAAGAAGGTAAAGAACAACTTTAATATCAATCTGTAATTTTGTTAAATGTTTTTGCATTGGCACATGAGCCAGAAGACAAGGTTGACGATATTTGTTGCTCGAAGCATGTTAAATAACTTAAGTAAGACAATAAAAAGAAATTGTGACTGGTAACAGTCTCTGAAAGCAACTTTATATTTGAGAAACAATCACTGTAGATTAACAGTCTTATCTGAGGTCGTAATAGGCGGTTACAGCCTGTACGAAAGTGCAACAGTATTTCTTAGGGAACTTGAATTGGAATAACTGAAAGAAGGAAGATGTAGTTCTTGAGAAAACCGGTTGAGTCAATTTAGAGAAGGCTGTTGGACTGTTCTGTTGCTGCTGCCATACACTCAAGCGCCAAAGAAATTAATACAGGCATGCGTATTCAAATACAGAGATATGTAAACAGGCAGAATTCGGCGCTGCGGTCGGCAACGCCTATATAAAACAAAAAGTGTCTGGCGTAGTTGTTAGATCGGTTACTGCTGCAATAGTGGTAGGTTATCAAGATTTAAATGATTCTGAACGTCGTGTTACAGTCGGCGCACGAGTGATGGGACACAGCATCTCCGAAGCAGAGATAAAGTGGGATTTTTTCGAACGACCATTTCACGAGTGTACCGTGAATATCAGAGATCCGGTGTAACATCAAATCTCCGACATCGCTGCGGCCGGGAAAAGATCCTGCTGGAACGGGACCACCGACGACTGAAGAGAATCGTTCAACGTGACAGAAGTGCAACCCTTCCACAAACTGCTGCAGATTTCAGTGCTGGGCCATCAACAAGTGTCAGCGTGCAAACCATTCAACGAAACATCATCGGTATCGGCTTTCGGAGCCGGAGGGGCACTCGTGTACCCTTGATGACTTCAAGACACAAAGCTCTACACCTCGTCCGTGCCCGTCAACCCCGACATTGGGCTGTTGACGACTGGAAACACATTTCCCGGTCGGACGGGTCTCGTTTCAAATTGTATCGAGCGGATGGACATGTACGGTTATGGAGTCAACATCCTGAATCCGTGGATCCTGCATGTCAACAGGGGACTGTCCAAGCTGGTGGAGGCTCTGTGACGGTGTGGGGCGCGTGCAGTTGGAGTGATACGGGACCCCTGATACGTCTAGATACGACTCTGACGGGTGACATGTACATAAGCATCCTGTCTGATCACCTGCATCCATTCAGGTCCATTGTGCATTCTGACGGGCAAAAGCAGCAGACACCCCACCAGTCCAGAAATGCTACTGTGTGACTCCAGGAACACTCTTCTGAGTTTAAACACTTCCGCTGCCCACCAAACTCCCCAGACATAAACATTATTGATCATATCTGGGATGTCTTACAACGTGCTCTTCAGAAGAGATTCCACTCCCTCGTACTCTTACGGATTCATTTCCTCCAGCACTACTTCAGGCATTAATCTAGTCCATGCCACGTCATTTTGCGGCACTTCTACGTGCTCGAGGGGCCCTACACGATATTAGGCAGGAGTACCAATTTCTTTGGCTCTTCAGTGTATATTTCGCGTAATGATAATAAGACAAGAGAGACTAGAGCGCTCAATACGTGTATGGAAAAGCACACAAACACGATGATATTTGTACGAAGTGGAGATGGGCAAAACAGAAAAATTGTTCATTAGTTCAGGGATTCGATCAGAACCGATTGCTCACTACAATGAATTAGTTCCTTTTCATGACTCCCTACTCACAATTCACTTACGAAAGCAAATGAAAAGAAGGTGCGTTGCGTTTTGAATTCAGGGTCACTATAGCTGTATTTTTACCTTATTTTCGTTTACCTTACATTAGTTTTGAGAGTGACCTGGTACTGTTAGTCTTCGGTACAGATAAACATCAACAGTGGACGGTTCCTCAACATAGCATAAACCTCGCTTTCATACAAAGAATCTTCTTTCCCAAATAAGTTAGTGTCTCTTAAGGAATCGATCGCTCAAATAGACATTGCTATAAAAAAAGTAAAGTGATTCCGCGATCAGGGTCTGAGGACCATGCAGTAGGGATTGGTTGCAGTGCCATCATTATTTGGATGTTGTGTCGAGGGGCATGGCGACAGAATTTTCTTGCATCAAATCAGTTAGGTCGCTTATGTATTATTTAATACTTTATATTAGAATATAGACTGGAGGGTCTGAAACAGTCTGAAATGCATATAAGAATGTCGAAGGGTAGGTTGTGCTGAGAAATAATTCTTAAGAAAACATTCGTTATGTCAGTCGTTTGCGAGTTAATTAGCACTGAAGTTAGCCAGTCTGGCCATTGCGCGAAAAGATATAAGCGGCCCGCCAGAGACGCTGTCATCTAACATGTTCTTAGTTTGGTTTCTTAAAGGCCGAACAAGAGAGCGATACAAAAACTGGAAATGGCACGGTAGTTAGGATAGAGCCCGAGCCAAAGGCTGTGCAGTCTCGTGCGCTATCATATACGCTATGAGAACAACTGACACTGACTGTATCTGGCGGGCCGCTTGAATTTGCGAGCTCAAAGGCCTAATTGGGGAACTTCAGTGCTAATTAACTAAGGAACGGTACAACATATCGAACTCCTTTCTTAACAGTTGTTCTTAGCACAATCTACCCCGAAACCCCTTACAAGATTCTCAGACTGTTTCTGACCGCCCTGTATATAGTATAATAAGCGACGTAGGCGGTTTTATTGAAAAATTGTATACAACGATCGCGGCCTCATTCAGGAAATTTAGTTCCTTTGTTAATAAAATGGGGTCAGATTACCGCCCTCCAGGCCGTTATGAGCTTCCAGTTCTTGGAGCCGCTACTTCTCGCAGAGATAGTTTCTCAGTTGGCATCACAAGAGTGAGTGCAATCCGCTCCAACGCCTCACTAAGGAAACAATTCCTAGCAGCACCGGGAGTGGAGCCCAGGTCCTCTGCATGTCAATTAGACACGCTGATCGACCAATCACGAAGGTGTCAAGGAAAAAAAATCAGAAAACAACTCAGGAAAGGAAATAGCAATACACCTGAGAGATGTGTGTTGTTTACCACAAACTCTGTTCTGAGGAAAGATAACCGGGATAGCTAATTAGAGCAAATACCACCTAGGCGCCGGCCGCTGTGGCCAAACGGTTCAGTCCGGAACCGCACTGCTGCTACGGTCGCAGGTTCGAATCCTGCCTCGGGCATGCACGTGTGTGATGTCTTTACGTTAGTTAGGTTTAAGTAGTTCTAAGTCTAGGGGACTGACGACCACAGATATACTTAGAGACATTTGAACCATTTGAACCACCTAGGCATTAATTACCAGACGAAGAACGATGAAGGCCGCACTTGGAGACTGGGACAGAGGTTGCTGGGTGGTTAAACGCTCGTCGGTTTCTAGCAGTAGTTCCGGCTCACAGAAATCCAACCGCCGACGGCTGACAGCTGCAACACGTCTGACTTCTACGTCTGGGATCGACATCTACGTCTGAAGCTCTTTAAACATTGAGCACACTTACAATAGTCACACGTACATTCACTCTCTTATAAAGTTTATTGCCATCATTTGCATTCTGTAAACAGCAGCTTTCATAAATATAATACTACAAGGAGGAATGATTTACGCTATCCACTACTTAGCCTTAGTTTGCGCAGAAAGGAGTGAAGTAGACACGAATATCCTTTCTTTCAGGAGTGCTAGTTCTGCAAGGTTCGCAGAAGAGCTTCTGTGGAGTTTAGAAGGTAGGAGACGAGGTACTGGCAGAATTGTAGCTGTGAGGACGGATCGTCAGTCGTACTTGGGTAGCTCAGATGGTAGAGCACTAGCCCGCGAAAGGCAAAGGTCCCGAGTTCGAGTGTCGGTCCGGCACACAGTTTTAATCTGCGAGGAAGTTTCAGGAGTGAAGTATTCAGCCATAAAAATCTTTTACCACCTACCCGGTGATGTAAAGTATATAGGATGAGTCAAAAAGGACTTTACGACTTTGGAATGAGATAGAAATTTCTTGAGGTATCTTACACAACCGGTATAAGCGTCTTTTGTAGCAAACAATCTCAAGGTTGATTCACATAGCATATCAGTATCCCACTACGACACCAGGAGCGCCGGCATAGAGCACAGTTAAAATGGCTACTTTCACTGGTGGGCAGCGTACTCGCTGTCTTTTGTTTTTATGAAACGAATTCTGCAACAACAGTTCGGCGTAAAACTTCGCATCGAATAACGCTAAAAAAAGCTCCGGACAGGCCTACACTCTGCTCTTGGCACAAGAACTTTGCTGAGACGGGTTCTTCACTGCGACATAGTAAATCACCAGATCGCCCTCGTGTTGACGACTATGTCGAACAGATTAGGGAGAGTTTTATCCGCAGTCCACAAAAATCAACGCGACTGCGTCTCGCAAGACTGGAATTTCACAAAAAAACTACTTGGCACGTACTGCGTAGGGGTTTACACTTCAAACTATAGAGATTCACAATGGCACAGCACGTTATTGATGCAGATAAAATTTCTCGTGGGGAATTTGTGCAGATATATTGCATCGGCCAGAGGACGACGAAACATTCCTGAACACAATATTCTTCAACGATTAGTCAATGTTTAATATGAGTCGCATATTGAACACCCACAACTGCAGAGTATGGGGCAGTGAAAATCAACATGCAACCCTGCAACTTGTTCGTGACAGGCCCAAAGGGCCTTTCTTCTTCATAGAGGAAACTGTCACTGGTGTTGTGTATCTGGATATACTTCGAAACCTTTTAATTCCAGAAATCTATGAAGATGACGGAGATGGTATGGTCTACTACCAGCAAGACGGTGCACCGCCTCCTTTCTTCACGGAAGTTAGAGGTTTCCTCGATAATCGCAGCCCAAGTCGGTGGATTGGCGGTGAAAGGCCAATCGCACGGCCACCTCGCTCCCAAGACTTGACACCACTGGTTTTCTTTCTCTGAGCTTTCATTAAATATCGTGTGTATCTTTCTCCCCTACCAAACAATTCAGCCGACCTGACAAATCGAACCTACGCTGACGATGCACAAGTTACGCCCTATTTTTTGCAAAGACTATGGGAAGAAATTGATTACCGGTAGGATGTTTGCCGCATCACAAATGATAGTCACATTGAAGTAGAATGACACTTGAAACTTTTATGTGAAACTGAGGTTGTTTGCTACAATATGACGCATCTACCGATTCTGTACGTTATCTCATTCCAAAGTTGTCAAGTCCTTTTTGACTCACCCTGTGTAATGGCTAATAGAGTTAACATCGAACACAAACTGATATCATATCTGCATGACAACGTCTTCTGGTCCATCTCAGAATTTATGAGTATCCAGTAGTACGACTTTGTGTATGTGTAAGAGAGGGAGAGAGAGAGACAAGAAACATACGAGTAGTTAAATATAAATCACTATACGTAAAAAAGAAAAAGGCCTTAAGTAATTATGTAAATGGTCAGCTACAATTTCCCGTTGAGAAGATGTACTGTAATATTGTAAAACTGTCCTGTTCCATACCATAGCGAATGGTCGCAATTAGCCGGCCGGTGTGGCCGTGCGGTTAAAGGCGCTTCAGTCTGGAACCGCATGACCGCTACGGTCGCAGGTTCGAATCCTGCCTCGGGCATGGATGTGTGTGATGTCCTTAGGTTAGTTAGGTTTAATTAGTTCTAAGTTCTAGGCGACTGATGACCTCAGAAGTTAAGTCGCATAGTGCTCAGAGCCATTTGAACCATTTTTTTTTGGTCGCAATTATGACTGACGGCACTTGAAAATACCTAAGTAAGACAGGCCTACAGGCTACAGCTATGCGGGCATCTAAACTGGGAGAACACTGCATCTTATTCTAGTTGCCACCTACTCCCAGGAAGTCAGTCTTACTGTTACTTTTAAATGATTACTGGAAAATCTCATATAAAGATGTGAAACAAATACTAACTCACTTACCTCAGCTCAGTACCGCCGATAGATACACAAAAAACAGAACAAAAAAAAATTTTTTTTTGTGTATCTATCGGCTGTACTGAGCTGAGGTAAGTACTGGCCAGCCCCTCTATCTCTTTGTTAGTATTTGTTTCGCATCTTTATATGAGATTTTCCATTAATCATTTAGATCACCTATATGGTCCACATCCCTCATTGTTTTGTCCCTTTTGTTAGCTATCACTTACATCTGTCATCTTAACACTTTCTCTTCTTCAGTGTTTTATATATACATGAATAAATATTTTCGTCACCTACTGTGCTAGTTTCATCTTCCTCCTATTATCTTGTTCCGTTTATAGTCCACATCTCTTTTTTTGTTTATTGTTTTATTTATTTAACATTCCATAGTTTTAACGTTCGTTATTCGCTGTTTTCCAGCCAACAATCTCTTCCACACCTACCAGTATCATCCATTTCCGTCGATTTTGTGTTGCTGGCGATATTTTTGTGCCATTGGCTATCTTTCTCTGCCACAGGAAAATTTTTTTGGGACATTTTTGCGCCACGTGCGATCTTTTTTGCGGCACTCGCGATCTTTTTTGCGGCACGCGCGATCTCTTTTTTTTCGCCACTCGCTATCTCTGTTTTTGAGCAACGTGTGTTCTTTTCCCCTGATCTGGACATACTTGCTTGGTCTGGTCAACTTTTTCCGTATTTTTCTTATTTAGTGGTCTTCCTTTGGTATTGAACATTACCAACACAATTTCTTAATTTCTTTCTTTCTCGTCCTTCCCTCCGTGTTTTATTCCTTCTTATGATTACTATTTTAACTTTAGTTATTTAATTTCCCTACCCACAAGTTACCCACTATGCACCCTAATCCTATACCACATTATTTACATTCATTCCGGAAACATGCATTCACCGTAGCCAAACTGCAGTTCCACATACTTTTCCTCCGGTCCTGCTTAACCTTTGGAATTACCCCTAAAGGACTTACCTTAAACGTTCCCATCTCTGGGTGCAATTCCTCCTTCCACCAGTCTCTCCTGGACTTCCAGAACCTTCAATCCTTAGCCCTTACCCAACTTGTCCTGAATCTCTACACTATTTCATGTAACCACCACTCCCAACAGCTCCTCTCTCTCTTCAAAGTCCTCCACCTCTCAAATCCTTTCTTGGAGAACACACTAAGGAACATCATCCTAGAAGCCAGCTGCAAACTTGAGTTCCTTGCCACACACCACCTGAAAAAACTATCCACAGGGCTAGTGCAACACCTAAGAAGTGGGGTCCCTCTCCCTATCCCTCACAAACACCAACCACAACAGAACCTTCAACAAACCCCCCTCATAGCCAACAAACCTAGCCTAGCCACCCTACTCAATCTCCCCATCCCAGCACATACCCCACACAGACCAAATCTCAACTATAACCACAGTCAAATGCCACATATCACCAGTCCCAATTCAGTTCTAAACCTGTCATCCAGATCCCTCTCTCCTCCAGAGACATCTGTTCTATCAAAAGGCTTAACCTTTAGCCCCGCACCTAAATTTAACCACACTGCCCTGGTTAAAGATCTCCTCTCATTCACCCGTAACCTCAACTGGAAATATCACTTCACTACCCAAACACAGCCCCCAAATACTAGACCCAGTGTTGAACCCTGTCTAGAACAGTTCCGACCGCCTTCTCAAAGGGATCCTCCTCCCCTCCCCCAAAACCATCCCTTGCAGACATTTCAGGAATTCCTCACATCCAGTGTTGCCTCCCAGTCCTTCTTGAAGAACATCCCGACAACCCCCAACATCACCCCAGCTGAATCCCGTGCCATTAAGGAGCTGAAAATAGACCGCTCTATTGTCATCCTCCCGGCGGATAAAGGCTCCACAACTGTCGTACTTGACCGTGTGGAGTATGTGGCAGAAGGACTGCGTTAACTCTCCAATACCTCAACCTACAAAGCTGTTACCCAGGATCCCATTCCCTCCATCCAGACTGAGCTGCAGAAAATCCTAAAAATCCAAGGTCCCTCACAAGGCCTCACAACGGCTTCCATAGACTTACTCACTCCACCTGAGCCACGTACCCCTACCTTGTACCTATTACCCAAAATCCACAAAGAGAACCATCCTGGCCGTCCCATTGTGGCAGGCTTCAAAGCCCCAACAGAACGTATCTCAGCTCTGGTAGACCAACACCTCCAACCTATCAACTGAATCTACTTTCCCTTCTTCCCTTTCTTTCCCCTCTCTCCTCCCTGATGAAGGAACATTTGTTCCGAAAGCTAGGAACGTAAAAAATTTTTGGTTCTGTTTTTTGTATATCTATCGGCTGTACTGAGCTGAGGTAAGTACTGGCCAGCCCCTCTATCTCTTTGTTAGTACTTGTTTTACTGTTACTTTTCCCATTTTGGAGCGTCTTTCCCCTTCCGTCTGGTCGTCCCTTAACTTCCTGCGATTTGCCAGTTCCACCCGTATATTTGCGTACCGTGTCAGATTCGTTGTTGGCAGACAGCAGGCGGTGTCGGCCTATGGATAGTCGCCTTGTCCTGCCTGAAATGTTGTGTACAAGCAGTCATCCGCAAACCAGTCCACTTCGGCCAGCCCTCAACAATGCAACTGAAAAGTATCTTGTGTTAAACGAAGCTTGTAATTACTTTAGAATTTGTTGCCATTTTCTAAGCTCTTATTTCTCATGATGATACTGTATTCTCCGGGAGTTAACTGATAAATTCTGGAACTAATATATGTAATATATTAATACGTATGTTAGTGAAGTGTCATGTAGTGTGTGTGTGTGGCGGGGGGGGGGGGGGGGGGTGGTAAAGGAGTTAGCGTCTCCCCTCCACCTGTGTTGTAACTTCTCTCACGACAGTTTGTGTCTAACGTTACTATGACATTCCTCATGCTGATTAAAGAAACTCGAGATGAATTGTGCAACTCTTCTAAGAGGATTTTCCATCTGATGAGGATCCCAGACTGGCGAACAATACACAAGAATCGATCGAATAAGGGTTTTGCAAGCGATCTTTCTCGTGCCTGAATTACATTTGCATCGCGTTCTACAAGTGTATCTGATTTTGGATTCTGGTTTCATAACGGCCTGATTCATGTAGTCATTAAGCATTCCGTTACTCTAGAGAGAAACTCACAGATATTTGAGGGATGTCAGTGATTACAGGAATTGATCGGTTGTTGCGTACTCAGACCACATCGACTGTTTTCATTTATTTACGTACATTACGTTTACTTATGTTTATTGTCAGCTGCTAGTGTCTCAATCAGGAGCCGAGCTTCTGCAGGTCTCTCTGCATTTCGAAACAACTTTCTAACAATGTGACCTCCCTGTACACAACTGCGTAGTCTGACAATGCGTCACTGTCACTGTAGCCGCCTCAACAACGGATGCGAACAGCTCCGTGGGCCTACAGATATTATTGCTACATATCGTACCCGGCAGAGATGCTATGACACTACCGTAAGGTACGACTTACGCTCATTTTGCTTATGAATGTGCCTTTTCGTTGGCAATAACACACTGATTTCCTTTGTTAAAAAGCTTTCTGTCTTCTGTAAGGTGAACAGGAACTAGATAAAGATGAAAAGGAAGATGTGATACAACGAGAAAAAATAGACGAAACATTGAAAGACCTATTTTAAACAAGGCCCCTGTAGTGACGACAGACTCTCAAAATTGTTGAGATTCTTGGGAGAACATTATATGACAACTATATCCATTTGCTTGCAAGAGACAGGTGAAATCCTCTCAGACTTCTAGTAAAACATAACAATTTCAGTTCCAAAAAGGACAGGCGCTGGAAGATGTAAATATTACCAGACCATCAGCTTAATAAACCATGGTTCATAAATACTGAGACGAATTACTTTCAGGAGACTGGAAAGAGTTTTAGAAACCTAACTTGGGGAGATAAATTTGGGTTCCGGAGATATACAGGAAGACACGAGGAAATGGTGTCCCTTCGACATACCTCAGAAGATAGATTGAAGAAAGGCAAACGCAGGAAAGATTATGACAATGTTGACGGGAAGACGATGTTTGAAATTATGAAGGTAGCAGGGATAAAATACAGAGACCAAAAGATTATCTACAATTTCTAAAAACGCTAGAGTGCAGTTATAAGGATCCAAGGACAGAAAAAGAAAGCAATAGTTAATGTGAGAGTTAGGTAGGTCTGTAGCCTAATCCTCATAGTACTCAACTTGTACATTGAGCATGCAGTAGGGAAAACTAAAGGGTAGTCTGCAGAGGGCGTTAATTTTAAGGAGGAAGAAATCCTCAACGTTTGTAATTTGATCAAGGACTTGGAAGTCACTAGAATAAAGCGCATTGTGCCTTGAAAAGAGATTATAAGACGAACATGAACAGAAATAAAATAATGGTAATAGGATATAATAAAATTACATCCTGTGGTGCTGAAAGAAACATATTAGAAAATTAGTTACTAAAATCGGTAGCAGCAAAATAAATGTCGATGGGGAACTGTCTGAAACTATTTGACTTCAGAATAGCTTTATATGGAACTGACACGTGGGTGATATGCAATGTAAGAGGAGAATAGAGACTTTTGAAATTTGGTGCTACGGAAGAATGCTGAAGGTAACATGTGTAGATCAAGTAACTAATTAAGAGGTACTGAAGAGAACTGAGGAGAAAAGAATATCATGACACAACTTGATTAAAAGAAGGGATCGATTGATAAGATGAAAGCTAATACATGTAGATATCGTCAATTTGATTGTGGAGGTAAATATGGGAGGCAAAAATTGTAGTGGGAGACCAAGGCGTGAACAGAGTCACCTGACGTAGGTAGCAATAACTATGCAGAAATGCAGACCGGTCTTAGAACTGAAGAACACAGCGAAAGTAACAACCCAGGACCTATTCTTTCCAATCACAAATGTATTTGGGTATTTTGTATGCAAGTTCTATGTTTACTAGACAGTGGTGTGGAATACCATCAAGGGCTCTGGAAGTCAAGAAACGCGGCATCAACTTGAGTTCCGATTCCTGTCTTAGGAATATTATGAACGAACAGAGCAAACTGGCATCGAGGGGAAGTTTGGTCTCCAGAAAAGTAGTCATATGCGGGCACAATGTTTGATTCTACTGGAAATCGTTGTCAGTGAATAGTCCTGCATTTTGGTTTTGCGACCAACCTTGTAGACTGGAACGACCCCATATTCCACTTGTGAGGCCAGTGGTTACAGACTGGGATGAATAGAAACACAATCCAATCCCAACGACGGTCTTTTCTAACAGTAGCGAACAGGAGACTCATATGAAGGCTTCCGTGTTCTTCTGTGCGGAAGTGTCCTTGTGGATCTGGTCAGATAATGCACTCGGGGCATGTATATATCCCTACGGCGTTGCAACAAGCGATGATTCCTGCTTACGTGACGACAATACTCGACCACACAGGATTCTTGTCGTGGACGTACGTCTCGAAGAGAAGAGCATTTATCGCAATTAGTCTCTATCTCGACGTCCTGAGCTCAACTTCGCAGAGCATAATGTTAGAAGACACCCCCTCCTCCACCGGTCCATACCCCTTCCCCATATCTTGGATAAGAAGAGTGCGTTTCGTTCCCTGCAGAGCTCACGTGCGGGTTTCGTTAACAGCTCCGTACGTACTGTATCAACGATCAACGATACCACACTATACTTTGTCCTAACATTATTTGTTCTGCACCAAACTGATGCAGTTGTTTGGTGCTTTTCAAAATGTTCTTCAAAAACAAATGTTTGGAATTTTGTGCAATGTTGCTCTTTTTTTAGGTTTCCGTATCTTAGTTGGTAAAAACGGAATCCTTATAGGATGACTTTGTTGTTCGTCTGTTTGTATGTCCGACCGTCAAAATCCCCATTTGTCAGGAACGGCTAGACGTATCAAGTTGAGGTTTATATCACATACTAAGGTCTATAGTTCCTCGGCGGCGGTGTAATAAATGTAAGGTTCTAAGTGAATGGAACCGATAGATACGACCATTTACGTCACGTACCTTGATACTCGAAAACTCAGTCATCAAAATCTTTAGGGTATTTCCCGTTGACGCAGAATCGTGACATGTGGAAAAAAGAAAGGTTTCATAGTACAAGTAAAGAAAAAATCAGAAAATTGTTAATTTGTAGTCATATCATACGAAAATAGCTAACCACATGTATATTAATAAACACAGATTTGACAACATCCAAAACAGCCTAACTGTACTTCACACAGAACCCAACAGTAAAAAACTTAGTCTACTAGAACAATTAGAAATAATGCTACACAAAGAAAAGTATTCCGAAAACTTGTTGAATGAACAAACATAGTTTAACAGCCAGAATTTTTTCTACACCTTTAAAAGTTTATTTTTTCCTAAGGAATCAAATCTATAATAGTACAAACAGCTGATAACCTACAACATGGCGCCAAATAATTGTTTTAATAATACCTGTGTACTAATAATACTATATCATATTATCTTCTGTGAAACAAGAAAATCGATTATATTTAGAAGTAGAACACCTGTATGAACGAGAATCTTTGGCATGTTTACGTTCTGCTACTACAATGTGTGAAAAAGCGGGTGACTATGTATATATCCCAGTATGTACTGCAAAATTAAATATGTATATTGTGTATACCAACTGCACAACAGAAGCAGACATCATACAATGTTAAACTGTAAGTTATTTTCATATTATTAACGCTGTTAAACTTATATCTACAATATACCATGTTGTAACACAAAAATGTAATATCAACAGACAAACAACTAAAAAAACCTGATGTAAATCACTAAAAAGCACCTGAAGATGAGCCTCCAGGGCTCGAAATGCATAGTGCAGTAAACAAACGCAACTTGTGACTGAAGGCGGTTTGTTCTTCATTCTACGAAAGTAAAACAGTCGCGGACGAAACACTGAAAAACAATGGATAAAATTAAGAAAAATATTTCTTTTTACATTTGTTATCCGACGTCAGACTTGAAACTAAAACATTCTCGAAAGTCTTGGAATCCCCGGGACCATTACCTTGCCAATATTATCGTCGGTAATTGTCAAAAATGGTCGAGGTTCTCGATTTCCGGGATGGATGAACCGTCTGTATACATAATTGAGTTTGTGCAGAACCCTCGGTGCGCGAGTCCTACTGGCACCTGATCAATCTTTTTTCTACGTGTCAGACAAGTCTGATTTCCTTCCACATATGAGCCGGCCGTAGTGGCCGAGCGGTTCTAGGCGCTACAGTCTGAAACCGCGTGACCGCTACGGTCGCAGGTTCGAATCCTGCCTCGGGCATGGATGTGTGTGATGTCCTTAGGTTAGTTAGGTTTAAATAGTTCTAAGTTCTAGGAGACTGATGACCTGAGAAGTTAAGTCCCATAGTGCTCAAAGCCAGCCTTCCACATATGATTACTGAATAAGCGTTATATTTTTTCCTTATTTTGGAAGCACAGTACGATCTCTAAATGTTCATCAAAAGCGACACAGTTTCCTATGTTTTGACTCCGACGAAAAACTTCAACACACTCTCAGGGACTGGGTTCGATTTCAGGCCACATACTTTTAGACAGACGTACGGGGTGCTATCCAAAATTTCTGGACTGATGCTGCCGTCTGTTGAAAACCTTACCTTTGGACTAATGGTCACCATCAACCTCGAAGTAGTTTCCAACCGCACGTACACACAGGTCCCAGCGCTTCTGCCACCCTGTCAAACGTTTTCTGCAAGTCCTGTTCTTTGAGGGTGTTTATCATCGCCAGCGATGCTTGTTGAATCCTGTCTAGAGTGTCGAACCGACGGCCTTTCAACTTGAGTTTCAGTTTTGGGAATAGCGCGAAGTCGCAAGGTGCCAAATCTGGCGAGTACGGTGGGTGGGGTACAACCGTCATGTTGCAATTGTTCATCTAGGCAAGATACATTATAGATTCTACGTAGTAGTGGTGTATAAAAGTAATATATTATTATTTCTCTAGTAAGTTTCTTTAAGTATTGCAATATTTCATTATTACGAAATTTGTTGTGAAATTATTAACAGGAACGATATCTGGAACAAAACAGTACACATATAAAAATATTTTACAATGTTATGTAAATATGCTATTTCTGCATGTTTTAGACAAGGAACCCACTGATGATGGCGATATTTGTCGCTGAAATAGTTGATAGAATAAATACATAAATAAATATAAAAGTGTTTTGTATCAAGGCGGACCCACAACCCCATATTGTTGTTTTCGTACTCAAACACGGACCAGTGGAAGAGTTTCAAGATAAAATTATTGCAATATTTTATTTAAAGCCTAGCATAGGTTAGTTTCAGGTGGCCTATATGGGTGTAAAGAGAGAACTTCATTTCGACATTAGTACACTCTGAAATGTGTAATGTAGATGATAGCTTTTGTTAATATTTATTTGCTTCATTTATCTGGTTGCTGATAAAGGAAACGCAGTGGCAACAATAGAAAGTGTATTCAGTTCTTAAACCAAGTACTGGGCGCATTTGGCCTTACAACAAATCGCATTATCGATGTGTAACCTGCTGCCAGCTAACAGAACTGTGAACCTACTACCGTTTTGCTGATGAAGTTTCTACAAAGGGCCCTGTACGATTCGTCAAGGTTTTCTGGATTGCACTAAAGAAGTTGTAGGACACTAAAGAAGTTGTAGGAATAGCACATCAGTTTGATTTTTCTTTCGCCGTCAACTCGAAATGATCCTATCCGGCGTATAACACCAACCATACACAGTGGTTGAAGTGACGAGGTAGTCGAGTGAGTCATTCCAAACATCGAAAGGACTTAGACAGGGCTGCAGTATGTCTCCGACTCTGTTTAAAATATACATGCAGTATGTACTGGAATGGTGGAAACAGTCATGCAGAGGATAGGGAATTCCTTTCCAACATGGTACTCATTATTAGTTGCCTATGATCAAGTACTGATAGCACGAAATAGAGAGGATACCAAATTTATAATGAAGAAGTTAATAGGAAGCATTTGACGAGCCGAGCTTAAAATAAATATGAGCAAAACAGAATATCTAGTAGTGGGGGAAGGTGGAAGGTACTGTTAGAGCTGTAAAACAGTTCAAATAGTTAGGATCGATTATCCATTACTCGCGAAGCAGAGAAGCAGATGTGGAAAGCAGGATCCAGTAGGAAATATGAGAAATTAAAATACTAGATGGAATTCTGTGAAGCCGAGCAATATCAAAAGAAATAAAGAAGAGGATTCTGCAAACAGTAGTGGAAAGTATACTAACATATGGTGCAGAAAGATGGACCATGGGAGAGCGGCAGAGTAGAAGAGTACAGGCTATAGAGTGGAATAAGGAGGGCAGCCAGGGTGTCCAGAACAGAGCGGAGAAGACATGAGGAAACTAGGGAAAGAATAGATGTGGAACAACCAGTCGTGCAAAGAACTGAGAACAGAGCTCTTCACTGGTACGGCCATGCACGTTGAATGGAGCAAGGACGGTGGCCAAACGCAATCCTGGAGTAGACGCCGCCAGGAAGGAGGAAGCATGGATACCCGAGATTAACATGAAGAACGGGAGTAATTACAATGATGGGGAAGAGACTTACGGAAGTGGAAGGATGCCATGATCGTGAAACCTGGTGAATGGGAATACAGGGCAACTGCTGAAGAGTGGAAAAGCCCTTAAAAGTAAAGTAAGTTGTCTACTTTTATGGACGGAAAGGATCAAGGGTATTACAACCAGGGACTGAAGTTCCCGCAACTGCCTACCATATCTTTTACGACCTAAGTCACTGGAGCGCTATTGTTGCTTGTTAGATCTTCACCCGTAATACAGGGATACTCCGCAAATCACACTTAAGTGCCTGGCAGAGGGTTCATCAGACCACCTTCGCAATAATTCTCTATTATTCGACTCTCGAAGAGCGCGCGGGAAAAACTAATATCTGTATCTTTCCTTGGGAACTCTGATTTCCCTTATTTTATTCTGATGATCGTTCCTTCCTCTGTAGGTCGGCATCAACAAAATATTTTCGCATTCGGAGGCGAAAGTTGGTGACTGAAATCTCATGAGAGGATCCCTCCGCAACGAGAAACGCCTTTGTTTTAATGCTGTCCACCCAAATTCTGTACCACGTCCGTGACACTCTCTCACCGATGGTAATACATGAACTTTCTCGATGCACTCCGTTAATCCTATGTGATAAAGATCCCACACGGCGCAGCAGTACTCCAAAACAGGACGGAGAAGTGTAGTGTAGGCAGTCTCTTAAGTAGATCTGTGCATCTTCTAAGTGTTCTGCCAATAAAACGTAGTCTTTGTTTCGCTTTCCCCACGACATTTTCTGTGTGTTCTTTCCAATTTAGTGAGATTGCCATTACTAATCGGCACTTTTTATACGGAAGACTACTAAGCGATCTACGGAGCTAGAGAAGGCATGTCTAGATTTTAAGAGTGAGCGTTTGGATTGCTGCTCCTCAACCCCATCAGAAGCTCTCCTGCTTCCCGTCATAATAGGGGCACGCGGGAATGATCCCTCTTCTAATACGAAGGGGCACCACTTCTTCACTTTAGTCAAAGCTGCAACAGCCACGCGGTCGAACAGGCGATGAGACGTTAACAAATGAGACGGCAATAAATGTGAGTTGTGTAGGAGTGCAAGGCAATAGGATGACGCCCGTGCTGTGGGACCATTGTGGGCTTGTTTGTTGACCCCGTTGGCAGGGGCAGTGAACTGTCTGCAGGAGGGTCGCGAGTAACGGTGCTGTATATACAGTAGAAGAGGGGAAATAAAACTGTGCCGGCCGGGGCTACCTGCAACCGAACAGGCAGCAAGCGGCGCGCGCATCCCGCAGTGGCGGGGTGGGTGGGTGGTGGTTGGCTGTCCACAGAGTTCTGGGAAGGGGCCCAACGCTCATTGTGCAGCAGAGGCATCGTAGCGCCTGCAACGCGAAAAAAAGCACGTGCCGGCAGCATTAACATCAGAAAAAGACGGCGAGAAGAGGAGCCTGCAGCGAATTTTCCCCCTCTTAACGGGTCTTTCGGCTTTCGTGCCAAAAAATGCGGGGACAGGCGCGTCCAAGTGCGTTCCTTCAGGCTTTGTGAGGAACACCGAAAAGGTAGGGTTTCTAAGAAAAAAAAATGTGTTTGGGAAATGACAACCATGTTCATAAGAGCTGAAACATGTCTACGTCAAAAATGCTACTTGCCGAGGATTCTGAAAATTCTGCCTAAACCATTTCTTTATTGTGAAGAAGAATGATCACATCGAGATTATCAGCGTAAATATATATTTACGTAAGGAACTTAAGTGGTTTTAAATGTTTCAGTTTTAGTTAACATTAGGAATAAAAATAAAACACTAGCCTTCAGATTCACTTACCTAATACCCATTTTTTGGTAACGGCAGTATCATGTCACCATACCACCTAAAAGCCACAGTTAGCAAGAATATCACAGCTCGAAATATAATTTAAGCCCTGACTAAATTTAATCCAGAGTAAAAATATGTATAGACGCCTGAAGGTAACAGCATACGTCTTAAAGGTAACATGTGACGCTTATTTGGTAACGTTGAAAAGCAAGAAACGCTGCGACTGCTTAAAAATCTTTATCAAAGACACGATCGGTTTCGCAAACTATATTTGCATCATCAGGTGTTTATCTGTATAAAACATGCTGCATAGCTTACATAATGTTCCATAGGTTACATGATGTTCCACTGACTAGCGTAGCATTCGACAGCGAGTTTCGCATAATATTAAGTAAATAGCTAATTCCAAATTCTATAATGCAGATGCCATCCATAGTTAAATTATAAAAAAGAAAAATGACTCTCCCGCAAATACAATATAGGAGTCACAAGGCGGTTCTACTACTCTGATCCCACTACGCAGTAACGTTTCTGAAGATAAGAACTATCATACGATGTCTTACTATGGGAATATGTCCAAGAAAATAGGTAAGTAACTGACTGCACAAAATATAACACCTGCCTGTTTTATCCATAAAAATAACGGCCATAAATTTAGACATAGGGAACAAACAAAAAGTGAATTATTTAATTCCCGGATAAGTAGAATACATCTTGCGACACCTGTCCTTTAAAATACCTTGACCAAACAGAAAGAAGCTTTGAAATAAGATTTTATGAACATGCTCGTAATTACAGTGCAAAGTCAGCTTTGAGCGCTCACTTACAGGAGAAAGGACACATAATATCCTATATTGCCACTAACCTCGCAAAAGTTCACCGGGAAGGAAAGGGTAATATCCTAAATATTCCAGAAGAACTGGAGATTTTCCGCGTCCTAAAAAGAGGCGCTGAAAATAACGTCACTCGCAGACATTTACGTCAGAGAAACATCTTAACCAATTTTGATTACTTAAATGAAATGATATTCATCCATTTTTTCCGCATTGGAAAATTTTTATCTGTGTAGATGCTTAAAAAACTTTTATCTGTGTTAACAATAATTAATTATAAGGTCATCGCATTGGGTATTAATGGCCTATAGAAGCTTTGATAGACCGCTGAAAATGTTTCGAAATTAATTGTAACATCAAATTGGACATAAGCAACCCAAACAGAATGTAATGTTTCTGATTATTATAGTATTTTTTTTTAATGTACAGTCTGCACCCAACATTTCAATAAAGGTATCCATTTACACCTTGCCTGCGACACTGCACATCCGCGGCTTTCCGCGTAGGCCACGCTGCAACTAACGATTAGTTTAAAACTGGCAACAGCAAAGCTTCCTTCCCAGGCTGTCTACATTGGAGATAAAATGTGGCATTATTCTAACATCGCCACGATGAAGAAGGTATCGGGAGTGATCAGTCCGTGCAATGCTCTGCCAATGCGACAACGCCCAGTGCTGTTGGTCACTTGACCATTTCAGTCGTAGTTGGAGATTTCGTGGTATTAACATTGGCACATGCATGGGTCATCATCGGCTGTTGGGCCCATTGTTAGGAATCTTCGGTGCACTTTGTGTTCAGACACACTAGCACTTTGCTAAGCGTTAAAGTCTGATGTTAATTCGGCCACAGTTCGTCACCTGTCCTATTTTACGACTCTGCCCAGCCTACAACGTTCGACACATGTAATGAGAGGTGGCCGGCCAACCCCAGTAAGTCTGCACGTGGTTTCACGTTGGTTTCGCCACATGTTGAAGACACTCATCGCAGCACTCCTCGAACACCCGACAAGTCGTGCAATTTCCGAAATGCCCTCGCTCAAACTCAGATAAATCGAGTGCCTTGCCCGTTCTACACACGAACAGCATGCACACTGATACTATACGGACGGTGCGTGTGTCTGACTGGCAGTCATTCCTCGCCTCGATGGGTTTTTGTCAATACTAAGTCGATCGCCATAATGTTCTGGATGACCGATGAAACTTGCAAACATATGCAATGGGAAACGAGGGTTACCGCTACAGTTACTAGTTACTTCTGCAACTGAACGTAATGGCCGTTTGAAGGATCCAGCTAGTGCTTTATCCAGTTCGTTATTGTTATTCATACCGTAACCATTTCACATGGAGACTCAGCTGAAACCTTAGTTTCAGTTTCTGGTCTGCTACTGCAAACACATCAGCACCAAGCCAATGGACTCTCTTTTCGTTACATAGATTTCTAAGAAGTCCTCAATGCTATCAGGAACATCTGGTGATGTAGCTGGAAGCTTTGAATCGATAGTGGCAAAATAAAATGAAGACCATTGAACTGCGGCCTGAGACAGAGTTGTTTTCCTCAGACCACCTGTGATCCATTTCGGATGACACTGCAACCCAGCGAGAGTCTAGGAAGTGGCAGTCGGCGTCGCCGTGGAATCGCCGTTTCCTCTGGTTCGAGCCTGCCATTCCCCTCAAAGTCGTGGGGCCACGATCAGTTCTGGGGACGATGTTGCGGGCTGTAAGGTTAGTTGTAACTACGTGAGCAAGTCTGGCCTTGTCAATGTCCCAGTCACTGTATTGATCCAGGTGTGATCTCACTACCCAGACGACAGGCATCACCTTCAGCAGCTTGTTGCACTCTTTCATCCCAATAGTTGCTGGAAAATCTTTAACGTGTTGAATAAGTTCCGTGCATCCTGAGTGCCCATGGTTCTCATTCATACCCCTTGCCGCCATTTATTTAAGGGATATTGTTCTTCACTGTGCATACGATAGACAGATGATTAACTGACACCTCTCCTCCTGCGTCTGCTTTGACGTGACACAGGATGTAGATCGCTTTCCAACGTAGAAGTTTGTCACTTTCAGTTTTAGATAACGTTCCAAAATTGTTGATAGAGATGTCCGGTCTGTCCACTAACACTGCTTCCTCTGTACAGAGTACCCAGTCTTGCTGCTAAAACATCACGCTCTCGAAGTAGGCGGGTACGTTGACGACTATTCTTTGCTGGAGAAGAAACAGCGTTTTTGAGGGCAGAAAATATATGAAGTGTTTTATGCCCTTACCTCAAAATTACTTCTCATACAAACTAGCAGTAGGCGACGGTGGATCAAGAGCACAAATAAATCTGTTCTCAACGCTAAGACTAGTTTGGACAACACTTCAACAGTGCTATAATAAGGTGGTATGGTCTTGTCTTCCCGATCTGCACACTGATTTAACCAGCAACATACAGTATGCACAGAAAACCACGGTGCAAATATTCTTTTTCATATTAAAAAACATTTCCAGAGGTGAAAGGGGCGGTAAGAGTCATTTACCCGTATAGTGTTCAAAATACGCCAAGAACGGGCTCACATCCATACATGTTATAAAAGTGGATGTACATGCATGTGTATGTGTATATGTAAGTATATTTGTATGTACATTATGTATTCAAAAGTATCCGGACACCTGCCTGAATATGACTTAAACGTCCGTGGCTCCCTCCCTGGGTAATGCTGGAATTCAGTATGGTGTTGGCCCACCCTTAGCCTTGATGACAGCTTCCACTCTCGCAGGCATACGTTCAATCAGGTGCTGGAGGGTTTCTTGGGGAATGCTGCACTGAGGAGAGGTATCGAATTGTTCTTCATCAATGGGAAGCAAGAACGTGCTTAAAACATCAATGAAGGGCTGTGCTGTGGTAGTGCCACGCAAAACAACAAGGGGTGCAAGTCTCCTCCATGAAAAACATGACCACACCATAACATCATCGCCTCCGAATTTTACTGTTGGCACTACACAAGCTGGCAGATAACGTTCACCGGGCATTCGCCACACTCACACCCTACCATAGGATCCCGTGATTCGTCACTCCAAACAACAGTTTTTCCACTGTTCAATCGTCCAATGTTTACGCTTCTTACACCAAGTGAGGCGTCGTTTGGCATTTATCGGCGTAATGTGTGGCTTATGAGCAGCCGCTCTACCATGAAATCCAAGTTTTCTCACTTCCCACCTAAATTTCATAGTACTTGCAGTGGATCCTGATGCAGTTGGGAATTCCTGTGTAATGGTCTGGATAGATGTCTGCCTATTACACATTACGACCCTCTTTAACTGTCGGCGGTCTCTGTCAACAGACGAGGTAGGCCTGTACGCTTTTGTGCTGTACGTGTCCCTTCTAATTTCTGCTCCACTATCACATAAGAAACAGTGGACCTAAGGATGTTTAGGAGTGTGGAAATATCGCACACAGAAGTATGACACAAGTGACACCCAATCACCTGACCACTTTTGAAGTCCGTGAGTTCCGCGGAGCGCCCCACTCTGCTCTCTCACGATGTCTAATAACTACTGAGGTCACAGATTGGAGTTCCTAACAGAAGATGGCAGCACAATGCACCTAATACGAAAAACGTATGTTTTTGGCGGGTGTCCGCATACTTTTGATCACGTAGTGCATGTATGTCCCACACCTGGTCCTAAACCTCTGGACCGATTTCAACCAGACTTGATAAACATATCACTTACTGTCTGGAAAGAATCCTTGTGGGCGTAAGAACCACCTATCTATCAAACGGATGAGGCTGGGGGTGAAAAAGCACTGCAGCCCACGACTCGCGAATACCGAGAGTTTTTTCATCCAGTATTTGAGAATGAGAGCAGTTAGTGACTTGCAACAGACTTTACGCATAATTTAAAGCCTTTACGAAACTTTTTCTCATGACAACCCCCATAAAATAATAAAAGAAAAAAAAGTTTATTGCCCACCACACTTTCAGACTTCGTGAAGTAAAGCTGTACATCAGCATGGCGTTAAATTTTATTACTTCTTTACTAATAATTGTATTTGTGACACATTTGCAGATAGTATTCATACATAACACTGAATGTACCAGCAGAATAGTATCAATGTACGACTCACATCTCAGGAAGTATGACGTCATAAACACTGAGATGCGTGAAAAACTGTCGCATAATGCATTTCGTCTAAATTTTTTTGCTTCTTTGCTCCTGTCTCTGTTCACAAAGCATTTCGCAAACAGTATCTACGTACACCACTGGTGAACGTATGTGCTAAATTATACCATTGTATGAAACATAGTTCAGAAGGTGTGACGTCATTATCATTGCACTGCGTGAAAACGAAACTGCAGGACAAAATCCGCTAGGGATACAGGTGAAATACGTGTACAGACATCAGTGAAATATGTTAAATATATGTGATATGTTTTTGACATGTGAGTACGTGGGCAAAGCCGCAGGTAAAAAACTCATTCTAAACCCCTGAAACGATTTCAATCAAATTTCGTGTACGTCTTCGTTACGATCTGGAGAAATACTATGCTGGTAAGAACTACTAGCCTCCTATTGGGATGATGGTAATAACATGGAAAGTGAAGTGGGAAGGAGGAGATAGGGCGAGAGGAACAGATGGACAGAGAGAAGGGGAGGGTGAAATGGGCAGAGAAGAGGAGATCGACTAGGAAGGGGGTGAGAAGGGGAAGGAATTCAAGTGGGGGAAGAGGCGATGGATAGAGGGGGAAGAAGGAGGTGGACGGAAGGGGAAGGAGCAGATGCGCGGAGGGGGAAGCAGCAGATGGATACAGAGAAGGGGAAGGAGCAGATGGATAGAGGGAGAAGTAGAAGGAGATGGACAGAGAAAGGAGCAGGAGGAGAAGGACAGAATGATGGGTTGGAGGAGGTGGACAGACTGGAGGAGATGGACAAGAGGGGGAAGGAGGAGTTGAGTTAATGCAAGATTAAAATAAATACATACCCGTTTAACGCTGCATACTTATCTAGTTTAATAATAAAGCAACTTTCTAAAGTAGTGTTAATGGCACTTTAATTCGCCCATATAAGCACCAAAAGAGAAAAATACAACCCCCGGAATGTGTCACGCTAACACGTTGTAACACCGCATCTAACAGTGATGATGCTATATACCACTGAAGCAACTTATTGATGTTTAGATTGCGTATTGCTTTGAAACTGTATGGATGATGATTTGTACTGTTCAGTCACTGTTTTCAGACTTCTCAATGAGATTAAAATTTGTTGATTTAGAGGATCAGTGTCACAGTATATCTGCGTGTTCTTCGAACGAAGAACTTCCGCGTGCAGCCCTGTGAGAACATGTTATCATCTTAGCAGATGGTGTGTGTGTGCAGCATATTTATAATGAAGTTATTTAAGAAACGGCAACAGTTAGTCACCGATAAGGCTGAAACAAACATCTCGGCTCATGTTTACAGAACTCTGAATGAGTGGGAGCAAGTGAGGGCACGATAAAGCAGCAGAAAACATGACAGTACCGCCTCCAATCTGAACTATGCTACCTGCACACTACGACATGACGTCACATTGAGTAGACTCTTTACATCATTTGTCGGACGCAAAATCGCGACTCTTCGGACTACTTTACAAACCTAGTCAGTTACTGCGCAGTTTCTATGTTGTCTGTCTAATGGAAGACGTGCAGCTTTATGTGCTGGTGTGAAAAATGGCCTTTTGCGTGGCGCACGGCTCCAAAATGTCTATCTAATGCGTTCACTTTGCCATGTTTGTTCAGAAAATAGGTGTGCTGGCTCTGCCTTCAGCGTTCAGCAGTTCCTGTAGAATTTAGAATCGGCTGCCACCCACAAGGCGTGACACTCGTCTCAGGCCCGTGTCAGATAGAATCTTTTTACAGCCGTTGTTCTTATGCTGTGTTTAGAGTTGTAAAATAAACTACCGTAGGCTACCGTCGACTGCCATAAGTCAGCAGAGACTACGTTACTTTTCTTTGTTGCTTAGTCAGTTAAGATCATAAGCGCATTACCTGTGTGTTGTATATGTATCAGGCATTACTTGATTTCAGTCGCCTTATTTGCGTATATGATCAATGTTTCAGTAGGTTCCGTTACAAACCAGCATTGGTGAACCATTTAGAAATTTAGTGAGGGTGTGTAAAGGGCTGTATAACCTACAGAACATTTTGGTTCTACGTAGTTATCCTTATGTCTGTTACTTCAAAATAAATAGCACTTATAGCAAAATTGAAAATGTCAGTTTTTTAATTGAATTTTTGTTTCATTCGAAAATTGTTCAAATGGCTCTGTGCACTGTGGGACTTAACATCTGAGGTCATCAGACCCTTAGAACTACTTAAACCTAACTAACTTAAGGACATCACACAGATCCATGCCCGAGGCAGGATTCGAACCTGCGACCGTAGCGGTCGCGCGGTTCCACACTGAAGCGCCTAGAACCGCTCGGCCACCACGGCCGGCCTCGAAAATTGTTGATTTGCAACGTGGAACCAGAGGGGCATTGTAGTAAAAACAGTAGATTTATCATATAGCGCTAGAAAATGCAGTTTACTCAAAAAATAAAGGTAAAATAAAAAACCCTGCAAAACAAGAACCTATCAGGCATCGCTTCGATACTTGATCGCTATTATACAGCCGAAGCTAGTAAACTTGTTAAAAAATGGTTCAAATGTCTCTGAGCACTATGGGACTTAACATCTGAGGTTATCAGTCCCCTAAAACTTAGAACTACTTAAACCTAACTAACCTAACTAACCTAAGGACATCACACACATCCATGCCCGAGGCAGGATTCGAACCTGCGACCGTAGCGGTCGCGCGGTTCCAGACTGAAGCGTCTAGAACCGTTGGGAAACACCGGCTGGCCAGTAATCTTGTTCAAAAAAAGTTTGCTATCAAGACAGTTAAATAAAAAAAAATGTGTAAAGGATATTAACGCTCTCAAAACACTCATTTTATGTCAAGGTTTAATTAATTCTTGGTGTTGTCATGGGCTTGTCCGAATACAATAGATCCTTTCTGCCATTCTGTCTCGTTCTTAAGTCGGCCTATCTAACAGCTTGCTGTAACATAAGGACCACTTCACTGCCACGACTTATACCAGGTATGCGGTATGCTACGTCACGCGACCTCTTGTTAGCAGTTCTGTGCCGTCTACAGCGCTCCATTTCGACCACTGTGCTCTTTCAAAGGGATGACTAACATTGTGTCTAGTGAGATTTCGCTATCTGTACAGAAACAAGAGTACGACAAAATGATTAACATTAAATTCTGTCTGTTCTCGTAAGCAACAGCTCGATGTCATATTTACAACGAATCGGCAGGTATTTGTAAATACTGAGAACGTCCCAGTACATAGGGTGTTTCCATATGGCCGTGCAGAAATATAACAGGACATAGAGGATGCTCCACTGATCAATTGGAGGTAGTGAGGCCAGCTTACGGAGAATAAAATCACATTACTGTGTACTTTTTTATTTGCATTAGTTACAGTTAACTGCAAATACCATCACTGACACAATGAAGGTACCATTTATACTGTATATTACAAAATGTGTCGAAACAGATGACCATCAAACTCAGTGCAACCATGGTTCTAGGCGCGCAGTCCGGAACCGCGGGACTGCTACGGTCGCAGGTTCGACTCCTGCCTCGGGCATGGATGTGTGTGATGTCCTTAGGTTAGTTAGGTTTAAGTAGTTCTAAGTTCTAGGGGACTGATGACCACAGATCTTAAGTCCCATAGTGCTCAGAGCCATTTTCAATGCAAGCATGAAATCGACAAACAGGATTCTGACGCACCCTGATAAATATCTCTGGTGTGTTTCGAATCACATCACAGGCAGCTACAATTCTGGCAACTACACAGGTGACTTTAGATATCCCCATAGGAAATAATCCAAGGAGATTGAACTCAGGTGACCTCGCAGGCCATGGAATAGGACCTCCCCTTTCAATCCAGCGAGCAGGAAGTACATAGAGCACAGAGATCGTTGCAGACATCCACACTGAAGTGAGGCAGTGCACCGTCATGTCGTATCCACGTCCTCCGACGAACAGCCAAGGGTGCGTCCTCCATCAACTCAGGTAGGACTCTTTGAACGAACCTCAAGTACAGGTGATCATTCAGAAGGCCAGGTATAAGATATGACCCAATGAAAATGTCGCCTACAATACCGAGCCAGATATTCACAGCAAAACGTACTTGATGATGTGATTACTACAGAGTGACGGTTTTCCTCATCCCACACGTGGCCATTCCTACTGTTTGAAATACCATCACGGTCACACGAGGCCTCGTCGGTAAACATTACGATTTGGAGGAAATCTGGTCGATCAACCCATTGTTGGAGCAACCACTGACACAATGCGACCGTTTGTGGAGAGTCTCATTTCACCTGTAATACGACGAGTATTTGTAGAGGGGTCCGCTGCAACACGTTCCAGCATCTTCTCTTCAAAGTAATGTGTGCGAGTGGTCCTCATGTTGCAAGGTACCTCGTTTCTTATTTCTAATGAAACTGTCTCCCGCATTCGTCGATCTAGTGAAATACACACTCGTCGTGACGGATGATGCCTTTTAGGATATCGTTCCCTGCGCAGCCTTTCAGCAGCGAGAGCATTGCAACGTACTTTCCCATACATAAGGTGCATGTGAGTGAGTTCTGCGAAACTGTATCGTTGCTGCTCCATTGTACACTACTGGCCATTAAAATTGCTACACCACGAAGATGACGTTCTATAGACGCGAAATTTAACCTACAGGAAGAAGATGCTGTGATATGCAAATGATTAGCTTTTCAGAGCACTCACACAAGGTTAGCCCCGGTGGCGATACCTAGAACGTGCTGACATCAGGAAACTTTCCAACCGATTTCTCATACACAAACAGCAGTTGACCGGCGTTGCCTGGTGAAACGTTGTTGTGATGCCTCGTGTAAGGAGGAGAAATGCGTACCATCACGTTTCCGACTTTGATAAAGGTCGGATTGTAGCCTATCGCGATTGCGGTTTATCGTATCGCGACATTGCTGCTCGCGTTGGTCGAGATCCAATGACTGTTAGCAGAATATGGAATCGGTGGGTTCAGAAGGGTAATACGGAACGCCGTGCTGAATCCCAACGGCCTCGTATGACTAGCAGTCGAGATGACAGGCATCTTATCCGCATGGCTGTAACAGATCGTGCAGCCACGTATCGATCCCTGAGTCAGCAGATGGGGACGTTTGCAAGACAACAGCCATCTGCACGAACAGTTCGACGACGTTTGCAGGAGCATGGACTATCAGCTCGGAGACCATGGCTGCGGTTACCCTTGACGCTGCATCACAGACAGGAGCGCCTGCGATGGTGTACTCAACGACGAACCTGGGTGCACGAATAGTAAAACGTCATTTTTTCGGATGAATCCAGGTTCCGTTTACAACATCACGATGGTCGCATCCGCGTTTGGCGACATCGCGGTGAACGCACATTGGAAGCGTGTATTCGTCATTGCCATACTGGCATATCACCCGGCGTGATGGTATAGGGTGCCATTGGTTACACGTCTCGGTCACCTCTTGTTCGCATTGAAAGCACTTTGAACAGTGGACGTTACATTTCATATGTGTTACGACCCGTGGCTCTACCCTTCATTCGATCCCTGCGAAACCCTCCATTTCAGCAGGATAATGCACGACCGCATGCTGCAGGTCCTGTACGAGCCTTTATGGATACAGGTAATGTTCGACTGCTGTCCTGGCCAGCACATTCTCCAGATCTCTCACCAATTGAAAACGTCTGGTCAATGGTGACAGAGCAACTGGCTCGTCACAATACACGAGTCACTACTCTTGATGAACTGTGGTATCGTGTTGAAGTTGCATGGGCAGCTGTAGCTGTACACGCCATCCAAGCTCTGTTTGACTCAATGCCCAGGCGTATCAAGGCAGTTATTACGGCCAGAGGTGGTTGTTCTGGGTACTGATTTCTCGTGATCTATGCACCCAAATTGCGTGAAAATGTACTCAAATGTCAGTTCTAGTATAATATATTTGTCCAATGAATACCCGTTTGTCATCTGCATTTCTTCTTGGTGTAGCAATCTTAATGGCCAGTAGTTTATTATGCTGTACATTTCTGAATAGCGTTGAGTAATGAGTGGGTCTGTCGTTGATTCATAGCACATTCTGTCATGGTATAATGTAAATACGATTCAGCAGAGCCACCTTATTATCAAGTTAAGTAAACAATACGTGCGACATGACTTCCTAGTAACCAGGTTCGACCTCTTTGTTTCCCTGCAGAAAATAATGAGTGTACACGTAAATAAACAGCACAGTAAGAGTAAACTTTACGCATGTTAGTTGTAAATAAGCTGGAAACAGTAATGCTAGACAAAGCGGTAGACAAGTTTACTTTCATTGTCTCCTTAAGCTGGCTTCTCCGACCACACGTTCTTAACCACAAATTGTTCAGTGGAGCATTCTCTATGTCCTGTTACATTTTTGCACGCTCTTACGGAAACATCCTGTACATGTCGGTTGCCTGCCTTTTCCGCAGTAACGTGTATCGCTGCAAACTGTGAGTTCGTGGCAGGCCTAGGACAGGGAAGAGCAAGCCGCAACGCAGTTTCTCCGGCAGCGCGCGAGCTGGTGAAGCGCGGTGCAGCGTGAAGATGTGACCGGGAAGCGCGTCGATACACGGCCCCACGGGGCTCGGTGCGATGTCTTTCCGCTGAATGGAGCCCCGCGGCGGCATTCCACAGGCGGTACGGCGCGGCGCGGCGCGGCGCGGAGCATGTGGTCTGCGGAGAAAGCGGCGGATGCCGCGACGCTAGCCGACGGCGACGGAGGCGGCGGCGGCGACGCAAGGCGCCGGCCGTGGGGCGGCGCTCTATGAGGGAGCATGGAGAACTGTTCGTGTTGCGTCGCGTGTGTGTGACGGCACAAGCAGCCCAGAACTGTGTCGCAGAATAGTCGTTTTCTGTTTGTCTGCTTCAAAGGAATGGATATGAATATCGTGCCGTGGTGAATTTTTTGTTTTGAGCGTTTTTAAGGCTTCCGCTTGTTCATTGTCGGCACTTAAGAAAAGGATAGCTGGTTTCAGTGATAACCGCACTTCTCCTGACGACGTGTCACGAGGAGGTTGTCTCAAGAGTGCAACGACAGATGAAAGAACGCATTAAGCCGCCAGACAATCGTAATACACTATGTGATCAGAAGTATCCACACATACCCAGTATATGTCACGAGAGGCGGAAAGTAGAGAAGCAGTAACAGCAGAATCGGTGAGGGTAGCTGAGTGACTTCGAACGTGAACTGGTCATTGGATAACAAAGTCATCAGGGACATCTGAACCCTTCTAAAGCTGCTCAAGTCGACTGTTAGTGACGTGACTGCGAAGTGAAAAAGTGAAAGAACAACTAAACCACGATCAAGCAGGCCTCACGTAACGACGGAAAGGGACCGTCGAGCGGGGCTACAGGCAATCCAGATAGTACAAACACGGTGCATAGGAATTTTAAAGCAGTAGGGTCAGTGGTCTAACAGCTCGTGATAAGCCACACACTTTTTCAGTCAATGCTAAACGACACTTGGGGCGATGTAAAGTGCGATGCCACTGGACATTTGATGACAGGAAAAGAGTGATATAGAGTATGTAACCTCCCCTTAGAAAAATTAATGAATTACAGTGCTGGTAAACCTCTTACGTTATTTAATTTTCAAACAGCTGAGCAGAACTGAACGTACTCAGACATTTCACTCTTTACTTATTCTGATCTTCGCTAAACCGACACACAATATTTTTAGCGCAACGCAGTCTGACTTTCAATAATCCCTACAAAAGAATGGCCCTGACTAACAATAATCTATACCTTTCATGAATCACTTACCTCACAAAAATCTTCGTTAGTCGAATTACTGCAATACAGCGAGCGCCAATACTGCCAGCTAAATAAAAGATTCTAACTACTGAAGGCACTAACTGCTGATAGGCATACTTGTCAAATGAAAGATTTTGATAGAGAACAAACAATGTATTTACCTTAATAGTGTTCAAAAGTCATAATATATATATCAGTTCATAATATCCAGTACTACAAATTTACTCTTTCTGATGGACACACGTCCAGATCGTCCGCTCTCAAAATTCTGCCCTCTCTCCCCCCACATCCACCACTGCTGGCGGGCCACCTGCAACTGCGCAACGCTACGCGCTGTTCACATCCAACTGCCCAACACTACAATAGTGAATATTCCAACAATGCCAACCAGCCACAGACTGCACACAGCACAGCCAGTGATTTTCATACAGAGCGCTACGTTGCGTTACCAACATAAAAACCTAAACAGCCTACTTACAAGTGATGTGGCAATCCGATGGAAACGGTTCGGTTTCACGATGACCTGGAGAACGTTCCATCTGATCACTTGTAATGCCATTGGTGAAGTACAGAGGAGGTGATATTACAGATCAGGGGTGTTGTTAATGGTAATGACGTGGTCTCATTATGGCGTTTAAGGAAACGCGAAATGTGGAAGGATATGAACAAATTTTGCTGTGTTGTGTACTACATACGCAAAAGGAACAGTTCGGAGATTATTACTGTGTGCATCGGCACTACACTGCAGCTGTCATAAATCAGCATTAGCTATGAAATGGACTAACCTGCCACGACTCCCCAGCTGAACCGATTATAACACCTTTGGTGAGAGAAAGACGGCTCAGTTCGAGACCCCAGTCTCCAACGGTACTATCTTCTCTCGTTTCAGACGCTTGAGGGAGAACAGGTTGTCATTCCCCCACAGACATTCAGACACCTCATTGGAAGTATCTCCAACAGAGCTGAAACTCTCATTAACGCGAAGGGTCAACAGACGCCATGTTAATGTCCACTATTAGGAGTCTCGATACTTCTGATCAGGTAGTGTATATTAATCGGATGACATCATATCAGAAGAAGTGTTATGCATTTTACTGTAAAATTTAACTATTATCGATCTTAAATAAGTACCAAAACTAAATGCGAAAACAATTCGTGAGTAATGCTTGGATCATTTTGAAAAGAATAAAACCGTCTTAGTGACATCTGTCACTGTGTGCAAGGCGTGTTTCCATTTCTTCACGGAACAAACCGGGTCGGCTATTCTGGTCGGCTATTCTGCCGAAAAGAAAAGTTAGTTAGTATTCTTCTTAAAGATATATTTCTTTACGTAGGACAAGACAACAGCTGGTGTATACTATGAATAAACAGAAAAAAGAAAAAAGAGTCATAATTCATCAGGACAATGAAGGGTGTTTTGATACTGGGAAAGCTAAAAAAATGGTTCTGAGCACTATGGGACTTACTTCTTAGGTCATCAGTCCCCTAGAACTTAGAACTACTTAAACCTAACTAACGTAAGGACATCACACACATCCATGCCCGAGGCAGGATTCGAACCTGCGACCGTAGCGGTCGCGCGTTTCCAGACTTCAGCGCCTAGAACCGCTCGACCACCCCGACCGGTGGGAAAGCTAAGCGACCTGTACTATGAATCGGTGGAACATCCATTATCATCCCCAGATTTGGTGTCCGTTAATCTCCATCTGAACATAAAACGCCTTGATTTCAATGATGAGGCTACGGCCGTCTTAAACAAATGATACATACAATCCCACGTATATGGTCGAACCTACTTACTAGAAAAAATATGAAGTACGCGCACGCATTGACCGAAAAGGCCTCATTATCGCACTAAACACCGGCAACAGGCTCTGCGGAATACAAACCACGATTCCGTAATAGTTGGGATTGCGACGATAGGAGCGGTGCGGGGAAAACAGCGGCTGCGGCTTTCGTAGCGTCGCTGCACAGTCCGACTTAGTGGTACAGCTGGCAAAGTGGAGCACGTAATATGATCGATCTCTACCGCAATTAATGATCGAATACAAAACTGATATCATAGGCGTGTTGCAATCACTGACTAGCCACGGTCTGAAGCTGTGCAACAAGGCCTCGAAAACAGTGTTTCAAATATCCGGCCGGCCATGCTAACTGACGTTTTCCGTGATTTCCCTAAATCGAAAAGGCGAATGCTGGGACGATTCCTTTGGAAAGCTCCTCCTTCCTCTATAATGAGAGATTGCGCTCGGTCACCAGTGATCTTATCGCCGACGGGACATTAAATCCTAAATTTCCTCCTTTTCTTGGTGCCTCAGTATCAGAATGGAGTTAACTTATCATAAGCGAAAAACACGTTCCCCTAATTATTTAGTTGCAGATATCAGACGCTTATGGAAATGACGGATGCTAGTGAAATAATTAAATACAGTCGTATTATTATTAACAAGCTGGTTATTAATCCCATCAGTTTAATAATTCATGTTTGCTAAATTTTGGCATGAATTATTTGCCATAAGAATGGAAAAAACTGGTAGAAACCGACCTCAGAGAAGGTCCGTTTAGGTTCAGAGAAACAGAGGAACACGTGACTTATCTTAGAAGATAGGTTGGACAAAGGTAAACCTATGTTTATAGCATTTTGAGAATGTTGGCTGGACTACACTTATTGAAATTCTGATGGCAGTAGGGATGAAATACAGAGCAGGAATTACAGCTTCTACAGAAATCGGAGTGCAGTTAAAAGAGTCGGGGCGAAATTAAAACAAGGGCGATGGAGCGTGATCAAATAAAAATCAGGTGACGCAGAGAGAATTAGATTAGGAAACGAGACCCTAAAAGTGGCAGATGAGTTTTTCTATTTGGGCAGTAAAATTACTAACGATGATAGAGGTAGAGAGGATATAAAATACAACAGAAAGAAAAGCATTTCTGAAAAAGAAGAGGTTTCTACATTTAAGGGGCTCCGGAAAGGCTCAAAATCATGAAACGTTCAATTTTTACTTTTTTGCGTTTTCTGAATCTGCAGACTATTACCTTTTAATAGATGTATAATTTATTCAATTCCGAAGACTACAACTATTTTTAAATTTTTTTTGAAATGTGTTCTACATTGGCGTGACCCACTGTGGCGCTGTTAAACTGCTGTCAAATGGTGTTATTATTAACGTCCGTGTTCATCAGGTACATTTTAGTGATGTGAGATAAAGTATGTGTTGTGGCTAACCTGTGATGGTTCAATATACACTCCTGGAAATTGAAATAAGAACACCGTGAATTCATTGTCCCAGGAAGGGGAAACTTTATTGACACATTCCTGGGGTCAGATACATCACATGATCACACTGACAGAACCACAGGCACATAGACACAGGCAACAGAGCATGCACAATGTCGGCACTAGTACAGTGTATATCCACCTTTCGCAGCAATGCAGGCTGCTATTCTCCCATGGAGACGATCGTAGAGATGCTGGATGTAGTCCTGTGGAACGGCTTGCCATGCCATTTCCACCTGGCGCCTCAGTTGGACCTGCGTTCGTGCTGGACGTGCAGACCGCGTGAGACGACGCTTCATCCAGTCCCAAACATGCTCAATGGGGGACAGATCCGGAGATCTTGCTGGCCAGGGTAGTTGACTTACACCTTCTAGAGCACGTTGGGTAGCACGGGATACATGCGGACGTGCATTGTCCTGTTGGAACAGCAAGTTCCCTTGCCGGTCTAGGAATGGTAGAACGATGGGTTCGATGACGGTTTGGATGTACCGTGCACTATTCAGTGTCCCCTCGACGATCACCAGTGGTGTACGGCCAGTGTAGGAGATCGCTCCCCACACCATGATGCCGGGTGTTGGCCCTGTGTGCCTCGGTCGTATGCAGTCCTGATTGTGGCGCTCACCTGCACGGCGCCAAGTACGCATACGACCATCATTGGCACCAAGGCAGAAGCGACTCTCATCGCTGAAGACGACACGTCTCCATTTGTCCCTCCATTCACGCCTGTCGCGACACCACTGGAGGCGGGCTGCACGATGTTGGGGCGTGAGCGGAAGACGGCCTAACGGTGTGCGGGACCGTAGCCCAGCTTCATGGAGACGGTTGCGAATGGTCCTCGCCGATACCCCAGGAGCAACAGTGTCCCTAATTTGCTGGGAGGTGGCGGTGCGGTCCCCTACGGCACTGCGTAGGATCCTACGGTCTTGGCGTGCATCCGTGCATCGCTGCGGTCCGGTCCCAGGTCGACGGGCACGTGCACCTTCCGCCGACCACTGGCGACAACATCGATGTACTGTGGAGACCTCACGCCCCACGTGTTGAGCAATTCGGCGGTACGTCCACCCGGCCTCCCGCATGCCCACTATACGCCCTCGGTCAAAGTCCGTCAACAGCACATACGGTTCACGTCCACGCTGTCGCGGCATGCTACCAGTGTTAACGACTGCGATGGAGCTCCGTATGCCCGGGAAACTGGCTGAAACTGACGGCGGCGGTGCACAAATGCTGCGCAGCTAGCGCCATTCGACGGCCAACACCGCGGTTCCTGGTGTGTCCGCTGTGCCGTGCGTGTGATCATTGCTTGTACAGCCCTCTCGCAGTGTCCGGAGCAAGTATGGTGGGTCTGACACACCGGTGTCAATGTGTTCTTTTTTCCATTTCCAGGAGTGTATATCGCTGGTGTGATTGTCGATTGCTTCATGTTTATTTACTCTGTCGTTATCTCGAAAATATTCGTAATTAATTCTGTTTCTTGAGTCTCTGTTTTGTTGAAGTATAAAAATGAGTAAAAGTAAAGTTATTAGAAATCCTCTGAAGGCTTTTAAGGAAAGGAGAAATGTTGGAAAGCCAAAGGTATGTGTTATTACTGTAAACAATAAAGACGATAACCAAGTGAGTGAATCTAACCTCTCAAGTACACCTGCCCACAGCAGTCAAAGTGGGAAAGAAAATACTTCACAGAAGAAGCTTGGTTCAATGAGTGAAAACTATGAATGTTTTATGGGCGAATCGGATGTGAATGAAATAATTGATATGTCGGTTCTCAAAGGAATTTTTTCAAACTGTGTAAGATGTATTCATTGTAGTGCAGTTGGTCTGGAACTCTCCATAATAAAGCACGTAGGACTTGCTAGTGAAATACAACTGAAATGTGATAAGTGTTCATACATGACCACCTTTTGGAACAGTGTTGCAGTAACTGCAACTGAAGAAAATGGTAGCAAAATCTACGAACACAACGAGCGATGCTTGCTTTAGACAAGGAACGCCTTCGGGCTGCCGACAGGGCTGTAAAGAGTCTAGAAATACAAGCAAGAGTAAACAGGAGGAGGAACAAGAGGAAGCTGGAGGAGGAGTTTGCAGAGGATGAAGATAATCCATCCTATGGACCTGGAATGCACTAAAAAGTTAATCCAATCTTTGTCGCTCGATTCCCAAAACTTTTATTTTCTCATGCTAATTACATGTTTTCTAAGGACCTTCCAAACATATTTGTTTCAAACTTTCAGTAAATGTTACACAGTACCTTCTGCATAATTTAACACAGCCCTTTTCCAAAAAACTGTATATTTTTGAATATATAAATAAAAAATTGCAAAAAAATGTTGTGAATTTTCATTACAATTGAAAAAAAATCATCTTTAATAACTGAACTAAAATTTTGTAAAATCCCTGTGTTAAGTTGTAGCCCATATACCAATAAATAATCTGTAAAAAGTTCATCTTCCTACCTCAAATACTTTGTGAGGAAAGATGTAATTTATAAGCGTTATTTTAACATTCCAAGTATAGGGCGTTCCGGAGCCCCTTAATACAATTTTAACAGTTCGGATGTATTGCTTTATCCTGAAGCAAAAAGTTGACAGCAAGCAGTTCAAACAAGAACAGAATGGGAGCTTTCGAAACAGAATTCCATACACGGTACTGAAGATCAAACAGGTAGATCGAATAACAAATTAGGAGGTACCGAATCGAATTGGGAAGAAGTATATTTATGGGACAACTTCACTAAAAGAAGGGATTGGTAGCTAGGAGACATCCTGAGGTATGAAGGAATCTTCAGTTAGATAATGGTGAGAAGTTCTGAGGTAAGCTTTACAGAGCGAAACAAAAGTTTGAATATAGAAAGCAGGTTCAAATGAACGTAGGTTGCAGTAGTTATATTCATCTTTTGTATTTGTAGTTCTTTTATTTTTTTGGTGTTTGCAGCTAAACTCATTCGGTACAGGTTTCGCCTTTTATGCAAAACACTGTTTTTTCTTGTTACAAGAATATCTCCCTGGGGCACCAGTACCAGTATGTAGTTTGGAGACTCATTGCACTGCAGTAGCAATATCTTCGTCCTTCTTCCATTTTCCATAACTGCTTGTACCGTTTTTTTATATTACTACCTTGTGTTGCAGGAGAAAGTTTCGTTTGGCGCTGACCTTACACATCGTACACAGTTGGCAGAGCTTCGAAACATGTTCCCATGGGACGATCACATGCTCAAAGCTGCAGAGACTGGGGAACAGTTACAAGATGCAAAGAGACTGTCCAAAACCATATTGGAGTTGTGCTTTAGCAGATAGATTTGAAAAAAGGTGACTCGTTTTGAAATATGAGAGTACCACGAATATGATTCACTAGTGGCTGTAATCATTAAAAGACGTCTCCATAAGACCCAATACAGGTATGTGGTTGAACGGAAAAACTTAATTCCACATCACAGACAGCATTTCTACCAGAAAGAGTAACACTATAGATCTGAAAAGCCAGCGTATTTTGTACATTGCATTTTTAAGTGATTTCTCGTATAGAAAACCATCTACTGTATGTGATAATTCTCAATCAACCATAATTCTCCCTTGCCTATAACCCAAGGGATACATCGCAGAACCTCTGACAGGGCTTCAGAATAGAATGCATTGCAAATACTGTTTGTTAGCGTGAGAAATATCTAGTGGCAGCATCATGGAGTTACAAATAGCAGCCAATACCGTGCTCCTAAGCCGAACAATTTTCTAAATTCGATGATTTTATTACAAGCTTACACCGCTGGCGATGCGCACCCACTCGTCTATATTCAGTGTCGCGATATTTGTGTGAAAAACAACTTCAGTCGGAGGCAATATCATATCTCGATTTATAAAGCTCATATACAATAGTTTTTAGCATGGGTTTTGTCAATGATACTTCTGTCCGCCAGAAGAACCAAGACCGCTTTTTATACAAGGCGACAGTAATATAATCGCTGCGATCGTGTTTTTTAAAATAGCTGATCGCTTATAAGAGGATTACGTCTGTCTGACACACTAGTACCACTTACAAGAAAAACAAATGAGACATGTAGATCCGACGCGGATTTTCGCTCAATATTGTTCGGTGTCACCAGCATTCAGTTATTGGCGAAGTGTTATATTTAGTAGGGGGTGTGTGATAGATTCGCTGTGCTCGGTGGCTCTATAAAGAAAGTGTACTGTGGTCAGTGTGCCGACATGTACAAATAAAATGACATGTCCTGTCGTAAGGGGAGGCATGGATTTGACATGGAAAACTGCGATAGCCACAAATGGAAGAAAGACTTTTTTTACTTGGAAAATTATTTCCAGTCATAAGAATGGTACAGATTTTCATATTTCCAGAGCCACAGTCGCCAGGAGGAGTGTTTCCGATGCTTTCTTTACTCATTGTCTAATGTCATCAGATTGAGGCTGCAATCATAATATTTAATAGTGTGTACAGTGGTAAATACGTGGCTGGTTTCCTGGGACGATTCTACCTGGGGTGCGGGAGTGTGCGTGGCATGGGAGGAACGATTGACGTTTCTGGCCTATGGCTGGAGCCGTGTTAACTGGGGAGGCTGGGGTGCAATGTGCAACTGACCTAACCATGTCGCCCTCTAGGATGGTAAACAGCAAACTAATAGTATGTGTTGAGCAGCCTTCTTGATCACTTGTGCTGGGAGTATTCTCTGCGGAAATTTGAGAAGATTCAATATGGCCGAGTATTTGTGCTGAACAATTATTCTCTCCCATGTAAATTGTCGAGATGACTGTTTTACTGTTATTCTACACACTTCCCGTCTTTATTTGGTTGAGAGAACATTGGTTGTGATGTGTGTTGTGTGCATCCAGATGATGAGAAACCGATGGAATAGCCGTTTGCTGGTTCAGTAGTCACGAGAAACATCTTTGTTGACTTTGTAGAGTAGAAGGATGATTTGAAATCTGTTATATCAATGACATCGCTATTCGTTAAAAAGTATGAATGGAACTTCCAGTTTCCTCTATTTTTTCGAGTTTTAACGTAGAGATCTTCACAGACAAGATAAGTTTCTAGTTTCTGAGTGATTTGCAGCATGTCCCACCTCGCTGCCCTTCGCTTAAGTTTGGGTTTATAGAGATATAATATCCACTCTTCGGAATTATAGCAAGCGATTGGTGCGATCCTGCTATGTGACTGCGATTGAGAACCATCGCATAGATGGTATGATGTTCTGGCATAGCACTTGAAGAAATATATGTTCTTGTAATCCCAGAGTTTGGAGATGGGTATAGAAAACATGGCAGCAAGCAAGTGGGTCGGGGTCAGAAACAGAAACGCTTTTTTGCTGGGGGAGCCAACCTAGCCTTCGTACAGCATTACAGAGGGCGACCACTGTCTGTGGAGGGTACTCTGATCGCGCATCAGGCAACCATGTGCAGAGACAGTTCTCTCATGACCTCTGTCCGCGGAGGATGACTGACCAACCTTGCGGGAAGTATCCAGTGGTGCGACTATAAACACCGTATGTGCTTTTGTTTTGGATTTGCCTGTATTCATGGTATATGTACGAGTGTCTTATGCTCGATAGCTATATGCAGGATGCAGAGCTGACGATTTTGCATGGCGCAGGATACGAAGTATGTCTGCTACATCGATATGGTAATCGTTTGTGGTGATCTGGCCCAGTTGGATATCGGTTTTACGCTAACGAATCAAGTTTTCCTCGACAGTAGCAGAACACTGTAATTGAAGAAGTGTATTTGGCGATATTTTCCATATTTAATGATCTGTAGAGCACTTTTGCAAGATTTAACTGTCAGTGCAATATGTCTGCTCTATGTTTTGTTTCGATCTGTACAAAATAGTTTTACCACTGAAAGTCTCGTAATTAGTCTATCTGCAGAAAATGGTGGATGGTGCTTCCACACCAGCAGTAGCAGCAGTTTGGTGGGTAAATTAAGCAAGAACCGATCAGAATGTTCCATTCACAGGAAGTTCGTTGATGTCAGAGAGTCGCAAGACTTTCTTTACACATGGCGTGGGAGCCTCTACAGACTGGTTCAAACAAGACAGGGGTAAAGTATCTACAGAAAGTTCTGTGACGTCTGAGATTCACGTGATGTCTTCTTTGTTTGAGTGTTCAGAGAGAAGTTCAATCTGACCATCCTCCTTTGGTTCAGACAGGCTGGATGTTGTCTCTCACCCACCATTGTTGCTTTAGAGATTTCCAGACTAGCAGCTGCAGGTCATCGAAAGTTCACCGAAAATTTCAGCAATCTTTCTCATCTGTTAGACAATGCTTTGAATTATGTTTGTGTAATTGTTCTGCTTTTCCTGTACATGCTTAGACACCAGTGTGTGCTTCGAGATGTGAAGAATAACGTTTCTGACTCCAGTAGCATATACAAACTAAGATCACTCAGCGTTTCAGAAAAATGATGAAGACCACAACAGCTGTACAACTCAGAAATTTTTCACTTTCTCTGGCAGTGCCTTCAAACAAGCAGCTACAACTCTAAAAGTGGTGAGCGTCTTGTATAGAGTTACAGAGATATTTATTTCGAATTCCTTTTGTCGTTTTTTAGTGAAAAATCAGATATTGTGGCTGATACCAGTTTCTGGATCTATTTCCCACAAAAGCACATGAAGTGTCTCAGGCAGGTTTCACAAGTGTGCCGCGATCTTTTTTAGAGTCTGTATTCAAGTGTTGCGGTGTAAATTGCAAAGTTGAAGCAAACTACTTTACAGGGAGTTTTTTGAAAGTGTATTTAGTGACATATTCAATTACATTTAGTGACTCATTGAAATCTCCCCCGCCTTCCTTCTTCCATCTATTGATCACATTTATCAATGCCCGATCCAAGTAATTAACAAGCAAAGCCTTTTATGAAGAAATGTTCATATTTAATTGAGGCTGCGGCCGACTCTTATTTAAGCAGAATTGTGCTACGACCTTCCTCCTTAGTTTATCATCATGCATGAGCTACTCCACCATGTTTGTGAAGGCAAGTCGAATCACGGCTGTAGTATCACGAGATGAGTGCGATACTTTAGACAGAATCAGGGCAGAGAGCAGCTTAGCATATATACGCCCGTGTGTGTGTGTGTGTGTGTGTGTGTGTGTGTGCGTGTGTGTGTGTGTGTGTGTGTGTGTGTGTGTGTGTGTCTGCTTGGAAACGAGTACCTATTACAAAAAAAAAAGTTTTGCATCACCTCTGTTCCCAGAACTCCTGAAGACAGACGTTGACTGTCGATATTGTATCACAGACATAGTTCCTTTCACTGTTCAGAGATGTCACTAAACCCGCCCAAAGATGTAAACAACCATAAATGAGCAGTGCTTATTAGGTGGAGGGGATCTGACAACCGATCAGTTCCAGTCATTCCACCAGGAAGGAGGTACACGGCTCGTGTTGTCTGTAGTTCAAACATGCCTAGACGGTCAATACCGCGTTTCGAACGCGTCGGCATTGTTACTTTGTGCTAGGAAGGGTTCTGAACAAGGGAACTGTCCAGGCGTTGGTTCGGACATGGAGTAGTTACAGAGAGACAGGAATTGTCAATGGCATTCCTCGCTCAGGCCGCCGAAGCGCTACTACCGCAGTGGATGACCGCTACCTACGGATTATGGCTCGGAGGATCCCTGACAGCAACGCCACCATGTTGCATAATGCTTTTCGTGCCGCACAGGACATCGTGTTACGACTCAAACTGCACGCAATAGGCTGCATGATGCGCAACTTCACGCCCGACGTCCATGGCGAGGTCCCTTTGCAGCCACGACACCATGCAGCGCGGTACAGATGGGCCCAACAACATGCCTAATGAACCGACGAACACAGGGATGGATCAATGCAAGAGGACGTGTTACTGGGTATTAGAGGTACCGGTGTGTTCAACAATCTGGACCACCACCTCTGAAGGTCTAGCTGTATGGTGGTACAACAAGAGTGGTTTTCATGAGCAATAAAAAGTGCGGAAATGATGTTTATGTTGATCTCTATTTCAATTTTCTGTACAGGTTCCGGAACTCTCGGAACCGAGGTGATGCAAAACTGTGCGGGCATCACGTTAATATAGTGGGAACACAAGGGAGAGTAGACACCACGACAAATTGAGATCTGGGCCGCTGCTGGAAGCGTGTTCGGATACCCGAAGTTGTTAAGGCAACCACTTGCGACATGTGAAAAATCCGGGTTCGAGTCCCGTCCCAGCACAAATTTTCATTGTTCTTAAACACTCTACAGCTGAGGCGGAATCATAATCGCATTTTGCAAGTTCGCGTTTAAAGTTTAAGAGGCTTTTCAGCGATACTTTCTGAGTATTGTGGTATAAGGGCGCCACAGTCTCCGGTGCCACGTTACAGAATAATAAAGTAATTATGATATATTAAGTTTGTTACCCCAGTTTCCTTCGTCTCTGTGCAAAAATCGTCTCATACGGTCAGAAGAGTGAAACAAGCTGTAATATGCAGTCACCAAAACGTACAACGCTTAAGGTTCCTTATAAAAGCGTGTGAAAAGATGCAAATGTCTGTGATACGATTGTCGTCACTACAGGAACAGTTCAGCACAGGCGTCGTTGATCCGCCATTTCATTGCATTGAGTGAAACCGTAAACGAAGTACATATCGGTCATCTCTTCATGTGAGTTTGCGCTCAGAAATAACTGTTAAGAAATAAATTACATTTCTGATTTATTTAGCACTGCAATGAGCCAGTCAGGTCGATAATCGCGCAAATTCAAGCACTTCCACGCGTTAAAAATGCGGTAATGCACTAACATCTCTGGATACGTGAGTTACCACGTTTTCAAATGCTCATTCCCGGTTAAAACTTGCCATTTCCGGAAGTCATAAATTTAAAGTGGGTGAGCAAAAGGTACGTTTGTTCGGCTTGAGAAAATCAAACCAACAACACATTTGGCGACACTGTTTCCGGCAGGCTGAATTTGCGCGTGCCACAATCTGATGGGCTGACTTCAATATTAAATAACTAGCAAACGGCGCAACGTATCGAATTTTTCTCTTAATATTTTCTCACAAGGGAACCTTCCCATCGCACCCCCCTCAGATTTAGTTATAAGTTGGCACAGTGGATAGGCCTTGAAAAACTGAACACAGATCAATCGAGAAAACAGGAAGAAGTTATGTGGAACCGCGAAAAAAATTAGTAAAATATACAAACTGGGTAGTCCATGCGCAAGATAGACAACGCCAAGGAACGTGCGAGCTCAGCAGCGCCGTGGTCCCGTGGTTAGCGTCAGTAGCTGCAGACCGAGAGGTCCTTGGTTCAGGTCTTCCCTCGACTGAAAATTTTACTTGCTTTATTTTCGCAAAGTTATGATCTGTCCGTTCGTTCATTGACGTTTCTGTTCACTGCAATAAGTTTAGCGTCTGTGTTTTGCGACCGCACCGCAAAAGCGTGCGATTAGTAGACGAAAGGATGTGCCTCTCCAATGGGAACCGAAAACATTTGATCGCAAGGTCATAGGTCAACCGATTCCTCCACAGGAAAACACGTCTGATATATTCTATACGACACTGGTGACGCCATGTGCGTCACATGGCAGGAATATGTTGTCGACCCACCTATCTTGTACACTTGGCGAATGGGTAAAAAGTTTCTTCTACCTTGCCCGATTTAGGTTTTCTTGTAGATGTGATAATCACTCCCAAAATAGTGATGAAAACGTAAGAGTTTGTCATATAAACTGAAAATAAAAAATTAAAATTTTCGCTCGACGGAAGACTTGAACCTAGGACCTCTCGTTCCGTAGGTGCTCTCGCTGACCACGGGACCAAGGAGCAGCTTGCCTTGCAATGTCCCTGATGTTGCCTATCTTCGCATGGACTACTCAGTTTGTATATTTTACTAATTTTTTTCATAGTTCCACACAACTTCTTCCTGTTTTCTCGATTGATCTGTGTTCAGTTTTTCAAGGTCTATCCACTGTGCCAACTTATAACTAAATCTGAGGGGGGTGCGATGGGGAGGTTCCCTTGTCAGCACAATCTACTCTGCAACACCCTTGAATTTGTCAGCAGAGATTAGCCGCGAATGTTGACAAGACCTGAGTGAAACTACATGGTTGGGAAAAAAATAGTACATTGAGTGAAGGTGGGTCGACAAAATCGCACACTGCTGTCTACAGATACGGACAACATAGGGAGAATGAGAAGAGCTTTTAGTGATTTTTGTTTTTTGTTTTTTTTTGTTTTTGTTTTTTTGTCATCAGTCTACTGACTGGTTTCATGCGGCCCGCCACGAATTCCACGCAGTGGCCGAGGGCCTTTACATAACGACCGAGAGCAGCTACGTTTGCTTAGAGTTGTCTTGCTAAGAGACAAGCAACACTGCATGAAACAACTTCAGAAATCAATGTGGGACGTACGACGAACGCATCCGTTAGGGCAGTGCGACGAAATTTGGCATTAATGGGCTAAGGCAGCAGACGACCGACGCAAGTGTCTTTGCTAACAGCACGATATCGCCTCTAGCACCAGTCCTGGACTCCTGACCGTATCGGTTGGACCATAGGCGACTGCAAAACCGAGGCCTAGTCAGAGTCCCGGGTTGGTAAGAGCCGATGATAGAGTTCGAGTGTGATGCAGACCCCACGAAGCCATGGACCTAAGTTGGTAACAAGGCACTGTGCAAGCTGGTGGTGGCGCCACAAATATGTGGGCTGTCTTTGTATGGAATAGACTGGGTCCCCTGGTCCAAATGAACCGATCATTGACTGGAAATGGTTATGTTCGGCTACCGGAAGACCATTTACAGCCATTCACGGACTTCATGTTCCCAAACAACGATGGCATTGTTATGGATGACAATGTGCCATGCCACCAGGTCACAGTTATTTGCGATTGGCGTAAAAAACATTGCGGATAATTCGAGTGAATGATCCGGCCACCTAGATCGCCATACATGAATTCCATCGGAAATTTACGGGACATAATCGAGAGGTCAGTTCGTGGACAAAGTCTTGCAGTGGCAAAACTTTCGCAATGTGGACGAATATAGAGACAGCACGGCTCAGTATTTCTGCAGGGGCTTCCAGTGACGTTTTTGGCCCATGTCACGTTGAATTGTTGCACTACGCCAGGCAAAAGGAGGTCCGACACAATATTGGGAGATAGCTCAAGACTTTTGTCATCTCACTGTAAGTACTTTATGAAAATTTTAGCAAGTTCGTAAAAACAGATCCAGCGCACTCTCAATAAGGACACCCCTATGGACAGTATGTCAACAGATAGAAAATATAGCCGCCAGAGAGTGGGGAGAAAGCAAGGAGACCGCAGAGCCTGCGTTCCAGCGGTCAGCGGCGCTGCTAACCGGCCAGTGACGGCTCGCGCTCCCCTTAGAGGTAACCAGCGTGTCGGCTGATTACAGACCTCGCAGTGCTGTGTGTATTGAGCCGATGCGAACTGAGGCTAATCAAATTGCTGCTTGTGGCGTATATGGTCGACACTGTGTAATCATACTACAACACATTTGTTCTGAGTTGAGTCACAAGAAAAGTAATCTGCCACAGCGGTTCTTTTAAATAACATTCTGGAGGGCCGCTGCAGCCATAGTACGCCGGGAACGGTGTAACGCAACGTAAGGACTACCGATCACTTAATACGTGGAATGGCTCTAGTAATAATTTGCCTTAGGAGGAGACAAACAACGCTGCAGACAGACACGTACTTTATTACTGCTGAGGTCTTGCCCCCAACAGCTAGCTGCTGGCGCCGGAAATGGGCACGGAGCTTGACCTCCTTCATGACAAGCCAGACTTTTTGTTCACTTGCTGGCCAGCCTTAATTTTCCGCACAGAAGGTGCCAGTAGTGGATGGCTGCTCCTAGCTGTTGCAGGCTTTTTTTTTAAAAAAAAAAAAAAAAAAAAATGTGGCCCTCATCTACTTAGCCTCAGACTTGAAATATTAAACGTTTTGACTGGTTTCGTGGTCTAGGGGCTGGGATACGTAGTTGCTGCATTACAACCCAAATACTGCTGAGTCTACAGTATACAATATGAATATACACATGAATCGAATGGTCGAAGGTTTCTATAACTAGGCAATTGCGAATTTTGAATTTAACATAGAAATTTATAAATGAGAGATTGCAATTAAATAAAATCTGCAGGTACTATTTTACGACTTTAAATGATGAGTATGATTGCAGAAGTACCTTTAACAATGCCATTTATTACTGTAAAACACATATTGGTGTCGATGGTCCAGCAATTAAATAAAATATAAGTTGAATAACAGGGAAACAATACATTCCTACTTCACATAATTAGTTATGAACAACAAAATAGCTCGCAAGATTTTTTTTTTTTTTTTTTTGCCAGTAACATAGTTCGAGCTACATCGAGGTTGTTCGAGTAAGTATGACCAAACTTCTTGCAACGACGCTATCCGTGCACAGAAGATGGAGGACGCTATTTTCACAACTTGTAGACATAACACGTTGTGAAGTTCTACAGATAAATAAAATTAATACAATAATATATCTACTGGAAATTTTTTATCTTCATCAGCAGACCAATAGTAAATCTGAAACTTTATTACATATATTCAACTAGGTCGTTTCCACATCATGGTTCCCTGTGTAATACTGATACATAAACCCTAGTCCATAATCACTAGAAGCTCGTGTCATGATTACGAAACTGCATACATGAGCCTTTCTGTGAAGTTTTATGTTGATTCAATTTAGTTTGAAAGTAAAAATTATGTTCCAAAAAAATAGTTCAAATGGCTCTGAGCACTATTGGTCTTAACATCTATGGTCATCAGTCCCCTAGAACTTAGAACTACTTAAACCTAACTAACCTAAGGACATCACACACATCTATGCCCGAGGCAGGATTCGAACCTGCGACCGTAGCGGTCACGCGGTTCCAGACTGAAGCGCCTAGAACCGCACGGCCACACCGGCCGGCATTATGTTCTACCATGTCTATAGGATTTGCTATATTTGTCTCTTAAACCCACGACCTGTAGGCTAAATACTATGTATTTGCTATTGATATTTTTATACTTGGATCTACAGATAAAGTCACCGCGCACAAACAGACTAGCAGTTAAAACTTATGGTTAGAGTTTAAAATGTGACATAAGTCGCAGTTGGCAATCTAATTAATATGACTTCTCATGACACCTGTTAAATCTTATCGATCTGCGTTCCATGGGTCAAAGTCCCAGCATATTGATGGTTCAATGGAGGTGAAAGTACCGGCAGCACTGGTCATTAAAATTGGAATATTTTACGAATTTTTTCGAGATCAGATCACTGGAAACATGAACAGGTGCTAAACGCTGTATTCCTCGCATCAAAAGTTCTCTGTTACGTGATTAATACAGTCTGATCAGCCCATTTTCTGAGGTAAATGGCGCAACGTGTAGACACGGCTATATATTTTTCTTAAGCCAAAAATCTTCGTAAGTATCTCTCACGTAACTGCACACCGATCCGGAACGTCAGTCTCCTCGTGTTCCAGTGACAGGTGGGACAATCTGACCACAGCTGCAGCCGCCAGCTGGAGCTCCTAGTAATTGGCAGGAAGCTCAGCGCTCGTTGCGCAAGCGCATCTTTGTGTTTGTTTACGGATGCGGCGCCGGTGAAAATAACGCACCCCGCTGTTGGCTGGCCAGGAAGTCCATCTCTTAGCACTCTCACTGTTGTGTTGTTGTTAGTGTTTCAGCATTAACTCTTTCACTTGCTGTTTTGATCGTTTCCAATAACCTTTCATGAACTCTATTTTTCCCTGTTGCGCCTTTTTTTTTTTCACCTCCATACCCTTCCAAATTCAGTACATCAATCTTAAAAGAGTGTTTCTATTTTACTATTGCTCTCGAATGTAAGATCTTTCAAACCGTTTTTTATCTATGTGAACCAAATTATAGTTTAATTCCCCCCCCCCCCCCCCCCCCTAAGAGTTTGTTCAGTGGCACCAGGATATAATGCGTGCATACTGAGGGGTTGTAGCGTTAGAGATTCATTTGTCACGATTATCGCGGATCAGATAGCGCTCAGGAGCCCGTCTGTGTGCTCTTAGTTTGACTCTGCGTTTACAGATGGACAGTGTGTGTGACATACATTCTAGGGTACAGACATGCCCCGCCAACCAGTTCATACTCCCGATTAGATTAGATTAGATTAGTACTTGTTCCGTAGATCATGAATACGACACTTCGTAATGATGTGAAACGTGTATGGTTAATTAAAGGTGTCTATACAAGATATCACATTACACAAAATATTACATGACACGTAATATTTTTTTGGGGTGGGGGGTGGGGAAATTACCCACTTACTATATACAAAAATTCATCTAATGAGTAGAAGGAGAGGCCATTCAGAAATTCTTTTAATTTGCTTTTAAATGCTATATGGCTATCTGTCAGACTTTTGATGCTATTAGGTAAGTGACCAAAGACTTTTGTGGCAGCATAATTTACCCCCTTCTGAGCCAAATTTAGATTTAACCTTGAGTAGTGAAGATCATCGTTTCTCCTAGTGCTGTAGCCATGTACACTGCTATTACTTTTGAACTCCTTCGGATTGTTAATAACAAATTTCATAAGTGAATACATATATTGTGAGGCTACAGTGAAGATGCCTAACTCTTGAAATAAGTGTCTGCAGGATGATCCTGGGTGAGCTCTAGCAACTATTCTGATTACACGCTTTTGTGCAATGAACACTCTTTTACTCAATGATGAATTACTCCAGAATATGATGCCATACGAAAGCAGAGAAAGAAAACAGGCGTGGTCAGCTAATTTACTGGGATGTATATCGCCAAAATTTGCAATGACCCTAATAACATAAGTAGCTGAACTCAAACGTTTCAGCACATCTTCAGTGTGTTTTTTCCAGTTCAATCCCTCGTCAATGCATACACCTAGAAATTTTGAATATTCTACCTTAGCTACCGATTTCTGATCGAAGTCTATATTTATTAATGTTGTCATTCCATTTACCGTGTGGAACTGTGTATACTGTGTTTTGTCAAAGTTTAATGAGAGCCTGTTGACCAACTTTAGCTGTTTGAACAGGGTCGCATTGCTAGCTTGCGGGAAGTTGGTTGGACGCTGCTGCAATGTGGGGCACAATGTGTCAGTGGTGTTTCGTTACTTTCAGCAGTGGTGCATTGAACATTCCCACGCTAGCAGACCAGGTTCCAGACGTCTGCATAGTACAGACGCACGTCAAGATCTACGCACTGTCCAAGCAGCAAAGGCCCACCGAACATCATCCAAGGAAGAAATATGGACATGTTTTGCACCAGATGTGTCACCAAGGGCTACTGGGAACCGTCTAGTTACAGCAGGACTAAGATCGCGTGTATCTCCAGCCAGGCCACCAGGACACCAAGACACCTACTCCGTGGAAGAGTCGCCTCAGTTCTCTTCAGAGATGAGAGTAGGATCTGTCTGTGTGTGAATGATGGACGTACACGTGTACGAGGAGACGCTGGTGAGCGACCTGTTCCCGAGTGTATTCGTCCACGACGAATTGGCCCAACCCCTGGCTTCATGGCGTGGGGGACCATCAGTCACAACTCAAGGCCACATTTGGTGTTTCTGCAACGTAAAGTAACCAGTGACCGCTACATTCCACAGGTTGTTATCCCCGCGCTGTTGCCATTTCTTCGACAGGAAGATAATATGCTTTTTCAGCAGGACACCGGACTTGCACATACCGCTGCTGCGACGCAGAATGCTCTTAATGTCGTACAACAACTGCTCTGTCCAACACGTCCACCAGATCCCTCGCAAATGAAACAAGTATGGTGAAGCGGGATCTTACTCCTTCTCCAGAGCCTAAAAGAACCATTTCCAGGGATAGAAGATCCAAATATTCCACTCGCCATATTTACGATCGCTTGCATGCGAAAATACACGATTGTGTTGCCGCCAGAGGGAGCAACTGTTTGGACATCCTTTACTACGACATTTGAGTTTCAATTCGTCTGAATTTGTTATCATGTTGTTGTTGCTGTGGTCTTCAGACCAGAGACTGGTTTGATGCAGCTCCCCATGCTACCCTATCCTGTGCAAGCTTCTTCGTCTCCAAGTAATTACTGCAACCTACATCCATCTGAATCTGTTTAGTGTATTCATGCCTTGGTCTCCCTCCGCGCTACCCTCCAATATTAAATTGATGATCCCTCGGTGCCTCATAACGTGTCCTACCAGCCGATCCCTTTATCTAGTCATGTTGTGCCACAAATTCCTCTTCTCCCCAATTCTATTCAGTACCTCCTCATTAGTTACGTGATCTACCCCTTGTAATCCTCAGCATTCTTCTTTTGTAGCTTCTATTCTTTTCTTGTCTAAATTCTTTATCGTTCATGTTTCACTTTCATACATGGCTACACTCCATACAAATACATTGAGAAAAGACTTCTTGACACTTAAATCTACACTCGGTGTTAACAAATTTCTCTTCTTCAGAAACGCTTTCCTTGCCGTTGTCTACATTTTATATCCTCTCTACTTCGACAATCATCGGTTATTTTGCTCCCCAAATAAAAAACTCATCTACTACTTTAAGTGTCTCATTTCGTAATCTAATTCCTCCAGCATCATCTGATTTAATTCAACTTCATTCCATTATCCACGTTTTGCTTTTGTTGATGTTCATCTTATATCCTTCTTTCAATACACTGTCCATTCCGTTCAATTGCTCTTCCAGGTCCTTTGCTGGCAAACCTCAAAACTTTTATGTCTTCTCTACGGTTTTTAATTCCTATTCCAAATTTTTCTTTTGCTTCCTTTACTGCTTGGTCAATATATAGATTGAATAACAGCGGAAATAGACTTCAATCCTGTCTCACTCCTTTCTCAACCTCAGCTTTCCTTTCGTACCCCTCAACTCTTATAACTGCCGTCTAGGTTCTTTACAAACAGCAAATAGCCTTTCGCTCCCTGTATTTGACCCCTGCCACCTTCAGAATTTGAAAAAGAGTATTCTAGTCACCATTGTCAAAAGCTTTATCTAAGTCTGCAAATGCTATAAACGTAGGTTTTCCTTTCCTAAATCTATCTTCTAAGATAAGTCGTAGGGTCAGTATTGCCTCAGGTGTTGCAACATTTCTACGGAATCCAAACTGATCTTCCCCAACGTCGGCTTCTACCAGTTTTTCCATTCGTCTGTAAGGAATTTTTGCTAGTATTTTGCAGCGTTGACTTATTAAACTGATAGGTCGGTAATTTTCACGCCTGTAAACACTTGCTTTCTTTGGAATCGAATTATTACATTCTTCTTGAAGTCCGAAGGTATTTCACCTGTCTCATACATCTTGCTCACAAGGTGGTAGAGTTTTGTCAGGGCTGGCTCTCCCAAGCCTATTAGTAGTTATAAAGTAATGTTGTCTACTCCCGGGGCCTTGTTTCGACTTAGGTCTTTATCACTCTGTCAGATTCTTCACGCCGTATCATATCTCCTATCTCATCTTCATCTATGTCATTTTACATGTCCATAATATTGCCCTCAAGTACATCGCCCTTCTAGAGACCCTCAATATACTCTTTCCACCATTCTACCTTCCCTTCTTTGCTTAGATCTTTTTTTCCGTCTGAGCTCTCGATATTCATACAAGTGGTCCTCTTTTCTCCAAAAGTCTCTTTAATTTCCCATAGGCAGTATCTATCTTACCCCTTGTGATATATGCTTCTACATCCTTACATTTGTCCTGTTGCCACCCCTGATTAGCCATTTTGCATATCCTATAGATCTCATTTTTGAGACGTTTGTATTCCTTTTTGCCTGCTTCATTTGCCGCATTTTTATATTTTCTCCTTTCATCAATTAAATTCAATATCTCTTCTGTTACCCAACGATTTCTGCTAACCCTCGTCTTTTTACCTTCTTGATCGTCTGCTGTCTTCACTATTTCACCTCTCAAAGCTACCCATCTTCTTCTACTGTATTTCATTCTCTTTTTCTTGTCCCTCGTTCCCTAATGCTCTCTCTGAAACTCTCTACAACCTCTGGTTCATTTAGTTTATGCAGGTCCCATATCTTTAAAGTCCCATCTATTTGCAGTTTCTTTAGTTTTGCAGTTGTTATCAATGATGAACAACGTATTGTTGGATGCCTACTCCCTTATTCGTATCTATCACGGCCAAGTTTCTCTTTAAAACTAGCTGTGTTGATGTAACCACAGCGATAGGACCAATGTTCATGTTCCACAGCTTAGAGCAGACATTTTACTCCCAAGGAACATGCCCCTGAAAACTAAGAATGGGACCGTGTGCCACTGGTACATGACCAATCAAAATCTCAGCACTTGTCATTAAAAATCTTCACACTCAATTCTTATAGATATAAAAAGGATTCGAAGATACTGATTTCATGGAACTGAACGGCTTATTGTCTTTAGAACAAGGCATGGTACACGTTCCTAACGTTTTCTACACACATGTACTGACGTTCACTCTTTTTTCGGATTGTTATTGCTTTTCTGAGGTAACCATTGCTTCTATCGATCTTTGCTGACGACTCGCTTGTAATACTGATGAGTTATCAATCCCGTCCACGAACACAGCAATATTTAAAGGATATATCGAACTTCTCGAGGCACGCTCCCAGGTATCGTCCAACCACGTGTGATATCCAGCCACGACTCCCCGCTACACATTGCCTTCCGCGTCAACCGTAACGTTAGGCACCAGAGCACCTCCATCACTCGGGGTTCCCCTGGCGGCAGTGTTGTTGCGCTAGGCCCCTACGTGTAAGGTACAGATATCGATACTCAGGGAACGACTGTATCTGTAACTTTACACTGTCGCATCACTTTCCAGTAAAACTGTGTTGTCGTTGACGGTGTTGAATTTCATTCCTGGCTGTGTATTTGTTTCGCTAATCTGCTCTCACTCAAGCTGTAAACATTTCGCCTCCAGTGTTTATGTACACTTCTGGAACTTTCCTTTTTTCTATTTACTTTCAGTTTGAAACGTCCCCTTTGAACAATTTATACAAGACTGTACTTAAACTGACACACAATATTTTGTTAGTGCAACGCAATCTGACTTTCAATAATCCCTACAAAAGAATGGGCCCTGACTAACAGTAAACTATACCTTTCACAAATCACTTACCTCACAAAAATCTTCGCTACTCAAGCTACTGCAATACAGCGAGCGCCACTACTGCCAGCTAAATAAAAGATTCAAACTGCGGAAGGCACTAACTACTGATAGGGATAGTTAGCAAATGAAAGATATTAATAGAGAACAAACAATGTATTTACCTTGATATCATCACATATATAGCAGTTCATGACAAATTACAAAACTCCGCTCTCTCTCTCCCCACATCCACCACTGCTGGCGGCTCACCTCCAACTGCGCAACGCTACGCGCTGTTCACAGCCAGCTGCCTAACACTACAATGGCGAGTATTACAACAATGCAAAGCAGCCATAGACTGCACACAGCACAGCCAGTGATTTTCATACAGAGGTGGCGTTACCAATAAAAAAACCTAAACAGCCTACTTACAAGTTCATCTTTTGTCTGCAATATGCCCATTATTTTGCTTGCATGTCTTCCAACGTTTCTGTCCTGTCGTGTTTATAATTCATTGTTAAGCATTCACCTGCATATAAACGATCTCACATAACTACTGCAGATTCGTTTTTCACTTTTGTATTTCTTAAGATATTGTCTTCATTATTAGCAATATTAGTATCAGTCTTAGTGCTAGTATTAGTATTATCATTATTTGCGATGCTTTTCGAGCCAGATACAGCTGCTGTGGATCGGATGATACCAACCGCTGAACATCAGTCCTACCCGATGCGTAGAAAAGTGAATTTCCCTGAAAGTGTTTGTGCCAGGTGTCCTCCGCTTGTAAGATTCACGATACTTCTGTCACTGAGAGAATTCAGAAATCGTGAACTTACGATCACCAGTCTGGAAGATAAACCCACTAATTTTTATACTTCTCACTGTAAAATCTCTTAGTATCCAAACTGTTAAAGTAAATTCTTTTTCCCTTAATTAATCGACAATGGACGACACTTCGTAGAGAGATGTACCACACCTGTATAGGTCTATATTTTAAGAAAAGTTAATTTTTACTGCCTCAGTTACAAGTGACTGAAGTCTAGTTTCGATTATATATAATGAACAGTTTCAAATAACCAAACAGACAGAATAACAATAACAAGTATTCGACTAATCGTTGCTTCATGCCTGATAATTGCTCAAAAATACTTCTAGTCAGTGCAGCTGCATAACATAGCATGATCAGTCACTGAAAATGGTTGATCTAAATACGCGAATGCTTGGAAGAATAATAAAGTTAATTGACTGCGTAATTTACAGTTTATAAAAGAAGTTAGAGATGTATTCTCAAGGATTTCACTTAATTACGCCTCAAGAGAATCTACAGTAAAATACAGTTGTTCTTCTTTATCATAATTACGCACGATTCAGGTCGCACTGCCACAACAACCTCTCAAATCTCTAAATCCCATTCATTACATGGCAAGGTACACATTCAAGTTCCATTACAACAAGCCATATGCCAACAACTAAGTTTCAATTCATGCTTGATAATGCACAATTTTCGACCAATTCAAGCTGAATTATGCGCCAAAACTGAGTCTCACTCCGTATGAGATACTGAGTAAAATAAGAATACCTTACAAGGCTGGGACAGTGTTGCTAACTGTCCATCATATATAGAAAAAATTAGAGCTCCCTATATGCAAAACCTGCAGCACACTCTGACTTAATGCGTTAAATTCACGTGTTTGGCCAAACATGTGACTCAATGTTCGGCTTTGCATCTCGAGGCCGCAGACTTGTAGAGAGAAGTGTCTGGCTATTCCTAAAGATTTTTGCGATTCCAAGTCATGTCGTCTGCTGCAGCAAACTGGCTGGCATGCGATTTTACACACTTGCCTGATAGTAAATACATAATAGAAAAATGTCACGATTAAATAAATAGGCACAGAAAAAGACTGATCACAACCCAAAGACTATCTCGTGAATTTAGAACATCGCCTTTTTTTATTCCCAAACAGTCTACCTGTCTGTCACATTTTACATGGTTTTAAACATTACTGAATTATTTAAGATAGTTGTAAGCATACTAACCGATGTTGCACAAATGGTAGGTGCAAGATAAGTAGTTGCAGAAGATTAACTATACTGAAGCTGATTTAGAGTTGTAGTCACATTATTAATAACAGAATCTTTTCTATAATTTTTCTTTCCTTCATTGCTAAAAGATATTGACTCGTGTACTGATTTTTATAGGGTACTGAAGAAAATTAAAGCAGTAGTATTATTTGATGCAGGTACAGTACGGAAACTGTAGTTAGAGGAACTTCGGTGCTACGGCATAATCTACTGTCCCGCGATCAGCTGGAATTGTTGTGTAACAGATCGTCAGCCTACAGCCTACAGCCTACAGCCTACTGTGACTAAAGTGAAATTTTTTGCTGTTAGAAAGAATATATTTTGATATTTTTGCTATTGTATGTGAAAAACATGTTAACTGATGTTCCATGTCGCCTTTGAAGACCGCGAAGGCCCACCCTCAGCCTGCTTTCGGAGCCAGTGTGAAATTACGCTGAAAGCATGCACCAATAAACAATTAATAACTCCATAACCCGACCTAAAATGCGATCCCATACTGCGTAAATTATATAGGATTTATCAAAATTATTCATGTACGGTACTAAAATCTTGCCGCCTTACAAGATGAGTAGCTAAACGGGATCTTCAACGATACTATATAGATAGCAAGTTGCAAATGACGTAATTGATACCTGGTATAACACACTCTGAGTGCAATTTTTAAGTACTGTGATGTGACATACAAGTGCACTGACACTGGTGTTCAAAATTAAAGTAACAAACCGCTATGTCCCCGTTCTGTGTCTAATTCGCGATAATCATATAAACTGTCAGCCATATGTCCGTACGATCGTGTTCTGCACCGAAGATGGCATTCTGGACAACGGACAACCTTGTGAAGGATACGTCAGGACACCTATGAAACGACATAGTGTTTACTGGTAGTCCCACAGCCACAATAGCTGTGTACAACGGGGCAGTATGGCACAGAGAAGACGTCCACCAGACTCTCTGCGGTGGAGGCAGCACAGTCGCAAACTGATGTGACCCGATGGCTTAGTGTGAATCGTTCTGTTGTTTTTCGGATGTGGCGACAGTTTACAGAGACAGAAACTGTATCCCGCTGACCAGGGCAGGGTCGACTACATGTGACTTCAGAAGAGAGGGCCGTTATTTGACTGTAAGGGCTCGACGGTACCGCCTTGGTACTGCATGGCAACTGGCATTTCACCTCGCAGCAGCCAGCCGCGGTGGTCTCGCGGTTCTAGGTGCTCAGTCCGGAACCGCGAGACTGCTACGGTCGCAGGTTCGAATCCTGCCTCGGGCATGGATGTGTGTGATGTCCTTAGGTTAGTTAGGTTTAAGTAGTTCTACGTTCTAGGGGACTGATGACCACAGATGTTAAGTCCCATAGTGCTCAGAGCCATTTGAACCATTTTGAACCTCGCAGCATATCCACTGAACGCGTTGCATCGAGGCAAACGATGTGCAGAAGGCTTAGGCAAAGTGGTCTTTACTGTCGGAAACCTGCTGTATGCCTACCTCTGACGTGCATTCACAGAAGCGAATGTTTAGAGCAGAGTCATCAACATGCCACCTGGACGGCCGAACAGTGAGCCACTGTTGTTTACATATATGAGTCCCGATTTAGTCTGGAGAGTGATTCTCGTCGGATTCGCATCTAGGGAACGTGGAACACGATTTCAATATCCAACTTCACGAAAAATAGCTCTATCTAGGAATGGAGTGGGCAGGGATCATATGGACCACTCGAATCCCTCTTTAAGAAATTGTGAACTGGGAGTGTTCAACTGCTCTAAGGTACTGTGACGAGATCTTGGAACCTTATTTACGGTTGTTACGAGGCGCTGTGGGCTCAGACGTCGTATTCGTGGACGAAACTCTCGACCTCATAGAGCATAAGTGGTTGATGTTTTCTTGGAAACGGCAGATATTACACGCATGGTGTGGCCTGCTCGCTCTCCAAATTTGAATCCCATGGAGCTTGTCTGAGATGCACTAGGGAGACGGTTTGCACCACGTCAGAATTCATAAACCACTCTCCAAGACTGTGAACGGCTCTGCAGAAAGAATGGGCGTTATTGCCTCAACATGAGACTGATGACATTATTCACACACTTGCCCCGTCGTTGGCAAGCCTGTATTGCTGCCGGAGGTGTCACGCCCCCATACTCAGCACATTAACCGGTTGCCAGAATGTGTGTGCAAACCCGTTAAGTTGGAGAAAACGAAGAACATTTTTGCCTACCGTTATGCATGTTGCAGTTGTATGCTTTATGTATTCTTTATATGATTTCTATTCTACTGTCACCTTTTTATACTGTTCTGTGGCAAAATAAACGCAACCTTGCAAAATTTCCTTTTGTTGCTTTAATTTTGGACACCAGTGTACAACACACACACACACACACACACAAACACACACACACACACACACGCACGCACACACACACACACACACACACACACACACACACACACACACACACACACAACGTTTTTCACTGTTTAGGCTGATTTTGAGAGTTGTTAATAGAATGCATATAGCTGACTTGCAACCAATGATACGAGTCCCTGAGAATGCTTCTTTAATTTTATTCGTCACGTTATTGATAGCTATATCTTTCAAACCAAGATTATAAATTGTATATATCGCACTTATGTTTCCCCATACTTAGATATTGTCTACCGTAGTGGAGAGCAAACGTCATATTTAGAGCATTCAGCGTATACTCGTTTCACATGAAATTCATCGGTCATTATGTTCCTCCCTGACAAAAGTAAATGTCGTCATAGGCTACCCCACTCTAAAGTTCTTTTGATGAGTAAGATAATTTTAGTATTTGTATCCCATATTTTTAGTATAATGACGCAGTAAATGGATAAAGTTTTGTAATCCACGTTTTCTCGTACACCCTGAATCTGCCTATCGTTAAGTCTAAACTTTTTAGTGATAAAGTCAAAAATACAAAAGTTTTCTTTTATATGTCGTTTAAGTAACAAAGAAGATTATACAGTTGTCTCAAAGAAATGGTAAGCCGTTCTCTTAGTGGAACAGCTTTTGTCTCATGTGTGTTCTTTTTACGAATTACCTTCAAGTTTTATCAATAGTAAGTTGAAAGAATTTTCTGACGTATTATGGTATTCATACTACGTACAAAGTTCCATCGTCTATCAATTCGTTTTACGAAGTAAGGAATTCCTATTCTGTTGTTCGATTTTTCAAAAAAATGGCTCTGAGCACTATGGGACTTAACTTCTAAGGTCATCAGTCACCTAGAACTTAGAACTACTGAAACCTAACTAACCTAAGATCATCACACACATCCATGCCCGAGGCAGGATTCGAACCTGCGACCGTAGCGGTCGCGCGGTCCCAGACTGTAGCGCCTTTAACCGCTTGGCCACTACGGCCGGCTGTTCGATTTTTCATGTCTGGTGGATGCAGATTCTTTGGCTCTGAGTTATTTCATTTTTTTCTTCGTCTTCGCTATCCAGAATCACAGCAATCATCGAGAGTTCATCTCCCGAACCTCTTTTTCTCCCTCATATGCAATGTCAAATGATGATTAATGAAGTCCAGACCGCTGGAGTCAGTGGTAAGTCCCAGCATTGTCACGCCACGTTTGAGTGTGAAATCGACTTCCACGCGTAACTCGGGTGTTGAGTGCAGGACACGCAGGATGTGGATGCCTTACGCGTGTGCACACTCTGTCTCGGAGTCTGTGCAGGCATTGGGGTTTTCACGAGCCGATACAGTGATGCTGACGAAGGTAAGCCTGCTGGATAGACGCTTCTAGGAGGGTCAGCTTGTCGACCGTGGACCGAAATTTTCGGAATCCACACTGAGAACGGCTAAGGAGTTGCCTCGTCTCTAAAAGCCAGACCGGACGACGGTTAACCATCCGTTCCAGGGTATCGGCATATTCTTTGATATCAGTAAGGCGTACGATACTACTTGGAGACACTGTAGTCTCGCACAACTGCATCAATGGGGCTTTCGTGGCCACCTCCCCATTTTCATTCGGACTTTCCTGTTTCATCGACTTTTTGGGACTCGAGTTGGTCACACACTGTCTGATCAATTTGAGCAGGAGAATGGTGTCCCGCAGGGCAGTGTTTTTAAGTGTTATCGCCGGCCGGAATGGCCGAGCGGTTCTAGGCGCTTCAGTCTGGAACCGCGCAACCGCTACGGTCGCAGGTTCGAATCCTGCCTCGGGCATGGATGTGTGCGATGTCCTTAGGTTAGTTAGGTTTAAGTAGTTCTAAGTTCTAGGGGACTGATGACTTCAGCTGTTAAGTCCCATAGTGCTCAGAGCCATTTGAACCATTTTTTTTAAGTGTTATCCTCTTTGCCATATCCATCAACAATATAACGTCTACGGTAAAAAGTCCAGTACAGTGCTTCTTATTTGTGGACGACTTTGCTGTTTTCTGTTCCTCCTCCAGCTTTGCAACGGTGAGCCGTTAGTTGCAACTTACAGTGCGGTGGTTAGAGTGGGCTTCAGAGACGGGCTTTCAGTTTTCTGCCGATAAGTGCGTGTGTGTTCATTTTAATCGTTCTCGTCGTCCTTTTAATTCGCCTGCCTTGTATATAGGGGACACTATCTTACATTTTAGAAACATTGGTGCGGTATTTGGGCCTCATTTTTGACTCCAGATTGTCATGGTTGTCCACACCTGCGAGACTTGAAAGCCAGAACGCTGAAGGCACGGAACATCCTCAAGTGCCTCAGCCACAGGTCTTGCGGAGCGGACAGGGCGTGTCTCCAGTTTTATCGGGCTTTTGTGCGTTCGCGGCTGGACTACGGGTGCACGGTGTATGGGTCAGCGAGGCCTTTTCATTTACGTATCCTTGACGCTGTCCACCATTCGGGGATTCGACTGGTCACGGTTGCTTATCGGACCAGTCCCATACCCAGCCTTTTTGTTGAGGCGGGAGAACCGCCACTTACCATCCGGTGCCAGCTCCTATTGGTGAGCCAAGCGTGTAAGTTCCTCGCAGCTCCGACTTCACCTGCATACCATATTGTTGCTCGTCTGCCTCTGGAGCGCCTTTTTTTCCAACCGTGTGCTAGAGTCCCTCGGTGTGGAGCCCGTACGGTCCCAAATCCAGGGTTATAACCGCCTGCCACCCTGGTGACTGAAGAGGCCCAGAGTGATTTTAGATTTGGTGCGGTACAAGAGACACTGCACTCTTGCATCAGTTTTTAATGCAACATTTTCTGCCATTTTATCTGAGCACCATGACCTTTTAGCTGTTTTTACGGATGGGTCGAAACAGGGGGATTCCGTTGGTTGCTCTGTTGTTTTTCCGAATCGTGCCCTCAAGGTCCGACTGCCTCAAGCGTTTACTGTGTTTTATGCAGAATTGTCTGCGATGTTGCTGGCACTGGAGCTGATGAGACGCTCTTCCCGTCCTAAATTTCTTGTCTGTTCCCATTCATTAAGTGCCGTTCACTCATTGCAACGTTTGTATCCCGCAGATAAAATAGTCCAGACCACCCAGGATGTCCTCCTCCAACTACAACGACTGTGGAAGGAGGTGGTTTTCTGCTGGGTTCCAGGACACGTCGGCATTGCTGGCAACGAAAGGGCAGATCTCGCAGCCGAGGAGGCGTCTCTCGATCCGCAAATATTTCAGTGTGCCATCCCCTGCGCGCACTCACCTAGCTATTGAACTCACGAGTCATGCGTCGGTGGGAGGATGAGTGGCTGGAAATGATTGACAATAAGCTCCGTTTAGTCAAGCCTACAACGCGAGTGTGGTGTACTTCCTTCCAGCCACGTAGACGGGACGAGGTTCTCCTCACTCGTCTTCGGATAGGCCACAGTCCTATGGCGCATGGCTTCCTGCTCCGGCGAGATGACCCTCCAATGAGATGTACTTGGGGCGCGCGGGTCACTGTCGATAAGCGGGCCGCGTCTGACTTGCCGTAGGATCTGCCAACTCTTTTAGGAAATAATCAAACGAATGTGGTTAAAGTTTTAAAGTGCTGTAACTTGTCCAATGTTTTTACCGAGATTTTAGGGAGAGCGTCTTCATTTGTTCACAGGATGACTGCCTCGCCCATATTTTACTTAAGTGGCCAGCCAGTGATCATTTCCAGTGGCATCGTTGACACTCCTTTCGCGTTTTTCTTACATTTTATTTTCTGATACACAATTTTTCATATTTTCCCGCTTTCTTTGCGTGTATGCTGCGCGCTTTTTCACGAACCAAAGTATCAAAGCGTCAGGGATCGCTGTCGACTGTCGCTGATTGCGACCAAAATGCAGCATAGCGCACGCCGATCAACCGTTGGTCAACGACAACCGCGATCAGCAACACCATCCACATCCATCTCATCGTCGTGAGGCACAGAAGGCACCGCCCCGCCGCACCACGTGTGCCTCTGCTGACCGCAAGTCACGCGACAGAAGCACGCGCGTTGGCACACTGCCAGCGAACGTTCGAAACGTGCAGAAAGCTACCCGATTTGTAAACAACTTAATCAAGCAATTGCTACAGTGTATCAAACAATTGCACTGACAGTAATCCATAATGCACCTCAGTACAGCTGACGAGGCGTATCTCACGTTGTTGATTTGACAAAAATGTTACTCATCCAAATGGGTGAAGTTTTTAATGACTATTTTTAGTTATTCTTGAGAGGAACTGAACTGTACAGAAAGAAATATTTCTTTTGAATTCTGTTCTACAGTCACAAATTGTACAGAATATAATGATAGTCCATCAGAGCTGCCTTTTTATACATTTTTCATTTGTAACGACCGGTTTCGAGCATTACTCATTTTCGAGCGGTAGTTAAGCACAACAAATCTGTTATCAGTACATACAGCTTGTACATACAGCTTGTAAGGGTGTTGTAGTGCAGGTTGTGCTGAGAAATAATTGCTAAGTAAAAAATTAAATACGTTGCGCCTTTCCAAGTTAATTGGCGGTGAAGTTAGCCAATCAGGCAGTTGCGCGCGCAAATTCAAGCGGCCCGCCCCAGTCCGCGTCGCCAAACGTAGTCTTCGTTTACTTTCCTAAAGCGAGACAAGACAGCGGTACAAAACTTGTACATGGGACAAGGGAAAGGACCGAACCGCAGCCAAAGGCTGAGCAGTCTGGTGCGCTATCATCTATGGCATGAGAATAACTGACAGTAATTGTATCTGGCGGGCCGCTTGAATCTGCGAGTGCAACGGCCTGATTAGCTATCACAAATGCTAATTAACTCGGAAACAGCGCAACGTATCCAACTTTTTTCTTAACAATTATTTCTCAGAACATTTGAGCCTGCAACACCCTCACAAGCTTTTCAGACTGTTTCTGTCTGTCTTTAAAAGACTGAGTTGGCGAAATTCATGTGTTAGCGATATGCACATATACAGCTGGTTGTACTACCGCGTACACAGAGTACAAAAGGGCAGAAGATTGGTGGAGCCGTCCTCTGTACTTAGGTGATTCATGCGGAAAGGATACGACGTGATTATGGCCGCACAACGGGGATTAGAAGACTTCGAACGCGGAATGGCAGTTGGAGCTAGATGCTTGGGACATTCCATTTCGGAAATCGTTACGGAATTCAGTATTTCGAGCCCCACAGTGTCCAGAGTGTGCTGAGAATACCAAATTTCAGTCATAATCTCTCACCATGATCACATAATTTCACGGTTTACCACGAATATCGAAGCATGTTGGCGCAGACAATGGTGTACGATTGACTGAATTTTTCTGCAATATTCTGTAGAAGTTATCTCTATTCTGTTCGATGACGTATGCACAATTTTTTGTCGATTTATTGGGTTCTTCACCTACATGTAAAAATAAAAGTCGCAAGACTGCGTGAGCGGATTAAATTTTGGAGGAATACTGCATATTGGCAGGATTATGTGTGAATGAAAATAAGAAGTAGAAGCAGTGAAAGTGATTCAGAGACCTCGCACTTAAGAACTAATGAGTTATTCGCTCGGCTGCGGACTCAGAAAGCTAGTGACAGTACAAAATATAGAAGCAAGTACAGGGCGTCGTACAAAGGTTGCGACAAACTTGGGGTGGAACGTCTCGGAGTCTTGTTTTTCAGTGATCGCATCCGATGGCCACTACTGTCAGTGGAGAAGATGGAGCCAACAGCTGCATAAATGGTTCAAATGGCTCTGAGCACTATGGGACTTAACTTCTGAGGTCATCAGTCCCCTAGAACTTAGAACTACTTAAACCTAACTAACCTAAGGACATCACACACATCCATGCCCGAGGCAGGAGTCGAACCTGCTACCGTAGCGGTCGCGCGGTTCCAGACTGTAGCGCCTAGAACCGCTCGGCCACCCCGGCCGGCACAGCTGCATATAAAGGCCTTGTATGTTACGAATGTGAAGCTTTGTTCTTCTACATCTCAGGCTACATGGCTACTCTGCAAATAATACTTAAGTGCCTGGTAAAGGGTTCATAGAACCACCTTACAATAATTCTGTTATTGCACTATCGAACAGCTCGCGGAAAAACGAACCCCTATATCTTCCTGTGCGAGCTCTGATTTCCCTTATTTTATTTTCATGATCGTTTCTCTCTATTTAGGTCGGCGTCAACAAAATATTTTCGCATTCGGAGGTGAAAGTTGGTGGTTGAAATTTCTTGAGAAGATCCCGCCGCAACAAGAAACGCTTTTATTTTAATGATGTCCACCTCAAATCCTGTATCATGCCCGTGACACTCTCTTCCCTATTTCTCGATAATACAAAACGTGCTGGCCTTCTTTGAACTTTCACGATGTAGTCCGTTAATTATATCTGGTAAAGATCCTATACCGCGCAGCAGTACTCCAAAAGAGGACGGACAATCGTAGCGTAGGCGGTCTCCTTAGTAGATCTTTTACATTTTCTGAGTATCCTACCAAAAAAACGCAGTCTTTGGTTAGCCTTCCCCATTACATTTTCTAATTCCAATTTAAGTTGTTCGTAATTGTAATTCCTTGGTATTTAGTTAAATTTACGGCCTTTAGATTTGACTGATTTATTTTGTAACCGAAGCCTAACGGATTCCTGTTATCACTCATGTGGATGACGTCACACTTTTCTTTATTTGGAGTCAATTGTCAATTTTCGCAAAGTGCAGATGTCTTATCTAAATTATTTTGCAATTGGTTTTCATCTTCTGATGACTTTACTAGGCGATAAACGACAACATCATCTGCAAACAAACTAAGACGGCTGCTCAGATTGTATTCCAAATCGTTTATATAGATAAGGAACAACAGAGGGCCTGAAACACTGCGTTCGGGAACGCCAGAAATCACTTTCATTTTACTCAATGACTTTCCGCCAATTACTGCGAACTTTGACCTCTCTGACAGGATATCACCGAATCCAGTCACTTAACTGAGATGATAGTCCATAACCACGTAATTTAATTACAAGCCGCTTGTGAGGCACGGTGTCAAAAGCCTTCCGGAACTCTAGAAATACCGAATCATTTTGAAATCCCTTTTCGACACCGCTCAACATTCAGGTGAGTAAAGAGCTAGTTGTGTTTCACAAGAACGATGTTCTCTAAATCCGAGTTGACTATGAGTCAACAGTTCTTTTCGAGCCGCGCGGAGTAGCAACACGGTTAGAGGCGCCATGTCACGGATTGAGCGGCCTCACCCGCTGGAGGCTCGAGTCCTCCCTCGAGCATTAGTGTGTGTTGTCCTTAGCGTAAGTTAGTTTAAGTTAGATTAAGTAGTGTGTAAATCTAGGGACCGATGACCTCAGCAGTTTGGTCCCTTAAAACTCAAACACACACACACTGAAACTTCTTTATTTTAAATGAGTGTGTCTGTAGTTAAATTGCTGAATGACTGAGAAGATGAAACTTCTAAGTTATTTGATTCTGAAACAGATGAGTAAAACTGAACGTACTGAGTCTACTTTCTCTTTACTTTTTCTTATCATGCCAACACTGACCCACAATATTCTAGTGCAACGCAATCTGACTGCTCAAAAAAAATTACAACCTGACTTCAAATAATTAATACAAAAGAATAAGAAGCAATCCTGACAGTAATCTATCTATTTCATTAAGCACTTGCCTCACAAAAATCTTCATTACGCAAACTACTGCAGTACAGCGAGCGTCAATACTGCCAGCTAAATAAAAGATTCTAACTACTAAAGCCACTAACTACTAATAGGCATGGGGTTAGCAAAGGAAATATTTTCTTGCAAACCAAATAATGTATTTTTACCTTAATAATGTGACATCCAGTTCAAATATGAATATAAATCGTCACTGACACCCAGTACAAAGATATATAATCATGAATAATTTTCAATCTCCAAGTCGGATATTTCCAGATCGTTAGCCTACGCTAACACTGCAGACCTCTACCCTCCATCAATGATAACTTCTCATATTTAACATCGATCACTGCCGGCTGTTCACCTCCAACTGACCAACTGTACTTCCATCTCTACTGGCGACTAACTTCCAACTGCCTAACACTACTGGCGATTAACTTCCAACAACGAGTCCAACCAGCCACAGAGTCTCTTACAAAGAAAGTGCAGTCAGAGATCCAGTGCAAAGCGCTACACAGCACTCCCAACGCAGAAGCAGCCCGCTTACAACTCATAGATGCCAACACCGTTCTTTTCGAGGTAATTCATAATGTTCAAACACAATATATGTTCCGAAATCCTGCTGCACATCGACGTTAATGATATAGGCCTGTAATTTAGTGAATTACTCCTGTTGCATTTTTTTGAAAATTGGTGTGACGGTGCAACTTTCCAGTCTATAGCTACGGATCTTTCGTCGAGCGAGCGGCTGTATATGATTGTTAAGAATGGAGCTATTGCATCAGCATACTCTGAAAGGAACCTAACTGGTATTCAATCTGGATCGTAAGACTTGCTTTTATTAAGTGATTTAAGTTGCGTTACTACATTGTTGCATCGTTATATGACTGTTTCGGATTAGGATTACGCTCCGCAGTTTATTTTGCTCCTGGAATCCTCTAAAATCTACAGTGTTTTTCGGTGTATAGGAGTAAAATAAACTGCAGATAGAAACTCGTGTCCGAACCCGTCATTCAACAAGGGGCAAGGGAGAATCGCTTTCGTAGGAGACAAGGCCTTATTACACAGCAGCTAGCTCCATCTTCTATGGTGACAATGGTGGCAATTAATGGCGCTCACTGAATAACAAACTACATTGCGATACGTTCCGCCTACGGTCCGCCAGTATACAAAGTCACATTTTCTGCCGAAGAGGTGACCTGGTGGCAGGCTCCGGCGCCTGTAACTTCGATGCTGTGTAGCGTCGTTGGATCACGTTCCGGACACTCGTTCTTGTACAAGATTTGTTCCTCAAGCCACCGTCTACAGCCCCTTGAAAGGTTTCGCATCATTTCTGAGACACCCAATATATAAGCACGCATAAAATTTTGAAACTCAATTTTCTCCAATATGGTTAAATGTTGCGCCTTTCTGTTTACATATGTTGACGTCGTAGCCGTGCTCAACGCTCACTGTTAATATGAATCACATCGGATACGTGAAGTTTGTACGATCCCTTTGTAACGCTGAATTGCGGTTAGATGCTTTGCGAGACATCTATCGAAAGAAGACATTTATTTAGGTAGATCACATATGGAACTCGGGTATCTTTGTGTTTTCCTTGGGAGCTAATAAGGCAGTGAAGTTACGTGATGCGAGAATAGCAGGTCCCTGCCCGTATATATTTCAGTCGTGTTAGTTTGTGCTGGTAATCTCACTTGCTGCGGAGGGGCAGTATGGCGCGAGAACCGCTCACCACTTCGCTTTCTCCTGGAGTCAACGACCGCGCTCGCCGCCACCTCGGAGGAGCTCAGCTGAGCCGCTACGTCCTGTCCGGACCGCAGTTTCGCGACTGGTCGCACCTAGGAACATATGAATTCTACTAGCAGCGTTCAATAAGAAATGCAACACATTTTACACTGAAGCGCCAAAGAAACTGGTATAGGCATGCGTGTTCAAATACAGAGATACGTAAACAGGCAGAATACGCCTATAGAAGACAACAGATTGTAAGGTGTCAGGCAAATCCAACACCTTCCATGAAAACCCTGATATGATAAGCAAATCCAGCAGTATATCACATAGCTCCGAATAAATCGTGACATTAAATTAACCAGAGTAATATGAGTAACGAGTGAGCAAATGGAATACCACAGACTAACACAAGAATGCCTACATGCATGTCATACCTTCCCACCGTGAGACAGACGCAGTTCCGAGGGGAGAAACGAGAACAGAAGCCGAGAGCAGAAAGGTGTTAAGCTAGAAGGCCCTACAATAAGGGACGGACACCCACGTCGCCAGCTTACCACCAGGACCACCCTCCAGCCCATGTTAAAAGCTAGAGCCCTCCAGAAGAACAGTACAGATCTTACGATAACACAAAAAGGGCCACACCAGCCGCAAGTGTTAGCGTGAGACTTTTTTGCGTCTCTGTTACGTTGCAAACGTTAAAAACATTGCCTCACCACGGAACATATAACGTTTCTCATTGGATAGACAGAATTTTTGTAGGCGGAGCTTAAGGTTAATATTGAGACCCTGATTGGTCAGATGAAAACACAGCCAGATAGTTTTTTTTAAACCAACTTCGGTAAATTGTAATAAGGAGAAGTTAGGAGGGAGTTGCTTCGGACATGGCGAGGTACGTGAAGCTGTGCTGCCCGCCACCCCCTGACACTGCCTAACCAACGACAAGGTAATGAACGCACGCGAAGCCGCATAACAGCGCATAAAGCTTCACTCAGAACTGCAGATGTCTCATCTGTTACACCCCCTTTTTGCGTAATACTAGAGTCGATCGTCAATTAAAGCTCATGGTATTCACATTTGCTACGTAAGTTAAAATCTGAAACGCGATGATTTTTCTGTTATATAATTATTGAGAAGCCACATCAGCCACTGTAATTTACGACAAGTTAGATAAGTAATTAACTCCCTGTACACCATTTTGATAGTTTTCTCTTTTGTGAAACTTAATTTAAGCCTAGATTATAGATGTGATATGGCATAGGCCATCCTTCTATCCATTGTAGAACTTGGAAACCCACTCAGGGAATATTCGTTCACATTTTTGTTGAGCGCAGTTGGTTTTTATCATCATGTATTAAAATATTTCCTCTTATCAATAGTGCAATTTATAAACAATGTTTTGTGAGTAGAATAAAATTTCCAATGATAAACTTAACTGCTTTTTCGATGTTATTTTACCTGTTAACTAAAAATAGGAAAGCCTTGAACCCCTTCCACAAAATTTAGTTAGTATTCTTTTACAGGGAGTGAAGTGGTGCTGACGCTGAAATCATTAAGTATTTGGTTATATCATCGCTAGTCTCACTGAACTCTTCTGAACTCTACATGTCATATGTGGTCTGGCGTCTACTTACCAGCAACAGGTCCCAGGTTCAAACTAGTCAATTCCCTAAAAAACACGGTCAGAGCGTCGTTGCGCGAAAGTGGTAGGGAAACACGACTTAGAACAAACAGAATGTTAGAGAAATCTGCCGCAGTTGTTAGATCGGTTACTGCTGCTACAATGGCCGGTTATCAAGGTTTAAGTGAGTTTTAACTTCGTGTTATAGTCGACGGACGAGCGATTGGACACAGCATCTCCGAGGTATTGATGAAGTAGAGATTTACCGGTACGACCACTTCACGAGTGTACCGTGAATATCAAGAATCCGGTAAAAAATCAGATATCCGACATTGCTGCGGCAGGAAAAAGATCCTGCGAGAACGGGACCAACGACAACTGAAGAGAATCGTTCAGCGTGACAGAAGTGCAACCCTTCCGCAAATTGCTGCAGGTTTGAATGCTGGGCCATCAACAAGTGTCAGCGTGGGAACCATTCAACGAAACATCATCGATATGGGCTTTCGGAGCCGAAGGCTCACTCGTGAACCCTTTACGACTCCACGACACAAAGCTTTACGCCTCGCCTGGGCCCGTCAACAGCGACATTGGACTGTTGATGACTGGAAACATGTTGCCTGGTCGGACGAGTCTCGTTTCAAATTGTACCGAGCGGATGGACGTGTACGGGAATGGAGATAACATCATGAATCAATGGATCCTACATGTCAGCAGCGTACTGTTCAGGCCGGTGGATGCTCTGTAATGGCGTGGGCGTGAACAACTGGAGTGATATGGGACCCCTGACACGTCTAGATACGACTCTGACAGGTAATACGTACATAAGCGTACGGTCCATCACCTGCATCCAACCGAGCGAGGTGGCGCAGTGGTTAGACACTGGAGTCGTATTCGGGAGGACGACGGTTCAATCCCGCGTCCGGCCATCCTGATTTAGGTTTTCCGTGATTTCCCTAAATCACTCCAGGCAAATGCCGGGATGGTTCCTCCGAAAGGGCACGGCCGACTTCCTTCCTTAATCCGATGAGACCGATGACCTCGCTGTCTGGTCTCCTTCCCCAAAACAACCCAACCCCCAACCTGCATCCATTCATGTCCATTGTGCATTTCGGCAGACATAGGCAATTCCAGTAGGACAACGCCACACCCCACACGTAAACAATTTCTGCAGAGTGGTTCCAGGAGCGCTGTTCTGAGCTTCACCATTTCCGCTGACCACCAAATTTCCTACACATGAACATCACTGAGCACACCTGGGATGCCTTGCAACGTGCTGTTCAGATGACATCTCCACCTCCTCGTACTCTAACGGATTTATGGACAGCCTTGCAGGATTCATGGTTCAAAATGCTTCAAATGGCTCTGAGCACTTTGGGACTTAATATCTGAGTTCATCAGTCCCCTAGAACTTAGAACTACTTAAACCTAACTAACCTAAAGACATCACACACATCCATGTCTGAGTCAGGATTCGAACCTGCGACCGTAGCGGTCACGTGGTTCCAGACTGAAGCGCCGAGAACCGCTCGGCCACAACGCCCGTCGAATTCACGGTGTCATTTCCCTCCAGCATTACTTCAGACATTAGTCGAATCCATGCCACACCATGTTGCGGAACTTCTGCGTGTTAGCGGGGGCTCTTCACGATAATAGGCAGGTGTAGCAGCTTCTTCGGCTCTTCAGTGTATTTTCTCGGACAATTAATGTTGAAAAAATACGTAAGTTGTTGTGGGACATGTGGGACATGTGGGACTTCGTGGAACGTTCCTGCATCAGCCCCTATAGGTTCATGAAGTTCCGACAGACGGCGGCGCTATACGTAGCCTTAAAAATGGCGTCTGTAATAGAGGTGCTTTCCAAGCAGAGAACTGTCACTCAGCTTCTTTTGGCAGAAAACCAGAGTATCGCAGATATTGATAGGCGCTTGCACAATGTCGATAGAAACCTGCCAATGAACAAAAGAATGGTGAGTTGTTGGGCGAGGTGTCTATCATCATCGCCTCAGGCTCGCGCAATCCTGTCCAATCTCCGGCATGCCGGCCTGTCACAATCAACTGTGACTCCTGCAATGTTCGAACATGCGGACACTCTCATTCGAGATGATCGACGGAACACAAACACCTCGCTGCACAAATGTACGTCTTTGCTGGTAGTGCTGACGCATCCGATCGTAGCTCACGAAACTTAATAGGACTTATCATTCTCGTCCACCTTACAGCCCGGATCTTGTACTTTCCAACTTCCATGAAGGATGCACTCCACGGGAAGAAGTACGTGGATAATGGGCAGGTTACTGGTGCAGCAGGACGTTGGCTCCTATGCCGTCCAGTAGATTGGTTCGATGCGGGCGTACAGGCCTTCCAGTAGTGTGGGTTAAAGCCGTCGCATTGAGCGTGGATTTTGTTGAAAAATAAGGTTCTGCAGCCAAAAGAGTGAGGAATAATACGGTGCATTGGAGTCCTGAATAAAATAATTCTGCTTTCAGAAAAAAATGTGTTGCATTAACACTGAACGCCCCTCATGTTTTGGCGGTAGCCTTCTCTTATAGGACATTCAGTTTGATGTTACAAAACTCATTCTATATACTTTACGCGCTCTAAATAAGGAAATTTGAGGCTCCTAAATAGTTTTAGAACTAAAATAAGTTTTAACAGACAGTTATTAGGCTAAAGGGAACGAGTTCTTGCATCAGGTTAGTGCCATTAACGACAATTCATTAACTTTCATATCCACGAAAGTTATTTATAGCCAACAATGATGTCTTCATGTTACTCCTCTTCTATCTTTTATGCAAATTTTTTCATTCGGAGGTGATGATTAAATAATGTTTACTCAAAAGATTTACGATGGCGGTAGTATGAAGTTGTGCGTTTGGGCACATCAGAAAAATAAAAAAAATAGTGCGTGCTGCTGCCACACTACAATGAAATAAACCAGACTGATGTCAAAGCAGGTGCTGTAGATTAAATTTAAACTCACAATACCTGAATTTAAGAGTTAAAATTTCTAAAGGCGTGGTATCATTTCAATTAATCATATGTGATTAGTTACGATAATCAAAAAAATGGTTCAAATGGCTCTGAGCACTATGGGACTTAACATCTATGGTCATCAGTCCCCTAGAACTTAGAACTACTTAAACCTAACTAACCTAAGGACATCACACAACACCCAGGCATCACGAGGCAGAGAAAATCCCTGACCCCACCGGGAATCGAACCCGGGATACGATAATCAATTATCTTTTTAGCTTTGCTATGCTGTCATATTTAGTTACAATTATTATTGGTCAAAAAGTTTAAAATATAGATGCAGCGCTCGTCCATATGCACGGAAATTCAGAAATTCCTCGAAAGCAGTGTATGTATGTGATAAATAAAGTTAGCGTTATTCTCTGGTCTTCTTGGAAAATTTAGTTCGGGTACCTACTTAAGCATCTTTTTGGGGAGCTAAATCCAAAAATTTCACAGGTTTTGAATCAGGCCGTAATTGAAAAGTAAACTTTTTTGACTCGTTAGTGAAGTTTTTGTTGCTTTAACAGTCTAACAGTCCATAAATTACATGCTTATTTTTATGAACTACGTATATTTTTGGGTAATGCAATGTTCAGGCCCTGTTTAGCTATGCTAATGTGTGTTTCTCTTCGTCCCCCTGAATCACTCATGGAACGTCGAGATTCTCGTTTCAAGATCATGGTTGACATCTTTCCACATTTCTTCCAGTTGATTCAGCGTCGACGGATCGTTGTACCGTAGCCTTCATTCCTTATCAACGTTATTCCTGACGAATTGTATCACTTCTGGGCTGCAGTTGGCCTTCAGATCACTTGGGTTGAACGGGCAGTGTGGGGTTGAGTGACGGTGCCTATTTAGCAGCTGCAGGATCACGGCACATAGCAACTATTGCACAAGTGTTTCATCCTAAATTGTACGAAGCACTGAAGTGTTAATCCAGGTAACTGAGTTTTGAAGTTAGATGATAGTTCCTTAAGGGAAACTGGAAACTGCTTAATGGTGACAGCAGGCACTTTTCTTGTAGACGAGTGAATTTAATTATCGATCAATTCCGATTTTACGTTCGAAAAGTAGTTGGGATCATCTACATCTACATCTACATGATTACTCTGCAGTTCACATTTAAGTGCTTGGCAGAGGGTTCATCAAACCACAATCATACCATTCCACTCCCGAACAGCGCGCGGGAAAAACGAACACCTAAACCTTTCTGTTCGAGCTCTGATTTCTCTTATTTTATTTTGATGATCATTCCTACCTATATAGGTTGGGCTCAACAAAATACTTTCGCATTCGGAAGAGAAAGTTGGTGACTGAAATTTCGTAAATAGATCTCGCCGCGACGAAAAACGTCTTTGCTTTAATGACTTCCATTCCAACTCGCGTATCATATCTGCCACACTCTCTCCCCTATTACGTGATAATACAAAACGAGCTACCCTTTTTTGCACCCTTTCGATGTCCTCCGTCAATCCCACCTGGTAAGGATCCCACACCGCGCAGCAATATTCTAACAGAGGACGAACGAGTGTAGTGTAAGCTGTCCCTTTAGTGGACTTGTTGCATCTTCTAAGTGTCCTACCAATGAAACGCAACCTTTGGTTCGCCTTCCCCACAATATTATCTATGTGGTCTTTCCAACTGAAGTTGTTCATAATTTTAACACCCAGGTACTTAGTTGAATTGACAGCCTTGAGAATTGTACTATTTATCGAGTAATCGAATTCCAACGGATTTCTTCTGGAACCCATGTGGATAACCTCACACTTTTCGTTATTTAGCGTCAACTGCCACCAGCCACACCATACAGCAATCTTTTCTAAATCGCTTTGCAACTGATACTGGTCTTCTGATGACCCTACTAGATGGTAAATTACATCATCATCTGCGAACAACCTAAGAGAACTGCTCAGATTGTCACCCAGGTCATTTATATAGATCAGGAACAGCAGAGGTTCCAGGACGCTTCCCTGGGGAACACCTGATATCACTTCAGTTTTACTCGATGATTTGCCGTCTATTACTACGAACTGCGACCTTCCTGACAGGAAATCACGAATCCAGTCGCACAACTGAGACGATACCCCATAGACCCGCAGCTTGATTAGAAGTCGCTTGTGAGGAACGGTGTCGAAAGCTTTACGTAAATCTAGAAATACGGAATCAACTTGAGATCCCCTGTCGATAGCGGCCATTACTTCGTGCGAATAATGAGCTAGCTGCGTTGCACAAGAACGATGTTTTCTCAAACCATGCTGATTACGTAGCAATAGATCGTTCCCTTCGAGGTGATTCATAATGTTTGACTACAGTATATGCTCCAAAACCCTACTGCAAACCGACGTCAATGATATAGGTCTGTAGTTCGATGGATTACTTCTACTACCCTTCTTAAACACTGTTGCGACCTGCGCAATTTTCCAATCTGTAGGTACAGATCTATCGGTGAGCGAGCGGTTGTATATGATTGCTAAGTAGGGAGCTATTGTATCAGCGTAATCTGAAAGGAACCTAATCGGTACACAATCTGGACCTGAAGACTTGCCCGTATCAATCGATTCGAGTTGCTTCGCAACCCCTAAGGTATCTACTTCTAAGAAACTCATGCTAGCAGCTATTCGTTTTTCAAATTCTGGAATGTTCCATTCGTCTTCCCTGGTGAAGGAATTTCGGAAAATTGCGTTCAATAACTCCGCTTTAGCGGCACAGTCGTCGGTAACATTGCTCTTTGAAGAGACACTGGGAAATATCAAGCTGGTGGTCAAGCAGATAATTCCGATATCGATCAACACAACTGTTTCCAATAACTTTAACGGTATATCGTTACTTTCCTTTTATTTTATTTTTAATATCGACATTTGTGAAGCTTGTATTAATGCCATATAATTAATTCTTCGGAAGTTCCATATCTAGAGGATGCTGAGTTTGAAAACGTGGAGAAAGTCTCCTATTTCTCTTTCTTTCTATTTAAAAGTCTGTTGTACGTTCACACATTTATATTCGGGAAGCTTCATTGTTAACAACAAATAGACTTTCTTTTCTCTCTCTTATATCTTACATATAACAGTTCTCTTACAATTCCCTTAAAATACTCATAGAAAACAACTTCGCCGGCCAGAGTGGCCGAGCGGTTCCAGGCGCAACAGTCTGGAACCGCGCGACCGCTAGGGTCGGAGGTTCGAATCCTGCCTCGGGCATGGATGTATGTGATGTCCTTAGGTTAGTTAGGTTTAAATAGTTCTAAGCTCTAGGGGACTGATGACCTGAGAAGTTAAGTCCCATAGTGCTCAGAGCCACTTGAACTATTTTTTTTTGTTTTTTTGTTTTGTTTTGAAAACAACATCCTCGTCCTTTGATTTCGTTTAATCTTCTAAAACTTGTGCATGATGCGACAATGCAAAAATTCGCTCATTCTACTGTGACACATTCATTTTCAGAATTCCCGATTTTGTTGTTTATCCACGTCACTAAAAAGCATATTGAAAGGAAATGGACGTTACGTGAGAATTTTCTTTTTGTCACTGATTTATATTGAAGTGAACTACCACAGTTGTCGATAACACCGCGCATTTTATAAGTCTTGTAGCTTGTAGAGTATGAACTCTTGAGGGCCACATTCCTGCAAAAATATTAATATTTTGAAAGTATTACTATTCGACAGCAGTGATCCCTAAATTTTGGCTTTATTCATTGAAACTAAATTTTATGATGATGTGGCAATATGAAATTTATTTATGGCATTGGTGTGTCTTCACTTTGCATTTAAGGGATTCAGATGTGACACAAAGATACTGTGGACACACAAGACATCGAAAGCGATCCAACTGAATTTCTTTATTTGAAAAAATATATTTACAAGCAATTATATGTCGTCAATAACGTTATTTCATATACACAAGAGCTTCTAGAGGTGAAATATGCATGGTGGGGGTAAAGTCTGTGTACACTCCTATGAAAGTCGAACGGTGTGAGGAATCATAATGGCGTCTGGTATGGGGTGTCTGTAGGAGGGGCGTAACTTACAGAATCTATGGCGACAGCGGCGACCACCTTGAAATTCGCCAGCTTGGATTTAGGTTACGTGTTTCAAGTTGGAAGAGGATCATGCGGCACATAATTTCGAACTGCTTCTTTCTCAGGAATACACATGTGAAATCTATTTTAAGATATCTTTATTTGTGTAGGAGCTATGACTGTTAAAGTTTGAAATTGAGAGGTGGTGATCAATTTTATTTATTGTTGCAGGAGATCCACAACGGCACTTACACAGCAGGGAACGCATTGAAATTGTGTTAAAGAGTGGTGGAAGAAGTACCAGAGGGATTGCTGCTGATTTCGGTGCCCGGCATACTGAGAGAAATGACGTTTCACATATGACAGTATCCAAGTTATTGCTCAAATTTTGTGCAACAGATTTTGTGATGGACAAGCTACGCGTTGGACGTCCAAGAACAGCCACCAACGAGGAGACTGCAGCAGCAAATGTGGGATCGTTTGTGAATTGCCTCATAGCAATACGCTCCGGTTATCAGCAATATCCAGCGTCAGTCAACGTTCAATCCTGCGTGTGTTGCACACACACCAATGTCACCCGTGCAAGTTACAGTTGCATCATCTCTCGGAGGAAGACCATGATCGACGGGTGCAGTTTGCAGAATGGGCTCTGGATCAGTGAGCTTCATACGGCATATGTTGTTCAGTGGCGAAGCTAAAATTTTAAGTCCAAGGAGAAGTAAACATAATCATCTTTGCTGGTCAGATGCAAGGAACTGAGGTATGCAGGTTGGAGCTGGTCAAGTGATCAGGTTAACCAGAGCGTAACGACGAGTGTGGTCCCTCCGACTGTATTCGGAGAGCAACCAGAGCCCCTCTGGAGCCACTAGAGAGGTGGTGCTTTGGTCGGGGTACGACTAGCTATCGGAGCTTCCGGCCAGTGCACTTCCTCCGTTTATCTACACTGCTGTTGCAGGACGGTGTTGTTAAGGAAACGGATGGGGCGTCATTTTATGAAAGGCAGCGCAAGGAAATTGACGCTTTTGGTTGTACCGGATGGTTATAATTAAAGTGCAGCTACTCACGGAAGTCCAGTGTGGACTGTAATTATCCTATGGCAGCGAAACTTGATAAATACTGTAAGGCGTTAATGCGGAATTGATGTACACTGGAAAAAGAATTAGTTTCAGTTTTGGCCACCAGGTGCAACTTTGGAGATGTCAATGCTAGAAAGACATATAAAAATGCTTCCAGATGTAGCGGAAAAGGTCAAGCAAGTGAGAAAGGCATAATGGTGATTTTACTATTAAACTCTACGTCCACAGCTTATTGAACATGAGCACGAGAGACGTAGACGAGATCTTGTACAGCGCCTGATTTGCACCTAGTGACCAAAATTTGAACTATAAAAGGTATTACGTTGCACCCGCTTTGGCCTGCGTACGTGTACTGATTCGGTTGTTAAGATTTTTATAAAGCCGTTTTATCTTCTCTAGGGCGAGTTGAACGACTACTGTTCTAAGTGGTCCTTCATACCCTGCGTAATGTCACTGGGGTGGAGTTGATGTCTGAGCTGCTTTACACATTTTACATCGCGGATAGATATGAGGATGTTGCTGTCCACAGGAGTATCTCATAATTACAGAGACAGTTCAGAGAGGAGCGAACATTGTCCTGTTGAAAAATGGCACTACAATACTGTCGCATTAGAGGTAACACATGAGGACGCAGGGCGACCGTGAGGTATCGTTGTGTCACCAGAGTTCCCTCAATTACTACCAGACGTGAACTGAAGCCATTCTCGAGGGCTCCCCCACATGACAACGTCAATATATATATATATATATAATGCGTTTTAACTATCAGTTGCTTTATTCTTCCATTAGTCATCAACCGGTTTCGGTTATTAACCATCATCCAGGATGTAGGGTACAACAGATTGGTTAAAAATATCCCATATTCTTTTGAAGTTGAACCATATCGAAATCATCCACAATTGTGTAACCAATTTGTTATACAGTTGGCGGATAATTTCGATATGTTTCAGCTTCAAAAGAATATGGGAAGTTTTTAACTGATCTGTTGTACTCTACATCCTGGATGATGGCCAGTAATCGAAACCGGTACATAACTAATGGGACAATTAACAGATGATGGTTAAAATGCATTTTATAAAATACTTTACTGCTGCTGAACCTCGCCCCATGGAAACATTACAAAGAAGTAATACCATTGTGCCTCTCTAACACATTTGGAAGAATGGGATCTCTCCACACGCCACCACCATACCCACTGACAATGGCCATCAGGAGTAGTGCTGAACTGCGATTCATTGCTGAATGAAATGCAATAACATTCAACAGCAGCCCACACTCCTGGTCGCGGAACCATTGCAAACGCGGCCGCTTGTGTTGTGGTGTTGACAGCAGCGGGTACACATTGGATAATAATTCTCTAGTCCGGTTGCTGTTAGTCTCTGACCATTCCAGGGATTTCATTAATTCTTACAGCGAAACCCTCTAACTCTTGTACTCGAGCATTATGCCACAACACGCTATCCACTGCACCAACTGTGCAGCATGGCTGCAGAGAACTCAGTGAAGACAGCTGTCGTTCATGTGGCTGCAGTGTTACCAAAGTGCCCTTCTTTGTTGTTCCATCCTCTACCAAAGAATTGCATGGGATGAAATTTTGCTACACATTTAGTGTGCAAGTAATCGCGCTATAATATCAGACTGCAGGAATTTTGGTTTGGTTCACCGTATAAACACGTCTTTACTCAGTGCTAAAACAGTGGTTGTAAATTTTTTTCGTCTTTTATTGCAAATGAGAGGTCACACTTAAAACCTTGAATGCTCTCGCCACACTCTTGAATGGCTTACATGCACTCGCAAAGATCAACAAATTTTCATTTTGCGAACACTTTACATTTAAGCCGAACTTACACACAAGCGCGTGTAAACCTGTTAGTAAAATCTTTTGGCTGTCATACGTTTCCCGTGGCGTTTACTGAAAAACTAGAGGATAGTTCTACCAGGGAATAGGGTTAAACACTTCACTTTCTATCCTACCTTTAAATATCATCTCGATATTTAATGCTTCACACTGAAGCACAGCACTCATATACACTACTGAGTAAGCAACCAATATTAACTCACCTTGGGAAATTTCCTTCTGAAAATAGATCATTCTATTTTCTATTTCCGGTCACCAGTCCCATAGGGACGGATTTTGTAAATAATTCAGTTTATTTAACTTGAAAGAACCGATTCTTTATCCTTGAATAAGTATAAGTCTTAGCTTTCTGTGCCGGAATGACACAATAATTTCAAGAAGATAATTTTCTTTTTCAAAAATTTCAATTAAATTTAGCACTGATAAATTAACAAGAGAATTAAATCAAGTACTACAACAATATGATGCAGCAAACTTCTATGTCTCCACATTCTTACATAAATGAATCATGCTAACGTAATATTAAATGCACTTACTTTTCCAATGAATAGTTACTGAGTTTAAGATAGGATTTAAGCAAGTAAATGAAAGGTTATTGAATAAAAAAGTTAACACTCACAAAGCTGTTGCTGTATTGATTCAAAAAACACTTTCATCATATTTAACACTAGTCTGGCTTTCCTTTACAAGGTTAATTACGAGACAAATTGTCAGTAGCTTGCATTGTCTGAAACAGCGCAGTAGAGAAACAGGTGCAAAATTTCCACGGTGCTTCACTTCTCTCAGTATTTAGACAGACCGAACACACCACTTTGTCTATCTCTTGGAAACTATTCTTGAGGCACCTTGATGTAATACTTGCAACATTCAATTTTTTCCTGGAAATATCTTGCATCCACGGCTAGAACTTACCAGAGACGACTTACCGTGAAATAACTAATAATAGCGTCCCATCTCAAATTGCAACACTGTCAGCACAAAATATTCAAGACTCGAACAGCGGAACATCTCATATTACACTCAACCATAACCAGTTGGCTACTCTCATTTCAGTCTGTCTCTCTTCCTGCTTGTTGCAAAGCCAAGGTGTTCCAGAAACGAAATACGACAAGATCACCTCTCAACCCTTATAACTACTTTGTCTTCTGTGTCTGGCAACGGTACACTTCTCCTGCAGAAAAGATGTTTCAGAAACGTAAACACGCCAGGGAGAAACTTGCGAACCTAAGCAGCTTAATGGTATCCCTATTTCGCTACTGAATGTTACTCTTTTCAACATGGTAAATAGTTGTTCCGTCAAGAAGAGCTCAAACTGCACAGAAATGTTTGATTTAAATAGTTAAGTAAATAAAAGTAAAAAGAAAGTTCTATTGAAAATCACAACGTAGTTTTACAAACATCCTGAAACACGTTTCTCCTCATCTTGATATTAAAATAATCATTAATAAAGTTATAACAACTACGTAAAAGTAAATGTGATATCGTTCTGTCACATGCTGGATGTAATGGTCGGTGAAATTTTAATAAATTGCGTGCCAGACCCCAACCTTTGGTTAAGTTGAAACCTTAGTCCCTGTTTATTATGATGTCCGACAGCTAAATTTCGACAGAGTCCTTAATCATCCTGTCTGAAAAACTTGGCGTTTGCACCAACGGTACTGGTATCATTGTGTATCATTTCACGATTATATTCGAGGCAGTGCCCAATGACAGCTGATTTACTTGGTTGTTGTAGTACGGTATACCGCTAATGTTCATGCATTTCTGCTCGACTCTTTTGCTAGCTAGGGACAGCGAAATTAAGAAGTTTGTCGAAACAAAGAGGTCGGATAACGTAATAAACAGGGACTGAGTTTTCAATTTCAACAAGGGTTAGGATACGTCACTCACTTTATTAAGAAACTCACTCGTAATCACATCCATCAGAGCTGGGAAACGCTGAAAGAACGTGAGTTTCATGGAATACAAATGAGGGCTTTGGAAAACAAAAAGTCCAGACAGCGAGTACACATAAAAGCACAACTCGCAGCGCTTGAAAAAGGCGAGTGGGTCGTACGTTGAAATATTGAGCAGAAACTGGAAACAACAATACCCGGTAGCTTCTAAGTAGTTAAGCATTTTCAGTTCTAAGCGGTTACACTTACAATGTCAAGTAGTTAACCATTTGTTATTGCAGATACTAAATCATCTACAACCTATAGATGGTGATTTATTTTTGGTACAAGTGGTTAGCTGTATGTAAACAATGACCTATACACTTTCTATTCTTAAAGTTACACTTGCTCTACTTCACAGTTACAAGTAGTAATTACTATTAATAAGCACTATCAGTCATTCACGGTCAGGTAGTCTATCCTGTCGTACTTATGTCATGCAACTTATGTAGATGTTGCTAGTTATATTTACTGCACGGAGCGTATTTAGGACTTTATATAGATGTTTAAATTAGTTATTTCACTGTAATAAAAATATACAATGATGACCATGTTTCCTTTCTTTTATAGTTATTTTTCGTTTTAGTTACTGACTAGGTATTTCTTCTCTATTTGTTTCAGTTACTGCTTCTCGTCCACTAGTGCATCTCGCATTCTGTTTGCACGGCCGTATTTCCTGCTACTACGCTACTGACACCTCTACATAAATTACGTGACATCTTCTAAAACTTATAGTACCATACAATTGGTATAAATGCCGCTAGTTACAGTTCTTTCACGAAACGTACCTACATATTAAACGTGTAAACAGACACTCGGCACGATGTCTGATGGGAGCGGCTGTAGATGCTGTCGCTCCCATCAGCCACCACGCCGAGCGTCAGCTTTGTTTACGCATTTAATACACTCCACTATTAGTTATTTCACTATAATATGAATATGCCCACCCTTCGTTTCTCTATAGACACTTTCCGACACTTAATATTAGCTTATGATTGAGAATTGTCTCTCCATTTACTCCGGTCACAGGTTCCAGTCCCATGATGCGCTTCGTACTTCATTTTTGCTGAGAGGTTCCCCGCTAGGATGCTACTGACCTCACTACAACTGTCTGGAGATTAGTTCTCGAATTTCCCATCCATAGCGCCACTTGTCGTTTGCATTAACTTATTTAATTTAGCATTAGGTTTTCATATATTAAATTGCTTATGGGCACTTACATTTCTGCCTATACCTAATGACAACTATAAATATGTACGGTTTTGTTTTATTATTTTATCGTACTTTTACCCTCACTCTGAGACCAGCCTCAAGGTATGCAAGTCATTAGCTGATTAGCTCCAGTTTTGGTATGACGTCACCACTTGTTGTTTGGCTTCTTTGTACCACACTAGCACAGGTACTATGAAATATATGTAAGCATTCCTGTATCAATAGATTCACTATTGTATTACTTATTGGTCTTGTATTTTTTAGGACAACAGCAATATGCTCCATGCATTTATTTGTTGTCTTTCGCAAGTAATGCGATGGTTATAAGTATGCAACAATTTTTATCCGTGAATTTTTAAAGTTTTTAAAACTTTTCGTTCTTAATATTTAATATTACTATCTAAGTTCTACTTACTTGGGTATATTTTTCTGTATAGCCTTACAGAAAAGAGCTCTAAGTGCCTGAAACAGGTTAAGAAACAATTTTTTTTATGTGACAGGTTGCTAATTACTTCCATATATTGTGTAGGTTGTGCATAACAGATGCTTGGGTTAAAATGCCTCACGAGATGCTGAATTCTGAGTAATTTGGAAATTCCAAACAGGTATCAACATTTTGAAACGTCAGTTGGACTCTCTCACAGATTCTGTGTTTCGAGCAAAGTTTTCAGCGCGTTTGCTCCCGGTATCGCCGGAGCGGCGATATGCAGCGCGCAGCACAGATTGCGTGACGTTTTGCAGCTATGACTTACAGAAAAACGTTTATCTTCTGGTCCTTATCAATTCTAAACACTACTACTAATATAAAAGAAGCCATAACATTAGCCCAGAAAATCGGAAATGCTGATAAGAACGCGACGCCCTTCCACGAAAACATACTTACAAATAAGGTTTATAATTGAAACAGTAACCAGCCACAAGTACGGTTTAACGAAGTTGATTTGGATCACACCATGACCGGTTTCGAACTTTTTACAAAGCCGTCTTCAGATGATTGTTACACGCTTCGTTGGTTTCTTGTTGGGGCCTCGTTTTGTCTCCGTTATTGTTTTGCTGCACTGGGATAGAGAGAAAGTCTTGTTCACTATTTGATAAAGTTTACAATAGATTTATTTCTTATTGTTGCTATCAAAACATTTATGAAGAGGTTTCAAAGTTATTAAAACGTGAAATGTGGTGAAAGTTACGTGACGTATTCTTCTGTGAGACGAAATTGATCTTTGTTTTTGTTGTGAATTTTGAAATTAACACATTTGTGGACGTACACTACGCTAGTGCTGTTCAATTCACTGAAAAACACTTTAAACCAATCCATTCTCTGTATGATAGCAGCACAGACGATAAACATTTACAAAGCGTCACCAGCTTCACATGAGTAACATAAACAATGTTTTCATAGATCTTACAATCATAAAGATGTTATGTTACCAATGCTGTGAGAATGTATGGGCTTAGTACAATATGTCTTTGCTAGTACAATGGACTTAATTTAAAAACAAAAAAAATGTAAAGTTATTTACAGTAGTTTCTAATATGCTGAGAAGGTAAGATTACACATACGAAGGTTATATACAAACAATGCGAATTACTGTGTTCGGTACATTAAGCATAATGAGATTGATTTCCTATTATATTGATAAAGCTAAGTCTTAACTCTGAATCTGTGATTGCTTTCTACTTATAAATGCCAATGTTTTAATACATCAGACTACGAATTTCATTCAGATACGAATGTAATAGTAAAGGTGCAAGTAGTTTACTCGCAATCGAAAAGATGGATAAAAATTTTTAAACGACGTTTAAAGTACTATTACTACCTTGGGCTATGAGAATATTACGTTGGTTTAAACGATGAAAAGACCTCTGGGGAATTATTTAGGATAGAGACGTGGGATGATTCTGTTTGTTCAATCAGAGTGCTACAGAGCATTTGGCATCATCTAGAAGATTCATTGTGCCACGCTTATCTGTAAGGTGTAAGATTTGGTGATTGTTTTCTATATTGGCTGTTGCGTGATTATTTTCTGCAAGATGGGGGCAATGGTTGGTCTGCTTAAGTTTTCAGTCGAGCGCATCCATGTATTCCTTAAACCTTGTTTCAAATGTTTTTTGCGAGTGTAAGATCCCTGAAAACATTGTTTTTGTTACTAATGGGAAACTGGGCCATGCTTCATAAGTGTTTATTGTGTGTGCCACCATTAGAGACCGGAGAGGTGTAAGGTGTATTCAGTGAACTGCACTCGTATAGTGCACGTTCTCAAATGTGTTAATTTCAAAATTTACAACAAAAACAAGGGGCGATTTCTTCAAACAGAAGCACACAACACATAGGTTTTCACCAAATTTCACGTTTTAATAGATTTAAAACCTTTCATTATGCTGTGATGGAGTTCATAAGAAATAAAACTATCGTAAACCTTACCAAACTGAGAAAAAAAACTTTCTCTTCATCCTAGAGCAGTAAACCAATAACGGATACAAAACGAGACCGCAGCAAGAAAACAATGAAATGTGTAACATTTCTGAAGACGATTTGTAAAAAATTCGAAAACCGGTCGTGGTTTGATCTAAATAAATCTCGTTAAATTACAACTGTGGCTCGCTGCTATTACAGTTATAGACCTTATAGTATTACAGTCACTGTTCTCAACATGTCACTTTAACAAATTTTTGTAAGCTGTGCACTATGTAAGAATAGCTTTGTAGATTACTATCGATCACCAAGTCTGATATCAGAAATTGGAACTAACCTCCATTTCTCTGTGGCCAAGCCCGTGACTAACTAGACAGAATGTACCGTTTCTGCCTTTGAAAAGGTAATTTCTCTACATCAGTATTCTAAAGCAACGATTAATATATAGATCGGCACGCTTTACTATAAGCGTTTGGTTTACATGAATATTTTGCCGATGTAATACAACACTATGTAAGCAGTTTCTGACTGTTGCTGCTACATAATAAATCGCTAAATGATCATGTGCATTGTCACCCTTTCAGATGATACACGACTCGCCAGTTATTATTAATACTTTTTCTTGGAATAAAGTATTTAATTTCGTAATAAACCTTTTGAAAATTCACACAAATCTCCTTCTACTGTTTCTAAACACACAAAAACAGGACAAAGATCTAACAGCGGTTCATTCAGAGGCGCTGGAATTTAACACTTTAACATACTTAGTTATTTCTGTCGCTTTTCTCAATGTTACTTTTTAAAGTTTTATAGTCTTTTGGTGTTTTTTCCTTTCAAAAAGAATTCCTGCTACTTATTCCTGCTCCTTTTTGTTTATATTTTTCTATTGTTCTTTCCTTTATTTCCTTTCGTCTTTCCTTTTAAAGTCATGATAAAGATATAACGAGATAGAATGGATTGTATTAAAACACAATTTTGACTAAATCCAACAATTTTGACTAAATCTAACTTCTAAAAAGATAACTAATCTTTTACTTTTTATGGGAATAACTCCTCTGACTTAATTAGGCATTTAATCATAACATTTTCCTGAATTCGAATATCACTGTACAACCTATCCTACTACAACTTGGTCTGTCTAAAACTAATAACAACAGTAATAATAATAGACCACATTGCTACCGCCACGTTAAACCTTCCCGTTACTAAAATTTTATCAAATCTCAACCTCTTCGGGTATAGACTCTTTTCTGTACAGCAGTTTGGAGTAAATTGATCCAGTTACCCATCAAGTTACTAAAAATGCTGTTCTCCGATAGTCGATCCTCAAACTCATGGAAAAGATTAAAAGTCCCTCGTATAATAGAATACTCAGAATTTGACTCACCCTTTAGAAGTTCGGAGCTCTATCAATTGTGATTCATAAAAAAAAAAAACAAGGGGAACTTAAGAGCGAGCTGCCAACTCATGTGTTGCACATGTCCGTAACAGGAAAACGTAGTGCCTAAACCATCAAAAATAGACTGTGGAGCAATGGAAGAAAGTCATTTGGTCGGATATGTCTTTTTTGACACTGTTTCCTACTTATAGCCGAGTTTAAGGCCCAAGTGTGAAACATAGTGGGAAATCGGTGACGATTTTGACAGGCGTATTGTGGTATTCCTCGCGCAGAGGCCTTCACACCATCATGCCTCCCACGATCCATATGCGAACGGAATGGGAAGAAGCCATAATAACTTGTAGCACGGGGGTAACCTCAACCATGCACTTAACTGTGGTTAGGGGGGTATGAATGTAGATGAGTGCAAGAATTATATACAGTGTGGTCAGAAACAATCTGAAAACTTGTAAGGATGTTGCAGGGTAGATTGTGCTGAGTAATACTGAGAAAAATATTAGATACGTTGCGTCGTTCCCTAGTTAATAGCATTGTTACTACATCTGGTGCAGAAGTTTGGGAGTACTACCAAGAATTACGGGAATCTTTCGGCTGATCAGGTCCATCCCACGGTCAATGATTGTCTCCCAATGGTGATGCTGTGCCCCAAGGCGACAGGGCCCCTCCTGTTCACAAGGCTCGCGTCCTTCAGGACTGGTTTTGTGAGCAGGAGCATGAGTGTCACATCTCCTCTGGCCACCACAGTTACCAGATCTCAGTATTATTGAGTCTTTGTGATCTCCTTTGGAGAGAAAGGTGCGTGACCGCCATTCACCTCTGTCTTTATTACCTGAACGTGCCACTATTTTACAGGAAGAATGATATAAGACTGCCTTAAAAACCATACAAGACCTGTATTTATCCATTCGGAGACGTCTCTAAGCTGTTTTGATTGCCAACAGTTTTACTACACCGATAAAGCATGGTAATGTGTTTTGTGTGTGGTGTTTCCATATTTTTGTCCACCCCCTGCAGATAAGTAGGGTGTTTCAAGGACTTTACATCAAACACCTAGCGACGACAGATCACGTCATGGGGAACAACTTTTTAGAGACTGTAAGTAGGCTGTTTAGGTTTAGTTATTCATCAAAGGTATAGGTTATTGTCAGTCAGGGCCATTCCTTTGTAGGGATTATTGAAAGTCTGATTGCGTTGCGCAAATAAAAAAAATATTGTGTGTCAGTTTAGTGATGTTCAGAATAAGTATAGAGAGAAATGTCTGAGTACGTTCAGTTTTGCTCAGCTGTTTGAAAATCAAATAACGTACAGGTTTTCCAGCACTGCCATTTATAAATTTTATCTAAGGGTATGTTTCAAGACAAAGTGTTGGCTTCCTTTAGCAGATAAACATGGTGTTTCAAGGACTTTACATCAAACATCTCGGGACGACGGATTACGTCATAGGGAACAACTTTTGTTAGAGACAAAGTGTTGGCTTCCTTTAGTATTCGCCGGTCCTGAGACGACTAAATTTCGCTGAAATTTCAGTTTCTAGTAACCAGGTGTGCTGTACGCTACCTACCCCTTAAAATGATAGAGTGATTTTCAGCAAAAAAACCTTAAAACTGAGTGTCTCTAAGCGGAAGAATATACGTGTATTTTAAGAGGCCCAACGCCTTTCACGAGAAGCAGATGACTGGATTATGGTCAACACACAAGACGTAGATACAACAAAAATTGCCTACACCATGTCACCTCTCAGGGGCATAACCAATATAAGAGGATGCTTAGTGTTACTGGGAAGCGTCAGCGAACATTTTGTCTCTAATAAAAGTTGTTCACCATGACAAGATCTATCACCTCTAGATGTCTGACGCAAAGACTTTGAAAAATCCTGTATACTCCGAAAGCTAGTGTACAGTACATCTACCAACATCAGTGATTTACTCTCCTGTTCGATTCGTTTACTGAACGAGGGAAAAATGACAGTATGCCTCTGTACATGCCCTAATCTCTCTTACCTCATTTTCATGGCTCCTATGGGAGATATACGAAGCTACAAGCTTGGTGATGCTATAGTTTGTTGAAAGGAAGTGTTTAATAGAGAACAGAGAAAGCTACACTACTGGCCATTACAATTGCTACACCACGAAGAAGACGTGATACAGACGCGAAATTTAACCGACAGGAAGAAGATGCTGTGATACGGAAATGATTAGCTTTTCAGAGCTTTCACACAAGATTAGCGCCAGTGGAGACACCTACACCGTGCTGACATGAGGAAAGTTTCCAACCGATTTCTCATACACAAACAGCAGTTGTCCGGCGTTGCCTGATGAAACGTTGTCTCCTGTAAGGAGGAGAAATGCATACCATCACGTTTCCGACTTTGATAAAGGTCGGATTGTAGCCTATCGCGATTGCGGTTTATCGTATCGCGACATTGCTGCTCGCGTTGGTCGAGATCCAATGACTGTTAGCAGAATATGGAATCGATGGGTTCAGGAGGGTAATACGGAACGCCGTGCTGGATCTCAACAGCCTCGTATCACTAGCAGTCGAGATGACAGGCATCTTATCCACATGGCTGTAGCGGATCGTGCAGCCACGTCTCGATCCCTGAGTCAACAGATGGGGACGTTTGCAAGACAACAACAATTTTGCACAAACAGTTCTACGACGTTTGCAGCAGCATGGGCTATCAGCTCCGAGACCACGGCTGCTTTTACCCTTGACGCTGCATCACAGACAGGAGTGTCTGCGATGGTGTACTCAACGACGAACCTGGGTGCACGAAAGGCAAAACATTTTTTCGGATGAATCTAGGTTCTGTTTACAGCATCATGATGGTCGCATCCGTGTTTGGCGACGTCGTGGTGAACGCACATTGAAAGCGTGTATTCGTCATCGCCATACTGGCGTATCTCTCGGCATGATGGTATGGGGTGCCATTAGTTACACGTCTCGGTCAACTCTTGTTCGCATTGACGGCACGTTGAACAGTGGACGTTACATTTCAGATGTGTTACGACCCTTGGCTCTATGCTTCATTCGATCCCTGCGAAACCCTACATTTAAGCAGGATAATGCACGACCGCATGCTGAAAGTCCTGTACGGGCATTTCTGGATACAGGAAATGTTCGACTGCTGCCCTGGCAAGCACATTCTCCAGATCTCTCACCAATTGAAAACGTCTGGTCAATGGTGGCCGAGCAAGTGGCTCGTCACAATACGCCAGTCACTACTCTTGATGAACTGTGGTATGGTGTTCAAGCTGCATGGGCAGCTGTACCTGTACACGCCGTCCAAGCTCTGTTTGACTCAATGCCTGGGCGTCTCAAGGCCTTTATTACGACCAGAGGTGGTTGTTCTGGATACTGATTTCTCAGGATCTATGCACCCAAACTGCGTGAAAATGTAATCACATGTCACTTCTAGTATATTATATTTGTCCAATGAATACACGTTTTTCATCTGCATTTCTTCTTGGTGTAGTAGTTTTAATGGCCAGTTGTGTATTTACTGGCCATATCGGCTGATGGGTAGTAACCAGTGACATTTTGGTGGTGACCCAAGGTGATGTACCCACTACAAAGTGGTTTGCCTCTGCGGTAGAGAGCGGGATAGGTGGTGTGGGGTGAGTGGGAGGGAGGAGGGGTGGTGACAGTATGAACAGGGTTTGTGGGAGTTAACAATCAGCTCCCTCGTTGTGGTGCGACACGGCGCGGCGCGGCCAGTGGCCAGCCGGGAGAAGGTAAGGCGAGGCGCCCGCCGCTGCCGCCGCCGCGCCTTGGCAGTGAGCGTGTCCCCCGGCGTGAACTTGACACTCGGCCCAGCCCGCAGCCACAGCGCGACCAGGGGCTGCTTTCTCCGCTGGCAGCGCGGCCCAGATCGCCGCTGCACCTGTGTGCTGTGTCAAACGGCTGGACACCGGGAGCAGTGGGTCGAGCCGTGGGCTAAGTGCCGACTCCTCTCGAATCGCAGAGCATTCGTGAGTCGCTCGCCGGACAGGGCTCCCGACCACGTGGCGTGACAAGTGAGCTGGCACAAGACTCGTACCTGGCGTGCAACTTGGGGCACCACCGAGACAGACTAATGGGCGTAGCGTCGGCCGGACTGACGTGACGTGCTTGAAATTGGTCGTGTGCCACGCCACTGCCACACATACCCGCCTCAGAACTCTTCTATGTCTCACGTTTGCGCCAGTGACGATTCGGGAATCTTACTGCTTCGTTTTACACTATTATTTATACACTACTGGCCATTAAAATTGCTACGCCAAGAAGAAATGCAGACGATAAACGAGTATTCATTGGACAAATATATTATACTAGAACTGATACGTGATTACATTTTCACGCAGTTTGGGTACATAGATCCTGAGAAATCAGTACCCAGAACAACCACCTCTGGCCGTAATAAAGGCCTTGATACCCCTGGGCATTGAGTCAGACAGAGCTTGGATGGCGTGTACAGGTACAGATGCCCATCCAGCATCAACACGATACCACAGATCATCAAGAGTAGTGACTGGCGTATTGTGACGAGCCAGTTGCTCGGCCACCATTGTCCAGACGTTTTCAATTGGTGAGAGATCTGGAGAATGTGCTGACCAGGGCAGTAGTCGAACATTTTCTGTATCCAGAAAGGAACGTAAAGGACCTGCAGCATGCGGTCGTGCATTATCCTGCTTAAGTGTTTCGCAGGGATCGAATGAAGGGTAGAGCCACGTGTCGTAACACATCTAAAATGTAACGTCCACTGTTCAAAGTGACGACAATGCGAACAAGAGGTGACCGAGACGTGTAACCAATGGCACCCCATACCATCACGCCGGGTGATACGCCTGTATGGCGATGACGAGTACACGCTTCCAATGTGCGTTCACCGCGATGTCGCCACACACGCATGCGACCATCGTGATGCTGTAAACAGAACCTGGATACATCCGAAAAAATGACGTTTTGCCATTAGTGCACCCAGGTTCGTCGTTGAGTACACCATCGCAGGCGCTCCTGTCTGTGATGCAGCGTCAAGGGTAACCGCAGCCGTGGTCTCCGAGCTGATTGTCCATACTGCTGCAAACGTCGTCGAACTGTTCGTGCAGATGGTTGTTGTCTTGCAAACGTCCCCATCTGCTGACTCAGGGATCGAGACGTGGCTGCACGGTACGTTACAGCCATGCGGATAAGATGCCTGTCATCTCGACTGCTAGTGATACGAGGCTGTTGAGATCCAGCACGGCGTTCCGTATTACCCTCCTGAACCCATCGATTCCATATTCTGCTAACAGTCATTGGATCTCGACCAACGCGAGCAGCAATGTCGCGATACGATAAACCGCAATCGCGATAGGCTGCAATCCGACCTTTATCAAAGTCGGAAACGCGATGGTACGCATTTCTCCTCCTTACACGAGGCATCACAACAGCGTTTCACCAGGCAACGCCGGTGAACTGCTGTTTGTGTATGAGAAATCGGTTGGAAACTTTCCTCATGTCAGCACGTTGTAGGTGTCGCCACTGGCACCAACCTTGTGTGAATGCTCTGAAAAGCTAATCATTTGCATATCACACCATCTTCTCCCTATCGGTTAAATTTCGCGTCTGTAGCATGACATCTTCGTGGTGTAGCAATTTTAATGGCCAGTAGTGTATTTTGTTTCAGTGTATTGGTGACTCAGTGGTACAGCAGTAGACTACGGACCAGAAGTCTCAATTTTGGTCCCTGGTCAGATCTAGGATTTTTATCTGGCACTGACCACTTCTTTCTCCTTCAGGTTTCGCATATCATTAGATAACGTAGATCAAGAGTTTCTGTGTTTGTGGAAAGCAGTGGTGGACGTTGAGGAATGCAGATGAAAAGATAGTGGTTTTCCTGCTGTTGTGAATTCAGAGGATTATAGAAGCAAAATTTTGAACATTTTAACCTCAGGACAGTGCAAAAATCGTACTAAGGCAGCCAGCGTACTGAGAAAAACAAATAGTCTGATAAGTCATCTACTTCTATTCAAAAAGAAGGTAAAAGAACTTTATTGAAGAGTGAAGCTATGTGTCCTAGACTGTATAGTGTACCCAAAATTCACAGATTAGATTTCCCATTCAGACCAATAGTCAGTGCCATTAATTCTGTAACGTACGAAATATCGAGATATCTAGCAACTCGTTTACAACCATATATTTGGAAAACTGACTCAAATACATAAAAGACTCGCGTCATTTTATTGAGAAACTTGAAGGACTAATTCTAGCACCGGAAGATATTCTTGTAAGTTTTGACATAGTGTCCTTATTCACTATGATTCCCGTTAACGAAGTTATGGTTTTCATAACGGATATTTTTCCAGGAGATTTGACTGCTCTTTTTAGACACAGCTTTACATCGAGTCAGTTGCAGTGGGACGATGTATTTTATGAGCAACTTGACGGTGGAGCAGTGGGTAACCCATCAGGTCCTGCGATCACTAATTTCTGTATGGAGAAATTCGAACAATCGGCTCTCGACAAAGCAAATAAGAAACCATCTCGCTGGTATCGGTTTGTAGATGACACATTTGTGGTTTGGCCCCATGGTAGATAGGCTTTGTACGAATTCTTTGATCATCTAAATAAAATTAATGCAAAAATCCAGTTCACCATGGAAATAGAAAACGATAATAAAATATCACTCTTGGACGTTTTAGTTATGAAACGATCCGATGGAAGTTTGGAACATAAAGTTTTGCGGAAAGTAACATGTACCGACAGATCTTTGCATAACAACTCCAATCTCCATCCACAACAAAAGAGAGGTGTCATTAAAAGTCTTGTCGATAGAGCCGAGCGGATATGCACATCGGAACACCTGAACGCTGTAACAAAACATTTGAAGCAAGCCTTCGAGAAAAATGGCTACTCAGGGAAAGAGGTAAAGAGAATTTCACGACCATGGAACAGAAGACCGAAGGATAAGGATGAACCACAACGAGGGAAAAATACAGTTTCTCTCCCTTTTATTATAAAAGTAACGGATCAGATAGGTAAGATTTTACAGAAAACTGACATCAGACCGGTCTTTAGACGAACAAAGAAAATAAGTCAAGTACTCCGATCTGTGAAGGATAAACGCCCTCCTCTGTCGACATGTGGTGTATACAAAATTCCATGTACGTGTGGTAAAGTTTGTAGTGGAACTACCAAGAGGAGCGTAAATACACGGCTATAAGAGCACAAAAGTCTTTGCCGGCTAGAAAAATTAGAGAAATCAGCTGTAGCAGAGCGTGCTCTTCAGTCATGAAACCACGAAGTGAAGTTTTCTGAAACATAAATTTTATTTACAACGTCAAATTATCATCTACGACTATGTGGAGAAGCATCAGATTTGTAAGCATCTGGATAATTTTAATAGAAAAGAGGAGGCACTGAAACTTAGCGATATGTGGACAGTAGCTCAGCTAAGTCGCTAGACAATTTTATCTTTGACAAGACGCAATCGATAGTTAAGTTTGATCTTTGACAAGGATTATCTCTGCCTATCACGTGATACTTCGATCACGCCCCTTTGCTACAGTATACTGTATATGTCGCTCGCGGACGTACGACCAGTCAGTCGGCAAGACTCAGCGGAGGAGCGCCTCTGAAGATGTCCAGTGCAGTCTTGGACGAAACGTCAGGGACGGAAAAGTGTCTTGGACCACGACCTCATATCCCGAAAGGTTTACCAGCAGCTATGTTGAAACATTGTCTCACGATCATATATTTCAAATGGAGCGATGAGTTCTATGAACAGACGCGAGGTGTATGTATTGGGAGCCCCCTAAACGCAGTTCGACCTATACTTGAGTATTGCTCATCGGTGTGGGCTCCGTACCAGGTCGGGTTGACAGAGGGGATAGAGAAGATCCAAAGAAGAGCGGCACGTTTCGTCACAGGGTTATTTGCTAAGCGTGATAGCGTTACGGAAATGTTTAGCAAACTCAAGTGGCAGACTCTGCAAGACAAGCGCTCTGCATCGCGGTGTAGCTTGTTGTCCACGTTTCGAGAGAGTGCATTTCTGGATGAGGTATCGAATATATTGCTTCCCCCTACTTATACCTCCCGGAGAGATCATGAATGTAAAATTAGAGAGATTCGAGCGCGCACGGAGGCTATCCGGCAGTCGTTCTTCCTGCGAACCATACACGACTGGAACAGGAAAGGGAGGCAATGACAGTGGCACGTAAAGTGCCCTCCGCCACACACCGTTGGGTGGCTTGCGGAGTATAAATGTAGATGTAGGTGTAGTTATAGTGAATACATACATGAAAAAATTCTAGGAGCAGGCATTGGAAACTGACAACAAAAAACCGAATACTTTGTTCCACTACGTAGGTCACACGTTTAATTTGTGGAAGGTTGGCAGAGAGGAACTAGGTCGTTTTCATAAGCATCCCAATGGGTTTACTCCGAAGATTCAGTTTTCCACGGAGGAGGAAATTCTCTTGATGTACTAGTTTTCAAGACATAAGAAGGTAACTTAGGCCACACAGTTTACCGAAAACTGATGAATGCAGACCGTTACCTACACCGGGATTCGAAACAACACGCGCAACAAAAGTGGAGCATCGTAAAAATGTGGGCGGATCGAGCAGGGTACGTATGCGAGCCAGAGCTGCTTGACGCGGAATTAAAACAGCTCACCAACGGATTGCTCAAGAATGGTTGCTCATTGCTGAGGTAAAAAGACCGTTAAGACTATCGGACAGAAATCATAGCGATGCAGAAGCACGTGTGAAATCGAAAGTTTTCTTTCCTGTCATTAAGGACATTACTGACCGCACAGGAAAAGTCTTTCAAAACGGAACATAGCGGCAATCTACAAGCCCATCAGGAAGATAAAGGATCTCCTAAAATTGGCAAATGTTCTCACACCGCTGGAAAAAATAAGAACTTTACGGCATTCTGTGTAGAGCGGTCTGAGGCGCTACGGTCATGGACTGTACGGCTGGTCCCGGCGGAGGTTCGAGTCCTCCCTCGGGCATGGGTGTGTGTGTTTGTCCTTAGGATAATTTAGGTTAAGTAATGTGTAAGCTTAGGCACTGATGACCTTAGCAGTAAGTCCCATAAGATTTCACACACATTTGAACGGCATTCTGTGTATGTTTGCGGAGGTGTACGTGGGCCAAAAAACGACTAGAAGAGCACAAGGACAACTTTAGAAGGGGAAAGATTGGTAGATCAGCTGTTGCGGACCATGCTTTGTACCGAGAAGACCACACCATTTTGGTAGGATTCAGGTATTGGAGGCTAGAAGCAATGAAGGAATATACAGAGAGGCTACAGAGATTGTTAAACGCCCCAGGAATTTCAGTAGGAAGGAGGAGGACGTGGAATTTGAATGACATCTAGCTCCCAACGCTGAAGATATGTACCAGTCCTCTACCATTGGGTGACAGTAAAGCAGACGATGGCCAATTGCGCTCGAGTATTCGAAGCATGTGACGTCACGCCACAGCGCGGGAGCATGTGTGAACGGAATTTTGCTACAATTATTAGCGTGCCAGGATGTGAATCGGAAACTCGAAGAAGCTACGATCCCCCTTGAAAGTGCCCTCCGTTGATGGGGACGAGACGTTGGGTTTTAATATTAAATCCATTCGATAACGGCATAGTAGTCCGGAATACTTTATTAATTGCTGATAATTGTCCGATATGGATATAAACATTCACTCTAAGAAGATTTAAACGTGCGTATCGCTACCAACTAACTCTACCAGGAAAGAAACTCATAACACGCTTAATAATTTTTTTTAAATGAAACATCTCGATTGGAACGAATGTATCGATATTTGTGCTCATGGGGCCAAGGCAAGGAATGGTAAATCAGGAAGTCGGTTATAACTAATGAAACGTAAAGGCGAAACTGAAGTCCCAGCCATTTTATCCTGCATGACAAGCACTCGCAATAAAGAAGATGCAACCAGATGGAAAATGGTTTTTGATTTAGCACTAAAAATAGTCAGTTCCGTTAAATCACGTCATCTTCAACGCCGACTGTTTTCAGTATTGTGTGAAAATTATGGGAGCAGACGTAAAACGTTATTGCTAGGATGGTTATCTCAGGGTAAGGCCTTAACAATATTATTCGAACTGACAGCTGAATTCCAAGCTTTCGTGATTGAAGTTTCTTTTAAATTAAAAGGCGAGCGATGTGACTTGATTGCCCTTTTGGCAGATACGCTTCGAAAACTTAATGAATTAAATCTATCATTATAAGGAAAACAGACAGCAATATTCAACAACAGTAACAAAATAACCACCCTAAAAAAGTTAGATTTTTGTATTGTTTGAACGTTACAGAAATAGAAGAGAATGTAGATGAAGATGAAATAGGAGATATGATACTGCGTGAAGACTTCGACAGAGTACTGAAAGACCTAAGTCGAAACAAGGTCTCGGGAGTAGACAACAATCCATTAGAACTAATGACAGCCTTGGGAGAACCAGGCCTAACGAAACTCTACCATCTAGTGAGCAAGATGTATGAGACACGCGAAATACCCCCAGACTTCAAGAAGAATATAATAATTCAAATCCCAAAGAAAGCAGGTGCTGACAGATGTGAAAATTACCGAACTATCAGTTTAATAAGCCACGGCTGCAAAATACTAACGCGAATTCTTTACAGACGAATGGAAAAACTGGTAGAAGCTGACCTCGGGGAAGATCAGTTTGGATTCGGTAGAAATGTTGGAACTCGTGAGGCAACACTGACCCTACGACTTATCTTAGAAATTAGATTAAGGAAAGGCAAACCTACGTTTCTAGCGTTTGTAGACTTAGAGAAAGCTTTTGACAATGTTGACTGGAATACTCTCTTTCAAATTCTGAAGGTGGTAGGGGTAAAATACAGGGAGCGAAAGGCTATTTACAATTTGTACAGAAACCAGATGGCAGTTATAAGAGTCGAGGGAAATGAAAGGGAAGCAGTGATTGGGAAGGGAGTGAGGCAGGGTTGTAGCCTATCCCCAATGTTATTCAATCTGTATATTGGACAAGCAATAAAGGAAACAAAAGAAAAATTCAGAGTAGGAATTAAAATATATGGAGAAGAAATAAAAACTTTAAGGTTCGCCGATGACATTGTAATTCTGTCAGAGACAGCAAAGAAGTTGGAAGAGCAGTTGAACGGAATGGACAGTGTCTTGAAAGGAGGATAAAAGATGAACACCAACAAAGCAAAACGACGATAATGGAATGTAGTCGAATTAAATCGGTTGATGTTGCGGGAATAGGAAATGAGATGCTTAAAGTAGTAAATGAGTTTCGCTATTTGGAGAGCAAAATAACTGATGATGGTCGAAGTAGAAAGGATATAAAATGTAGACTGGCAATGACAAGAAAAGCGTTTCTGAAGAAGATAGATTTGTTACCATCGAGTATAGATTTAAGTGTCAGGAAGTCGTTTCTGAAAGTGTTTGTATGGAGTGTAGACATGTATGGAAGTGAAACGTGGACGATAAATAGTTTAGACAAGAAGAAAATAGAAGCTTTCGAAATGTGGTGATACAGAAGAATGCTGAAGATTAGATGGGTAGATCACATAACTAATGAGGAGGTATTGAATAGAATTTAAGAGAAGAGGAGTTTGTGGCACAACTTGACTAGTAGAAGGGATTTGTTGGGAGGGCATATTCTGAGGCATCAAGGGATCACCAATTTAGAATTGGAGGGCAGCGTGGAGGGTAAAAATAGTAGAGAGAGATCAAGAGATGAATCACTAAACGGATTCAGATGGATGTTGGTTGCAGTAGGTACTGGGAGATGAAGAAGCTTGCACAGGATAGAGTAACATGGAGAGCTGCATCAAACCAGTCTCTGGACTGAATACCACAACAAAAACATCTTTTCAAAAGCCAACTAGTAAGCTTTTTACCTCTGAATGTGTCCGTTGGTGAGACTGGTGAGACGGCAGAATTATCATATAAAGTATTTAAAGAATTGGTCCATTGTCTCAGACGCATTTTCCTAAAGACTAGAATACAAAACTGAAAATGAATGCATGGGTTCAGAATCCTTCTGTGCCCAATTTACAGAATACACTAAATATATCAAACGGAACATACGACTCCTTTTCAGAAACGACACTAGATTCAGGAATGGAATCATTGCTCCAAACAATTTCACTTAATGACTTTTGATGCAGGCTTCATGATGAATATCCACAACTTGGTACACAAGCACAGACTCTTCTTCTCCTGTTCCCAAAATTATACATGTGTGAAGCTGGATTCTCATGATATGCAGCTACAAAGTGAAAATGCCCCAATAGGTTGGATGCTGAACCTAACTCGCCTCTTCATTTCTCTTCTATGAAGCCTGACATTAAACAGTTGGCTAAAATTAAAAAATGGAAATAACTTTATGAATATACAGTGGAATCAATTCTGCGTTATTGAGTTTATTTTATTGTTTTGTATATTGTTGTAGAAGTCAGTATTGTATAATTCACCTATTTTTGTATGATTTTCATTAAATGATTATAATTAAATAGTGAACTTAAAAGTAGGTATCGCTTATTTTAGGGCTCCGTAAAATATTTAGTATTTCAAAGGGTTCCATAACCAAAAATTTTGAGAACCGCTGACATACACCAATGCAGAAAAACTGTCATACTTTTGACATATTTAGAAAGCCTTCGCTCTCTCTCTCTCTCTCTCTCTCTCTCTCTCTCTCTCTCACACACACACACACACACGCACACACACACACACACACACACACACACACACACCAACATACGCACACATACGGACACACACAAGGACAGACAGAGAGAGATAGAAAGATAAGACAGACTTTACAAGCGCACATTCTTAGTTGGCAATAACATTTAACAGTTAGCAACATCCGAAAAAACATCGAGTAGAGTAGTGTTCATTTCCTAGTGCTCTGCAAACAAAGTTTCGGAAGACAGTAAACAGGACAACAAATGTAAAACGGGAAAAAAAAACATGTAGAGCAGCATGTACGACAATTGTAAGTAGAAATTTATACTGTTACTACGCCGTCATTGCTGGCTACAGGGCAAATGTAAGAATGTAGAGGCACATATCACTAGGGGTAAAATAGATATTGCCTACAGGAAAATTAAAGAGATTTTTGGAGAAAAGAGAACCACTTGTATGAATATCAAGAGCTCAGTTGGAGAACCATTTCTAAGCAAAAAAGAGAAGGCAGAAAGGTGGAAGGAGTATACAGAGGTTCTATACAAGGGCGATATACTTTGGGCAATATTATGGAAATGGAAGAGGAAGTAGATGATGATGAAATGGGAGATATGATACTGCGTGAAGAGTTTGACAGAGCACTGAAAGACATAAGTTGAAACAAGGCACCGAGAGTAGACAACATTCCATTAGAACTACTGACAACCTTTGGAAAGTGAGCCCTGACAAAACTCTACCATCTGGTGAGCAAGATGTATGAGACAGGCGAAATACCATCAGACTTTAAGAAGAATATAATAATTCAAATCCCAAAGAAAGGAAATGCTGTTAGGTGTGAAAATTACCGAACTACCAGTTTAATAAGTGACCGCTGCAAAATACTAACACGGATTCTATACAGACGAATGGGAAAACTGGTAGAAGCCGACCTCGGTGAAGATCAGTTTGGATTCCGTAGAAATGTTGCAACATCTGAGGCAATACTGACCATACGATTTATCTTAGAAAATAGATGAAGGAAAGGCTACGTTTGTAGCATTTGTAGGCTTAGAGAAAGCTTTTGACGATGCTGACTGGACTACTTTCTTTCAAATTCTGAAGATGGCAGGGGTCAAATACAGGAAGCGAACGTCTATTTACAATTTGTACAGAAACCAGACGGCAGTTATAAGAGTCGAGGAGATGAAAGGGAAGCAGTGGTTGAGAATGGAGGAGACAGTGTTGTAGCTTAACTCCGAAGTTATTTAATCTGTATGTTAAGCAAGCAGTAAAGGGAACAAATGAAAAATTTGGATTAGGAATTAAAATCCATGGGGAAGAAATAAAACCTTGAGGTTTGCCGACGACATTGTAATTCTGCCAGAAACAGCAAAGGACGTGGAAGAGCAGTAGAACGGCTGGACAGTATCTTGAAAGGAGGATATAAGATAAACATCAACAAAAGCTAAACGAGGGTAATAGAATCTAGTCGAATTAAATCAGGTGATGCTAAAGGAATTAGATTACGAAATGAGACACTTAGAAGTAGTAGATGAGTTTTGTTATTTGGGGAGCAAAATAACTGATGATGGTAGAAGTAGAGAGAATATAAAATGTAGGTTGGCAATGGCAAGGAAAGAATTTCTGAAGAAGAGAAATTTGTTAACATCGAGTATTGATTTAAGTGACAGGAAGTTTTTTCTGAAAGTATTTGTACGGAGTGTAGCCATGTATGGAAGTGAAACATGGACGATAAATAGTTATGCAAGAACATAATAGAAGCTTTCGAAATGTGGTGCTACAGAAGAATGCTGAAGATTATATGAGTAGATCACGTAACTAATGAGGAAGTACTGAATAGAACTGGGGAGAAGAGGAATTTGGTGCACAACTTGACTAGAAGGGATCGGTTGGTAGGACATGTTCGGAGGCATCGAGGAATTATCAGTTTAGCATTGGAGGGAAGAGCGGAGGGTAAAAATCGTAGAGGAAGACCAAAGCATGAATACAGTAAAACGATTCAGAAGGGTGTAGGATGCAGTAGTTATTCGGAGCTGAAGAAGCTTGCACAGGATAGAGTAGCATGGAGAGCTGCATCAAACCAGTCTCTGGACTGAAGAGCACAACGGCAACTACGCCATAAGCGCCAGATCAGTTTATAATCTCAGTGTATATCGTGCAATAAAACAATATAGTATAAACATAAATACATTTCAGGCTAATGAAGATGCTTTACATATAATAAAGGTGAAACGTGCGTGGAACGAAAAATTTGTTTGATTCAATTGCCATTAGATAGAGCCAATATGATAATTATCAACATAACAGTTATAGATTGTTCACACTCTTGGTTAGAGGTAGCCTTAACTGTGGGTCTAAAGCACTAATTTGAATTTGAGTAGCATTTCTTCATACCCGCCAAATACTATACATGATATACTGTATTTCACAGGCTGTGAAGTGTAAAAAGGTTTGCGTAGATGGATGTGATTTGTACATATGTAGCCTCATGATTTTCTGTACAATATTCTTACCTTCCCCGCAAATAAATAGGTGAATAAATGTTTAAGAGCTGGATTGAAATTACTTTTAATTTAGGGATATCATTGTACCTTTTCATTAAAACGGAATGCAGGCTATCGCTAAGTTATGGCAAAGTTTTTCGCGTTCATAAACCACCACTGGAAGTTCTGTACTCAACGATGCGTCAACTTAATTAGTTACATGTTATCTGCATCTGAAACAACTTAATCTTACAGTAAGATGAACTCATCAGTCAAACAATTAGTCACACCAGTGCGCAGACACAGATGAACCGTTAAGCCTGTCCTCGACCGCTCACGCACTGCCTCTACGTGAGCATAAGGCAGTAGCGATCAGTGAGACATTTGTGTTTCAGTCAGACATGGCGCGTAAACGTGGGTAAGTGTAAGAATGTTACACATTGGCAAAAAGAGGCAGTCGTGTTTGGCCGAGTCTATGGCCATACGCTGTGTGAAGTTGCTGGATTTGCTGGTGCTTCGCGGCGGACTCTTCTACGTGTCGTCAAGAAATGACGTAACACACGCGGCCACGAAACACGACGTCAAAATAGTGGCCGGAAAAAAATCCTGACTGAGAAGGGCCAGAGACGCGTTTCACAGCGTGTGATTCAAAATCACTTCCAACACTACAGGAACTGCTGCTGGCAGTGAATAAAGGTCCAGCCCCAGCACTTAGCGAGAGAACATTGCGAGTGAAACTGCATGCAATGAACGTTTGAAGTTTGTCAGCTCGCATGACACCTTTGCTCACACAGACACATAATAACGACATCAGTAAAGCTCATCAGGTTAGAAGAATATGTGACTGGTTTTTTGTACACTACCCCACCCTATTACGTCTCGACTGACCTGCAAAATCAACTGACTTGAAAGCTGTAGAAAATCTGTGGGACATTTTGGTACAGCGGGCAGAGCACAGACACCAGCATCCCCACAATTTGATGGAATTGCGCGATCAAATCCTCAGCGAGGGGCTTAACCTGTATGCGACATACCTGCACAATCTTGCCGGTCTCACTTCATAACCTTATTCAAGCGATTTCCTTGATCAGGGATGGAATTACACAGCGTTAAATGATGCTTGTAATCATTTTTCTAAGGGTGACTAATTCTTGTCCAATGAGCTTATTAATTAGTTGTAAACGTTAAAATTAAGAAACAGTTGATTAATTAAATAATGAAATGGAGACGTATAAAGTTTATTTGACCTTTGGCGTACCCCCTGATATGCTTTCACGTACCCCAGGAGGCAGTACTGTCCTCAGGGTGTATTCTTGTCCCAGTTGTATACGACTGCTATAGTTCAACTAATGAAAGTGTCCGTCCCCGGTAGCTGAGTGGTCAGCGCGACAAAATGTCAATCCTAAGGGCCCGGGTTCGATTCACGGTTGGGTGGGAGATTTCCTCCGCTCAGGGACTGGGTGTTGTGTTGTCCTAATCATCATCGTTTCATCCCCATCGACGCGCAAGTCGCCGAAGTGGCGTCAAATCGACAACTTTCACCCGGCGAACGGTGTACCCGACGGGAGGCTCTAGTCACACGACATTTACATTTTTTTAACTAATGAAAGTATTACAGAGTAGTTTCGCTCATGAGTGAATGAACAGTTCAGTCAATTAGGCAGTTTTCGAAAAAGTTACAGAAGTAAATGGCAAGCTACGTAAGTTGCTGTTAGCTTATGGACATGATCAAAAAATACAGCAGGCATTTTGGTCGCAGAGATATAACAGTACTCGGTTTTTGTTTGACACAGCACATATGTTTTCTCATCGTGGACGTGGAATAAACAGGAATTGAACTATTTTGTTTACATTGGACGAAATTTGTACGTTTTTTGTGTGAAGCGTGGACTATAACACGAAACTTGTTCCAGACATCACTTCTCCTTTAGTGGAACACATTTGCGGTTGTGTACGTAGCGTCAACTAATTTTCAACTTACATCCTGCACAGGCTCCCAAAAAATGATTTCATTAAAAGCTATCTAATCCAGACATTTGGTCATTTGTCAGTGCTATTTTACAGCAGAAAGATCGTGTACTCGTCACCCATACTAACAGTAAGTCCTTACTAGCCATACGCTTCGGCAAGCTTCAGTAAGAGACAATATGTCGACGAGTATGAGGCGATACGTCATACTCTACGGCGATACGACGGAAGCGCGCTAGAACTGATGTAACAGCGACGCCCGGACTTGTAAGGTATGCAACCCGCAAAACAGGTCTCGTGCTCGCTCCGTTTCTGAGCCCTTGTTACCAGGGGTAGAGCTTCATGAGTCAGCGCGTCTCTGCACTTTGTTTTATGGAGACGTAGTCTTTGCTCCAATGTTTGGACTAAATTCCAAACTTTTTCGCCGTGTCTCAGTAGACACAGCCGTCGGATGGGGACGCTAATTTCTGTGGTCTCCTTGCTACTATTCGAGAGGAGTAGGTTAAGTGCTGGCATCGGTTTTCACCCGCGTCCTTGCCTTCAACTATAAAGACACAGACCCGACACCAGTCTGTACAAACCCGCATCGCAGTTATCCACACGAAGCAGACACACACTTGACACTCCGTAAAAGTTCAGATGAAGGCAACGCAAGTCATCTGCATTTGGACCTTGCTTACAAATCACCTCCGCACTGTCGCCTGATAAGCAAAGTAAGAGCCTATGGAATATCAGACCAGCTGTGTTGCTAGATTGAAGAGTTTTTAGCAAACAGAACACAGCATGTTGTTCTCAATGGAGAGACGTCTACGTTAAAGTAACCTCTGGCGTGTCACAGGGGAGTGTTATGGGACCATTGCTTTTCACAATATATATAAATGACCTAGTAGATAGTGTCGGAAGTTCCATGCGGCTTTTGGCAGATGATGCTGTGGTATACAGAGAAGTTGTAGCATTAGAAAATTGCAGCGAAATGCAGGAAGATCTGCAGCGGATAGGGACTTGGTGCAGGGAGTGGCAACTGACCCTTAACATACGCAAATGTAATGTATTGCGAATACATAGAAAGAAGGATCCTTTATTGTATGATTATATGATAGCGGAACAAACACTGGTAGCAGTTACTTCTGTAAAATATCTGGGAGTATGCGTGCGGAACGATTTGAAGTGAAATGTTCATATAAAATTAATTGTCGGTAAGGCGGGTGCCAGGTTGAGATTCATTGAGAGAGTCCTTATGTAGTCCATCAACAAAGGAGGTGGCTTACAAAACACTTGTTCGACCTATATTTGAGTATTGCTCATCAGTGTGGAATCCGTACCAGGTCGGGTTGACAGAGGAGATAGAGAAGAGCCAAAGAAGAGCGGCACGTTTCGTCACAGGTTATTTGGTAAGCGTGATAGCGTCACGGAGATGTTTAGCAAACTCAAGTGGCAGACGCTGCAAGAGAGGCGCTCTGCATCGCGGTGTAGCTTGCTGTCCAGGTTCCGAGTGAGTGCGTTTGTGGATGTTGCTTCCGCCTACTTATAACTCCCGAGGAGATCACGAATGTAAAATTAGAGAGATTCGAACGCGTACAGAGGCTTTCCACCAGTCGTTCTTCCCGCGAACCATACGCAACTGGAACAGGAAAGGGAGGTAATGACAGTAGCACGTAAAGTGCCCTCCACCACACATCGTTAGATGTAGATGTAGACAACGACTATGCGGGACTCCTGCATTTGCTCACCTACGTCCATTTCCTGCGTACGAACCTGCTTTGACTTTGGCGCAGTAGTCTCGAGTAGGCGATTTATGTTTCGAATAAAGCCGCCTACACGGTGGCCGACAGCGAGTGACGGAGGCGGCGACGCGACGGCCTGCGCTTCGCGTAATCCGGAAAGCCGGCGCGACCGATCGGCGGGCGGGCGCGCAGACGAGGCGAGGCGAGGCGAGGCGAGGCGGCCACGCTTGAGCCGGCGCGCCGCCTGGACGGACTTCCGTATTGCGGCGCCGTGATAACAGGCCCCCGCGTCCGGCTCTGGTCCGCGGCCCGCGGTCCGCGGAGAAAGTGGCGCCCAATCCGGCCCGGCCGGGCCCGGACCACAAGAACCTGCGGCGGCCGCCGCTGTTCACGCACGAGCGCCTCACAGCGCCTCCGACTGCCCGCACTGCGGTCTCTGGCAGGTTGCCCAAAGGAGTATCAATGGGCCGGCGCACCAGGGGACCCGCGCAGTCTGAGCGACGCAAGAAACGGCTTCTTGCAGGATCTGCTTAACGAAGGGACAGGCCTCAGATTTCGGTTTTTAAGCTACAGACGCGAAATTTAACCGACAGGGATAAGATGCTGTCATATGCAAATGATTAGCTTTTCAGAGCACTCACACAAGGTTGGCGCCGGTGGCGACATCTACAACGTGATGACATGACGAAAGTTTCCAACCGATTTCTCATACACAAACAGCAGTTCACCGGCGTTGCCTGGTGAAACGTTGTTGTGATGCCTCATGTAAGGAGGAGAAATGCATACCATCACGATTCCGACTCTGATAAAGGTCGGATTGTAGCCTATCGCGATTGCGGTTTATCGTATTACGACATTGCTGCTCGCGTTGGTCGAGATCCAATGACTGTTACCAGAATATGGAATCGGTGGGTTCAGGAGGGTAGTACGGAACGCCGTGCTGGATCCCAACGGCCTCGTATCACTAGCAGTCGAGATGACAGGCATCTTATCCGCATGACTGTAACGGATCGTGCAGCCACGTCTCGATCCCTGAGTTAACAGACGGGGACGTTTGCAAGACAACAACCATCTGCACGAACAGTTCGACGACGTTTTCAGCAGCATGAACTATCAGCTCGGAGACCACGGCTGCCGTTACCCTTGACGCTGCATCACAGAGAGGAGCGCCTGCGATGGTGTACTCAACGACGAACCTGGGTGCACGAATGGCAAAACGTCATTTCTTTTTTCGGATGAATCCAGGTTGTGTTTACAGCATCATGATGGTCGCATCCGTGTTTGGCGACATCGCGGTGAACGCACATTGGAAGCGTGTATTCGTCATCGACATACTGGCGTATCACCCGGCGTGATGGTATGGGATGCCATTGGTTACACGTCTCGGTCACCTCTTGTTCGCACTGACGGCACTTTGAACAGTGGACGTTACCTTTCAGATCTGTTAGACCACTCTCAGGACGGAAGACAACAACAACAACAACAACAACAACAACCCGTGCCTCTACCCTTCATTCGATCCCTGCGAAACCCTACATTTCAGCAGGATAATGCACGACCGCATGTTCCAGGTCCTCTAGGGGCCTTTCCGGATACACAAAATGTTCGACTGCTGCCCTGGCCAGCACATTCTCCAGATCTCTCACCAATTGAAAACACCTGGTCAATGGTGGCCGAACAACTGGCTTGTCACAATACGCCAGTCACTACTCTTGATGAACTATGGTATCGTGCCGAAGCTGCATGGGCATCTGTACCTGTACACGCCATCCAAGCTCTGTTTGACTCAATGCCCAGGCGTATCAAGGCCGTTATTACGGCCAGAGGTGGTTGTTCTGGGTACTGCTTCGTCAGGATCTATGCACCCAAATCGCGTTTAAATGTAATTACATGTCAGTTCTAGTATAATATATTTGTCCAATGAATACCCGTTTATCATTTGCATTTCTTCTTGGTGTAGCAATTTTAATGGCCAGTAGTGTATATTCACACCCTCTGCCCCCCCCCCAAAAAAAAAAAAAAAAAAAAATTTCATTCCACGCGTATAGGCGACGTCAGCACAGTAAATATAGTGACAGCTTGATTTAAACACTGTAAATAACAGATCTACATCTACAGGGGGTCCGGAAATTCCCGTTACAAACCTTAGGGCTTGTAGAGGGGACTGAGTAGATAACATTCTGAATAGGAACCCATGTTCGGAAACGTATCGGTTTCGTGGTGCAGTCGTTTGAAAACATGTTTGTTAGGTGGGATTGCAATGGGGTAGTCATGGTGTGCGGTGCTTACGTCGGACCAGCTGATGTCATTTGACGTCTGGCCTACCTCTCTGACCTGGTTCGAGCCTCATTCATGTGTCTGTGAGTGTTAGAGCAACATGGCTGAGTACACGTTTGCGGAATACACAGACATGATCTCTCTGTATGGCGAAGCTCACGGTAATGGAAGAGCTGCTCGTCACCTTTATAAATATCGATATGCACAGTATTGGACTTTATCGCAGACCCTGTTCGCTACAATTGCGCAACGGCTTCGAGAAAGGGTACCTTCACCGTAGCCGCGCGGGATTAGCCGAGCAGTCTAGGGCGCTGCAGTCACGAACTGTGCGGCTGGCCCCGGCGGAGGTTCGAGTCCTCCCTCGGGCATGGGTGTGTGTGTTTGTCCTTAGGATCATTTAGGTTAAGTAGTGTGTAAGTTAGGGACTGATGAACTTAGCAGTTAAGTCCCATAAGATTTCACTCACACACCTTCACCATCAGCAGGCGCGACTGTGGTGCTGCGAGGACATGTCGCACGCCCGAATTGGGAGAGGCCGTAATGCGTCATGTTGAAGAGAACCCGTCAACGGGTAGACGAGCAATTGCGTGTGCAATGGATGTTGCTCTCAGCACAGTCTCGCATGTTGCGGATGACCAACAGCTCCATCCATACCACCTCCAACACTCCTTACTGCCTCTAACTCTCAAGGACTCGTAAATGAGGTTCGGAACAGGTGCGAGAGGTAGGACAGACGGCAAATGACATCAGCCACTCCGACGTAAGCAGCTCCATTATGATTACACTGTTGCAAACCTACCTAGCAAACGAGTTTTCCCGGACATGGTTTCCTATACGAAATATTAAGTAATCACTCCCCTCTCCAGTCCTAGAAGTTTGTAGCGTGAATAATCTGCGTATCACTGTGAAGACCGTGGCAGAGGGAACGTCCCACGGTACTGGCTATTACGGCTTTTTTCCATCCTTTTACGTGCGGAGAGAGAAGCAGAAAGCCGGTCCACGTCCAATAATTATAATTTTGAAGAAAGCTAGGAAATGTTTTCCTTTTTAATGTTAAACCACTTCAGTTATCTAGGATGCGATGTGACATATGGCTACAGTAACGACATAGAAATTAAGCTTAGTAAATTCAACCAGATATGTGGAACAATCAGTTGGAACCTTAAAAACAAACTAGGAAAGAGACTCAAATTAAATGCGACAGAACTGTTGCAGTCCTCACACTGGGGCGACTACCAAATTTCAAGAAAGCCGTATTCACACACAAGAAATGATATTCCTGACACGATTTGAGGGTTGTACAATAGACTAAGGAATCAAGATGTTAGAGAAGAATTAAAAAAAATTTACTCTAAATGATAAAATTGTAGATTACAGAATAAAATGGAAGGAACACTTAGGAACAACGGAGAGTAATAGGTCTCCCTTAAAGGGTAGAAATGAGTGCCAAGCGAGAAGAGATAGAGGAAGACCCCATGAAAGATGGGTACCGTAACAGGCATCTTCGCCTAGTACCTGCTGACCGGTCTGTTTATCTGATTTGATACACTTCGATTTTTTTCTTTGGGAAAGCTAGATGACACTGCTTACAAGGACAAGCCAGCTACATATGATGATATGAAACGGTGTTACTACTCCCTACACTGAAATTTTTGGTGATATGGGAAAACTGAAGCTGCTGGTCAGCATTCTCATCATCAGCTTTGAACGCTGATTATCTTTCTTTTCCAGAATCCGAAGCATTTATTCATCCCCCCCCCCTTAAATTACTCTGAGATGTGGAACAGGCAACTGCTGGTAACTACCATCATACCGTCATACACGAAGACTTGTATTCAGGAGAAGAGGGTTTCATACGCTTTTCTCGTCGTCCTTGTGAGCGTTATCAGAGGTTTTCCTGAGTCACTTCTCGGATGGTTTCTCTGATGGGTCCGTCTCCGATGGCCTTGTATTGTCGACTGTACGTTATGCCTGCCATCTCTAATGACTTCGTTGTTCACGGGACGTTAAACCCTAATCTTCCTTCCTTTTGGTGCTCTATGCCCTAAAATCTCCCTAGAGATACACGATGTTTAAAATATGTGTCTGCTATTGTTACAGGAGATAGTACTAGTCGAAAACGGAAAAAGGTCCTACAAACATATCTCCAGAAACTAATACTTGTTGATATGTATCATTCTGTGATAGCCACTAGTCTGCTGATACTACCGGAGATGCTGAATGTGGTTATCACTTATTCTTACACATTACTCAAACGTCGTTATCAAAGAATCACAAACTCGTGTGAACAACCCTGCCTGCCCTCGGATTTGGTCACACCCAGAGGAGATATGATCGTCTAAAGTGTATGTGCATCTTGACAGACTGTGTGAAATACACCTAAGCTTCAAATGTTCCCGTGGCCAGAAATCTAAAAGGGATTCAGGCTAGGCAAAGTAGCGTGGACGTCTTCGAACAAAATATCACTCGTCAGACGTTTCTGTTACGTAGTGTCGTATGAGGCGTAGAAATTGGAATGGTACCCCCTCGTTCATCCGCTGTATTTCTGTAAGCGTAACTTACTCCAATAGTGAGGGTAATTTACCGCGCAGAAATCCATAAAATTACAGTTTGTCTATTTAACACGTTGCAACACGGAAACTAATTACTATAAAAGTACCAAACTTGTTAGCATTAATGTCCAAAGTATGGGTTGCATGATTTCCATGCGTCACAGGGCCACCACCATCTCCAACTATGGCCACCAGGTGCCGTGATCAGTCATCGTGATTCACAGTCTTATATACCTGACCAGTCGCAGTGCACTTGTTGACGTGTCAGCACGAGCTTGGACATAAGGAGCACGGCATTATTGGTGAGGCTCTATCATCAAAACAACAGTAATGCTGCAGCTGTACATCGAGAACATCGCCGGGTGAAAGGATTACGGAAGTGCCGTCTTTCTCCACTTGCTGTGTGATGAAGAAGTTCGAATCAACTGGAGAACTGGGCGTCGCTCCGGGAAGAGGCCGACGACTGGTTGCGCCACAGGTGGTTGATGAGGTCGCTGTTGCTATGGCAGACAACGCCGCGCGCAGTTCCCGATCGTCAGGCAGTGCGCCTGCTGTGTCTTGACAGTTGAACATCCCGTGGTCCACTGTACGGAAGGTGCTTCGAACCATTCTCAAATAGTATCCGTATAAGATCCATGTGGTATAGCAGCTTGCACCACAGGACGCACAACGACGAGTTGACTTCGCTCTCCACTTTATCGCAAGGATTTAAGTTGAGAGGGCTGGCCCTGGACCGTCCTAAGGGCAGACGAAGCACATTTTTCTCTGACGGCTGAGGTGAACACACAAAATTGCTGAGTATGGGATCTTCACCTCCAGTCACTGTGCATGAAGTTCCTCTGTATGGTGAACGTGTCACCGTACGGCGTGGCTTCACGGCTACGTTCATCATTGGCCCATTCTCTTTTGAACAGGCTGGCACTCAAGGACCAGAGACATTGGTCAGCGTTACTGCGATATGCTTCGTCAGCATGTCATACCCGCCTTACAGGAGAGAGACGCATTGGACTCAACAGCTTTCATGCAACATGGGGCCGTACCGAACATCGCTCGTGAAGTTCACTTGCTTCTCCGAAACACATTTGGAAACGATCGAATTATCAGCCGATCGTTTCCAAATGCTTGGCCGGCACGATAACCTAATCTCGCTAGCTCTGATTTCTGGTGGGGCTACCTGAAGGACAGGGTTTACCAGGGAAACTTTCACATATGTGCTGATTTGAAACGCTGCATATCACAAGAGGTAGCCAGCATACCTACGGTTATGCTTCGTTCTGCTGTGCAGAATGCAATTCTACGCTTTCAGACTCTTCTGGGCACTGTTGGGCACCGTACTGAGCCCGTTTTCTAGGAATAATGGTACCGGTAAATGATGGTATGATGTACTGTAGCAGCACATTAAAAGTGTTTCAATTGAACTGACTTTGCATTATTTCTCATCCTCACGTCTTTGACATTAATGCTACCAAGTTTGGTACTAGTATGGTAATTAGTTTCCGTGTTGCAAAATGTTAAATAGGGAAAGTTTAATTATAACCACTCGGTATGTGTTTATCTATGTGCTTATGTATGTTGCACGCCTTCTCCTAAACCACTGGTCCTGTTTTAGTGATGTTTGCTACATAACACTTATTGTCCGGAAATCGGCTGGGGATAAGAACTACTTACCTATCATAGCGGTGGGGTTGGAGGTGAAAAAGCGGTGTATGTCACGACTCGTGAATACCCCTGTTTGAGTCATCCTCGTCACACGACATTTCATTTTTCATTCAGTATTTGAGAATGAAAGCACTACGAGTCTAGCAACAAACTTCACGCACAATTTCAAACCTTTACGAAAGTTTTTCTCGCTGACGACCCCTCCCTAAATGACGAAAGGAAAAAAAAAGTCTACGGCTTACTACATTTTCGCTGTTCATGCAGAAAAACTGCGGCATGAAGCATGACGTTTTACTTTATTACTTCTCTACTATTAACTGTATTTGTAACACATTTTGCTGATAGTTCTCAATTATACCACTGAATGTACCAGTAAAATTATGTCATTGTACGACACATAGTTGAGGAGATATGACGTCATAAGCAATGAGATACGTGAAAAGGTGCCGCCGAATGCATAACGTTTAAATTTAGTATTGTGTTCCTAGTAACTTTGTACCATACACTTATCGCAGACAGTGTTCATCTGCCGCTGAATCTACCTAAAAAAATATGTCATTGTACGACACATAGTTCATGAGATATGATGTCAAATACTATGATATGTGAAGAACTGGTGCACCGTGTATGACATTTTAATTTATTTCTTATTTACTAGTTACTCTATTCGCAACACAATTCGCAGAGAGTAGCCACATATACCACTGGATACACCTGTACGACTATATCATTGTACAGCACATAATTCAGGAGATGCGACGTTATAAACAGGGAAACTGCGTGAAACTGAAACAGCAAGGCGAAATTCAATAGAGCTGCAGGTAAAATATGTATATAAATACGTGTGAAAAATGTTAAATACATGTCATGTATGTTTTATATGCGCATATGGGGGCAAATCCACAGGTAAAAAGCTAATTGTAAATAATACCTGGAAGGATTTCAACCAATTTTGGTGAACAGAGAGAGTGGAGGAGGAGACGGACAGGAGGGAAGAAGGAGATAGGAGATGGACAGAGAGCGGGGGGTGGGGGTGGGGGGTGGAGAGTGGCGGTTACAGGAGATGGACAGACAGAGAGGGGGTGAGGGTGAAAATGGACAGAGAGAGGGGGAATAGGAGATGGAATAATAGAAAACTGAAATAAATACATACGCGGACAACGCCGGATACTCAGGTAGTTAGTGATAAAACAACATCTGTTACTTTGACCGAATAATTACACGTCCCCTTGAGTATTTCACCCACCAATTTCTGCCCTCAGATAGATAGTTAAAGGAATCTGATGCGTTGTTTCCATGACAGCTCGACGACTGGCATCTGCTGACACGTGATTACTGTGATAATCTGCGTATCTTCAGCGCCCCGTCTGAGAATCCATTGACAGAACTGCCTGCCTTGGCAGTCTTGTGGCCTGACACCGTGTATCGTCAGTAAGTAATATGAATAAAGTGACTGTTCTTGCAGAACTGACCATGTGACGGCGTGTTTATATCTTCAGCAGCTCCAGCTACTCCACGGAATCGTCTTCAGCTGCGTGCGAACTCTGCGAAGTCTACAGCGCGCCTGAAGCCCCTGAAATGAGATGGACATCCATAAAATGTGTGTTTGATTGACACATTGCGCTACACATGCACGACCGATCTGTGGTTAATTCTGTTTGGAGAATAGTCTCGCACAAACACTGCGGCCTGTTCCTGTCCTACGGTAATCTTGCATAACTTAGGTAATAATACTAATGACTTAAGCGTAAAAAAGCTTCATAATTTTAAGATACCGCGTTTTAGTCAGCACATCCTCTAAGAAAACTGATTCTTTTCATTAGAAGAAACTATAAATCGGCAAGGAACGTGCTAACTTTACCTCCCGCCTGAAGCTCTTGCGTTCGTTCTCTACATTTTATAAACGTTCAGTAACGAAAAATGAGGCTCAGCACTGCATTTAAATGCTTGCTACACGAGTACCTGAGCTGTGTGGGAGGGATGAGGGCGTTCCTGTGCTGGAGCTGGAACCCCTGACCTTCGGACGGAGCGCTTCCGCGCGCCGCCACTTTCTCCAGCGGGCAATAGCCTCCTGGCACACAAACCGAGCTCCGCAGCGCGCAGCCCAGCTGTGGCCAGCCAGCAGCCGCTCAGAAGCCACAGCTCTGCGCGGCAGCAGGCACAAGTAGCAGCAAGAGGCGCCAACTTTCACTCGGCTCATACCTCTCCCTAAAAAATTACGTTTGGCACTTAACTCCAGAAACCTTCTATCAGTATTACAGGTATAAAGAAAATGAAGGTTCTACGAGGACAAAGGGAAAGTTTCCACAGCGATGGGACTCATTGCAATGCTATTTTGATTTTGTCATGTTGCCACATGTTGTGCAATTGCGCAATTCACTTGTCATCTTGGTCTCCGAAAATTACTTTAAATTGCTTCTTGTTGTGTATATTTCTTGTACGTGGATAAACCGGGATAGTGTGCCGTCATAAAACTCTTTGTTGTTGATGATTATCGTCAACGGAAGTGCAATCGAAGTATTGAAGGTTTATAAAGAATCGGTTCCTTCATGTTTATTTGTGAAGAAGGTAGAGTGTGAATCATGGCGGCCATATTTTTCTTGTAGTCTATCCGCTTCCTGAAAACTCTAACATGGGCGAAAGCATCGCAAACGAACACAGTTTGATACTGGAAGGTCGGCAGTTAAGGACGTATGAAACATCTGTCACATAAGTACATCAAAAGCAAGAATTCATTTTACACGAACAATTAACTGTGACAAAACACTATGCTAGATGTGTGGCGCGCTTCTTGAATGCTGACCAAAACAAGCGAAAAACCGTTTTCTCAGTAATAATTTAGGGACTTTTCAAAAGAACCTGTTTAATAGTATGTAAAGATTTATCAGTATGTATGAGTTATTGTTTCACAACTTCACACCGGAGACGAAACTTCAACCACAAGAGTGAGTCGAAGCCTGTGGTCCCGTTCTTCCGGAAGGTTATGGTCATTATTTCCTGAAGCGGAAAACAGAGTGTTCTTATTCATTCATTATGGATGGGAATTCAATAACTGGAGAACTCTATGCAATCATTCTTGCTAAAATATGCTAGAAAAAGAGTACACGGCAGAGGAAAAAACTTCATCATTCGTTAGTATACCGAAAAGTGCTTTGTAAACCCGAAAACTGAAGGATTTGAAGTACGAATTTGTGAATCGTCATCAGGTTTGGCAAAATTAGGCATCTAGCGGAAAAGTTTTAATTGAAATGAGGAGCTGACAATTGTCGTCGTATGTTTTTCACATCTTCCAGCATCGGATGTGAGGAATAGAAATTGTTAGTTCTGAAAACGTGCAAAGTGCGTTGACCTGAGTGGGGAGCTCGGCGATTAATTTTTGAAGTAAAGAAAAATAATCGTTCTCTAGCAGTCTAATAACGTTTCAGCTTGCTCACGTATACCTGACATATCATTTAGACAGGTCGATAATGATTCTCAAATGATATTTAGTGTTTCTCGGAATGACATCTAAAGGCCACGACAAGAAAGGCGAAAAAAGTAAAAAGTTACACTGCAGCAACAGTGGTCACTTAATATTAATAACTGATGACATAAATTTTAAATTGAAAGAAGAAAAGATGTGGTATAAGAGAGAGAGAGAGAGAAAGAGATACATACCGGATGGAAATTACTGAAGCTCGAGAATATGTAACAGATATGGAAAAGATAATGATACAAAAATTGTCTCAAGAAGATAAGGCACGCAGACGAGCTTTAAGAGCTTTATATCAATAGCTCTTAAATATAACAATAACAGTAAGTGGTACGTTATGTATGAAAAGTAGCAAGACATGTTTTTATCGGAACGAAGTTTGGTTTGGAGACACGATATTTTTGTTAGCGCTATTTACTTTATATTCCTGCCTGAGAAGTTGGTTGTATGTGTATCTACAGTCTAGCTCAGAAACTATATTATCGTACCCCATTACATTTTTTCACATTAAAAATCTTTGGCGGATATCAAAGATGTGTTACCTTCATGAAAATATAATGGTTTCGTGTTGCTGTGGATCGTATGTGGTACTCACATGGTTCATAGCATCACTAATCTTGCTACTGATGTCCTCTGGCAGTAGTGATGCTTGTCAAACAGTAGAACGATTCATAGACTTTTTAGCTGTTGCACCGCATCCCACAAACAATTTAATTAACAGACTTCCATAACTTATTCTGCTCTTATTTTCCTCCATAAATGCTAACAAATCGTTCCCCCGGCTGGATTGAAAATTGAGTAACGCCTTTATTTTTTACATTTTCACTGTTGCACTCCTATTATTTCTTGTTTCGCAAGGTCTGGTTTTTATCTAATGCACAACGCGTGAGGCGGGAAGTAGTTTATCATCCCAAAATATCGCAGGTAGTGCGTTGCCTGTAAAAGTATTCTCGCTGCGTGACTTATTATGTGTTAATGCACCGCTGATACACGCAGGATAATAGTGACCTTCGTTTATTAACAACCTTTCCACAAACCTGCTAGGCAGAAAATTTTGTGCAGGAAGCTCTAGGACCCATTTGTAGTTAACGTGCATGTATAATTGGTATATTCATATAAAATATGGCACTTTGAATGCTACCGATAAACAACATCAACAATCGAGTTCTCCGAACGAACCGTTCCTTGTCACTCGTGAATCAAGTTGGACAAAACCTGTGTCCGACGGCCGACGTGTTTACATGTGAGTAGCGTTTAGTCTTGTAACTGGCGTACGTAGTCTAAGAGTGAAAAATAGTTACTCTCCGTATCGACAATGTTACCCAACAGTTTTAATTTATATTTACGTATTTATTTCCGAATAAAGAATATATCGCATCAGATCGCTGTATGCCTAATAATTTTAACACTAGCTACACCACAATCACGTATTACAAAGTGTCCACGGCAATAATTTCGGGACCAGATGCAGTGAGCGGTACTCCTTTGCAAGAGACATCGCCGACATGAAAAACCAGGTAAGTATCTGCTATCAGAATCAGACTGGGCGGTTGTACATCGAAATTCTTCAACCCAATGGAACAGCTCCCATGAACAACAACGAAGTTTGCCTCTTCGTGTGTTATTATGGACACAGTTGTAAAACGGTCTGTGTCATAAAATTATTCTTTCCCTAGAGAGGGATTTATTTTATCGTAATCTGGAAGACGTGCATCCCCAGTGACGAAGAGCGCTGATTTCTGTGTTTAATGCTTATATGTGAATTATTTTGTAAATTAGTATAGCGTTGCAATTAAGGGTCATTGCTAATTGTGATTTGCATCTCTGATACTCTTCGACTAATACAATAATAATTGTTACAATGCGACAATAATACACACTACACGTGGATGTAAAACTCTTGCACTCACGGAATATTTGAAACGAATGATGAGGTCGTCAAAATAATCCAACAAAAATGGTTCAAATGGCTCTGAGCACTATGGGACTTAACTGCTGAGGCCATCAGTCCCCTGGAACTTAGAACTACTTAAACCTAACTAACCTAAGGACATCACACACATCCATGCCCGAGGCAGGATTCGAACCTGCGACCGTAGAATAATACAACAGATATTTGCGCAGCAGTATCGATTAATGAAAGACTTTCCTCCATACTGCAATTACGCTTCTCAGAAAAAGAAAAATTAAAATTTGCTTTAACCACAGCATAATAAGCGATAGAAACAGTCCGTTGTAATCGAAGTGACATAAAAGTGATCAAGAGGCCTGAGCAAGTTATCTTCCTCATAGACATCGCTGTACCCAACACACACAAATTTCAAACTGCCTGCAATGAGAAGGTGACCAAATTCAGGAATTTGAAAAATGAAATAAAAACTATGTGGGAAAAAAAGTCTGTTCGCGTCGTCCTTGCTGGTAACATCAGAGACTGGCGTTGTCCCAAACTTAACTGTGGAGAGCCTATGGGACCTAAAACTGCATCCTTCGCTCTGTTGGCAACTGCAGAGGGCAACTGTTCTGAGCACGTGCGTAACAGATGATCCGGTTGTTGGAGTACATAGTTAACTGAGTGGTAACTTGCTACTGAAGTAGTTGTCTTTACATCAATACCATATGTGTGGGTCGAATATTAATATTAACAACAATAACATGTAGAAAACTTACATCAAAATGTCAGAAGATCCCTACTAGAAACGAAATATGGGACAGTTTCATATGTGTTTTATATTAAATATGTCGGAGAAATCATAGTATCGTCTGCGAATTTAGAAAGTCCCACCAAACTCAGGAAAGCATAAAGAATAACATGAAATCATTACAATTAAAGAATGATAACCTGTAATGCGAAACTTTGTCATTAAAAGACAATGGTTTTTCCTGAAGAAACGTACGCCTCAGAAAATATCAAAAACTGATCAAACTGGAAAGGAAGAGTAAAAAATCCCCAGAAAAACTATGGCCCCATGAATGACATACGAATTAGGAGAAAAAATGCAGTCCAATACACAGCAATGGACAAGTTCACTGAAGCAATACGTAGAAGACGCTTGGAAGTTCTATGGTCACATCTGTAGTATGGAAAATACTAGATTAGATAAAAGAACTACTGTATACAATAAATTAAAAAAAGTAAAAAACACGTGCTTAGAAGAAATGAAGCAGAAATGGACATCACGATAAATACCATCAAAGAACGTAAAGCCTTTGGAGTCGTAGATGCAAAACACATGTTCACGCAGAAAGCTAAAAAGACCACTGGAAAACAGTGGGCAGAAGGACGCAAGAAATAGGACAGCGAATTCATGGAGAGATTTATGGAAGAGAGGAAGAGAAGGAAATTGTTAGGGCAAGCTAACAACTTCACACTCAGATGACTGGCTGTTATGTGACGTCCTTAGGTTAGTTAGATTTAAGTAGTTCTAAGTTCTACGTGACTGATGACCATAGATGTTAAGTCTCTTAGTGCTCAGAGCCATTTGAACCATTTGAACTTCAGACTCACTCTTTAACTGGGTGTCACAAACAAAGAAGAAAGAAGGGTAACAAAAACAGGAATAAGAATGAGTGTTGTAGGACTTCAGATACTAGATTCATTCTCTGAAGGGAAAGGACGTCGTTCGGATCAATGTCTGGACGTCCTTGGTTGGGTCTGACATGATTTCCTTGACTGCAGCTGAATGCTGTCTTGCTTCGTTCAGGTGGTTGTGGCAGATAAAATATCCTATTTTTATTGAACCAGAACTTGTCGTATCCTCATGATATCAATGTCGGCGAAACGCTAAATGTATCTTTCCTACTTCTTGCATGAGTGTAGCAATTGTTACCTAGAACGCAATCGACACGTTATCAATTGTTAACCTCTTACACTATGTGATCAAAAGTATACGGAAACCTGGCTGAAAATGACTTACAAGTTCATGGGGCCCTCCAAATGCTGGAATTCAATATGGTGTTGCCCCCCCCTCCCCCCCCCCCCCCCCCCATTATCCTTGATGACAGCATCCACTCTCGCAGACATACGTTCAGTCAGGTGCTCGAAGGTTTCTTGGGGAATAGCAGTCCATTCTTCACGGAGTACTGCACTGAGGAGACGTATCGGTGTCGGTCGGTGAGGCCTGACACGAAGTCAGCGTTCCAAAGCATCCCGAAGGTGTTCTATAGGATTTAGGTCAGGACTCTGTGCAGGCCAGTCCACTACAGGGATGTTATTGTCGTGTAACCACTCCGTCACAGGCTGTGCATTATGAACACGTGCTCGATAGTGTTCGAAGATGGAATCGCAATCCCCGAATTGCTCCTGAAAAGTGGGAAGCAAGAACGTGCATAAAACTTCAATGTAGGCCCGTGCTGTGGTAGTGCCACGCAAAACAACAAGGGGTGCAAGCCCCGTCCATGAAACACACGACCACACCATAACACCACCGCCTCCGAATTTTACTGTTGACAGTGCACGCACTGGCAGATCACGTTCACCGGTCATTCGCCATAGCCACACCCTGCCATCGGATCGCCACATTGTGTACCGTCATTCGTCACTCCATACGTTTTTGCACTGTTCAATTGTCTAGTGTTTACGCTCCTTACACCAAGCGAAGCGGCGTTTGGCATTTACCGGCTTGATGTGTGGCTTATGAGCAGTCGCTCCTTTGTGAAATCCAAGTTTTCTCACCTCCCGCTTAACTGTCATAGTACTTGCCGTGGATCCTGATGCAGTGTAGAATTCCTGTGTGATGGTCTAGATAGATGTCTGCCTATTACACATACGACCCTTTTCAACTGTCGACGGTCTCTGTCAGTCAACATAAGAGGGCGGCCTGTACGCTTTTGTGCTGTACGGCCGGCCTATGTGGCCGAGCGGTTCTAGGCCCTTCAGTCCAGAACCGCGCTGCTGCTACGGTCGCAGGTTTGAATCCTGCCTCTGGCATGGATGTGTGAGATGTTCTTAGGTTAGTTAGGTTTAAGTAGTTCTAAGTCTGATGACCTCAGATGTTAAGTCCCATAGTGCTTAGAGCCATTTGAACAATTTTTTGTGCTGTACGTGTCCCTTTACGTTTCCACTTCACTATCACATCGGAAACAGTGGACCTAGTGATGTTTAGGAATGTGGAAACCTTGCGTACAGACGTATGACACACTTGACACCCAATCACTTGACCACTCTCGAAGTCCGTGAGTTCCGCAGAGCGCCCCATCCTGCTCTCTGACGATGTCTAATGACTGCTGAGGTGATATGGAGTACCTGGCCGTAGGTGGCATCACAATGCACCTAATATGAAAAACGTTTGGTTTTTGGGGTGTCCGGATACTTTCGATCACATTGACTGAAGTCTTCGGGGGTATTCAGGCGGGTGTTGGTGTATGTATCCGGTTGAACGTTTGCGAAGACTAGTCATATGATGAATTGGCTAAAGCTGTCCATCACTTTACGTGAAACATGGCAAGGGCGTATATTTCTGCGAAGTCTCTTGTCAACGTCCGTCAATAGTTACGGCTGCATAATGACCACGACGCACAATGGGTGCATCCGAAAGGAGAAGGCAATAACATAGCAATGTGCTTGCAACACGCGTCACGGCGGACGTGTGTATTTGTGAGGGCGCATGTGTGTGGCACCGCGGAGAAAGCGGCGCCTGCTGGCGCGCAGAATGTCAATGTCGCGCCGCTGCTGCGGCCACGGGCGCAGCCGCCAGCCGGCGTGCGCAGAATGGAATGTGATGCGGGGCACCGCTGCTGCGTGCGGCTATTGAACTGCCCGTCCTCCGTGTCAAGTGCCCTCGCTTCACACAGATCTCAGTCGCACTTGCCGCTGGCGGCTTTTCGTTTGCCTCTCCAATGCAATCCGGCGGCCAACTGGTATCTCCAGGTCGCCGCCCATTCGAAGTACCGGGTGATCAAGAAGTCAGTATTTGAATAAATAAACCATGGAATAATGTAGATAGAGAGGTAAAAATTGACACACATTCTTGGAATGACATGGGGTTTTATTAGAACAAAAAAAAAAAACAAAGTTTACAAAATGTCCGACAGATGGCGCTGGACAGCAAAACGTCAGTGACTGCGCATGACAATTGTGTATAAAAGGAGCTCTAATGAGAGAGAGAATCAGATGCGCCAGCAGTCGCAGCCTGTTGACGTTACCTGAAAAGGCGCTTTTAGCGAAGCTGTATTATCAGACGCGTGAAAGACGTCTTGCGAGCGTCGTTTGGTGATGATCGTGTGCTCAACCGCCACTTTCGTCATGCTTGGCCTCCCAGGTCCTCAGACCTCAGTCCGTGCGATTAGGGATGCTGAAAGACAACATCCGACGCCAATGCCTCACCATGACTCCGGACATGTTTTACAGTGCTGTTCACAACATTACTCCTCGACTACAGCTGTTGTTGAGGAATGATGGTGGACATATTGAGCATCATCTTTGCTTTGTCTTACTTTGTTATGCCAATTATTGCTATTCTGATCAGATGAAGCGCCATCTGTCGGAAATTTTTTGAACTTTCGTATTTTTTTAGTTCTAATAAAACCCCATGTCATTCCAAGCATGTGTGTCAATTTGTACCTCTCTATCTACATTATTCCGTGATTTATTCAGTTTTCAAATTTATACTGTGTTTTTGATCATCCGGTACTTTCACATCACAAGGGTGCTACGCCAACCGTGAATATCATAACAACATACTAATGAGTTGCTGATACATTCGGGTAAAAAAGTCGCAACACCAAGGAGGAGCTGTGCGACATAAACGTAAGTTAGTAGGCGTCGTTCTACATCTGAAAGACGGCGTCAGCATCTGCTAGCCCGATACGCCTCTATGGCGTCGGAGCATAGCTATGGTGGGTCGATATGATTTTTGAGGGAAGCAAAATAATGATCCCTGGGCTAGGTGCGCCTTTTGTGGCAACTGACCGTACCTTGTGTCATTACGCTGGAAACTGGCCTTGCTATGTGGTGGCCTCTGTGTATATAGCTGTGTACCTTTATGACGGTGGACACAACAAAATGGATAACATCAAATTAACCCAAAAACTTCGCAAATATCTTTTAGAAGAGAAATAAAAAACTAGATTTGTTGAAGAGGCCAAGAAAGATACAGAGACAACAGCACATAAGAAGAAACAACACGTAGAGACAACTCAAGTACGGAGATTCATATATACGATTCCAAGTGGGAGGAGAGTTGCGGGGAGGAGGTGGAGGAGCAAGGAAACGCCTTAGATGTGAACAGAAGAGAAGAAAGAGAAATACATTGAAATAATTCTGAGGGAAAAGGCAAGAAAGGACATAATATGATCTGAAATGCCGCGTACTTCTCAGAACGCCGCAGTGAGAGAGTAATAATAAGTAAAAAAAAATGGCTCTGAGCACTATGGGACTTAACATCTGTGGTCATCAGTCCCCTAGAACTTAGAACTACTTAAACCTAACTAACCTAAGGACAGCACATAACACCCAGCCATCACGAGGCAGAGAAAATCCCTGACCCCGCCCGGAATCGAACCCGGGAACCCGGGCGTGGGAAGCGAGAACGCTACCGCACGACTACGAGATGCGGGCAATAATAAGTAAAATAAAGAAATTAGTTGCAGCAATAAACATATATATTACAGTAATATCGGTTCAATTTAAACTGTGATAAGTATATGCCTAATTATATAATGTTTTCGAGTTATGATATATTTACAGAAATCCTTAGAAAAACACTTTTATTCAATCGTATGGCTAGGGTCCCCCGCAGGGCAGGCCGTTCGCCGGGTGCCGTTCTTTCAATTTGACGCCACTTCGGCGACCTGCAGTCGATGAGGATGATAGGATGATGATGATGATGATGACAGCACAACGCCTAGTCCCCAGTGGAGAATATTCCCCGACCCAGCCGGGAATCGCGCCCGGGCCCAGAGGATTCACAATCCGTGACGCTGACCATTCAGCTACCAGGGGCGGATTGCAAAACACTGAAAGAATCAAACTTAGCAATTAGGTAAACGGTCCGAGAAAGAGTGCGATATAAGAGGGAAAGCTTAACGAAATAGGTAATGAAAGAAAGTCTTACAGACGGAGGACAAAAGGAAGACACAAACTTCTACAAAAAATTATGGTTGGAATGCATCATAAAGGAAACTATACCATTGGTGAAATGAAAAGCTTTGCTCACACCTTGAATGCACTGTTTTTCCGTTGCTGTCCCTATCGACTGGGGTTTCAGACTAGGAGATACTTTTCCAGTGACATGGTCCTATCTCTTTCTTATGTGCAAGTTTCTAAAACAGCATCTGCTAGCCCGATATGCCTCTTTGATATTGTATGCTACTTAACGTAATTGTATTAACACGAGAATTTCCCGAGATACCTTGTAGGCTATACGACTACTACCACCTTATTTTATTTTTGTACATCTCTGTTACCGTATTTTTATTCATGATGCAGACAGGGGCGACATAGTTTTGACATTATCTGAGCTTTTAACGTACAGGCAGCCATTGTTCACCAGACTGAGCTATGTTAACGTCAGTGTGCTGTATCCGGAGACCTATTGCTAGGCATTAATACGGTGCGTGTTCACTCTTGCCGATTTGACGCCTTGAACTCTGCTGCGGACACTGAATGTTTGTGGAGGAATGGCAGCCCATTCTTGCCCAAGAGCCGAAACCAGAGAAGATAGTCATGTGGATGCCGAGATCTGAATCGAATTCAACGTTCTAAGTCATCCCAGAGGTCTTCCACTGGGTTCAGTTTGCGATTGTGGGCAGGCCAGTCCATGCCAGGATAGTTATTGACCAAAAAACTGCCTCACAGATGCTGCTGTATGACAAGGCGCATTGTCACGCTGAAACAAACAACCGTCGTCTACGAACTGTTCCTCTGCAGTATGCAGTTGGGAATGCTCTGTAGAACATGCTGGGCTACAACAACGGTGCGTGGGCGATCGTTGTCCTGTTGGAAAACACCACGTGGAGTGCTTTTGAATGGTAGCACAACAGGTCGAATCATTAGATTTACGTACAGATTTGCAATCAGGGTGCGTGGGATACTCACGAGATTGCTCCTGCTGTCATACAAAGTCGCACCCCAGACCACAACTCCAGGTGTTGGCCCTGTGTGTCTAGCACGCAGACAAATTTGTTGAAGGTCCTCAACTGGCCTCCTTCTAACCAACACACAGCCATCACTGGCACCGATGCAGAAACAGCTTTCATCAGAAAACACTAGTCCGTCCTGCCCTCCAATGAGCTCTGGCTTGACGCTACTGAAGTCCGAAATGCCGGTGGTTTAGAGTCAGTAGAATGCACGCTACAAGACGTCTGGCCCGGATCTGTTCTTGAAGTAACCTTCACTATGTTACTATGGTGTCAACTTCTGATCAAACTGCTGCTGCAGATGCAGTACAATGCGCCAGAGCTACACGCCGAAAACAATGGATTGCCCTCTCTATAGTGTCACTTGTACGTCCAGATCCCGGCCTTCTTGCGACCATCCATTCTCATGACTATCGCTGTCAGCAATCATGTACAATGGCTAAATTCCTGCTAAGCCTTTCTGCAGTATCACAGGAGGAACGATCAGATTCTCGCAGCTCCATTACGCGACCTCGTTCAGACTCAGTGAGGTGTTGACAATAGCGTCCTTGTCGCCTTAAAGGTATTCTTGACTGACAGCAACTCACCGCGTCCAGTCTCAAAGATAACTAACGCTCACGACCGTTACAGCCACGTACTTGAAGCAAACCTGATTTGCACCCTCACAGTGACGCTTCTAGCGCTATTCTTATGCGACTGGTGGTAGGGGGTTCGCTCCCTTCTTGCTACCATTATCGATTTCTACATCTACATCTGTACTTTGAAAAAAAAAATGGTTCAATTGGCTCTGAGCACTATGAGACTTAACATCTGAGGTCATCAGTGCCCTAGAACTTAGAACTACTTAAACATAACTAACCTATTGACATCACACACATCCATGCGCGAGGCAGGATTCGAACCTGCATCCGTAGCGGTCGCGCGGTTCCAGACTGAAGCGCCTAGAACCACTTCGCCACATCGGCCGACCCTTTGCAAACAACCATGAGGTGCATTGCAAAGGGTACGTCCCATTGTATCAGTTAGTAGGGTTTCTTCCCGTTGCATACACATATGGAGCGCTAGAAGAATGATTGCTTGAATTCCTCTGAGCTTGCAGTAATTATTCTAATCTTATCCTCACCATCCCTGTGTGAGCGGTACGTAGGGTTTGTAATATATACCTACAGGAATCATTTAGAGCCGGTTCTTGAAACTTGGTGAATAGACTCTCTTGGAATAGTTTACGTCTGTTTTAAAGAGTCTGTCAAATCAATTCCTTCAGGATATTTGTGACACTCTCCCACGGATCAGACAAATCTGTGACCATTCGTGCGGCCCTTCTCTGTATACGTTCAATATCCCCCGTTAGTCCTATCTGGTATGGGTTCCACAGACTATAGCAGTGTTCTGGAACCGGTCACAAATGTGATTTATAAGCAATGTCCTTTGTAGATTGACTGCAATTCCCCCGTATTTTACCAATAACCCGAGGTCTACCGCTCGCTTTACCCACAACTGTGCCTATCTGATCATTCCATTTCATATTCCTACGAAATGCTACACCCAGGTATTTTTATGAGTTGGCCATTTCCATCTGTGACTCATTGATATTATAGCCACAGGATAAAACGTATTTTTCGTTTTCTGAAGTGTAAAATTTTATATTTCTGAACATTTGAAGAAAGTTGCCAATCTTTGCAGCATTTTTAAATCTTACCAAGATCTACCTGAATATTTATGCAGCTTCTTTCAGACAGTACTTCATAACAGATAAAAGCATCACCTGCAAAAAGTCGAGATTGGTGTTAATATTGTCTGTGTTTCATTAATATACAGCATGAACAGCAAGGGTCCCAACACATTTCCCTGAGGCATACCTGAAGTTAATTCTACATCTGACGATAACCCTCCATCCATGATAACATGCTGCATCCTCGCTACCAAAAAGTCCTCAATCCAGTCACAAATTTCACTTGATACCCCATATGATTTTACTTTTGACAGTAAGTGTAGATGTAGTACTGAGTCAAATGGCTTTCGTAAATCAATAAATACTGCATCTGCCTGACTCCATTGATCCAAAACTTTCAGTGTCAATTGAGAAAAGATCGAGCTGCGTATCACATGATAGATGTTTTTCGAAATCCATGGCGACTGACATTGAGGTCATTCTGTTCAAGATACCTCGTTATGTTTGAGCTCAGAATATGTTCTAAGAGTCTACAAAAAATCCAAGTCAAGGATATTGGACGGTAGTTTTGTGGACCACTTCTACTACCCTTCTTGTAGACGGGTGTGACCTGTGCTTTATTCCAAGAACTGAGCTTGGTTTTTTGTTACAGGGATATACGACAGATAATAATTAGAAGAGGGGCTAACACAGCCGCAAATCCAGTATAGAATCTGACAAGGATTCCATCGATCCCTGGAGCTTTGTTCAGTTTTAATGATTTCAGCTGTTTCTCAACAGCACTGACACCAGTACTTATTTCATTCAGCTTTTCAGTGCTACGAGGATTAAATTGGGTCAATTCTCCTGAATTTTCCTTTGTAAAGCAGCATTTGAAAACGGAATTAAGTATTTCAGCTTTTACTTTGTTATCCTTAATTTCAGCTAATGCACACTAACTTTGGTGCCACTAACAGCCTTTACATACGACCGGGATTTCTTTGGATGTTGTGAAACGTCATTTCACAACATTCTGCTGCGATAGTCACTGAAGGCATCACGCATTGCTCTCTTGACAGCGAAACGCGTTTCATTCAGTATATCCCTTTCCATAGCCCTACGCTTTTTCTTACACCTCTTATCTGTAATCTCTGTTCCTTTAGATGTTTCTTTACGGTGTCTATACCATGAAAGGGCCTTCCCACTATGAACTGTTCTACTGGGTACGCATCTGTCCAGCGCATGGTCAACTATTCTTTTAAACTTGAGCTCTAATTCCTCTATATGCTCCTCCCCTGTGCTGAAAGTTTCAAGTTCCTCATTGAGATATTACACTACCGACTTTTTATCCAGTTTACTGAACATATATTCCTACTGCTTGTTTTAGTTGTCCTTTGTACTTTGGTAATCATTATTGTTACAAACGCGTTATGCTCGCTGATACCTGTTTCTACGTGACATCCTCAAAGAGGTCAGGTCTATTTTTTTCCATTAGACCCAATACATTCTCATCATGATTGGGGTTCGTACCTAGATGTTCTAGGTAATTTTCAAAGAAGTGCGATAGGGGAACTTATGTACAAATGAACTGAAGTTTTCTCTAAAGTTTTCACTTGCATTTGGAGGTGAGTTTGTTAGGCGATAGAAGAATTCAATTATTTTATTCTCGTCCCTGATACATACTCTTGCCCAAAAATCTCACAAGCAACTTCAATTTCTGTATCGGTGGGTATGAGTTTCTTGTCTATTGCAACAAATACACAACTTCCATTTCCATTTGCCTTTCCTTTCGATATGCACTCAAATTTTCCCCAAAAAACGTCTCTGCTATCAGTATCAGGTTTCAACCAGGTTTCTCCAGCTAGTATTATGTGAGCTTCACTGCTTTTCTGGAGCGCTTCAAATTCTGGTACATTCTTGCGAATGCTTCAGCAGTTAACCATGAGGAGTTTAATACTCTCTCCTGTGGCAAATAAATATGTTGGTCGCCAGACTTACTTGGCGATTAAAACATTATTTTTTGACACTGGCTCTTTTCTATCATGGTATCTTTGTTGTTTATGTCAAACAGTCATACAGGGTACCCTCCACCATGCACCGTGTGGTGGTTTCCGGAGTATCTACGTAGATGTAGATGTTACGTATTTTAGTCTAACTTCTCAGTTTCACTGAGTCAACACAAGCCTTCCTTCCATATTTAATGTAAAATATTACTCAAGGGATGAAGTGTTGGAAACTTCTGTTTGAAGTGAATACTTCATATGGTTATTTTGTTTTTCGCTATAGATCTGTATGTTTTGATGTGTTCTTCAGGTCAAAGGCTGGTTTGATGCAGGTCTCCATGCTAATCTTGGCAAGCCTCGTCATTTTCGAATAATTATTGCAACCCACATCCTTCTGAATCTGCTTACTGTATGCAGCTCATGGTATCCATCTACGATTTTTACCCTCCAAGCTTCCCTCCAATACTAAATTGGCGATCCCTTGATCCCTCAGAACGCATTCTACCAACCGACCCCCACTTCTTGTCAAGTTGTGCCACAAATGCCTCTTCTCCCCAATTCTATTCAGTACCTCCTCTTTAGTTACGTAATCTGCCCACCTAATCTTCTGCATTCTTCTGTGGCACCAAGTTTCAAACACTTCTATTCTCTTCTTGTCTAAACTGTTTATCGTCTATGTTTCACTTCCATACGTGGCTACACTCCATTCAAACACTTTCAGAAAAGACTTCCTGACGTTTAGATCTATATTCGATATTAACAGATTTCTCTTCAGGAACGCCTTTCTTGCACTGCCAGTCTACATTTTATATCTACTTCGACTATCGTCAGTTATTTTGCTCCCCAAGCAGCAAACCTCATCTCATCTCATCTCGTATTACGTTAAATCTCACGTCCTAATCTAATTGCCTCAGTATCACCTGGTTTAATTCGACTACATTCCATTATCCTCGTTTTGCTTTTGTTGATGTTCATCTTACACCCTGCGTTCAAGACACTATCCATTCCGTTCAACTGTTCATCCACGTCCTTTACTGTCTCTGACAGAATTACAATGCCGCGAGGAGTGGGCGCGCGGTTAAAGGCGCCATGCACGGATTACGCGACCGTTCCCGCAGTAGGTTCGACTCCTCCCTCGTGCCTCTCGTGTGTGTGTGTGTGTGTGTGTGTGTGTCTGTGTTGTTCTTAGTATAAGTTAGTTTAAGTAGTGTGTAAGTCTAGGGACCGATGACCTCAGCAGTTTGGTCCCTTCGGAATTCAAACATTTGAACACTTTAATTATAATGTCATCGGCAAAACTTGAAACGCGTACGTTTCATATGTATTCATTACCAGCGATGGCGAGGCATGACAGAATCTCTGACCAGAGAGTTATTTATCGTTGATAGTCTGCGCTTGACCGCACGAGTGTTCAGTTGCGAGTAGTCAGTTGCGAGCTGCAGTCTGTCGGCAGTAGTAGTCTGGTTTAGTTGCAAGCTGCAGTCAGTCGGCAGTAGTTGCAGCGAGTGGACGGTTGTACTGAGCGGGCGTCGGCATGCGTCGGCGGCATGCTCTCCTTCCATCTCTGGTCACGATTCAGGACGAGGTATATTGTTTTAGAAGGTAATGAAGCAGCATTGCGCTCAGCTAATAACATATGTTAATTGTAATTAATTTGTTCAAGAATTGCCCCAATAATAATTTCTTTATAAAGTAATTGTTTTGAAGAAAAAGTTTCATTTCAAGTTAAATAATAGTTCCCATGCATTCCCACCAAGAATCAAAATTAAATGTGGGCCAGCATTGCACTGAGCTGTGCCGAAAAATAAGAGCAGATATACATGCAGTTTACTGAGGTATGAATTTTGGTTTCTCTATTCAGGTTTAATTATTTCACAGGGCCGAAGGTCAGCGTTGCTGCCCTTATAAGGTTAAATTATTGCTGTTCACATGTTACATTCAGTTGATGCTTCATTATTTAATTAATATTATTGTGGGTTTAATGAGCAATCTTCATTCTTTAACTTTTGTGTGGAGTTTACATTTTTGGGCAATTATTGTTCTGTAATTTTGCAAGGAGGTTACGCTTGGCTCATTTTTAATTATTCAGTTTTGTGGGAAGACAACATTTGGCACATTCTCATTAAAATTGACTTTTCAAATTTCTTGTGGGGAGGTTACAATTGGCGACATCCAGACCAGGATCGTATTTCTTTGAGAATCTTTTGAGAAGCAGTCATATATCTGCTCTTATTTACTTAAATATAATTAGCATTTGGCGCAACGCTTTTACTAATTTTGTGACTTTCTCTCACAGATCATCGGCAATTCGTTGCTCTTTGTTGTATTTGTGTTTGTTGCATTTTGTATTGTCTTTGTTTCATTATTGAATAATTGTGATTTGTGTAAAAATGCCGCGAAAAACTGTTAATAGTACATCGCGAGGTATAATGAGTGAAATAACCGAATTAAACAACTTGACCGATAGTAATTGTGACACGCAATGTAATGATGACAATCCTCCATTTAGTGACAATCAGTGTGTACCGACCACCAATGTTGATTTTGATCTTATTGATGAACAGATAAATTCAATTGCGTCGGCTGTTAATTTAACGACAATAGATGTCGCGGGGCGTTCTGTTGCAATGAGCGCTGCCCAGCTTGACACACCCGGTTTGCAGGATTTACGTGACGAACAGATAAATTTGTCTAATGAAAATGAACAGAGTAATCAGAATGCGTCGGATTTATTTAATTCCGATTTAGTGACCAACAGTGTACATCCGATTAGCGAACATTTTCAAGAATCACAGAATGACCAAATGGTCACACAAAACGTGACAATTGTAGGTACACCATCAAACAGCACAGAGAATAGAAATGCTAATTTTGGCTTGGATCAAATTATGGCAATATTGCTACAACAACTTAATGAAAATCTCAAACAACAATTTAGCGAACAGAACAATCAACTTAATGAAATTAATAAAAAACAAGACAACCTTAATGAAGATAACAAACAACTTAAAGATCTCAAACAACAGCTTAATGAAAATAACGAAAATCTCAAACAACAACTTAATTAAAAATTAGACAACAATTCCAGACAGTTAAATGAAAAATTAGACAACAATTCCAGACAGCTTAGTGAACAGATTAGAGCCGTTGCCGCGCAGTGTCATGACACTAAGGAACAATTACGTGTGGAAATTGAGGCTTGTGCTAGGAAAAGTAGCGAAGAAATTAGATCTGTTGCTCAGGAATTAAGGGATATGCAAACAGTCACAACAGAAACACTTAGAGACGAAATTAGTGCAGTCGGTAAACAATGCTCTGAAAAAGCAACACAATTACGCGACGAGTTTAAAGTAATGACAGCAGAACTTTCGCGCACAATGGATGCAAAGATTGACGCGAAATTTGAGCAACAGTCAAATTGACGAGCGTTTTAATCTTCACCTGCAAAACAGTGATACGCGTTTCCGCAAATGTATACAGGATCAAAATAAAGTAAAACGTCAAGTCATGGAAACAATTACTGCACAGAGACAAGAAGACAAACGTAAAATGTTTGCGAAGGCAAAAACATACGTAGACAACAATATTGCTACAGTGTCCGACGAAATTAATACCATCAAACAGTTGAACACAGAATTACGTGATGAGATTTCTGACCTTAAATCAAAAACAGATACACACACAGTAGATTTTCAAACAGTGACCGACAGACTCGAACAATTAGAACTAACACAGGATTCCGATGTCGTCAAAGCTGACGTTAAAAAATTGAACGAAACCACACGTAAATTACAAAAACAGATTAATGCTTCTGACACTAAGAACGATGATCAGGTAAAAATACTGACTGAAAAATGTGATGAATTGGCCAGTCGTATTGATGTTATTGAAAGTAATAATGAGAGCAAATCAGACGATACTGCACCGATTTTGTTTAACCAAACACCTGAATTCCAAAATCTACAACAGACAATCAATGAGATAGATTCATCTAATAATACATTACGTAGAAAATTGTCAAGTTTACAGCAAGAAGTAACAGAGATGAAAAATATTTCAGTTAATAACACATCACAGCAGACGCCACTTTGCGAACATTTGTCAGACTCACGCAGCGCGTATAATTTTGGTAATCTACAAAGAGTACGTGAGTTAGATTCCGAACAGTCGCAGTCAAATAGATTTTCATTCAATCCTGAACCGGTTCCGACATACAGAGACGATAATTTTGATCACGAGCAATTCCTGTCCGTAAGAAAATCTAAACTATTTGAAAATGACAGAGCACAGGTACACGACGAGTTTAATTTAAAATCATCAGAACTTTCACACACTCTGGATACGGAAAACGATAAGAAATTTGCACAACGAAAGTATTAAAGTAGCAGAAATGAAAATTATTTCAGTTAATAACACGTCACAGAATACGCCACGTTGCGAACATTTCTCACACTCACACAGTCAGTGTAACTTAAGCAATTTACAGAGACTACGCGAGTTAAAATCCGAAAACCTATGCGACTTAAAATCTGAAAAGCTACGCAACTTGAAATCCGAAATGACACAGACAAACAGATTCTCACACAAACCTGAACGTGTTCACAAATTTAGAGACGATAACGTTGGTTACGAGCAATTTTTACCCGTAAGAAAATGTAAGGAATTTAATAATGACAGAGCACAGATACACGATTTGAACTGTATACGACAATTTATTTTTGTACTTTCAATAGCATTGCCTGTAATGAAGAAACAACAATTAGCATGGATACAGCAATTTATTTCTGAATTTTTACCGCCATTGCCTGTAACACAAAAGCTGAAGTTTATTTGCAGCGCGTAATAGACCTCAGGGGATTCATTACGCTTTAATGAATATGTGCCGTAGCGTGCATAGGGCCCCGAGCTGTAGTAGTGCTGTTTCATCTTTAGTTTTCTGCACTGCTGCCTTCTCTTCTACTATCCTTTATATCTATCAAAACAGCTCTTTAACTATTGCTCTACCTAGTATTAAGAAAAGTGTAAAGAAAACCCGATAAGACAAGTTATACCGAAAGTGACACTTTTTCATTAGACGCTCCAGAAATGACAAACACGAGAACTTTAATAACAAAAAAATTTTTAATCATCAGTATGTGTAAAATTATCAGCAATAGCTAACGCATTTTGGTAACAATAGACGTTTTTCACCACAACAGCATGAAAGTCAGCCGGTTAGCATACCTAACCAACAATGCAGTCTACAAGGTCAACCAAACTTTAATGTTTCGCCGCGTGCACGTATAGTCCCAGCTACAACAAATAGTAACGCACGGCAGCAAGGAAATAACTACGTGCAGAAAACACAGTATTTCAATTCCTATCGCAATGCACCGTATAGGAATGACTATCACGACAGACGTAAACATAATGAGCACTATTTTCAGCGTACGTTCAATAACAGTCGGTCTTACGAGCAACAAAATGATCAGCAACAACATATTCTTATGAATGAACCCGACAGTAGGTATCATCCAGAACGTAATACGTCAGGAAGAAATAATAGGATAGTACAAATAGTTGAAATGCCACAGCATCCTCCCGAAAATGATAACACGCCAGATAGAATTTGATTAAATATAGTACAGCTTGCATGTTCCAGTGGCGCAAGCAATACTTTTGACACGCAGAATCTTGTTCACGAGAATGTTATTTGAAACACGCCTTGCTGAATGCACCACTTTTATCGCACCCAGATCTTACCAGAAATTTTTCCATTGCCACCGACAGTTCTAACACCGCTTTAGGCGTACATATTTTCCAGGAAATTGAAGAGGATGGTTCTACAGTAATTAAAAACATCGCATTTGCAAGTCGCATTCTGTCACCTGCTGAACGAAATTATTCTGTTACTGAACTTGAAACATTATGTGTTGTATGGGCTTTTACGAGATTTAGGCATTTTCTTTATGGAAGACATACCACCGTTTACACAGACCACAGAGCGATGCAGTTTTTACTTTCGGCTAAAATTACACACGACAGATTAAGCAGATGGAAACTTTATCGACAGGAATTTAATTTTACAATAGTTCACATTCCCGGCACACAAAATGTTGTAGCAGACGCACTATCCCGTTCTCTCAGCAACAATCAGCAAGACATAGCAACCAACTTCTGCAAAGCAAATTTCAGCGTCATGTACATTCAACAAGTTGCATTTGAAAATTTTATTTCGTCGTCATTACAAGACATAGCACAAGAGCAGAGTAAAGACAACGTGTGGAAAGAGATTAAACACCTCTGGCAAGATAGGAATAATGTTCCGATTAGAAACCATTGCACTGTACGCAATGACATTCTGTTTCGCCGCTCTCATCCTGACAACAACAATTGGTTATTATGCATTCCTGACGAGCTTGTTAACAAATTAATCTGGTATACTCATTTAAGTCACGCACATTACGGAGCCAGAAAATGTTTTCTTATACTGAGACAGAACTGTTATTTTACGAACATGGAGAAACGTATTCAACGAGTTTTAGCGTCATGTAAAATTTGCCAGAAAGCTAAATCAGACACGACTTCACATATTCCTCCATTATATCCCATTGTACCTGTTAAATTAAGACACATGGCCGCTGTAGACATTTTTGGTTCGATTCCCAGAACTAATAGACGTTTTTGCTACATCTTTGTCGCTGTTGAACTCACTTCAAAATTTGTTACCTTCACTCCGTTACGCAAAGCTACTGCTAAAACTGTTTCAAAAGCATTTTAAAAAATTTTTTATGTCATGTAGGGCATGTGTTGAAAGTAATTTCTGATAATGGATCACAATTTCGATCTGCTATATGGACACGTATGTTACGAGCTAGAAACATTTCTCCGATCTATATATCCAGGTACCATGCTTCTTCGAACCCTTGCGAACGATTAATGAAAGAAATTGGTAAACTGTGTAGAATATACTGCCACAAAAGACATATTGATTGGGACACACACATACACTCATTCCAGGATGTAATTAATTCCATACCAAATGAATCCACTATGCTATCTCCGTTTGTTATACTGAAAAATGCTGGACCACCTAACAAAATTAAAGAATTAGTAACATTTCCTACATCTCGTCGACTACGACACCATGAAATAATTGACATTGCGCTGAACAACATCAAACGTGCCGCAGAGCGCCGGAGAAGACAGCAAAAACAGGTTTGTACACGCCGTGACTTTCACATTGGACAGAAGATATTAGTACGTACACACTATTTATCCAACAAAGGAAAGGGTAGATGCAGTAAATTTGAGCTTCTATACGTAGGTCCATATCGAATTCGCAGCATTCCTCACGCCTATGTTGTACACGTCGAAAATTTGAGAACCAGAAAATCGAAAGGAAACCATCACGTGTCGAACGTCAAACCTTTTATTGAATAAAGATACTTTATGATTTATCACACTGTAATGCCATTTCCTAATTTTTTTGACCACTTATGCAATTATATTCACATGAACACTTACTGATGATTGTCGTATTTTTCTGTGCAAGTGCCCGGCAAGGTAAGGTTAGCAGGTCGCTTTTCTTGTCGTTACACATCAGACCGTGCATACTTTTCCAGATGAACTTACACATTTTATGACTACTTATGCAATTATATTTATGTGACGACTTACTGATGATTGTCGTATATTTCTTGGCAAGTGCCTGGCAAGGTAAGGTTAGCAGGTCGCTCTTCTTGTCGTTACACATTAGACAGTGCACATTTTCCAGATAAAATTACGTATCTTACGAATAATTATGCAATTCTATCTAGTGATATATTAATTTTATCAAATTTTTTCTCTATTAAAGTCTTCAATTCTCGCCTCTATTAACTACACAACATACAAGCTGAACTCAAAGAAGGTCACATTTCTTGTCATGTTTTTTATGTTTGTACAATTGTTTTCATATTTTGTTTGTATGCACTATGAAATAGTTAAGATATAGCAAACACCAGTTGACTATGACATTTTCCCTTATGATATCTCAACATCGTGACTACTTTACTGCTACATTGTGATACACTGGGTACATTTTTGCCTCTGAACACTATCTATTTTTTTTTTCACATATTACGTTTTCTGTCATGTTATGCTGTATGCTTAATTATGTTACCATAAACCAGTCATTATTTAGTGAGTATATTATGTAAATGCAAGACATTAATCTTTGTTCATCAATTTCAGAAAGAAATGATGCGTGGAAGAAATAAATTAAACAAAATGGGAATTTCACCTTCGTAATGAACGAAAGAGAATGCAATACTTCGTGATGAAGAGTAAATGGAACAGAATTAACAAGCATTAACAGGAATATACTATACACATCGTAGAATAGCAGTCTTAACTAATTTTTTTCTTTCAGAATACGAGGCGATTGATGCAGGCTGTCAGACAGAACTACACATCTTAGTTTTAGTGATGAAATATGATAGAAATAAGGAATAGTTGTATAATGAGTAATGAAGTGATTTTTTTACAGATGATAATGAATGTTGATGAATAATGATGAAGAATATGCTACTATGGATAATGAAGTTTTTCTTTACAGGTGATGATAATAATTGAGTATGATAAGATAGATAATGAAGTGATGGATAATGAAGTTTTTTCTTTACAGATGAGGATATTGTTGAAGTTATGTATTTATGCTATGTAATTATTTAAGTATTTGTTGCAGTCCGTTTTGACAGTAGGTATTATATTGCATAGTATGATGACTGAAGGTTTTGGAAGGGACAGCTATGGAACACAATTTTATACACATTTCATTACCTGTTAATTCGAAGTTCACTACTTTTCAGCATAAAATGCGTTTCTTCTTTCAGTTTAATAATCCATTTTTGTATATTTTGCAGGAGAAATTATTTATGAAATTAATGTGCTATAAGCAGTTGTTCATTAAGTCTATGTCATTTATGAAGGTGATTACATATACTCTACTTGTTTCATAATCATGCTACAGCTGACTCATGACGAAGGACGTTACACATTTTCATTTACAGCAACAACCCAAAAGCAATTTTTTTTCTTTCCCCTGTAATTACCCAACGCAATGCATTGCTAACACAAAAAAAAGAAAGAATTACCAGTCCCAAATAATGCTACCAATTTAAAAGAGTTATGAGTAATACTAAATGATGTTTTCCAACCACAGACTTTGAGTAATGGTTACAGTATAATAATAATGCTTTGTAACTGGGAAATGAATGCTAGTGATTACTGTATTGAGATGACTAATGATTAATTATGAACATTATTCTGTAATACTATGTTATTGACTAACTCCTGTTTTATGCTTTGTAACTGGGAAATGAATGCTACTGATTACTGTATTGAGATGACCAATGATTAATTATGAACATTATTCTGTAATACTATGTTATTGACTATCTCCTGTTTTATGCTTTGTAACTGGGAAATGAATGCTACTGATTACTGTATTGAGGCGACCCATGATTAATTATGAACATTATTCTGTAATACTATGTTATTGACTACCTCCTGTTTTCAGTAATGACTTCTGATGATTTGTAATTAGGAAATGAGTGCCAATGTTCTCTGTAAAACGCCAATCTATAAACATTATTCTGTAATACTACATACATGGTACAGTAATGTTCAATAACTGGGCAATGAATGCCGCAAACTACTAATGTAATTCTCAGTGAAGACTAGTATGTGACTTAACGTCCTTCACCTTCTGACCTAACTACCTTGAATTACTGCAATATCCGTTTGTCCTGTATATCCTCTTGATCATGGAGCGCTATATTTGGTTTTTGCACTAATTCTACGTTGGTGTACCTTACAAGAACATGGTGTTGACACGACATGCAGTCCACCACTGTAAGCGAGGGAGATGTTATTATGGCCCCACTGTTTGGTGTACCTAATGTACTGCCAAAATGATAACATGGAATATTACTACGACATTTCAGTGTCTTGGATACGCTGGTAAGTACTTCTGGGAAAAGAACTTCAGATTGTTTCACTTGGTGTTGTGCTTCAGTAGAAAGATATGGACTTTCAGTGCAGCTGTGTGCAACCTAAAGTGCTACAACCATGATGCAATCCTTCCCTTTCCTATCCTAATTCTTGTAACATAGTGAAAATCATTTTTTTGCTAATATGATTTGTATTCATGACCAATACATTTTTTTTTTATTTGCTGATATATTCTGAATTATAGTGCGTGTGCACTTTTTTCATTTTTCTAACATGATTTCTACTTATTGTATATACATTTTGTGATTTGCTGATATATTCTAAATTATAGTGCGTGTGCACTTTTTTCATTTTTCTAACATGATTTCTACTTACTGTATATACATTTTGTGATTTGCTGATATATTCTGAATTATAGTGCGTGTGCACTTTAGTCATTTTTCTAACATGATTTCTACTCATTGTATGTACATTTTTATTTGATTTGCTGAAATGTTTGCTACTCAGTACATGTGCACTTATGTCATTTGTCAATGAGATTTGTACTCATTATGTCTATTTGTTGTGAAAACTTTGAAGAATTTTTCAGTGCATGTGCACTTATGTCATTTGTTAATATGTTTTGAACTCACATTTTGTTATTGCCTAATATGTTTTGTACTCAGTGCATGTGCACCATATTTACTTCATGTTCTACATCTGCATATTCTCTGTTTGTAAAGTTAATTAGTTAAAAAAAATTTGTTGCTCATGGCAAGTCCAAATGACTCACCACCCCCAGTGGAGGGTTATGAAACGCGTACGTTTCATATGTATTCATTACCAGCAATGGCGAGGTATGACAGAATCTCTGACCAGAGAGTTATTTATCGTCGATAGTCTGCGCTTGACCGCGCGAGTGTTCAGTTGCGAGTAGTCATTTGCGAGCTGCAGTCTGTCGGCAGTAGTAGTCTGGTTTAGTTGCAAGCTGCAGTCAGTCGGCAGTAGTTGCAGCGAGTGGACGGTTGTACTGAGCGGGCGTCGGCATGCGTCGGCGGCATGCTCTCCTTCCATCTCTGGTCACGATTCAGGATGAGGTATATTGTTTTAGAAGGTAATGAAGCAGCATTGCGCTCAGCTAATAACATATGTTAATTGTAATTAATTTTTTCAAGTATTGCCCCAATAATAATTTCTTTATAAAGTAATTGTTTTGAAGAAAAAGATTCATTTCAAGTTAAATAATAGTTCCCATGCATTCCCTCCAAGAATCAAAATTAAATGTGGGCCAGCATTGCACTGAGCTGTGCCGAAAAATAAGAGCAGATATACATGCAGTTTACTGAGGTAAGTTTTGGTTTCTCTATTCAGGTTTAATTATTTCACAGGGCCGAAGGTCAGCGTTGCTGCCCTTATAAGGTTAAATTATTGCTGTTCACATGTTACATTCAGTTGATGCTTCATTATTTAATTAATATTATTGTGGGTTTAATGAGCAATCTTCGTTCTTTAACTTTTGTGTGGATTTTACATTTTTGGGCAATTATTATTCTGTAATTTTGCAAGGAGGTTACGCTTGGCTCATTTTTAATTATTCAGTTTTGTGGGAAGGCAATATTTGGCACATTCTCATTAAAATTGACTTTTCAAATTTCTTGCGGGGAGGTTACAAACTCAAAATTATTATTTCTTCTCCCTGACTTTTAAACCCCATTAAACATTTTTCCTTACTTTCCCTTACTGCTAGCTCAGTGTACTGCTTCCCTTTCATGCTCCTTGACTCTAATAACTGCCTTCTAGTTTGTGTACAAGTTGTAAATAGACTTTATCTCTCTGTATTTTACCCCTTATACCTTCAAAATTTCAAAGCAAGTGTTAAAGTAAAAATTGTCAAAAGCTTTCTCTAAAGCTTATGTTTATCCGTTACAGATATTTTAGAACCGTGACTGTATATTGAATGTAATTAAGTTATACAGAACTGCAACCAGTCACTTTTTTGAATAATTATGTTTTATTCCATGAACTGGTTTTCGAACTTTTTCAGGTTCATCTTCAGATGGTTTCAGGAAGTTACATCATTACTGGTAGTAGCATAATGCTGGGTGCTGGCTCTATAGCAGGAAGATGGGCCACACTTTAATGTATCGCCATGACTATAGCTTATCTGTCGATATGGATGTAAATTTAGTTTTTACTTACTGCGACAGTATAGGCGGCTTTTTTCGATTAGTTTCCATCTGTCTGCCTCAATTTTGATGTCCAGTAGTTATATCAGTACACACACTTCCACACAAACTATATTAATTTACACTTTGACACTGAGACTTTTCCAGCATCCAGCATGCGCTTTACAACTGTTGCTTGTAACAAAGATCTCGACAGAAAGATATGGCATAGGCCTACTTTGTACAGAGATATAATTTGTTGTTCTTTACATGTATTAAAGTCGGTATAAGGGCAAGTATTTTAATCAGAATGGCGATAACATGAGAGCACAACATACAATAAATAAATAAATTGCTACAAGAACAAACTTCAGGTGATCTGATATCTTATTTCTAATTGTATATTACAGGCAGTTTATAGTAATTTTTATAGCAATTATCACGTTTGGCATTAACATGAATACCAAGGAATCAATAATACAGAGTTACTGTACCTGCAGTGAGATGCAGCTGTCTGTATGACTAGGACTTTTATATTTAAATTAATAACAAATCTTCAGATGAACTGTTGACTTATTTCTGTCGTTATGTTAACAAGAACTGGGGTATTATCAAGAGAAGATTCTGTTTATTTTAGCTAAAGGTATATGTATAAAAGTTAGAGTGACTGTAATGGATTAAAGCTGTTTGTATTGCTGTATACTTTATATTTGAAAAATCATGAACAGAAGTTCTTTAACTGTTGACTTATTTTTATTCTTACATTAGAGTGATCTGGAATATTGGTAAAGGCAGCTTCTGTTTGTTCCAGCTAGAATTAATATGTATAAAAGTACTGATTTATGTTAGCAGTAGAAGGCTTTAACATTTGGAGATAGAGTACAGGTCTTATTCTGTGGTAGGATATTACATTGATGCCAGTGTGATTATGATGTAAGGAGAGGGAGGGGGGTCGTTGGGAAGGGTGGGGGGGTTTGTTGGGGAGCCAGTGTAGGGTTTGTTGAGTGATTGCTTGTTTTGAACTAGTAGATCTTCAAAGTTCTGAAGGAAAAATTTGTTTCTCAGTTCAGTTTGATCATTGAGTAGGTAGTCAGGCGCTGTATTTGTGTAGATAAATATTTCAATTTCTTCAAGAAGGTCAAGTATTGTGCCTTTGTTTGCAAAATGTAGTATTCGGAGATTCTGTTCTATGTTGTTTGCAGAATGATTGTGTTGGGTAAGATGTGAGGCAAAGCTGGACTTGTTCAGGTTGTTAAGACGGAGTGCATCTATGTGTTCTTTAAATCTTGTTGTGAAGCTTGTACCAGTGTGTCCAATGTAGAACCTGGACATGAGTTGCAAAATTACATCTCTGTTCAAAGTAGGCCTATGCCATATCTTTCTGTCAATATCTTTGTTACAAGCAACAGTTGTAAAGTGCATGCTGGATGCTGGAAAAGTCTCGCTGTCAAAGTGTGTGGAAGTGTGTGTACTGATATAACTACTGGACTTCAAAATTGAAGTAGACAGATGGACACTAACCGAAAAAAGTCGCCTATACTGTCGCAATAAGTAAATACTAAATTTACATCCATATCGACAGATAAGCTATAGTCATGGCGATACATTAAAATGTGATCCATCTTTCTGCCATAGAGCCAGCACCCAGCATTATGCTACTACCAGTAATGATGTAACTTCCTGAAACCATCTGAAGATGAACCTGAAAAGGTTCGAAAACCGGTTTATGGAATAGAACATAATTATTCAAAAAAGTGACTGGTTGCAGTTCTGTATAACTTATTTAAATTCAATATACAGTCAAGGTTCTAAAATATCCGTAATGGATAAGCATAATCTGTTGCTGCCAAGCCAGGTAATTAGAACAATGCGCGAATTTCGGCAATGTAAACTTAAACTTACGAAAACCATTCTTGCAATAAGATTTAACAAAAAGTGTCTCTCAGAAAACGTGACTCCATATTATTTCAGAATAAAAATAACGAGGCAAAGTATGTCAGACAAGATAGCAAAAGCACGATGTGAAATTATTTGGTTAACAACTGAAATCAGGTCTCTTTACAAAAAGAAAGATCTGCTCATTTCAAAGCTGTACAATGTGCACTTAGAACTTAGCCATAAACTTGTTGCACATGTCTTCATGGTCTTCCTAGACTATGTCAATATATATGTCAACAAAGAACGTATTATCATCTCACATAGACACGAGAAAATTATAAATGTTCTAATTTCAACGAATGCAGTGAAGTCCCCCTAGAATCTCTTCTCAAACATAAGTTTTCTGATAAAGTGATAAATACTACAGAAATATCTTTCAGTAGTAATGAATTAAAGCTGTTAAACAAAGGCCTTAAGCACAACATTACTACCTCACTAAATAAAAGCAACATTAAAGACCTCATAGTTAACACAAAAATTGCATGCACAGCAGCTAAACTAAAGCACAATGAACAAAATGCTATAGCTCATAAGGCAAACAACATCAATATGGGAAGCATTCACCAGAACAAAATATACAGTAAGATGAATACTGAACATAAGACATCATATGACTTAAATAAAAAACTTTCAACTGAAAATGCCCTCGTTGTCAGAGCAGACAAAGGTAACACAGCTGTTGTCATGTATGAATCAGAATTAGCAAAACTTGTGAATTCTTCAGAAAGAATAATATGTGACCCTACTCCCAAATTGCATGATAAAATTAAAAAGTTACTTAAAAACTGCAACTTCTTGTTGACACAATTAGAAGCAAAGCACTGTATAGTGATGAACCCATCAGCATCAAAACTGTGATCACAGCCTCAGATCCACAAACGAGAATGTCCAATATGTCACATTGTGAACTCTATCAATAGCCGAAGCTATAAAATCCCCAAAAAACTTAATGATATTATCCGCAAGGCATATGTATTTGAAAATAACTACTCCATTAAAAACAGTTACGAGCTCATCAATAGTACAAAAGATATCCCCAACCCAGTCACAGCTAAATTTGCATCTCTTGACATACTAAACCTATATACAATCATACCTGTCAAGGAAACAATTAGTTTAATAAGAAATAACTTACTCAAACATGGGACAATGGGTAGAGCTGAAATCGATGAACTCATAGAGATCCTAGAGCTTATATTGTCACACAACTACTTCCTGTTCAAATACAAGTTTTACATTCAGGAAGATGGACTGGCAATGGGTAGTAGTCTTGCAGGCTTGCTAGCAGACATATATATCAATAACATTGAAAACAATTTTTGTAGGTACCAAACCCAACTAAAAGATAAGCTGCTTTATTACAAACGCTATGTTGATGACACACTCATTCTGTTCAACGGAACAACAGAAGAAATAGATAATCTAGCCAAAGAAGTTCATAAAATACACAATAAAATCCAATTCACAGTAGAATATGAAACACCAGAAGGCATTAACTATCTTGATTTAACAATCTCAACTAAAAATCAGAAGCATAAATTTCAAATTTTCAGAAAGCCAACAACCACCAATGTTACCATACACAAATCCTCTTGCCATTCAGACCAACATAAAAAAGCATTCTTCAGAACAATGGTTAATTGCATGCTTAAAATCCCAATGGACACAAGTGAAAGACAAAAACAAACAGAAATTATTAAATAAATTGCCTCCACCAATGGGTACAACCCTGCAATAATAGATAAACTAATCCATACAGCAAAACTATATCAACCAACTAGCAAACAACCACCCACAAACAAGAAAACCACATTTGTTAGCCTGCCTTTCCTAGGGAAGATTTCTCACCAAATTGCCAACCTCTTCAAGGTATACAACATAAAAATAAGTTTCTTCACCAACAACAAAATACAAAATAAAGTCATACACAGCACCAAAACCACTATACAACAGTATCAAAAGTCAGGTGTGTACAAGCTCATTTGCAACTCATGTCCAGCTTCTACATTGGACACACTGGTACAAGCTTCACAACAAGATTTAAAGAACACATAGATGCACTCCGTCTTAACAACCTGAACAAGTCCAGCTTTGCCTCACATCTTACCCAACACAATCATTCTGCAAACAACATAGAACAGAATCTCTGAATACTACATTTTGCCAACAAAGGCACAATACTTGACCTTCTTGAAGAAATTGAAATATTTATCTACACAAATACAGCGCCTGACTACCTACTCAATGATCAAACTGAACAGAGAAACAAATTTTTCCTTCAGAACTTTGAAGATCTACTAGTTCAAAACAAGCAATCACTCAACAAACCCTACACTGGCTCCCCAACAACCCCCCCCCCCCACCCTTCCCAACGACCCCCCTCCCTCTCCTTACATCATAATCACACTGGCATCAATGTAATATCCTACCACAGAATAAGACCTGTACTCTATCTCCAAATGTTAAAGCCTTCTACTGCTAACATAAATCAGTACTTTTATACATATTAATTCTAGCTGGAACAAACAGAAGCTGCCTTTACCAATATTCCAGATCACTCTAATGTAAGAATAAAAATAAGTCAACAGTTAAAGAACTTCTGTTCATGATTTTTCAAATATAAAGTACACAGCAATACAAACAGCTTTAATCCATTACAGTCACTATAACTTTTATACATATACCTTTAGCTAAAATAAACAGAATCTTCTCTTGATAATACCCCAGTTCTTGTTAACATAATGACAGAAATAAGTCAACAGTTCATCTGAAGATTTGTTATTAATTTAAACATAAAGATCCAAGTCATACAGACAGCTGCATCTCACTGCAGGTACAATAACTCTGTATTATTGATTCCTTGGTATTCATGTTAATGCCAAACGTGATAATTGCTATAAAAATTACTGTAAACTGCCTGTAATATACAATTAGAAATAAGATATCAGATCACCTGAAGTTTGTTCTTGTAGCAATTTATTTATTTATTGTATGTTGTGCTCTCATGTTATCGCCATTCTGATTAAAATACTTGCTCTTATATCGACTTTAATACATGTAAAGAACAACAAATTACATCTCTGTACAAAGTAGGCCTATGCCATATCTTTCTGTCAAGATCTTTGTTACAAGCAACAGTTGTAAAGCGCATGCTGGATGCTGGAAAAGTCTCGGTGTCAAAGTGTAAATTAATATAGTTTGTGTGGAAGTGTGTGTACTGATATAACTACTGGACACCAAAGTTGAGGCAGACAGATGGAAACTAACCGAAAAAAGCCGCCTATACTGTCGCAGTAAGTAAAAACTAAATTTACATCCATATCGACAGATAAGCTATAGTCATGGCGATACATTAAAGTGTGACCCATCTTTCTGCTATAGAGCCAGCACCCAGCATTATGCTACTACCAGTAATGATGTAACTTCCTAAAACCATCTGAAGATGAACCTGAAAAAGTTCGAAAACCGGTTCATGGAATAAAACTTAATTATTCAAAAAAGTGACTGTTTGCAGTTCCGTATAACATATTTACAGCTTTCTCTAAGTCTAAAAATGCTATAAACGTAAGTTTGCTTTTCCTTAGCTTATCTTCTGAGATAAGTCGTTGGGTCAGTACTGCCTCGCGTGTGTCTACATTTCTCCGGAATCCAAATTGATCATTCCTGAAATCTGTTTCAACTAGTTTTTCCATTCTTCTGTAAAGAATTCTTGTTATTACTTTGCAACCATGACTTATTAAACAGACAGTTCGGTGATACTCAGGCCTATCAGCACCTGCTTTCTTTGGAATTTGAATTACTACATTCTTAAGTGTGAGGGGATTTCACGTGCCTCATGCATCTTGCACACAAGATGGAAGAGTTTTGTCATACCTGACTCTGGCAAGGTTACCGTATTTTTTGACGGAATGGTGTCTAGTCCCAGGACCTTGTTTCGACTTAGGTCTCACAGTGCTCCGTATAATTTTTCTGGGAGTACCATACATCCCGCTTAATCTTGATCCACGTCCTCTTCCATTTCTATAATATTGCCTCCAAGTACGCAAAGACCCTCTATATACTCCTTCCGCTTTTCAGCTTTCCATCCTTTGCTTAGCACTGGTTTTCCATGTGAGCGCGTGGTAGTCGTACAGCTGTTTCTCTTTTCTCCAACGACATCTTTAATTTTCCTATAGGGGGTATCTATATATCCCCTATTTATGCATGCTGCTATAGCTTTGTCTTCGTCCTCTAAACATTCTTGCTTATCCATTTTGCTCTTCCCGTCCACCTTAATTTTAGTCGTTTATATTCTCTTTCACCTCCTTCGTTTGCTACATTTTTACATTTCCTCCTTTCATCAGATTCAGTATCTCCTGTATTATCCAATGGTTCGACTAGGCCTTTTCTTGTTACCTATTTGATTCTGTGCTGCCTTCACTATTTCATCTCTGAAAGTTTCCCATTCGTGTTCTACTGTAGTCTTTTCACTTGTTCTATCCCATCGTTGCCTAATGCTGCGGCTGAATCTCCCAACAACCTCTGGTTCTTTCAACATATCCAGTTCCCATCTCCTTAATTTTCTATTTTTTGCTATTGCTTTAGTTTTAATGTACTGCTCATAACCAATAAATTGTGGTCAGAATCCGAGTCTTCATCTGGATACGTCTTACAATTTAAAATCTGGTTTTGAAATCTCTGTCTTATCATTATAGGGCCAATCTGAAACCTTTCGGTTCCTTCAACCTTCTTTCACGACTTTTAAAGTAAGTGTTAGTGATCATTAAATTATGCTCTGTGGAAAATTCTACCAGGCGGCCTCCTTTTTCGTTGCTTTCCCCCAGTCCATATTTTTCCTTTTGCTCCTTTTCCTACTGTCGAATTTCAGTCCCCTATCACAATTAAATTCTCGGCTACCTTAACTATATGAATATTTTTGTAGCAAATCCATTTCTTTAATCTCTTCGTCATCTATGGAGTTAATTGGCATATAAATTTCTGTATTATGTGTGGGCTTCGTGTTTGTCTTGGCTACGATAATGCGTTCACAATGCTGTTCATAGTAGCTTACTGACATTCTGTATTATTCATTATTAAACCCACTCCTGCGATACCCCTACATGAGTTTGTATTTATAACTCTGTATTCACATGAGCAGAAGTCCGGTTCTTGCGTCACCGCACTTCACTATTGCCCATTACATCTAACTTCAACCTATCGATTTCCATTTTTAAATCGTCCAACCTGCCTGCTTGATTAAGAGGACTAAGGCTCCACAGTCCGATGTGTAGAACGCCCGTTTTGTTTCTCCAGATAAGATTTTCCTAAGTAGTCCCCGCCCAGAGATCTGGATGGGGGACTATTTTATCTCCAGAATATTTTACCCAAGAGAATGCCAACATCATTTAACCATACAGTAGAGCTGCACACTCTCGGAAAAAATTACGGCTGTAGTTTCCCCATGCTTTCAGCCGTTCGCAGTACAGCACAGCAAGGCCGTTTTGGTTGATGTTACAAGGCCAGATTAGTCAATCATCCAGACTGTTGCCCCTGCAACTGCTGAAAAGGCTGCTGCCGCTCTTCAGGAGGGACCTGAATAAAGCAATATATCTTGTGTTTATACTCTCGGTAAACATTATAATGGAGTGGGAATCCAGTCCTGGTAGCCTGTAATATAGTCTCCCGCTTGCAGAACTCGGCCGGGCCGGCCGGTGTGATCGAGCGGTTCTAGGCGCTTCAGTCCGGAAGCGCGCTGCTGCTACGATCGCAGGTTCGAATCCTGCCTCGGGCATGGATGTGTGTGATATCCTTAGGTTAGTTAGGTCTAAGTAGTTCTAAGTTCTATGGGACTGATGACCTCAGTTGTTAAGTCTCATAGTGCTTAGAGCCATAGGAACCATTTTTTTGAACTCGGCAGGAAGGTGACCGCAAGAGGCAACTTGGGCGATGCCGCCGGACTCGCTAGTGGCAGCGTGTGGAGCAGGAAAAGTCTAGCCAAACAGCGTGGTACAGGCCCTTCAATCAAACGAACTGAGTTCCCTCATTTTTGCCAACACACAACAATTTTATTGAATGCCATGGCGATAGCTAGTATAGTAATGTATCATACCCGCAACCACTAGAATAGCTAGACTCTGTCACTCAATACGATTAATTTTGAAATTACAGTCAGTTCAGAGCCGTGTCAGGTTCTGTTTTCTGGTATCATTATCCATTTTTATGAATACACTAGGACGTTTGCTTACAGTTCTTTCAAATGCAATAAATAGCACGCAGTCAGTCTCAGCGAATCAAGTCATCGTTAAATATGTTTGATATACTTTTCTGCCAAGCACCAAGCAGCTTTTCGAAGTCATTAACAAAAATAGTATCTCACAGACAGTATTACAGACAGCTATTGAATTTGCATCTGGTACTGTAACCGCTATTGTTAGAGGCGACAATTGTAGTGTTCTTACCTGTATTATGTGATGGTGTTGAATATGTCATGTCATGGGAGGTTGTTGAATTGTTATTTTTTTCAACATCTTGTATCATTTGTGAGCTGACTTGCATCGAATTTTGTTGCTACCTTCGGCGTTTCTTTAATCTACACTCCTGGAAATTGAAATAAGAACACCATGAATTCATTGTCCCAGGAAGGGGAAACTTTATTGACACATTCCTGGGGTCAGATACATCACATGATCACACTGACAGAACCACAGGCACATAGACACAGGCAACAGAGCATGCACAATGTCGGCACTAGTACAGTGTATATCCACCTTTCGCAGCAATGCAGGCTGCTATTCTCCCATGGAGACGATCGTAGAGATGCTGGATGTAGTCCTGTGGAACGGTTTGCCATGCCATTTCCACCTGGCGCCTCAGTTGGACCAGCGTTCGTGCTGGACGTGCAGACCGCGTGAGACGACGCTTCATCCAGTCCCAAACATGCTCAATGGGGGACAGATCCGGAGATCTTGCTGGCCAGGGTAGTTGACTTACACCTTCTAGAGCACGTTGGGTGGCACGGGATACATGCGGACGTGCATTGTCCTGTTGGAACAGCAAGTTCCCTTGCCGGTCTAGGAATGGTAGAACGATGGGATCGATGACGGTTTGGATGTACCGTGCACTATTCAGTGTCCCCTCGACGATCACCAGTGGTGTACGGCCAGTGTAGGAGATCGCTCCCCACACCATGATGCCGGGTGTTGGCCCTGTGTGCCTCGGTCGTATGCAGTCCTGATTGTGGCGCTCACCTGCACGGCGCCAAACACGCATACGACCATCATTGGCACCAAGGCAGAAGCGACTCTCATCGCTGAAGACGACACGTCTCCATTCGTCCCTCCATTCACGCCTGTCGCGACACCACTGGAGGCGGGCTGCACGATGTTGGGGCGTGAGCGGAAGACGGCCTAATGGTGTGCGGGACCGTAGCCCAGCTTCATGAAGACGGTTGCGAATGGTCCTCGCCGATACCCCAGGCGCAACAGTGTCCCTAATTTGCTGGGAAGTGGCGGTGCGGTCCCCTACGGCACTGCGTAGGATCCTACGGTCTTGGCGTGCATCCGTGCGTCGCTGCGGTCCGGTCCCAGGTCGACGGGCACGTGCACCTTCCGCCGACCACTGGCGACAACATCGATGTACTGTGGAGACCTCACGCCCCACGTGTTGAGCAATTCGGCGGTACGTCCACCCGGCCTCCCGCATGCCCACTATACGCCCTCGCTCAAAGTCCGTCAACTGCACATACGGTTCACGTCCACGCTGTCGCGGCATGCTACCAGGGTTAAAGACTGCGATGGAGCTCCGTATGCCACGGCAAACTGGCTGACACTGACGGCGGCGGTGCACAAATGCTGCGCAGCTAGCGCCATTCGACGGCCAACACCGCGGTTCCTGGTGTGTCCGCTGTGCCGTGCGTGTGATCATTGCTTGTACAGCCCTCTTGCAGTGTCCGGAGCAAGTATGGTGGGTCTGACACACCGGTAACAATATGTTCTTTTTTCCATTTCCAGGAGTGTATATGGGGAATATTTAATGTATTGCTGTAACAAGGGGCACCACTGACTAAATTAATCGTTGACCTGTGACAGGAAATGCCATTCTCGGAACTACAGAGCAGCCTCATTCAGCGGCTAGGTATTTTATGAAAGGAATTAATTTATTTAATATGTAATTACTGCAAGTGCAGAGTCAGATTATACTTATTAATGTTGTCTGAACCAGTCGGACTGCCAACATTGTAAACGGGTTATGCCTACAATACAGTATAGTTAAAATTTTTACCTACGCCTCCTCACAAGTTAATATTGAAACTGACATGCAGTGTGCCTTCACAGATTTCTGTATGTCCAAAATACAGCAATTTATCTAGGCGCACTGCGTGTCAGTTTCAGTATTGTTACGCTGTATCTTCGTGACCAAATATCACTTACTCTACCGACTAACGAAAAGAACCATTCCATTACAATGGAGTCACAGTCAGCACTTATAACGGCTCACACAATCAGCTTTTGTCGGACTGACCGGATGGCGACATGTTCTTAATTGTGTGTGTGTGTGTGTTATGTGCAGGATGGATGGGCGGTTCGGTAGCGATAACATGCACTGTTGGGCGAATCACGTGTTTCTTTAGATTTTGTCCGTATCGTCCTTCATCTTTGAACCCAATGAATCACATTTTCAGCGAGCCCGTTTTGAAGAAAAATATAGCGACTTGAACTGACGAATCACAAGCTGGCATTGATTCCGGCCGTGCCATCCAATTGTAACAACCTTTCTTCTACTTGATTTTCTGGCAGAGCGGTTCTAGGCGCTTCAGTCTGGAACCACGCGACCGCTACGGTCGCAGGTTTGAATCCTGCCTCGGGCATGGACGTATGTGATGTCCTTAGGTAAGTTAGGTTCAAGTAGTTCTAAGTTCTAGGGGACTGATGACCTCAGATGTTAAGTCCCATAGTGTTCAGAGCCATTTGAACCATTTGAACTTGATTTTCGGCGTATGGGGAGTAGGTGCATTCATTCTTCAGTGTGTGTATGGGCAAGTTGTGGTGTGTTATGTGTCGTGAATTAACTGTTAAGAGTCCCTGTATATTTTCTTGCAGCTTTATTATTTTTTCAGTCAAAGACACAACTTTACAGAAATAAATAATAAAAAGAGTATTTATTTGCATTTAAAATGTTCTCCCCATAGTGCTTAGCTCATACCTATACCCTGTAAACAGTTCTCAAGCCTGTGGCAGAGGGTATGTTTCATGCTACCAGTTATTAGCGCTTTCTCCCGATCCATTCACGTGTGGATCTTGGGAAGAATGATTGTTTAAGTGCCTCTGTGCATGCTATAATTGGTCTAATATTATCTCAGTGATTTCTGTAGGAGCGATGCATAGGTGGTTGTAACATGTTGCTAGATTCATCACTTAAAGTTGGTCCTAGAAACTTCCTAAGTAGATTTTCTTTGGATAGTTTGCTTCTATCTGCAAGCGTCTGTCAGCTCAGTTCTTCCAGCATCTTCGTGACACTCTCCCCAGGGTCAGACAAATTTGTGACCATTCGTGCTGCCCTTTGCTGTCTATGTTCGGCTTGCCCTGTTAGTTCCATTTGGTACAGGTCCCACACACTTGAGCAGTATTCTAGGATGGGTCGCTCAAGTGTTTCGTATGCCGTCTCCTTTGTACACTGGTTGCGTTTCCCTAGTATACTGGCAACGAATAGCAGTCTGTCATCTGCTTTGTCAAGGCTGAGACTATTTGACAGTCCCATTTCATCTCCCTACTACGTGTTACACCCAGGTATTTGTGTGAGTTGCCGATCTGAACTGTGACTCCTTGAAATTGTAGTCAAAAGTTACTAATTACTTTTGTTATGTGAAGGATACAATTTTAAATTTCTGAACATTTAAAGCAAGCTGCCAACCTTTGCACAATTTTGAAGTCTTCTGTAGATCTGACTGAATATTTGGGTTGCTTTTTCCAGAGAGTCCTTCACTGAAGAAAAATGCATCATTTGCGAAAAGTCTGGGGTTGACTAATAAATAGTTGCAAGGTCATGAACACGCAGTCTGAATAGCAAGGGCACCAACATGTTTCCCTGGGACATACCCGAAGTTACTTCTATAGCCGACGATGAGTCTCAATCGAAGGTAATTTGCCGTGTCTTCCCTACCAACAGATCCTCAAAAATGGTTCAAATGGCTCTGAGCACTATGGGACTCAACTGCTGTGGTCATAAGTTCCCTAGAACTTAGAACTACTTAAACCTAACTAACCTAAAGACATCACACACATCCATGCCCGAGGCAGGATTCGAACTTGCGACCGTAGCGGTCGCGCGGTTCCAGACTGTAGCGCCCAGAACCGCTCGGCCACTCCAGCCGGCACAGATCCTCAATCCAGTCACAAATTTCGCTTAATAACCCATACGATCGTACTTTTGATGATAAGCGTAGATGTGGTAATGAGTCAAATGGTTTTCGGAAATCGACGAATGCTGCATCTACCTGACTGCCTTGATCAGGGCTTTCAGTAATCGGTATGTCACGTGAGAAAAGTGCGAACTGGGTTTCATGCTGTTGTTGTTGTTGTTGTTGTGGTCTTCAGTCTGAAGACTGATTGGATGCAGCTCTCCACGCTACTCTATCCTGAGCAAGCCTCTTCCCCTCCCAAAACTACTGCAACCTAAATCCTTCTGAATCTGCTGCTGTATTGATCTCTAAGTTCCCCTCTACGATTTTTACCCTCCCCCGCCTTCCTCACACTTTCTTCCAATACTAAATTCGTGATCCCTTGATATCTCAGAATGTGTTCTATTAATCGATCCCTGATCTGATCAGGTTGTGCCACCAAATTCCTTTTCTCATCGATTCTGTTCAGTACCTCCTCATTAGTTATGTGATCGTAACATCTAACCTTCAGCATTTTTCTGTAGCATCACATTAAGCTTCTATCCTCTTCTTGTCTAAGCTATTTTTAGTCCACATTTCACGTCCATGGTTAAACTCCAGACGAATACCTTCAGAAATACTTCCTAACACTTAAATCTATATTCGATGTTGACAAATTTCTTTTCGTTGGAAATGCGTTTTTTGCCACTGCCAGTCTACATTTTATATCCTCTCTAATTCGGCCGTCGTGAGTTAGTTTACTGCCCAAATAACTAAACTTATCTACTACTTCCAGTGTCTCATTTCCTAATCTAATTGTCACACATTGCCAGGTTTACTACGTTCCATTGTCCTCGTCGTGCTTTTGTTGGTGTTATTCTTATATTGTCCTTTAAAGATACTGCCCCTTCCGTCTAATTGCTCTCCCGGGTAATTTGCTGTCTCTGACAGAATTACAATGTGATCGGCAAACCTCAAAGTTTTCTCCTCCCTGAACTTTAATACCTACTCCGAATTTTTCTTTTGTTTCCTTCACTGCTTGCTCAATACACAGATTGAATAACATCTGGGATAGGCTACAACCCTGTCTCACTCCCTTCTCACCCACTACTTCGCTTTCACGCCACTCGACCATTATAACTGCCAACAGGTTTCTGTACGAGTTGTAAATAGCCTTGTGCTCCCTGTATTGTACCCTGATACCTTCAGAACATCAAAGAGAGTATTCCAGTCAACATTGTTAAAAGCCTTCTCTATGGGCACAAATGTTATAAACGTAGGTTTGTCTTTCGTTGACATATACACCTATAACACCACCGGCTCCGAATTTTGCTGTTGGCACTACACACGTTGGCAGATGACGTTCACTTGGCATTCGCCATAACCACACCTTGCCATCGGATCGCCGCATTGTGTATCGTGATTCTTCACTCCACACAACGTTTTTCCCCTGTTCAATTGTCCTATGTTTACGCTCCTTACACCAAGCCACACGTCGTTTGGCATTTACTGGCGTGATGTATGGCTTATGAGAAGCCGCTCGACAATGAAATCCAAGTTGTCTCTCCTGCCGCCTAACTGTCATTGTACTTGCAGTGGATCCTGATGAAGTTTGGTATTCCTGTGTGATGGTCCGGATAGGTGTCTGCTTATTACACATTACGAACCTCTCCAACTGTCGGCGGTCTCTGTGAGTCAACAGCTGAGGTCAGCCTGTACGCTTTTGTGCTGTACGTGTCCCTTCACGTTTCCACTTCACTATCACATCGGAAGCAGAGGACCTAGGGATGTTTAGGAGTGTGGAAATCTCGCGTACAGACGTATGACACAAGTGACACCCAATCACGTGACCACGTTCTCACGGTGTGTAATGACTACTGAGGTCGCTGATATGGAGCACCTGGCAGTACGTGGCAGCACCATGCACCCAATATGAAAAAGTACGTTTTTGGGGGGTGTCCGGATACTTTTGCTCACATAGTGCATGATGGCTTAACTACAACGAGAGACTGGGTAAGGCCGCGCGGAGTGGCCGCGAGGTTTGAGGTACAATGTCACGGATTGCCCGGACCCTTTTGCGGGAGGTTCGAGTCCTTCCTCGGGCATGGGTGTGTGTGTTGTTCTTAGCAAAAAATGGTTCAAATGACTCTGAGCACTATGGGACTTAACATCTGAGGTCATCAGTCCCCTAGAACTTAAAACTACTTAAACCTAACTAACCTAAGGACATCACACATATCCATGCCCGAGGCAGGATTCGAACCTGCGACCGTAGCGGTCGCGCGGTTCCAGACTGTAGCTCCTAGAACCGCTCGGCCATCCCGGCCGGCATGTTCTTAGCATAAATCAGTTTTAGTGGTGTGTAAGTCTAGGGACCGATGACCTTTGCTGTTTCGTTCCTTAGGAATTCATATACATATGAACATTTTTTAGTCTGGGTAAAATGGTCTAGAATGTTCTGTGTTCAAAGAGTGCGAATATGTTCTCTAGACAAAATTTTTGGTGAGGAAGGCAGAGTGAGAATTGAGCCAGCTGGTTTCTCAATTTTCTATTAGAGTTTTTTGTGTTCTGAGAGGAGCATTATTCCCTCGTCCTCGGTGTGCCTGATATCCGCCGCAGGAGCTCCCCGGTGTGACGCCGTTACATAAGGACGGTCCGCGAACGCACCGGCCGCCGTGTCTGCGGCCTGCGGTCGCGCTGCCGGCCATACGACACGCTCTCGGCGGCAGGCAGGCTGCGCGTCCGATCCGATCCGACAAGCCACGTCGTGGGCCGGAGCGGTCAGACGGAGTCTGCTGCTTTTCGCAACGAGTTCGGCCGGAGTAGTTTGCGACAGCGGAAGGCCGCCGACCCCAGCAAACGGCAGGCGTCCCTTGTTCCGCAAACCGCCGCCCGCGCCGTTAGTCTCGCTTTGCGATTTAAGCGAGAACACCGGCGCTGTGGCGCTGGAATTGGGGCACGGCTGCAGTCATCCCTGGCTCGAAAGCGAGCACTAGAGCAGCCAAATCGCCCATCCTCTCTGTTACAAAATCATTGCCCGGTCTTGTGCAGAGAGGTGATCAACAACGCTAGCAGTAGCTTCCACTACCTCCAGCAACTGTTGCGAACTAACGCTCATAAATAAGCGAAAATCCACCACTTGCAGATTAGGCCTACGCTATTGGTAACAAATCACTGGAAACAATAACTACTAACTAAGCATCAGGAGTGATTCAAAGTGCAATGACCACATATAAGAAATATTAGGAAAAGCAGATTTCAAGCTGAGATTCACTGGTATAATCGCAAGAAAATCCAATTCATCCCCGAAAGAAGTGTCTTACAAAACACTCGAGCCATTATTGTGTACTCTCTATCACCATGGTACTGTCAGCAGATTGGATTGGCACAAAATATAGAGAAGATCCAAAAATGCACACCACAGCACGATAATGTCACGAGCCCTCGATTAAGCTTGCGATCCTGTGAACTCGCTCTCAGTTCTGTGCAGATAGAGTTCACTTGTACCAGACAAGACTCAAGAGACGTGTTTACGTTTATAAATGGGCAGTGGCGGAGATTCGAAATGACCACGATGAGAAAATAAAGATACTGGAGCTTTTGCAGGTATTTATCGAGAGTCGTCCTTACCACGTAGCCGGCCGGTGTGGCCGAGCGGTTCTGGCGCTTCAGTCTGGAACCGTGCGACCGCTGCGGTCGCAGGTTCGAATCCTGCCTCGGGCATGGACGTGTGTGATGTCCTTAGGTTAGTTAGGTTTAAGTAGCTGTAAGTTCTAGGGGACTGATGACCTCAGATGTTACGTCCCATAGTGCTCACAGCCATTTGAACCATTTGAACCTTACCACGTACCACTCGTGCAACGGGAAACCGCCCACAAACACAAGTCACACCACACTTCGTATAGCTGAGTATGTACTCACATAATCAGTGAAAGCATTCTCCGTTTACACATCTTTGAGTGTAATATCTGCAAAAAAAAGCTCAATAAACGTTTTACATTACCTACACATGGGCGAATGTACGAATACTTGGATTCAAGCGGAGCGTGGAATGACTAAGTATGATTTTGAAAACAAAAAGTTTTACTGTGAAATAAATACGAAACAATAACCAAAGTAAAGGCAGTGCGCTAGAAGGTACATATCTTTGCACAGCTGTGAAATAAAAATATGATGGTGATAACATTCGATATCATGTTCGTCCACATCACACATCGTCCAACAAGCGTGGGTTCTCTTTGGAATGCCGTCCAGCAGATGGTCGAGACATTGCTGCTCAGACGTGCCTCACTCGTCGGCGAGGGGTCCTGCGAAAATGCATTGCAAGTTTCAGCTGATAATGAGCTTGTTCAGTTTGGTTTACGTCAGTAGATACCGTGGGTCAGTCCGCAGCTCGTGGTCGTGCGGTAGCGTTCTCGCTTCCCGCGCCCGGGTTCCCGGGTTCGATTCCCGGCGGGGTTAGGGATTTTTCTCTGCCTCTTGATGACTGGGTGTTGTGTGATGTAGTTAGGTTTAAGTAGTTCTAAGTTCTGGGGGACTGATGACCATAGATGTTAAGTCCCATAGTGCTCAGAGCCATTTGAAGCCATACCGTGGGTCATTCCATTCGTTTTATTCTTGCCTCCTAGAGGAAGATGTTCACGAAGTGAGTTTGATTTATTTTGTAAAGGCCTCGTCCCTACTGCTGTTCAGACCGAGTTGTCACCGTTGTTACGGTAGGTCGTGTTTGTGAATTCGTGAAGCGGCTTCTGGCGCAGTACACCGCTAAAACAATTTCTCCCCGCCGCCATTACACAGCTATGTCCCATGGTCAGGTTACAGGATAGAAGAACGAAAGTTCTACAACACTCCAACAAATTAGTAACAAAGTCACACAAATGAGTTAAAAAGATTTACTTATCTTTGTAACTTGTTGAATAATGAAGTCTGCAATACTGCTTGTAATATAACACAAAAAGGCCCTCAATGGCTAACGGCAAACAATCATAGGTATTCACAGCACATAGCAAATGCAATTTACAACAACTGTTTTTTCACTTTTAAGAGTTCACTAAACGACGTTTCCTGTGTAAGTCAGCCCTGGACGATCCAAGTGGGCGAGAGCTGCTCTTGTCTCTCCCGAGTAAGCTTCAGTCTGTTGCCGTCTTGTCATTGGTGGATTGTACTCGCCCATCAGTTGGCCGAGGATTAGTCGATATCTTCATCCTCAGTGCCGCCCGTGGCGCTGGTGGAACTCGCGCAAGTGGCGAGTCTATATGACACTGACACAAGCTCGCACCTTTGCGCCTGTGGTGCTTTTCCTCTGGCTGTGTCTTGTTCGGAGAACAAAGCAGTGCTAATGCATTATCGTCTTGAAAGACAATCCCTTTGGCGGAATGTTGAATGTCGAACTGGGTAATAGGTTGAAAATTCTGTCCCGAAACTGCACAGTTCCCCTTAACGATAGGAGGCGTCCACCTCCTACTAAACCCATGGGACTGTATGTGAACCGATACCTAGCCGCTCCTACAACCATCATCAAGCGTCAGACAAATATTGCACTCACTAGTGCCGAGAACCCAACCACTGGTCCATGTTCCATTCCAGGCGTTCTCCTGCTCGCCTTCTTCGCACACCGGGAAACTGCGTCGTTTGTGCTGGTGCTTGAAGTGGATGCCTAGAGACAAATTGATCATATGGGGACGGTTCTGTACAGCGTTAGTCGACGCATCCCTTCAGTTGTCTGCGAAAAGTTGGCGTGAAGTTATGTTGGATTTTCCTCAGGGTATCTAGGAGATATTATTTCTAAGTAACAGTCATAAGGTGGTGTTGTTGACCGCATGCGACTACTAAGAGGAAGATCTTCCATGTTCCTTTTTTTTTCGAAATAACGAGTAAATTTTCGAATGGCGTCGCTGAGTTGTATGCCCATTCTGCCGCTAGCTTCGTACGCTGAACAGACTTCCTACTGTAAAGTGACAGCAGCGTACATAGCGATAGAGATTTGAATGTGCGCCGTCTGATAAAAAGTATCCAGAAACTCTTATGTAACGCAAAACTGACCACTAGATGGCACGAGAGACGCGCCGGCCAGTATAAAGGACGCCAGGAATTTTGTGTTGTCAGTAAAGAAGCAGTAACGGCAGAGTGGGTCGGTCGAGAGATTCAGCAAATTTGAAGGCAGACTTGTCACTGGGATGTCATCTGTGTAACAAATCCATCAGAGACATTTCAACCCTTTTAAAGTTGCTGAAGTTGATTGTTGGTGATGTGACTGTGAACCGGAAACTCTAAGGGCCAACCACAGCTAAATCAGGAACAGGCAGGCAGATCTCATGTACTGGCGGACATGGACCGTCGAGCATTGCAGAGAGTGGTTGTAAAAAATCAGCAGAAGAAATAATTCGTGAGTTCCGAAGTGCTGCCGACAGTCCAACCATAAAAGTAACAGTGCATAGGGAGCTACGAAGCATGGGGTACAATGATCGACCAGCTCCTCACAACGCACACATTTCTCTGATCAGTGCTAAGTGGCGCCTGAGGTGGCGTAAAAAGCGGCGCCACAGGACACCGGATAACTGAGAACGAGAGATTTTGAGCGACGAATCAAGCTGTACCCTGCGGCAATCCGATGAAAGGGTTTGGGTTTGGCGAATACCTGGAGTATGGTACCTGCCTTCACGTGAACACTGAAGTAAGGAGAAGGTGCTGTTACAGTATGGGGATGTTTTCTGTGGTTAGGGTGTGGTCCCCTTATCGCGCTTAAGTAAGCACTATCTGCGTACTGTAGAGGAACAGTTCCCTAAGAATGATTTTGTGTATCAGCGTGACAGTGCACTCTGCAGTAAAACAGCATCTGTGAGATAGTAGTTTGTGGACAGTAACATTCTGAAATGAACTGACCTGTCCACAGTCCCAACTTGAACTCAGTGGAACACCTTAAGGATGAATTAGAACGTCGAATTCGCACGACACCTCAGCGTTCAACATCACTACATGGTTTCGGCTCTTGAGAAACAATGAGTTGACATTTCTCCACAGATATTCATACACCTCACTGAAAACGTCCGCAGCAGAATCAAGCTTCATAAACACGAAGGTGGACACTCCACACATTAATGTCCACTGACAGGTGCTCGGATGCTTTTGATCTCTTTCCCTTTTCCATTATGACGAAGTGTACACGAGGTATGGGAGAGAAGCAGTGAAATTTCTGTACAATTTATTGTGAATATCGATACTCTGCATTTTCCCATCAGTGTCACACGAGAAGAGCGCCACATCCGTTTCAAAGACGTTCATATAATTTCTTTGCACGTCTGTGTTACGACCTTGGTAATGTGTTGAACTGACCTGTTGTGATGCTACCAAGGATCTTGTGGATTCGTTCGATGTTTACTTTCATGCGAACTTGAAAAAGATTTCAAATGCTGGTTGTAGTAGTCTAATATCTCACAAACGCGTCGTATATGGTTTTGTTTAAAGACGCACAGTACTTTCAGAATTCCCCAGCGCCCCTCCCCCCAGCCCACCCCCGCTCCCTATTGAAATACACTGAGGTGACAAAAGTCATGAAACAACGATGTACACATATACAGATGGGAGGAGTATCGCGAACACAAGGTACAAAAGGGCAGTGCATTGGCGGAGCTACCATTTGTACTCAAGTGATTCATGTGAAAAGGTTTCCAACGTAATTATGGTCACTCGACGGGAATTATCCGACTTTGAGCGCAGAATAGTTGTAGGAGGTAGACGCATGGGACATTCCACTTCGTAAATCGTTAGGAAACTCAGTACTCCGAGATCTCTAGTGTCAGCCACAAAAATCAATTTGGAGCGTACGACGAAGGTAACTGTTAGGACAATGCGACGAAATGTGGCGTTAATTGGCTATGGCAGCATACGACCTTTTGCTATCAGCATCACCTGGAGCGCCTATCCTAGGCTCCTGACCATATCGATTGGACCCTAGAAGACTGAAAAACTGTGGTCTGGTCAGATGAGTCCCGATTTCAGTTAGCAAGAGCTAATGGTACGGTTCGAGTGTGGCGTAGAACCCTCGAAGCCATGGACCTAAGTTGTCAAAAAAAAAAAAAAAAAAAAAAAAAAAAAAAAAAAAAAAAAAAAAAAAAAAAAAACCAATGTGGTAGCTGGTGGTGGCTTCATAATGGTGTCAGCTGTTTGTATTGAACGGAGTGGGTTCTCTGATAAAACTGAACCGACCATTGACTGGAAGTGGTTACGTTCTGTTACTTGGTGATCATTCATGGACTTCATGTTCCCAAACAAAGATGGATTTTTTTGTGGATGACAGTGCACCATGTCACTGGGCCACAGTTGTCCCCGATTCTTTTGAAGAACTTTCTGCACAGTTCAAGAGAATTATTTGGACACCCAAATCGCTCGACATGGGACTCGTCGAGCATTTATGATGGGGCATAATCGAGGGGTCACTTCGTGCACAAAATTCTGCACCAGCAACACTTTCTCAATTATGGACGGCTTTAGAGGTAGCATGGTTCAGCATCCCCGCAGGGGAATTCAGACTTGTTGTGCCCATGCAACGTCGAGTTGCAGCGCTACGACAGGCAAAAGGAAATCCGACACGATATTAGGAGGATTGTAATGACTTCAGTCACCTAGTGTACGGCTTCCATTCGCCTTGCCTAGAACTCAGTTCACCTGTGCGTTCAAATTCATATCGCTTCGTAGATGTTTTTTTGGTGGTGCTAAGTCGGACGACTGGTTTAATGCACCCCTTCACGCTAGTCTATACTGCATAAGCTTCGTCATCTCTGTATAACTGTAACTTACGTCCTTATGAATCTGCTTCGTATACTCTAGGCTCGCTGTCCGTCTACAATTATTACACTCTAGACACCTCCATTACCAAACTGACGAATCTTTCATCCCTTCTGAGCATTAGCAATAAATAATGAAAGGACGTGACGGACTCTGATAGCTAACCATTGATCTTGTAATAAAAAATTTAGCATCGACAACGACATCGAGTAGGAGCGCAAGCTCAGACAGACAGTAGTGAACCGTACCTTTTTGAAAGGAATCATCCCGACATTCGACATAAATGATATAAGAAAATTACAAAAAAAATCTGAATACAGATGGGCAAAGCGAAAGTACCACTGCAGAACAGCAGCCTTTAGCACGAAACGATTTTGCGACTGATTCTGGCGCCACCTGGACTGAAAAGAAATTGTTGATGAGCACTGATCGCGCTCGTCAAGGGCATGATTGAAAGCACGCATTTTACGAAGCATGGGAGAACCAAATATATGTTGCATCAGTGCAACGATTGGCTCTGATAGTAGATTCCAGCCGGCCGGTGTGGCCGAGCGATTCTAGGCGCTACAGTCTGGAACCGCGCGACCGCTACGGTCGCAGGTTCGAATCCTGTCTCGGGCATGGATGTGTGTGATGTCCTCAGGTTAGTTAGGTTTAAGTAGTTCTAAGTTCTAGGGGACTGATGACCTCAGAAGTTAATTCCCATAATGCTCAGAGACATTTGAAGCATTTTTTCGTAGTTGCAAATTGTAATCAACTAGGGATGTCCTTTCTTATCTATCTCCAACAAGACACGGAAGGCGCAACTTGCAAGAGACCCTGTCTTCACCGGCCACCAGGAAACACTGACTGCCCAGTAAATAACACCTATCATGTGGACGCCGTGTCGCAATGTAGGCATGACTAAGAATGAGAGCGCTGTACCGCTCCCTTACAACACGGTCAACCGTACAAGCAATCAGAGTTTGCCAAAATATTGTGATACCTTAAATCCAACTGACTAGTCAACGTACACTACCTTTTTTGAGTCTACAAATTTTCACTTTCTCCGATAGATTTAAAACCTGGATTTTTTCTTATCTGTGGGTAATTTCAAGATTTTCGGCGCGACTTGTGATGTATAGTAGCACAAATTCCCAATAGAGTTCGTAATTATATTTCAATTTTTAAATCTGTAGATTGCACCTGAAGATGCGGCTGTAAGCTGTGAAACCCGTAGTATGCCAGATTGCACATGAAGATACGGCTGTAAGCTGTGAAACCCGTAGTATGCCAACTAAAACCAAGTTTTACCAGCTGTTAGCGGTGTTTTCATTCTTTATGGCAGTAAGCTATACGATGATGCATACCGTCTCGTATGTAGAATCTGCCGCTGGATTTGAATGTTTGTCCCCAATGACCCCAATGTCGATGGGACGTTAAACTTCAATCTCCGTTCCTTCCTTTTGAAGCTGGACTAGCTGCTCCGTGAAGCTTTCGTTGTTACTGATATCGACAACTGCCTAAACTTCGCCGGCCGGAGTGGCCGAGCGGTTAAAGGCGCTACAGTCTGGAACCGCACGACCACTACGGTCGCAGGTTCGAATCCTGCCTCGGGCATGGATGTGTGTGATGTCCTTAGGTTAGTTAGGTTTAAGTAGTTCTAAGTTCTAGGGGACTTATGACCACAGCAGTTGAGTCCCATAGTGCTCAGAGCCATTTGAACCATTTGACTAAACTTCTTGAGGATTCTTCCGGTTAATCTGAATATGGAAACTGCATTTCCTGCGATTAATTTTATCGGGTCGTTATACTTTAAACCGTTCCACACACCAACCCTCACATAATTAACGGATATTCATACAACGTTCGTATGATGGAGGGCTGGTCTCGAAGGCGGCACAGCAGCGCCTGCGTTTGTACAGCATGACGAAGCAGACGCAGCGGCGTCAATCAGCGCCCTTTGTCGTGTCTGAGGCTGTGGCTGGCAGGTGGGTGGCGGGGGTGGAAGGACGGTAGGGGGTGGGGGAGGTAGAGGGGGGCGCTAATGATGGAGCAGATGGCCGCACGCACTGTAGCCAGCAGACGGGCACCGTTATACATGGCACGCCGACAGCCGGAGAATGCGTCCGGACGGCGCGGCAATAAACACGAGAGTCCGCTCATTTGTAGTCCGTGTCACATCCCCAGTCACGAGGGGAACTCAATCTGGGCACGTCTAACGGCCTCTTCAGACGCTGCTACCACCGACCGCTGCTCACAGATGCGTCTGATACAGCGCGTTGAGGGCGCGGGGCTCTAGAATGTGAGCTTTAAAACGTTTGTTTGAAACTACGTCACGGGAATTTCTGACGTATTGCAAGGTTTATCAACTGTACTTCATCTAAGAGGCTACATTCGCAAGGCACTTAAACCACGCTCGTAGGGTAATTTAGGAATCCTAAGTATATCCGTAATTTCTTTTGGTCCCCGTGGAGCGTATCCGTTGTCATATGGATTTTCTCATCCGACAGTCGTCTTTAGTAACTACAGACCTGTCCAAATTATTAGACTAATAGATTATTTTTGATATCTGGAGTTTTCTGGCGTAAAAATAGAAAAGTGTAATAATTGATTTGTTTTAATGGTGTGATTGGTGCCACGAAATTTCCCTTCCAAGCAACTCACAGATCACTGAGTTTTCACAGTTGGTAACATTTGTCATTTTCCCTCCAAATCGTGTCGGTGTTAGTTGTCTGTGTACATGCTTTGAAACTGTGTTTGCAGTAATGTTTTATGTTTCTGTGTTGTACTTCAGCTTGTCATTTATTCTATCAACTTCTTGCTACTTTAACATGACATTATATAGCTTGTGAACTCGCATGTTTTTAGCTTTAGGAATAAATCGTGGAGTTTCCAAAGAAAGTGAGGCACGAGGAAGACAAGACATGTTTCGCCTCAAATAGTTTTGGATGTGGTAGCACTTCTTGATGAAAATCGTCATACACAGAAAGATATTGCTGACAGCATGAGTATATAACAGAAAACTGTCAGCAGAGTCAAACTTTCAGTGCAGAAAGTTGGTGAATACAAGCCAAATAGGAAAGGAAAATGTGGACGTAAAAGAAAAATCAGACCTAGAACAATGAGAAGACTAACAAATATGGCAACAATGAACTGTCAACTAACTTCTACAGACATGAGCCATCAGCCGAAAGGTTTCGATGTTGACGTTTCACCTGTGACGGTGAGGAGGAGGCTGTTTGAATGTGGTTTAAAGGCATGCCGACCAAGGAAAAACCAGAAAATCACACCTGCCATGAAAACCAATTGATTGATTGGGCTAAACAACTCCAGGAGTGGACAAGCGAGGACTGAGATCAGGTATGGTCATTGATATAGTAAGTTAAGTGGGGCTGATCTCTAAAGTTAGGAGTTTTGGCTTGAAATTGTGATGTTTTATTGATACTGAAGAAATGCACATTTGAATTTTGGGACTGTTGAGGTCTCCTATGCTCCTATTCCCAACTTTTATAACTTGCAAATTTCTACACATGCTTTAAGTATGCTTCATTGATGAATCTGTATTCACTGTGATGGAAGAAAGCAGCCAGGATGTTCGTCGCAGGCCTGGAAAACAGATCAAAACTGAGTGTGTGCAGCAATGTGTGAAGCATCCAGCTTCCGTTATTGTCTGGAGTGTGATGTCCGTGAAAGTTCCTGGCAGATTACACACTTGAAGAAACAATGAGGCAAGAACAATATAAAGAAATCCTTGAAAAGGAACTTTTCACCCAAATAAATGAGTGGTTTTCTAATAAAGATGCCATTTTTATGCATGATGGGACACCTTGCCGCAAAGCCAAAATATTTCCAAGTACTTGGAAGAAAAGCAACTGAAAGTATTGCCCTGGCCACGGAATGGCCCTGATATAAACCCAATTGAAAATTTACGGGCTATTGTCAAACAGAGGATTAGGAAATTGCAGCAACCACCAAACAAGATCTAGTGTAGATACCAGAGGAAATCTGCTAGTATGACAATGGTATTAAAATGTCATGTGAAAAGTTAATAAAAATTAGGCCAAACAGGATAAAAGTGTTGATTAAGAGCAAAGGCATGGATACAAAGTATTGACTATACACATATAATCTGTATTTGGAAGTAAATGTGTAATAAATGTAAAGTTTCGGAAAAATGTCTTCAGTCTAATAATTTGAACAGACCGTAACTAGTTCTGCATTGACCTACTTGTCATGGTGGTCATTCAGATTTTTCTTTTTCTTTTTTAACTTGACCTCTATTTATTTACGGAATTGGTCATTAGACAACGGACATACACACAAAGTTAAGGAAGAATGTCAAAATCCCAGGTGGGAAGACGGCTGATGCTGACAGGTGTCAGTTTCAACACACTATTACTTTAATGAATCATTTGTAAAATATTAACACGAATTATATACAGAAGAATGGTAAAGGCTGACCTCGGGGGTGGGGGGGGGGGGGGAGGGGTATCATATGAGTTCTGGAGAACTGTAGGAACACACGGGCCAATGCTGACCCTACGACTTTTTTTAAAAGATAAATTGATGAAAGATAAACCTACATTTATAGCATTTAAGCATTTGTTGATTTGTCGAAATATCTTGCAATGTCGATTGGAATACACTCTTTGAAATTTTGGAAACAGCAAGGATGTAACACAGCGAGCGAAAGGATCTTTATAAGTAGTACAAGACTACACTTACAAGAATCAACGGACGTGAAACGGAGGCAGTGGTTGACAAGGGAGTCAGGCACCTGCTGTAGCCTCTCCCTCCCTCGTTATTCAGTCAGTACTCTGAGCAAGCTGTGAAGGACGGATACCAAGGAGAGATTTGGAAACTGAATTAAAGTTGAGGCAGAAGAAATAACATCTCTGACGTTTGTATTTGTGGTAGAGACGGAAAGTACTTGGGGGAGCAGTTGAACGGCATGCATAACGCCTTGAGGTTTTAAGATGAAAATTAACAAAAGTAAAACAACTCTAATGAAATGTAGTCTAATAAAAGCAGGAGCTGTCACGGGAATCAGATATGCATGTGAGAAGATAAAAGTAGAAAATGAGTTTTGCTATTCGAGGAGCAAAATCAGTAGCAATGACAGAAGTAAAGAGGATATGAGCTGCAGAATGGCAATAGCAAGAAAAGTGCTTCCGAAAGCTTGGTTAAGATCTGTATCTATATATATTATTATTATTTAAAGCTCCCACCACGTTTGTCTGCATGTTATGACCAGTCTCAGAAACTACTGTAGAGACTTTGATACGGTTTTCGCTAATAGCAAAACTGATTCACGTGGAATGTTTGTGTACAGGTTGATTCCGCAATGATGGATAAAGATAAATGTATGCATTTGATTTAAGGGGCCTTGGTCCGGAAACGATCCAGTCGAAAGACATAAGCGAAAATCGTTCTGATATCTCTGAAAATGGAATAGGGGAACTTCGGGGAGAATGTGATTGCATGGCACGACGGGAATATGCTCTTTCCTATACTGGAGAGCGGTTAAACCTGCTGTAGTGACATGTAGCTCTGAATGGAACGGAAGGGCGGCAACCATTTTAACTTACGATACTGCGGCGCCTGTGTTGTTAAGAACAACAATGCAATGTTCCTTTGGACATGCATCGATATTCGAAGGAACAAGCATAGCGGCAATTACACCCGTTATGAAATACATGAAATGTATTCGTCGTGGCGAATACGAACAACCATCAGTTGTGAAAGGGAATGTCGACAATGAAAGTTCGTGCCGCATCGGGATCCGCACTCGGATTTACCGCTTATTGGGAGCCTTGACCGCTCTGGTTATTCGTGCACGATTAACGGTGAGACCCAAACTTCCATATGTCGCTGTTACTGCGTTACAACCCGTACTCGTACACACATTATGTAATTTTCGTACAGGAAAGGGCATTTTAATTGAAAGTCGCTCCCTGGTGTCGACGGATAAGTAGGTTATTCCAGTGGTTGTATTGTTAAGAAGAACGACGCCACTGTGAATACATTTCCGTATTTGATGACGGCTGTAGTCACCGCAGTGCCTGTACCTTCGGATATGCATGCATATTCGAAGGAACATTGCATTGTTCGTCTTAACACAATAGGCAGTGTTGGGAGAGGGGGAGCGTCAAACCGATCCCTAGATGATTTCCTCTTAGGTGCTGCTATCGGGCGGCAACATTATGAACTAATGAAGAGACAGCGATTGTGACTAGTTCGAGCTTGGTTTTGTTTGGGTACTGACCATTGTTTGGATTGTGGGAATTTTTGAAGTTTTAAACAGTTTCTTTTCCAAGTTGCACGAAGTTTGTTTATGGTTTTGTGAATTAGTATGCCAATATGATTTACTATCAATGGGTAAGTATGATTATTCAGTGCGTTTAGTTGTATTTTTTTAATAAATGTAACATAGCTACTTTTATTTGATAACTTGAAATCCCCATATTTGTTTCGTTGCGTATGGGGGAGGGGGGGGGGCAAATCCGTCAATCGATGGTAAGTTTGGCCCCACAGTGTTAAAACTACTCAGTTCAGTGTTCCATTATACCTTACAAAATAATTAAAACTCCGAATTAGTACTATTAAGTGTTTCATTAAATTTACTCTAAGTGGGGATGGAAGTTAGCATGAAATAAAAAGGCTTTGGCCAAATTTTGTACTTTTTACTTAAGACTAAAAATGCTTTATTTGTTACATAAAAAAACTTAAAAATGCAGGAAATTGGTATTTTTAGTAGGGCCTAGTGTAAGTTTCTATTTCAAGTAAAATGTTCTCTTCCAATTAACAAAACCTCTTCTTCTATTTTTTAACACTCACAGCAAACAATGTTACGTGTAAATTTTTATGTCCCTAAAACTAATGCACCTATAATTTAATTTCAGATATGGTGCAAAAGACAGCTCGACAGACTTGGTCTCAAGAATGAATGAAGAAGACAGTAAATGTGGTTCATAAAGGATGGATGGGATACGTTACAGTAGCTGAATCTTTCAATGTACCTGGAACAACCTTGACTGACAGGGTGAAAAAAGTGCGAAAATATGTACTGACGCCCGAGATAGTTTATGAAAAGCGATTAGGTCGCTATGATACCGTGTTTTCTGAAACTCAAGAAAAGGAAATAGTTGAGTATGTATTATTTGTGGAAGAAAGAATCTTAGGCTTTACAATTTCTGATCCACCCTGGATGACATTTGATTTTGCACAAAAAAATATCATAAACCACACTTTCAACAGAGTCGAAAAAATGGAAGTTAAAGACTGATATTATGGCTTCGTTAACCGACATCCTGAATTAAAACTAAGGTCACCAGAGCATACATCTTTAACTCGAGTTAAAGGTTTTAATAGAGTTGCCGTTGGGAAATTTTTTGATCTCTTGGAGTGAATTTACACAAAGTACTAAATTAAACAAAAGGATGTGTACAACATGGATGAGACAGGGATTCTCGCAGTCCCAAACAAACCTTTAAAGGTGATAGCCCTCTGGGGGGAAAAAACAAGTTGGATGTTTATCTTCTGCAGAATGTAGTGTACTCGTTACTGTAGAAACAGGTATGAATGCGTCTGGGAACTTTATGCCGCCAATGATTGTATTTCCCAGGAAGAAAGAAAATCCGTTGTTAATTGATGATCCTCCTCCAGGATCATTCGCCTGTTAGCAAGAATCGGGGTGGTCACTTTTCTAAGAAATTCGTCGAAATTTCTAATCCTTCACCGGAAAAACCAGTTTTACTCATTTTTGACAGACATGAATCACATACTAACAGTTCCGATCTTATTGAAATGGCTCGGAAACAAAATGTCATTCTACTGTGTTTTTCACAGCATACAACACCCTGCCTTCGGCCCCCAGATGTTTCTTTTATGGCCCCTTTCAGTGCATGCTATGAGCAAAAAGCTAGGCAGTGGTTAACTGCGCATCCTGGACGTTGCGTCGCCATCTACAAAATCGGTAAACTTGTGAATAGGGCTTTTACAAGAGCTGCTTTTATGCAAACTGCCATAAAGGACTTCGAGGAGACTGGAATACACCCATTCAATAGAAACGCGTTCCGTGATCACCTGTATGCTCCATCTAAAATTTATGCTAGGCCAGAAGTTTCAGATTCTACAAACTGTCAGCCATCAACTTCTACAGAAGTATCGAACAATGCACAGTGTCAGAATTTGGCTTCTGGTGCACCAGGTGCTGTGAAATCCCAGGGCTCTTTAACCCTCCTGAGTCTGGATTCTATAATACCTGATGACATTCGTCCTCAGCCATCTACCTCTGTAATATCTGATGCTACGTGTTCTCGACCTTCAACTTCTGAAGCACAGAATGAAGAAGGGAACCAGCATTCCATTTCTGGAGTGGCAAGCTCACCACATACATCATTGAAGCCAAGTCCAGTAGGCCTACAAAAAATACCATTGAAAACAAGTGCATTACTAATACCGCTCCCGCAAGGAAAGGAGAGAGTTCAAAAGAAAAATGGAAGGAAAAAAGGAAACACGGTCATCCTCGCATCTTCTCCTTACAAATCAGAACTGGAGACAATGGAGAAGAAAAAAGAACAAAAGAAAGTTAAAGAAGAAAGAATGGAAGCTAAAAACAATAGAGTATTGGACAAAGATACTAAAAATAAATGGTGTCCAAAGAGAAAGCTTTCTTTTCCATTTAAGCTCCAATCAAAATCTGAAAAGAGCAAGGTAAAAGGAGAGAAAGTGAAAATATATGTCAATGAAGATGACGCTAACTTGAATGAAGAAAAAGTTGCTTGCGTATTCTATAATGAATTATATTTTAACTCAAAGGACAGGGAGGGGTGGATTCAGTGTCTGAACTGTGAGGGGCGGGGGCTCAAATGGTTCAAATGGCTCTGAGCACTATGCGCCTTAACTCCTGAGGTCATCAGTCGCCTAGAACTTAGAACTAATTAAACCTAACTAACCTATGGACATCACACACATCCATGCCCGAGGCAGGATTCGAACCTGCGACCGTAGCGGTCGCCCGGCTCCAGACTACAGCGCCTAGAACCGCACGGCCACTACGGCCGGCAAAGGGGAGGGGGCACAAGGCTTGTACAAATTATGTATAAGAAGATGTCTATTTCGTTTGTAAGACATTTCCAGGTGCAGATGTGGACTCTGACCACAATCTATTGGTTATGAACTGTAGATTAAAACTGAAGAAACTGCAAAAAGGTGGGAATTTAAGGAGATGGGACCTGGATAAACTGAAAGAACCAGAGGTTGTACAGAGTTTCAGGGAGAGCATAAGGGAACAATTGACAGGAATGGGAGAAAGAAATACAGTAGAAGAAGAATGGGTAGCTTTGAGGGATGAAATAGTGAAGGCAGCTGAGGATCAAGTAGGTAAAAAGACGAGGGCTAGTAGAAACCAATGAGTAACAGAAGAAATATTGAGTTTAATTGATGAAAGGAGAAAATATAAAAATGCAGTAAATGAAGCAGGCAAAAAGGAATACAAACGTCTCAAAAGTGAGATTGACAGGAAGTGCAAAACTGCTGAGCAGGGAATGGGTAGAGGACAATTGTAAGGATGTAGAGGCTTATCTCCCTAGGGGTAAGATAGATACTACCTACAGGAAAATTAAAGAGACCTATGGAGAAAGGAGAAACACTTGCATGAATATCAAGAGCTTTGATGGAAACCCAGTTCTAAGGAAAGAAGGGAAAGCAGAAAGGTGGAAGGAGTATATAGAAGGTCTGTAGAAGGGCCATGTACTTGAGGACAATATTATGGAAATGAAAGAGGGTGTAGATGAAGAGGAAATGGGAGATATGATACATGCTTGAAGAGTTTGACAGTGCACTGAAGGACCTGAGTCGAAACAAGGCCCCGGGAGTAGACAACATCCCATTAGAACTACTGACAGCCTTGGGAGAACCAGTCCTGACAAAACTTACCATCTGGTGAGCAAAATGTATGAGACAGGCGAAATACCCTCAGACCTCAAGAAGAATATGATAATTCCAATTCCAAAGAAAGCAGGCGTTGACAGACTGACCCTACGACTTATCTTAGAAGAAAGATTAAGGAAAGGCAAACCTACGTTTCTAGCATTTGTAGACTTAGAGAAAGCTTTTGACTATGTTGATTGGAATACTCTCTTTCAAATTCTGAAGGTGGCAGGGGTGAAATACAGGGATCGAAAGGCTATTTACAATTTGTACAGAAAGCAGATGGAAGTTATTAGAGTTGAGGGGAATGAAAGCGAAGCAGTGGTTGGGAAGGGAGTGAGACAGGGTTGTAGCCTATCCCAGATGTTATTCAATCCGTATATTGGACAAGCAGTAAAGGAAACAAAAGAAAAGTTCGGAGTAGGTATTAAAATCCATGGAGAAGAAATAAAAACTTTGAGGTTCGCCGATGACATTGTAATTCTGTCAGAGACAGTAAAGGAGTTGGAAGAGCAGTTGAACGGAATGGACAGTGTCTTGAGAGGAGGATATAAGATGAACATCAACAAAAGCAAAACGAGGATCATGGAATGTAGTCGAATTAAGTCGGGTGATGCTGAGGGAATTAGATTAGGAAATGAGACACTAAAAGTAGTAGATGAGTTTTGCTATTTGGGGAGCAAAATAACTGATGATGGTCGAAGTAGAGAGGATATAAAATGTAGACTGGCAATGGCATGGAAAGCGTTTCTGAAGAAGAAAAATTTGTTAACATCGAGTATAGATTTAAATGTCAGGAAGTCGTTTCTGAAAGTATTTGTATGGAGTGTAGCCATGTATGGCAGTGAAACGTGGACGATAAATTGTTTAGACAAAAAGAGAATAGAAGCTTTTGAAATGTGGTGCTACAGAAGAATGCTGAAGATTAGATGGGTAGGTCACATAACTAATGAGGAGGTATTGAATAGAATTGGGGAGAAGAGGAGTTTGTGGCACAACTTGACTAGGAGAAGAGATCGGTTGGTAGGACATGTTCTGAGACATCGAGGTATCACCAATTTAGTTTTGGAGGACAGCGTGGAGGGTAAGAATCGTAGAGGGTGACTAAGAGATGACTACACTGAGCAGATTCAGAAGGATGTAGGCTGCAGTAGGTACTGGGAGATGAAGAATCTTGCACAGGATAGAGTAGCATGGAGAGCTGCATCAAACCAGTCTCAGGACTGAAGACCACAACAACATTTCGTTTGTGACTTTTGTTCTCAAAACTCAAATGTAACCTCATGTAGTGTTAATTTCTTATTTCGTGTTGATAGATGTCTCATTACTTTTTAAAAAATTCATTTGTATTTTTTTTTTTGTAAATGTTATGGGGCAAAACCGTCATTTTATCAATGTGAGGAAAAAAATCACTAAAATTAAACAGCTTGTCATTGATGCATTTTATATGAATATCATACCAAGAAGTGGTTCAAATGTCTCTGAGCACTATGGGACTTAACGTCTTAGGTCACCAGTCCCCTAGAACTTCGAACTACTTCAACCCAACTAACCTAAGGACATCACGCACATCCATGCCCGAGACAGGTTTCGAACCTGCGACCGTAGCGGTCGCGCAGCTCCAGACTGTAGCGCCTAGAACCGCTCGGCCATTCAGACCGGCAATATCATACATATTTAAGTTTCACATAATACTATTAACCTCAGGTTAATTAATAATAGGAATTATATAACGTCTGTGGGAGTACTGGTTGTGACGCCGGAAGGGCGACACATGCAGATTTGGGTCTGGCTGTGAGTGTTCAGGGAGCGCCACAGCGGTTAAGGCGGGAAATCCAGTTTGGAGTCCTGCTCCGGCATAGATTTTCTCCGTCGTCATTCCCTCATACAGCTGGTAGTTGTTTGTATTCGCAACTGTGAATACATTACATGTATTTTAGCAAAGTTTCGAGTGCTACTTGTAAGTTATCGGTTGTTCATCACGTTTTCAGTTGCGTTTTTATGACTTTTGACGAATTCCAGCGCAAGCTAAGCCGTTAACTGCTGATTATACACCGTGAAATACCACGTCAGTTATAATTCGTGAGTTATTATGCTACATAAAAGATATTAACCTGGAATGTGGTTTTGAGACGGGACGGGACGGGGCAGAGTGTCATACTGTCCTGTTTTTTCCCTTCACTTTCGCAGATACCAAACGATAGTCTATAATTCTTTTCTTTCCCTTGCTTCTCCAGAAGATGCAAACATACATTAAAAGACCGATAGACCGTAATGGAAAGTGAAGTGAAAATAGCAGTTTCAGCCTTTTTATGTTCTGAAACGGAATTTTTAAAAGCATCTAAGGATTTTAGCGTCACCAAGTAAATGGTAAAAAGATTTGTTAATGAAGGTAAGAACAATCCTGACTAGAGAGTTGACAAATCAGATGGGAAATTTAAAAATGTGTTCACTGCAGAACAAATGCTGTAGTAACTGATTCTCGTTACAATAATGAACTACAGGATGCTGTTGCAAGCACAGAAAAAATTCAAAATGTCAGGACAGGGAAGTCAACTGCAAGAATCACTTTGTGAAAGTTAAAGCTTAAAAATCTAACTGAACACAAAGAAAGAAAAGAGAGGTGATAAATGGCCTTGTTGTTGTGGTCTTCAGTCCTGAGACTGGTTTGATGCAGCTCTCCATGATACTCTATCCTGTGCAAGTTTCTTCATCCCCCAGTACCTACTGCAACCTACATCCTTCTGAATCTGTTTAGTTTATTCATCTCTTGGCTCCCTCTACGATTTTTACCCTCCACACTGCCCTTCAATACTAAATTGGTGATCCCTTGATGCCTCAGAACATGTCCTACCAACCGATCCCTTCTTCTAGTCAAGTTGTGCCACAAACTTCTCTTCTCCCCAAACCTATTCAATGGCCTTAAGAAAAATAAAAGGAAAAAGATGATATAGAGTGAATCAGAGCAAGACGAAAGTGAGTCTCTTTCCCGTAGGTATTTTTACTGTATTTATAATGAGGGCAGGGCCGGATGCCAGAAGTATTTCAAGTGGGCACACAATTCGTATGCTGGCACAGATGTGGAGAATGAAGAAGACATTGTGATTTGTGAATACCATCAGAAAGACTAGTTGCTAGTAGTTTCATTGCTGTTAAGTATTAAAAGTAATCGAGCATTTTTCAAAATGTTATTAAAATATTTTCTCACTATTAATAACGAATTTCTTAAAGATTTCTTATTCCACAGTGTGAATTTTTCATTAGACAACTTTATGTCTTAGTTTTAAGATGATATCCTTAATAATTTCAACGCTAATGCAATAAATTCAACGTTTACGCAATAATTTCACAAAAAATTACCTTATCCCATTTTGCTCCATAGGTGGCGCAGTATGCGAAATATACAAGCATTTGTTTGAATATATGCGAAAAATACAGAACAAACTGTCTTAATTAATTTTGAAGTGAAGTACATTGGCTTATACTGCAAGGTGGTGTGCTGACCACATGTCTCTCCATATCCCCATCCAGTGACACTTATCGATTGAGGGAGATACAGCGGTCGGTCGGTGCCGTTGGATCTACCGAGGCCTGTTCGAACATTAAGTATCCCGTTCCGCCCCGAGTTCCCCTATATGTACCGGTACTGTTAGTGGTAAGATTGTGGTGTACTAAACTTACAGTAGTAGTAGTAGTAGTAGTAGTAGTAAGCACAAAAAAACTATAGTAATCATGTGATCTAAGATGCATGCCTTAAGAGGTACGAGTACCTGGTCATCTTAACTACTGTGAAACACAACTCTTCTAAAAAAGGAGTGCCCATAGCATTAGTAAGATGAGCGCGAGCAGGCTGTGAGAACTACGGAATTTCAGCATGTCTTACAAAAAAAACAGATTTTCGTCATTTCTTAAGATCAGTGCATTACCGGAAAGGTATGCAAACATTGATAGTCAGAATATTAACAGCGGTTCTAAAAGAGTTAAAATATATCGAGAGTCTAAAAAAGAAAATGATAATGATAGTGTTAACAAACAGGATAGTGAGTCTTCGGGAACTGAAAATTGTGAGAAGTCTCAAGGTAGTAATGGGAGTAACAGCAGGCTTAAAATTATAAAATTACAGTGGGGCATTGCGTCGCTTTATCATGTTTTCAAAACTGGGAAAATACGAAGCCGTGGTTGCTTATAAACGACGAAACCTGGTAATACGAGGCCTCCTCAGAGTTCGTGAAGTTATCGATAACGCATTTTTAGATGGTGTTTCATCTGATAGTGTCAAAAATCGGTGATCATGCAAAGTTCACATCACACATGAAATGCATAGAAATCATACGTAGCAAAGTACAGAAAAATGTGTAAGTGAAAGTGAAAGGTTGTGGGACAAGCAAAATCAAGAAAAGTAATTACAACTCCTTTGTTGTTCGGATCTGCATATGTAATATCTAAACAGAAATAATCATTCAAATCACACACTGCAGTATTCGAACTACAAAAGTTTAATGGTCTGTCAGTCGGAAGTACTCTTCATTCTCACCATGAATACCAAAATACCATCATGATTATAACAGCAAAAATGAAAAAGAATCTTGCTCTTGGTACAAACTTTAGTATCGTGATGGACGACAGTACAACGATTTCCAACAACATCTGTGACGGAGTTCAACGGCATGCACTATGGGTAAAATTCATTTAACATATGTACGTTTGTTCCTTGAAGGAATTGCTTATGATTATTTTTTTGATATTGTTGAATTAGAAAGTAGGACAGGTGAAGGTATATTCAGTACACTGCTAGCAGCTCTTGAAAAATTTCACTTCAAATACGATGTACTAAAAAGCCATGTTTCAGGTATCGCAACAGGTGGTACATCAACAGTGCTTGTATCTTATGAAGGCGTAACCGCTCTACTGCGTAATCATTTGTACGAGTATAAGGACTTAATTGTCGTGCATTCTATGAACCACAAAATAGGACTAGCTGGCCATAATGGTGCGAAGGATGTGGCAGATGTGTACCACCTACAGACCTTTTTACGTTTCTTATATTCTATGTTTTCCCGAAGTCCCAAAAATCAATGGCTGCTATAAGGTGTTTCCCAAGAATTATCCTCTCTGCTAATAAAACTAGGCATTGAATTTCACGTACGTTGGGTTGCTTCGTTGTTTAATACTCTTCTAGCTCTTCTTGAAAGTCACAGTTACCTTGCCCATCTTTCTGTAAAACTGAGTCATGATGATGCTCGATGAACTCGTGAAAGACAAAATGATTGCTAGTCATGAAATTGGTTGAGCCAAGAAGTTCTGCAGGTATCATAATTCTTTATTCAAAACAGAAATTCTTCAGTCTTTAAGGAAAAACAAGAAATTGACGTGCCTATAAAAGCTCTTGAAACACTGAAACCAAATGACTAGCCACGAATTACGATTGTAATACGAGAGTTCGAGGAAAAGCCAGCATTCAGAGGAGATACAATTAAAGAACCATCCTCCGATAATTGTAACAAAATTCTAATACTTCCAAAAAAAATTTTCAGTTTTTTACAAGCAATATAGAAATTGAAACTAGAATATAGAAATTGGTTTGAAGACTTGGATTTCTTTTCGGATGAAATCGTGTTAAATTCAGACACAAGGCCTTAGGACGAATATCAGTCCGTGTTTTAAGGTGACATGTAAATTTTCCGTTTATGTAGTAAAATGTATTATGTGAAAGCTCGTGTGCGACACTGGTTACAGATTTATGACTCTACAAGGAAAATCCTCAACACTTTTCCACTTCTGTGAAAGAATTTGTAAAAGCAATCGAAATTATACCTTTTTCTATGGCTGAATGTGAACACTGATGTAGTGCCATGGGTCTAACACTTACCGATCAGAAAAAAACATTTAAAAATCCCGACACTTCCAAGTCTACTGTTTATTTCAATAAATTGGCATCCATTGCATTGCTTCATTTCAGAAAAAGAGTTGCAGAAAGATCAAGACTCACCATACAGCGCCCTTGACAAACGAATTGGCAAACTGTTGGATCTTCAGGAGCAGTCCCATTCATCTCGTCTTTTCAACTAACCTCTATAAGTTAAAAAACAAGTACATACTACAGTATGATATTGTAACTAAGCTTTATGTGTAATCTGCTTTTAAGAAGGTAATTACAAATTATATATAGGTAATGAGTAGGGATTATACTCAACAAAATGTGTAATATGGTTGTGATCAAAAGTATCCAGACACCTGGCTGAAAATCACTTACAACTTCGTGGCGCCCTCCATCGGTAATGTTGGAATCCAATATGGTGTTGGCCCATCCTTAGCCTTGATGACAGCTTCCACTTTCGCAGGCATACGTTCAATCAGGTGCCGGAAGGTTTCTGGGGGAATGGCAGCCCATTCTTCACGGAGTGCATTGAGGACAGATATCGATGTCGGTCGGTGAGCCCTGGCACGAAGTCGGCATTCCAAAACATCCCAAGGGTGCTCTATGGGCTTCAGGTCAGGACTCTGTGCTGGCCAGCTCATTATAGGGATGTTAAGGGATGTTATTGTCGTGCAACCAATCTACCACAGGCCGTGCATTATGAACAGGTGCTCGATCGTGTTGAAAGACGCAATCGCCATCCCCACATGGCTCTTCAACAGTGGGAAGCAAGAAGGTGCTTAAAACATCAGTGTAGGCCTGTCCGGTGATAGTGCCAACAACAAGGGGTGTAAGCCCCCTCCATAAAATACACGACCACACCACCGACTCCGAATTTTTCTGTTGACATTACACATGCTGGTACATGACGTTCACCGGGCATTCGCCATACCCACACCCTGCCATCTGATCGCCGCATTGTGCACGGTGATTCGTCACTCCACACAACGTTTTTCCACTGTTAAATCGCCCAATGTTTACGTTCCTTGCACCAAGCGAGGCGTCGTTTGGTATTTACCGGCATGATGTGTGACTTATGAGCAGCCGTTCGACCATGAAATCCAAGTTTTCTCACCTGCCGCCTAACTGTCATAGTACTTGTGGTGGATCTGATACAGTTTGGAATTCCTGTGTGATGGTATGAATAGAAGTCTGCCTATTGCACATTACGACCCTCTTCAACTGTCGGCGGTCTCTGACAGTCAGCAGACGAGGTCGGCCTGTATGCTTTTGTGCTGTACGTGTCCCTTCACGTTTCCACTTCACTATCACATCGGAATAAGTGGACCTACGTATGTTTAGGAGTGTGGAAATCTCGCGTACAGACGTATGACACAAGTGAGACCCAATCACCTGACCACGTTCGAAGTCCGTGAGTTCCGCGGAGTGCCCCATTCTGCTCTCTCACGATGTGTAATGGCTACTGAGGTTGCTGATATGGAGTACCTGGCAGTAGGTGGCACCACAATGCACCTAATATGTAAAACGTATGTTTTTGGTGGTGTCCGGATACTTTTGATCACACAGTGTATATATATAGTATATATTCCACTAGGACACCCGTCCCCAGTGGTAAAAGTACAATAGCAGTGTGTTTTACAAATATTCTTCATCTCATTTCAGCTAATCTACTACACCAACATATATATATATATAAAATATTTTCGAAAATCGGTGCACAAAATAAGAAGTACACATTGACATATAGAAAGCATGTTTCTTAATAAACAATTTCATTGTTTCAAAAGTAGTTAATTACAATTGCAGCTAACTTTTCCTTCCTGTAGTTTAGATGGTCCAAAAATACTCCACTTTAATGTTTGGTCAACGATGGCATGAGCATATTTTACCTCATTGAAGTAGCCTAAATTGTCATGTACAGTTGTCTTTCCTGCTCCTGTAGTTAAGTATTTCCTTGACGCTTTCTTCGGTAAATGATGGTCTGTGAGATATCACTATATAATGAGGGAATTCGCGCAATAGAACTATGTACAACATACGCCATTCTACCGTTGGAGACGTGTTACCACAACACTATTGTAGAAAGGGGGCAGGAACGATTGATCAGTCGTTCTTAAACCAAAGGAAAATCTTGTTTAAGAACACCTAGCATCGTATATAAACTTTTTGACAACAGTGGACAGAGAGTCTACCCAGAGCTAGCTGGGTGGATGTAAAGTAGGAAAGCAAACAACAGACGAGTAGCTCGAAAGAATTTCTGTATTAAGAAGATCAACCGTTGGAAAAATGTGAGAGTTTGCAAATACATACGATGGTAAGAATATCGAGTCGTGGACGATATTGTTTTTGTCAATGAAGCTAATTTTAATGCTTAGGTGCAAAAGCCGCTAACTGCATGAAAGCGAAATTGAGATAATAGCGAAAAACTTGTCCCGCCCAAACTATAAACATTGACTTCATTTCTTTTATAAAATAAGTAAAAAATAATTAATTACTTGGTATTAATGGTTAAAATCTTTTATTATGTTTTATATGTTAATATCGTAAGTGAAATATTGACTTAACAGTTTTTGCAACGCAGTAAGCGGGTTTTGCAAACGTATCGGTCCAATTACGAAACAAACATTCGGTTGCAAAAACTGCTATTCGGTAATGTCTTAAGAATGACAGAAGGATGGGATTTAATTACTGCGAATATAAACAGAATACGTTTTATTTCAAAGAGAAGTCTGAAAATTCTACAAAATTGGCATATAAAATACGAAAGTGACATTTTACCAGGAAAAACTGACTTATTTAAAAAACTGACTTATTTAACCTAAAAAGAGAACAAAAATGAATGTTCAACGTTAGATTTAAAAAAATTCACCATCATGCTTTCGATATCACAAGATATACTAGATAGCGAAAGAAGATCAAGATTGCATCCTAGTTAAAACAGCGATAGAATTTTAGAAAGTGAAAAAAATTGACAAGAAGTTGCATCTTTGTTAAACAGCGATATAAATTCTAAGAAATTAAATTGGCTGAATATTGCTTTGAAGTGACATTCACCTCAACACAGTCCATCAACTCAAAATCGCTTCCGGCTTCTTTCTCGTTCTGAGGGCGGCGGCGGCGACGGCGACTCCTGGAGTGCTTTCCTGCTCGTAGAAATCGTCGGTGTAGAATGTGAGTCTGTCGGTCGCCCAGTCATCACCAGAGTGGAGCCCCAAATGCATCGGGAAGAAACCAGTCACATTGCATGCTGATTATTGTCCTGATTTTGTTCTGACTATCACAACCGCCGGAAAACAAGCAAAGTTCTTCGCTCCTTCGCAGTTTAGGCACTCACCTTAACTGCTACAAGGTGTTTCACAAGAACTATCCTCTCAGCTAATAAAACTAGGCGGTGATTTTTCACGTACGTTGGGTTGCTTCGACGTTTAATTTTCTTCTAGCTCTTCTTGAAAGTCACAGTTATCTTGCCCATCTTTCTGTAAAACTGAGTCATGATGATGCTCGATGAACTCGTGAAAGACAAAATGATTGCTTGTCATGAAATTGGTTGAGCCAAGAAGTTCTGCAGGTATCATAATTCTTTATGCAAAACAGAAATTCTTCAGTCTTAAAGGAAAAACAAGAAATTGACGTGCCTATAAAAGCTCTTGAAACACTGAAACAAAATGACTAGACACGAATTACGATTGCAATACGAGAGTTGGAGTAAAAGCTGTCATTCAAAGGAGTTTCATTTAAAGAACCATTCTCCGATAATTATGACAAAATTCAAATATTTCCGAAGAAATTTTTTTCAGTTTTTGGCAAGCAATATAAAAATTAGTTTGAAGAGTTGGATTTCTTTTCGAATGAAATCGTGTTAAGTTCAGACACATGGCCTTAGGACGAATATCAGTCCGTGTTTTAAGGTTACATGTAATTTTTCGTTTATGTAGTAATGTACATTGAATGAAAGCTCGTGTGCGTCACTGGTTACAGATTTATGACTGTACTAGGAAAATCCTCAACACATTCCCACTTCTGTGAATGAACTTGTAAAAGCAATCGAAATTACACCTTTTTCTATGGCTGAATGTGAACACTAATGTAGTGCCATGGATCCAACACTTATCGATCAGAAAAATAATTTACAAATTCCGACACTTCCAAGTCTACTGTTTACTTCAATAAATGGGAAAACATTGCATTGCTTCCTTTCAGAAAAATTTGCAGCAAGATCAAGTCTCACCATATATATATGTGTGTGCGTGTGATCAAAAATATCCGGACGCCTGGCTGAAAATGACTTAAAAGTTCGTGGCGCCCTCCATCGGTAATGTTGGAATCCAGTATGACGTTGGCCAACCCTTAGCCTTGATGACAGCTTCCACTCTCGCAGGCTTACGTTCAATGAGGTGCTGGAAGGCTAATGTACGAAAACATCGTGTCGATGTTCTGGGGGGTTTCCGAGGAACTCTGGCAGACTGAAAAGCTGTAAACGTACATTTGACGAGAGTAATAGTTCGCTTGGTCTGGCACCTTTGGCATTACAAGATTCTTTTCATAATCGTACCTGAAATTTATCGTTTTTCCGCTTCAATACGATTTATCGGCAATGAGCTCGTCGAGCAGATATCAACATATGGGGCGCCAAAGCCAATACTGAAATCTTGGCGAAAAATGCACCTGTTGGTTGGTTTGGAGAGATAGGGACCAAACTACAGAGGATGAATTTCTTAATGTCATTTTTCACACACACTTTTCTCGCTTCAAACAACCTGGTTCTTCTGTCGTCTCCTCTCGTCTCAGTGAGAACTGTATCTTGATCTAAAATGTTTTGGCACAACCCGGTAACCCTATCTTTCTTTATTTGTAAAAGTGACAAAAAGCCACTTTGCTAACAGCGACATTTTCGATCTCGTCGCCCCTCTTTTTCGGTAAGGAAAATAGGTGGTGACGGTTCGTTTTCTTTCTCCTTTTAGCGGACACGGTAGAGGCATTTTGGGCTATGTAGTCTTGGGTTCCTTCCTGGTAACAAAAAACTAAATTCTGCCAGAACAAGCCACGAAGGCCCAACGGTACAGACCTGCCGCCATGTCATCCTCAGCCCACAGGCCTCACTGAATGCGGATATGGAGGGGCATGCGGTCAGCACACCGCTCTCCCGACCGTGCGTCAATTTATGTGACCGGAGCCGCTACTTCTCTATCACGTAGCTCCTCCGTTTGTCTCGCAAGGGCTGAGTGCACCTCGCTTGTCAACAGTGCTCGGCAGACCTTATGGTCTCTCATACAAGTGCTAGTCCAATCCAACAGTACTTCGCTGATCTGGCGGGAACCGGTGTTACCACTGCAGCAAGGGCATTGGCCTTTTCTGGTAACGTGTTTGGTGAATTTGTTTCCGTCTTGTAGGGTAAGTTCGTTTTTTGAAGGGATGTTTACAATCAGGCATCTTTGGGAAGGCCTTGGGTTGGTATCTTAAACAAAATTCCATGCTTGAGTATGTAGAAGCAGTAAACGGTGACGAAAGGCGCGGGTGGGAATCACATCACAGGTCTTGAAAAGTAGCCAGAAGTCTGTAAATGCAGATAAAATAAAAGGGATATTAAGCACAACAGCTAAATTTAAAAATCAAGTAGCATATATAAAAAGGCGCGATTAAATCACATGATTAGTAGAAAATTTCATTTTTTACTGCCAAGATCCCCTTTCCCAGTGGTTGCTTAAAATCCTACCTCAATGGAAAATTCGTGCGGAACTGAAACTGGGAGCAATCTGGCAGCTACGTAAGTGCAGTGCAAAGCACAACTATGGGCGATCGCGCACACTCCTTGCTGCTCCCTGCACGATCTACTGCATTTAACACAGATTTTCTTTAGTTTTACTATAATCTTACTTTGTTGCCAAATAGTTTCAGTTTTGCTGGAATTGTCCATTAAATTGCTCGGACTACGCCACTTTGTAGAGGTGAGCACAGATCGTACCTCGTATTTGTTGTGTTTTGTCAAAAAAAGTTTGTCAATACAGTTTTCATTGCATAACATTGTTCTGATAATACTTTTCATGTTCTTACCTTTCTGTTTTGGAAACACATCGGGACACCTCTTCCTTTTCCAGGGGGGACCGCCACCATCGATCTCGTTCTGGTCATTTGCAACTACTACGAAGGATTCGGCATCTTGCAGAATTCCTACTATTTCAGTTAGTCTTAATTTGTTTGTACCGTCTTCTGCATTTTAACAGTCCACAGTTACTCATTTTCCTCAAAAGTCTCACGCAAATAAATCATCAAACACTCTGCTGATCAACTGAAGTGTGCTTGTCGATGCATACTTCGGCAATGCATCATCAGGGAGAGCGTCACTGTTGAGTACACGTTCGTTGCAGCGCAACCAACCTAACACTAAATGAGAAAAATATCGCTTCTAATCGTAACGAACTGGAAGGTAGCTTCGAATGTCTATATTGGTAAGTCTGATGTCACGTCGACCGCCAAATGTTGGACATTTATCGGGCTTTGCACCCAAGGACATCGTGCAGTTAGCGGCTTTTGCAGACGAATACGATATTCTACAGCCATAGCAGGTTTTGCGCGCTGAAAAATTCTATACGGCAGTGTGCCCAACGCAAAATCGAGAAAAAATACGTTCAGTGGCTTTTGAATCTGGGCTATTCAAATAGAATGACAGGAAGCGTATGGGCCACAAAGCGGACAAAATTTGCAAAAGAAGAATGTTCAGCCCGCGCTAAAGCACGCCGAGGACTGTGGATTGTAGTATGAGGTGTTTAACTTTGAGGAAGTGAATGGACCTACAGTAACTTTAATGACGACAACGTGACAAAGAATTGTATTTCAAAACTGTGCTGGAAACTGGACAACAGGTTGCCGTTAAAATTCTACTGGGGCTAGCGACATAAGGCAGTTGTTCTGTTCCTATTCCCAATTTATAACGTTTCTGATGCCACGTCCGGTATTCACCTCATCTGTGAAGTTGTCGGGAACGATCGATGTGACCAATAGAAAACGTAATGATCAGCATGAAGGAAACTTTCAGTAAAGTTTAAAACAAATATTATGGAGGGAAGGACATCAAACGAGGTATTCAAAAGCACTTCTAGTGATATGGGATGGGATTTGTGTTTCTTCATTACTAGGCGACGGGATATTAAAACACGGTTCATTTATGGTCTCTGTACGGCGTTTTCGTTTCACATTTCTTCAAATCTAACCTTTTGGATAGCCTAAACACATAGAAGAAATGCAAAAGTGTCATAAAACCATAAAAATGTAAACACGGTTGCTGTTCTTATTACAGAAGTTTATTCGCCTTGATTGCGTAAAATACACAATGATTACTAGTTTCAGCGAAATTAAATCGTCATGTTCAGATTATCGCGTTTTGAGGCGCCACCAGATGGTAGCAGTCTTTTACAACATAAGAAAGATTACGCGCTTAAGAGCACGATGTATTCCGTTGATTACCTCATAACAGTTTCCTATCAGATATTACCAAGGACACAACATGAAAACATTTTATACACGTCTTATGTATTTTATTTGTAACTATCGGTCACTGTTCGCGCAACTATTCTCTTATTGTATGACGAGAGATGGTACTATAGAGTATCGTTTGTACGCGGTGTGCTTACTTTGAATTTGTAAGCATGTTAGAATTCTCCGTAATTGCACATTTATATACATGACAGTCGTGCCCAATTAACGTGAATAGTGGACAAAATGGATTGGCCCTGAAAGAGTTTTTCGATACAGATGATCTGAAAACAATTTAATTCCGCTGAAACTAGTAATAATGCGAATAAACTTCTGTAATAAAAAGAACAACCGTGACTCTGAGGTCTTCTCCAATACAGCTGACAATGTCAGTAAATCATCACCAAATAAATGTGTTGTTTTAATTACATAACACCGTCAACGAATTGTAGTCGAAGCAAAATGAGGTACGTGCCCACGGCACAACACTCGCAGAGAGCTCTTCTAGGAAGGTTTGTACGTGCAATGAGGCGCGTAACGGGCCGTCTAACGAGTGGATGTCTCTCGCTCCGGGAACATGGTTACAAGTCGGGAGGCCACGGTAGCAGCGAGAACAGGAGCAGGGACAAGGACAGGTGGAGACGGGCGCATGTTTGAGCTTACCGCACGCAGCTCGGGTTTCGCCGGAGTTCCCGCCCGCCGGCTCCCGGACTTGGAACCGACTGACCCACATACGGGACGGTCCTGCCTGGGACTTCTTTCGGCCGAGGGCGCAAGTGGACAAGGAACGGACGCTCCGGCCCACCGACGAAGAAGCGGCGTGCAGGTTGTTACATTCCTTCCCAGATTAGCAGTAACACTGAAAACTCTTCATCTGAAATATGCAACACATTCGTGGATAACACTAATGACTCCTAATATGTTGCCATGTTCATTTCACAATTTGCATTAACCAGCACAAACGACGTGGGTGAACTTTGTGGTAGTAATAGTACTATAGTTCTAATTTATGAATTCAATTAAGAAAGAAGATTTACAAATTGTAAATGAATTTACATAATTTTTTAGACAGTCTGTAATAGAGTACTGGTGTCATTTTGCAATAGACTTGGTCTGATGTTCTTTAAAATGGAAGACTATTGCTTCTCTTTCCTCCTTATTTACTTCCATATTTCTGTTTACAATCTTTCACAATATTTAGAAACTCATTTCCAAATAACATTCAGATCACATCAGATTGCACTGTGTACTAAAGTCAGACTCAACTTATAAAATACGGAACCTAAGCTCTGAAATGCAAGAAGACATCTCTTGCAGGTTCGCAGCCTTTGCATCTTTACATAATTTTCCTACGTGCGTCAGAAACTTTTCGAAGCTTGAACTTTTCTAATCACTGTACTTTCCAATTAAGACCTTAGGTGTAAAGAAATATTTCAATTTTAGGTTCTACTATTTTAATATTTTAACACAAAAGTTAATATTATCAAAACTGATTACGGGTTTGAGATATAATTTTCGAGATTCTGTTGGTTTGTTTACGTTATGGCTTTTAGGAATTTTATTTTAATATGTTTTTCTCGAGAATAAATTGTCGTATTTTATCCAGGTATAAAATACTTACCTTTCCAAAAATAAACTTCTATCTGAGTATTTTTAAATTAAAGGTTCACCGCTACCAAATTTGCACTTTACACTAAATCGAAAGATTAAATCAAAGTTTTATATGTGTTTTAAGGACCACTTCTGTTTCTAATAAACGATGTGACGAACCTTTTTTGGAATATATTATTCCATGCATTATGAAAAACAGTATTCCCAAAAGAAATGCTTCTGTAGAATCCGAACCGTAGAAAAGTTGTATAATTACTTTTGTTAGCAAAAGTGTCGTGTAATTGGAAACTTTATCGTAAAAATATCAAAATATACTGATCGCCATCTTCATTACTGAAAATTTGCGTACCTCCTGATACATTACAAACTTGGTGGCTTAAAACAGCTCGTGGAAGGCGGTCCCACGGAACTAACTATATATCTTACTTATGACATTCCCACCAAAGTTTATGAAAAATGCAAAACTAAAATAGAAGGGTCTGGAAAGACCACCACCACTGCTTGAGAATACAATAGCACAGTGGAAAATTCAGTAGGATGTTAAGCTCCCAAATGATGCAATTAGAGCACCGTAACGCTCTAACATGAGTTGTAAGAAGACCTAAATACGGTGGCATAGTTAGGGTATGGCAGCTAGCGCGCGTTCCCCTCGGCACCGTTTCCATGGGGCTGCAATTTTGCGACAGTCATAAAAATGAGGAAGTGTAACAGCAAAAAGGGGAAAGAAGGGAGCGAATCAGGAACCGAAAGAATCAGTGGCCGTAACAGTACCTAGTAGTAGTATTACTAGTAGTAGTAGTAGTGATAGCAGATGAAGAACAGAACTGACTGGAGAGCACTAAAACAGGAAATGGCCTTAGAAGCATAAAAATGAAGCTTGAAGAGGTTCTTACTGGACTGTGTTCGGCAAGAGTTCTGTAAGATGTACCTTGCCCTGATACGAAAACGCTTGTTTGTTATTGTAGAAAAAGCGCACTTATTCCTAGTGAGTCAACGCAACGAAACTGTAAAGAGCGTATTTTGCGTTTGTTGCAAGCTTTCTTAGGACTTTACATTGATCTAAAATGTGGTAGTTGAAAAGAAATGCCTTGTAGTTACAAGTAATGCAACTTTGGGCGGTGCTTATTCCATGTTATGAATTGTGTTATATACTGAAGAGCCTAAAAAACATGTACACCTGCCTAATGTCGTATAGAGCCCTCGTGAGCGCGCAGAAATGTCGCAACACGATGTGACATGGGCTCGAATAATGTCTGAAGCAGTGCTGGAGGGAACTGACACCATGAATACTGTCCATAAATCCGTAGGAGTACGAGGGGGTGCAGATCTCTTCTGAACAACACGATGCAAGGCATCCCAGATATGCTCCATAATGTTCATGTCTGGGGAGTTTGGTGGCCAGTGGAAGTGTTTAAATTGAGAAGAGTGTTTCTGGAGCCACCGTGTAGCTGTTCTGGACGTGCCGGGCTTCGCATTGTCCTGCTGGAATTGCCAAAGTCCATCGGAATGCACAATGGACATGAATGGATACAGGTGATCAGGCACTGTGCTTACGTACATGTCACCTGTCAGAGTCGTATCTAGACGTATCAGGTGTCCCATATCACTCCAATTGCACACGCCTCACACCATTACAGAGCCGCCTCCTGCTGATATGCAGGGTCCATGGATTCGTGAAGTTGTTTCCATACGCGTACACGTCCAACCGCTCGATACAATTTGGAAGGAGACTCGTCCGACCATGCAACAAGTTTCCCGTCGTCAACAAAAAATGGCTCTGAGCACTGTGGGAGTTAACTTCTGAGGTCATCAGTCCCCTAGAACTTAGAACTACTTAAACCTAACTAACCTAAGGACAGCACACACATCCACGCCAGAAGCAGGAGTCTAACCTGCGACCGTAGCGGTCGCGCGGTTCCAGACTGTAGCGCCTAGAACCGCTCAGCCACCTCGGCCGGCCCACATTGATGATGTTTCGTTTGAATAGTTCGGATACTGATACTTGTTGATGGCCCAGTATTGAAACCTGCAGCAGTTTGCTGAAGTGTTGCACTTCTGTCACGTTAAACAATTATCTTCTGTCGTCATTTGTCCCGTTCTTGCAGGATGTTTTTCCGGTTGCAGCGATGTCGATACATGATTTACCAGATTCATGATATTCACGGTACACTCGTGAAATGGTCATGCGGGAAAATTCCCACTTACTCGCTACCTCGGAGATGCTGTGTCCCATCGCTTGTGCGCCGACTATAACACCACGTTCTAACTCACTTAAATCGTGATGACCTGCCATTGTAGCAGCAGTAGCCGATCTAACAACTACGTGAGACAGTTGTCTTATACAGGTGTTACCGACCGCAGCACCGTATTCTGCCTGTATACATATCTCTGCATTTGAATACGCATGCCTATACCAGTTTCTTTGGCGCTTCGGTGTATAAACAACCATTACTGAAATGTGTATTCTCGCGCCATTGTAAAGTAATATTGATCTGAATAGAAGAATAAAGAGACTAAGCAGCAATGAGGATTGAACAAACTATTGAGAATAACTTCTACTCCATACGGAAACGTTCTGCACAGCAACTACACGTATATTATTATGAGGAAGGATAGAAATACTGTAATCACTCGCAATCACCCTGTTTTTTTTATTATTCTTGCACATCTAGATTTCAACTATAAGTAGCCATTTTCAGTGCATTTGAATGATTTACAGTCCAATAAAATCCCAGTAGTACATGTCACCATATGATTTTACTGGCGTACAAGCAGGAGGAAACTCCTACGCACTGAAGATGATTACAATGAAAATGTAAATCTATTCTAATATGCTGATCGTGAATATCAGAAAGACAATTTAAAATTAGCTCTAGTTTTCCTTTTACACTGTTTTCTTACGATGAGATAATTATATACGGATTTTTATGATAAGTTTAAAATCAAGTATTATATTGGTTTGTCAAAGTTATAATAACTAGTAATAATGGATTATATTATTGTCCCTGGTCTCACTTTGTGCAATATTTTGGATATAAACATTTTTATAGCAATTTTAGTGATCTTTTTGTCTCCCTCTTCTTCAGCTTCAATGACTTTATTAATGCATGCAATAATTTTTGCGCATCTGTTGTGTACATGTTTCCTTCTACCGCACAAGAGAGCAACAATTCCCTCCTTTTTTTAACATGCAAGACAATCTTGTGGCATATGTAGACATAAATGGTCTAATGAAGGCTCTTACGACCGTGATGAGTGGAGACTCTTTATCGATTCGTCAAAGTTGAGCTTAAAAGCAGTGCTTTCACATATTGGTAATGAGCTTCCTTCTATTCCAGTTAGGCATAGTGTGCATATGAAAGAGTCACCAAAACATGAAAATTTTACTGGAAGCCATCAAGTATAATGACTCTCAATGGCAGATCTGTGGTGACTTGAAAGTGGTTGCACTGCTATTAGGTATGCAGTTAGGGTATACTAAATATTGCTGCTTTCTCTATGAATAGGATAGCCGAGCTCGTGATTCTCATTACAGTAAACATGAATGGCCCACTAGAAAATCTCTTCAACCAGGTGTAAAGAACATAAAGAGTGAACCTCTAGTAGACCCTAAAAAAATTCTGCTCCCGCCATTGCACACCAAGTTGGGTCTCATAAAAAACTTTGTTAGGAGAATGAACAAAGATGGTGACGCGTTTAAGTACTTAAGGCAAAAATTTGCTTACTTAAGTGATGCCAAAGTAAAGGAGGGCATCTTCGTAGGCCCACAGATTCGAGAGCTTTTTGGAGACCACACTTTTGATGGAATCATACAAACTGATGAGAAGCATGCATGGAAATGTTTCAAGATAGTCTGTTTACATTTCTTAGGGAACAAACGAGCAATAAATTACAAGGAATTGTAGATAACATATTGACATCTTATGAAAAACTTGATTGCAACATGTCATTGAAAATGCATTTCTTACATAGTCATGTTGACTTCTTCCCCAAAGATTGTGATGCAGTAAGTGATGAACATGGGGAGCGATTTCATCAAAATATTGCCACATTTGAGAAGAGGTATGCCGGAAAGTGGAACCCTACTATTTTAGTAAATTACTGCTAGACAGTCATAAGGGATGTTCCCGAGTATGTTTATAAACGGCAAGCCAAGCGAAACGGCCATTTTCTGAATTTATCTCTGAACAAAATATGTGACTGTATATACTTTACATATGGACATTTAACATTTGTAATCCTTTATATACATTTGTGACCAGTTACTTCATATATTTACTTTTGTGCTTTACATAGTTCTGGTACAAAGTAGACTTACAAAGTATTTTCATTCATGTGATATTATCTTCATTTTTTCTTAATATTTTACATTTGTGCTTCCAGAATGGCACTGGGATTGATAACACAATTCAAGTAATTATTCACTTAAAAATTTTTTTGCTGAATCTTGGAACATGAATGCATATTTAGCTAGTGAGTTATTTATACAAAAATGTAAATTACTTTTTTTGAAAAACTAGAGCTAAATATGTATGAAGAGGATGATTTTGAATCATTTTATACTGAAATAAACCCAACTAACCCAAAATCATGCAATTTACACACTTTCACTTCAAATTCGTTGTTCAGTGTTATTTATAGCTGGGATCTCGATGTGTAAACAATAATAAAAAGAGCATATCGAATTGCGACTGACTGCTGTACTGTTATCCTTTCTTATAAAACAACTGAGAGATGCCCGCACTGGGGCGAGGGGTAGAAGGAAAGGGATGGTGGATATGGGAGGACGCAAAGTCGAAGTTTACACTGGATGTCCGTTACTCTAGATATGAGTCTGCAGTATCTCCTTCCACATCATCTTTATGCCGGTCCATAAAGCAAGTGTTGTTGATTGAAGACGGTCACGAGCAGGCTGCTGGCCGGCCATATTCCCGTTACAGCGGTAGGACAGAAATACGGGAACATCGTGAGAAGTGCATGCTTGAACATAAAAGCATATTCTAGCCAAGGCTGCAGGTTACGCTATTGTATTTGACCACGAACAGCTCTCGTGCAACAACCTCAATACGCTACAATTGTCAGTCGCGAGCAGAAGTGCGTTCTACGTCGTTGTATTACGTCGGAGAGAAGTGAATTCGAAAGTGACACATTGTTGGTGCTCGTACGGTAGCTGCTTCCGTAACCAACACGTACAGGAAAAGCGGGAAAACGTTATCCGCTAAGTCACAACGCGAACGAAAGTGTGTCTTGAGTGATCGTGATGTATGGTCATTGAAGAGGGTTGTGACGAAAAATAAGAGGACGACAGATGCAAAAGTACATTAGTGCCGAGTCTGCATTTGATACTGTCTGTATAGTTCAATGCTATGATCCTTCGGACATGCATGCATGTCCGGAGTAAGAGACACTACTGACGATCGGTAGCCGTATTAAAGCGTGAAATGTATTTGGAAGTTAAAAATACACTACCAGAACAGCTATAAAACTTTCGGATATCCGACGTGGTTAAGGCGAGCGTTCGCGACCAACGGGAAATAAGAGTTCGAGTCTCAGTCCGGAAAAGTGGAAATTTGTGGTAAGGTCTTATGGGACCAAACTGCTGAGGTCATCGATCCATAAGCTTACTAAATCTAACTTAAATTAACTTACGCTAAGGACGACACACACACACACACACACACACATATTCCCGAGGGAGGACTCCAACCTCCGACGTGGGGAGCCGCGCGGACCGTGACAAGGCGCCTCGGACAGGGCGGCGGGACAATTGTCCATATGTGTGAATAAGAACCTGTACAGCTATTGCAACACCATATTCGCAGTTCTCGAATACATTTCATAAGCTGGAAAAGCCGCTGCAGAATTCATAGTCGCACTTTCAAACCTTATCAGTACCAAATCAACACAAGCGAGGAGAGCTGGAATTCGAAAACCACTCATTAGTGATGCTAATGCCCGTAGCAGGGAAACGTGCTGCCGATCACATAAAACCTGGACTATGGAAAATGGAAGGAAGTTCAAAAAAAATGGTTCAAATGGCTCTGAGCGCTATGGGACTTAACATCTATGGTTATCAGTCCCCTAGAACTTAGAACTACTTAAACCTAACTAACCTAAGGACAGCACACAACACCCAGTCATCTCGAGGCAGAGAAAATCCCTGACCCCGCCGGGAATCGAACCCGGGAATGGAAGGAAGTCATTTGGCCGCATGAGTCTTCTTTCTTCTTATTTCTTACTGAGTTTACGTCTCGAGAGTGAAACAAGGCGGGGTTCGGCGACGATTTAGGCAGCCATATCGCTGTGGTCCGGGCTCGCATGATTACTCTACAAGGTTGCATTACTGCCAAGTATTATGTGACCATTTTGGCTGATCAAGTCCATCACACAGTACAATGTTTGTTTCCCAATGGTGGTGCTGTGTTCGAAGACGACAGGGCCCCTTTTCACACAGCGCGCGTCACCCACGACTGGTTTCATCACCATAACGGTGAATTGTCGCATCTCCTATGGCCATCGCGATCTCCAGATATCAATAGTATTGAGCTTTGTGGTCTACTTTGGACAGAAAGGTGAATGATTGGTATCCACCTCCAATATCGTTACCTGAACTTGCCACTATTTTGCAGGAAGAATGCTACAAAATTCCCTTTAAAAGCATACAAAACCTTTATTTATCCATTCCGAGGCAACTGGAAACTGTTTTAAATGCCAACGGTTTTCCTACACCGTATTTAGTATGGTAATGTGTTGTGTATATGGTGTTTCCTTTTTTTAGTTCACCCCTGTAGCTAGTATGGGCGAAATGTTAGGGAAAGAGCGGATCCAGGAATCAGTGGTTACCGACGGGCTCGGAAGAAATCTTCCACAATCTTCAGCGCATGCGGTTGGCCATTGTGTTCAGAAATAAGGCATGCGGAATTAAAAGCTGCCCATCATTCAGTTCTAGAACGTATCCTGTCAGATTGCAATAACGCTGCCCCGTTTAACATGTAAGGAACAGGGACTGTAGGACAGGTTGGACAGCGAGTAGACTGAAAATACCAAATTTTCCAACGTAGAACGACAGGGATGGCGTCCACGTGGCCATCCTAGTCTGACAAGGATCCCGTCAGGTGCAGGTGACAAGTTCAGTCTTTAGCAAAGCTTATTTGAAAGTGTTGTGTTAACAGCTATGGCAGGAAAAATGTTAGCTGCTAATGACTCACCATGTGCATCGGGAGAGCGACAGGAAATGAGTATATGGGAGGTGCAGAGATCAGCCTTCTATGAGATACAACAAATGTTCAAACGTGTGTGAATTCTAAGGGATCAAACTGCTTACGTCATCGGTCCCTAGACTTACACGCTACGTAAACTAACTTATACTAAGAACAACGCACACACCCATGCCTGAGGGAGGACTCGAACCTCCGGTGGGAGGGGCCGCGCAGTCCGTGACATGACGTCTCATACCACGCGGCCACTCCGCGCGGCCGGGATATAGCAAAAACGAACATAATCGATATACAAGAAATGTTGAAAACAAACCGTTACCTAGCGCCATGAACACCGAATCAAAAATGGCTCCACAGTGGTTACAAAGATTCGCACCACCAAAATCGAAGGCGATCTCCTTGTAAGTTACGAACCGTGTAGGACGTTCATCTAGGTACACTCTTAAAGAATGCAAATATAATGATATGTGTAACTACATGATTAGAACTGATGGCATGTGATGGCTTGCAACCGAATGTGAAACAGTCTGTCGTTGAGCTTATCATGAAACTGGATATGGTTTAAGGCATAACTGCAGATAGTGCGGTAATATATTTTATAGTCACGGGAAAAACAAACATCCAGAGGCTTAATTTGTCCAGTGGTTCCAGGTGGTGTGAACTGCAATGTCACTCACTTTCCAGGAAGGATAGTCTGCTTTAAAGGAGAATTATTTTTATAAGCAGACCAGGAAACACGCAGAAGCAAGTTATTTTTACCAGTTATTGGCCAAAAGCAGTGCTCATACGATAGTTGTGGTTCTGTTGCGCCCATTATCTTACTCTTACTTGCTGTAAGGTAAATTTTTTCTACTGCCCTTGCAGGATCACGCACACGAGTTGGTGTTAGTTGAACTTGATACAACTCTCTTGGTACAGCTAATTTCCATGGTTCCTTTCGTATGCATTTCCTCTTCAAACACCGACTTGTCGGAGCTGAAAACAAGTTCTTTTCTGAACGATGCGATAAGTTTATTTTTCTCATCTACAAATTTTCAGGCTGAACCGCAGTTTGCTGTGCACTGTCAAGATGACCCTTTGTTTGAAACTACGTTATCTTACGTCTTCCTATTCTGTAGCACTGTTTGAACTTATGCAACCACCGACTGCTTCACTATAAATCACTGTAATGTACGTCCCGCGCAATTTGATGTACGTAACGTATTATATCACTAACATGCACATCTTGTAAAGTGTATCTAGAATCCTTGGAACGCGCAAAAATAAGTTTTCGCCACAAGCGCGCCTTGTTCTCCATTGAAAATCTGTAGTTTTTCTTATGTACTACACTGTCATATTGCTGCGGCTTATTAGAAATCTGTTCATACTTGTTTTTTTACTACGCTGCGGATGATGCATGTACGTAAATATGTTTAGTATCCGCTCCTCCGAGAACGGTTGTCCTGTACTATGTTTCAGTGGAGACGGACTTTGTGGCTCCCTGAGCAACACATAAGATCTACAAGCTCGACACCTGTTTCAATAGTACTTTCAGTCGTTAAGCACGCTCCGTAGCCTCATGCTGTACTCACGACTCGATACCTTCAGTCCCGCCCCTTGTTGCTATTAGCAGCCAATATTGTGGTTGAATGCTAGCGTCGAATTCCATTAACATCATTGGCCTTTCATAACCTGGCACTCGAGAGGTTCCTGTGAGACATTTTGAAACGTTGTTTTCTCCGGTTAGTGGAGCTCCAGTGCCGTCGTGCCAAGTCCGACGCAGGGCCGCAGTCGGTGTACTGTTAGCGGTGCGTGGCACGCGAGACAAATTACGAAAATTTACTCGCCGGCCGCGGTGGTCTAGCGGTTCTAGGCGCTCAGTCCGGAGCCGCGCGACTGCTACAGTCGCAGGTTCGAATCCTGCCTCGGGCATGGATGTGTGTGATGTCCTTAGGTTAGTTAGGTTTAAGTAGTTCTAAGTTCTAGGGGACTGATGACCACAGATGTTAAGTCCCATAGCGCTCAGAGCCATTTTGAAAATTTACTCGTAAACGTCCGTTGGACGACCAGAATTAGTCCTCTGTACTACTATACTATCAGACTAGTTCAAATAAGTGTCTATAGCTGCGCTTTGACACGCAAGACTGGTGCTAAAGTAGACTTCGCTACTATACTATTAATAAATGAATTATCGCACTTCGCCCGCATCCCGAGGTCGTGCGGTAGCGTTCTCGCTTCCCACGCCCGGGTTCCCGGGTTCGATTCCCGGCGGGGTCAGGGATTTTCTCTGCCTCGTGATGGCTGGGTGTTGTGTGCTGTCCTTAGGTTAGTTAGGTTTGAGTAGTTCTAAGTTCTAGGGGACTGATGACCATAGATGTTAAGTCCCATAGTGCTCAGAGCCAATTATCACAACCTAACTACTTTCAGGAAAATAATAAAAAAAAGAGATGTATACAGTTGAAACTGAACTGTTCAGTAGATACACAAAAACACCACATTTCAAGTTTCCACAGACACAGATTAATTTTACTGTCTCATATCAAACCCCACCCAGTCCGTCTTGTTCATTGAACACCACCATAGGTAGCTACTGGACCCGTGATGAGGCCTCTGCCTACATTCGCCTAGATAAATGAAAAAAAATGAAAATCCAACGCCCACGTACGGGAAACGCACTTAAAAACTCTTTTAACCTCTCCATATCGAAAAACTTACTTCGCGTTCCACTAAGGGTCACTAACTATCGATATCAGAAGTACAATTCGAAACACCATCTCCACCCCAGCGGACACAAGATATGTTTCCGACAATCTGCGAGGCTTGTCGGCCGGCTCTGATTTTTTTTTTTTTTTTTTTTTTTTGTGCTCCGAGCACCTTCATGAAGTTCGTTTTTTCATTTAGACCTTTCCGTCACTCAGTCTCAATTCCCATTCGTCATTTCCTGCTCCCACTAACAGAATTCGTCGGTGAAGAGTTGCTTGCTGCCTGGTCTTCTCAACAATTATTTTGAACAGTAACTCAAAAAACTTCACCTTTTAAACGAGCTCAACAAGCCCAGACCACAATCCATTTAGAAGGATTATGGAAAAAGCATTCTATCAGCTTCCAACTGGACAAACCCCTTTTCACAAGGTAACGGGAACTGACTCTGTTGCCAGAGGACGAGCCGATGGTCGCGACCAGGAATCTGTGTTACAATTTGTAGTTTCTGAACGATGAAAGCCGATGCAACGCTATACTACTCACCAACAGAGCCCGCAGTGGACGGTGTCTAACTGTTGGCGTGAGCGGGTCTACGCCCGCTGCATTGGTCCAGCATTGAGGCAGCTCTGCGAACGATGCTGTACGCCTTGTTTCGACATCACTGACAAGACAGCGCGGATCCCCTGTTGCGGTCACATCTTGCTGTCTAGTACCGCTTGCCGCTGACTATGGCGCTCTTCTCTCGGGGTCTCCTCCTCAGCTGCACATCCCGAAAGATACAAAATGAAATGAAATGGCTCTGAGCACTATAGGACTCAACTGCTGTGGTCATCAGTCCCCTAGAACTTAGAACTACTTAAACCTAACTAACCTAAGGACATCACACACAGCCATGCCCTAGGCAGGATTCGAACCTGCGACCGTAACAGCAGCGCGGCTCCGGACTGTAGCGCCTAGAACCGCACGGCCACCGCGGCCGGATAAAGATACAAAACGTCACTGAATGACAAACCCATTATTCAAACACCAATCTTGCTGCCCGTTGGAACATGTTGTACTGCTTTTATTGCTTCCTTTGCATCTACGAGATATATTTGTAACCTTTTACGTTTACAAATTTTATCGTGGATCTTCACTGCACCGTTCTAGTCACAAAACAGTGAATGATGTGGATCTACATGTACACCATATCCCTGCAGTCTTAATCACGTTGCCGGCACAATTTTTTTCACACCAGCTTGGAAACATTTGGGCCACGCTTTCTGGTTGTAACTGTTTACACAAACATTAGTGAATACTTTGAAGGAACTTCTTCTAATGATGATGGTCTTATGTAGATGGAAGTATGTAAATAAGTCAATAGACGCAAAGATTGTGCAGGCAATTTTACCGAAGAGTTAGAAGCGTCTAAGCTTACATTACGGTGTTGTGTTTTCTCGATACATCGTTAAGCTTTTGGAAATTCACTCACTGAAATTACATTACCATGTCTTAATCTCGTAAGATGTATCTATCGTTGTGGTCTACTCTCCGAAGACGTTTTATGCAGCTCCCCCTTCCAGTCCATCCTGCGCAAGCCGCATATGTGCCTAACTGCCGCAACCTACGTCCCCTTGAACGTGCTTGTTGTAGTCAAGCTTTGGTCTCCCTATACAATATTTACCCTCCACAAGACCCTCCGTAACCAAACTGACTATTCATTGTGAAACATAAATGTCTTCAACGAGCTGATCTCTCCCCCCCACCCCTCACCAATCCCAAGAACCATGGACCTTGCCGTTGGTGGGGAGGCTTGCGTGCCTCAGCGATACAGATAGCTGTACCGTAGGTGCAACCACAACGGAGGGTTATCTGTTGAGAAGCCAGACAAACGTGTGGTTCCTGAAGAGGGGCAGCAGCCTTTTCAGTAGTTGCAGGGGCAACAGTCTGGATGATTGACTGATCTGGCCTTGTAACACTAACCAAAACGGCCTTGCTGTGCTGGCACTGCAAACGGCTGAAAGCCGTAATTTTCCCCGAGGGCATGCAGCTTTACTGTATCGTTAAATGATGATGGCGTCCTCTTGGGTAAAATATTCCGGAAGTAAAATGGTCCCCCATTCGGATCTCCGGGCGGGGACTACTCAGGAGGACGTCGTTATCAGTAGATAGAAAACTGGCGTTCTACGGATCGGAACGTGGAATGTCAGATCCCTTAATCGAGCAGGTAGATTAGAAAATTTAAAAATGGAAATGGATAGGTTAAATTAGATATAGTAGGAATTAGTGAAGTTCGGTGGCAGGAGGAAAAAGACTTTTGGTCAGGCGAATACAGGGTTATAAATACAAAATCAAATAGGGGTAATGCAGGAGTAGGTTTAATAATGAATAAAAAAATAGGAGTGCGGGTAAGCTACAACAAACAGCATAGTGAACGTATTATTGTGGCCAAGATAGACACGAAGCCCACGCCTACTACAGTAGTACAAATTTATATGCCAACTAGCTCTGCAGATGACGAAGAAATTGAAGAAATGTATGATGAAATAAAAGAAATTATTCAGATAGTGAAGGGAGACAAAAATTTAATAATCATGGGTGACTGGAATTCGGTAGTAGGAAAAGGGAGAGAAGGAAACGTAGTAGGTGAATATGGATTGCGGCTAAGAAATGAAAGAGGAAGCCGCCTGGTAGAATTTTGCACAGAGCATAACTAAATCATAGCTAACACTTGGTTCAAGAATCATAAAAGAAGGTTGTATACATGGAAGAACCCTGGAGATACCAAAAGGTATCAGACAGATTATATAATGGTAAGACATAGATTTAGGAACCAGATTTTAAATTGTAAGACATTTCCAGGGGCAGATGTGGACTCTGACCACAATCTATTGGTTATGAACTGTAGATTATAACTGAAGAAACTGCAAAAAGGTGGGAACTTAAGGAGATGGGACCTGGATAAACTGACTAAAGCAGAGGTTGTACGGAGTTTCAGGGAGAGCATAAGGGAACAATTGACAGGAATGAGGGAAAGAAATACAGTAGAAGAAGAATGGGTAGCTCTGAGGGATGAAGTAGTGAAGGCAGCAGAGGATCAAGTAGGTAAAAAGACAAGGGCAAGCAGAAATCCTTGGGTAACAGAAGAAATATTGAATTTAATTGATGAAAGGAGAAAATATAAAAATGCAGTAAATGCAGGCAAAAAGGAATACAAACGTCTCAAAAATGAGATCGACAGGAAGTGCAAAACTGCTAAGCAGGTATGGCTAGAGGACAATTGTAAGGATGTAGAGGCTTATCTCACTAGGGGTAAGATAGATACTACCTACAGGAAAATTAAAAAGACCTTTGGAGAAAGGAGAACCACTTGCATGAATATCAAGAGCTTTGATGGAAACCCAGTTCTAAGCAAAGAAAGGAAAGCAGAAAGGTGGAAGGAGTATATAGAGAGTCTGTACAAGGGCGATGCACTTGTGGACAATATTATGGAAATGGAAGAGGATGTAGACAAAGATGAAATGGGAGATACGATACTGCGTGAAGAGTTTGACAGAGCACTGAAAGACCTGAGTCGAAACAAGGCCCCGGCAGTAGACAACATTCCATTGGAACTACTGACGGTCTTGGGAGAGCCAGTCCTGACAAACTCTACCATCTGGTGAGCAAGATGTATGAGACAGGCGAAATACCCACAGACTTCAAGAAGAATATAATAATTCCAATCCCAAAGGAAGCAGGTGCTGACAGATGTGAAAATTACCGAACAATCAGTTTAATAAGTCACGGATGCAAAATACTAACGCGAATTCTTTACAGACGAATGGAAAAACTGGTAGAAGCTGACCTCGGGGAAGATCAGTTCGGATTCCGTAGAAATATTGGAATACGTGAGGCAATACTGACCCTACGACTTATCTTAGAAGAAAGATTAAGGAAAGGCAAACCAACGTTTCTAGCATTTGTAGACTTAGAGAAAGCTTTTGACAATGTTGACTGGAATACTCTCTTTCAAATTCTGAAGGAGGCAGGAGTAAAAAACAGGGAGCGAAATGCTATTTACAATTTGTACAGAAACCAGATGGCAGTTATACGAGTCGAGGGACATGAAAGGGAAGCAGTGGTTGGGAAGGGAGTGAGACAGGGTTGTAGCCTCTCCCCGATGCGAATCAATCTGTATATTGAACAAGCAGTAAAGGAAACAAAAGAAAATCCATGGAGGAGAAATAAAAACTTTGAGGTTCGCCGATGACATTGTAATTCTGTCAGAGACAGCAAAGGAGTTGGAAGAGCAGTTGAACGGAATGGATAGTGTCTTGAAAGGAGGATATAAGATGAACATCAACAAAAGCAAAACGAGGATAATGGAATGTAGTCGAGTTAACTCGGCTGATGGTGAGGAAATTAGATTAGGAAATGAGACACTTAAAGTAGTAGATGAGTTTTGCTATTTGGGGAGCAAAATAACTGATGATGGTCGAAGTAGAGAGGATATAAAATGTAGACTGGCAATGGCAAGGAAAGCATTTCTGAAGAAGAGGAATTTGTTAACATCGAGTATAGGTTTAAGCGTCAGGAAGTCGTTTCTGTAAGTATTTGTTTGGAGCGTAGCCATGTATGGAAGTGAAAAATGGACGATAACTAGTTTGGACAAGAAGAGAATAGAAGCTTTCCAAATGTGGTGCTACAGAAAATGCTGATGATTAGATGGGTGGATCATATAACTAATGAGGAGGCACTGAATAGAATTGGGGAGAAGAGGAGTTTGTGGCACAACTTGACTAGAAGAAGGGATCCGTTGGTAGGACATGTTCTGAGGCATCAAGGTATCACCAGATTAGTATTGGAGGGCAGCGTGGAGGGTAAAAATCGTAGAGGGAGACCAAGAGATGAATATACTAAGCAGATTCAGAAGGATGTAGGTTGCAGTAGGTACTGGGAGATGAAGAAGCTTGCACAGGATAGAGTAGCATGGAGAGCTGCATCAAACCAGTCTCAGGACTGAAGACCACAACAACAACAACCAGCTGATCTGTCCTTTTGTGTCACAAATTTCTTTCATCGCATTTATCTTTTGCATGGCCATCGGGCCATGAGCCTCTAACGAGCAGATGTTGAAGAAAGCTTCTCGTCATTTGCAAACTATCATTGTTGTTTAAAACATTTTAATGGCGAAAGCACGATTTAGCTTGTTCCGTTGCTCTGCGGTTACTCAATGGAAAGGTTTCTGCTCATGGTCTCTGCATTCCCTGTGCTAACTGTTGCACTTGGCTGTCACCATGCATTTCAAGAGAGCCAATTTTATTCGATCATCTTCTATTCAAATTTGTCAGCAATGGGTCCAATGGCTCTTAGCGCTATGGGACTTAACATCTGAGGTCATCAGTTCTCTAGAACTTAAAACTAATTAAACTTAACTAACCTAAGGACATCACACACATCCATGCCCGAGGCAGGATTCGAACCTGTGACCGTAGCAGCCGCGACGTTCCAGACTGAAGCGCCTAGAACCGCTCGGCCAGATCGGCCGGCATTTGTCAGCACATCTGAAATACAGCCTCAAGAATAATTACTTTAAAAATTCACGTTGGACCCACGCTACCTTGTTTATCTGCCGTCGCAAAACACCCACAAACGACATCGTCCACAGCTCGCCGTAAATTGCGTCCATACAATTGCAGAGCCCACGGCTTATCGTTCCACAACCGCACTGAATTCCCAAAAGTCTCGGTTTCACCATCAGTTCATTATCTCAAAGTGCCAAAATTATTAATGCACCATTCGGACCATCCGCACCCCAACAATCTGCCGCTCTGTCGTTCTCGTCCGGTACTCTCTAACCCTCCAGTCCTCGTCGCCAGAGAGCCACTCGCCGCCATCTCGGCGACCCAGTATATCTGGCGAGGCCAATATCGACCTTAACACTCGCGGCCGGAACACAATCGTGCCGAAAAGCGGCGCAATGTAGTGTGTTGTTGATGCTTATGCTCGTATTCCGGTACATATTACGGTTTAAGTACATGAAGAATGAGAGAAGTGAATAACAACGACCTTACAACGTGCTATAAATTCATTACATCCTGTAGACCTTACGTGTTGTCACCAGCATTTGCCTTGTTCTGTACAGTATACTCCCATTTGAAAATTAAGAGTTAAATCATAGATTCTGGCTTCCAAATCGCTACCAAGTTGTTAACAGCCTCATAAGTTTCCCGCCCTCCATCTCACATTAATTTTTTCTTGAAGGGAGGTTCCAATCTATCTGCCATCTTAAGTCATCGGAGAATGACGCAGGAATCCGCCGTCGAACAGTCGAACACTGCACCCTGTCGACACTTCTGGCGGGTATCAGAGTGGTCCGAGGAGCACTCCGCGGCTCCGCAGACACGGTGGCGCTTTGGTGATCTCCCATGTCGCCTCACCTGAATCGCAGTGAGTACGTCTTGAATGCTATCGTACTATTGAGTGAAGTGTGCGCGCCTGATTCTCAGCTCCAAGGAGTCTCCAGTCTGCGTGGTATGTGGCCGACGGCTAAGCGATCACTGCCCAGGATGGCGTCCTGGAGCCTGTGTGTCTCGTTGAGTATCACGGCACGAAGCGTCTCCGTCATCAGAATGAAACTGGATTTTACCCGCTACTTGGTAAGTGTCTACAAGAGTCACGAGAATAACGATCGTACTTCACTGAACAAACGAGGGAAAATGAAGTGACAACAACAAAATTTCTAAATCTGTTTAAAAGCGGTGTTGATAGCAATGAAAATACGTTTTGTTATTTTAGTACTTGTTGCACACAAACATAAGTTAACTTGATCTGTGAAAAGGTTTTGTTGCTACAGCGTTTTAATACAGTAGTTTCGTGCGTGTTCTTTTGAAGTAGGTGAAATGGAAAATTATGTGATCATAACATTGTTTTCGACAATTTCTCGTGAATAGAGAGTTAACAATACTGGCTCCGTTACTTTCAAAAGTTAACAAATGGGCAAATGAACAGAAATGTACCAGTAATTCCCTCAAAGTTGGCTGACATAAAAGGTATCCTAAATCTTAAACTACAGATGAAAACATCGAGATGATATCTTAAGTGTAGCAAATCCAACTGTATGGAATTACTGAAATAACATAAAAATCAGAAGAAGAGCACCTAACATACTACACGAAGAATTAACTATGGGAAAGTTTTGTCAAGCATGGATGCGCATTTCTTCAATGCACGGCAAAAGCAAATGTGAAAGCAAATAGTTCGTCAGCTTTAAAAAAATTCAACTCATTTTGTAGTCTGATTTATTACTGTGGGTGAGACGTGGCATCATTACTTGAACTCAGGAACGAAACAGCAATCTAAGCAATGGATCAAAAGTAGCGATCCAACCCTTTGTATGGAAAGTCGATTTCATCTGATGGAAGGGTGATACTCAGAGTTTCCTCGGATGTCACACGAATTTTCCGTACTGATAAGTGCCTTGTAAATGCTGACAACAGCTAACATCTACGTAATAACTAGAGGACGCTGCGCAAGTGTCCTAGAACAATTGGATGGTAGTGCAGAAGTTATGGTAGCTCTTTCTACCCTCATTTAACTACAGAATTAGCCACTTTTCGAATAAATGTATGTAAATCCTCAAATGGAGTTCAAGACTTCCCTAAGGTTAAGTCTCGTTTGCTACCTTGGATGGCTACTAGAGTAGGCAGTAATTCGACGCAATGTAATGCGACTGCGAGAGCAAAACCATTTGGTAAATTCGTATCACTTTTTATGTCTTGATAATATCAATTTTGTGACTTGATGTGAAAAAATAAATCATCCTTTCTGGTTACGAACTGTAACAACGCTGTACAAAAATTACGGTGGCATGGTAACTAACAGACTGTTTGGTGCTGATATTGTGTGTAACAAGAGACGTTATACGAAGGCAAAATGAATTAAACAGTACGAATAATGTAAATTTTATTGAGAAACATTAAGATCATGAATATAATGATAAATATATGGTTAAAAAAGGAACAGTGTAACGAAGAAATTACGGAGACAACTAAGCTAATACCGAAAAATATGGGAGACTATACCAAAGGCTTACATTTCTCGTGTTTAGAGAAAGTGTGATTAAAGGAAAAATGAAGAAAAAACATAATAACGTAATAACTTGAGCAATGTATTAAGAGCTCATTTTATTAAGTATGTGATTCTAAAATATACTCTGTGTATTTATGCTTTATTATTTTTCGGAGTATTGCACTGGCCTTAGTGATTAAGTGCCAGACTAGAGATCCAGAAGTTTGCGACTTGATACCAAGTATACCTAAAGCTTTTCTCTGTCACTGATCACTTCTCTCGCCTCTAGTCACATTTGTTGATGTGAGAAATGCAGAGTTAAACAGTGGTTCAACTTGACATTAAACGGTAGGTTCCCCTGCTACTTGCTGTGTAAGTTAGTTCAAAGATCGGAGAAAACCATACCAATAGAACCATGCCTAGTTAAACACTGCGGTGATCAAATAAATCTTTGGGTTAATGACAGATTTACATGTTTGTATTTTTGAGGGTTACATAAAAGCTGGAGGAGGAGGAGGAGGAGATTAGTGTCTAACGTCCCGTCGACAACGAGGTCATTAGAGACAGAGTAAACCTCGGATTAAGGAAGCACAGGGAAGGAAATAGGCCGTACCATTTCAAGGGAAAGATCCCGGCATTTCGGCAATTGCCTTAAGCGATTTAGGGAAATCACAAAAAGCCTAAATCTGGATGACCGGCAGCTGGTTTGAACCGTCGTCCACCCGAATGCGAGCCCAGTGTGCAGATCACTGCGCCACCTCGCACGGGACACGTAGAAGCTACGAGAACCGTTGAGCAGTAAGACGCACTCTTGACAGAAACGTTATTCCAAGTAACGTAAACGCTGGCTTCCGTCATCTGAGCTCATCCCATTATAATGAATACTTCCACTTATCAATCGTCGCGAGTATCGAACTAACGAAACTACTTCACGAATCATTTTGGAATCGTAATCACAACTGACTGTAAGTAGACCAATTCTCATATATTTATTTCATTACAGTGGTGTCGTCACTTCTAGCAGAAGTAGTTAATGCTTATTTATGTTTTTTTGTCTGAAAGATAATAAGCTAAGATTACTACGTAGATTTAATGGAAGAGATAGAGAAGATTCAATGAGAATTGACGTATTTTGTGGCCGGCCGAAGTGGCCGTGCGGTTAAAGGCGCTGCAGTCTGGAACCGCAAGACCGCTACGGTCGCAGGTTCGAATCCTGCCTCGGGCATGGATGTTTGTGATGTCCTTAGGTTAGTTAGGTTTAACTAGTTCTAAGTTTTAGGGGACTAATGACCTCAGCAGTTGAGTCCCATAGTGCTCAGAGCCATTTGAACCATTTGACGTATTTTGTCACGGGATCATTTACTCGGCAGGAGAGTGTTACGAAGATGCTCATCAAATTCCAGTGATAGATGTTATAAGAGAGGTTTACTGCTGAAATATAGAGAATTTATATCCCAAGAAGAGTCGAGAAACGTATTACTTTCTCCCACATACATGTAGCAAAATGATCACAACGACAAAATTAGAGAAATTAGGTATCATATGGAAGTTTATCGGAAGGCGTTCTTCCCACGCGCCATTTGTCAGCAGCACATGAGAGTGGAGTAAAGATAATAGTACCACAAGTATCCTCCGCCATACTCCGTAATGTGGTTTGCGGAGGGTAGATGTACATGAAGTAGGAAACATTGTTTACAGTCATTCAGCAACGACGGCAGTGACCATTAGGTTCTCTCTTAAATACGTGTATTCCACAACAGGAAGCTCTATTCTGAATGTACATACTTATAACGAGATCGAGGGTGACTACCAATAATCATAGTGGCTCATTTATACCACCAGTTTCAAGAAGGAAATAAAAGAGTGACAATTTTTGAGGAGAAAGGGCAGAAGTACTGCTATGAAAACAACGTAACCAGACAGAGAAAGAAGTCATTTCCGTCTTTCCTTGGTATTACAGTTTTGATGAAGCTGAATTCTGTACGCCTCATTTTAGTTTCTCCATGAGGACGCCTGCGATATGCCGCTCTCCCAATTTGCTCTTGTGGTGGACTACTTGGTGCTACGCTGGAAACCTCCTCTATCCGTTTCGTCATTTGGAACTGGACGTGGCACTCGGCTGACTTACTAAATTTCGCATACTAAGCTACGTCTTGATACTGTTGAACACAAGTGTTTTCTTCTGGAATTCTGCTCGAATCGTTCTTGCATAACACGAAACGCTTGCCACGTTCACTGAACGTCGTATCTGCTACTGCTACACCCTGGTGGCTGCATGCTGCTGCTCTGCGCATCGATGTGAATACAACAAAAAGTGTTGGAGTGTTTTTTCCTCCATTTACATTCTGCTGTTAGTCGTCTTCTGCTTAATTTGTCCGTATAGAATTACTACACCTAGAACTATGCAGATTATTGTGAAGTCCAGGGCAGATGGTAATTTATATTGTACCGTTTATCAGAGCTTCTACCCATTACATTTGCATCAGGTGTTGACAGATGTGAAAATCACTGAACTATGAGTTTAATACGTCACAGCTGCAAAATACTAACACGAATTCTCTAAAGACGAATGGGAAAGCTAGTAGAAGCTGACCTCGGGGAAGATCAGTTTGTATTCCGTAGAAATATCGGAACACGTGAGGCAATACTGACCCTACGACTTATCTTAGAAGAAAGATTAAGGAAAGGCAAACCAACGTTTCTAGCATTTGTAGACTTAGAGAAAGCTTTTGACAATGTTGACTGGAATACTCTCTTTCAAATTCTGAAGGTGGTAGGGGTAAAATACAGGGAGCGAAAAGCTATTTACAATTTGTACAGAAACCAGATGGCAGTTATAAGAGTCGAGGGACATGAAAGGGAAGCAGTGGTTGGGAAGGGAGTGAGACAGGGTTTTAGCCTCTCCCCGATATTATTCAATCTCTATATTGAGCAAGCAGTGAAGGAAACAAAAGAAAAATTCGGAGTAGGTATTAAAATCCGTGGAGAAGAAATAAAAACTTTGAGGTTCGCCGATGACATTGTAATTCTGTCAGAGACAGCAAAGGACTTGGAAGAGCAGTTGAACGGAATGGACAGTGTCTTGAAAGGAGGATATAAGATGAACATCAACAAAAGCAAAACGAGGATAATTGAATGTAGTCGAATTAAGTCGGATGATGCAGAGGGAATTAGATTCGGAGATGAGACACTTAAAGTAGTAAAGGAGTTTTGCTATTTAGGGAGCAAAATAACTGATGATGGTCGAAGTAGAGAGGATATAAAATGTAGACTGGCAATGGCAAGGAAAGCATTTCTGAAGAAGAGAAATTTGTTAACATCATGTATAGATTTAAGTGTCAGGAAGTCGTTTCTGAAAGTATTTGTATGGAGTGTAGCCATGAATGGAAGTGAAACATGGACGATAAATATTTTGGACAAGAAGAGAATAGAATCTTTCGAAATGTGATGCTACAGAAGAATGCTAAGATTAGATGGGTAGATCACATAACTAATGAGGAAGTGTTGCCTAGGATTGGGGAGAAGAGAAGTTTGTGCCACAACTTGACTAGAAGAAGGGATTCGTTGGTAGGACATGTTCTGAGGCATCAAGGGATCACCAGATTAGTATTGGAGGGCAGCGTGGAGGGTAAAAATCGTAGAGGGAGACCATGAGATGAATACACTAAGCATATTCAGAAGGATGTAGGTTGCAGTATTGCAGTAGGTACTGGGAGATGAAGAAGCTTGCACAGGAAAGAGTAGCATGGAGAGCTGCATCAAACCAGTCTCAGGACTGAAGACCACAACAACAACAACATGGAACGCGGGAAGAATATTTGCTTAGCCGCCTCCGCACTTGCTGCAGTCATTCCGTACCTGAGCACAAAATCCCTTCAGAGAGCTACCAATCCTTCCGGCTGAACAGCATGTTGTTATTTCCCAAATTGTGAGGGTTCCTCTTCGCTCGCAAGCCCCCTCGCCCTACATTCCTCTCCCTTTCTAAACGCTTGGTTCTGGCTCGTCCTCCTCCTCCTCCTCCTCCCATTCCTCCATCCCACATCATTTCCAAAACACTGTCCCTGCAATAACCATCCCCACCTATAGCTTATTTTCGTGTCATTCCAATAAAGTGAATTGTTACGTTTTTATAAAAACTATCGTCAACTGACTGTATTTTAGAAAAAAGATGTACGTATTTTACTTAAAATGATCCATATATAACCACCCGTTGCAATTAATTTCAAGAACATGTACATTTTACTTTTTAAAGTTTTTTTGCAAGCTATGTTCGTGTATTTCATAAATGCTCTCAGCTGAAAATCGGCAACTTATCAGCCACGTCCTAATAAACGAGCGATTGCAATAAAGGGGAAAAATAGCGCCCAGCATATATGAAAGAACAATGTTTTAATTTGTTTATTAATGATTAATTTTCAACAATATGTCCCTTATGAATACTAAGGGCATTCATCCAACTAGTTTAGCATGTTCAAATGAATTATTGTGTTTGTTTTAGAGGATACCTTCGTTTCATTTTAATACCGAACAATATTAGTTACCTATCACTCACCCCTCATACCACCACCGGCCCCCCTTTTTCCCGTCATCCTTGCTATGACATATGGATCCGTACGACACAGAATGGGATTAGTAATATGTTGCATAATGCTGAATGCTGTTACAAGTCTGGTATAGAGCTATTGCTACTGTTCTGTAGCTCTTCTACAGACATTTGTGACTTTTCACAAACCACGATTAATCAGTTCTGAAGATTAAGTGTTCGAAACTAATAATCATTTGTGTCCATCTGCAACTGAGATGTTAAAAAAGTAATAAAAAGAAATACTGGAACAATATTCCAGGATGAGTCACAGCAGTGTTTTGTAAGGTCATCAGTCCCCTAGAACTTAGACCTAGTTAAACCTAACTAACCTAACTAACTAACTAACCTAACTAACCCATGCCCGAGGCAGGATTCGAACCTGCGACCGTAGCGGTCGCGCGGTTCCAGACTGTAGTGCCTAGAACCGCTCGGCCACTCCGGCAGGTGTATACTGATTGTATTTTGCCAGTATCTAATATGCCAGTGCTATACCTGCGACTAAGCCTACGTAATCACTTCCGTGCAAATTGATATGCGCAGGTATTTGTATGCGTCGAGAGATTTCAGTTATGACTCGTTGACATTGTAGTCATTTGCGTAACATTTACGAATAACTGAACTTGTAACTGTGACATAGATAGTGTTGTGGGGAAAGGCAAGGAAAGACTGCTGTTTATTGACAGAATACTCAGAAGATGCAGCAAAACCAATAAAGAGACTACCTATACTACGCTTGTCCGTCATCTGCTAGAGTGACGCCGTCCGTCATGAGATACTTCCCAGATAGAACTGACAGACGACATCGAAAAAGTTGAGGGAAGGGAAGCTCGTTTTGTACTATTGGAAAATAGGGGAGAGAGTGTCACGGGTATGATGCATGAGATGGGGCGGCAATCATTAAGACAAAGACGTTTTTCGTAGCTGCGAAATCTTTTCACTAAATCTGTATCTGCAGCTTTCTCCTCTGAAAGCGAGAATAATTTGTTGACGCCCACCTACATAGGGAAAAATGACCAACGTAGTAAAATAAAGAGAAATCAGGGCTCGTGCAGAAAGATTTAAGAGTTGGTTATGCCGTGCGCTGTGGGAGAGTGAAATGGTAGAGAAACAGTGATACGATGAACCCTCTGACAGGCAGTTATGTGTGAACAGGACAGCAGGCTTGTATATACAGATTTACATGTACTACATTTCTCATTTATAGAAATGAACAACTTTGCATTTCGCCTGCCAGAGTGGCCGAGCGGTTCTAGGCGCTACAGTCTGGAACCGCGCGACCACTACGGTCGCCGGTTCGAATCCTGCCTCGTGTATGGATGTGTGTGATGTCCTTAGGTTAGTTAGGTTTAAGCAATTCTAAGTTCTAGGCGACTGATGACCTCAGATGTTAAGTCCCATAGTGTTCAGAGCCATTTGAACCATTTTTTTTTTTATCTTTGCATTTCAGAAGTTTTACGGAGCTGTGAGAAATTATGCCCCTGTATTCATCTCGTGTACCTGGATCAGAACAGCAAAGTAATTGACAGCTAATTGTTTGCGCGACAGCTACCGAAGCAACAACCAATCAGTCGCTTCTGTTCTTTGTTGTCATAACGCTCTGCTAACTCAGGTGCCAGTTGCCACAGTCAGTTGCAGACCACGTTTGAGACCGGTCACGTAAACATTCTTGATTCATTTTCGTTGTTTAAGTTGGTTTTCTTGGGGTGTGTTTATTTTACACGACAAAATGTCCTAAACTAATTAGAAAAGTGCGCATGCAAGTGATGCGACGGTTATCACTAAGCTAAGCAAACCCAATACGGCAAGTGTGAAGGCATCCAGAAGGAAAACTCACGGATCTTTCTACCGCAGACAAACATTAATCGACAGTCTCGCCCTCTGCCATGCTCTACTGTCAATTACTTTGTTATTCTGATGGGAGTATAGATGTCGTAGTTTGAATCTTTGTTTACCTCTCATCAGCCGTACCATTAGGTAGTGAAGATCTCCAGAACGAGTGCTGCGTTTTCCACAGTAACATTCCACCCAGTGTTCCGCGAAGCATAACAAAGCCCCGTGGATGGTAATGGATGGTGGTGGGACGCGTGACACTCGAGGGCGGCGGCAGGTCCCGGGGGCGCAGTCCGCAAAGAAGGCGGCCGCACCGACGCGTGGGCCGGGCCGCCCGGCCACCCAAACAGCGGTCCAGCTCCGCGGCTCAGGCTGTCCCACGGCGCGCCGCGGCGGCGCCTTTGCAGCGCGGCACCCCGCAGCCGCGGCGCGCTTTGCGGCGTCTCCTGCCGCAGCCTGCCCGCCCCCTTACTGGGGCACCGGGCCGAGGCCGCTGTCTTTGTCTCGCAAAAGCGAGAGTGTCTACAAAAGCTGCTGTCCGGCCGGTCCAGGCACTCTCATCTGTAAACTGAAAACACTGGCGCTCTCGTTTCACTGCTCCGGTTCTAAAAGGCGGCTGTTTACGTAAGCGCGCAGCACAAAAAATTTGTCACGCCCTGCGCGAATTATGGCAGCGAGTAACACCGCCTCTGGCCTTGAAACTGCCTCAGTTCCACGAGGAAGAGAGTCGACAAGTTTATTCAGATACTGAAACTTCCCTTTCATCCGTGCCTCGGAGTTTTCGTGGTGTGATGAAAAATCACCCTAGCGGTCGCTGCCCCATTCTAAGCATCCTCATCAAGGTGCAGCACTCGAGGCGAATTCCCGAATTTCTGCTCAGCAAATTGAAACGAAAATATTTACTATCGGCCCAGATTAATTCTACCGAGCGAGATGGCGCAGTGGCTAGCATTCGTCAAGACGACGGTTCGCCGTGTGGTCTGAGGCGCCACGTCACGGATTGCGCGGCCCCTCCCACCGGAGGTTCGAGTCCTCCTCGGGCATGCATATCTGTGTTGTTCTCAGAATAAGTTACACTACTGGCCATTAAAATTGCTACATCACGAAGGTGACGTGCTTCAGACGCGAAATTTAACCGACAGGAAGATGCTGTGATATGCAAATCATTAGCTTTTCAGAGCACTCACACAAGGTTGGCGCCGGTGGCGACACCTACAACGTGCTGACATGAGGAAAGTTTCCAACCGATTTCTCATACACAAACGGCAGTTGACCGTCGTTGCCTGCTGAAACGCTGTTGTGATGCCTCGTGTAAGGAGGAGAAATGCGTACCATCACATTTCCGACTTTGATAAAGGTCGGATTGTAGCCTATCGCGATTGCGGTCTATCGTATCGCAACATTGCTGCTCGCGTTGGTCGACTGTTAGATGAAATATGGAATCGGTGTGTTCAGGAGGGTAATACGAAACGCCGTGCTGGATCCCAACGGCCTCGTATCACTAGCAGTCGAGATGACAGGCATCTTATCCGCATGGCTGTAACGGATCGTGCAGCCACGTCGCGATCCCTGAGTCAATAGATGGGGGCGTCTGCAAGACAACAACCATCTGCACGAACAGTTCGACGACGTTTGCAGCAGCATACTCTATCAGCTCGGAGACCATCGCTGTAGTTACCCCTGACGCTGCATCACAGACAGGAGCGCCTGCCATGGTGTACTCAACGACGAACCTGGGCGCACGAATGGCAAAACGTCGTTTTTTCGGATGAATCCAGGTTCTGTTTACAGCATCATGATGGTCGCATCCGTGTTTGGCGACATCGCGGTGTACGCACATTGGAACCGTGTATTCCTCATCGCCATACTGGCGTATCACAGGCGTAATGGTATGGGGTGCCATTGGTTACACGTCTGGGTCACCTCTTTTTCGCACTGACGGCACTTTGAACAGTGGACGTTACATTTCAGATGTGTTACGACCCGTGGCCCTACCCTTCATTCGATCCCTGCGAAACCTACATTTCTGCAGGATAATGCACGACTGCATGTTGCAGGTCCTGTACGGGCCTTTCTGGATACAGAAAATGTTCGACTGCTGCCCTGGCAAGCACATTCTCCAGATCTCTCACCAATTGAAAACGTCTGGTCAATGGTGGCCGAGCAACTGGCCCGTCACAATACGCCAGTCACTACTCTTGATGAACTGTGGTATCGTGTTGAAGCTGCATGGGCATCTGTACCTGTACACGCCATCCAAGCTCTGTTTGACTGAATGCCCAGGCGTATGAAGGCCGTTATTATGGCCAGAGGTGGTTGTTCTGGGTACTGATTTCTCAGAGTCTATGCACCCAAGTTGCGTAAAAATGTAATCAAATGTCAGTTCTAGTATAATATATTTGCCCAATGAATATCCGTTTATCATCTGCATTTCTTCTTGGTGTAGCAATTTTAATGGTCAGTAGTGTAGTTTAAGTAGTGTGTAAGTCTAGGGACAGAAGACCTTAGCAGTTTGGTCCCTTAGGCACTCACAAACATCTGAATATTTTTGACGACGTTCCAAATCTGCGTCCAACTACACGGATTTAGGTTTTTCCGTGATTTTCTTAAATTGCTCTAGGCAAAGGCTGGGATAGTTTCTTTAAAACAGCACGACCGATTTCCTTCCCCATCCTTGACAGAATCCAAGCTTGTGCTCGGTCTCTAATGAGCTGGATGTCGACGGGACATTAAACCCAGTCTTCCTTCCTTGCTACCGGATCAATTATCTGCTCTGCCGCACTACCAGTTATTCTAAAGAAGAGCCGCCAGCCTCGCTTTGAGCCATGAGACAAGGTTAAAATCTCCAAAGACTATAATTTAAAGTCCTGTAATATCTAACTTCTTTCAGGAAACATTCCGAAATCCGACCACTGGGCTGAAATATTGAAGCTGAAAACTGTAAAATGGAATACACAGCTGTATCAGTATATTTTATTACAGACGACTGATTTCGTTCCAGGATCAGACCAACACTGGGTCCACTGTACCATAGACGAACAAAAACACGTCAGTAAGTTTGCTGTTACGTGAAGAGACACTAAATGAATCACATCTCACATTAATGTAATAAAGTACTTACAAAAACATCTCAACTAAAACTGGAAGAAACATATTACCGAGCTTCTCAAACAATTGAGTTAGACTACTTTTGTTCTCTGTGTAATTTCTAATCTTGCATTTGAATATTCCCACACAATAATGTCTTAAGAAATAATTTTCTGGGGTAAGTCAACCTTTAGAAAGAAAGAACTGACTGCACAAAAGCGAGCAGTAAGAATAATATGTGGTGCTCAGTCACGTACGTCATGCAGGTAACTCTGCAAAGAAGTAGCCATTTTAACTGCGCCGTCACAATATATAATGAAATTCGTCATAAATAATCCATCACAATTTGAGAATGACAGTGATGTCAGTACCTACAACACAAGAAGAAAGGCTCAGAAAGGAGTTCAATATGCAGCAACAAAATTTTTTGATCATCTGCCTAATAACATAAAATGTCTGACAGGTACTGAAATACTGTGAAACAGGTCTATTGGGAGTTTGTTATTTGCATTTCTGGACTTTGTACATACTTGAGATGTGTCAAACGCTAAGCGACAATTTTGAAACGCTCATTATTCGCGCGCCCTGTTTGGTCAGCGTAGCTGTGCCGCTGGAAGATGTGTCAGTTTTGTCATCGGTGCTTGGCAGCAAGGAGCATGGGAGTTCTATCTTTAGTGTAGTAGTGAGACAGACGCCGAGCAGAGGACTCGTGGCAATGTAGACGTAAAGTTAAGTGCATCTGTGTTTAAGTAAAGTGATATGTGAAATAGAAGCGAAGGATTCGATTACTGATTTAGAATGAAAAGAATATGAAGAGGAATAAAAGTAATATTTTTTTTATTGGTACTGCAGTCACGAGTAATTAGATACATTGTTGGATGAGACATCCATATCAGAGACGTTTGGATTTTTCATTAAACATTGAGTAATTTTCACTTTAAAGATTGAGTAATTTTCACTGTAAGGTGTTTATCATGTTTATTAATGATCTGTCTAACGTTTGTGAGAGTAGGAATTTGGTATCAATGTTACCCTTTGTCAGTGTTAATCAGTGTTGTAACATGAATTTCCTACAAGTAATAATGTTGTTGTTGTTGTGGTCTTCAGTCCTGAGACTGGTTTGATGCAGCTCTCCATGCTACTCTATCCTGTGCAAGCTTCTTCATCTAATATATATGTAATGTATTTAATATATCAGACAATTTAAAAGCAGTTTGTTAACGAAAGCTTACATCCAAGCATTATCCACATCCTCGAGCCAAGTCAATTTTATTTATAATGTGTGTCACTCAGTGATGTGTAAAATAGTTTACTTGTTGTCTGGAACATTGCATTAAGCTCTCAGCGGCTGTACTTAGAAATTTGCAGCTGGCGCACAGAGAGCTATACGTTCCCAAGCAATTCATTACTAGGTAAGATATTTTCATTTTAGAATTAGTTTGCTATGGAAATTGTCAACGTACAGGGACCATTTCATGAACAGCATAATTAGGCAGATCAACGCACGGGTATTACTTCGTTTGATTAAAGGGATTAATAGTAAAGTTTAGGATTTAATCAATTTCTGCATCTTTTAGAAAGATTCTAAAACAGTGCCCGAGTCATGTTGTATTTTCGCAGGCAGATATATTTCGTTTCTCTCGCAGCTGGAAATGCACTAAGTCACCCAAAGCTAAACAACAGCAGATGTAGAACCAACGAAGTCATTACGAAATCTCATATCAAATGAAAAGAATAAAAAGAATTAGTAAAGGAAACTTTCAACTATAAACTGACACTGCTTTTCGGAGAAAATAATAGTGCAAATGATGTATGGAACATGTAACTGACTAATGTGATTGGAATAACATCTATCCTGTATACTGTTCTATCTGTACTGCACTATGTATACTGTTCTGTCACTATTAGTAGTTGTATATACGCAACATATGTGTCAATTTAACCACATAGATGCCTGAATGTGGTGTTATCACGCACTGAACAGAGTAGATCAAAGATCATGGAGTCTTTGCAAAGTTATATCTACTACTGATTAGATAGTCTGCTCGATATAGATGATAACATAAAGCATATTACAAGCACTGAATGCACCTGTTACGTTTACAATATTAATAATTCAATTACAAACCGTTTACATTCTGTGGATACGGTATAACGTTAATGGAAACAAGGACAGATACTCGTCAGTGTAAACAAAAGTACAGATAACATCGTCATGACATGCAGTGTCGTCTAAAACCTAAATTAATTAATACAGTAATGCATGTAGTAGCCATACAGAAAACATCGTCATGACATGCAATGTCGTCTAAAACCTAAATTAATTAATACATATAATACATAGTTTAATAATCGTTATTATTGATTATCATCATTAGTTCTACATTTCTACTACCTTAACTGTTAACTTATTACCAAAGCATAGTCTCATACACTGAAGTGACAGAAATCATGGGATTCCTCCCAATGTCGTGTCGGACTTTCTTTTGTCCGGCGTAGTGCAGCAGGTCGACGTGGCGATGGACTCAACAAGTCGTTCGAAGCACCTTGCAGAAATACTGAGCCATGTTGCTTCTAATTGCGAAAGTATTGCCGGTGCGGGATGTGTGCACGAACTGATCTCTCGATTATGTCCTATAAATTTTCGATGGGGTTAATGCCACGCAATCGGGCAACCAGGTCAGTCGCTCGGTTTGTCCCACCGAGCGAGGTGGCGCAGTGGTTAGGACGCAGGACTCGCATTCCGGAGGACGATGGTTCAAACCCGCGTCCGGCCATCCAGCTTTAGTTTTCCGTGATTTCCCTAAATCGCTTTGGGCAAATGTAGGCATGTTCCCTTTGGAAGGGGACGGATGATTTCCTTCCCCATCCTTCTCTAATCCTAGCTTGGTCGAGACGACATTAAACACTAATCCCCTCCTCCTCCTTGAATGTTCCACAACGTTCTTCAAACCAATCGCGAGCAATTGTGACTCGGTGACAAGGTGCATTGCCGTCCACAAAATTTCCGTCGTTGTTTGGGAGCATGAAGTCCATGAATGACTGCAAATAACTGTTTCGAGTCAATGATCGGTTCAGGTGGACCAGAGGACACAGTCTACTCCATGTCACAGCCCACACCATAATGAAGCCACAAGTAGTTTGCACAGTGCCTTGTTGTCAGCTTGGGTCAGCGGCTTCGTGGGGTCTGCGCCACACGCGAACCCTACCATCAGCTCTTTCTAACTCATCTCGCTTCCCACGCCCGGGTTCCCGGGTTCGATTCCCGGCGGGGTCAGGGATTTTCTCTGCCTCGTGATGGCTGGGTGTTGTGTGCTGTCCTTAGGTTAGTTAGGTTTAAGTAGTTCTAAGTTCTAGGGGACTGATGACCATAGATGTTAAGTCCCATAGTGCTCAGAGCCATTTCTTTCTAACTCAAACGGTAATCATTTGACCAGGCCACGGTTTTCCAGTCGTCTAGGGTACAACCGATGTGGTCACGAGCCCATTAGAGGCTGTGCAGTTGATGTCGTGCTGCTAGCAAAGGCACTCGCGTCTGTTTGCCACACTGGTCTAACGGATACTTTCGTCGTACGTCCCACATTGATTTATGCGCTTATTTCACGCAGTGCTGCTTGTCTGTTAGCACTGACAATTCTACTCAAACGCCGTTGCTCTCGGTCGTTAAGTAAAGGACGTCGGCCACTGCGCTGTTCGTGGTGAGAGATAATGCTTGGAATTCAGTATTTCCAGTACACTCTTGACACTGTGCATCTCAGAATACTGAATTTCTTATTTCAGAAATGGAATGTCCCATGCGTCTAACTCCAATTTAGCATTCCGCGTCCAAACTCTGTTAATTCCTCTCGTGCGGCCGTGATCACGTCGGAAACTTTTTCACATGAATCGCCTGAGTACAAATGGCAGCTCCGCCCATACGCTATCCGTTTACACTGTGTGTATGCGATACTGCCGCCATCTGTGTATGTGCATATCGCTGTCCCTTGACTTCCGGCACCTCATTGTAGTGTATTGCTAAAATGGATGTCTATCTGCTAGCATCGAAAAGTAGACTGCGCCATGTAGGGGCAGAGGTGAGCGCGCGCGCTGTGTGTGTGTGTGTGTGTGTGTGTGTGTGTATGTGTGTGTGTGTGTGTGTGTGTGTGTACTCTAGTTCGTCAAAGGATAACTCCGAAAGCTAGTATGTTTTTCTTCTTTTGTATGTGCCTATCAACAACTCAACGTTTCTGTTTTTCGGTGAGTGGTCTCCTTTAATCATAAGGTATTTACATTCTACTATAGTTTTCAGTGAGCAAATTTTTTATAAAGCATTTCAGAATCATCACTTTTGATAGTAAACCTCCATAGTGTCAAGTATTTCACCAATTTATGTCACACCAATAATTATCTTAGAAGTTCATAGCTGGAACCATAATCTACGTATTACCTCAAAGTATTCAGCTCTGTTACATGGCAATGCCTGATTTGTTCCTATAACATTAATCAGAATATTGGGAGTGGCCTTGAATCATAGATCCTACAACCTGCTTTTGAGGCCCTCCGATTGATTAATGTTACATCAATGGGGTTTCTAATTAACGTCTTGTTATTATAGGTAAAAAGGATATAAACATGAAAGAAGAGAAACAGTCTATGGCAGCTAAAGGCATAGTCCCAAAATTTTTATGGTGTAGATATTTATTCCTTTTGGTTACCTCTATCAAGCCCATAATTCTAGTATACTGAATACCTGATATAATAACCATCCATAGTCATACAACTTGACATCAGAAAGACCCAATAAAAATTCTGATATAGAATACACGTTCGCCGCGCGGGATTAGCCGAGCGGTCTTAGGTGCTGCGGTCATGGACTGTGCGGCTGATCCCGGTGGATGTTCGAGTCCTCCTTCGGGCATGGGTGTGTGTGTTTGTCCTTAGGATAATTTAGGTTAAGTAGTGTGTAAGCTTAGGGAGCGATGACCTTAGCAGTTCAGTACCATAACATTTCACACACATTTGAACATTTTTGAATAAACGTTCAATAAAGTTTTTTTATATTAGTAGTAGGGTCTTTGTGTATCTCTTCCATAGTCATAAAATCACCAAGGGCTCAAAACATTTCAATAACTCATGCCACAATATACAATTCATTTAAAACTGACCTACACTGATACAGCTGTGTATTGCGTAATGCAGTTTCTAACCTTCATTAAAGCTGTACAACACCACCTCCATAAAACAGGACTAAAATATGTTCAACGTAAACATTTAAGTACAGCGCCTCCAACTTACTATTAACAACTTCCGCCGCTCCGAACCACTCTACCAAATTATTTAACATTTAGGCCCTTCAGCCGATCAGAATCAAGAGTGAAGTGCAGGCATTTTAATTCCCCATTTCGTCCTGTCTCAAAGAGAGCTTCCGTAAGGCGTGCTTTTTGGCAGGACTTTTAGAAATTTTTCTGTAAGAGTGTCGAAAAACACCAGCCGTCATGGAAATAAGAAATGTATTCGGAATTGCGAATACGATTGGACTGTTGCTGTACAATTTGTTATTGACAAATGAAAATTTGTGCCGGACGGGGACTCCAAACTGGATTTTCCGATTTACGCAAGCGGACGCCTCTCTCTATCCACCCCACCTTTCTCTGCCCATCTGCTGCTCCCCTCCCTTTTTTAATCCAACTTGTCCTCCCCCCCCCTCTCTCTGCCAATCCTCTCCTCACCTCTCCCTTTGCCCGTCTCCTCCTCCCCCCTCTCTCTGTCCTTCTTCTCCCTCACTCTGATCTCCTCCTCTGGCTCTTTCCCTGTCCGCATCCTCGCCCTCTCTGTCTATCCATCTCCACCTCCCACCTCCTCTGTTCATCATACCGTTATTGTCCTCCCCCCCCAGCCCCACCCGCTTCCCAATGGGACGCTGGTGGTTTTTATCCCCACAGTATTTGTTTACAGATAATAAGTATACGTGTACATAGCTCGGTTGAAATCGATCCGCTGTTCTGGAGATGTTCTACGTTTGCGTATGTGACATATATCACACACATAGGCGGGATGGAGAAAGATATGGAAACACCAAAGCACTCACATTGCTATTCCTACTATGGTGTAGGAAAACCGTTGGCATTCAAAAGAGCTTCTACTCGTCTCGGAATGGATAAATACAGGTCTTGTATTATTTTCAAGGGAATCTTACGCAATACTTTCTGCAAGGCAGTGGCACGTTCTTGTGACGATGATGGAGGTGGATAGCGATCGTGCACTCCCTTCTCCAAAGTGGACCACAAAGGTTCAAAAAGATCGCCCCGTTGTCCACGTTTTATGCATTCGCCACTACGTTTCCCTGTAACAGGAATTTGCATCACTGATTTGTGCTTTTGGAATTCTGGATCGCCCTGAAATTCGCTTCTTCTGGCGCTACCTTCGTGTTGTTTTGGTACTGCCAGGGTTCACGAATGCAAGATACAGTTTTCCAAGGACTTTCGCAGCGGATATCCCCTTATTTCTCGTCACAATCCTCTTCAATGACGGTCCGTCATAAACACTCAACACACACTTTCCTCCGCGTTGTGACTTAGAGGATGGTGTTTTTCCTCCTTTCCCATATACATTATAAATCTTCGTTCGGTCCCACTGCAAACACCAAATACTTCGGCTATCTTGGTTACGGAAGCACCCATCATAGAGCACCAACAATCTGCCCACGTTCGTATTCACTTAGGTCCGACATAACGCAATCCAACTACGGCTGACACTTGCGACTTATTGATAACATAGCACAGGTGCAGTTTGCGATAAATTACAACAACTTTATCTGCAGGCGTGGCCAGTATTTGAATTTAGGATCAAGCAGATATTTCTCACGGTGTTTCTATATTTTTGCCCGACCACTGCATATGTCTGATTCTCTGCTGTTTTCCACCAAACGACCGCAGAGAGTATGAAAAATTTATCTGTGGTATTCAGCTGTATCGCTCGATCTTAGCCTCGTTGACAAAGTTATTGGCTCGCAGCAGAGCTCATTCTCGCTAGCTGGTTGATACAGTGAACAACTCAAAGAAGAAGCAAATTGCACTTCGTACTTTAGAAGCATTCCAAATCAACTAAATATGGGAAACAAATACCAATAGGTCGTCTTACAACATTCGTACGCCACCCCTTCTCATCCACACACCCACACTTAGTGGTAGTGGGGAAGTTTACTCCGACATTATTTTTATACAAGCAATAAGTCACGTACCCAACAAATTTGAAGGAAACTGCTTCAGGTGTTCCTCACTTATGCTTGTAATGGAACTGCTCAATATCTCATCTTTCTTTACGTATAGTACTTGTCAATATATTAAAAGAAACGGGTCATTCGATACACTCCATAGATTTGCTATACGATACAGGTAAGTTCGAAATTTTAATTTTGCATTCTCTTTAGTTTTAAGGCTGTTATAAAACAGTTTTGTACACCTGCAAACAGAATGTGTGTTCAAACGTGAATAAAACATAAATAATATTAATTTTACTATTTTTCAAAATACTTAATTATTTTTAATATATTGGATTTATTTCGAAATTTACTTAGTCAATTTATTTCCGTTTGAAGGATTTGACATGAAAATCGTGAATTATAAACTTTCCGATCGTCGATAAGTAACTCATTTGTTAAATAAAAGTATTTCTTTGACACGTGCAGTATATAATCTCCGTTTTTCCTGACGAGTGGTTAAAAGGTTAGCTGTCGAGTGAAGATGTTCTACTGTCTCTGACATGTCGTATTTGAGTTTCAGATACATGTGACTGTTGGAGTTGTTACGTCTCACACCGAAGAGAATTAAGTGCATTATGTGAAAGATAAATTGCTTCAAAAAGTTATTTTAACGTACATATTTCAAACCAAAACTTGAATACCCTCCTGCAAGCAGAAGTACACCACTAGCTGTTGAGCCGAAAAAGGAGGTCGAAATACATAGAATGAAGACAAGAAGTTAACTTGAGAGGCACCCACATGCCTTGCTCATACTGTGGCATCAAGCAGTCAGGCCTGCAAGATGAGTGGTCTGCCAAGCGAGTGGATTCATTCTTATTTATCGAGTAACATGAACTCTCGTACTCACAATTAAGTTACAAATTATCCTCCTATATGAATAATACGCAACGGAAACCCACATCTGACTATCAGTACTTTACAGAACTCTGACTGTTCACTACGCACTGGCAATACCACATTTTCTTTTTTTATTTAACGGCTTTTATCAACACCTGGCCATCGCACTGAATATGAGTGGCGCACACATTATAAATTCTGGATATCTTGACAACATACAATTCGAAGGAAAAGGCCACCAATCTTTTTCTTTTCACTATCTTATTTATTCCGATAAATTCTATAACCTAAACACACAAATTCTATAACCTACAACAATAACACATGAGAAACTTGACAACATACAATTCGAAGGAAAAGGCCACCAATCTTTTTCTTTTCACTATCTTATTTATTCCGATAAATTCTATAACCTAAACACACAAATTCTATAACCTACAACAATAACACATGAGAAATTCCGCCCAGTGGTCATGGCTTTACATTGGTGATTCTCTACCTTATGGTCTCGTAATTATTTAACGCTACAGTGCACTTTCTGGATAGGATGGTGGATCTTTTGCTATATCTCACACTTCGACTCTCACAACCATCATCACGAAACTTTCCTCCAGACCGAGCGGTACAAAAGGAACACGCATAACCCACTACCTCTGAAACTACCTTGCTACTCTCCCATGCAAGCCACACATACTCAAATTACATGACATACACCACACTACAACATGAAATACAAGACAGGGAATAGTCACAACATTATCACTTTCAGCTTTCCCACTTCAATTAATATTTATCCCAGTTTCACACGACACTGTCCCACTTCGTAATTCTACTTTCCTACCATGAACTCTGGAGATATATGCACGTCTTCCTGTGCAATGCAAGCCAAGTGGCGTTGCTGGATAGACGGCTGACTCACCTTGTTTCTCTCTCAGAGTATTATAGTTTGAATCCAGCGTCACACGGAAACATATCACGCAAAGTAATATTAAGAATATATTCATCACACACACGAGTCCTCAACTGATATCATGGACGAGTACTTCTCTTTATCCTTTGTCTCATACACAGATTGAGACTCACACAGTACTCACCACGTGGAAGTACTCGCATCTAATTTCAAGTCCTGCACACGCTATTTCTTAAATATTTCAACTTATAGTACACACGCAAGTAATTCAGATTAACTTAAGCACACAGAAGTATTTCAACTTTTTGCTACACGTGGTTTCATTGTGACCGTTGGTCACTTCTGAAGATTACTACGATCCCATTAATATTACCTGCCTGACATTTAATTCTCCCCACAAACGTTCCTGAAATAGAGAAATTATTATTTCAAACTGCTCTTAAGTATTCCACATGCATACCATGTCTCCACTCTTTTGTCTTTACGGAGCACACCTAAGACAGGTCTTAACAGCACAAGGTCCAGCGGCAGAGTGCTGAAACATGGCCGTTCTTCAGGTCCTCTCGCACCTCTGCCCAAGTGGGGGAGCACCTTGCTACCGTATTGGTCAGCCACATTTCAGGCGCTCAAAGCTCAGGTAAATTTCATCTCTTTGGTCCCACCAAAGCACAAGGTCCAGCGGCAGAGTGCTGAAACATGGCCGTTCTTCAGGTCCTCTCGCACCTCTGCCCAAGTGGGGGAGCACCTTGCTACCGTATTGGTCAGCCACATTTCAGGCGCTCAAAGCTCTGGTAAATTTCATCTGTTTGGTCCCACCAAAGGTGGCCAAAGGATCGTCTCAAAGATGATCATATATTCACATTCACTATCTGCGGTTAGCAGATGACCATACATTCATTCATTTCACAGATCTCACCAAAATGGATGTAGGGATTTATTTTGTGGGAGTGCACATGTGATCAATTAAATAAATAAATTGTCATTCTTTCCCACACTGGTATCTGGCTTCACTGTATTAATTGAAATTGAGTTATTTTACAAAAAAAATGTGTTCTTCTGACAAAAGTAATGAAGTATGTTGTACCTATTTTCAATGTCGGGCAGTACTGTACCCTTTCAAACTACTGAGAATTATTAAAGTATTTTTTATCAGCATCTTCATTTTATGAATAATTCAATCTCTGGTTTTATTTGTTCTTTGTGGCCTACCACATCACGCAAACAGACACACAAGATTAATTTGCGAGATTTGTTATAACATTAATTTTTAATTTGTAGATACGAGTACAGAGGTACGATATTCCAATGACACCCCTTTTCAATCCCCACCCCTGCGACATGCAGATGGTTCTTAATCCCACAGTTCTTTTTGTCAGATAGAAATTGACACTTGTACTAAGTTCGGAGGAAGTCAATGAAGGAGATTAGGAGGAAATGTTGAACATACTTTCATACGTAGCTTACATTATTAACACGTTTTTATTAGATCGCTTTCTTGTCTGTCTGTCTGTTCGGTTCAAATTTTGCAATTAATTTTAAACTAACTTCCCGATCAGCTAGAAACGTGAAACTTTTAACAACGGTCAGAACTGGATAACAATGCAATATTGAATCGCTTTCCTGCCTACGTGTGTCTGAGGGTACTTTTTCAGTCCGTCTGTTCAGCATGAATTTTGCAACTGATCTTAAACCAACTTCCCGATAAGATAATAGATAGATAATAGTACGAAATGTAGAGAGTAGCTTTCGTTGAGAAAAATAACACAACAGTTCATATCATTTACAGTGAAATAAAATTGTTAATGATTCATATGAACTATCGATGCATCAGTTATCGATTGCATGTGCCCCACGTTTTTCGTTTTAAATATTACAAGTATTGTCGTAGCTATTAAAAATTCAGTGGCACAGGTTTTCAGGATTATGTGTATGGGGGTTAGGAATCTAGAGGAAACTATTTTTTACTTTATAGAAATTATTTTTTACTTTATCGTCCCTCTTGTATTAAAAAGTTTTTATCTGAATAATATTATAATATATTCTTGTGGGTGGATACCACAGCTTCCATCAATTTGATGAAGGAAATTATTATACGATGCTGGTGGAATAACTTCCTTCTTCATTTTTATAATACATGGTGCTGGATCTCAATAAACAGATCAAAGAAAGCATTAAGATTGATGCTTCAAAATTGGTGCAAGTCTACACATAGATGTACGAGAGTGACAATGCGAGACAATATGGAACGTGATAATGAAAAAAAAATTGTATTCAGTTATGCAAGCAGTATGCATCGACGCTTTATAAAATGCTGGAAAACCGCGGATGCATTGGAGAAAGGGGCTTGCAAAAGATTCGTACCATATTAGTCAATCTAGCTGCATCATTATTAATCACTCGCTTCTGTTTCATTCAGATAGAGCGATGAGAAAGGCTGCATTGTGCGCACTGCATCTGCATGCCTCGTAATGTATATCTTGTCCTAATGTTCCGTAAGGAGAATGTACGATTGTACCAGAAGGGTTTATTCGATGCCAATGTGAAATATTGATTCTGTAGAATTACCGAACAGCTTTTCACGAGAGACATGTAATCTTTCTTGTAACAATTCCTAATTGTCTTCCCTTTAGTAGTTTAGTATTATTTTAATTCAACTGTTGGAATCTCAGTAACTCGTCTTTGGATCGTTTAGGTCTTTTTTTCCATGATATCGAGCACTGTCAGACTTATTTTGAATACACCAAAGAGGCAATAACGATGTGCAGAGAAAAGGAGAGCATAGATGTTCCTTATTTATTGAGACGATTTGGAGAAATGTCTAAATAATTTTCAAGAATTTGGTAACGTCCGAAGGAGCGATTTCCGAGTTTATCGTTTCGTTAGTTAACGAAGTCTTTCGACGTTGTTGCAGAAAGTTACGAAGATTTTTACAAATCAAGAAAAAATTACAGACATAACGGTAACTCAAAGTTATGTGGCAAAGTTAATGAAACTGAGTGCAAATGTAGGCCACGTAAAAAGAAAAGCACTGATTCTAGTAGTCTGTTGGCGTTGTTAGAGAAGGTAGATATTTGAAACACCTGGAGATAATGTTACCTTACGCAATGGTGGTGACAAATATTGTTTTAGAAAAAGAGGAAGTTTGGTGTTTGGTATCCTGTTTATGATGACTCCCACAGAGGTGAGTCAGAGGTGCGCCTTCCAAAAAGGAACTGAGAGTAAGCCTACAAATAATATAGGATTACAGGAGATCGCTCACCAAACAGTCGTCGGTAGTCACACAAACAGGGAGAACTTGCTAGCTTTCGGAGAAACCCTTTTTCGAGGTAGAATAACACACACACACACTCACACACACACACACACACACACACACACACACAAACGCCTATGCCCCCACATGGTTCTGGCTGGACGAATGTGCCCTGTTCGCCCAGCTGGCACCATGTGGGCGTTCGTGCGTGTATTTTATTCTATTTTGAAAAGGGGTTACTTTGAAAGCTAGCAAGTTTTCTCTCTTTTTGTGTGTGCTCATTGACGAGTCAATCCTTTTCTTTTGGTGAGAGGTCTCCTTTAATCCAAAAGTATTTAAATTTTACCATAACTTTCCTGCAATATTAAAAGTAAGCCCAGATATCTCCATTTGCCACTCAGTTGGTAGTGACATAACTGAAACTGCAGTACTTCGAAAGCCACTTAAAACGTGTGTATAAATAACGAATCGTCATGTGGAATAGAAAAAGAAAATATGTCATGAGTCACTTCAGAGAACATAAGGTCTCCGGTCTAAATATTAGTAGTCAGTCCTTAGAGGGACACACTGGTTGTCTGGGAGCGCTAATTATTTTTTCCAGTGGAGTAAGTAGTTTAATTATCTTTCCCCTGTTACATGTGCTGGAAACAAGTTTTGGAAGAATCACAGTCGTGCCCATAAGGAGGGCACTACTTTTTCATCGCAGGGAGCAGTAACGTTTGACCCTTGTTCTTCCCTCGAAGTTTTATTCCAACGGGTCTTTCTGTTTTTTCGAGTACCATCCGGTTGTGAATGTCACGGCCAGCCTCAAAGTCGTCGATACCTCGTGGCCTCTCACTCCCTTTTGTGGCGAGATCCTGCTAGATCTAATCCTTTGACTGGCTGCCTTGTACGAGTTTTCCTCAATCCAGTGGTACTTTTTAATGCTTCAATTATTCAGCCGAGTTTTGCAGTATTTTTTGTTGTTCCGTTTGCTTGTTAGTAGCTGCACCCTGTTGGACTACCACTCTCACGATATGAAATCCTAGAGAACTAACACAAAATGTTTCTTCACCGTTATCTTACCAGGCTGTAATACGACCTTCCACCTATGAGATAAGTAATGGCAGTGAAGTACAGTGTTTAGAATCAACATAGGGAGGTGCGTGGAGACGTCACAGAATGGCAGCGAGGAGCACTCGTGTTCAGACATGCCTATGATTATACCGTGAATGAAGTTGCCCGATTTGTTGGTGCGTCAACAAGTGGTGCCCAATATGTCTACAAGATTTGATGCATCAATCCCAGCTATGTAATGGGACGTAAAAATATCCACTTCGAGGAGGACAGGTGACGAGTGTCACGCCTAGACAGTAACATTCGGTTTAAAACTCGACAGAAATTGCCCCTTTCACCAATTCACGCCCATCTCCACCAGTTTCCGTGTGAACGTGGCGAAGGGAAGTACATCTAATGAACATTTGGAATGGGGTACCTTGCATATTGTCAGTGAGCCAGACAACACAGAAATTGGACAGTACAAATAAAACAGTTTCTACGTCCGTCACTTGCTTATTTTGCCACTACGCATTTCTATGGTTCACTCCATCTTCAGATGGAGAATTGTTTATTTACATAGCTGGGGTTGATGAACAGTCAAGACGTCTTTTCACAATAGCAGGCCGAGGACAGCGTGTACAATGGAGAGAGCGCACATTAGGCAGCAGTATGTGTACTTTTTACGACTCTACCGCCTCTCAAAACACGCTATATAACCTACACCATCCTTGGTCTGCTACTGTGAAAAGACGTCTCTACTCTTCACCAACACCAGCTGTATAACTAAACAATTCTCCGCCAGAAGATGATGGTGTGAACCATCGAAATGCGTAATGACAAAATAAAAAAAATATACTGGCGCAGAAACTGTTTTATTTGTTTTTATCAACAGTTGCAGCCCTCATAATGCGTTTCCTTATGGATCAAATAGTCAACTGGACAGTAGTTGACTAAAGGGGTGTAGTGTGATGCGACGAATCACGATTCTGGCTCCCCGCAAATGTTTCAAGGGGTTGAGTGCACCATCGGTCCAATGACGCATTTATTCCCCAGTGCTAGGAGAATGTAGTTCAAGCTGTTCTGTGATGCTTTGGGGGTATTTTTCTACCATGACTTGGGGTCCTTATTCTAGTTGCCGTGAACAGGAATGAAGGAGCGTATTTACATTCCCGATGATCAAAAGCAGCCCTTTCTTCCACACATTCATGATGAATACGCTGTGGAAACTCACGTCTTCTAAGACCAGAACAACCGTATTCGCAGGTCTGTAAACATACACTGAAGAACCAAAACATTATGACCACGTAGTCAATAACGTGTCGTTCTACTTTTCAAACACAGTGTAACAAAGATTCTGTTTGGCGTGATTCTACAAGTCTTTCGCAGTATTCCATAAGTGTGTGACACCAGATGTCTAAGCACAGGCAAGAAATTCTCGCAAATTGCGGAATTGTGGATTACGGGCGTTCAGCTGACGACCGATGTGTGTTCCAGTGGGTACAGATCAGGCGCATTTGCTGGCCAGACATCAGTGCGAGTTCACTATAATGCCCCTCAAACCACTGTAGCACGATTCTGAACTTGCAACACGGACAGTTGTTCTGCTGGAAGATGTCATCGCCGTAAGGGGAGACTTTGAGCGTGAAACAGTGCAGGTGGTCCGCAATAACGTTCGCGTAGTCCACTGCTACCGTGTTGCCTTCGATTACCGGCACACGTCCCATGGAAGCCCAACTCAATGTACACGACAGCATAATTCTGCCGTCATCGGCCTGCATCTGTGGTTCAGTGCGTGTTTCGTGCAGCCACTCGCCTGGATGACAGCGTATGAGGACGCAACCGTCGACCTGGTGTAACAAGAAGTGGGATTCATTTCTATTGATACACAGCGAAAACTCAGCGATGCTACAATCATAACTAACGATATCGTTGGTGCAACACGGGAACACGTAGGGGTCGTGTGATGTGGAGCTCCATGTTCAACAACGGCCTTTGAACGGAGTGCTCTGAAACACTTGTGCCTGCACCAGCATTGTACGCTGTCGTCACATCTGCCACAGATCACTGCCTATGCTGGATTACACAGCGGGGGATCCTCCGACCACTACGTTTTGTGTTCAGACGTCCAGTACCATACGGGCTCCTCATTACTTCACCATCCTTCAGCCACTTTTTATAGGTGCTCACGAAAGTAGTACCCAACAGGTGACCAGTTTCGCCGTTTCGGAGATACTCGTTTGCAGTCGCAGCACCAGATCAATGTGCCGTTTGTCAAAACCGCCTACATCAGTGGATTTCCGCATTTGCTACCCGCATCTTCTCTATAATGACTGCCCATTCGCCTTTTTTCCACTTATATTCTTTCCTTGCTGCGTCACGTGCCTGCAACAGCACCAGGAGGCATTCAACCTCGAGGTGGACAGTGGCCATAATATTTCGGCTCATCAGTGTGTTCTCCCACTTTGATTGCCCCCCCCCCCCTTCCCCAATCACTTGTTCTTAATTCCACAGAAAATATCTGAGATTATTTGGAGCAACCAGTTAAATGTAGATACCACCATTCCTGCATCCTGGTAGCATGATGGACTTGAGATGGACATAGTGCACCTGAAGAAAATCGTGGACTCTCTTTCTCGTCGGACTTATGAATGAGCCGTGTTCTCTTTGATATTGATACATATCTTCGGTTGTGGAACGTCTTTGGGTTTCGTTACGTAGCTACTGTTTCTCTGGCTTCTCTTAAGATGACGCGCTCGGGGCGCTTCGAGCGGGTGTTACGAGCATGAGCAGCTCTGTCTGCTGGTATCGACTGTCTGGGAAGGGGTGATTCTGGACTGTGGTCAGAGCTCGCTAGCTGTGTAGGTCCACTTGCCGCGTTTGGATGGTGGATGTTTACTTTGAGGGGCGTGCCTACCTCCAGTGGAGAGTCGCCCACCCCCTCCCCTCCCCTCTTTTTGCTTTTATGGTAATAGGCCATATTATAGAGTTTGATTAGGCTTGTTTTCTGCTATCTTGGCTGGTGGACGTGGCTACATACATCGTCGTTAATTCTCCTACGCCTATCGCAAGAATAACGGTGAGCAGTGAGCACTTTCTTGTGTGTGGTTAAGTGCCTGTTGCAGTTAATAAAAACCTATGTGGATTGCTATTGAACTTCGTTTGATGTTCTTGCCGTAAACCGATTTGGATTCTACTACAGGCCGTTGTTTTGTCCTAAGCTCTTACCATGGGTCAGCAGCGAGTTAAGAAGGACGTGGCTGCGTTAAACATTTATTCGATTTCATTTTGTCTTGTTCTGTTTGTGAAAGACTTATCTTTACCTGCGCTGCTGGTGCATGTGTTCTGTATTAGGTACCTCTAATTTTTTTTTTACTCTCTCTTAATCTTGACACTTATTTGCGCTACTGGTACATGCGTTTTCTAGGTTTCAGAATTTTAAAATTTTTTTATTGTCTGATTACATTGATCTTTATCTGCATGGCTGGTGCTAGTATTTCCTACGTCCAGTTGCCGTTAATATTTTTTGTTCTCGCTTAAGACTAAAAGGCCCATGTGTGTTTTGTAACTTCTGTAGTTATTAAATTCTACTCTGTTAACAAGTATTTGTCGGTCAAACGGACGCAGTTGTCTGCCGCCAAACACGTGTGCTATTTTGGTTACGTAAATCTAATGTATTTTCTGGGTACATGTTTTAGAATCTGTACTGAATCGGCCAACCATCCGGATTATGGGCCCGAGCTCGAGCTGGTTACCGTGCTTTGGTTAACATACGTTTCAGCCCCGTTATTTTGGATTTGTCATTGGGTGCTCTTGTGGTCTATTATTATGCTTGATGATTTGCTAATGCTTCCCTTCTTATCTTAAAGCCATTATATAAGTACACTGTAAGGGGAAGAAAAGGCGCACCGCGAAGGAATTATTCGAAAGTGACGGAAATCAATAAATATGATGTGCATATACAGACAAAAAAATTATTAGTTTCAGAAAAAACTGAACAATTTATTCAAAAGAAGGAGATTCACAAACACAGCAATCAGTAACGCGATGGTTTACCTCTGGTTCCTATGCAAGCACTTATTCGGGTTGGCATTGATTGATAGAATTGTTGGATACCTCCTGAGAGATATCGTGCCAAATGCTGTGCAGTTGGCGAGATAGAGCCTCAAAATCCAGAAGTGGTTGGAGGGCACTGCCCATGATGCTCCAGATATTCTCAGTTGGGGAGGAATCCGGCGACCTTTTTGGCCAAGGCAGGGTTTGGAAAGCGCGAAGTCATGCAGTACAAAATTTTGCTGTGAGCGAACGTGCATTATCTTGGTGAAATGTAAGTGCAGCGTAGGTCGCCATGAAGGGCACCGCAAACCATTATTGGTTGTTGGGCCTTGTGGCGGGCGACAAGAAGGTTGGTATCCCACCGCTGTCCAGGGCGTCTAGAGAACGTCTTCGCTGGTCATTGGGGCTCATTTCGAAGCAGGATTCATCACTGCAGAGGGTTCTACTCCAGTCGATAAGATTTCAGGTCGAAGACGAGTTTGCAGACTTCATGGACAGCGGTGGGATACCAGTCTGACTGTTGTCCGCTATGCGAAAGTGATGGTCTGGGGTGCCACATCATTTCACACCAGTAGCCCTTTTGGTCGTCATCCGCACCAGCCTTACACTACAGCGATACGTCGACGATATTCTACGTCCCATTTTGTTGCCCTACATGGCAAGCCATCTTGGGCTTACATTTCAGCAGGATAATGCCTGCTCACACACGGTGAGATTTTCCGCTGCTTGTCTTCATGCTTGCCAAACCCTACTTTGGCCAGCAAGGTCGCCGATTCTGTCCCCAGCTGAGAACATTTGAAGAATTATAGGCAGGGTTCTCCAACTAGCTCGGGATTTTGACAGTATAACGCGCCAATTGGACAGAATTTGGTGCGATATCGGTCAGAAGGATAACGTACAACTCTGTCAATCAATGTCAACCCGAATAACTACTTGAATAAGGACCAGAGATGGGCCTACGCATTACTGACTGCCTCAATTTGTGAAGCTCTTTTTCTTGAATGAATAGTACAATTTTTCTACAATTGTAATGTTTTTTCTCTGTACGTGCATATAACATCTTGGGATTTCCGTGCAATTCAGTTAATTCCTTTGTGGTGCGTCGCTCATCCTTTTGATTACTAACTTTTCTGTTGAGTAGTTAGAGTCTGTACAAAATACCGGCGGGTAGATGCACAGTCAGCGTAGCGGTAGTGCTGGGTGGGGGAGGGGGGGGGGTAGTGGGGGGGAGGGGGGTACGAGGAATGCCGAAGTGCTGGAGGGAAGGTGCCGTTCTAAACTGAAGCTCATACTTTTTATGAACATTAAGAAGAGCCCCTCCACGCCTGTACTTGCATGGCGACCAATCAAAAAGATCTGTCACCTCTCCTTTGGATAGTTTCTAAATAGAATTCCGCTGAAAAAGCAGTGCTTTATTCTCGCTTGGCTTGTTAACCATTTGTAACTTTCAGAGAAGCATCATGAGTGGCGAATTTCGGGTTGCCATGTAAAAATTTGCTTCTTTTCCCAAAACACAGCGGAGTTTACAAAATGTCGCCTCATTAACGTGTTGTCCAGACCCAACTGCGAGATAATTCTGAAACATTGGTATTTTGAGTTTATTAATTGAGGAACTGAGGAAATGTAAGGTCAGTAGCTTATGAAAAGCCACTTCGTCGGTATAAAATAAACGTGTTGTTCTCAAACCCATAATATTTCTTCTTTCGTCTGCTATCGATGGCCCTTAAACATGAAATTCTTTCATTAACAAGGTCTGTAGTTAGCGGAATAACACCAAAAATAATGAATTTTTGCATGATAAACATATGGCATAGTCCTCTCCTCTCTGTGTGGTATCATTTGCCATAATCTCTATTCGATATCTCAAATAGATTATGAAATGTGGGGAATGTTGTGAATATTTGACTCTGGTATTAATCGTTGGCGAGGTGCGATCGCAATTGAGTGTGCTACATCAAATGAGTTTTCTCTAGATTGGTAACAGATTGCGACGTCCACCTCAGTCTATATATATATATATATATATATATATATATATATATATATATATAATAAAAAAAACGTCGATATCTTAGCTAAGTGTCATACGTAGCAACATACTTGTAATATGTACCAAATGCAAACTCATAGCGGCCCCTGTTTTTCATTACATACTTTTTCAAATGGCTCCAAGCACTATGGGACTTAACATCTGATGTCGTCAGTCCCCTAGAACTTAGAACTACTTAAACCTAACTAACCTACAGACATCACACCACACACATCCATGCCCGAGGCAGGATTCGAACCTGCGACCGTAGCAGCGGCGCGGTTCCGGGCTGAAGCGCCTAGAACGGCACATTCACAACGGCCGGCCATACTTTTTCGAATTTCTCGTAGTGTTTTACTTCGTTATAAATATCACAACAAGTATGACCATTAACGAAATGATGGTCAAATCATGATGAAGCTGACATATAAAGTTATAAGAAACGCAAAAGTGAATTTTTTTACCGAGTAGTTTCCGTAAAATCGTTTGAGGAAGATTGCAGGGCGTGCGTATCGAGTCTGTCACCACCGTCCGCCCGAAAGGCGACAAATACTGTCGACCGCCCCTTCTGGACAAACGAATGAACTCGCCCAGCAGTTTGGACGAAACTTGGTCACTGCGCATCGGCTACTGTATGCTGCGTGGGCTCTATCCAATAGTGTTTATGACACGGTACGAGCGATTCGAATAGGATAGTGCGAGAGCGGCGTGGGACCTTTGGAGCGCGGTAGAGTCCAGCCGCAGCGAGCAGTTGCAGCTGGATGTGCCGGGGCCGGCGGAAGGCTTGCGGGCCGCGGCTGCGCTGCGTGGGCCCGCGGGATGTGGAGCAGAGCAGTGGAGCAGCAGATAAATCAGCCGGCCCGGCAGCCAGCGGGCAGCGGGCAGCGGGCGCCCACCGCCGCCGCCACCGGCACACATAGCGCGCGTCCCCCCTCATCTGCGCTGCTGCTCACTCCGCAAGGTAGCAGCTCACGACAGAATCGCGTACTCCTAAAAGCGCACAACTCACATTTGATAAATTATTCAGGAGAAAGAAAAAAAAACATTCTACAACCTTGTTTCACAGGATAAAGGCGAATTATCATTTACACTGCAGAGTCAAAAAATCTGATACACCTGCCTAATACCGTGTAGGACCCCCGTGAGCATGCACAAGTGCCACAACAAGACGTGGCATGCACTCGACAAATGTCTGAAGTAGTGCTGGAGGGAGCTGACACCATGAATTCTGCAGGACTGTCCATAAGTTCGTCAGAGTACGAGGAGTGGAGATCTCTTCTGAAGAGCATGTTGCAAGGCATCCCACATGTGCTCAATAATGTTCTTGTCTGAGGAGTTTGGTTGCCAGCGGAAGTGCTTAAACTCAGAAGAGTATTCCTGGAGCCACTCCGTAGCAATTCTGGACATCTATGTGTGTGTGTGTGTGTGTGTGTGTGTGTGTGTGTGTGTATGTGTGAGTGGTGGTGGTGGAGAGAGGGGGGAGGGGGTCGTATTGTCCTGCTGGAATTGACCAAGTCCGACGGAATGCACAATGGACATAAATGGATGCAGGTGATGAGACAGGATGCATATTTACATGTCACGTGTCAGAGTCGTATCTAAACGTATCACGGGTCCCATTTCACTCCAACTGCACACGCCCCACACCATTACACAGTCTCCACCAGCTTGAAGGGTCCCCTGCTGACATGCAGGGTCCATGCATTCATGATGTTGTATCCATACCCGTACACGTCCATCCGCTCTATAAAATTTGAAACGAGACTCGTCCGACCATGTAACATGTTTCCAGTCATTGACAGTCCAATGACGGTGTTGATGAGCGCGCCGGCTGCGGTGGCCGACCGGTTCTAGGCGCTACAGTCTGGAACCGCGTGACCGCTACGGTCGCAGGTTCGAATCCTGCCTCGGGCATGGATGTGTGTGATGTCCTTAGGTTAGTTAGGTTTAAGTAGTTCTAAGTTCTAGGGGACTGATGACCTCAGAAGATAAGTCCCATAGTGCTCAGAGCCATTTTTTTGTTGATGAGCGCAGGCGAGGCGAAAAGCTTTATGTCGTGCACTCATCAAGGGTACACAAGTTGGCCTTCGGTTCCGAAAGCCCATATCGATGATGTTTCGTTGAATGGTTCGCACGTTTACAGTTGTTGATAGCTCAGCATTGAAATTTGCACCAATTTGTAGGAGGGTTGCACTTCCGTCACGCTGAACAATTCTCTTCAGTCGCGTTTCTCCCGTTCTTGCAGGATCTTTTTTCGGCTGCAGCGATGACGGAGATTTGATGTTCCACCGGATTCCTGATATTCACGGTACACTCGTGAAATGGGCGTACGGGAAAATCCCCACTTCATCGCTACCTCGGAGATACTGTGTCCCACCGCTTGTGCGCCGACAATAACGCCACTTTCAAGCTCACTTAACGTTTGATAACCTGCAATTGCAGCAGCTGCAACCGATGTAACAACTGCGCCACACACTTGTTGCCTTATATAGGCATTGCTGACCACAGTGCCGTATTCTGCCTGTTTACATATGTCTGTATTTGAATACACATGCCTATACCAGTTTCTTTGGGGCTTCGGTGCACTTTACTAATATTGCCTGGGTTGAAAAACATTTGTAGCTGCTATAGTGATTTTTGTCAGACAATCTCCTAGTATCGATAAATGAGGAAGCAAATGTATTTTAGGCCACTTATTTAAATTACTTGAAAAGTAAGAAGTTGTATCTAATTGACGACAGTATTTCGAGTACAATAAACGTAATCCAAGGTATATACAGTAGTGGAAAAACAGTATAAAGGCATGGCTATTTGCGAGAAAATTAACATTTTTGGTTGGAATAGTTGGGCACAGGGTATGTGCAATAGTATTAAATACAGTAGACCGACAAATGCTGTCAAATGGTGTCGCATTTGATGCCAGTAGTACAGTATATAACAAGACATCAACGATTCAGGTGGTAAAAGGTGGAACTCAGTATGAAGGCAGTCGGCTCGCTGCGGTGTTAGTGCGTGGCTACATGCCTTTCCTGAAGACAGAAAACAGACACCATTAGTGACAGTGCGTGTTGGGTACATAAATCACGATCGTGAAACGCCACACGGAAAACAGTTATCATGTGATGAAAAAGCAAGAATTGGCAATGACAAGGAAATGGGACTCACTAATCTTCAAACTGACAGGAAGTTGAACTATTCAAGTATAGTGATTGATAACTTCGTATTCTGAGCGCACGACATGTCGACAGAAGGGAAAATACGGGAAAAGTAGAAAATTATCTGAGGGGTAGAAAGGGCTATTTCTGCCCAAAGCGAGGGCCACAAACTATTTTTCTTCAGAACTTGTTGCTTATTTACAGCTGCATTCAAGAAACGACTGCAGAAACCTGCTGTAACACCCAAACATGAACTGGCTGGTTTAGAGTTTGCTGAAACAATATGTCATGGACTGCAGAATGGGATACTCTTCAGTGGCGAGAAGAAGTTTAATCTAGATGGGCAGGGTGTATTTCAATATTATTGGCATGATCACAGAAGAGAGCAGCATGTAAAAATGAGCAGAAACTCTGATGGTGGAAGTGTTATTATTTAAGCAGCGTTCTGTGCTAAAGATAAGTCACGCATTGTTTGGCTGAATACTAGAAGGAACTGTAAAATGCCCACTGGGATACTAGAGACAGAATTGGTTAGAATGTATGAATACCTATGGGACGAAAGCTAATGTTTCAACAAGATAATGTATCAGTGTGTGTGTCTGCTAGAACCAGAAACTGGTTTGAAGATAAAGATATCGATGCCTTGCCCCGGCTTGCACGTAGCCCGGACTTGAACCCCATGGAAAACCTTGTGTGTGTGTGTGCGTGTGTGTGTGTGTGTGTGTGTGTGTATGTATTGAACCGGGAACCTAAAAACGACGGAGAGGCCTCGTCCCTGCCGTAGCCCTCAGTGGTTCATAACCCCAGAACAGGCCACAGCAGTACACCCACCTCACCGCCGACCCACACCGAACCCAGGGTTATTTTGCGGTTTGGCCCCCAGTGACCAGTAGTTCTTTAATGTAGCTGTATAGGATAACTAATTCACACCAAATGAAACAAACACGCTATAGTAAATGGTACTAAAACAGTCGTATCAGAACACAGTGTCCCCTATCTGGCTACAACGCAGGCGCGTATTCTCGCATGCAACCATCACATAGGTGACATATAAGATCCTACAGTAGATTGTTCCAAACATTGCGTACTATTTGTTGCAATTTGGCAGTTGTTCTTGCAGGCTCTGGAGGACGAATAAGTCCCCACGTCATCATGTACGTACGTTAAGTGTAAATTGGCGAGAAATCTGCTGATCTTGCTTCCCAAGGCAGCTGTTGTACACCACGAAGAATACGTTGCATAGCTTCAGCGGTATGTTGGCGTACACTGTCCTGCAGAAGAAGCAGATCACTTTCCTGTCGAAGAAATTGTAGCATGGGTTTAAATGGTTCAAATGGCTCTGAGCACTGTGGGACTTAACATCTTAGGTCATCAATCCCCTATAACTTAGAACTACTTAAACCCAATTAACCTAAGGACGTCACACACATCCATGCCCGAAGCAGGATTAGAACCTGCGACCGTAGCGGTCGCGTTGTTCCAGACTGAAGCGCCTAGAGCCGCTCGGACACATCGGCCGGCTGTAGCATGGGAATAACAACAATTTCTGTTATTTTAATCTTTCGTTCCATCTCAGACTGAGATGGTGGGCTTCGGAAAAGTATATACTTTTTGGGCGATAGTATTAGCTTAACTTAATGGTATTCCCGATTTACACTCTTTGTTGTACTTGGGGGGAGCGGGAACTGGTTACTTGACTCCGCGATTTGTGACTGATGGGTTACCAGTTCTACACTGTGTCCATTATTCTCATACCGACAGAATCTACTCTCACGACTAAAGCCGACAGACCGCCAATTTATCCTCTAGTCGCCGCCTTAACGACACCAGAGTAGCCCTACTTGGTGGCTGGCAGGACAGAATCAACACGTGATCTTAACCTTGCTACAAACAAACGGTTCCCAACGTCTCTGATGAGCAACAAGTGCCCGGATTTCGTATCTGGATGATATTTAGTTGACTACTGCTGCTCACAAAATGCGTCGATCTTGATCTGCGTCTGTAATACGCGTACGTCCAGATTGGTTCAAATGGCTCTGAGCACTAAGGGACTTAACATCTGAGGTCATCAGTCCCCTAGAACTTAGAACTACTTAAACCTAACTAACCTAAGGACATCACTCACATCCATGCCCCAGGCAGGATTCGAACCTGCGACCGTAGTGGTCTCGCGGTTCCAGACTGAAGCGCCTAGAACCGCTCGACCACACCGGCCGGCGTACGTCCAGAGCCTGGTCTATTGTCTGAGAGGTCCAGTACAGTGGCCAGGTCACTCCTTCGGTCTTAATCCACTGGATTTTGGTTTGTGGCGAAATCTGAAACCTTTGGTGTGTGCAATCCACATTAATGATGTAAAAACACCATAAGAGGGCGTCATGAACGCCTGCCACGATTGTGCCAACAGCCGACAAGACTCGTCATTTACGAGACGTTCGTTCCGATGTGCAGGGGTATAAAAATCGGGTCTTTGTCAAAGTCATGTCAGTGGACGTTCCCATTGGAGCCCGTATCGTCGCTGGACTGATAACCCTTTCGTCCCTGCTCTGCTTACACTGTTACTTTTCTTACTTGGTCACGTTCCCGCAATATCACCAGGCGGTACTCAGTCTCACATAGGGACAGATGTTATAATGATATCACTCATCAATATTCAGAATCACACACACACACACACACACACACAAGATTTGTATCACATCACCTCTAACATTCTGCGTGGTTTCTGTTTGTTCTAAGTCGTGTCTCCCTACCACCGTCGCGCAACGACGCTCTGAGCGTGTTTTTTAGGGAATTGACTAGTCTGAACCTGGGACCTGTTGCTGGTAAGGAGACGCCAGACCACACATGACATGTAGAGTTCAGAAGAGTTCAGTGAGACTAGCGATGATATAACCAAATACTTAATGATTTCAGCGTCAGCTCCACTGCACTCCCTGTAAAAGAATCTTAATACTAACTAAATTTAGTGGAAGGGGTTCAAGGCTTTCCTATTTTTAGTTAGCTGGTAAAATAACGTCGAAAAAGCAGTTAAGTTTACCATTGGAAATTTTATTCTACTCACAAAACATTGTTTATAAATTGCACTATTGATAAAAGGAAATGTTTTAATACAGGATGATAAAAACCAACTGCGTTCAACAAAAATGTGAACGAATATTCCCTGAATGGGTTTCCAAGTTCTACAATGGATCGAAGGATCACCTATGCCATATCACATCTATAATCTAGGTTTAAATTAAGTTTCACAAAAGAGAAAACTATCAAAATGGTCTACAGTGACCCTCAATTATCTTTAATTACTTATCTAACTAGTCGTAAATTAAAGTGGCTGATGTGGCTTCTCAATAATTATATAACAGAAAAAGCATCGCATTTCAGATTTTAACTTACGTAGCAAATGTGAAGACCATGAGCCTCAATTGACGATCGACACTAGTATTATGTAAAAAGGGGATGTAATAGATGAGACTTCCGCAGTTCTGAGTGAAGCCTTATGTTCTCAAAAATGCGGCATCACGTGCGTTCATTACCTTGTCGGTGTTCGTCAGAGGGCGGCGGCTGGCGCAGCTCCATGCAGCTCGCCGTCTCCGAAGCAACTCCCTCCTAACTTCTCCTTACTACAATTTACCAAAGTTGGTTTAAAAAAAAACTGTCTGGCTGTGTTTTCATCTGACCAACCAGGGTCTCAATGTTAGCCTTAAGCTCTGCCCACAAAAATTCTGTCTATCCAATGAGAAACGTTATACCTTTCTTGGTGGGGCAATGTTTTTAAAGTTTGCAACGTAACAGAGACGCAAAAAAGTCTCACGCTAAACCTTGCAGCTGGTGTGGCCCTTTTGGTGTTATTGTATAATCCATACTGTTCTTTTGGAGGGCTCTATCTTTTAACATGGGCTGGGGGGTAGTCCTGGCGATTACTTTTCGTGGTGGGGCAATGTTTTTAACGTTTGCAACGTAACAGAGACGCAAAAAAGTCTCACGCTAACACTTGCGGCTGGTGTGGCCCTTTTTGTGTTATCGTAAGATCTGTACTGTTCTTCTGGAGGGCTCTAGCTTTTAACATGGGTGGTCCTGGTGGTAAGCTGGCGACGTGGGTGTCCGTCCCTTATCGTAGGGCCTTCTAGCTTAACACCGTTCTGCTCTCGGCTTCTGGTCTCAATTCTCCCCTCGGAGCTACGTCTGTCTCACGGTGGGAAGGTATGACATGCATGTAGGCATTCTTGTGTTAGTCTGTGGTATTCAATTTGCTCACTCGTTACCCGTATTACTTTGGTTAATTTAATGTCACGATTTATTCGGAGCTATGTGACATACTGAAACGTCCCCTTTGAACAATTATACATGACTGTGCTTAAACTGACACACAATATTTTGTTAGCGCAACGCAACCTGACTTTCAAGCGCAACGCAATCTGACTTTCAATAATCCCTACAAAAGAATGGGCCCTGACTAACAGTAAACTATACCTTTCACAAATCACTTACCTCACAAAAATCTTCGCTACTCAAGCTACTGCAATACAGCGAGCGCCACTACTGCCAGCTAAATTAAAGATTCAAACTACTGAAGGCACTAACTACTGATAGGGATAGTTAGCAAATGAAAGATATTAATAGAGAACAAACAATGTATTTACCTTGATATCATCATATATAAATATAGCAGTTCATGACAAATTTCAAAACTCCGCCGTCTCTCTCCCCACATCCACCACTGCTGGCGGCTCACCTCCAACTGCGCAACGCTACGCGCTGTTAACATCCAGCTGCCCCTCTACAATGGTAGACAACAATGCAAACTAGCCACAGACTGCACACAGCACAGCCAGTGATTTCATTTTCATACAGAGAGCGCTACGTGGCGGCGGCGTTACCAATATAAGAACCTAAACAGCCTACTTACATAAAGAAAACATAAACAGTCTACTTACATAGCCCCCATGCTCCCCACAAAAAATTTTACAAATTGGATTGGGCAGTGGCCAATACAGATTTGATAAAATTTTTCATAATTACAATAACAAAGAAATCAAATGCACACACTTATTGATACAATGTTGGTCAAAAGCTAAAATTTTCTCACAGTCCATAAAGACAGTCCTGATCGTTCATTACGGTAAAATAGTAGTGTTTTTCTCAAAGTCTGAGCAGTAGAAGAAATGGACACAGAAGTAGTGGATTCCCATGCAGTCTTGAAGAAGTAGTGCTGTCCTTCCAACGGAAAGACAGTGCTGACTCTTGACATGCATACAGGTAATGGGCCACAACAGAGCAAACCCACAGCAGAGTCAGTCGCAATTTTGAAGAGTATTGGTAGGTAGGTCATCACAGAGCAGACCCACTGTAGTCCTGGTAGAGAGTATGGTATTGGTGGGCCACCAGAGGTGCAGACCCACTGTAGTCCTTGTAGAAATAATGATATTGGTGGGCCACCAGAGGTGCAGACCCACTGTAGTCCTTGTAGAAATGTCCAGCAGCCATCTGTTGCGATTGTGCAGGTGCACATTCACCATCGAAGAGTCTTACGGATAATATAGCAAGTCCATAACCACCACTTGTGCACTCACAAAGTTTTTGGAATTGTCCTTAGAACCAGCAATGCTGTTATCCAGTCCCTTGCTGAATTATTAACACACGTGCAAACACTAACAGTCCCTACTTCTCACATATTGTCTATATACTATGACCAACAGAAACGTGTGCAGTGAAATGTAACTTACAAGTTAATAATATGCTGAACTGGTGTCAATTACAATTTTATAACATAAGAATACAATTACAAAGGTACAAAATACATCATTAAAGAACATAACAATACAGATAACATTTGTAGTACAGGCTTTACAACAGAATAGAAATAAACATATACATCAATGTTACAGGAATTATGAGATAAGTAGATACATAAAAGATCATAATAACTTTTGGAACATCAACTTTACACATGAGCATTAAAACAAAACAGAATAAATAATGTCTAAGCATATTTACAAGGTAAATAACATATTATTAATGCCAATTATATTTGAGGATATCAGTATTCCTCATCATAGTGAATGTAGCTTAGTACTAGAAAAATTCTACAATATAAGTCTTATCAGATAAACATATAAATACAGGAAAAACACAAATACCCAAGGGTACACAAACATATAGCGGAATAATACAAGGAAAGGACAGGGTTTGTTTTACTGCAGTATTTTGCAAACAAAACTTTCTTTACTTCTCGGAGATCTCCCTTCGTTCTTCATTAGTTCCAAAAGTCCTATCTATACCTGCTTTCTGTACTTTTCTCGTATAGCCTCTCAGTGCATTTCTTCAAATTCATCGCAACTCATTCTCTTATAGGCTACCCCCTCTTAAGCTAACTTAAATCTACTGAGCTCAGATGCTAAACTAAGAGACGAGGCAATGCAGCAGCACAAAACAAGTAACACAAACAGCAAGGACAAAAAAATTCAAATTTGCAAAGCAAGCTACAGTAAATCTAAATTACCAAGCAATTCAACATTACAACTAATATGAGCCAATGTGCAGCAACAAGAAAAATAAATGAGAAGTAAAACTGGCTTAGCAGAGTAACACAAAGTCAAATTCATTAACACTATGCCTGGCAAACAGCAGTAACTTATACCTGAACATGACATAGCTCAAGCAGAAAAAATATTACAGTAAAAACAACAATGCAGATAAGGGAAATGTATATTCACATCTTAATGTCTATGTAATTAAAGTGGTGCACCACAACAACTTATTGTAAAAAAAAATATTACCATGTACTTGAAAAGAATATTATGTGTCCAGTTACTGTTACTAGTCCCTTCTTATTGTTCTTTCCTTTCCAAGTGCTCCTTTTTTAAAGAATGTGGATTACAAAATTATCATTTAATAGATCTGTTGACAGAAAGTGTTCACATTAGCAAATGCATCGAAGTTTATTTTATAAAACTAATGCTGCAACACAGCTGGAAACTAGATATCAAATGAAATAAGCAATTACGCAAACCAAAGCATAAAAATATCATTCAATAGTCATGTGGCATTTCGTAAGTCAGTAGCTCTCAACTCTCGTAGAAAGACACTTGTCATAATCAGGTGTGCAGATGTACGAATATTTCCCATCAATTCATAAGCATTTCAGTAATTAGCACAAAGTACGAGTAATCATATGTTTTCAGGTAATGAGCGTGTAATATTTGCGATGCTTTCTACAAAGGAATGTCAATAGCAAGGTTAATGGAAGTAATGAGGGTGTCGCATTTGCAATATTTTCTCTAAAGGAATGTCAATGGCGAGGATAAAGGCCTGCCTTTTTTTCTTTTTTACCAGTGCCGCTGAAAGGCTAATGGCTTTTTTTTTTTTCGGGCGGCTGTCGCCCAGGTGGGTGCCTGCGATGCATTACGTGCAGGTGGTCACTTAACTTTCTTACGGAAATATTTACGACAGCAGTTTCCGCTACAGTGACAGTCTCACATAAAAATATTTCACAGGTCAAGAATTAGCGTTGCAAATCTGTAGAAAGAAAATCCTATAAATATAAGTGTCCAAATAAAATATTCGTCAGCATTGTGATACAGTCACGCATTTACGCACATTTCATAACTCTTAAAGTACGATTCTTGGTTTCCAACATACTTCTTATTCCTCATATACGGTAGCATCATCTTATTGATCATAAACATATCTCAACAGCATAGTACACATTGTCGTCGTAATAATAACATCATAACACCTCAGTCAAATCTCAAAAACGTCGTAGCTTTCTGCAATAATTTCAAAACCTAAAAAAAATTCTCTGCTCATTTCAATAGTGTCATCTACCTCAAACGTACTTTAAAATCATGCTCCCTTACCAAATACATCATTCAAAGCTCTCCGAAAAATGTGAGCATTTCTCAAAGTACAGACAAAATACAATTTCGTAAGTGTGAAGTTATCCAACTGTGTAATTACGTAAACATCTGTCACTGATGTAGTAAAAACGTTTGTCTGTCTCAGTTAAATGATCAGATAGCTGTGTAATTTGTGTGTTAGAGAAATATGGTACCGATGAGTAAAGTTGTATAAGCAAATACCATATTAGCTAGGGTTCCTTGTGGTTGCCACACACATGGTACACAAAGTAAGCGTGTACCCCCATGAGTATTAATGTAATTATACCCTCAGGTGTTACAGATTACAGCAATGAAATGAAATGTATTACGGAAAACCTTTGTATCATTGTCCTTCAAATATCTTTAAAAATAAATGATTTAAGTACAAAATTAATCACTCAAATACATGTCCTGTAGCGCTAAATGTGCGTCTTGCTGTCAGATAATCTCTGTGGAAGTGTCGTAGTTATTGTCCTCCGAAAGCTAAGTTCTGCAGAAGCCAATGTACTTACCTCATCATAAACAAAAGTGAAATGCTTTCCGTATAGATATCTTAGTTATTATGCTTATTGGCGTGATGAAGAAAGTACTGTACAGTAACGTATTGTTGTGCCACGAAAAAGGCTGTCTCATTGTTGCTATACCACAAAAGTTACTACTAAAACGTGTTTTTCTTTCCAGAAGAATTCAGAAAACTGTGTAGATATAAAACAGATACACCGCGAAAGCAACATTGTAAATTGTCATTCATTAGTAGCGTTGTGATGAAACCGTGTAGTTGTCACATAAACTAACCTCTGTGTCATCTGGTATCTCTCAGAAAGCACTTTAAATTCAGAATGTATTTTCAAATAAACCAAAATGTTGCATTAAAATCTCATTAGCAGTACTGGTAAATGTTCTAAGTATGTAAGCCTTATAGTCGTTACGTAATCGTGCAACAAACAAGCAAGAATGCACACACACAATAACACTGTGTCGTCTGTCCACAATAACAATGCATTCGTAATTTCTGTTTAAATAAGTTCTCTTGGTTCTTGACTGGATATTTAACTTCAAACATTGTTGCATGTTAAAAGATTCTAAGTCTGACAAAGCATACTAGCAATGTAAAGTGAAAAGTTTTACGGCAAAGACAAAGATAAAAAGCAGATTATCTTTCAATAAATGGTTTTACATGTGCAATGTGGCACAATCTTTTACTCTTCCTAGTGCACAGAGTTTCAACTTCAAAGCAATTATCATGTTGTATACATCGGTAAAGAATGCTAAAATTTTTCTCAAGGCTAGCGTCTTATGTTATTTTTCTCGGAGCGAGCGGGCGCACGCGGCTGCCTGCTGTGCGAGTCATTGTCTGTCTCTTTGTTGGCGCACGCCGTTATTGGGATTAGGAGACCTAACTTCTACAAATTCACTCTGTCGAGAAGGCCCTGCTCTGTTTGAATCATGCCAGTTCTGATGCAATTCAGGTCTGTCGTTACGATCATATCGTCTGTTGTCATGTCGGTAGTTCCTGTAGTTTCTTTCTTGTCGGTTAAGTGGTGGAGAATTTCTCCCTGAATCGTAACTCCGCGCTGAACTGCTGCGTCTGAAGTTATTCTGTCTCCCCTGGTAATAATTGTTTTGGTTCCCAAATTGTCTGTTTCTCTGATTGTCTCCGTGATAGTCACTACCGCGGAGAGGTGATCTTTCCCTGTAATTATTACTACTCTGCCAACGATTGTCATACGGGTGGTGTCTGTTTTGGTCACGATTTGTGTGGTGAGAATAGCCTTTTCGCGTCCAGTTATCGTTTCTGTCGTCACGGAATTGTGACGGATGTGACCTGTAGTGATTGTTTTCCTGTTTTCGCATCCCGCGACTGTCAGTGTCAATTTCTAATTCTTGTAAGAGTCCCTGAAAAACTTCAATGTCGTCTTTGCAACGTCCTGCCAAATTAATATGTCGTAAATGTTCAGGCAGTTTGATTAAGCAAATGCAGATGAGTTCTGAGGGGCTGTATGGGTTTGTCAGGTACTGATTCTTGTGCAACATGTCTTCAAAATATTTCACAAGACTGGAGAATTCAGATTGTTCGAAATGTTTCATCATTATGATACCATGTTTTACTCGGTCTTGTGTGGCTTGAGACCAATATGCTGAGAGGAAGGCATGGTAAAATTCTCCCTCACTGTGGCAATCGTGAATGACCGATCGCATTCTTACAGCTGGTTCATTCTCTAAATAGCCACACATAAATTCTAACCTGTGCTCCAATGACCAGTTGGGAGGAAAACAATGAGAGAATTGATGGAGCCACGCTTGTGGATGAATGTCGTTGCCAGAATTCTTAAATGTTTTGAATTTACGTGTAGTAATGAACAGCTTATAGTCAAAGTCATCATGTCGGCGAGTCGCATATCGGTCATTGTTAGGTCGTGTCGGCCGTTCCATCTCAAAATTCGGTGCACATTGCCAATTTCTTTCATAACTTCCGAAATGCCCTGTGTTATTATTTTGCGGCTTTTCCGTATTTCTAAGTCCCTCTTCCCGTGTTGGAGTGCGAGTGTCCTCTGAAATACGTAATTCTTGTATTACCTGTGTCAGCTGATCTTGTACTTCCCGGATTTCTCTTTGGTGTTGTGTATTAATTTGATTCTGATTTTGTTTGAATTTCCTAATTTGTTCGTACTCTTCTGTGTCATTAAAGACTACCGGTCTTGCGTCAATCAGATTATCATCTACCTTCGTAGATAAATTAGTGAACTGATCCAAAAGTTCGGCTACTTTCTCTGATAGTGTACTTATTTCCTCAGTGTGCTTTTCTGAACCAAGTTTCAGAGTATCTACTGTGTCCTTAAAGTTTTCCTGAGTTTTTGCAAGTTGCGTAACCGAATCGGCAGATGCAACTGAGTCAAATTTAGCTTGCAAGGTCTCATGATTTTCATGAACAATAATTTGCAGTTCTTTTATGGCTGCTTCGTGATTCTGTAATGCATTTTCATGCCGTGAAAAAATAGGTTGAAAATGCTCACAAATTTGAGTTTTTACGTCATTACAGACTTTTTGACATTTCGATTGAATGTTATGTAACTCAGTAGTTAAATCTTCACGCGTTTGTTCAAGAGTTTGTTCCAATGAGTCTAACTTTTGAAGCTGTTGCTGTGTTTGTCTCTGATTTTGTTCCAGTGTGTCTAACTTTTTGAGATTTTGTTCCACTGTGTCTAACTGTTGCTGTGTTTGTCTCTGGTGTTGTTCCATTGTGTCTAACTTTTCAAGCTTTTGTCCCATTTGTTGCATTAATTGTAATAACAATGCACTGGTGTCTGAAACATGTTCCTCAGTGCTTTTCGGCAGTGAAGTTGCACCGGCAACATTCACATTTTGACAAGCGGAAAATGTGTCTTGACTCATTTGAGAAAACGGTGAGAACCCAAAACCTGAGTCTGCAGTATTTGCAATATTGTGTTCTGTCATTCCCGATTCCTGAGGCGAGCTGTTGCCGACCAATCGATCGATAACGCTTACCTGTTCACTACCTGTTTCACTGTCTACACCATTGTTTGCCGCCCGCTCCAATTCCCTATGCGCAATTACCAAATTACTACTTTGAACATTAGTTAATTCATTACTCTGCGGCGCTAACACACTGCTTTCGTCTTCACTGTCATTTCTCAGTTTACTTTGGAGCCTAGTATTACGTTTTTCACACGCCATAATTGTCACAATATTTCACACGATAACACAGAAAAGCACAATTTGAAGAGCAAAATAAAATAACATAGCAATGGAAATAATGTCTACTTAATTGCCAGCGCAGCTGCGAAATACTTGGTGCAAATCTACATGCATGCCACAACTGTTTTACTGTACAACAATGAAAAACTACAACTACAAAGGAAATTCTCTCTATGATTACGCGCTATCAATAAACAATAGCTACACTAATTACACAAACTACAAGAAAAAAATCAGAAGATTCCAGTGAGGTATCCTGGCAGGGTCGCCATATGAAACGTCCCCTTTGAACAATTATACATGACTGTGCTTAAACTGACACACAATATTTTGTTATCGCAACGCAATCTGACTTTCAAGCGCAATGCAATCTGACTTTCAATAATCCCTACAAAAGAATGGCCCTGACTAACAGTAAACTATACCTTTCACAAATCACTTACCTCACAAAAATCTTCGCTACTCAAGCTACTGCAATACAGCGAGCGCCACTACTGCCAGCTAAATAAAAGATTCAAACTACTGAAGGCACTAACTACTGATAGGGATAGTTAGCAAATGAAAGATATTAATAGAGAACAAACAATGTATTTACCTTGATATCATCATATATAAATATAGCAGTTCATGACAAATTTCAAAACTCCGCCGTCTCTCTCCCCACATCCACCACTGCTGGCGGCTCACCTCCAACTGCGCAACGCTACGCACTGTTAACATCCAGCTGCCCCTCTACAATGGCAGACAACAATGCAAACTAGCCACAGACTGCCCACAGCACAGCCAGTGATTTCATTTTCATACAGAGAGCGCTACGTGGCGGCGGCGTTACCAATATAAGAATCTAAACAGCCTACTTACATAAAGAAAACATAAACAGCCTACTTACAATACTACTGGCTTTGCTTATCACGTCAGGGTTTTCATGGAAGGTGTTGGATTTGCCTGACACCTTACATATCACCACCCTTCGAACTTAATTTTTGCACTGAATTTAGGGAATGATTGAATCGTTGTCTAAGTCAGTCAAAAATTATTCCTTTATCTAAATTTTGTTGCCTACTGTTCAGCCATGTTATTCTGGTTCTATGCTAGTTTGTATTACTAATTTATATTTTTATATTCTTCCAAATTATTCTCAAAAATATGTTTATATTGACAAGAGAAGAATATTTTTATTCTATTATAATTATTATTTTTTAATTATTTTCTTTCTTTATTTAAGTGTGAAGTTTGTTTTTTGAGAAGTTTGTTATCGAAAGTGAGGTGTTTTTCACATCGATTTTCTAAGAAATATTTTTTTTATAAATGTAGTAATTAAGTAAAATCTATTCCTAATACATTTTCTAAATATCATGTACAAGTAAAATGTTTTTGTTTCTAGACACTCATTTCAACATTGTTACACTAACAAATAAGAATTATTTCCAAGAATTGCTTTGATAAAGAAATATACGTACACAAGTATTGAGATATTATCCTAACAAATGGTACAAATGTTTAAAAAAAGGGAAAACATCCAATAAGATAATTTTTTATTCTTTGTTTTTATATGGAGAAAATAAGTAAAATATAGTTATTCTTTTATTTTTATGAGGAGAAAATAAGTGGCATATAGTTTTAGTGTTTATTATGCCTTACTTTTGTTCTTTATATACTGTCCATTTCAGAACTAATGACTTATTTTTATCGATGTCCATTTTTTACTTAAGTCCATAGTTATTTTGTGGTTTATTAGCTGTCTGGTGTGCTTAACTTATTTAGTTTTTCACACGTTTCTTTTGCACAATTCCTACATCACATAATTTGATTTCACACATTCACACAATCCTGTGAACGTTTAGGCATGAGGTTGGTGAATGTTTTTGCATGAAGATGATGGACTTGAGCGAGATGGATGTGGGCAAGTATTTGATGTACAGCTTCTTCGTCATTCCTTGTTGGCTTTGCAAGTGTGTGTTGCTGTTGTGGAGGTCCCATAATGGAATGGAGCTGTGAGTGCAGAATCTCGTGGTTTACTGGCTTTGTATGCGTGAAAGTCATCGTTATGTGTCGCTGAAAGCGGTCGTTTTTTGTAGTAATACTTTGCAGACAACTAGTTTACAATAGGATAGGGATTTGGGAAGGAGTGTAGTCTATTCTTCACCCATCTTCTTTCTTGGTCTCAATCTTGCAAATCTTCAACTTCTGTTCTTCCTGATTTTTCTCTGCTTCTTACTTGATTCTTGGTTCTTCTCTGGGCAGGATATGGAAATATTTATTGATAACTAGTCGCTTTGAAGTTCTCTTCTTAGTAACAGTTTGATAAATTGTTTGGGCATGTCATTTGTACTTTGTGGAAGTTTTCTTCAGTTTCGTGCATCAGTGTGCTGTTTAATAGCAGTATTGTGACTTTTACACTTTTTTTTTTTGCCATTGGTGGCTTGCCCAAGCGCTCTTCTTGTCGGGCAGTTTTTTGCCCGCTCTGCTGGGCCGTGGTGTCCCAAGACCCTCTTGACTTTCCGTGTTCTGTCACAGCAGGGTTCCGCTTAGTGGGCAGATTTACTGCCCACATCAGATACAAGGGCCCTCTGTTGGTCTCGCCGTCTTTTCCCTTCTCTCAACGCTTCTGCCTTGTAGTAACGTCTTGCTAATTACGTCCTTTTCTTTCTTGATACTTCTCGCATTGCAACTTGTGGGTCGTTACATTTGGTCTTTGCTGGAGTTTTTACAATGTTTCTTACAAAAAGTTTTACTTATAATCATCTAACATATGTGTAGTACCTACATTGTTTTACACCTTCTTAAAAAGCTTTACAAATTTCGGTGCCCTTTCCATGTTACAGTTCTAAGATATTTTGAGTCTTAACTTCTACAAGAATCCTCAAATTCGCTTTTTATTTTTGTGTAGTGTCATGATGTATAGCATTTTAGTATTTCATGCTCTTAGACTATCTACATTTTATCCCTTCACCTTAATCTATGGTACTATTGGTGTTATTTTTGTTTTTGTTTTTATTGAAACTACTTTCTTTTTCCCACCTTCCTCTCTCTTCATTCTTCTTTCTCCTGACGATCTTATCTGCAACATAATCTTGAAATATTGTGCTGATTATTTACCAGTAATAAAATTAATCTTCAAACTTTTTGATATGGCTCACATGGTGAGGTCCTAAGGTTTTGCCTGTTTTTGGGTTCATTAGTTCCACAGCATTATCATGAGCAATTCGGCTAATTATGACAGGTCCTTTGTATGCAGCGTAAAACTTATGTATTTTGTGTTTCTGTTTGCTGGAGAGATGATGTTTTTTTACAAATACTTTCTGGCCTACTGAGAATGTTCTTTTAATTGCTGTTCTATCTCCTCTTTCTTTTATTTTAATAGCTGCCTTTCTATTGTTGGAGAGTGCTGTTGTTATGACTTGTTTGTGCTGTCTACGTGGTACAATAGGAAATCTAACTTTTTATCTGGTTATGTTTGGGGGTTTAGTATTTTTAAGTACAGTAACTGGAGGTAGCAGTGTAGTGCTATGTGGCATTTCATTTATTACTTCTTGAAAATCTTTAAGGTGTATATCCCAAGTGTTGTGTCTTTTGCCTGCATATAACCTGCATAAAGTGCCTATGTCCTTCATAGATCGTTCTGCTGGATTTACGCTAGGTTTGTACTTAGATATGTAGATGGGTTTCATTTTGTGTTGTTTTAACATGTTCTGCCATTGCACTGATGTCTATTGTGGGCCATTATCCGAAATTATCCGTTCCACTCGACCTACCTGTCTGAGAAAATCTTGTCTAAATGATTTACTTATAGTAAGACCTGTTGCCCGTTTTAATGGTGTCAAGGTAACATATTTAGAAGTAAGTTCCAAAACGACAAATATGAAAATATATCCATTTTTTGTGGGTGGGAGGGGCCCCATTAAATCTGTTGCAGCTATTTGTTTTAATTTTTTAGGGATTATTGGAAACATAGGTGGTGTGGTTTGGAAAGTGACGTGTTTAGCCCTCATACATTTTTTGCATTTGACTAATACTGTTCTAATTCGTCTTTCCATATTAGGAAAATGGCTTGTTTGTTTTACTTTTAAAAAGCATTTCTTTGGTCCAAAGTGCCCATTACTTAAATGTGTATACCATATGTACTTATTAATTAGTTCAACTGGGATGTAAGTTAACCATTCATTCGTTACACATTTCATCTAAAAAATAAAATATTGTTTTTTACGAGATAGTGCTGTCGAATGTCTGGAAAAACCTTACTTCTCCACTTGTGTTTGATTCCTAGTATTTCGGGATCCTTGTCCTGTTCTTTGCATATGTTTTTCAATGCTGTCGTAATGTAGTTTTCGAAAGGTACTTGTTTCATATAGTACATTGTAAACTGGTCTTCTGCTGCTTCCAAACCTATGTTATTGGATGCATCCTGTAGACATCGTGATAAAGCATCTGCTAATACATTCGCTGGTCCTGGTATGTGTGTAATAGTGAAGTCAAATTCTTGTAGTATTAACATCCATCTGGATAACCTCCCATGAGTTAGTTTGGCGGATAACAGTGTATACTTTTGTTTTTCTTCCGAATAGGAAGTATCGAAAACGCTGGAAGCCCCATACAATGGCCAATGCTTCCAGCTCCGTGACTGAATAGTTTTTCTCGCTTTTTGTGAGTACACGACTGGCAAATGCAATTGTTCTAAATGATCTTAGCCCTGCCTGTTCGTATTCTTGGAATAAAACAACTTCTAAACCTGTTTTCGCGCTATCAGTGGTCATACAAAAATTTTGTGTTAGATCAGGATTTGCTAAAATCGGTACTGTTGTTAGTGCGTTTTTCACTTTTAAAAATTCTTCATTGGCTTGTTGATCCTATACCCATGGCGTGTTTTCTCCAGTCAATGCACATAGGCGTGGTGTTGCGAGAGAGTCGAGACAAATAAATTTTTTATAGAATCCGGTGAGACCTAGAAATCCTCTGAGAGTTTTCTTATTATATGGAGTACAGAATTCTTTGATTGCCGTTAGTTTTTCTGGGTCAGGCATTACCCCTTTCTCTGAAATTATGTGTCCTAGAAATTTGACCTCTCGCCTTCCAAATTTGGATTTTGTTATATTTACTGTGACACCATGCTCTTTCATGATCTGTAAAAACTAATTTAATGTGTCGTTGTGATGTTCCCAAGAGGGTTCTGCTATAATCACATCATCAACATAACAAGTAATTTTTTCTAAAATTTCAGGACTGAGTATAGTATTAAATCCCCTAATAAAAGCTGCTGATGATATGTTTAAACTAAATGGCAATCGTTTAAATTGGTAACATCTACGGAATACGATAAATGCTGTAAATTTTCTATATTCTGGGGCCAATTCTATTTGCCAGAAACTACTCCGTAAATCAATTGATGAAAATATCATGGCACCGTGGAAGTTTTGTATCAATTCCTCTAATTTTTCTGGGCGATCTGTCTCAGTGATTAAGATTGTGTTGATCTGTCTTGAATCAAGCACTAACCTGATGCTCCCATCTCGTTTTTGTACAATATGGAGCGGGCTGTTATATGTGGAGGTATCCGGTTCAATAATATCGTCATCTAACATTTTAGATATCTCCTGGAATACTTTATTCCTGTAGCTTAATGGAATTGTATAGGGTGGCACTCTAAATGGTTTGTGCTGTTTTACTTCAAACTTGTACTGAAAGTGTTTAATACTGCCAGTCTTAGGTAAAAAATACCTCTGCTTTATCTCGTAAAATACCCTCTAATTCACTTTTACTGTGTTCCGAAATACCTTGAACTTCTTGCAATTTTTCGTCGATTTCTTTATGGACTTCTAACATGAGTTGAGGCGATTCCCCCTTTTGTGCATACCATTCTAATTCTTCATCCTCTTTATCTCGCATCATTCTTAATTGTTTGTTTATAACTGGTATTTCTTCTAATTTTAGCTTTTGCTCAAAGAGAAGTGTGACATTCCCGAATGTTACGCTACCTTTCCCCATATCTATTATCGTTCGTCTCTCATTTAAAAAATCTGCACCTATAATCAAATCTACAGTTAGTTTAGGTATAATCACGAAGTTGGCTTCGATCTTTTGACCTTGACACGAAAGAGTTAACCTTGTTTGTCTCGTAACTTCCGCAGCATTGTTTCTAATAGGACCTCTTACTTTAATATTACGTGTTTTCAGAACTGGCAATTCCTCATTGGCATTACACTGCATGAATAAATTTTCTGAGATAGCAGTCAGTTCACTTCCGCTATCAATTACAATATTGACTGGGATATGCTTTACCATGGCCTTCACAATTGGTTGAATTTGAAAGGATTGGTTCTGTTCTTCTTCTTCTTGCATCAACGATTCCTCCACTGAATCATACATGAGTCTTTTCAGGAATTTCCCTTGTGAATTCGAACTTTCTGTAGGATAAGCTTCTACTGCTACTTCTCTCTCTTTTATTTCCTATTCTCTATTTCTTCCTTCATTTACACTTTCTTCAACATCCTCTACTTTTTCCTCATCCTCGTCTATCTTCTCCTTCTTCGTCGCTACTTCCACATAATCGCATCTAAATGCTCTAATTATCGCTTCATAACTTCCTTCATTATATACGTTGGGTTGTGTGCCCACTAGTAACTTATTTTCAACTTTTGTCGACTGCGCATTATCCTCATTGAATTCGCTTTCCCTGGTTTCCATCTCAAATAGCTGTGCAACACTCATTACTTCGTCCTTTCCTCCTACATTCGTTGTGCATGCCTCTGGTAATTCATCTTCCTCGTCAGTATTCTCCCAATTAATTTCGTTCCAACACGATATTGTTATTTCCTGTCTTCGTTTTCATCTGGCCCCTGAGGATTTGTTTCTTCCTTCTTCTCTTCTCGTGCTAAGGTATTTACTTCTCGGTCTTGGGTCGGTGCGTCATTCTCTTTGGCATGGGCGCTTAGCTGTCAATTCGAACGTTTATCGGGGTTTGGTGGTCTTACCTCCACCTCTTCTATCTGCATTCTCTTTTCTTGTTCAGCTTATTGATATTGGTTTCTTTGTTGATAATTTGTACGTTTATTGGTTCTCCATTACCCGTTCCAGTTGTCGTTATTCCCTCTGTAATAGTTTTTGCCGTTCCTGGGTGAATTATAGTTATTGCCATATTCTCTTCTAAATCCATAACCGGTTCTTTGTTGAAATCTATTGTCGTTTCTCGGTGCGAAGTTATCACGTGGTTCGTAATAACTGTTTCTTCGTACTGTGTCTTGTGGATTCCACTGCTTTTTGCTTTCGTTTTCACGTGCGCTTCGTCTTTTTCTTGCGTCATCTTCCGAAAATATGAACACTAGTTCCCTTAGAATACCTTTAAATGCTTCGACGTCATTGCCTCCGCGATCTACTAATGATTGCTGGTATTTCAATGGTAACTTCATCGCGCATAATTTAATCAACTCTCCGTCACTGTATGGTACATCTAAGCATTGATTTTTCTTTGCCATTAATTCGAAAAATTTCACGGGACTCTTCTCTCCTGAATTTTCAAAATATGGGTTCTGTAATAATTCGTACTTCACTCTGTTCTGTGCTTCGCTGGGCCAATATCGTGAGAGAAACTTCTCTCTGAAATCTTCGTACGATCGGCATGTCGCTGCAACATTCTGCATGGTTTCGGCGACTGTTCCTGACATGTGTGCACATATAAAGTCTAATTTGTGTGCTAGCGTCCAGTGTTCTGGTAATCCTACTCGGAATTGATCAATAAAAGTTCGTGGACGTAATGAGTTTCCTTCTCGAAAGTGTTGAAATTTTCTGACTGTGAGGAAATGATCGTTGTCGTACTTCGTCATAGTTCCATATGAAATTCGCGATTCTTCGCCACTTTTGTTTCTGATCATTTCTCCCGTCGTTCTTTCCGGTTGTGGTAGATCCATTAGATATTGTCCACTGTAACTTTCGCCTACCCTTGCGTAGTATCTTTGGAGTGGTACGCAATAATTTTCTTCCATCGGTTGTGAACGTGTAGCTGAATGCATTGCACTGTACTCTTCGCGACCTGGCTTTCCATTGTCAGGTATTGGTTCGGTATCTTGTCTGGCTAACCTTGCTGCTTCATTGCACGATCCAAACTGCCTTGAAACATACATTTGTGGTTCCGCATGTGTTTGTGGTGCCGTTTGTTCATCAAGAATTTCGAAACGTGTTTGTTGCGGTGCAGGCTGTCTGATTTCACGTATGTTATTTTCCGCCTGTGATTGGAATCTAAAATGCATGATATCTTCGTTAATTGCTTGTTTTTCAGGTGCTGTTACAGGTACGGATGTGGTTGCAGACTCAGTGCTTGTTCGATCCTGTTCACTACGCTCTTCGATAGTTTGCAAAAACTCTGTTCGCAATTTCTCAAATTGTCGCTTCGTTTGCGCTTCTATTTTAACTATGCGGTTCTCATATCTTTTCAGCGCTGCTTTTGTGATACGTTTGTGTAACAAACTGTTTTCAACAATTTCACGCGCGGTACCTGCTGCTTGTCTAGTAATTACGTTTATCTGTTTCTCTAGTTTCTTGACTTCTCCCTGGGTGTTGTTACGTAATGTTTTGATCTCGTCCTGAGTGTCATTACGCAATGTTTGTACATCCGCTTGTACCTTGTCAGTGTCTGTTCTCAATTGATTGTGACCTGTTACTAAGTTTCCTATCACTTCTCGTGATTCTTTTGCCTCGTCTTCAATATGACTTAGGTGTAACTGAATTTTTTTTGTTTTGTTATTTAATCTCACGCATTTGTCTCGTGGTTTCTGCAATTTGTTTCGTCGTTTCTGCATTCTGAATTTTAATTTGTTTCGCAATTTCTTTATTTTGTCTTGTCATGGTTTCCGTCATTAATTGTAATAATCCTGCCAGATTGGTGGGTCCTATTGCGTTTTCTTCCGACGCCCTACGCTCTGTGTTTTCGCCCAATTGTTGGTTTGCAACCGATTGCATTGAACTGTGCGGTGACACGTTTCTGCTCGCATTCCTTGTACTCTGTGGTGAGGGAGCTCTGATTACTTGTACTATGGCTTCTACGTATTCAAGACGCAAGTTATAATCCTCATCGGCTGTCTCTCAACTTTCCTGCTCCTCTGTCGTATGCTGACCTAGGTTTTCTGTGCCTTAGCGTACATTATCCTCGTTATGGTGCGTTATCTGTCCTATTTCACGCGATACTGCATCGTCTGTTGTACTGTCCTCTATTCTCTGTCCATCTTCATGTTGGGTCTCTACCTCAATTCGGTCAAGGTCTCGATCTGCTATTGCTAATCTTTCCCAATCCCTTATTTTCTGTTTTAAAAGCAATTCACGCGCCCTACTTCGCGTGAACATGCGCTCATACGATCTCACGCGTTTCCTAAACTTTTTGGACACACGACTTGGCAGTCCATTCACTTACTTGTTGGGTCAGAACCAACTTGTCAACGATTTATCCGACACCTGTGCACTTGCATTGGAGAGAAAACTTAATTCTAACAATATCAAAATTCATAACTTAATTATGCTATTGTCTCTGCTAGAATGTCTCACTTTCTAATGAATATCTTCTTACTATCTATCGCTGCCGCTACTGTTTTCGACTATGTATAACTTTAAGAAAAAAAAATTGTTACAAAAATTTTTCAACAAGATATTTGTCTGACCTAGTTAGGCATGTGGTCGACCTTCAATCATGGTATTTTACCATCCTGGCAGGGTCGCCATTCTCTAACATTTTGCGTGGTTTCTGTTTGTTCCAAGTCGTGTCTCCCTACCACTTTAGCGCAACGACGCTCTGAGCATGTTTTTTAGGGAACTGACTAGTCTGAACCTGGGACCTGTTGCTGGTAAGGAGACGCCAGACCACACATGACATGTAGAGTTGAGAAGAGTTCAGTGAGACTAGCGATGATATAACCAAATACTTAATGATTTCAGCATCAGCTCCACTGCACTCCCTGTAAAAGAATCTTAATACTAACTAAATTTAGTGGAAGGGGTTCAAGGCTTTCCTATTTTTAGTTAGCTGGTAAAATAACGTCGAAAAAGCAGTTAAGTTTACCATTGGAAATTTTATTCTACTCACAAAACATTGTTTATAAATTGCACTATTGATAAAAGGAAATGTTTTAAAACAGGATGATAAAAACCAACTGTGTTCAACAAAAACGTGAACGAATATTCCCTGAATGGGTTTCCAAGTTCTACAATGGATCGAAGGATCACCTATGCCATATCACATCTATAATCTAGGTTTAAATTAAGTTTCACAAAAGAGAAAACTATCAAAATGGTCTACAGTGACCCTCAATTATCTTTAATTACTTATCTAACTTGTCGTAAATTACAGTGACTGATGTGGCTTCTCAATAATTATATAACAGAAAAAGCATCGCATTTCAGATTTTAACTTATGTAGCAAATGTGAATACCATGAGCTTCAATTGACGATCGACACTAGTATTATGTAAAAAGGGGATGTAATAGATGAGACTTCTGCAGTTCTGAGTGAAGCCTTATGTTCTCAAAAATGCAGCATCACGTGGGTCCATTACCCTGTCGGTGTTCGTCAGAGGGCGGCGGCCGGCGCAGCTCCATACAGCTCGCCGTCTCCAAAGCAACTCCCTCCTAACTTCTCCTTACTACAATTTACCAAAGTTGGTTTAAAAAAAACTGTCTGACTGTGTTTTCATCTGACCAATCAGGGTCGCAATGTTAGCCTGAAGCTCTGCCTACAAAAATTCTATCTATCCAATGAGAAACGTTATACTTTTCGTGGTGGGGCAATGTTTTTAAAGTTTGCAGCGTAACAGAGATCTGAAAAAGTCTCACGCTAAAACTTGCAGCTGGTGTGGCCCTTTTAGTGTTATCATAAGATCTATACTGTTCTTCTGAAGGGCTCTATCTTTTAACATGGGCTGGGGGGTAGTCCTGGCGGCTACGTTTCGTGGTGGGGCAATGTTTTTAACGTTTGCAACGTAACAGAGGCGCGAAAAAGTCTCACGCGAAAACTTGCGGCTGGTGTGGCCCTTTTAGTGTTATCGTAAGATCTATACTGTTCTTCTGGAGGGCTCTAGCTTTTAACATGGGCTGGGTGGTGGTCCTGGTGGTTAGCTGGCGATGTGGTTGTCCGTCCCTTATCGTAGGGCCTTCTAGCTTAACACCTTTCTGCTCTCGGCTTCTGTTCTCGTTTCTCCCCTCGGAACTGCGTCTGTCTCACGGTGGGAAGGTATGACATGCATGTAGGCATTCTTGTGTTAGTCTGTGGTATTCCATTTGCTCACTCGTTACTCGTATTACTTTGGTTAATTTAATGTCACGATTTATTCGGAGCTATGTGACATACTACTGGATTTGCTTATCATGTCAGGGTTTTCATGGAACGTGTTGGATTTGCCTGACACCTTACACACCAAACGACGGGGTAGAAACATTTTTCTCTGTGAGTTATGTGACATGACGTCTCGGGACTTCCGCTCCTAATAGAGGTTTTAACAGAACCCGCTGGCTCTTAATTTGTGGAGAAATTTCGAGCAGGCCAATCGCAAAGAGGCAGCAAGCAGTCAGCTCTATATGGGCGCACAAATGGTTATCGACACTCTTAGAGATCATCTAATTTTGTATTGGTGTCACAGTGAAATCATTTGATGTGATTTCTGACTAATTTACGTATTTCAGGTTCATGCCGCTTTATGTCATGTGCACTATATGATCCAAAGTATCCGCACTGTGGACCTTAGTATGGCGTGTGTCTCCATGACAGCTTGAGCTCTGTCGGGGGCGATGATTTCATGTGACGTTTTACAACCATCCCTGTTAGTCTGTTCCTGTTCATCAGTACACGCGGTCGGCCTGCTCTTAGTTTAAGCACGTTTGTTCCATCGAGTTTCCACTCCAAATTTACATCACCAAAAGTCGACTTGGGCAGCTTTAGAAGGATTGAAAGCTCCCTGATGGATTTGTTACTCAGGTGACATCCAATGACTAGTCCGCGGTCGAAGTCACCGATCTTCCTGATCGGCTCATTCTGCTGCTACTGCAGCTCTACTGAGAAAACAATACTCCTTGTGTAGTACATCTTTGGACAACCTGGCCCATAGTTCAATTTTCTGCCACATGTCAGCGCTACTGTCACGGCACTTGAGTCATTGCTGCCGGTGAGAAAGTAAGAAAATACAATGTGGCGCATAGCACGAAATTCAAAAATCCATGCTAGACGGAAATTAAAAAATGCGAGATGACACTGGTGGAAAATTCAAATACACAAGATGTTACAGAACGGATTTTTATGCATATTTGTCTCTAATATGTGGTATAAAGATCGACTTTCGCTCATCAGTTAACCTGTAATCTATTTCAGTAGTGTCAATAAGCAAGTTGTGTATTTTGATAAATAATACAGACAATTTATATATGGAAGTATTTAATTTGAGGGTCCATTAAGCTTGCAGACTGTGGCATGTACCAAACTTCGATCGTCAGCAAGTGCTGCTTATGGTAGAAGTTTTATCTGTAGTGCACTAATGCAAGCCACTTTTTTTAATCTTATACAACATTTAAGCTATGAAGCTGGTGCTGTACATGTTTTGTGCATGAAACAATAGATGTTTTGAGAAATAATATAATTTTATTTTGGAGCAAAGTTGGAACTTTCGTATGTGGTCAGATACCTGTAACTTTAGTTGGGCATTACCATAGGAAAATATATATATATATATATATATATATATATATATATATATATATATATATATATGTGTGTGTGTGTGTGTGTGTGTGTGTGTCTGCGTGTGCGTGTATATGTTTGTGGCCCGTGCGTGCGTGCGTGCGTGCGCGCGTCTATTTTTGTTTCCTAAATTTCTGCTTATTTTCATAAATAATTTTATTTTGGTGCAATGATTGTATTGTTGAGATATCGATGTCTCATAATTCTTCCGCCATTGCCGCCATGTTTCATCTGTATCTTGTTCCACCACAGTCTTTGGCCATGTTGTATGTAAACATTTTGTATTGTGAGGGGCCTCCCTGTGTATTGAGAAAGTAGTTTAAGTGATGTATGCAATAAAGATCTTGTTAGAATACCTTTTACTATTTCATAGTGGTGCTTGCTCAATTCGTTTCTCTGTAGATATATTGTTTTTTTTACATGTCGTATTTTGATGCATTACAATTAGACATTTGGTATTATTTAGTTGTTGATTATAGAAAATATCGTCTGTACACCTTTTTAGGGAGCCCTGACATCATAGCTACGATCGGTAAATATTACAGCCTCCCTCGATGACTGTTTTTGTACATAACCTCAGGCAGGCCTAAATCATTTACGATAAAAAGCAATACTGCCGATTAATGTAGTCGAATATATTTCTTTAGTGTAGAACATGATTCATTACCATTTTCCCCTGCCGTAAATTCGTGCTTCCTGACGTGAAACGTTACTGAACAACTTGGTAAACGTTGGGTGAGGACAGTTAGTTCTATGAAGAACCAATAATATGGCCTTAGATCAAAATACCAACACCATTTACATACTTTACTCATGGAGATACCATTATAACACTTGACATAAACATATTGTGTGTGTGTGTGTGTGTGTGTGTGTGTGTTTTGCTGACATATTTAAGATGTGGAAATACTGTGGTTACACCATTTACATAATATGTGGAATAAATACCTTTTAACATAGTGCAGAAAATTCAATGGCTCGGACACTTTCGAGCACAGCCAAGATGACTGTTAAAGGCCACATTGTGATTGGCTGTTTCACTTTAATGACTGCTAAAATACTGGGCTGGGACTCGCTGTTTCATTTTAATGACAGATAAAATACTATCCTCTGACTGGTGAAGAGGGGGGGTGGGGGGTTGCTATCTGCAACTGTCTTAGTTCCTCCATCTAGGAATTTTTGAATTTCAGATTTTTTAAAATTTCGCACCTTTTTCATTTTTTAAATTCCCACCATCGTCCTTTTTTTTTTAATTTACCACCAGCGCTGTTTTGCATTTTTAAATATCCCTTAGCGCAATCTTGGATTTTTAATTTTCTGGCACTGTTAACGACTGAGAGCCGCGATTGCAGCGCTGAATAGTGGTAGAAACTTGAACTTTAGGCAATGTTGCCCACAGATAAACTACTTCCCTACTTTCTCTTACACTTGTAGGTCCGCCTCTTGTGAAACCCAGTGGTTAATTCCGCATAACGTAAGAGTATCCGGATACCTTCGATCAGATAGTGTACACCTCCTGTGTGTTAATTTCTGTAACGCATTATTTCAGGCTGTACTTTACGCCAAGGTAGTGAAGTTTGATCTGACGTTATCGCCCATAGGCACTTGTGAGTTTTATGAGCGTTATAATTCATGATATATTCCGCGGTTACTCGGTTGGTTGGTTGGTTGATTTGGGAGAGGAGACCAAACTGCGAGGTCATCGGTCCCATTGGATTAGGGAAGGATGGAGAAGGAAGTTGGCCGTGCCCATTCAAAGGAACCATCCCGGCATTTGCCTGAAGCGATTTAGGGAAATGTCGGAAAACCTAAATGAAGATTGCAGGCTTAAGCCGCCGTCCTCCCGAATGCGAGTCCACTGTGTTAACTATAGCGTCACCTTGTTCGGTGTTAATGCTGTTAAGAACTTCGTGAGCATGTACAGATTTCGAAGCTTTGTGGTGCAACTATCTTGTCTACAAATCTATGAGTTGAAAAAATCTTTGCCAAATCTATAACCACTTCGTTTATGTTCTTCCAAGCATAACACTCGTTTTATATAACTTTACTTCAGCTGACACAGTTCGCACGGCTCGGCGAACAAGCTTGTATCTTATTAATATACCTTGGCAGCTACTTTCCACACGCTTTTGTATTTATTCGTGGCATCTACGTTCAGTGAGGATCAAAAATTAATCCATACCTTTAACTGAAAATATAACTGAAAAGAAATTATTGTTTTCCTCACGAGCTTTGGTATAGACCATCGGTTTCCCAAATTTGCAATGTTCCAATGTACATTATGATGTAATTTTTCTTTAATCTGGTTTCATATATATGATTCTTCTATTCATGCATTAAAGATAACAGTTAAGAATATAACAGCAAGGGGAGCCGCTGTCCCAGAGTAGAGATAGTGACGAACTCGTTGCACGACTTTTGGGTCTATAGTATAGACGCTGTTCTAGTAAACTATTCAGCTTATTATAAGCTAGCGTAACCCGACCCTTAATTCTGACAATATACTTACTATAATTGAAAGAATTTACGCCAAATAGTTTGACTTTTCGAAGCCAGTTGACACAAAGCAGATGCTCATTTTAGTGGTACTGTTACCGAGGGATACAGAGAAAATGAAGATAAACAGTTCGCAAGCGTTTCAGGTGGAAACAGGAACGCCTTAAATACTCCAGCATGAACGGAAAACATCATGCAAATGTGTTCCCTATTCAGAATGACTTCTGAGTTATATGGGAGCAGTTTACAAGTGTAATTCGTATCCGGCAGAGGTTTGACATAACGAATGGACAGCCATAGTTTACGCGTTGAGCATTTCTCTTTGAAGGTACCAACTGTTTCCTTCACAGAACAGGGTTTCAGAGGGTCACTGGTATATACTGAATCTCAAGATTCGTATAACGCTACGTTCCCCGGTTGTTCCCTCAGTCATTGGTGTTAGTATCCTCACTTTACTGTATGTTTACATCCGGTAGTACGTTCTGACAAGAGCAGTAGCTCTGACCATTTCTTGCTGGCGCGTCAGAGAACATCATAAAATAGTGCATGCACCTTTCCTGTGAAACTGTCTCGAAAGTACGTGATGGAAATGGAAATGTCGTGTGGCTAGGGCCTCCCGTCGGGTAGACCGTTCGCCTGGTGCAGGTCTTTCGATTTGACGCCACTTCGGCGACCTGCGCGTCGATGGTGTACGCCGACTTAAGCACGAGGCCTGTTGGGCATCCTCTTCTACAGCACCTGTAGCAACCCACTATGCTCTTTCGAGGCGTTGTCAACCACTTAGTGAATGAAGTTCTCTTCCTATTGCCACTGATATATTCGAACGATAAGATCTATAGGATGAAGAGCCAATGTGGAACATTCCCTGACCGTCTAAATACAGTTCAACAGTTCAACAGTTCAACAAGAATTTCTGCACGTTCTTCAGGCACGAGTGTGAAATATCACACACTCACTCCAATAATTTTCTTGAGGAGAGACATAATTTAGGCAGTATAAATTTTAGGAATGAGTCATAATGGCGAATATGCACTGTTTATTGGTGAATCGCTGTTTACCTGGACCAAAATAAATAAAAACTGCGATTCTCGCTAATTGCCGGTTAGGAATCAATATAGTCCAGCGAACTGTAATTTGTAGTAGCACTTCTTAGTTAACGCGTGGCGCCCTATAAATGTTAAATCAGCTCAACAGGCTGACTGTTACTGACAGCCTTCATGAAGGGATACAGTCCCTCCTGTAGCATCTGGCACGTGAGTACTTTGAGGATATTCTTCTGACGACAATAGCTGGATCGTTCGTGAAACAGGATGCAGCTCCTGCGCGCGCATTCCTTACCATCACCGCTACGATTCACTATGAAACCCACCTGGCATGCGATCGTCTTTGGTTAGAGACCAGTCTACAAACAAAAAAGTAAGGATCAAGATGAAATCACTTGTTCGAGTTTTCAATACTTTCGGGCACTTTGTTCACCTGGTCTGAGACGATACAGCCACGTCGTTTCTCGGAACACCGCTAGATATTTGCAAACTTCATTGGATTCAAAAGACGAAAGTATCTTCCGCAGCCTTTCTTACAGCCGCCACAAAAAAATAAAAACTGAGTAGGAGTGAAACTGTATCTCCAATATTTAATATATTTTCAAACATAGGTGACAGGAGCTTTCGGTGCTCACTAGGACGGCATCTTCAACGTCTTGAATGTGTTTCATACGAAAACACACACTGACATACCGGAAGACAGAGAGAAAGAGAAAGAGAGAGAGTATTTTAGGGGTGATATTATCCTCCGTTCTGCTATTTCTAAATGTTGAACGTTGATTGACCTGCTCCCCTTATCCTCCTTAAAAATCTCACAGGATGTTGTACGCAATCAAACAGGACAAGATAATCAGCCTAGATGCATTAGCACTCTTAAACGCCACTTCGAATCTGTTGGTGCGGTGAATTGCTCCTGACTGCTTCAGTTATGACTGACATTTAGACCTGTCACTAACATTCATTCACGTTGCAGGAAGCGAGCAGTTTTCAAGCCAGATATTTTTCGAGAGTTGGAAGCCTGTCAGAGAGAGGAGACTTTACCTTGAACACTCAGCTACCTCAGCAACGTTATGAAGGGTAGTTCGCCAAAACGTTCACTTGGAGCAGCCTCCAATTACTCGACAGTATTAAAGCCAACTTTCAGGTAGTACATAAAAGAGAGAATCTCTACCATTGTGTCAATAATAATTTACGATACACAGACCTGCTAAGTTGCCTTAGCGTGTAAATTAAAAAGATCAACGGATCTATTTTTCTTACGATGAAATTAGTCAGGTTGAGAACTAAATAGCTTCCGCATTCAAAAGAACTAATCAGTGTAATGGGCCGTCTTGACGGTTATGCAAATAGCTAAACAAATCGCTATACAAACAGCCATCAAGACGGACATATGTATTGGCTAGTGATAATGATCGCTGACTCATAAAATACACTCCTGGAAATGGAAAAAAGAACACATTGACACCGGTGTGTCAGACCCACCATACTTGCTCCGGACACTGCGAGAGGGCTGTACAAGCAATGATCACACGCACGGCACAGCGGACACACCAGGAACCGCGGCGGTGGCCGTCGAATGGCGCTAGCTGCGCAGCATTTGTGCACCGCCGCCGTCAGTGTCAGCCAGTTTGCCGTGGCATACGGAGCTCCATCGCAGTCTTTAACACTGGTAGCATGCCGCGACAGCGTGGACGTGAACCGTATGTGCAGTTGACGGACTTTGAGCGAGGGCGTATAGTGGGCATGCGGGAGGCCGGGTGGACGTACCGCCGAATTGCTCAACACGTGGGGCGTGAGGTCTCCACAGTACATCGATGTTGTCGCCAGTGGTCGGCGGAAGGTGCACGTGCCCGTCGACCTGGGACCGGACCGCAGCGACGCACGGATGCACGCCAAGACTGTAGGATCCTACGCAGTGCCGTAGGGGACCGCACCGCCACTTCCCAGCAAATTAGGGACACTGTTGCTCCTGGGGTATCGGCGAGGACCATTCGCAACCGTCTCCATGAAGCTGGGCTACGGTCTCGCACACCGTTAGGCCGTCTTCCGCTCACGCCCCAACATCGTGCAGCCCGCCTCCAGTGGTGTCGCGACAGGCGTGAATGGAGGGACGAATGGAGACGTGTCGTCTTCAGCGATGAGAGTCGCTTCTGCCTTGGTGCCAATGATGGTCGTATGCGTGTTTGGCGCCGTGCAGGTGAGCGCCACAATCAGGACTGCATACGACCGAGGCACACAGGGCCAACACCCGGCATCATGGTGTGGGGAGCCATCTCCTACACTGGCCGTACACCACTGGTGATCGTCGAGGGGACACTGAATAGTGCACGGTACATCCAAACCGTCATCGAACCCATCGTTCTACCATTCCTAGACCGGCAAGGGAACTTGCTGTTCCAACAGGACAATGCACGTCCGCATGTATCCCGTGCCACCCAACGTGCTCTAGAAGGTGTAGGTCAACTCCCCTTGCCAGCAAGATCTCCGGATCTGTCCCCCATTGAGCATGTTTGGGACTGGATGAAGCGTCGTCTCACGCGGTCTGCACGTCCAGCACGAACGCTGGTCCAACTGAGGCGCCAGGTGGAAATGGCATGGCAAGCCGTTCCACAGGACTACATCCAGCATCTCTACGATCGTCTCCATGGGAGAATAGCAGCCTGCATTGCTGCGAAAGGTGGATATACACTGTACTAGTGCCGACATTGTGCATGCTCTGTTGCCTGTGTCTATGTGCCTGTGGTTCTGTCAGTGTGATCAAGTGATGTATCTGACCCCAGGAATGTGTCAATAAAGTTTCCCCTTCCTGGGACAATGAATTCACGGTGTTCTTATTTCAATTTCCAGGAGTGTAACTTCATGTCATTTATGGAAAGAAACTGACGGTCACACCACAATCAGGAGAAGGGGGAAAATGCGAAAGTTTTTCATCCTATACAGAGAATTACGTCCTGTGTTTGCGTAAGTGTAGGTGTGACGCAGTTTTTCTGGAAATTTTACAAAGGAGTCAATTGAAATTACAAAAAAAGTCATCATTAGTTCATAACAACTCAAGAATCCGCGTTCATGGCGTTAGCCCTCCAGAAGCCACTGTGTCAACTTGCGTGGAAGAAGTGCCGCGTAAGGTTGGCTCCCCCATGAAGGCGAGCCAAGGTCTCTCGGTATGGGCCACGCCCCCACAATGTCCCGTCGCAAACACGACGACGACCGTCCGCCTCTCCCTGACAGCTGACGGCTACGTCAAGTGGGTCCCACCATCGGTGACGTGGCCGTGTGGTTGCGTGTCGTCAGTGCCAGACTACCGTTAATAATGTCAGGGCCTCGACAGCAGTCGGTACAGAATTCCCTCAGGAGTCACAACCTTTCGTTTATCATTTCACATGAAAGCTAGCTTTTTACAGGACCAAGCATTATTTTAATAGTTCCATACTTCAAGGAGAGTTTTTCATTTATATTTCAAATAAATAAAGTATTTGTATTTTAAAAATGAACAAGGCTTAGAAGATAAGACTTGTATTTTGATTTCTGTCATTGGAAGAAGAGGGAAAAAACATGTGTAAGGTCTGGATTCAGCCCACAGTCCGTAACAGGGCCTGGATTTAAAAAAAAAAGTTGTTTTAATTAACCAGTTTTATATTCTAAAAATAGAGGGTTCGCTCCTTTACAAGGAGCAGGAGTTAGCATTCCAGGGTAGAGGAGCTTCCCTTTCTAATAATTTCTATTTTTCAATGGTTTATTCCGATTAGTATTCAAAAGATCAAAAAGCGCAATCAAATACTCCTCTTACAATTGTTTCCATGACAAAAGAATCAGACGCCGTTGAAGGCGATTTTGGCGAGAGGCTGTTGAACTGTAACGGGAGCTTAGAGGAAAAATAAAAGCATCCGGACAAAGCACATTCCACAAGCATATCCAAGTAACTACTGTACTGAAACTCACTCTGCCCATATAATAAGAAATGCAGTTCCTTTAGGGCACACGCGTACAGCTACTCTAAGCCATCCAGATACCGATCCTTCTGGGTTCTATGCACTCCACCTGTTCGTCCACGCCTCGTAATTCATGCTTGTGGCACTTCAGTTGCACCCTGAACGCTGTAAAGCTTGTCAAAATTGGGTGATCCCTATAACGATGTTCAAAGCTCCTGCCTGTGTGTCCAGTACCTACTGGCAGAAGGAAATCGCATCACCAAAAAATAATGACTGAATAGTAATGAAATTTCGGGAATACATTTGCCTAGGTAACATATTTAAATCATTAACATTGGAAGATCGTAGGTTATTGAAAGCACGAGCTACGCCATTCCAAATGTGAAATGATGGTGCATTAATAACCGGTGTAACTGCCAGAATGTTGAAGAAAAGCGTCCAAACGCGCGCGCGTTGTGTTGTACATGTGTCAGATGTCATTTTGTGGATAGAGTTCCATGCCTGTTGAACTTAGTCGGTCAGTACATGGACGATTAATGATGTTCATGGATGACGCTGGAATTATTGTCGAATCACGCCCCATACGTGATCTATTTGAGACTGATCTGGTGATCGAGCAGGTCAAGGCAACATGTCGACACTCTGTAAAGCGTTACGTTACAACAGCGGTATGTGGGAGTGCGTTTCAATTGTGTTAAAAACTCCCTGGAATGCTGTTCTTGAATGGCAGCACAACAGGTCGAATCAGCAGATTGATGTACAAATTTGCAGTCAGGGTGCATGGGATAACCACGAGGTGCTCTTGCTGTCATACGAGACTCCAACCCAGACCAACCTCCTGCTGCAGGTCAAGTGTGTCTAGCACGCAGACAGATTGATTGCAGGCCCTCAGCTGCCTCCTCCTAACCAACACACGGTCATCACTACTGACACTGAGGCACAACCAGCTTTCATCAGAAAACACAGCTAACTGACTTCCACGCTGCCCTCCAATTAGCTCTCGCTTCACACTACTGAAGTTGCCAAATGGTGGTAGTTTGGGGTCGGTGGAATGCATTCTACAGAACGTCTGGCTTGGAGCTGTGCACAGCTCACTCTAGTAGCACGCAAGTCATTCCCCGAGGTCTTAACACGTCCCATTATCCTGTCCCTTCTCCTTTTCAGTGTTTCCCACATATTCCATTCCTCTCCGATTCTGAGCAGAACATCTTCATTCCTTACCTTATCAGTCCACCTAACTCTCAACATTCGTTTGTAGCGCCACATCTTAAATGTTTCGATTCTCTTCCGCTCCGATTTTCCCACAGTCCATATTTCACTACCATACAGTGCTGTGCTCCAAACGTGCATTCTCAGAAATTTCTTCCTCAAATCAAGACCTATGTTTGATACTAGTAGACTTCTCTTGGCCAGGGTTGCCTTGGAAGTAACCAATGTGTAACAGTTCGTTGTGTCACTGTGGTGCCAACTACAGCTCAAGTTGCTGCTGCAGATTTAGTATGATGCACAGTTACAAACGAATGGAAAATCGGGAAGAAGCCGACCTCGGGGCAGATCAGTTTGGATTCCGTAGAAATATGGGAACACGTGAGGCAATACTGACCCTACGACTTATTTTAGAAGCTAGATTAAGAAAAGGCAAACCTACGTTTCTAGCATTTGTAGACTTGGAGAAAGCTTTTGACAATGTTGACTGGAATATTCTCTTTCAAATTCTGAAGGTGGCAGGTGTAAAATACAGGGAGCGAAAGGCTATTTACAATTTGTACAGAAACCAGATGGCAGTTGTAAGAGTCGAGGGACATGAAAGGGAAGCAGTGGTTCAAATGGCTCTGAGCACTATGGGACTCAACTGCTGTGGTCATTAGACCCCTAGAACTTAGAACTACTTAAACCTAACTAACCTAAGGACATCACACACATCCATGCCCGAGGCAGGATTCGAACCTGCGACCGGAGCAGTCGCACGGTTCCGGACTGCGCGCCTAGAACCGCGAGACCACCGCGGCCGGCGGGAAGCAGTGGTTGGGAAGGGAGTGAGACAGGGTTGTAGCCTCTCCCCGATGTTGTTGAATCTGTATATTGAGCAAGCAGTAAAAGAAACAAAAGAAAAATTCGGAGTAGGTATTAAAATCCATGGAGAAGAAATAAAAACTTTGAGGTTCGCCGATGACATTGTAATTCTGTCAGAGACAGCAAAGGAGTTGGAAGAGCAGTTGAACGGAATGGACAATGTCTTGAGAGAAGGATATAAGATGAACATCAACAAAAGCAAAACGAGGATCATGGAATGTAGTCGAATTAAGTCGGGTGATGCTGAGGGAATTAGATTAGGAAATGAGACACTTAAAGTAGTAAAGGAGTTTTGCTATTTGGGGAGCAAGAGAACTGATGATGGTCGAAGTAGAGAGGATATAAAATGTAGACTGGCAACGGCAAGAAAAGCGTTTCTGAAGAAGAGAAATTTGTTAACATCAAGTATAGATTTAAATGTCAGGAAGTCGTTTCTGAAAGTATTTGTATGGAGTGTAGCCATGTACGGAAGTGAAACATGGACGATAAATAGTTTGGACAAGAAGAGAATAGAAGTTTTCGAAATGTGGTGCTACAGAATAATGCTGAAGATTAGATGGATAGATCACATAACTAATGAGGAGGTATTGAACAGAATTGGGGAGAAGAGGAGTTTGTGGCACAACTTGACTAGAAGAAGGGATCGGTTGGTAGGACATGTTCTGAGGCATCAAGGGATCACCAATTTAGTACTGAAGGGCAGAGTGGAGGGTAAAAATCGCAGAGGGAGACCAAGAGTTGAATACACTAAGCAGATTCAGAAGGATGTAGGCTGCAGTACGTACTGGGAGATGAAGAAGCTTGCACAGGATAGAGTAGCATGGAGAGCTGCATCAAACCAGTCTCAGGACTGAAGACCACAACAACAACAACCAGTGCTGTACGACGAAAACGATCATCTTTCCTCTCGACAGCCCCCAGCCTGTCCGTCCGGAGCCCAGTCTTCTTGCGACCGCACATTCCCGCGACCACCGCTGCCAGCAGTCATGTACAGTGGCTGCGTTCCTGCCAAGTTTTTCTGCAGTATCGCAAAACGAGCATCCAGCTTCTCGTAGCCCTATTACACACCCTCGTTCAGAATCAGTGACGTGTTGATAACGGCGTATTTGCCGCCCTCAAGATATTTTTGACTAACATTAACACACCACGTGCAATGTCAAAAGTAACTAACGTTCACGACTGTTACAGTGTGCAGTTAAAGAAAACCTGATTTGCATCCTCATAGTGGCGCTACTAGTGCCACTGCTATGACACTGGTGCTAAATTTGAATAGACACTATCTTTCAGATGCATAAACACGCCTACCAACTTCCGTTTACGTTGCAAAACATCTTCTTGGTGTTGCGATTTTTTTCCATCAGTGTATAATTTTTCTCAGCTTCTGTAATCTTATAAGCTCTGGAATCTGACCGATATTTAATCTGGCCTTTCGTTCAAAGTACGATTACTGTAGCTATAGAAATCACATCGTAATTTTTTAGGAAAAATGGTTTGTTTCTTTTCTGCGATACGCTAATTCCATTCATTTGGAAATTGGAAATTTGTCGTAAGTTCAAAATGGTTCAAATGACTCTGAGCATTATGCTACTTAACTTCGGAGGTCTTCAGTCGCCTAGAACTTAGAACTAATTAAACCTAACTAACCTAAGGACATCACACACATCCATGCCCGAGGCAGGATTCGAACCTGCGACCGTAGCGGTCGCTCGGTTCCAGACTGCACCGCCTAGAGCCGCACGGCCACTCCGGCCGGCCTGTCGTAAGTTCCTGTGGGACCAAACTGCTGAGGTAATCGGTCCCTAGGCTCACACACTACTTAACCTTGCACTAACTTACGCCAAGGACAACACACAGACACCCATGCCCGAAGGAGGACTCGAACCTCCGACGGAGGGAGCCGCGCCAACTGTGGCAAGGCGCCCTTAGACCGGGCGGCTACCCTGTGCAGCGATTCCATTCATATTCTTTTCTCTGTCCATATTTAATTTTCTGAATTCTCTGTTTATCATATCCATTAACTGCAACCGTTTGTTGTAACATTCCTCAATCTCACTTTTGCTCTTGTGCTGTGAAAGGCAGTTTAAATAATCGCCCTTCACAGCAGCTTGACGCAGATCATCGATAAAACCTGAAAAGTCGCACATGTACTTATTTTACACTATCCCCGTATTTTTGGATGTTTACAATATCGCTTCGATCGACCACCCACCAACGGCTATACATGTTGGGGCTTCGTCGCACTATTTTTTCTCCAGACTTCGTTGCGACAACGTTCGTTGTGTACATTGATGCGGGATTCTTCCTTGGAAAGCACATGCCTCAACTCAGTCCTTGGCATACCCCGATGCGGCTGTCAACGCCGCCTTTGTGTTGCCGTGAGGGGACACAGCCACTTGCACGTCTTATATATAGATCAATTGCTGAGTCCCTGATACAAATTTTTCAAGGAAACTGCAACTGCTGGGGAAGCTGTAAGATCTGCAACAACCTTGAAATTATGCCAAAACTGCAGTCTGTGTCACATCTGTTCCAAGAGCGTCCGAGAATTCTACAGTTAAAAACACGATCTAAATGTCTTCTATGCGGCTATCTGTAGTAAACAGCAAAAAGAAGAAGGACTTTTCTTATACTAAATATGCGAAAGTAGTTGATACTTAACACATCACATATTTCCCCTGGACTCGCGTGTGGAATAGAAATAGGGAGCAATTCTTTCCAGTCCAGACATTAGAATTATGGTTTGTGTGAAAGCCTTGAAGTTAATTTTTTATTTCTTATCTTTTTTTTCAGTGTTTCCAGTTCTGATAATTTTTGGGCCACGTGCAATTTAGGGACGATGGCGTTTTGTATGAGGCAGGAGAATAGCGCTAGGACTGTTAAAGGGATTTTCCTTTTGTTTTACGTAATAACAAGGCCATTGTGGCATGAGCATTTATATGTGTCGTCAGTACTGTCAATTCTTCTCTGAAGGGGTGCTTCGAATATCAATTCGTTCATCGAGAGGAACAAGAAATCATAGTTTTCCATTTCACTAGCTACAAAAAAATGTTTTCAAGTGACTTCAAAATAGAATTTATGTAGTAGCTTTATGCAACCATATTGTGTCTCTACACCTTACTAAAGAAACGATCCGTATTGGGACAGAGTCCGTTCCACGACAGCGGACAGTGTGCTCCTTCCCTTCGCGTGCTGTTGGAACGTCAGCGGCGCTCACTTATCTACCCAGACATAACACACCTGTCGCGTGCTGCCAGTACTGAACACAACCAATCCAAATCACCGACTTTAAGCAATTTTGTTGCGTTCAACAGCCCAGGTTCTCTTTTGTCGATATTTGTCATTCATTCCCACGAATGCGTGTCCAATTTCTGACAATATGTAGCCGATAGATAGGGAGAGGTACTTTCGTGGATCTTTTTCGATGAAAAAATAACGTGTCTTTGAGAAATTATTTTAATGGCTTTTTTTCTTATTCAAACGTATAAGATAATAAAAAATATATAATAAATGTTTGGTATATGGAAATAATGAGATTAACTTCCAGGCGCTCGAACAAGCACAATAAGTTGGGCTATGCCTGTAGATGGGTTCATATTAGTTCTGTATGGACGAAATTTTCTTTCTCTTGCTGTAGATTTATGCTTTCCAATTAGTAATACTACGTCCGATCGCCGTATCCACCTACAAAATCTTGACCGTGTCCATCATTCATTTTGTAATCGGACCTTCGTATTAGCTCCGAAGTATACACAGGTGGGTTTCTTGAATTCTTCTATATTACAGTACTACTTGGAATAATAACTCAATTTTTCACTAACTTTTTTACCTATTCTCTCAACCCAAAATGGCTACCACTGATTACGCTCTAAAATAACGTGCTTCTACCTTCGTTCATTAGCAGACAGGGAAACTATCCTGTTAGCGAGGAACAGGATTTTTTTTTTTAACATTTGGAAAACGAAAATACATGACGGTAGATGCAGGCTCCTCGCTGGGCTACCGCCTCACCTTTTCTCTTTGCTTTTGAAGGAAACGAAAATATAAAAGTAAGAAATGGAAAAGGTACATCACAAACGATTTTTGTTCTTTTTTGGATTAGGCTTATTTCCCCATGCCACGCATTCGTTCTTCGACTTCGTTAAACGTCCTTTATCGGTCATTACCCAGCAGTTGTCAGTCACATCTTTTCGTACGTCATGCCAGTCACATTCACTGGTGGAAACTGGATCTTGTTACTGTACTATAGTTTTACCGCTTTTTTATGTGATAAATGATTCTAAAATAATAACATTATCTGTACTTATACGATATTTTTAATGATCCTTATTATCATAGTATCAAAACAACAAATTTTGCAATATAAATAACCATAACTAAATATTTTCGTACCATTTGTTTTAAATTGCAATATTTCATTTTTGTGTACATACCGTCCACATTTCTGGTATGATATTTCTAAGAGATGTTATTGTCATTATTATTACATATATGTGTGTTGAATATAAGTATATAGATGGTGTACATGTGCTCTCAACCTGCTCATTAAACAATTGAATATGTCTATCTTGGAATTAGTCCCCAGCTGGAAACAGAAATTTTTCTAGAAGGTAACGAGGTTTTCCTCTCTGGTAATCCCTAGAAAAGTAAGAAGAAAGAATTGCATTGAATTATGGTTCGCACTCTGCTTTCATCTCAACGTGCCCTTTTTACTGGCTAGGTGAACCAGTTATTATTTGGAAGAAAGATAAGATGACACCACTGCGAATAAGACCACGCACATTAAAATGTGGAGTTATTCAAATAAATCAGTCGATTTATGTTTGCTCTCCTCTTATATGAACACTGGTTTTAAAACGAAATTTATTTAACATTAAGGCAAAATTATAGATAGAAACTTGTTCCGTCGTGATTTAATGTGTTTCACAGAGCAATTAATATTCGAAAGTAATACAATACCTTGTACAATATGGAGCATTATTAAACTACGCAGCAGGAAATTCCTTTGGCGAAAATATACTTTCTGCAGATTGAAAAATTGAAAATTTCTTGTAATACTTAAACTCGTGTTTGTGGATATCTAGTTGGTATCTGAGATATGTGTAAAGCCTACTTTGACATAGAAACATGTAAATCTCAGTGCAGAGCATCAGAACTATGTGAAAATTTGATTTTTAACGGAAATTGCGAAATCCAGACTACCCGGTACATCAAACAATTCGCCTGCGAGGAAGGAGTTCGTTTTCAGTGAAATTTACCTATGGTATTTGGCTGCAAAATTGATGACTCGGGTTAAATGTTGGCCCCGAATATAGCTACTCTTTATCCCTTAGTCTTGGAGACAATCACTATAAGAGAACTGTTATTATAGTTACAGAGCAAATGGACATAAAAATTAACTCATCTGACTTTCTAATAAAACTACCTGAAAATTCGCAAGATAGCGCTTTACTGAAACATTTTGCTGGTATTAAATCTCGGAACTGATACTAATATTTTCACAAAAACACTTTGTTAATCACTGTGCCTTACAATGGACATGAACTTTGATGGTAGTTAAATTTATTGGCATACCTGTCGCACGGAATGTTCGTCTAGTCTGTAACCTGCTGCTATTAGGAATATAAAAGTGATTGTCGAGAACCAAATTTCATGTGCTGTACTTGCGATGTGCAATACAAGACGGTATCTTTCCAGTTTTCACACAATTCTCCTCAGGACACAACTCGCGATGTGCAATGCGAATGTACAAATAGTGTCATGAAAGTAAAAATGAAAATAGGGAACTAATCTTAACGACTGATAAAAGAAAACAAAGGCTACAAGTTTAACTAAACTTCATTAAGCCATGATAACAATACACATATTTTATGTTCTCACACCTAGACAAATTCGCAAAATGTCTCCCAATAACTCTCCTGCGTACAATTCCCTTCCTTTATACTTGTTTCAACTATAAAACAAACCGTTTGTTGCACTAAAAATTTCAACATTAAACTTCAGCTATACGCAGTGTTCTAGCAGTAATAAACTACATAGTTACAAATATAAAAAAACTTCAGCTATACGCAGTGTTCTAACAGTAATAAACTACATAGTTACAAATATAAAAAGACTGGATTACCTTAAAAACTGGTTTTCATCATTCTTCCATTCACATCATTTCATTTCCTCAATACTTTTCCTTAATATATATTATTTTAAAATAAAAAAAATGGTTAAATGGCTCTAAGCACTATGGGACTTAACATCTGAGGTCATCAGTCCCTTAGACTTAGAACTATTTAAACCTAACTAACCTAAGGACATCACACACATCAATGCCCGAAACAGGATTCGAACTTGCGACCGTAGCAGCTGCGCAGTTCCGCATTGAAGCGTCTAGAACCGTTCGGTCACACAGGCCGGCTATTTTAAAATCCCTTTTTAAATAATCCCTCGTCAAATACATGGCAGGTTGTCTGAAGTCAAGTACACTGCCAGACTGCTCAACACATACTGCCTGCTGTCCTCTTCAAAAGAAGTAGCCTTTCCGACCAAAGGGAATATAGCATTACAGAGGTTGAGTACGTTTATCAATTCCGCAACTTCATTCACATTTGTGGTCAAAATTTTCTGAAAATCGCCGTGGCAAATAGGACAACCTCTTTAAAAATATAAACTCCTTTTTCCTTAAACAGGATGGTCACCAATGAAAGCAAGATGCAAACGCAGTGTGCTTTGAGAGGCACCTTTGTGCTGCGTAAAATACTGATCTATTTGATAATACAGGTGGACGTCAAATGATAGTAAACATCTGTGTTTTGTGATGTGACATATCGTAAGGTGAAAACATTAAGCGTTAGTGGACTACTAGCGTTGCTTGTTTTAAAAATAATATTACATAAGGCTACATTAAGTGAGAGACTTCTTCTCAAACTAAAGAAGATTGTGGGAGCCCCGATAGTTGGAACAAGCTTACGAGGGGCGTTTGAAAAGTCCGTGCAAAGTCCGAGAGATGGCACCACCGGCGCGTATCGAGGTCATGTTTAGTTAGTAGCAACTTTGGATAGACCGCACATCAAGTTTCATCCATATTGGTCTATTTCTTTGTGTTTGGCATTCGTGTGAATCAAGGAAGTCGAGTGATTGTAAAAAACTGGTTGAAAAAGAATTTAGTGTGGTGATTAGACATTACTTTATGAAAGGTAAAACGCCTCAGGAACCTAAGGGGAAGCTTGATAAACATTACGGTGACTCTACACCTTCGATTAGAACAGCTTATAAGTGGTTTTAAAATTTTTGGAGGGGCCATATGGGCAGAAGTGATGCTGAATGTTCTGGACGCCCTGCTGAGGTTACGACTCCAGAAATCATTGACAAAATCCATGATACGGTGATGGATGACAGAAGAGTTAAGGTGCATGAGATTGCTAGTGCTGTGGGATTCTCGAATGAACGGGTACATAATATTTTGCATAAACATTTGGACATGAGAAAGCTATCCGCAAGATGGGTTCCGCGATTGCTCACGCTTGACCAAAAACTGAATCGTGTGAAGTGTTGCAAGGTTGGGTTGCAGCTGTTCAGGAAGAATCCGCGGGACTTTAAGCGTCGTTTAGTCACTGTGGATGAAACATGGATAAGAGCAAAGAACAATCTAAACAATGGGTTACCAAGGGAGAATCTGCACCAAAAAAAGCGAAGACCATTCCTTCGACCGGAAAAGTTATGGCGACTGTATTTTGGGATTCACAAGGGATAATCCTCATCAACTATTTGGAAAAGGATAAAACTATTATTGGTGTATATTGTTCATGGTTATTGTACCGTTTGAAAACCGAGCTGCAATTTGTAACGTACCTTCTCTGTTATGTTATTGTTGTTTTGTGTTATTGTAGTTGTAGAGATATGAAATTATTGTAGCGGCTTGCTTAGTCACCCGTACTTCAGAATTTTTGACATTAAATGGAGCCTTAAACTTGCGTAATAAATACTTCGCGTTAAGTGCGATTTGCGGCATAAACAAAAATTAATTGCGTAGATGTAATCCACTGAATATTAACAGAAAAGCTTTAAAACAATGTGCACGACTGACTAGACACATTCAGAGGGTACGTAAATTCGCGTGCGAGTGGTTGCGATCTGATGAGAAAGATGTATCTTAATTTTTTTTCGTAAAATAATTACGTCGTAACACACTCGGGAATTGCGAACGTGCAATCAGGGTAGAGGCACGTACGTTCTATCATTCCCCGTGGCCTGGGTAAAAGAACTGCAATTATTTAAATTTAAAAATATTTATTTTTCTGTCGGACTCTTACTTTTATACGAAAAGGAAGATTGCAGGTTCTGAATGTCTCGGCGAAAACACATCGGAATTAATCTTAGCGGCCACCAAAGGAAAGTAGTGAGCACAATCACGTACCTCTACTGTTGATCAGCGCCGTCGTGAAGATCGTCGCCTCCATCAAAAATTCGCCTTCTCGAATTAACAGAATAATTTGTACTCCATTGGTATGGGATTTAGGCTTGATCTTGACAGAAATTATAAAACACATTTTTCATTATTTAACACTCACATGACATGAAATTATACAGTACCTCCTTACGCCAGCACATCAGAACAAAAAGTAGTTAACACTAGAAATAATAAAAGAATCTCGAAATTAGTCCTGTGTCTATCAAGGACAATACAGTTTTTTCAGAGTATTCCTCTGGTATGACAGTCGAACAAATTTTCTTCTTGTATCTTTGAGATTAAATTATAACATTTTTTTAGTTCCTTTTCATCGCCCCCTTGGGCGAATTGTCCGAAGAAATGTCAATTTTCCGTGCAATGAGCCCATACACTTAACACTTGACTGTTATACACACTTAATGGGACTGCACTGTCAGTGTCTTTCTTCCCATATCTTCATTCTACAAACATGGTTTTGATACCAGTTCTGACACATGTCAATGAGGACAAAACATATACATTAGGATATACAGAACACACGAAAAACACACATAAACTTACATACTATACACACAAAATCTTTTACATTGTCTTTACATCGTATTTCACTTAAAATCATCGCATCTGGATAATTATACACATAATTGTTAGATACTCCTTTTACCTTCTTTCTCTTCTTTTCTTTCTTTTTTATGTCGTACAGTATACACAAAATTATTTTATTATCTCTTTGTACATTGCATTATACAAGGGTTTTACATTGGTTTATACATATCGCCGTATAAACAGCTTAATATATCGCCGTATAAACAGCCTTCTCGTTCGCATGTTGACAATAAAATTCATTTCTCATAAGTCTTTGTATCTTGAGTAAAAAAATTTTAGAGGAAAGTCACATATTTATTGAAGTGTACGGATCTAGGGTGTGGGGCTGGCAGAGGTGTCTGTGGCAGCAAGAGGCGTTAGTTCTTGCTTAGAGTTGCTTGTGCTTTCCACTGCTTCCCTTCTTCTACGCCAGGATCTGCTTAGTGACATCCTTTTCGTATTTTACTATTGTCTCTTCTACATGTCTTGGCACTTTGTTGGGTGTCCATTGAAACGTAGATATTGCTTTGCATTAAATTGTCCTCCTATGTTACGCCGTTAACCAATAATGCGTCAGATGCGCACAACTGCAGACACAACAATCAGTTTCATGGCGCGCAGCGCGCCGTGTGGAGGGAGCTCAGCAGTTGCGTGGGCCCACCGCCGTAAAGCGATGCCGTGCGTCCTGGTCCATACTTTTCAGTGTCCCGTGCAGTGTTCGCAGAGTTTGCGAAAAACCAACCGCACTTGTTTCAACTTGCCGTACACCTTGGCTGTGGGAAGGGACCAGTGAGTGCCTTCTAAGTTCACTGCACGAAAGGTGAGTACTGCACTTCACTATTTGGCTTGCAACGGCACACTGTCCTATATAGTGCACAAATACTCGTACCGTAGCAGGCTTCTTCGATTCAGTATATCTCTTTTACCTCAAAGAAAAAGGTTTGTGGTATGAAACGTATTTTCACGTGTCTATTTGCGTATGGCTCACAGGTCACTGACACTGAATAACTCATTGTCACTGGGTAAATATACACTGTCCTGTTCATTACCCAGTTCGTTCAGAAACAAAACTGTAGCTCATAATACCACTAGCTTGTCTTTTATGATAAATGCCCACGTTCGTTATTTGTTCCTGTGTTTATATACGGAACTACGTCGGCGAGGCAAAATCTGTTTCTACCCGTGAGTTACTATGGGGGGGGGGGGGGGGGGGGGGGGGGGAGTTTTTCATCCTTTCGTCACCCAAGTTTGTAACAACGCATGGTACACACATCATACACCAACATATAATAAAAAAATAAGAAATATAAAAATACATACATAAATAAATCACTATACTTAAATTGCTAGGTAGTACAAAAACAGATTAATAATGAAGCTTGGCTACTGTGCGCTACTGCCTCTAAAGTTTGTGCTTGTGTATATGGTGTTTCTTTGTGTTCATGTTTGTGTTACTTTCTCCTTGCATCAAATATCTTCTGCTCAGATTGGACAAATATTATAAACATAGCAAAAAAAAGTGTACTGCATCCCTCTAAGTCAGCATACGTCCTTAGTGTTTTCATACTGAAAAAATAGATTATTAAAATCCTCTGGCGTTACTTAGTGTTACGTAGTGTATTTCTCAGTGATCTTGGTAATGTTTTATTACGTCAGTCGTCAGTCATAGTGACATTAATGTAACTTAGTGGCTTTTCTCCGCCGATTGAAGTCTCGCTGTATCTCGCCGAGCGCCACCTGTAAATAATTGTGTTTGTTTCGGCGTTACCTCATTTTTTTCGCCTAGTTGGTGTCCTGTAACTTACCTTGTACATACTGCTTTATTTTGTTATATGAGACGGTGTTATGTTTGCCTCAGTTAACATTCACAAATCGTATCTCAACATCGTACTTGCATTCAAACATGTATATAAAGTTGGAAAAAAATTATCGGTATAACAGTAAGATCACACAAGTTGTTATTCATGCGTCCTATCTTTAGGTCCGCAACTCGTGGTCGTGCGGTAGCGTTTTCGCTTCCCACGCCCGGGTTCCCGGGTTCGATTCCCGGCGGGGTAGGGATTTTCTCTGCCTCGTGATGACTGGGTGTTGTGTGTTGTCCTTGGGTTAGTTAGTTTTAAGTAGTTCTAAGTTCTAGGGGACTGATGACCATAGATGTTAAGTCCCGTAGTGCTCAGAGCAATTTGAACCATTTTTGAACCTATCTTTAGGTGCACTTTCCATAGATTAGGTTACTGTGCGTATGATATATAGTACGCTAAACTTTCATTAGCAGCTAGAAATCATTTTTATAATTGCAGCATTAAAAAAACAATTAACATCATTTTTATGCAATACATTCATAGATAGAACCTCGTGGTGTGGATACGTCAAAAACACACAATACTTTCTCAGCAACCAATAGTGTCACATATTTATCCTTTGTACCTTAGGGAGTCCAATATTTTTCTGTAACTTACCCTGCACCCTATTGCTTTGATACACAAATGGCATAAAAAAACTTACATCTATATTGTTCCGGGGTCTGTGCTAATTGTTCACTCCAGATACCTTCGTATATAAACTTAAAACTAAAATACCACTGTGACCAAACAAAAACATACCGTCAAAACTTACAAGTACACTTCGTGTTAAACATCGCTAGTCACCGACTGACGTGTATGTCCTAGCTTACCTGTGTCTTGCGTCCACGTTCACTGACAAATGTAAACAATAATAGTGAAATGTTCTTATTCACTTAGCTGCATAATATGTACTTTCTTTATCCTAATTGTGTTCGTTACTTTTTTAAAGTAACTTATTTTATACATGTGCATTAATAGGTATGGCGTGTGATAATTATAGTAGAATTTTCTTACGTCTCTGTTTGCATACGGTCCTTTGATCTTGTCATTGTGAGGGTATGCAAGTAAATAACATCCGTCATGCGGAATATGTACAATTACGTACGGACCAGTATATTTTATTTGCCACTTAGAGTTTTTCTTAGCTAACAAGGAAGATTTCACATGAGATTTGAGTAACACCTTTTCTCTGACTGCAAATCTGGCAACACCATGTAGCTGTTTATCATAATGCTTCTTTTGGCGTTGTGTGATAGAGATTAATACTTGCCTTATTTTTTCATTTAGGTCTACAGGTTGTCTAGGAACAGGCGGGATAGGGCTTACCCATTCATTATTCTCTTTCTTATTGCATATCAGATCAGTCGGTGTAACTGCAGTATCGTATATTGGGAGATTGTTTACCATTTGTTCAAAACGTTTAAATATTCAATCCACTTAGCTGAGTACTCCTGTCGTGGTTTTGCACTGAGTTTAGCGGCATATTGTCACCTAGTGTTTGAGATTGATAGGCTTGGCTGTTAAATGGATATTGCCACTGCCTACATTGATGATCTCCCGTGTGGTTGCGGCTAAATTCAGGTTGGAAATTATTGTAACTGTTTCACCACTGGTTCCTATTGTCATTTCTGTTCCAGTTACGTTTTCGGTCATCGGAATAACCAGAAAAATTCCTATACCCGTTTTTTCGTTTTCTATTGTACTGTAGATGGTAGGTCTGGTTGTAGCTGTTGCCGTAATTTACTCCCGAACTCGGGCCTGGTGTCCGTGCTGTCGGAGCGCGATCGACAAAAACCGGTCGCGACTCAGCCGCGCACGCTACATTGTTGACGTCGAAATGCGGCTGGCGCTGCGCAGGCTGGTTGCTACCCCTGCCACGAAAATTGTTTTGGTGGGCTTGGTTTTGCCTGGCATCCTCATTAATTAAATCGATAGAATCTGCTACAGATAGGAAATATTCGAGATTGCTCTCTGGTACTTATACTAATTTTTCTCGTATACTGAACGGTAATTTTGCCTTCAGGATGCGCAGAACATCTGTGTGTGTGACGGGCTCGTCCCAGAACCGCGTTTTATTTACATATTTTTCAAAATACTTCCGGAGTGATCCAAATTTTGGATTGTATTGCTCCGGGTTGAACAAAGCTTTCTTTAATCTCTCTTTTACACCGCGTGCCCAATACTTATTTAAAAATGCACCTTCAAATTGTTCTAAAGTCTGACAGTTTTCCGACATTTCCATTGCCCATAGGGCACCATCGCCTTGTATATATCCAGTTACATACTGTATTTTTTGCTTTTCAGACCAGGTCTCAGGCAACACATTCTTAAATGACTTCATAAAAATTACCGGGTGGACGGATTTTTTTTTTTTTTTTTTTTTGTGGATAAACACTTGGAACTGCCTGTGTTTTATACGGCTTTCCTCTAACAAATGGTTCAAATGGCTCTGAGCACTATGGGACTTAACTTCTGAGGTCATCAGTCCCCTAGAACTTAGAACTACTTAAACCTAACTAACCTAAGGACATCACACACATCCATGCTCGAGGCAGGATTCGAACCTACGACCGTAGCGTTCGCGCGGTTCCATACTGTAGCGCCTAGAACCGCTCGGCCACTTCTGCCGGCTTTCCTCTAACAGAACAGCCGACAAAGTTGGTTCGGTTGTCTGGTGTCTCTCTCGTTCGTCGCGGTAATGTTGGTTACCGTAACAACCTTGGTTTGGTGAAAACACGGATACGGAATAAAGATAACTGTTTGCTGCATCGTCACTCTTACCTGTGCGTTTGTCATCAAATTCCTCTTCTGGATGTTGTTCTCTCTCGTTCTGTGTATGGTCTTTACTCTTTAGTTGCTCGTCTACACGTTTTTTCCAATCGGGTAAGTCCTGTGTCAGAGTCTTTTGTAACAGAGCTAGGTCAGTTTGTAGTTTAGTTACGGACGTGTTCTGGGTAGTGTATACCTGTTCTACAATATGAGTTATTGCTTTTTTCAGTTCTGTCTCTAAAGTATGGTTGATATGTTTGTCTTTTTCCTCTAAAAATTCGTCAAACTGCTGTTTTTGTTGTTTCGTCATGCCATCAACTCGATATACAGCCTCCTGCATTTTGACACTAAGCTCGGTCTGCTGTAAACTCATACCTTCAAAATTTTCGGTTAAGGTACGGATCTGCTCTGGCATATCCTCAACTGCGGATTTTAAGTTGTCAATGTCCTGGGTCATGTAATTTAAATCTTCGCGTATTACCTCTATCACTTGATCCGCTACCTCTCTTTTTAACTGGGTCAGTTGAGTCGTCAGGGTCGGCCGATGTGGCCAAATGGTTCTAGGCGCTTCAGTCCGGAACCGCGCGACCGCTACGGTCGCAGGCTCGAATCCTACCTCGGGCATGGTTGTGTGTGATGTCCTTAGGTTAGTTAGGTTTAAGTAGTTCTAAGTTCTAGGGGAATGATGACCTCAGCAGTTGAGTCCCACAGTGCTCAGAGCCATTTGAACCATTTGAGTCGTCAGGTTGTTTTGCATGTCGGTCAGGTTCTTCACGTCATTTTCTGTTTTGTTCTTTTGTGTTGTAATATTTTCTACACGCGTATTTACAGTACCTATTTGTGCTGCAACATTATCTATCTGCGTGGTGACATTTTCTGTGTGAGCGTGCATTTGTGCTGTAGCATTTTCTGTGTGAGTGTGCAATTGTGCTGCAACATTTTCTACACGTGTGTCAACAGTTCCTGTCTGAGCTGTGACGTGAGCTCCAAACTATGACATTAAATTCGTCTGCATCTCTCTAAACATGCGCATGAGATCTGGTTCTACCGAGTCTTGTTTATTGTCAGTATTCGTGTCTGTTTCTGTAGTCGACATGTTGTGGCCCGTCGCTTGCGACTGAGCACTGCCGGCCGCTGCCACTGTGTTTTCAGTATTCGCAGAACTTTCTGCCTCAAGGTTATGTGAAGGTTGGACTATGGGTTCCTCATCTGACGAACTATCCATGTTTTTGGTTTGAAATCTGAGTTTCACCATGCCGATTCACAACACAGAACAGCCTGCAGCTGAACTTCACTATCACTACAGTAGAACCCCTCTAATCCGTCACCTTCGGGACCGGGACCATGGTAGGAAAGAGAAAAAGGTCGGATTATCCGAAAAACCTAATATTTATTGCAAAAAATATTAAAAGACATTTAATACAAAAAAATTAAACGATTTAAGAACTAAAAGACGTCTACAGATGTTTTTTACACAGTGTTAATATATTAACTAAAAAACGTCTACACACACTATAATATGCATTGGTTTTAAAAGGAGAAACGACAAACAAATTACAGTACTGTACTGTACTTAGTAACGTATAAACGATATATACTGTAAACTAAAAAATGTTTATAGTACTGTAAATAAAAAAGAAACTTTTAACAAAGAAATAAACTACTGTATGTATAAACTAAGAAATGATTATGCTGTATGCATTGTTTTTACAGTAAAAACGAAAACAAATTACTTGGGAAAAAAGTCAGTGATACATTTTTGTTTAGCAGATGTTATTCTGGATTTAGATGCAGTGTCCCTCCATTTTTTTATCCACAAAACGTCCATTGGAGTTGAAGTTGGATTCTTCTCGATGTATTGAAGGGCCATGTCAAAGTCGTTTTTTGCATCGTTGTGTGAAATACGGGTGGGGGATTCGTCATCGCCGTCCGAGTCCTCATTCACAGTTTCCTGGCTAACAGCGGCAACAAGCTGGTCGTCATTGAGCTCTTCAGAAGTGTCACAGTCTTTGTCACATTCGTTGATCCACCCTTCAACTTCTTTGGCACGGACGCTCGGCTCCAGAGATTGTAGATCTTTAACGATTTCCAGTGCGTCGCTGTTTTGCTCATCTTCGATATTCTCATTTTCAGTCATAACTTGTGGCCAAAGCTTACGCCACGATTTCCGCAGTGTGTCAGGTTTCGGTTCATCTCATGCTGCAGCGAGTGTGTAGATAGCATCTTTGATCTTCAGGGATTTCATTGCCTCAAATAAGTTATGACGTCCTTCAGATTTTTCCAAGATTGAGCTGATATACTTTCTGCGATATCGCTGTCTTAACCATTCGATAACGCCCTGACCCATTGGTTGGATGAGTGAGGTTACATTAGGAGGCAGAAAGACCTTTTATGTCCCCTTTCACCAAATATTCCTCAAATGGATGTGATGTGCGTTATCCAACAGCAGTAGAGCACGAACAGGCAGATTTTTTTGCTTAGTCTTTTTCAACCGATGGCACAAACTCGTCGAAAAAAATAGGATTTAAAAAGGTTGCAATCCATCAAAGCAGATTTTGGACTGCGGCAATAAACCGGCAAGGAAGATAAGTTTATGTTTTTTAATGCCCTTGGCTTCTTAGATTTGCCAATGACGAACAAGGGAAGCTTGTGGATACCATCTGCGTTTCTACAAGGAATGACTGTTATTCTATCTTTCATAGGTTTCGTTCCTACCACGGATTCATTTGAAGCTGCGAGCGTATTTGTTGACAACATTTTAAAATTCAGCTCTGTTTCGTCGATGTTATACACTTGGCAGGGTAACAGTTCATTTTCCTCTACAATTTCTTGAAAATTAACAGGAAACTCCTTAACAGCTGCGGCATCGGCAGATAGTGTTTCACTGGAAATAGAAACAAATCGGACACCATGACGAGTTTTCCAACGGTCAATCCAGTCTTCACTGTCAGCAAATTTACTTGCGGCTTCCAGTTTTTTGTGCAAAACTATCGCTTTTTCTTTGAGAATTGGCCGGATATTGGAGTTACTTTCCTTCTTTCTTGACAAAACCACATCCATAATGCGTTATCAAGCAACTAAAGTTTAGACTTTTTTAATGTTTTGCGATTCTTCAGAGTATTTTCACCATCAATCGTAACTGTATAAGATTCAATGTCTTTCCCTTTCTTCCTCCAATCTTTAATTGTCGTAACCACCTACATTCAGTTTCCTTGCAAATTTTTGGAGCGGTTCTCCTTTGTCCAGTCTTTGTACACTGGTAATTTTTCATTTAGTGAAAAAGTTACGTGTTTACGTTTGAATCCAGACATGTTGAAAAACAGACAACTGTACACACACTGAATCTACAGTAATAGTTACTGTAGAGAACACGGAATAAAGCAAACAACGACGTTTTTTAATCCCAACAAAGAATAAAACTGCACAATAACGTACAGTATTACAATATGCACAGCGATAGACACCGCAAGAATGGCCCGACAGGCGTCCAGTCAGTGACATGTCGGCACAGGCTCGCGAGCCTCAGCATGGTCGGACTAACCGGAGTGACGGACCATCCAAGGTCGGATTAGAGGGGTTCTACTGTACAGCTCGTACCATACGTAAATAAACCACAGATGGTTTTGCACTCGACCGTGAAAATCCACGTAGTAAAATATGTCTCTCACAAAACAGAAGACTGATAAATGACTCTTTTCTTTTTGGTGCGCAATTAATAAATTTTGTCCGCCATCTTGTGATGCTTTTACATATAATAGCAAATGAACTATTGCAATTTTTACGTAAAAAAATGGAAAAGAATTTGGAAAAAGGAACTGATGCGTTCTACGCAGTGGGTGTCGAAAAAATGAAAAAACAATCCCACATTTACTTTCAACTAAAGCGTAGTAGTAGTGCTGCTGCTCTTACATTACGTGTTTTTTCGGACGGTTTTGTAGTCAGAAGAATTAACATTAAATGGTCCAACACTTTTCTCTCAAAAATTGGTAACTTCTATTGACTTTTTCTTTTTTGGTACGCAGCTCGCGTAATATGCAACAGAAACAATGAGTCGTAGTAGCAATAATGGATGGCAAAAATGGCTTAAATATTTCAACTAAAATTTCTACTGATTTTTACTGAAATAATCGTCATGCCACTCGGTCGCCATTGTAACGTACCCTCTCTGTTACGTTATTGTTGTTTTGTGTTATTGTAGTTGTAGAGGTATGAAATTATTGTAGCGGTTTGCTTAGTCAGCCGTACTTCAGAATTTTTGACATTAAATGGAGCCTGAAACTTGCTTAATAAATACTTTGCGTGAAGTGCGATTTGCGGCATAAACAAAAATTAATTGCGTGGATGAAATCCACTGAATATTAACAGAAAAGCTTTAAAACAATGTGCACTACTGACTAGACAGATTCAGAGGGTACTTGCATTCACGTGCGAGTGGTTGCGATCTGATGAGAAAGATGTATCTTAATTTTTTTTCGTAAAATAATTACGTCGTAACACACTCGGGAATTGCGAACGTGCAATCAGGGTAGAGGCACGTACGTTCTATCATTCCCCGTGGCCTGGGTAAAAGAACTGCAATTATTTAAATTTAAGAATATTTCTTTTTCTGTCGGACTCTTACTTTTATACGAAAAGGAAGATTGCAGGTTCTGAATGTCTCGGCGAAAACACATCGGAATTAATCTTAGCGGCCACCAAAGGAAAGTAGTGAGCACAATCACCTACCTCCATTGTTGAGCAGCGCCGTCGTGAAGATCGTCGCCTCCATCTAAAATTCGCCTTCTCGAATTAACAGAATAGTTTGTACTCCATTGGTATGGGATTTAGGCTTGATCGTGACAGAAATTATAAAACACATTTTTCATTATTTAACACTCACATGACATGAAATTATACAGTACCTCCTTACGTCAGCACATCAGAACAAAAAGTAGTAAATACTAGAAATAATAATAGAATCTCGAAATTAGCCCTTTGTCTATCAAGGATAAAAGTTTTTTCAGAGTATTCCTCTGGTATGACAGTCGAACAAATTTTCTTCTTGTATCTTTGAGATTAAATTATAACATTTTTTTAGTTCCTTTTCAGATTGGACCGCAAAAAAGTCGTTAACCCTTACGACAATCCACCAGCACACTCTTCAGCAGTTGTGGTCAAAAAATGAATGGAAACAGGATTCCAACTCTTTTCCCCCCTATTCTCCAGACTTGACTCCAGCGGACTGCTATTTGTTCCCCAATTTGAAGAAATGGCTGACGGAACAAAGATTTTATTCAAACGAGGAGGTGATTGCAGCAAGTAATAGTTATTTTGTAGACTTGGACAATTTCTATTATTCGGAAGGGATCAACAAATTAGAACAGCGTTGGACGAAATGTTTAAGTCTAAAAGGAGACTACGTTGAAAAATATAATAGGTTCCCCCAAACATGTAAGTAGTTTCTATTTTTGCACGGACTTTTCAAACGCCCCTCGTATAGACATGGGACAATTTGTCAGATATATCGACGCGAAGTGTCAAAGCTAGAGTCAGCAGGCCTACTTCGTGACAAGGCAATATCAGCGAAGAGTAACACTGAATTTCGACCGAACATCAGTGACCGGGACCAGCGAACAATGAGTCACTATAAAACAAATGCCAAGTAAGTGACGTCAAAGAGCAGTTATTCATGCCGTACATCCTGCTCCTGCAGTCGTAGTCCAAAATGAGTTGCACAAACTTAACATCTGCGGGTGTGCGGCGCTGTCTGAACCTCTGACCACTGGTAATAACGTGTAAACAATGCTTTGTACCTAGGTCATGTAGGTCTTTCGACGAGTCATATTTCTCCTTGCATCGAACAACTTGTTTGTGGTGATGGACACACAAACATGTTTATCTCTTAAAGTTCTTCCTACGGGTAAAGGGGGCTTTCTGATGAAGCCAGCACGTTGGTGACATTCCATTGGTCGTATTGTTACTCTTACAACAAACAGCGGGCATTGTGTGTGTGGACGATATCGTGTTCCAAGGTGAATATACCCTAATTCATACCACCAACTCTTTTCAAGATTGCTTTGACGAATTTGTCATTGGACCTAAATGTAGCTCCCCAACCCCTTGGTGACTCAGATGAGTTAATATCAACGAACATGTTTTGTCCAATTTGGAGCGAAGATTTCTACATGCACCCCTGTCACCGATAAATGGCTGGAAGTAAGTGCCCCACTGTATGGAACAGGACAATATTCGACTGGAAAAGAATGGAAGAGTCGTTGCAATATGAATTCTGTAAGAAATAGAACTTTACAAGAAGCTATGGTCGATTTCATGTTAGTACAACTTAATAATTATTCTTCTTTTTGATTTGCAGCTCTTATTTTTTCCGTTCCTGTTGTTAAAATTACTGGAGCTAGGCTCCGCCTTTTATGTAAAAGACTGTTTCTTCTTACTACCCAAACATGTTTCACCACCTCTGTGCCATCATCAGTGGGTTTTGTTTATTGAAAAACTGTAAAAAGTGAACATATTTCAGGGTGTATTTGATCTAACATGACGGCACTGATGATTGCACAGAAGTGGCGGAACATTTTTGGGTAACAAGAAAAAACAGTATTTTACATAAAAGGTGGAACCTATGTCCAATAATTAACAGTTATGCTTAAGTACATGGTTACAATTCGGCCCGCGCAATGCGTCTCGAACATAAGCGCAGCGAACAGAAAATTAGTCACCCAAGAAAACATCACATGAATAGAAGCTGTTACCTGGTCTCAGTTCGACGGCGAAGATGGTTCAAATGGCTCTGTGCACTATGGGGCATAACATCTGAGGTCATGAGTCCCCTAGAACTTAGAACTACTTAAACCTAACTAACCTAAGGACATCACACACATCCGTGCCTGAGGCAGGATTCGAACCTGCGACCGTAGCGGTCGCGCTGTTCCAGACTGAAGCGCCTAGAACGGCTCGGCCACCATGGCCGGCGACGGCGAAGAGAGTCCACAAATTTCTCCAGGTATGCCATTACCAGGTGAAGCCATACATTCATGATTAGCTTTCGTAGTGCTACGAAGTTGCTAGAATGTTAGTTACGACTTTCCGTCCGCTGTTCGGAATAGTTTCAGACATTTTCTGAGGGATTAAGGCTGGGTCATCAGTCGTGGTGGGGCTAGATTCCTGCGTGTTCCTCAAACCAGAACGGCTGTTGAGCTGGAAGGAAGGACTGTTAAGGACTGTCCGCATCATAAAAATAATGAAGATGTGGAAGAATGAACAGCTCGTGGTCGGCAAGAATACTGGAATATACATTACGTTCATGGAAACCTGAGTGAATATGCCCAAGTCGTGTTATGAAAAACGTCACTGAACCACTTATGGCTGGTCCTGGCGGAGGTTCGAGTCCTCCCTTGGGAATGTGTGTGTGTTTGTTCTTGGGATAATTTAGGTTAAGTAGTGTGTACGCTTAGGGACTGATGACCTTAGCAGTTAAGCCCCATAAAATTTCACACACATCTGAACATCCACTTATGGCCTAATTGCACTCTTCACACATTGCGAGGTAAACGGTTTATTAGGTCGTCCCGGGTGCCCTGCACCACGTGAGAAGTGGCAAAATAACGACTCGTCGGACCACACTACGTGCCTGCCGTCAGCTGGAGTCCAGGTTCTTTATCTTTTGGCCCACCAAAGACGTGCAGCTTTATGTTAAGCTGTGAACAACGAGGCTTTGCGAGGTACCCGATTCCAGATGTGTCTTACATGTAGTTACTGTCACTACCTCCGCTCGGAAGCTGCTTAAGATGCACCTGCGTAACTGTTGTCGGATTTGAAACGAGTTGTCGTTGATAAGGTGTAAAACTCTTCTCTGGTCACTGTCGTTTAGGGTCATTTTAGGGCCACTGTTCTTACGCTGTGTTACATGGCTGCGAGCGTTACACCATCTCTTATAGAAACGTGTGATAGTCCGCAGTGATACACCAATAAATTGGGCATTTTCTTTCTTCTTTTAGTCTATTCGCTTTCGGGACGAGTCCATTTAGCCATTTCAAGAGTGGAATGTCAGTTATGACGATGCGAACCGAAGGACAACGCAACACCAGTTCCCGAGCGTAGGAAATCTCCGACCCAGCCGTTAATCGAATCCGGGCCTCTTTGCTTAGCAATCCGTGTGCTGACCGCGCGGCTCCGGAGACGAACGTCTGGGAATTTTCATTCACGGTGTGGCCACGGGAACATCCAAACACGGTAGCCCCTCTCTACCATTCTGTCACGACTCACGTCGGCCCCGCATAGTGCGTTGATTCCCTATCATTGACTGACATACGCAAAGGCACACCACTTCTCCCCAATTACCTACGCTAGTGGAAGAAGGCCACATGATCGCCTGGTATGAGCTCTACGTGATGTGCAGCACTCGAAAGTGCCCAGAGTGCTCTCTTAAGGGGGCGATCACCGTTTTGTGCGGCGACTTAGCAGTGTTGACACGGCGCAAGTGGTCGCTCCCGTGCCGGACAAACGGTGGCCACGGAGCACACATCACACCACTGCAGGCCGGGCCAGGGCAGGGCAGGGCACGGCGGCAGCTGCGATCTTGTGTGGGACCTGCCGGCAGGGTGAATGACCCCGTGCATACGCCGGCCGCCCGCTGTGCGCGCCGGTGCCTCCGCGGCGCTGTGCTGCCCCACCCGGCTCCTCACATCTCGCTCTGACCGTCGTGTCTAACATGGCTTCCAGATAAGAGGACTCTTCTACTACCGTGTTTTACTCGATACTCGTATTAACTGACTCCCTATTCGTCTTCAAACCCTGCGACACCTTTCCTCTCATGGTGTGTAGAAAGATATCCGCTACCAGTCACAATAAAAGGTTATTTATTTTCACACGACCGGTTTCGGGCTTGCGCCCATCTTCAGGTGTTTATACATTCATGTACATGTTTGTACTTTTGGAGGTCAGAGTATAAATACAAAAAAATTATTTGCTGGTGACTATACAGATACAAGTGGGACAATTGTAAGTGGTAAGGCAGCATTTGACGGAAATATGACTGTACTTCCATAAAGATGAAGCACCATTATTACAGTTGTGCTGTGGTGATAGTTTTGCCACTTAGTTACACATTTATGGTCATTTTCACGGCCATATTTCAGTTTTACCAAGTATAGCTTCATATTACACTGTCATTTCACCATGTGCACTCGTGAAATACACTATGTTTACATACAAACATGTGGTCAAAGAACTTAGATGTAGCACATGTAAAGGTGTTGCTCACACAGAAACTTGTAGGTTACTGTCAAAGAACTTAGCCACAGTAAGTGCAAGGGTTTTGCGTAAATAGAAATTTAAAAAGCTATTATAGACTGCGACATCTCTTGATACACACTATGATCTTTTTTTTTTTTTTTTTTTGTCGGAGAGCTTAGATCTAGGAAGTACAATGTTGTTGTATATACGAAATTACTCACAGCTATTACAAATTAAAAGTGACAGCTAGAACTATTTTGAGACACACTGTTGTCAGAGAAATTACATCTAGGAGGTACAATAATGTTACACACATGAAATTTTGAAAGCTATTACACATTATACAACGCCACTTACAGCTTGTGCTTACAATATGACTGTTACAAATTACGATAATGACACTTGGACTGTTGGATGACTGCTACATCGAATTTCTATAGAATATTACTTTGTTATTCTATCAGAGGATAATTATTTTCTGTTTTTGAATATTTCATGAAATATGTGAAGAAGGATTTGTTTGCAAGTTCCACTTGTTCGCTGAGAACAAGGTCTGGTGAGTTAGAGCTGTGGATATAAATTTCTTGCTCTTCGAGCAGATTCATTTTCTTTCCTTTGCTCACAGTGTGTAGTATTTGTAGGTTTTCTGTAATGGCTGTGGCTGAGTGACCATGGTCTTTTAGGTGCATTGCAAAGGTGGATTTGTCAAAATTATTTAGCCGGAATGCATCCATATGCCCACGGTATCTTATAGTGAAACTCCTTCCAGTTTGGCCTATGTAGAACTGTGGGCAATTGTCATATAAAAGTTCGTAAATATCTGATTTTTGGTGGCTTTCGTTGTTTGTTTTACTGTTGTGGATGATGAGCTGTTGCAGCTTGTTGTTAGTGCTGAAAGAAATTTGAATACCAGTTTTCCGAAAGAGGTTGGCAATTTGGTATGAAATTTTACCTATAAATGGTATACTTTTCCTTCTTGTGAATCTGATTTAGTAGATGTGCATTGTTTTTTCCTCTTAATTTAGATTACGAGGCATGTCCGGAACGCACGAACCGTTTCCGAAAAAAAACTCAAAATTATTTTTTCAAACTTGTTTTTTTTTTCCTTTTTTTATCCGCAAAGGGCGATCTGTGATCATACACTCATGCTCATAAATTAAGGATACTGCTGATACATCGTAAAACAACGCTCTGGTGGGCGGTTTGCGGTTTAAATCATCTCAGGGTATGACCATGCGGTGCACGTGACCTGTGGTCGTCGCACGGTGGTGCTGGCAGCGGTCCACATACGCAGAGGTGTGTTGGTGCATGTCAGAGTACGGTGCAAAGAGTAAGTATGCAAACGGTTTCAGCCGCGCTAATGGTGACTGTGTGTTGAAAATGGCTCAAAGAACACTTATTGATGACATTATGAGGAGTAGAATACTAGGGCGGCTGGAGACTGGTCAAACAGCAGGCCGTAGCACGGGCCCTCCGTGTGATACAAAGTGTGATATCAAGATTACGGCAACGATTCCAGCAGACAGGAAACGTGTCCAGGCGCTACAGTACGGGACGTCCATAGTGTACAATACCACAAGAAGATCGATATCTCACCATCAGTGCCCGCAGACGGCCGCGGAGTACTTCAGGTACCCTTGCTCGGGACCTTACCGCAGCCACTGCAACAGTAGTTTCCAGACACACAGTCTACAGACGACTGAAGAGACACGGTTTATTCGCCCGGCGACCTGCAAGGTGCATTCCACTGACCCATGGTCACAGAAGAGCCCGTAAAGCCTGGTGTCAAGACCACAATACATGGTCATTGGAACAGTGGTCCCAAGTTACGTTCACGGACGAGTCCAGGTATAGTCTTAACAGTGATTCTCGCCGGGTTTTCATCTGGCGTGAACCAGGAACCATATACCAACCCATTAATGCCCTTGAAAGGGACCTGTATGGAGGTCGTGGTTTGATGGTGTGGGGTGGGATTATGGTTGGTGCATGTACACCCCTGCAGGTCTTTGAGAGAGGAACCGGTGAGGTGTATCGGGACGTCATTTCGCACCAGTATGTCCACCTTTTCAGGGGTGCAGTGGGAACCAACTTCCTCCTGATGGATGACAATGCTCAGCCCCACCGAGCTGCCGTCGTGGAGGAGCACCGTGAAACAGAAGATACCAGGCGAATGGAGTGGCCTGCATGTTCTCCAGACCTAAACCCCTTCGAGCACGTCTGGGATGCTCTCGGTCGACTTATCGTTGCACGTCTTCAAACCCCTACGACACTTCAGGAGCTCCGACAGGCACTGGTGCAAGAATGGAAGGCTATATCACAGCAGCTGCTCGACCACCTGATCCAGAGTATGCCAACCTGTTGTGCGGCCTTTGTACGTGTGCATGGTGATCATATCCCATATTGATGTCGGGGTCCATGCGTAGGAAACAGTGGCGTTTTGTAGCACATGTGTTTCGGGACGGTTTTCTCAACTTATACCCAACACAGTGGACTTACAGACGTGTGTCGTGCGTGTTCCCTATGTGCCTATGCTATTATCGCCAATTTTGTGTCGTGCCACGTTGTATGGCATCACATTCTGCAATTATCCTTAATTTGTGAGCATGAGAGTAGGTTAGAGAAGATAAACTTCTTTGCCAAGATCTCTAGTAGAAACCTTTATTCGGTACGCAATGTTACCATCATTGCATCTCGACAGATAGGTTATTGCATATTTCTTACAATGGCTCATGAATTGGCAGCCACGTAACAGACATGCCGATCCATCAGTCTTCTGCTCTGTTACGTATCTGCGAATTCATGACACACAGTGCTTTTACTGCTATTTTAAGAAATATGGAGTAACCTGTCTGTCGAGATCTGAAGATGCTAACACTGATTACCGAAACCGGTTATCGAGAACAAAAGTTATTACTAGACGTCTCGACAATGAAGTTTATTTTCTCTAACATAAAACTAAAATTTATTTTTACAAGAAGGAGCATTTCTTAAACTATTTTCTTACGTAGTTGACATCATTGTTCAGACATCTGTCATTGCTAGAAACCAACCTCTCTATGCCTTCTTCATAGAAAGATGCCGCCAGTGAAGAAAGCCAGTGGTAAACAACGTATTTTTCGTCGGCAAAGCAACATCCTCGAAAATCACTCTTAAAGTTCAAGAACAAGTGGTAGTCAGAAGGTGCGAGATCGGGGCTGTACGGTGAGTGATCGAACTGCTCTCAACTGAATTGTTGAATAACGTCTTTGAGTGACACCAGCATACGTGCGTTGACATGAAGAAAGAGAATGCCGTCACTGAGCATTCCAAACCTTTTGTTCTGAATTGTGCGCCGAATTTCTCTCAGTGTTTGACAGTATTACACCACACTGATGATTTCACCTCTGGGAACGAATTCAATAACCATGAAGCCCTGTCTGTCCCAGAATTCAATGCACATGATTTTTTGTGCTGACAACGTTCTTTTGAATTTGTGTTTCTCAGGAGATCAAGTACCTCCACTCCACCCAGTGTTGTTTCGAGACTAGAGTGGTATGACAAACCCAAGTTTCGTCACCGGTAGAAATTCTGTTTAAGAATTCATTTCTCTCGTCAATGTACCGGTTAAGAAATGTCGAAGCACTACCAAGTCGCTACATTTTGTGGGCATTCATAGGCATCTTCGGAACCCAACGGGAACACAATCTGCATATTGCACAGCTCTAGAAAACGAAATTGAAATTATGTCAAGTATTGGATACGGCACAATGTTACATTCACGATCACGACTGCTATTAAGTCCGAATGTCCTTAGCACAAATTGCATGTTGCGTCAGAGTTCAGAAAAGGTTTCAGAATAGGGATGCAAAAGTTGTAAACTGATTTCAGTTTTAGTTTCCGATCACGCCATCATCATAGTGAATAACGCGCTCATCTGTACGCGGTATAAAAAGTATATAGACCAATGCGTTTAATAGTGCACGGTACATACGTATAATACTTGAAAAGTGGTAGAAAAGAGAAAAATTCTTATTTGGCACAGGAGAGTTCCAGCATTAAAAATTTAGTTAATAAGGTGATAAATATGTAACATCATTACCCCAGCTTCTGCTGTTGTGGTCTATATTTCGAAGACTGTTTCGATACAGCTTCCTCGCTAGCCCATCTTGTTCAGGTCTTTTGCTATTGGCGTATCTTCTCCATACTACCTGAATTTTCTTACTGCGTTCAAGCCTTCGTATTTCTCTACAGTTTTTACCCCTACACTTTCTTACTTTATCAAATTCACCATTCTTTGACGCCTTAGGAAGTGTAGTATCCAACTAACATTTCTTTTAGTCAAATTGTGCCATAAAGCTCTTTTCTCCACAATTCTGCGGAGTACCTCTTCATTAATTACTCGATCTAGCGACGTAATCTTCAGAATTTGACATTTTACACACACACACACACACACACACACACACACACACACACCCTTCCTTTGTTTATACCCCACGTTTCACTTCCAACAAAAGCTACACTCCAAACAGATACCTCCAGAAATGTCATCGTTTTACTTTACTTTTTAACCAACGTAAACAATTCTTTCATTTCTGAAAAAAAAAATGTTTTTCTTGCTATTGGCAGTCTTAATTTTAAACTTTCAAGTTGACTATTTGTTACTCTAAAAAAGATATAAAAACAGTTCCAGAAATGCCAAAAGTTACGTGGGACTAGATATCTGCTCGGATCACAACCTAGTTGTAGAAGAGCAATGTGATAGACTAAAGAAAGTTTGGAACGATACGAAAAGATAAATACTCAATTTAGGAACATTAAAGAATAGAGAAGCACTTACGGAAGTAGAAACAATTTTGTAGGAAAATTCAGCGAGAATAAGCCAAATAACATCAATGAAAGACTGGACAACTTTAAAAAAGGCATAGAAATGAGTGCTGGCAATAAATATCAGAGCAGAGAGTGAGGATGACACATGAAATTACAATAAAATGGAGCAAACAAAGAAGTGGAAACTTACTTGTACAGCGTAAAGCGCAGCGCAGTACCTTGCCAGAGAGACAGGTGAGCCAAACACGATTAGAATCCGCGCGGTGGTACATCGGTCAGCCTGAGTGTGGTTTCCAGGCGGTTTCCCTCGCTCGTTTCGGCAAGTGCTGGACCTATCCGCCCTTTCTACCACACAAAATTTAGTACACAAGCAGTGAAAAAAATTACACACAACAAGGTATACAGTATTCACAGACCCACACGACATCCCTCCGTTAGGTAAGTGACGTCTACGGCGATAGGAAGGAGACTACGGCGATAGGAAGGAGAACTGGCCGCAAAGTTAAATAAATTTGCCAAAACTTGAGTGCAGCGGGGCCCGTAACTAGACGTGCTAAACGCTTATGAAAAGAAGGAAAAAGAAATAGGGAATTGAAAATATATATGTATACACGGAAAAGGAAAAATAATTTGCAATAAGTTAAATAATGAATTAAGAAGGGAGTCTTATTGAGCCAGACCGTTTTGAAACGAAGAAGAATGTAATTACATACATGGTGGGGTATGTATGACTTAATGTATAACGAAATGATGGGATTCATGGGTGAGAAGGAAGGACGAAAGCGTGACATGGAGATAGACATAGGATGATAAGAAGGTGAAGGACTACCGAGAAGTCACGGAGAGGAGAAATACGTCAAGTGAACCCGCCCGGTTAGCCGTCCGCTCTAACACACTGCTTTCCGCTCGGTGGATTAGTGTCGAGGTCCAGTGCGCCTGCCACTCTGTGGATGGTTTTTAAGGCGGTTTTCCATCTGCCTTGGCGAATGTGGGCTGGTTCCCCCACAGTGACGCTATGTCGACGATTGCTGCGCAGAAACTTTATCCACGTACGCGTACACCATTATTACTCTACCACGCAAACATTGGGCTTACACTCGACTGGTGTGAGACGTTCCAGGGGGCTCAACGGAGGGCGAACCGCAAAATAACCCTGGGTTCGGTGTGGGGCGGCGGTGGGGTGAGTGGACTGCTGTAGCCTGCTGTGGGGTTGTGAACCACTGAGGGCTACGGCGGGGACCAAGCCTCTCCGTCGTTTCTAGGTCCCTAGTTACATACAATACAACTGAGGGAACAGGCTTTACCTACACTGTTTAATATCTATTTGCAAGATATTATGGGTTTATGCACACAATATGGTGAATGACTAAATAGCAACTACGAAGAATTTGAAATGAAAATGAATAACAAAAAAGCAAAAACCATTAGAAGCCTACGGGGTGGATAAGAAGAGAAGACAAAAATAATGAAAGGCGGACAAAAATTAGACAAAATGTCTCTGAGCACTATGGGACTTAACATCTGAGGTCATCAGTCCGCTAGAACTTAGAACTACTTAAATCTAACCAACCTAAGGACATCACACACATCCATGCCCGAGGCAGGATTTGAACCTGTGACCGTAGTGGTCGCGCGGTTCCAGACTGAAGCGCCTAGAACCGTCGGTCACACCGGCCGGCAAAATCAGACAAGGATGCAAAATTAAGATACTAGGAAAATATTGTAACGGAGTACTGACATTAAATCGAGAACAATGTAGCCAAAAAAGAATAAAAGAGAAGTAGGAAACTATAATGCAAGCCATTGAAAGAAAAAATGATGTCCGGACTCTACGCGCGGCAGAGACATGAACATTACGAAAGGACAAAGAAAGACGTCTGAACGCAATGGAAATGTGAGCTGGATGACGCTAGCGGATATGATTTGGGAAAACAGGGTGAGGAACAAGGAGTTCTTGAGAGGAATTGAAGAGAACACAAAACAACTCAGATACGATTAGGAAAGGGATGAAAAATTGGCAAGGCTACAACTTGAGAAAATAATGCTTATTCCAGGAAGGAAGTGAGTGACAGTAAAGGGAAAGAGAGAGGAAAAAAATATCCCAGTTAACCGACAGCGTTAGGGAGAAAGGCTATAATTTCGTGGAACTTAAGAGTAAAGCACAAGACGAGGTGATGTGGACAAGTACCACGCCTGGGCCGGCCAGTGTGGCTGAGCGTTTCTAGGCGCTTCAGTCTGGAACCGCGCGACCGCTACGGTCGCAGGTTCGAATCCTGTCTCGGGCATGGATGTGTGTGATGTCCTTAGGTTAGTTAGGTTTAAGTAGTTCTAAGTTCTAGGGGACTGATGACCTCAGAAGTGAAGTCCCATAGTGCTCAGAGCCATTTGAACCAATCACGCCTGGGCCTGCCGCAAGGCAGGGCAATTTCTGATGTTTACTTCTGCCGTAGCCAGTTGTTTCGCTCTTCTTCTATTTTCAGTGTTTCTTTTCCAAATCCAGTTCCTTCAGCTTTGCTATTTTCATTCACTACGTTACATTATCTTCCTTTCATTTTGTTGCTGTTCACCTTGTAACAATTTTCCGAAACATTATGCATTTCATTTAACTGATCTCCCAAGTCCTTCATTATTTCTCGCAAAATTACGACGTCATCGGTAAACTTCAAAGTTTTTTCTTCTTCCCCCTGAATTTCAATTATCTTTCCAAATTTCTGGATAGTTTCCCGTACTGCTTGTTCAATGTACAGGAGGTATACGCTCCAACTATGCCACTCCATTCTCAACCAGAGGCAATCTTTCACATCCTTCGCTCTTAGAAATGCAGGCTGTGCAACCTTCCACTTACTTACAAATTTACCAATATTTTCTACAAGCTGTGTGGAGGCAGAGAATACACCGTCTCTATATAAAGTCTACAGCTTGGCACCGTTCATCAAAGAAATATCACCACTCCATCAAGTTTACCCACTCAGTTGCGACCTTAGGGCCATCTGCGACTATCCAAACAACACTAAGAATATCGCGCAACATAATAGCTAGCACAGCCCTGCTTAATATCACAACCGCAAGCAATGACGCAGTGGCGTGATGTTCATCATTATCTAATGACATCTTAAGGTGAAATAATTGTCACCATCAAACTTTGTCGTTTACTTACTACTCAAAGTCACTTCCTACGCAATTTTACATATTTCAATGGCAGTTTCAGTTAAACTACTAATTTAGCCTATTGTGCCACTGAAGTTCGGCCGCCACCAGTGACATGATCTGCGCTCGACCAACCCTCGTAATAGTCCATTCCAAACGATACAGTCGTCCATTAAGCAAACTCCTCCACTTCTGTGACGTCAGATACGTCAGGTTTCATATGTAGCGTAATCGAAATACTTCTGTTAGCGTATACTGGGACGAGTGCTTATTCCCACTCGGATCAACTATTACGGGAATTTTGCTGTGTATATTTACCTTGCAGTTTATGATGCACTATTTTGTATCTCTCTCACTTCAGGAACGTGGTAGAATCTGTTCCTCCAGACACAATGGGCACCGGTCATTCAGTTTGCGTCTTACCTTCTTTTTTTTTTTTCGCCCGATGTGTACAGGGTGATTTAACTGCTCCTACCGATGTCATTTTATGCAACCCACATGACAGAACAATGGTGTTGGCCAGGTCGCTCTGAGAATGTGAAGCACGTTGTCAAAACGTCGTGCAATAACAACTGGCAAAGTATACGAAGACATCTCAGACCTAATGTACAAATTTTGTTTACGAAATTAGTTTAGCGCATTAACACAATGAGTCATACCATTTATTAACCTTTTCATTGGGTTATATACTGGAATATTCTTATTTCCATGCTTCCATCCTGTCAATTTCGTTGATTCTGGTAGTGAAAAACACACTTTAGAAAACAACGTTCCTGAGCCCTTTACGAAATATTAAGTACTATAAACGCATTAAACTTCAGGAGACAAAACCTGCATGATTACACCGCTAATTACACAAGGAAAGACTGGAGACACTTGGATGAGTCTGGCAGAAGTAAGGTACCCCTTGGTCCAAAAATACCGTGTAACTCATGGCCAATCTTCAGTAGTATTTTTTACATGATACAGCTTCCGCCCACACCGGCGCCAACGCTGCTTGCCTGGCAGTTCCTCCTTGCGCTCTCCAATACAAAAACGAAAATGGCTGCCTTTTTGGTCTTTGAATTATGCTTCCTCTCTACATTCAAGACAGCTGCATAGAAATCATACGACATGTTCGTTACATAAGTAGATTAATCAATAAAATGGAAATTTTCCACTATATTTTTTCAAACCTGATAAACAATAATTTATTCTTTACGGTAATTTAGGTAATTTACCTCATTTAGTAATATTATAGGCAATAACGAGCTTGGATAGGGAAACGAAATACCACTGTCACGTTTCATCTACATACATACTCCGCAATCCACCATACGGTGCGTGGCGGAGGGTACCTCGTACCACAACTAGCATCTCCTCTCCCTGTTCGACTCCCAAACAGAACGAGGGAAAAATGACTGCCTATATGCCTCTGTACGAGCCCTAATGTCTCTTGTGTTATCTCTGCGGTCTTTCCGCGAAATATAAGTTGGCGGTAGTAAAATTGTACTGCAGTCAGCTTCAAATGCTGGTTCTCTAAATTTCCTCAGTAGCGATTCACAAAAAGAACGCCACCTTTCCTCTAGAGAGTCCCATCCGAGTTCCTGAAGCATTTCCGTAACACTCGCGTGAAGATCAAACCTACCAGTAAGAAATCTAGCAGCCCGCCTCTGAATTGCTTCTATGTCCTCCCTCAATCCGACCTGATAGGGATCCCAAACGCTCGAGCAGTACTCAAGAATAAGTCGTATTAGTGTTTTATAAGCGGTCTCTTTACAGATGAACCACATGTTCCCAAAATTCTACCAATGAACCGAAGACGACTATCCGCCCTCCCCACAACTGCCATTACATGCTTATCCCACTTCATATCGCTCTGTAATGTTACGCCCAAATATTTAATCGACGTGACTATGTCAAGCGCTAAATTACTAATGGAGTATTCAAACATTACGGGATTCGTTTTCCTATTCATCTGCATTAATTTACATTTATCTATATTTAGAGTTAGCTGCCACTCTTTACATCAATCACAAATCCTATCCAAGTCATCTTGTGTCCTCCTACAGTCACTCAACGACGACACTTTCCCGTACACCACAGCATCATCAGCAAACAGCCGCACATTGCTGTCCACCCTATCCAAAAGATCATTTATGCAGATAGAAAACAACAGCGGACCTACCACACTTCCCTGGGGCACTCCAGATGATACCCCCACCTCCGATGAACACTCACCATCGAAGACAACGTACTGGGTTCTATTACTTAAGAAGTCTTCGAGTCACTCACATATTTGGGAACCAATCCCATATGCTCGTTTCTTAGTTAAGGGTCTGCAGTGGGGCACCGAGTCATACGCTTTCCGGAAGTCAAGGAATATGGCATCCGTCTGATACCCTTCATCCATGGTTCGCAAGATATCATGTGAAAAAAGGGCGAGTTGCGTTTCGCAGGATCGATGCTTTCTAAAGCCGTGCTGATGCATGGACAGAAACTTCTCTGTCTCAAGGAAATTCATTATATTCGAACTGAGAATATGTTCGAGAATCCTGCAATAAACCGATGTTAAGGATACTGGTCTGTAATTTTCAACTGGTCTAGGTGTAGATTTTGCTCCTTGTACAATGAGAAGAAGTCTAGAAAACTCTTGTAATAAACAGTGTTCCGAAGAGTGTATAGCAGCATTTCAGCAGGGGATAACATTTGTCTCACAAGACGTTCTGCAAAAGTGACGGCTTTTGACATCACACACAATATCGACAACCTCAGGTATTGCTACCGACTTTGTGACAAGGGAGAATATGAATGCTATTGGTGCTCATTTCAGTCGCAGCAATTAAAGCTGTCCCCTTAGGTTTCCGCACAACTACACACTCGAAAATTGCCATGTATTCGGAAATAACAGCGAAATATTTGTGACAGGGGAGAATATCAACGCTATTGTTCCTCTTTTTACTCGGGCAAGTGCTCTACCAACTGAGCGACCGAAGCACGACTCACGGCCGGTCCTCACAGCTTTACTTCTGCCAGTATCTCGTATCCTGCTTTATTTTAAAAAATACAAGATGGTGTATGGAATATAGTTTATTTAAAGAATTTGCAGGAGACTGATAACAGTGTGTGGAACATTTAAACTACTGTGTCGCTTTTTTTTCATTCAAATCCCATAAGGAAATACGTAACTGCACCACCACAGATTGCTTAAACATATCTGAAAAACTTTCTCGCATCCCACCACCTGTGCAGGCTGTCTCAGCCATGCACCCTGGCGTCCACAACGACTATCAGCTGCCTCAACATGCAAGCCCATGCAGCAGCATGCTCTGGCTTATGCGCCAGGAACTTGGAACCACCGGTGTCTGAATGGTGCAAATGGCTCTGAGCACTATGGGACTCAACTGCTGAGGTCATTAGTCCCCTAGAACTTAGAACTAGTTAAACCTAACTAACCTAAGGACATCACAAACATCCATGCCCGACGCAGGATTCGAACCTGCGACCGTAGCGGTCTTCCGGTTCCAGACTGCAGCGCCTTTAACCGCACGGCCACTTCGGCCGGCCCGGTGTCTGAGCTGGCCACTACAAGTAGCAGCGAGCTAACCCCTCCTTGAACGATAACACACTTCCTGTTGGCGTCAACCTCCATCTCAAGTGGTCTGTATGAATCAACCAAGCTGTCGATACTGGCACATGCTAGACGCCTTCCTTCCAAAGCAAATACCTGACAGGGAACTGCTGAAGTTAATTAATTTCCGGTCACATGATCGTAATACAGAGGATATAAGGCAGATGAGGTAGCTGCTTCACACCTACAAATTGACAGTGTCTCTTTTTACTCGAAGCAATTTAAGCTGTCCTGTTAGGTACCTGCCTGACCACACACTCGGAAGTCTACAAATATTTATTTCATCCTTCGGTCACTAATCAGTCGAAAATGTATATAACATTGATTATAGCAAAACATACTTATACGACGATCAGAAAAAAGCCGCATAAATATACGGCTACGTTACTCGGCCACCATTGTCACTTATGGAACATCGTCGGGGACGGCAGCGGCGCTGCTCTCACGGGCTAGCGGCCCGCCACACATATTGGGCGGTGACGGTGCCTGGGTCCGGAGGCGTCACCTGCCACGCCGCCGGTGCTCGGCGGGTTCCCGTTGCGGCGCCCCCATTGTGTGCTCTGTGCGGAGGCGGCGGCGGCGGCGGTCGTGCCCCACGGAGGGCGGCCCGCGATGCCGAAGCCGTAACGTAACAATGTCGGCTGACCCCGCAGAGGCGAGATCGGCATCTGCCGGCCGCACCGTTACCCCGGCAGCGGCATCGCCTAGAACGAGTTCTGCCGTTCGTCTTGCTGCCAGGCGCCCGCTTCCGCTGTCCCTACTGCAGGGCCTCACTGCGCGCGCTATGGCCCAAAAGATTTACGCTGCCTCCTCCACCTGTCAGTTATAGCAGGCAGCAGTGTCTGACTTTTGAAATTAATATCTAGTAGGAGCAACCACGTAGCGTGTAGTTTATGTGGTCTCCAGACCTCCAGAAGCAACGCTATTACTCGTGCAAAATAAATCTTTCCCTCTGTAGAGTGTATGCAGTATTTTGGAAGTTACGGGCAGATTTAATTTGTTTGCCGGACCGGACTCGAACCCAGGACCTTGTCTTTCGCGGGCAACGCTTGTGAAATCCCCTAGAATACTACTCGTGGACATGCCGCTTCTTTGAGGCCTATCCTATGAATTTCATATGCACAACATCTAAGGCAACCTTTTTAGGCCCTAGGCATACAACCTAAAGCGGGAGATTTATATAATAATTCAATGTGCCTAATGCTAACTGTATGAAAATTATGATTAGAGACTATAGGGATGGCAGTGTTACTCGAGTACATGAGTACATGAGAAATTCACCCTGTATAACTCAAAAATGGCGATCTGAAACTCAATTTCGAAATTCGCTATTTCCTGGTAGAAAACAGTAACAGAAAGCTTGGTGACTGATTGAAAAAGGTTCATAAATTCAACACATAATGTTAAACTGAGACAGGTGGTCGTATATAATTTCACAAGTGCGAAATAAGAATGCCCTAATACGTCGATGTTGCTGCAAATGTTTGCTGTAGTTTAATTGCTGTGATGGGTCTCTCCAGAAAATGAGGGCGAACATCTGGAGCACCGTTCCCTGGACATCTCCTAACTCGGCAGTCACTGTGATCAACACCATGTCTCAGCCGAGGTCGATACCGCCTCCACCGTGTCTAGATCCGGTTGGTTGATTGGTTGATTTGGGGGAAGGGGCCAAACAGAGAGTTTGTCGGTCCCATCGGGTTGGGGAAGGATGGGGAAAGAAGTCGGCGGTGCTCTTTCAAAGGAACTATCCAGGCATTTACCTAAAGCGATTTAGGGAAATCGCAGAAAACCTAAATCAGGATGGCGTTTGAACCGTCGTCATCCCGATTGCGAGTCCAGTGTGCTAACCATTGCGCCACCCCGCTCTGTGTCTCGATCCGGAATCGATACTCCCTCCACCGCATCCCAACTCTGAGCACTCTATTTTTGGCTCTATCTTACGCCCTGCTCTCCTTTCCAACCAAACAGTTCCAGTGGCCAAAAGGGAAATTATAAAACATTGCGGCCCAATAGTGATGTTTCCATCCAGCATAGATAATCCCGCCAAAACGGCGCGTAATGATCAGACACCAATCATGTAGCAAAACTCACCCCTGTTAGAAACAAGTCCGCTCCAACTCTGTGATCCTGACATCAGTCTTTAGTATACAGATCATGTGTTTTTCTGCTTATATCACTAGCCTAACATCACAGGGCCTCTGAAGTTAGAAACAATAGCTCACGGAGCTAGCACACTATTTTCTGCAGTCTGTACTTCCTAAGTGGCCATTGGCTATCTACAAAAGTGATCCACGAAACATGGGGTTGTCATCCCCATTTACTTCTCGTGGTGCCTCTCTGTCCGCAGGTGGACACTAGTCTGAGCGAGTTTGTAAAGTTGAACAATAGTTTGTTATCACCTGGGACACCTCAACAGGCCAGTTACACGAAGGCCACCTGAGTCTCCAGTCCCCCTTCCAAGCAAAGTGCAGTTATCTGTAGCATTCCGTGTTTACCCTGCCTCACCTCCAACGCATTGTATCTTCTCCAGCACATAAAATCATTCAAAAACCAGTGAGTCAATTACGATGTTCAAGAAGGGAAATGAAGCTACATACAACACTGTACTACCAGTCGCTGTAGTCCAAGATCTTCGATAAAAACGTTCTAAATCGAGTCACCACCGTTAGTCATCCTCTAATTACCCCTACCGATCTCTAATTAAATAAAAACGGCATGCAAAATTGCATGCCGCATTTCACGGGCTCAAATCCCGATCTGGCACAAGTCTTTTCGCTCAGCCGATAAGAGCAGTGCCCATGAAGGGAAGCTTCTGGGTTTGAGTCATGGTTCAGCATTCATCGTATTACTGTATTCAGTGCACTGCCTCCATTATGACATACTTGTAAAATGTTTCTGTATGAAGAGACTATAAGTAATGGTCATGTATGATGGTAGACGAAGGTTATACCTGACAGATAAGAAATAGACTGAGAACATGGAAAGGAGTCTGTTTCAAATTGTGTCCTTTCTTTCTCGCTATCATCCTTCGATCAGTCTAAATTCAACTCAGTAAATTTCGTCCTCTCTAAGTTTGTGGAAACAAAATCGTTGATGCACTGTTGCACAAGGCTTCGTGATGCGAGAAGGTTAACTTCGGTGGTTGCTTTTGCCATAATGTCTTAGAGGACGCATGTTTGCGATCGTTTGCCGCCGTTTGCCTGCCGTCCTGGTAGCATCGCCGAATAAATGGCTCTGAGCACTATGGGACTTAACATCTGAGGTCATCAGTCCCCTAGAACTTAGAACTACTTAAACCTAACTAACCTAAGGACATCACACACATCCATGCCCGAGGCAGGATTCGAACCTCGACCGTAGCGGCCGCGAGGTTCCAGACTGTAGCGCCTAGAACAGCATCGCCGAATACATGGGACATCTACACCTATTGTTATTTGTCATATCCTGTATTGCAGTTACGGTCTTCGTGCTTTATTGCCCTGAACCATGTACTTGCATGTGCTGTTCTTACCTTATTTCGCGTGAGCAAGTGAGAGCACTAATATTGGAACTTGTACTGTGCATAATTTGAGGTCACAATAAGCAAGTTAAATGGTTGAGTGTCAAACCAGGAAATACTGTAAGTATATTAACTTTCAAGGGAGTGTTAAGGGACCGCTAGTATTTACAATTTGCATGAATGATGGCAGTGAATAACGCTGGAGACTGCGTGAAGCCGAAAATGCTGTTATCTATAGCAACGTTGCAATGCTAGAAGATAGTAGCGAAATACAGGAATGCCTGCGGAGGGTCGACGACTGGGGCAGGAACAAACAGTTGAACCTGAGCGTCAGTAAAAGTAAAGTGCTGTGCATAAACATCCGAAGAGATACGCTGCTGTTCGATTACAACGACAAATCACTGCAGACAGTATCAGCACCTTGTGCTCCAGTGGTTAAAGTTGCTGCAGCCAGATCACTAAACCTCCCGTTCGATTTCCAGACGGGCCGGCGGATTTTCTCCACCTGGGGTTGTGTGTGTGTATGTGTTGTTCTCAGCACTTATGTCATGTTCATCAGACGAGCAGGACGCCAAGAAAGTGGCGTATAATAGAAAGACTTGCTGTCGAACAATCCCAGCCAGCAGTAGCCGACCGCGACAGACGGAGCAACATATAAGTAACCGCATTTGTCATTTACGAGTTCCTAACCAAGAGCGAATTTTATTATATCGTCTGTGTGCTTTAGTTTCGTTTCTTGAGTTTCTGCGTGTATATGTAACACCTAATAGCCACAGTTCTCACGTTTTCGTTTGCTTCAGAAAGTAAACCGATTTTGTGACATATTACAAGTTCCTTATCAGGGGCAAATTATTTAGTTTTACCTGAGTGCTTCGGTAGTTAGGTTTTTGAATATCTGCGTATTACTAGACACAGTTCGTGCGTTTTCGGCAGGTTCTACAGTAGAGTTGCGCAGCACATGCTGGTAGTCCGTTTATCTGCATAGTTTAGTTTTCCACGGTCTTTAGTATGGGCAAGGACTGCGATTGTTGTGTGCGGATGCGAGCCGAGTTGGTGACACTTCGCTCTCAACTTCAGGCTGTGATGGCTTCGGTTACACAGCTTGAGGCTGCAGTGGATGGGCATCAGTGTTGTGGGCCGGCCGTGGGGATCCAATGGACGTCCAGCACGTCAGAGTCCTCCGATCGGTCCTCACCTGTGGGCAACCCAGTTACTGCTCGCACTGAGGTTGACCTCTCACCTGTGGTCGAGTGGGAGGTCGCCCCGGGGTGTAGCAGACGGCGAAAGACTTCCCAGGCGGCCGCACATAAGGCCTCCCCGGTTTGTCTGACAAACAGGCTCCAGGTGCTGTCTGTGGCTGACACTGTCGCTGAGCCAGATGTTGTTGCCTGTCCTATTTCAGAGGAAACCACTCAGCCTGCAAGATCCGGGCAATCGCAGAGGGTGGGATTATTGGTAGTTGGGAGCTCCAACGTTAGGCGCGTTATGGGGCTCCTTAGGGACTTGGCTGACAAGAAGGGTAAGAAATCCAATGTGCACTCCGTGTGCATACAGGGTGAAGTCATTACAGATGTGGAAAGGATCCTCCCGGATGCAATGGCCGGCCGGTGTGGCCGTGCGGTTCTAGGCGCTTCACTCTGGAACCGCGTGACCGCTACGGTCGCAGGTTCGAATCCTGCCTCGGGCATGGATGTGTGTGATGTCCTTAGGTTAGTTAGGTTTAAGTAGTTCTGAGTTCTAGGGGAGTGATGACCTCAGATGTTAAGTCCCATAGTGCTCAGAGCCATCTGAACTATTTGAACCGGATGCCATGAAGAGCACAGGGTGCAGCCAACTGCAGGTGGTTGCTCACGTCGGTACCAGTGACGTGTGTCACTTTGGATCGGAAGAATCGACAGGACCGATTGCGGACCTCTCGTACAGAGCCGAGTGGAGGGTCTGAATCAGAGGCTCAGACGCTTCTGCGACCGTGTAGGCTGCAGATTCCTCGACTTACGCCAAAGGGTGGTTGGGTTTCGGGTTCCGCTGGATAGGTCAGGTGTCCACTATACCGCATGAGGCGGCTACACGGGTAGCAGGGGCTGTGTGGCGTGGACTGGGCGGTTTTTTAGGTTAGGGGGTCTTGGGAAAACACAAGAAGGGCTTCAGTCACAAAGGGTACAGGCTGAACACAGGAAAAACGTAGATAGAGGAACCATTCGTATAACAGTTGTAAACTGTAGCTGTACTGGGAAAGTACCAGAGCTCCAAGTGCTAATATAAAGGACTGATTCTGAAATCGTTATAGGCACTGAAAACTGGCTAAAGACGGGTATAAGCTCAGCCGAAATTTTTGCGGAGAACCTAACGGTGTTCCGAAAGGATAGGCTAAACACGGTTGGCGGAGGCGTGTTTGTTGCTGTCAGAAGTAGTTTAACTTGTCGCGATATTGAAGTAGATACATCCTGTGAGTTAGTATGGGCAGAGATCATTGTTGGCAATCGGAATAAAATAATAATTGGATCCTTTTACCGACCTCCCAATTCAGATGGTACAGTTGTTGAAAGGTTCTAAGAAAACTTGAGTTTGATTTCAAACACGTACCCGAATCATACGATAATAGTTGGTGGTGACTTTAATTTACCCTCGATATGTTGGCGAAAATACATGTTTAATTCCGGAGGTACGCATAAAATATCATCCGAAATTGTACTAAACGCATTCTCTGAAAATTATCTCGAGCAATTAGTTCATGAGCCCTCGCGAATAGTAAACGGTTGTGAAAACACACTTGACCTCTTAGCAACAAATAATTCTGAGTTAATAACAAGCATCAAAACCGATTCAGGGATTAGTGAACACAGGGCTGCCGTGGCAAGATTGAATATTGTAATCCCCAAATCCTCGAAAAATAAGCGAAAAATATACCTATTCAAAAAAGCAGATAAAAATTCACTTGACGCGTTCCTAAGAGAGAATCTCCTCTCATTCCAAATTAATAATATAAGTGTAGACCAGATGTGGCTTAAATTCAAAGAAATAGCATCGGCAGCGATTGAGAGATTTATACCAAATAAATTAACAAACGACGGAGCTGATCCTCCTTGGTACACAAAACGGGTTAGAACACTGTTGCAGAAACAACGAAACAAACATGCTAAATATAAACATGCAAAATCCCCAAGATTTGCGATCTTTTACAGAAGCTCGAAATTTAGCGCGGACTTCAATGCGAGATGCTTAGAACAGTTACCACAACGAGACTTTGTCTCGAAATCTGGCAAGAAAATCCAAAGCGATTCTGGTCATATGTGAAGTATGTTAGCGACGAGAAACAATCAATGCCTTCTCTGCACGATTACAATGGAGATACCATTTAAGACAGTGCTGCCAAAGCAGAGTTATTAATCACAGCCTTCCGAAATGCCTTCACAAAAGAAGACGAAGTAAATATTCCAGAATTCGAATCGAGAACAGCTGCCAACATATGTAACGTAGAAGGAAATATCCTCGGAGTAGTGAAGCAACTTAAATCACTTAATAAAAGCAAGTCTTCTGGTCCAGACTGCAAACCAATTAGGTTCCTTTCGGAATATGCTGATGCATTAGCTCCTTACTTAACAATCATATACAACCGTTCGCTCGACGAAAGATCCGTACCCAAAGACTGGAAAGTTGCACAAGTCACACCAATATTCAAGGAAGGTAGTAGGAGTAATCCACTAAATTACAGGCCCATATCGTTAACGTCGATATTGTAGCGTTGCTCTTGGGGGACGAAAAGAAAAAGAATTGTTATTTTATTTTATTTTTTTGAAAAATGTCGAAAAAGTGAATATTTTGGTGGGCCACTTGGCAACAGAATCAGGGATTGATTACACTATTATAATAACATACGCTGAGCATTAAATACCTGAATAAGAGAAACATTATCATTTCTGTGCATTTTTATATTCGCGATGTAGTCATACCCGGAACAACACTAAGGGACCAGAAGATTTATGGACTTTAAAAGAAATGCAACACTACACAATTAAAAAAAATTGGCTCAGAAATAAGAGGAAAACGATAATGTTCCTTCTGCCTCATGCTGCGTTCGGCCCATCAGCGTGATCGTAATTTCTGGTGATGAACTAACACAAATTAATTATCAATTGATTGAATGAGGAGATGGAAATAATCAAGGTTAATTTACTAAAATAAGCACACTTATCTGTAACACACTTTTTTTTAATGCTACGTACCTTTTCATATTAAATTACAATAGATGACCATTGTGGTTAAATACTTTATACATAACAGTCAAAATGTCCTCTTGATGCTGTCTGTTCGTAATCAGTTACAAGAAACTACATGTTTTCAGATTGAAAAAAATAACAATTAGCATATTCACTCAGTATTTTCACATAAAATATAAAATACAGCTGCGGAACGCACCAAGTCCGCGTCCGCCTTTCATAGAATACAAACAATAAAAGGTGAGGTGCCAAAAACCTCTTTTGTCTTGAAACAACAGAATTCTTTTTTATACCATTAATCGATACATGTACATAGAGATTTACAGGCACTACAGGCACTGCGCAAGAGCGGCAAAGATAAAGAATAATAGACTCTGTCGCTGCTATGCGATGGTTCATTTCTTTTACTTTACAATTGTTCGATAACGTTAGGCCAGGCGTTTACTATTGAGTGTATATTAATGTTTGCGAGGCAAAAATTACTAATATTACACTGCCTCCCATGAGGAGGGAAGGAATACCGAAGGTATTACTTTCATCCTCATGCCCATTGGTATATTTGTAATTTTCGGGCGTAACATACAGGTTATTGAAAGTTTCATTTCACATTCATTCCATAATAAAAGAAGTAACGTTTCAATTTATAATTACTGACGGTGGATAATTGTGAATTTGTTCTGTGTTTCTATCAGTGTTTATATATATTCAGTTTTTCTTGATGATTCTTAAAATTAAGGCTGTAAGTACACATATTTACAAAATTTATAAGGAAATATAGTCACACTTCATTTTTCATTGTTGCAAAAGTAATTTGACTATCACAACTGGTATACAACTTTCTGTTTTGACCGTATTCATTATATTGTCATCATCTTGTCGATTGATTGCCTTGTCCGTTGTCGCACTTAATTATACATTTATTTTCGTCGCACATACACTATTTATGATAGACTTGGATTGTAGAGCGGCCACTGGTGATGGCGTCGACAAGGAAGTCCATATCTTTCACTTTCAGGGCTCGAGTGTGGCTCTCCGAATTATTTCACATATGAAACAGAAAAAATATCTTATATTCGAATAGCTTACAAAACTAATTTTATATACATGTGGGATGGGATATAGGAAGTATCGGGTCCTTTGACGTATTTTAGTGTGCTTATTTTCATTCGTATCGTGACCCTTCGTTAAAGTTTACATTTCAACAGTGTCAGAGGTGAACTTGTGACTTTTCTCTGTGTACAATCAGTCATTATACTAATTACGCTAACTTCTCTATCTTAGAGTCTCTCAGAAGGTTTATGATACATACAAAATTGTTTTCAGTACTGGATGTGAAAGTTTTTGCTACAGAATATAGCGCACAGCAACTGCTGTTGGCGGTTGAACGTTTACATTATTTCGTCACATGGTGGCTGTCTGCCTCCACTGTTGCGAGCTATCTTGAAATGCAGTCTGTGCGCGCGCACGTGATCGGAGCTTTCTTGCAGAGCGTTGATTTCGCGTTTGATATGTCGTGCGCCGCTTTTGTTCGGCGGATCGTGGCTTTGTGCTTTTTAGATTGCTGGAGGGAGCTTCTGCCACCGAAACTGCCTCACATCACTTCCTGTCCACTATCCAATTACGGATTCACAGGTAAGTGGTAGCTACCGCTGCAACTGCATGTGTGGAATGACACTGATTATTACACACTGCACACATCAATGAATTTTTTTACACATATGGTGCAGTAGAATACTGCCACTGAAAATCGTCGAACTTTAAAACTTCACTTGCACTGTGGTGAGCGTCTGCGTGAACGGTGTATTTAAAGAAATTCTCGCTTCATAACATCACACGGTGTTTACAAGTTGATTTACATACTAATATTTACAAGAGTTCATTTAAATCGAGAAATAATCTAATTGACCACTTTGAATCAGAACAATTGTTTCTTAATTAGTCTTTATGCCTACGGTCATAGGTAAGCTATTATAAGTCCTTTTTCTTTGACCAAATTCATTCCAATCTCCTTTACAAATTAATTTCATTCATAGTAATCTTTATCACGTTGCTTATTCATTTTGTAGGCCCAATAGATTTTTTTAATGCTCATCTTGTTTAGTGACTTGTGAGGGGAGCTTCATTTATGTCAAAGTTTTTCTCGTATGTGCTTGTCTTTAAAGAAATTTCGAGGACAGATTTGAAAATAGCAATTCCGCCTCTGGATTTCGTGTAGAAATACAAACAGTCGAAAAAAAAGTGGGCAAAGCGGGCCTACTCGCTGATCGTCGACAGAATTTAAATTACTCCTCAACCAGGTCGAAAATTCAATTTACATTGCGCATTATAAAAGCAATACGCGCGTCACGAACCTACTCATTTTTATACGTAGTGCCTCACTTCCCAAGCACACGTGCATCTTTACAAGTTGATCCTGCTGAGTGGATAGGATCAAGGATCTTAAAGGATTTGCACTTAGGAAAGGGATTCAATAATCACATAATCACAGAGAAAACAATAAATATTGCAGTACGCACTTAAAATAAAATCTATCACTTCAAGTATGTATATCTAATATGTATCTTGCTGCAGCTTGCTTACTACTCTTTGTTCATTTCTTAGACTAAGTCAAGTTTATGCATTACGCATTTGGGTATTAATTATCATTTGTATATATAAGCCTCTCACTAGAGTGTTGTTGTTTGCTGCTGTCGCGACCTGTGAAGCTTGGGCGAGATTCTTATTCTATTTGCCGCTAGCTTGTGAATTTGCAGTATCGCCAATGCTCAATAGTACCGTGAAGTTGCCATAATAAACCATGTTACTCATATGTTCCTTTACTCAGCTTGTTTATAGTCTGGACTCGTCCTACTTTGCGTTATATCATATCTTCCTTTTTATTCCGTCACGCTTTTACTTAAGGTTAACGTCAGGTCTTTTTAGAACAATTGCACTGCGTTATCAATCTGTTCATGCTTAATCCTAGGTATCTGTTTACTTCAAAGATACGTTATTTTATCGCTGGCACAGCACTGTGCTGGAACTTACAAGTTAAATCTACTGACTGTTTTGCGCTAACAGGTGGTGCCTTATTTACGTCACATTTGAAAGTAGGGAATAACCTCATGGAATCGAATCTTCTCGCACTACTTTCCTCTTTTGTCTGGACGTTAAGTATTTTCTTTCAAAACAGGTCATTAATTTGTCGTCGATTAAATTTCATTTACCAATACTAAGCACATATAATCATCATTTTCATATTACTGTTTAGCGAGAGAAGTGCATTATTCGCTCCTTCCTGCTCATTTTCAAATTACTATTTAGCGAGAGAAGTGCATTATTCGCTCCTTCCTCTTTCCACCTTTTAGTACCTCGGGGCTAATTAATACCTCTCGAGTACATTATTTTTCTTACATACTAACTTATAACTAAAGTTGAAAATCGCCTCTAGGACATGTCCTCCTGTTTACATAAAGATTATTCATGTAAATACTTGTCTACAACTTATTCTGTATTTTATTTTCCAGACACGTTGTTTTAATACATGAGGTTTCCTTTTAGCACCGGTTAACGTCCGTAGTCAGTTCAGTTGAGTTGTTGTCACTCATTGGTCAATCCTGATCTCCAATACCTTAGAATTTTCTTACAGCTTAAATTAACGTTAATTCCTGGCGTTATAAAATTTTCTTAAATCATGATGGTGGAACAATCCTTTGATTTAATTCGTGGCAGGGTCAGATAACAAATAGCTACCAATGTGTGGTTTCCTCATTATCACAAAGGGACCTTCATAAATGTGTTGCCACTTACGATTCTTCTTTAACAACAGGGATGGTTTAAAGTGAGTCCTGAATAATACCTTTTCTCCTTCTTTGAAATCTATAACTCTGTTTACCTTCTTATCAAATGCCTTTTTTCGGAGGTTAGCATACGTTGTCAATGATATGAGAGCTTGCCTGATTTTTGCGTCTAGGTCCGATTCGTTGTCTTGTAACTTTGGAAGGGGGTCTATCCATTCATTCCTTTCTTTTGATCCTAACATTAACTCACCTGGCGTGAATCCGGTCGACAGATGAGGAAGGGGGTTTACAATCTGTTCGAAAGGTGTTACGAAGACTACCCACTTAGATTGCTTATTCGGAATGTACGTTCTTATAAATCTGTTAAATTCTTTGAAGATTCTTTCTGTCGCGTTCGATTGCAGTCGAAACAGGGATATCAAAATTTGTTTGATTCCATGGCGAGCAAGAAATGCACGCCATATGCGTGATGTGAAATTTGAAGCATTATCGAACAAGATTGATTCTGGAACCCCGAATCGTGGGAAATAATCATTTTCAATGCGACGAATTATCGGATTTGCACAAGAAGATTTCACTGCGTACAGTTTTATGTGCTTAGAAAAATTGTCCAGGATTGCTACTAAGTATTTAGCGCCTCCCCTACCGGTGGGTAGTGGACCTGCCAAATCATTACTAAGAAGCTGGTTTGGCCTTTCAGTAATTATTGGATTTAGTGGGATTGAATGGAAATGTTTAAAGATTTTTGCCTTTTGACAGATGACACAGTTTCTCAATAATTTATGGATTCTCTGATGTAGATTCGGAACATAACAGTAAGTCGAGATTTTCCTTTTACATTTTTCTGGTCCGTAGTGACCCCATGAAATGTGAGTGTACCACAGAAGATGTTCAATGAAATTTCGAGGGATGCAAACAGACCACCTCTGAGATGACTCAGACGTCTTATGAAATAGCACTTGGTTATGAACTTTATAAAGCTTGGACAACTTGTGGGCTGGATTTTCGTGAAGAATTTGTCTAACCTTTTTGCATTTTGGAACTGTATTTTGAAGAATCTGAATCTGCCTTCATAACTGAAGAAAGTACTTTCTGTGAATTTGATCTTTCATTAACAAGCATTATAATTAGACATTTGTCCCACCAGTTCGCTGGTTTCTGGTAAGCCCTCAGGTGAGCTAGAAAATGCGTCTGCTATAACATTATCTTTACCTTTTATATATATAATGTCGAAGTCATATTCCTGCAGGAATAAGCACCACCGAGTAAGACGGGGATGTTGCAACTTGCATGTAAGGAGGAATGATAAGGCTTGATGGTCTGAATAGACTTTAATTTTTCTTCCATAGATATAATAGTTAAATCGCCTAAAAGCCCATACTACGGCTAGTGCCTCCAACTTCGTAACCGAATAAGACTTTTCACACTCAGATAACACTCGACTCGCAAAGCTGATCACTTGGATTTGCTTGTGTCCATTTACTAATTGAATCTGGAAAAGACAAGCGCCGATACCCACAAAGGAAGCGTCTGCAGTAATACAAAATTCCTTATCCATCTGAGTATGATGTAGAATGTTACTGTTAACCAGACTGTCTTTAATTTTCTGAAATCCGTCTTGGCATTCCGGCGCCCAATTCCAATGTGAATTCTTTTTTAAAAGGTTGTGAAGAGCGGGATTGTTCAATACCTGATTGGGAACAAAACGTCTGAAAAATGACGTAATACCGATAAATCCTTTCAGTTGCCTTTTTGTAACAGGGGTTGGAAAGTTTTGTATAGCAGACAATTTTTCCGGGTCAGCTTTAATTCCTTCAGGGTTGATGATGTGTCCTAAAAATTTAATTTCACTTTTTCCAAACTTGGATTTCTTAAGATTTGCTGTAACACCATACTCTCTGAATCGTTGAAATACCTTTTGCAGAAGGGCCACATGATCTTCCCAATTTTTCGATGCTACAAGAACGTCATCCACATAGACTGTTACCTCATCAAGTTCAGGACCTAGTACATAGTCAAGGGCAGAAATAAAAATTCCGGAACTCACATTTAGTCCAAACGGTACAACTTTGAAATGGTAAGATCTACCTGCAAATATAAACGCAGTGCACTTCCTAGACACCTGTGCAAGTTTTACTTGCCAGTAACTGCTTTTCAAATCAAGGGTGCTCAAATACTTAACTCCATGAAACTTCTGCAGATGCTCTTCAAGAGCCTCTGGTCTCATTCTTATGGGTACTAAAATTTTATTGATTAATCTTGCATCTAGGACTAGCCTTACGCTACCATCTGATTTTAGTACAGACAATAAAGGACTCGAATAAGGTGAATGAGATACATCTATCACATTCCAGCGTAACTTTTTCCTGATCTCGCACTTAACAGCTTCGCGTCTCGCATATGGAATGGAATAGCTTGTTCTACAGTAGGTTGAATGGGGCAGGACATCCATTCGATATTCAAAGCCTTTTATTAGTCCAGGTTTCTTAGAAAATACTTGAACGTAATCTGTTAACAAATTGTAAAGCTCATTCTTCTGTTGTTTGAATAATTCAGTGGACTCACTAGCTTTACCGTATAATTCATTCTGACCGGGAATTCGGTCTTTATACTCATCGTCATTAACACTTTCAAGATCTGTCATGTCTTCTGTCTGACTGTACTGTTGTCATTTAGTCCATGGCCGTACTGCTATTTGAAGCACCCCAAAGTTTGTCTTCACTTTACTTCTTAACAAATTTACAGTTACTTATTGCTGGTTCGCTACTGGAGTACAGATTCCACACTCGATGTCAATTTTACACTCCTGGAAATGGAAAAAAGAACACATTGACACCGGTGTGTCAGACCCACTATACTTGCTCCGGACACTGCGAGAGGGCTGTACAAGCAATGATCACACGCACGGCACAGCGGACACACCAGGAACCGCGGTGTTGGCCGTCGAATGGCGCTAGCTGCGCAGCATTTGTGCACCGCCGCCGTCAGTGTTAGCCAGTTTGCCGTGGCATACGGAGCTCCATCGCAGTCTTTAACACTGGTAGCATGCCGCGACAGCGTGGACGTGAACCGTATGTGCAGTTGACGGACTTTGAGCGAGGGCGTATAGTGGGCATGCGGGAGGCCGGGTGGACGTACCGCCGAATTGCTCAACACGTGGGGCGTGAGGTCTCCACAGTACATCGATGTTGTCGCCAGTGGTCGGCGGAAGGTGCACGTGCCCGTCGACCTGGGACCGGACCGCAGCGACGCACGGATGCACGCCAAGACCGTAGGATCCTACGCAGTGCCGTAGGGGACCGCACCGCCACTTCCCAGCAAATTAGGGACACTGTTGCTCCTGGGGTATCGGCGAGGACCATTCGCAACCGTCTCCATGAAGCTGGGCTACGGTCCCGCACGCCGTTAGGCCGTCTTCCGCTCACGCCCCAACATCGTGCAGCCCGCCTCCAGTGGTGTCGTGACAGGCGTGAATGGAGGGACGAATGGAGACGTGTCGTCTTCAGCGATGAGAGTCGCTTCTGCCTTGGTGCCAATGATGGTCGTATGCGTGTTTGGCGCCGTGCAGGTGAGCGCCACAATCAGGACTGCATACGACCGAGGCACACAGGGCCAACACCCGGCATCATGGTGTGGGGAGCGATCTCCTACACTGGCCGTACACCACTGGTGATCGTCGAGGGGACACTGAATAGTGCACGGTACATCCAAACCGTCATCGAACCCATCGTTCTACCATTCCTAGACCGGCAAGGGAACTTGCTGTTCCAACAGGACAATGCACGTCCGCATGTATCCTGTGCCACCCAACGTGCTCTAGAAGGTGTAAGTCAACTACCCTTGCCAGCAAGATCTCCGGATCTGTCCCCCATTGAGCATGTTTGGGACTGGATGAAGCGTCGTCTCACGCGGTCTGCACGTCCAGCACGAATGCTGGTCCAACTGAGGCGCCAGGTGGAAATGGCATGGCAAGCCGTTCCACAGGACTACATCCAGCATCTCTACGATCGTCTCCATGGGAGAATAGCAGCCTGCATTGCTGCGAAAGGTGGATATACACTGTACTAGTGCCGACATTGTGCATGCTCTGTTGCCTGTGTCTATGTGCCTGTGGTTCTGTCAGTGTGATCAAGTGATGTATCTGACCCCAGGAATGTGTCAAGAAAGTTTCCCCTTCCTGGGACAATGAATTCACGGTGTTCTTATTTCAATTTCCAGGAGTGTAGCTTTCGTCTGCCTCAAGAATTCCATACTCAGGATACATGACACTGATAGGTTTTTAACAATAAGAAAAATGCACGTTACTGAAATAGACTCTATCTGGATTTGAAGCTGAGTCTGAAGATTTACACGTTGTGTTAGTGGACCAATTGCTCCCGAAACGGTGCAACCTTGAATTGGAAGTGATAAAACTTTGCATACAGAAGATATTTGCTTCAATAAACATAAAGGTAAGACATTTATATTAGCTCTTGTATCTACAATGGCTGTTACTGGTATGTTGACAATTGGTGGGAGCTTGAACTTGTTCGTCCCATACGTCATCATTGTCTTTCGTCTGAGTGTCTGCTACTAGATCATCCCGTAAGTTTGTCTCTTTGTCATACATAATTGCTTTAATTTCGTGTGGGCTAAGGGACAGGGTGCCCCCATTCAAACCTGCAACATCCTCTAGGAGGCTCAAAGGTGCTGCTTTTAATTTTCCGCTCGACGCTTACTTTCCGGCTGATTTATATTTCTTAAAGTTTCTTCCGTCTGGAACTGGTGTTGGTTTTGTGGTACGAACTCGGTTGGAAATGGATCTTGTTGCCCTGGCGTATTCGCTTGCGCATAATAAATTTGCTTATTATGCGGGCGTTTAGGCTTCAGACTTCCCGAAGGTCCGTTCGCTTGTTGCGTGAAGTGTATATTTTGTGGCTGAAAGGTATTTTGCTGTGGCTTGTGTTGATTGTAACCGTTACTGAAAGGTGTACGTTGGTCTCCACCTTGATTATGCTATTTATTTCCTTTCCACTGACGATCTGAATCGTAAGACTGATCGTTTTGATAATTACCATTGATCGGTTGCGTGTTTCCATATTGCTGGGGCTGTGTATTATAATGTGCATTTCCGTACTGAGGTGGTGACGAATTATACACTTCTGGAAATGGAAAAAAGAACACATTGACACCGGTGTGTCAGACCCACCATACTTGCTCCCGACACTGCGAGAGGGCTGTACAAGCAATGATCACACGCACGGCACAGCGGACACACCAGGAACCGCGGTGTTGGCCGTCGAATGGCGCTAGCTGCGCAGCATTTGTGCACCGCCGCCGTCAGTGTCAGCCAGTTTGCCGTGGCATACGGAGCTCCATCGCAGTCTTTAACACTGGTAGCATGCCGCGACAGCGTGGACGTGAACCGTATGTGCAGTTGACGGACTTTGAGCGAGGGCGTATAGTGGGCATGCGGGAGGCCGAGTGGACGTACCCCCGAATTGCTCAACACGTGGGGCGTGAGGTCTCCACGGTACATTGGTGTTGTCGCCAGTGGTCGGCGGAAGCTGCACGTGCCCGTCGACCTGGGACCGGGCCGCAGCGACGCACGGATGCACGCCAAGACCGTAGGATCCTACGCAGTGCCGTAGGCGACCGCACCGCCACTTCCCAGCAAATTAGGGACACTGTTGCTCCTGGGGTATCGGCGAGGACCATTCGCAACCGTCTCCATGAAGCTGGGCTACGGTCCCGCACACCGTTAGGCCGTCTTCCGCTCGCGCCCCAACATCGTGCAGCCCGCCTCCAGTGGTGTCGTGACAGGCGTGAATGGAGGGACGAATGGAGACGTGTCGTCTTCAGCGATGAGAGTCGCTTCTGCCTTGGTGCCAATGATGGTCGTATGCGTGTTTGGCGCCGTGCAGGTGAGCGCCACAATCAGGACTGCATACGACCGAGGCACACAGGGCCAACACCCGGCATCATGGTGTGGGGAGCGATCTCCTACACTGGCCGTACACCACTGGTGATCGTCGAGGGGACACTGAATAGTGCACGGTACATCCAAACCGTCATCGAACCCATCGTTCTACCATTCCTAGACCGGCAAGGGAACTTGCTGTTCCAACAGGACAATGCACGTCCGCATGTATCCCGTGCCACCCAACGTGCTCTGGAAGGTGTAAGTCAACTACCCTGGCCAGCAAGATCTCCGGATCTGTCCCCCGTTGAGCATGTTTGGGACTGGATGAAGCGTCGTCTCACGCGGTCTGCACGCCCAGCACGAACGCTGGTCCAACTGAGGCGCCAGGTGGAAATGGCATGGCAAGCCGTTCCACAGGACTACATCCAGCATCTCTACGATCGTCTCCATGGGAGAATAGCAGCCTGCATTGCTGCGAAAGGTGGATATACGCTGTACTAGTGCCGACATTGTGCATGCTCTGTTGCCTGTGTCTATGTGCCTGTGGTTCTGTCAGTGTGATCATGTGATGTATCTGACCCCAGGAATGTGTCAAGAAAGTTTCCCCTTCCTGGGACAATGAATTCACGGTGTTCTTATTTCAATTTCCAGGAGTGTATATTGGATTGTATCTCTGGCCGTTATTGTACTTATTTTTGTATTTACTGTTGGAGTATGTAGTGTGTTTAATTTTGAAACCGTTGTGGGGTTGGTACTGGCCGTCGCTGTGACGCGCTTTCGCTCGGCCACCATTGTTGCCTGCGTATTCTGTATTGCGCTGGCCGCCTGCACTGAAGTGGGCGTTGCCAACATCAACTCTAGCGTCCTCGTAAATCAGATCTAACGAGTCTAACACAGATAGGAAAGTGTCCGTATCATTCTCAGACACGTTTACTAACTTTTCTCTGATCGCAATCGGTAGCTTAGTTTTTAGAATCATAATAACGTCTTTGGCGGTGATCGGCGAATCCCAGAACTTGATTTTCGATAAATACTTTTCAAAATATCTTCTAAAACTACCGCGCTTACTGTTAAACACTTCGGCGTTGTAAACCTCTTGTCTCAGGCGCTGCTACACACCAGAACTCCAGAATTTAGCTAAAAACATCTGTTCAAACTCTTTGTAACTTTCACAAGAGGCGACCATTTCGGTTCCCCATAAGGCAGCATCGCCTACGATAAATCCAGTAACGAACTGAATTCGCTGGCGGTCACTCCAGCTATTCGGGAAAATTCCTGAAAAATTTCGGAGGAAAACTATAGGATGAATATCTCTTTTCTGTGGGTGAAAGGTCGGAAAAACACGATGTTTGATCACGCTTTCCTCCTGCATCAAACTGACAAAAGTGTGTGGGCTGGTACTCTGGTTAAATTGTGCTTCTATAGAACTATGAGTTTGAGCGTTATCAAATGGTGAACGGTAATGTACCTGCTGTTCATTACATCGTGGTGAATTATTCCACTCTCCTGACACGGGAGGTGGGGAATTTTCAATTTGACATTTTAGTGTACGAACTTCATCAACTATCTGTTGACGCCATTCAGGTAAATCTTGAGTTAACGTTCGTCTTATCTGGCCTAATTCTGACATGACCGTGTCTCCTGTTTTTCCAGGGGCTGCCAATATTTTAAAGGTCACGTTTTTGACAGTTTCCCTGAGTTCGTTCTAGACCTTGTTTTCTATGAGTTCGTTCTAGACCTTGTTTTCTATGAGTTCGTTCTAGACCTTGTTTTCTATGAATCCGCCTTTGTTTTAATCCACTCTTGGTAGCGGTCGGACAATGCTTCAGCATGTGCCTTAACAATATTCTTTATTTGATCCTCTACATTAAGAGTCTCAATCCGTTTGTAAAGATTATCAACAACATTCTCGATCGCGTCTACTGCGGTTTTAACTCCTTTGACCTCATCAGAGATTGCAGTATAATCTTCTTTTAAGGTCGCAGCTAGTTTTTGATATTCCATCACTTTTGAATTTATCTCTCCCTTTGCTGCTTCGATTTTTTCATGTAACCGTTTTGAAATATCCTCTATTTTTGACTCTACTTGTGTGTCAATTTCTAGTCTCATGGTCGCGATCTGACTACTGATTTGGCTTTGGACATTACCCAACAGGGTATTTAAATCAGCTGTTATGTCTGACTTTAGTTCGGCCTTTACCGAATTTAACCGTGTATTTAGGTCATTTATCTCCGTTTGCAGATCTGTTTTTACTGAATTTATGTCTGTTTTTACTGAATTTATTTCTGTTTTTACTGAATTGCACAGATTTGTAAGGACCTGATTTTTATTATGCCGTCTTTCGGCCTTCTCTTTTTCTTTGCGGGCCTTTTCATCTAATTTTTCCTGCTTTTCACGTTCCTGTCTTTGCGCTTCTCTCTGTCTTTGACTTTCGAACTTGCGTTCCATTGTTGCTTCGATCATTGCGGCCAAGTCATTTTTTTCAAAAGCGGGAATAGTTTGCACACTAGGACCAGCTTCTAAAACTTGGTCGGCTGCTTCTGCCTCCGCTCGTGTACCTATCGCGCGTGATCGTAATGGATAGTGAGGTCCATTCGCATCACCGCTGTCGTCTGCTTTTGTCTGTGTCCGCTGTTTACCGTCAGCCATGTTCATGAATTATTTGTCAAGCGTCAAAATGCTACAGATATTGTTTGTCACTGCCGTCAGTCGTTTATCTGTGACGTAGTGCTATGGCTTACTGGGACCTAAGATGAAATTCTAACTCTGGGTAACAACTGACGTTCATGTACGCCAAGAACACAAGATGGTTCCTACTAATTACAAACAAATGAAATATCACACGTTTTACCAGCTTTTAGCGTAATTATCAGCCATATTGTAAATTTTTGTTTTTTGATGCACTGACAACAATGGTACACTTTCACTGAATTTAACTACATAAGAATGGACTATCGACAAATTGAAATAAAGCTGTTTCGAGGCAAGGAAAGACAGGTTTACGTTATGATCAACTCGAAAGATGCAACGTCACTACGAAAGCTTGGCTACTGCGTATAAAAATTTCACTTACTATGGTTGTCTTGATGGTGATACGGCTGGATACTCGCGTTTTTTGGTAATTTCATCAATCGTTCTTCTGAATTAATTAAAAGGTTTTCCCACTTCTCTTTCTCGGTTGAATTGCATCCACATGAAAAAATGAAACAATTATTAGAACAAGCACCGAAAAATTTTTAAACACATACATGAAATGATTTTTGATCAAGGCCCTGTTCGGGCGCCAAGTGTAGCGTTCCTCTTGAGGGACGAAAAGGAAAACATTGTTTTTTTTTTCGAAAAATGTCGAAAAAGTGAATATTTTGGTGGGCCACTTGGCAACAGAATCAGGGTTTGATTACACTATTATAATAACATACGCTGAGCATTAAATACCTGAATAAGAGAAACATTATCATTTCTGTGCATTTTTATATTCGCGATGTAGTCATACCCGGAACAACACTAAGGGACCAGAAGATTTATGTACTTTAAAAGAAATGCAACACTACACAATTCAAAAAAATTGGCTCAGAAATAAGAGGAAAACGATAATGTTCCTTCTGCCTCATGATGCGTTCGGCCCATCAGCGTGATCGTAATTTCTGGTGATGAACTAACACAAATTAATTAGCAATTGATTGAATGAGGAGATGGAAATAATCAAGGTTAATTTACTAAAATAAGCACACTTATCTGTAACACACTTTTTTTTAATGCTACGTACCTTTTCATATTAAATTACAATAGATGACCATTGTGGTTAAATACTTTATACATAACAGTCAAAATGTCCTCTTGATGCTGTCTGTTCGTAATCAGTTACAAGAAACTACATGTTTTCAGATTGAAAAAAATAACAATTAGCATATTCACTCAGTATTTTCACATAAAATATAAAATACAGCTGCGGAACGCAGCAAGTCCGCGTCCGCCTTTCATAGAATACGAACAATAAAAGGTGAGGCGCCAAAAACCTCATTTGTCTTGAAACAACAGAATTCTTTTTTATACCATTAATCGATACATGTACATGGAGATTTACAGGCACCGCGCAAGAACGGCAAAGATAAAGAATAATAGACTCTGTCGCTGCTATGCGATGGTTCATTTCTTTTACTTTACAATTGTTCGATAACTTTAGGCCATCAGGCGTTTACTATTGAGTGTATATTAATGTTTGTGAGGCGGAAATTACTAATATTACAATATGCAGCAGGATTTTAGAACATATATTGTGTTCGAACATAATGAATTACCTCGAATAAAATGGTCTATTGACACAGAGTCAAATTAGGTTTAGAAAACATCGTTCCTGTGAAACACAACAGTCTGTTTATTCACATGAAGTGCTGAGTGCTATTGACAAGGAATTTCAGATCGATTCAGTATTTCTGGATTTCCAGGAGGCTTTTGACACTGTATCACACAAGCGGCTCGTAGTGAAATTGCGTGCTTATGGAATATCGTCTCACTTATGTCACTGGGTCTGTGATTTCCTGTCAGAGACGTCACAGTTCGTTGTAATTGACGGAAAGTCATCGAGTAAAACAGAAGTGATTTCTGGCGTTCCCCAAGGTAGTGTTATAGGCCCTTTGCTGTTCCTTATCTATGTGCCGGCCGGTGTGGCCGTGCGGTTAAAGGCGCTTCAGTCTGGAACCGCGTGACCGCTACGGTCGCAGGTTCGAATCCTGCCTCGGGCATGGATGTGTGTGATGTCCTTAGGTTAGTTAGGTTTAATTAGTTCTAAGTTCTAGGCGACTGATGACCTCAGAAGTTAAGTCGCATAGTGCTCAGAGCCATTTGAACCATTTGAACCTTATCTATGTAAACGATTTGCGAGACAATCTGAGCAGGCGTTTCGGTTGTTCGCAGATGACGCTATCGTTTATCTACTAATAAAGTCATCAGAAGTTCAAAACAAACTGCAAAACGATTTAGAAGAAATATCGGAATGGTGCGAAAAGTGGCAGTTGACCTTAAATAACGAAAAGTGTGAGTCATCCACATGAGTGCTACAAGGAAAGCGTTAAACTTCGGTTACACGATAAATCGGTCTAATCTAAAAGCCGTAAATTCAACTAAATACCTAGGTATTACAATTAGGAACATTTTAAATTGGAAGGAAATGTTGTCGGGAAGGCTAACCAAAGACTGCGTTTTTTTGGCAGGACACTTAGAAAATGTAACAGACCTACTAAGGAGACTGCCTACACTATGCTGGTCCGTCCACTTTTAGAATACTGTTGCACGGTGTAGGATCCTTACCAGATAGGACTGACGGAGTACGTCGAAAAAGTTCAAAGAAAGGCAGCACGTTGTTTATTATCGCGAAATATGGAAGAGAGTGTCACAGAAATGATTCGGTATTTGGGGTGGACATCATTAAAAGAAAGGCGTTTTTCGTTGCGACGGAATCTTCTCACGAAATTCCAATCACCAACTTTCTCCTCCGAATGCGAAAATATTTTGTTGACACCGACTTACATAGGGAGGAACGATCACCAAGATAAAATAAGGGAAATCAGAGCTCTTACGGAAAGATATATGTGTTCGTTCTTCCCCCGCGCTATACGAGACTGGAATAATAGAGAATTGTGAAGGTGGTTCGATGAACCCTCTGCCACGCACTTAAAGGTAGACGTAGATGTAGATGTAGATGTAGTGTCTCCCAGCCGATGAAGTTTCGGAATAATTCACGCGACTTAAACAAGGGAGTCCATAAAATTAAACTGTTCCAATGCACGTGTATATGTCGCTTTTTCTTCCTCATACCATGTAACTCACATAATTCCCAAGTGTAAAGATAAAAGTTGCCCATCGCACAAATCAATACAATTTTGTACGCCCAGTTACCGGCTAACAAAAATACACTGAAGAACCAAAGAAACTGGTACACCTGCCTAATATCGCGTAGAGCCCCCGCGAGAACGCAGAGGTGCCGCAACACGACGTGGCATGGACTCGACTAATATCTGCAGTAGTGCTGGAGGGAATTGACACTGTGAATCCTGCAGGGCTACCCATAAATCCGTAAGAGTATGAGGGGATGCAGTCTCTCTTGAACAGCACGTTGCAAGGCATACCAGGTAAGTTCAATAATGTTCACGTCTGGGTAGTTTGGTGGCCAGCGGTGGTGTTTAAACTTAAAAGAGTGTTCCTGGAGCCACTCTGTAGCAATTCTGGACGTGCGAAGTGTCGCACTGTCCTGCTGGAATTGCCTAAGTCCATCGGAATGTTCAGTGGACATGAATGGATGCACGTGATCAGACAGGATGCTTACGTACTTGTCACCTGTCAGAGTCGCCTGGCGTCCCATATCACTCCATCTGCACACGCCCCACACCGTTACAGAGCCTCCACCAACTTGAACAGTCCCCTGCTGAGATGCAGGGTCCATGGATTCATGAAGTTGTATCCATACCCTTACACGTCCATCCGCTCGATACGATTTGAAACGAGGGTCGTCTGACGAGACAACATGTTTCCAGTCATCGACAGTCCAATGTTGGTGTTGACGGTTCCACATGAGGCGTAAAGCTTTGTGTCGTGCAGTCATCAAGGGTACACGAGTGGGTCTTCGGCTTCGAAAGCCCATATCGGTGATGTTTCGTTTAATGGTTTGGACGCTGACACTTATTGATGGCCCAGCATTGAAATCTGCAGGAATTGGCGGAAGTGCTGCACTTCTGTCACGTTGAACGATTCTCTTCAGTCATCGTTGGTACCGTTCTTGCAGGATCTTTTTCCAGCCGCACCGATGTAGGAGATTTGATGTTTTACAGGATTCCTCATATTCACGGTACTCTCGTGAAATGGTCGAATGGGAAGATCCCCACTTCATCGCTACCTCGGAGATGCGGTGTCCCATCCCTCGTGCGTCGACTATATAGCACCACTTTCAAACTCCCTTAAAACTTAATAACATGCCATTCTAGCAGCAGTAACCTACTAACAACTGCGCCAGACACTTGTTGTCTTATATAGGCGTTGCCGACCGCAGCGCCGACTTCTTCCTGTTTGCATATCTCTGTATTTGAAATGGCTCAAATGGTTCAAATGGCTCTGAGCACTATGGGACTTAACATCTATGGTCATCAGTCCCCTAGAACGTAGAACTACTTAAACCTAACTAACCTAAGGACATCACACAACACCCAGTCATCACGAGGCAGAGATAATCCCTGACCCCGCCGGGAATCGAACCCGGGCGCGGGAAGCGAGAACTCTGTATTTGAATACGTATGCCTACACCAGTTTCTTTGGCTCTTCAGTGCAGTTGTCCATGATTTCTTACCAACCTTCTCGTTACGATCATGGAGTAACACGCCTTGATGCTATGCACCTCGTTAATGCATGATACGGTAGTGGCGTTCAGCTCTCACGTCAGGTTCGAGTTTGGACGATGGAAAAATATTTTCACCTCCAATAGTTTGCCGGCAAGCGGGTATACATTTTGTTTGTGCAATTGCCTCGGCACAGCTCAAAAATCTCGCCGTGGTGGGTCATGTCGTCACGATATGTGAGCTTGTCGTGGTGAGCCATCCGTTAAGCGGGGGTGACCAGCACGTTGTCCTTTTCCGTGTTATTCCAGAGGGGTGGCCCACCCACCAGCAGTACCAGCAACAGTACCATACATCCCACTAGGGATGGAGAAAGCCGACCGGTTAAAACCGATAACGATATTTTAGTTTTGAATAACCAGTATGTTTTGGATTTGTCTGCTCTCGGTTATAGCAAGCGTTTTTATTTTTTGCTAATAAACGGATAAAAAACAGAAATATCAATTAGTCATTGCAGCAATGCTAAAATTTTTCGTTTTCAAGTAAACCTTTTTTAGAGGACGAGTAATTTTTATTTGTAAAATTTGCATTGCTTTGAAATTTTGCGTTATTACGGAAAATGGGAAAAGTGATCAGTGCTATTTTAATAACAATGACAACAGAAACGAGCAACAAATACATGGCATAAGAGCTGGCAAGCGTTGCTGGGACAATGATGTACCTGTTAGCATGTGGTGTGACCTCGATGGTACGTGTGTACATGCACCGTGCAAGACTTGCCCCATCTCGTCTATATGTTAATTTCCCACTGCCCTCTTCGGACATCAGTTGTATTACAGAATGGCACCACACTCCTAGTTTTGAAGGTTCTGCGAAGTGCAGTATCAATGAAGTACAATGATCCATTTGCTTTAAAAGATTAGAATAGGGAGGAGCCACAACGAATTTGTGACATAATATAAGGAGGAAAGTTAAAACTTAACAGTTCATTCGAAGTTCGCGCCGCGCGGGATTAGCCGAGTGGTTTAAGGCGCTCCAGTCGTGGATTGTGTGGCTGGTCCCGGCCGAGGTTCGAGTCCTCCTTCGGGCGTGGGTGTGTGTGTTTGTCCTTAGGATAATTTAGGTTAAGTAGTGTGTAAGCTTAGGGACTGATGACCTTAGCAGTAAAGTCCCATAAGATTTCACGCATATTTGATTCGAAGTTCGCAATAAAAATAGAATGCAGCTAACCAGCCGTCTGTATTCATATAACATGCCTTTATCTGCTTGTAACCCTTGAGAACTGACAAATTAATACGAAAAATTCAGTTCTTCAATCTCAGTTCTCACTCTTTAGCACTAACTACTTGTAACGCCCAGATTTTATAATGATCCTCAAGTACAACAATTAGAGTTTTGAACTGAATTTTAAAAAATTAGGATCGATAGGAGAATACTAGTGATTTTTTTTGTAATAGCAACACTTATCACTTTTTGAGAAAAGCAGAAAGTTTTCCTTTATTTTCCTGTTTAATTAAATATTTTGCTTTTATACATCTTAAAACTGAATCAAAATTTTTCCAATCTTTTTCGATTTCTACCTTTAATACAAGAAATAAAAGGAATGAAAAACCTAAAATCGGTTATTTCAGAAACCAGTGATTTTGAGCGGCCTTAATAGTCGGTTAAACTGGCATTGAAAAAACTGATAAGACAGAAAACCCGTTGTTTCAGTGATAGCCGGTCATTCACAGTCAACAGGCACACAAGACAAAACAAACACACATCGCAAAGGGAAGGTGCGAGGAGGAGAAGAAAACATTGCAATGATGAGGCTGATAGCATCTCATAGAGTCGCCCAACATAACAGTGACGTAGTAATTTAGTTTTTAAAGACATGTCTTGCGTCGGTACCACTTACCTCCACTGCCGTCACGCCCAGTCAGATCGTGTATTAATGACTCTGACGCCTGTATACATTACAATAGCACATCGTAAGGATTCACTCAAGTATCCAAAACTGGAAGGAAATAATTATTTTAACAGAAATTTTGTAGCGTAAGAAAAATCATTTTATAAATAACATAATCACTAAAGCATTGGCAGCTCGCATTAAGTGCTGCAAAATAATTATTTTAACAGGAAATTTGTAGCGTAAGAAAAATCATTTTATAAATAACATAATCATTAACCGGTTTGCACATTCACAAAAATTTTGCATGTGCTTCAGTACTACAACATGGAATTCCCAGACCATTCTGATGATAATGTAGACACTTTACAGCAGATTTCTCTGTACCACGTCGCTTTATAACCAACGTTTTCGCCTCGCACCGGATATTACGTGCGTATTTCACGTTTAGAAGCAGGCTAACTTTGAGGCTTTGTAGCTCGGAAACGATTAAAGATATCAATAAAATTTTCTAGGTTGTTCGAGATCTGGATGTTGGAAGTATACTGTAAAAACTGCAGTTATTTGCTGTGTATAGCCGCCTTGGAATCAGCGGCTCGGTTTTGGCATCCAAAAACCATGCTTTTCGGGTTTTCTCAGGAACCGACCGTGAACAAAAGAACGTCTCCATTAGCCACTTAAGGCGCACCATGAAGTACATACAGTCCAAAAAGAGCCAACAGATTTGTTCCATTTGCCTAATTTAGAGGAAATGTGTAATATTAATCTTTGACTATGAACTACAGTAAGACGATCCTTTTGTTGGGTATATAAGTGGTTCCTAGCCTAAGGGCTGTCCGAAACGCTTGACCCTACCTCTCTGCCACCAACAAAAACCGGGGTATGAGCCTCGGAAAAGTCCTGTTTTTAAGCGAGGCGTTTTGGTGCATGCTGTCGCATGCTTATCGATAATCTATAGTTCCTGCTTCGTTTCCAATAAGATTATTATTTTTTGACTACTACATGATGAATGGTGGTAATGAATTGTTACGAATGCAGAAAGCGTACGTTCCGATTACTGTGAGCTGTTATTGCTGTTTCCGAATGCGGCTTAAACCTCGTGCACATGCTTTAATGGCTGTTACAACAGTAACGTATTTGTAATACCTGATTTGTGTAGCGCATGGGTAGTCATATTCTTTTACCTACCGCTCACTTTTGTATCTCTGTTAGTAGTAAAATTTTCTAGCGGCCATCGGTCCCTAAGTAATGATAATTTAAAAAGTAGGGAAGTAACTGTACTTATATACGAGGTGCGGCTAGAAAAAAACCGGACTGATGCTGGAAAAAACATTTATTTACAATTATTTACAATTTCATGTTATCTCCTTCAATGTACTCTCCTCCTCGGTCTCTACGCCGCTCCATACGAATTTTCCACTGTTCATAGCAATGCTGCAGATCATTTTCGGTAAGTCCATACATTACTTCCGTCGCTTTTTCTTTTATTGCTTCAACAGTCTCAAATCTAGTTCCTTTCAAAGCTGACTTGACTTTAGGGAAAAGAAAAAAGTCACAGGGGGCCAAATCAGGTGAGTAGGGTGGATGATCTAAGATGGGAATGTTGTGTTTTGCCAAAAACGTCTTCACTGACGACGCACTGTGAGCTGGGGCATTGTCTTGGTGAAGGATCCATGACTTCTTTCTCCACAAATCGTTCCGTTTTCTCCGTACTCGCTCACGTAGGGTAGCCAGGACGCTAATGTAGTAATGCTGATTCACTGTTTGTCCCTCTGGTACCCAATCAATGTGCACAATCCCTTTGATGTCAAAAAATGGTCTGCCAGTGCGAGTGTCATCACTGGTGTCTTCGCGGCCATCTTTAAATCGTTTAAACCACTCAAACACTTGTGTTCGCGATAAACAATCATCGCCGTACACTTGTTGTAACATTACAAACGTTTCACTTGCAGATTTTCCTAGTTTGAAACAAAATTTGAAGTTAACACGCTGTTCTTTCTGTACACTCAACATTTTCCGACGCACAGACAAAACGTCAACTACTTAAACAGACGCCACGGGCAGACTGAGTGCAGGAGGCAGATGAAACTCGAGCAGTAGGCGGAGCGAGAGTCACGTGACAGGCCACGCGACTTTCAGCCTTACTGCATTCGTTTTATTGTTTCACCAGTACTAGTCCGGTTTTTTTCTAGCCACACCTCGTAAAATTTATAATTCATAACCACGGCAACATAAAGCATTTGATAAAATTTACCCACAAAATACTTTATGTAAAAGTTTTATGGAAACCTAATGAGAATCTTTTTAAAACCCCTACCACCTGCCGCCCGCCATCAAAGCTGGAACGCCCACTAGTCGGCGGTAGCGACCTGGTTGACTACTACTGGTGCATACCGTCATTTCCAGAAGCACTCCTTGATGTCGTAGAGCGTTGGCTTTACTTCTACCAAGCAGACCAACTCTGAATCGGTGCCGGTGGTTGCTCTTGTTTTGTTGCTGCTGGAGCAGACAGCTCTCCAGGAGCCGAGTACAGCCCGGAGGAGGGTTCCGTTACGGTTTGCATTAGGGATGCCGGCGGTGCCGCTAGCGCATACAAATCACCACCTTGTCGCGGTCGCAACTCTGCCTGCCCTCCCCAATTGGCCGGCGTCGCTCATTAGGGCGAACGGCGTCGTTGTCCAAAGCATCCATCAGTCACTAAAATCCGTCGCGCTTAAGAGTGTCTCACTACGTCTTTTAGTGGCGCTTTTTTCGTTTAATTCTGGTTTAAGTCTGATATTAGAGCTATAGCGCATCCGTTCTGCAATTTGAAGTCACTGTAACTAGCGATATTAGTCACCATAAAAAATCTTGGCTTGTGATAGTGGCTGATGAAATGAATACTGTCGCTAACATGCAGGAAACTCTGAAGCACAGAAGTACTTACTTCATTTATGATATGATGTTCTGCGACCTGTTGCAGGGGCAGTCCATTGCAATTCTTTTGTTAACTATTGTAATAGTATCATAACACTTTAAAAAAAAATTGCAATTCATAGTCATTTCGTATCTTCAACGTGGTCCTGGAGTGACATCTTTTACTAGTAATCAAAACGTCCTGTGTCACAGCCTCGATACCAACTGTTGGTGACATTTTGGATAAAATCATCAGCAATGGCGGCCGTAGACTTCCGGTATGAATCCTCACCTTCATTATGCCAACAGCGTTGTCAAAGAGGGCGAAGGAGCGGACAGAGTTTCAGGGCAATCTCTTGCCTTTGGGATGGGAAACTGCGCGTGGAAAAGGAAGAAGAATCATCAGTTCTTAACGGCACTGGATGCAGAAGGCATTGGAAGCTACTGCAATAAAGACAATTAAGACGTATCCACAGGACGTGTGGTCCTCAATGTGTGATGGGCCACATGACACCATTGAGAAAACTTTAGCTTTAAAAAAAATTATATATAGACAGTTCATCCATCGCGGGAATCAAGAATCTCGACGATTTTTCCTCTTTTCGATACCGCTACTGGCAAGTATTCTTTCCTGTGAATCCCAAGACTTGTAGTCCATCAACAAAGGAGGTGGCTTACAAAACACTCGTTCGACCTATACTTGAGTATTGCTCATCAGTGTGGGATCCGTACCAGATCGGTTTGACGGAGGAGATAGAGAAGATCCAAAGAAGAGCGGCGCGTTTCGTCACAGGGTTATGTCGTAACCGTGATAGCGTTACGGAGATGTTTAATAAACTCAAATGGCAGACTCTGCAAGAGAGGTGCTCTGCATCGCGGTGTAGATTGCTCGCCAGGTTTCGAGAGGGTGCGTTTCTGGATGAGGTATCGAATATATTGCTTCCCCCTACTTATACCTCCCGAGGAGATTACGAATGTAAAATTAGAGAGATTAGAGCGCGCACGGAGGCTTTCAGACAGTCGTTCTTCCCGCGAACCGTATGCGACTGGAACAGGAAAGGGAGGTAATGACAGTGGCACGTAAAGTGCCCTCCTCCACACACCGTTGGGTGGCTTGCGGAGTATAAATGTAAATGTAGATGTAGATGTAGACTTCCATATATGTTTTAATTTTAAGTCTTAAGTCTGATAACAAATGACCAAAGCAATACTTTTTTATGTGATGTAAATACATTTAACAAATTTCTGATTTTTTCCTTTGCTTGTACTGTGAAACCTTGGATCTTCCAAATTTCATGTTTCCAGGTCAATGGGAGGTACCCTATAGGTTCTAATGAGTCGGTTTGCATCAGAATACGTGACACAAATGGCCCTGTCTTATGATCGTTCTGACCTAGAATTTTCAGTGCTTTGCAACAGCAAGGGACCATGTAAGTAAGGCACTGGCAGCATGAGTGCATTTTGTTCATGTGGGTTGCCTGCATTCAGGGGCAAATATTGTTCTCTTTTGATTGACAGGTCCTTAACCTATTGTTCTGCTAAGAGGATTATGACCCTCTCAGGATAATCCATCCTTTTTGATTGACAGGTGCTTAACCTGTTGTTCGGTTAAGTGGTTTTCTATGTCACCCCTACCCTCCCCACCCTCTCAGAAACCCAGCAAAATTTCTGATATCAAATTAATTGACTAATAAATTAATCTGATTGAAAAAATTGGTGAGAAGTAGCTCTGTTGTATCACTTTCGGTATTCACGAGCTACTTCAGATTATTCAAATAGCCCCCCCCCCCAATGCATCAATTAGATTGTCTAATTAATTAAATTGATATCCCTCAGTTTTCCTTGCCTCCCAGCCCCATCTGTAAATATTGATTGATCGATTGCAGTGTATCGAATATTGAATAAACAATTTACACAATGCATGGAATTTTGTTTATTTTAAAAAATTCGTAGGATAGAAGATGGTGTGTGGAATATAGTTTGTGTAAAGAATTTGTCAGGAGACTGATCGCAGGGTGTGGAACATTTAAACAACTGTGGCGCTTTTTTCATTCCAATCCCATAAGGAAATAAGTAACTACACCACCACAGATTTCTTAAACATATCTGCAAAACTTTTTCGCATCCCACCACCAGCACAGGCTGTCCCAGCCATGCACCCTGGCGTCCACAACGACTATCGGCTGCCTCAAGATGCAGGCCCATGCAGCAGCATGCTCTGGCTTATGCGACGGGAACTTGAAACCACCGGTGTCTGAGCTGGCCACTACAAGTAGCAGCGAGCTAACCCCCCCTTGAACGATAACACACTTCCTGTTGGCGTCCACCTCCATCTCAACTGGTATGTATGAATGAACCAAGCTGTCGATACTGGCACATGCTAGACGCCTTCCTTCCAAAGCAAATACCTGACAGGGAACTGCTGAAGTTAATTAATTTCCGGTCACATGATCGTAATACAGAGGATATAAGGCAGATGAGGTAGCTACTTCACACATACAAATTGACAGTGTCACGAAGCTAGTAGCAGGCTCACTCGAAACACAATTTAAAGAAAGATCATTGCATACAAAGAGAGGGAGAGCTGTAGTTTGCTTTGAAGACGACATAGAAACTATCATGGGATATTTCATTCTGCTGTGGGCTCTAAGCTGCCCCAGCCTTCCTGGCGCACGTTCTTGTATTGCATTTCACGAACTGCTTCAGGAGTTATTAAATCTGGTGTGGAGTATCACATCTTGAAGATGTCACAAATGCTGCTTCAGAAGACGTGCCACAGGAAATATTAATTAAATACTTAATGTAGCCTTTAAACAATTTGCTTCACACAGTTTTAAACTATTCGAAATAAAAAAGTCCAACACTGTGCAGCAGTTTAATTTTATTAAATAATCAAAACCTGTTGTTATTTTACGTTACGATTGGAAGCGGTGATGTATGAAATGATAGCTGGAATATTAAATTTCGATGTGAATGTAAACCATCACGGCTACAGAGTTCAGATCTGCTAAGTGTATTTTCTTTTTTAAAAGTACCATATAATTCCTAAGTTGACTGGTTCTCTCAGCGACAACAGGACGAAGGAGGGAGGAAAGGGTCTAGCACGTGATAGGGGAGTAACAACAATAAATACCACTGCGATGTATCGAGAAACATGATCCATTCATGGATAGATGATTGAGATCGTTGAAAACACTCTTACATCGCAGGTACTCACCTTCTTGACACCCACAAGCACCATGCCGCTGTACAGTGCCAATGGAGGAAAACGACTGCCATAAACGTGGCCCATGATCTCAGCAGTGGAAGTGCGTGTCAGCCAGAGAGAGTCCCGCCGTGGAGGTTCCCCAACCAAAAAGGCCCTGAGTGGTAGAAGTTCGAATGCTTTCAATACTCCCAACGCACTCATCAAATTCAATCTTCTCAAATTTCCAAGGAGTATACAAGCGACACACGTGGTCCCAAAGGTGTCTCAATGCAAACTGATTATTAGTACACTATTCACACGTCCAGGGGGAGGTGTGAGCCAGATCGTCATAAACTGGAAGCTTTCTTGGACTCTCCGAACTAGTGTATAAAGGATGAGCAAGCCCCAGCCCAGAAAAAAGACATCCACGGAGCTATTGTTTCCGGCCCCAACCTGCTTGCTTGTTGCTATGCTTTATACGGCTATCTCCAGACTCACAAGAATATTGGGGACATATTTATCAGTGTAACTACAATTAAATATTACGGTTGCTGCTGCAGTCTAACACTGAGCTATGCACAGGTTTCCTCTTGACGGCTGTGGTTCTGGAATGAATCTCAATATGTACAGTGCACATAATTTTCACATAAAATCTCTCTCCTACCCTTACAGCTATTGATGTGTTGAATCTATACCTCCCTCACGATAGGACACACATTCATTTTCTCTGCACTTCTCGGAACATAAGCTACAGTAACTTTACACTAAAACATATACACATTTCAGACGAGCAGTGCAATTATCGTTTATGTGTGTACAGCACCCGAAAAAATTATGGAATGCCCACATTCATATTGGCTATATGTCTCAATTCTCCTCAGTTTTAGGAAATTATTTGATGTTTAAGTTTTCTAGTCAATGCTTCTGGAAGGTGCTGCATCCTGCCAAGACTCTCTCAAATAAGTGTTGTAAAGCACAACCGGCCGCGGTGGTCGTGCGGTTCTAGGCACTTCAGTCCGGAACCGCGTGACTGCTACGGTCGCAGGTTAGAATCCTGCCTCGGGTATGGCTGTGTGTGATGTCCTTAGGTTAGTTAGGTTTAAGCAGTTGTAAGTTCTAGGGGACTGATGACCTCAGATGTTGAGTCCCATAGTGCTCAGAACCATTTGAACCATTTGTAAAGCACAGACGTTGAGCACTTTGTGATAAACAACAGCACTCCCGCGGCGAAAGGTTTGGAAAGACATCACCAATACAGGATGGTGTACTGTAATCAGTATTACAGGCGATTGTGCAACACGAAAAACGCGAGGAAATGCTTAAGGTAGCCGATGACAGGACGTTCAATGTACCCATTTTGTTACAGCCCTATTGCTCTTCCTGTTTGTATACTATAGCGAATCCAGTTGAACCCTCGAACTGCTGTATTGCGTAGCCGTTAATGAAATGAATCTATCACCTCTCACATTCTGATATACTCCTCAATGCCCTGATATCACAAATCACCTCATCAAATCAATCTTCCCCTTACAATTAGAGATACACAATTTTTTTACATGAATAGTAGTCTGATAATTTTCCACAAACGTCTGGTGATATGTCCGAACATAAGCCACAGAACCTTTATGTTCAAGCAGCAACATCACACTTCTATCAATTATAGGTGTATAACAAAAGAAATTATGATACGTTCATACTCGCATCAGCTGGGTGTCGTTTTCGCACTGCAAAAGAGCCTCTCACCATCACATATTTGTCAGTGAATAAAGAATGTAATGACAGTTTAAAAAAGCATATTTTTTTATTTTATCGATTTCATCACTTCCATGAATCCTTTCCGAAATTTTGACACTTGTAAATCAAGCCAACACGCAGTGGCATCATTATATATATACATTCAGACTGCCAAGTCGAGGTTTGTGTCAGTGCATTCAATGCATAGCTACCATAGACCCACCTACCACCATCCAGATCATACAAATTTCCTCTGATTAAGATATCATTGCGAGTACAATATATAGTAGACTACATCCATTCAAAGTTAATTTTCGAGGGCCAAGGCCAAGGAAGTGGGAGTAGAAACTACATAACTATTCTGTATCGAGACTAAGCACATTTTAAGTTCCTGTTGCTAAGCTCCATAGAGCTTTAACATTCTGGAGGAGGAGGAGGAGGATGACTGTGAGACAGATATGTTGTTGAAGATGGCAAAATTGAGTTTTTTACAACAAAACAAAAAGTCTGTTAAAACGTCATACAAAGATTTTATTTGTTACATGTGCCAGAAATGATGTTTTAATGATACAGACGCTTCACATCATATAAAGTTTGTTCGAGAGCTGAATTTTCAAAAAGGAATACCATGTTATGTAGAAACTTCTCATAAGCTCTTATGCCAAGAATGCTTTATTCCAAGTGTACAATAGATTGCTGTTTGTACCTTTCAGTACACCAGCTGTATGTAACTGAATAATTACTATGAATCCATCGTCATTCAGTTATTCAACTTCAAATATGTGCAGGATGTCTGTGAATAAGGCAATGCCATAATTTTGGCAGTGAATTTGAGGAGTGGTAGTGAGTGTATTGTGCAAAGTATGGTCATGCTTTAGATATCACTATTATGGTGGGGGGGGGGGGGGTAGGGTCTGCACAACTCAGCTTTTTCAAGAACAGAGCTGTAGCCACACATTAGAAAAAATATTCTAGAACTGTTACTTCCTTAATATGTTACGACAGCTAGCCTTGAGGACTATGCATTCACTGGGAAAAGAGAATGTTACTGCTTAGTGAATGAAATCAAGAAATGTTTGTAATGTGTTCTCAGATATATACATGAAACTGACTGAGAGTTGTCGCTACGTGAAAGTTTTTGATTACTATATTTTCTCTATACAACTGAAGCAGCTCGTGAATACTGAAAATGATACAAATGAGCTATTTCCCACAAATTGTTTCAATCAATTAATTTATTAGTCAATTAATTTGATATCAGAAGTGGTGCTGGGTTTCCAAGAGGTTGGGGAAGAGTAGGTGTGACATGGAGAACCACTTAAATGAACAATGGGTTAAGGACCTATCAATCAAAAGGATAGATTATCCCCAGGGAGTCATAATCCTGTTAGTGGAACAATAGGTTAAGGACCTGTCATTTAAAAGAGAACAATATGTTTGCACCAGAATGTAGACAACCCATGCTAACAAAATGTGCTTGTGTCACCCTTGCCCTACTACTATGAAAATGGTACAAAAGAACTATTTTCCGCATTTTTTAAATTAGTTAATTCGTTAGCCAATGAATTTGATACCAGAAGTGCTTTTGGGTTTCCAAGATGGTGGGGAGGTGTAGGGATGACATGGAGAACCACATAACCAAACAACAGGACCTGTCAAAAGGATAGATTATCTCCAGTGAGTCATAAACTTCTTACAAAAAAATAGGTTAAGCACCTATCAATCAAAATAGAACAACAGATTTTGCCCCTGAATGTAGCCAACCCACACAACAAAATGTGCTCATGTCACCCTTGCCCTACTACTCATATACCTTAGTATGTGACAAATTTCAACTTGATACATCGACTCATTAATAAGAAAAAGGGTTTTTAATAGTCATACAGACAGACAGGTGGACAACAAAGTTATCTATAAGGATTGTGCTTTTACAGACTGAGGTGTGGAATGCTAAAAAAGTAGTATTATCTTAGGTACTACAATACAACCTAGGGCATCTGATCTCCAATATTTCCTTAATGACCAGTGTTATTTGCCTAATATTACACCTCCTCCAACGAGAAACCTTCCTTCTCATATGATCCATTTTTTCAGAAGACGCTACATATGTCATGCACATAAATGTGATTTATTTGCCTTTATTTACAGTCTCTAAATCGGCTAATAAGCTTAATTTATTACTAATAACACCGTTTTATGTGAGCTTGAACTTCTTCATTGTCACCTTTCGCACTTCACTTCATAACACAGCAGCAACAACAGCTCATTTTTAGAAACGGAATTAATAGTGTATTCCTTGCACTGTAAGTTCACTACATATTTTAAAAAATCGTCTGCATAACTTCCTATCAGGAAGTTCCCTACAGTACACAGTGGTACATGATTTTCCTTGCACCCTCTTGAGACAATCACTATAGCACTAAATGCGAAAGATGTATTTTTACACCTGAGATATATTCTAGTGTTACTTTGTTAGTCATGAAATGGAAAGAAATATTTGCACTCGGGTGACCTGCTACCACAGCTGGGTCGTGGCCTCTCCAACCACAGACTGTAGGTACGAGGGTACAATTTGGCAGCGCAACTGAGGCATTGCCCCGGGACACTGAGCCGCACGAAAAACAAACATAAATAAATAAAAAAGAATTAAAAACATGCATGGGAAAATTAAAGTGGGAACAAAATGAAAAAAAAAGAAAATTAGTAAAATCCATCAGTCAAGTGAAGTCTTTCAGTATATTAAAATAATATAAGTTGGATTTGAAAATTATTGTGACGCAAAGAAATGCGTATCGGTTAGTCAGCTTCACCTCGCAGACGACGCTGCCTTCAGTGCGCCTACGTACTCGTAAACGGAAGCAGACATCAGACGCAGAGTCAAAAATCACAGAAATCGTGTGAAAAAATTAAATTTGAAGTGGTCTAAGTTCATTGGTCCGTTCAATGAAGATGGTCTCTGCTCACAGTATAGAAAGCTAAGATTAAGAGTGACTGGATACAAGTGAATATCTATCCGAAGTCATGCACTCTCTCTCGACGTCTGTAGAAACTGATACCCCCTTCAGGCACTGTTTCGACTGTTTTCATAGAGTGAATGATTAATGCCTGTTGCGTCAGATGCCGAGATACAAAATGACGTAATTCATGCAGAAATGATTCGCACTGCTACAAATTATTTGTCACCATTATGGGACTCATCACTAAACGAATACGACTACAGTGACACAGCTGCACACAGTGTCATTTAATCGCCAAAGTTGGCACCGAGAAGAATCAATATAATAGTAGCTCCAATACCGGCGACATGTACGTCGTCAGTATTAGGGACACGAGAAACTAAGGAAACGTGGCATAGAGGATACAAACTGCATTGGCACAAAAGCGAAAACTGACCCACGTAAGCAGAAACAACAATTTCCAATCGCATTCCATTTCATTTATAACACACCTACGATTAAAACGCATATCATTTTTCAGACAAAAATTATGTTTAAGGTATGAATTCGTCTACGATTGTTAGAAATTCTTACAAAAATGTATTATTTCTTTTGATGTGTGCTCGGGAAACGTATGTATCAAGACACAATGGCGACACATTCGACATGATGAAACTATCTGCACTAGCTTCTCCAAAACAAACTGCCTCATACGAACATTGATTAACAGTCTGGATGACTTGGTTTGCAAAATTCGGACTTCTATGAATATAACCGAATTTTCGAAGATCTTCATAATCATTAAACGTAGATGCCTGTGAGATTTCATGTTATATGTGTGCAGAAGGTTAAATCGATTTGAAGCCTGATTTTCGGTGCCACGGAGTGACGGAACTCCAAGTTTGTTAGTAGCTTACCTTCTCACTGCCATCGTTGCTCCATGTTCTTACTGCATTTCACTGACTTCTTAAGATTTTGGTGACTGGGTAAAGACACATTCGCAATGCTGGCCATCTGTCTTCTCATACCGTTTCTAAGCAACAACGTGAGCCGCGGCAGAGACCCATATATTGTTGAGAACTGCGTCACGTCGCGATATATTATTTACTCTAAGACGGACATGGGCAGCCTTTGGTGACACACGGGCTTGATTCACATACTTACTTACTCTCGCGGGTCACCTTGTGACGAAACACATCAGCAGCGCTCCTAGTGGATAAAATCAAAACAGTAGTGTCCCATACGTTAATGTTTGTGGGGTAACGCCAACACATCATACCTGAAAACACATTTCTGGGAGTACATTCATATTACGTTTACCCCATCTTCGAATGTTTACATTTATTTACGTCTCGTAAACATTGTTTCTTTATTTACGACGTGTTATAATACATTTCTCAAAAACTTCCATTGCAAAATTCTGCAACGTCATTAGTAAAGAAACCATACTCAAAAAAAAATGGTTCAAATGGCTCTGAGCACTATGGGACTCAACTGCTGAGGTCATTAGTCCCCTAGAACTTAGAACTAGTTAAACCTAACTAACCTAAGGACATCACAAACATCCATGCCCGAGGCAGGATTCGAACCTGCGACCGTAGCGGTCTTGCGGTTCCAGACTGCAGCGCCTTTAACCGCACGGCCACGTCGGCCGGCAAACCATACTCCTCAAAAGTAAATAAATGTAAACATCTAAAGATGGGATGAACGGTATGTTGAAATTTCTCCGTGGAAAAATTAACAAGTTCAAAAGCTACTGATTACAGCTAACTCAAAAATTATCTTCAGTTTCAACAGTTTCAGTATATTAATACGTCCACAATGAACAAGACTGGTTTATTAATTTTAATTCATCAAAAGACATATTGTTCAAGAATATTATCTTGCATAACTTGGCGACTTTATCTAAACACAGATTTTGCTATCAGCTATTAAGGAGGCAGTAAAGTCTCACTTAATAGGAACACAGATAAATGTCAATAAAATGGTTTGTCCATTTAAAAAACAGATAATCAACACCAGGTTAATGTGAGTTCTGAGCTTGAATTTTTAATACAAGGTTGTTCGTGTTTGGATCTATATCACTGACAGAGTCTTACGGTATTTCCCAGGTTGTCGTCTCCTAACCTTTTACGTACGTGCCTTTTTGTCATTGTTATTGGAGAAAAAACAACTAAACAAGATTATCTCTTTACATGGAAAAGGAGTACTCCTCCGTCCATTTCTCCTGGAATTGGTAACAGTCGGCATCTACATTTCTCTTCTTAATGCCAGACATTTTGAGAATAAACTCAATAGAGATACATGGAATTATTTATACTGAATTACCTAAGGTTGCTTATTACCGACAATAGGTAACTAGTTTCTTCACCAAGTTATGACCCCTGCTGCGCTCCTTCAAATCGGCACATTTTGCGAGTAGTCGGCTATTTTCTTGCCGTTGTCGGCTGCTACCAACGCCAACGCTTGTGAGCTATCAATGTGCAGCACAGACGTAGGCAGTAACTAGTAAATAACATGTGTGTGTGTGTGTGTGTGTGTGTGTGTGTGTGTGTGTGTGTGTGTTGTCAGCACTGAACCAGAGGCGAAAATACTTCTCTCTACACCACTTCAAGGGGGTGAGCTGTTTTTCCCACTCTCGGGTTGGAAAAGTGTTTCACTGTGTTGTTTGATTCCAGCGGCGGCGAAATGGCATTGTGCATCCTCGGACTAAGCAAAACTTACGTGATCTGCGTTATCCGATGCAAATTCTAGTCGAGACGAGCGTCGCCGGAAATAACCGACAGTGCCTCACAGGTGGAACACAATGCCACTGACTCGCTCCCTTTCTCTCCCACGAACTTCTTCCACAGGCAGGATTGAAACCAATTGCATGCCGGATTCGGCGCACGGGCGGTCTATTGCCCACCCGTGCTCTAAGAAGGTCTGTCGAAATTAATCACCACAGTTAAGGAAACTATCCAGCGATAATGGCATGGACATAACTAGGCTGGAACGACCGGGGAAATCTTCGCGAGGACAAGATACCTCTGGAAACGGAAAAAATTGGGAAACATTAAAACACGAAGGAAAAGTATAAAAATTAGTAACATCTATCAGTCAAAACGGGTGTTTCGATGTGCTAAAATAATGAAAGATTGTTTCGGAAATCATTCTGTTGTAAAGATAAACGAATCATTTGACTTCTTCACCCAGCTCAAAGATCAATCTGCATTTGGATACGAGAATCGTTTAATTGAGTGTGTAGAACTCAAGTGACTATGTGTGAACAAGTATTTTGGCCTAGGCTATGACGGGCCATCCGTCTAGAACGGCATATACAATGATGGATGTGCAAAAAAGAATCAGTCCACAATTTACGTTTACTACTTAAAGACATTCTGGAGGTTAAGAGGTAAATCGAGATAAAAAGTTCTCAGTAAACTTGCCGCATAAAATTCGGATAAAATCCTAAGATTTCGATGATTACCTTCATAATGGTTGTCAGCGGCTCCTGAGCGCGATAATGAAGGTATCTTCGAAAGTTTGGGACTATCCGAACTTGATGCGGCAAGTTTTCTGAGAACTTTTTATGCAAGGATTCCGTGGCGAATGACATTTTAACAAAGAAATAGTCTTCTATTCCAGAATGATTTGGAAGATCTACAGATGTTTTGGCCATAGCATGTTACAGTGGTAGGATTTAAAAAATTGCCCGCGAGTACTTCCACGGTAACGCTAAATACACCAAATCCAGTGCTTGGGCTGGCGGATAAGAAACCATCTACACACTGAAAGAGAGGTCTACTGACGTTCTTAATGCCTTGACAAACAGAAATCGTGATAGTAAGAAATCAAACAAACAAAGTTTGACAATAGGTCATAAAAGCGTAATCTTACTCTTTTCGGACTCAATATAAAACCACTACAAATAACTAATACATCATCTGAGCCTTTGCAGTGTGAGTCGACGTGGCAGCTACATATGGTTCCTACATATGGACGCTGTCAAAAATAAAGATGAGATGCTGAGGTTTAACTTTCCGTCGACGACAGGGTCGTTATCGACGGCGCACAAACTCGTGTAGAGGAAGGGTGGGTAAGGAAATGTGTCATATCCTATTCAAAGGCACCATTTTGGAATTTGTATTAAACGATTTGGGGAGGAATCACAAGAAACATTAATCTGAATGGACGGATAAGGATTTGAATCGTTGTGCTCTCGAATAAGAGTCTCTTGTGTGACGTCTGTGACATATCGCTTGGATGCCGTCAGAAATAGCTATTGTCAAAGGATAATACATTTCACGAAAGTTCCACATCTGTGAAAGATGGGCCACTTAGTATAGAATGCCTAGAAACGAATTGAAGCAGCGGATAAGCACTTACACGAGCTTTACGAGGACGAGAATCGATCATAGTTCGTAACATTTTTGTAATTATTATTAGAAACATTTGTTTGCAGTAAAATATCTGGTTTTAAGCTATTATGTGATTTATAAACTCATAAAACCTTTCCTGTCATGTCTGCAGCCAGCGAATAAGACCTTAAAAATGAAGCACGCAAGTTTTTCAATGACGTTTTCTCGCAACATTTCTCATATGTTCCTAACACAGGTAATGTTGATAAGAGCTTTATTTAAAGTACAAATATAAAATAGTCTTATGTACAAGACCTAGTAGAATTAAGGTCGAGTAATGGTTCAAATTGCTCTGAGCACTATGGTTCTTAACATCTGAGGTCATCAGCCCCCTAGACGTAGAAATAATTAAACCTAACGAACCTAAGGACATCACACACATCCATGCCCGAGGCAGGATTCGAACCTGCGACCGTAGCGGTCGCGCTGTTTGAGACTGAAGCCCCTCGAATCTCTCGGTCGCACTGCCGACTGAGGTCGAGTAGAAATGTCATAAGCACAGTAGTGCTGATTATGTAACAAAATCTACGGCTGTCGCAAGAACTGAACGATCTTTTTCAGTCTAAAAATATTTTTAGAAGTTGACTTACATTGTACAATGAGTCAGACATGTTTATCTGGCTTGTGTAGTGCTCCAGTTGGTGAGCAGCACTGTCATTTTCCGCTTGAGCGAAATCAGGCAAGTCATACTAGTATATGCCTTAAATATTTAAATTTATTTGTGTACTGAATTGTTGATGTTTTGCTTTTGTTTCATGCTGCACACAGAGGAGATCCTGGCAAGTGGTGTTCCACCGACGCAACAAACCGGCAGTGAGGGTCACTATCACGAGAGCGCCGACGGTTCGTGGCCGCGTGAACATCGGGGCACTGTTGTTAGCGTCATCTCAGCGCTTTATTGAAAATTAATGTTTGAAATGCATGTATAACAATCCATCAGTTCTACAAATGGTCTTCGACTTATATGACCATCGGACCGATGACCTCGTAGTTTGGTCCCTTCTTCCCTCTTTGTTTATATGACCGTCGTATGTTTTCAATGTTTGTAAAATAATTCGAATGTTAGCTAGAGGTGCGTCAATTACGTGTACTGATCAAAGTAGTACTTGTACCGTAGACACCTAGGGAAATTACTGAAGTTGGATTTCTTACAGGAAAATTCTTAAAGGCCTGTGATTAATGTTTGTTGGAAGGACAGATTTTCTATTTTATTCCGGCGGTGACCTATGAAACCAATGTTGAAGTTACTGATGGCCAAGATAATGTTGACAAAAATACTGCTCGACGAGATATGTAGTGAAAGGTATTCCTCATTGTTGAAAGTAATCGAATTTATTTTAGGCAGTGTTATATCACTGAAAAACATTACCTATTACTGAAATAAGAAACACTGAACTGTGATTGAAATAATTTCGTTTGATTGCTTGACTTCAATTTGAACTTGGTGGTGAGTCAAGTAATAGATAACGCTACGCGAACTTGACCCTTGCATTAAAAATTTGACGCTTACTGATCAACATTTTAGATTAAATAGATGTTTAGCGGGCGAATGAACGTTTTAATGTAGACAAATAATAATTATTGTTGCTTCTTATCAGTCAGTGATCATTTTTAAGAAGAAAGCAGCCGAAAATGATATATTTTGAAGCCCTGCAGCGGAACTGTTAAACAATATCCGTGGTCAAGCGAATTTTATCATGTCGATGTGTCATTGTTGAAGCGCAGTGAAAGGCTATTCTTACACCACGAAAATAATTTATTAAAAATCTAAAACACAGTCCTTTCTAATTTAGGAAGATAAAGCGAACCTGATATTACATATATTTAACAGGAAGTGGAATATATTTTCGACAAAGGAAGGTGTAAAATCATTTACGAAGACATTTTCATATAAGATGTCGTCCCGCCGATAAACACGGTCATTTATATTATCGCAAAGATTCTTTGAGAAATCTTAATTAAGTGTCAGCACGTCTGAAGGACGAGTACAGTGTTTTGACATATCCTGAATTTACCACCATGTCTCTTTGAGAGACAGAGAGATCTTCAATTATTGAGATTGCATCTAAGAAGATAGCACGTAACCAGTGGAAGATAAACACGCCGTACGTCTCTCTACAACGCTCTTGGAAGTGATCCAACACCTGTTTTTCAGGGCAGCAACCATGAATTTTTCAGCTCCCTACGTACCTGTCCCGTAGAGATCATACAAATCAAATTAGGCTCTCACAGAGGCTTGGAAGCAGTCATTCTCCAGATTCCCTGTCCTCAAATAGAATATGAACAACCTTTTAATGTTTAAAGGACAGTCAAACGAAAACTAGACAGATGGGAAAAGTAAGTAAACGGTTTATTACGTCAAAAAAAGTGTGAGACAAGATGGTCAATTTCTTTCTGGAAAATGTTTGTGTATGCGTAGGAAAACATGATTGTACCCAGGCGTTCATCTATTCTCCCAAAGCAGATCGATGGCCACGAATATCTTCCTTCTGGCCTCCAAAAATATGGAAATCGATCGGCAAGGAAGCGGGACTGCATGGAGGATGCGTAAGGGTTTCCGGGCGCAGATTCTGCAGCGTAGACGAAACAGCCTTGTTAAAACGTGGGCGGGCATTATCTGCAACAGAATGATACCGTCCGTCAACTAATCTGGGCGTTTGGACTTAATTACGCACTTCAAATTTTGCAAAGTGTTCACATATCGCTGTGAATTAATTGTGGCGCCTTGTTCCAGAAAGTCAATGAGCAGCGGTCTCTTGCAGTCAAAGGAAGAAGTTATCGTGACTTTCTCGGAGCTGGCGTGACCGGATTTGGGTTTTTTCGGTGCTGGTGAATTCACGTGCTTCCATTTTTGGCTCTGAGGCTTGCGATCTGGTTCAAAATCTCCAGCGACGATACGGGAAAAGAAACGTTATTCTTCGAAGTGATATGGTTTCATGCTCTGTGATGATGTCGACAGTCTCTTCAACTTCAATTCCTCCGTCAGGCTGTCGGCCATCCACTATGCACAGATTTTCCGGAGCCTGAGATGCTCTGTCTTGATGGGGTCAGCGATACCGTGACTGTTGCCCAACATGAGCCGAATGTATTCCACCATTCATCGTCGTTCATTTTTGATGGCAGTATCCACCACAGCAATAGAAGATATAACGACACGACGACCCTGTCCTGGCCAGCTGCTGCCTCGCAGTGACACCCGAACTGCTCGAGATCGTTTACTCCACGCAAATACATGGCGCGCGCGTGGCGTAGTGTGTTCGCCACATAGCAGACTTTCGGGCACGAATTTCACTTCCTGGCACTCCTTCCGCAGGCAAAAGCCACAATAAACGTCGCTGTTCCTCTTTTCCGGCCTCCATTTGAAGTCAGACGCTCATAAGACTCACTTCGACCACGTCTAACAGAAAAATGGCACAGCGGCGAACGTTCCCAATAGAGAGCACGTATAAGCAAGCACCTACTAGCGTTGCCAACTGCCGCGTCACTCGCTGTACAGTCTGTCTCGATTTTATTTGACTGACTTAATAGAAAATATCATTTGCCACAAATTTTACTGTGATTCGCTGAGTAAAGATGTAGATGTAGAATTATAAATTTATGTACAGAATTAATGAGAACGAAATATTCATTTTTCTAAAATTATTGACCATTTTGCACATACAAGAACAAGGACAAACTCTTTTAAGTAGTTTTTGTTTTAATTGCATTAGGCAGTTCTCCAAGGCACAGTTCTATGCCGAAAGAGTCTTCTCTTAATACTGGAGACATCATCAAACGCTGTAAGCACTCAGACAGCAGTTGAAAACTTAAACAAATTCAGAAAGTCAAACTGGGTAAGCTCGCGAAGTCGGGCTAACGTGTTTTACCGAGCCTGTGGTGGGGAAGAGTCCACTGTTTAGTAGTAGGGCCCACAAATTGTTATTTCAATGATTCAAAAGCCCAAAAACATGTTTGACAGAAATTAAAGACTGAAATGTGACAGACCGTGGACCTTTGCTCTAATTAAAGAAAACAACTCCAACTCTTCTCGACTGCAAGCTCCGTAACACATGTCGGCATGACTTGGTGAGCTTAGATTTGGCTTCTTGTGCTTGTTTAAATTTGAAACTACTATCTGAGTATTTACAGCCTCTGATGAAAAATTATAGAACAATTTCTCTTAGTCCTATGTATATCCCAAATCACCCACAAATAGTACTGAAAATTCACCATCTGACTAGAAGTTGAAACGCTGTAGTTATACCTGTATCTGTTCAGTGTGTCCACATTCATTCTCAGATCTTTCTACCAGACTTTTAGTTTTACTTTCTTTGAGGTGAAAATTGAAAAGTTCCATCTCATGAGTTAATTTTTGATTTCTTGTTTTAAGGATGTGCTATTTCGCCGTCAAATTGATCCACTTATCAGCAAACCAAGTCTACTAAAATACGTCGTTTCATTTGTACTGCTTTCTTTATTCTTGTACGACAGAAAAAGACTAGAAGCAATAGAACACTTATGTCAGTACAATAAAGGGAAGATCTTTTATGGAAAAGCGAGTAGACGCTGTGAAGACGAAGAAGCAGACTCTGAAATGAAGAAGAAGAAGGAAAGGAAGCAAATTGCCCGCGGCCGCCCCAGCAGGTGGGAGCTGCGCGTGTAGCCGGCTTGCGCCTGGCCGCCCAAGTTTCCTGGTTCAAGGAACGTCCTTGTGACGTCACGCGCGTCTGTAACTGCGGCGGCAGCGGCGGCAACTGCGCAACAGATTTCACCAGCAGCGGCATTCTCTGTACAGGCCTCCCCCCACTCTCCGGAGGAAGCAATCTGCGCCGCTAGCCCTCGCAGGAAGACAGCCCTACAGCAATTAACGTCTCAACCAGTTTAACTGGCCGAATTCGTTTTAACTGCACAACACAATTGATGCTGTAGTGTCCCAAAAAACCTCCAGATTTTCTATGACGTTTTTGAGATGTCCCACTATGCGTTTGTTTAATTAAAACATAGATTATTTCCGGTAGTGTTATAAACCTAAAGCTGGCGTCATGTCATGGGAACAAGCATGAAAATAAAATCGCAATTTTTTTCTTTATGCGGACGTTCACAAAGCGTAATAGCACGGAGCTATGCTACAAGAAGCCTAAGGTATCTTTAGTAACACAAAAAACTTGAATTATTGGTTACAGTATTCTTCTTGAGTCTGCAGCCAGACCGTGAAGTCATCTTGACACTATATTTCCGCGGTCGACCTGCCCATCATCTTCAAGTTAGTATGCTGTTGCGAGTTTCGGCGAGATATTGCAACAGCACACTCACATGAAGACGGCGGCCAAGTGGATCGCGGAAATATTGTGTCAAGATGACTTCATGATCTGGCTGCAGACCCATAACGAATATTATGCCGGGTAGGATTACGTAGTGAATTATTGATTGTTTAAAAAAAAACTCATTTGTTTTTTACTAAACGTGAGATTACTACCGAGATTAGTGGGTGTAACGTAAGAGGTGAAGATCTGCGCACATGCTATCAGTACGCTTATTGGTTGTGTTAGTCTCACACTCTGATATTCAGAAGCATTCAGGCCTGCCCTAGCACTGGTAGGATCACAGCTTTGCCCAGGATTTCTAGTGCGCCACGGTAGCGTTGTGGGACGTCCTACTACCGCGTGCGGCTCCTTGAAACGTCGGTGCTCCAGCCGGCAAGAAAGAATTTTTAGAGGAGTGCGCTGAGGAAATTCGGGGAGCGGCATAAGGCCATGGCGAACCCCCAGCTACTCCTACGCTCACAGCATGCTACATTTTGGCTGGCTAAAAAGTATCATGGACCTTACCAAAACTGGTTCAGATTCACTATATTCAAGGATAATAATTTCGAGAAATATTTTAGTGAAAGTGAAAGACAAGTTTAATAAGTTCAGTTGATTTATAGTTGGGTTAGCTATCAGAAGTGTAACGAAATAAGGGAGACCAACCAGAGTCAGTATCAGATATACGTTTTACTACCAGAAGAACAGACCATGGCGCAGTAAATATTACAACTGTTCAAGGGAGCTCAGATAGAAGAGCAAAATAAAAAAGCAGTCCATGCAAATCATTCTAGTCCTCATCAGTATGTGAATACTGGCGAAGGCCTCTATGAAGAGCTACAGAAACAATAAACCGGTGTTTTCATGCGGAAATTAGATGAAAGTTAAAGAATATTTCATTGGTGAATAGGTACGATTTTGGAAATGACAGATGTCGCACTTTGGTAGAAGAGAGTTTTTTTTCCCTTAATTCAGTCTTCCAGATGAGAAAAACAAGGTGTTCTTCTGAAGAATCAAATAAAATTAAAATATAAACTGAACCTATTTTGGTAAATGCTAAAGAAACAGCGCAGGGAGTAATGGCCCTAGGGCACTAAACAAAACTGATGGTGATCACAGACTGTGAGATGCGGAGTACAAAAAATTCAAAGCTAGAAAGAAACATGCAAGTCAGGTATGAACTCAGAAACGTACATTACGAGAATCCATTTAGAATACAACGAAAAATTATGGTCGTATTACGAAATAAAACACAGGGTGATTTTTTTCCACCGTGTACAAACTCTAGGGTTTTACCCATGAGAGAATACGGGACAGAAAAGGTCTAATGAACTTATGTCCGCAAATGCATGGTTTCGATGCTAGAAACCATTTATTTTGCCAAACTTTGTTACATAGATTGCGGACTAATAGCGTTGTATCATGCAGCCATAGTTACCGTACGCATGGTTTCCTCCTAGAGGGTGGCACTGTTCCGCATACGTCACGCCCTAACGTCCTCTTCTGTTATAGTAACTGGTAATGTTGTGTGAGCTTCCCTTCTCTTGCTGACTCACCTTGTAGTGGACGTGATCCAGCGTTGTGCACGATGGTTCCGTATTCGAATCGAGAGCTTGCCGACATGGTGTTTACTTACGGAAAGGCAAATGGCAACGGGCTTTGGGCAGCAAGGTTGTAACAGGAGAACTATCCCCACCGACAACCACTATAGCATTCAGTGGTTGCAACAGTGTTTCGCCGTTTTCCTGTGACAGGGTCGTTTCAGGAAGCAGGAAATCACGAAGGACGTCTCCGAAATGTTTGGACACCAGACTTGGAGGTAAATGTGATTAACAATATGGAAGGCGACCGCTGTGTCAGTACCAGGGATTTGTCCCGGCAGTACAGGGTAAGCCAGACGGCCGTGTGGAACATTCTCCATGACAATTGTTACTACCTTTATCACTTACAGCGTGTACAGGGCTTACTAGCGAAAGACTTTCCACATCGGGAGCAGTTTTCACCCGTCCTATTCACAGATGAGGCCACCTTTACGTGGAGCGGTGTCTTCAACTTTTCATAACAGTTATCTGCCGAATAGTATGCAGAGCCCCCATGGTATGGTGACAGCGAATAATCGTCATCGGTGCAGCTGGAATGCGTGGGGCGGGATAATTGGCGACCGTATTTTGGGACCAGTCTTCCTTCCACGTCGCCTAACGGGCCGGAACTATAGGCGTTTCTTGCGGGTGACTTTGCTTCCCCTGCAGGAAGAAGTGCCATTGATGATTAGAAGTGTTATGAGGCTGCTACATGATGGTGCTCCAGCCCACTTTGCCGTTAACGTCCGGGCGGTCTCAGCCGTGTTTTCCTGGTCGATGGATCCGACGACAGAGTCCAGTTGCATGATCCGCTCGTACACTGGATCTCAACTCTGCGATTTCTGGTTATGGGGCCATCTCAAAAGAAACGGCTATGCAGAGCCATTACAGATGTGGAGACACTGGAGCAGCGTATTTATGCTGCCTTAGACACTGTTCGGATGCATCCTCGCCGATGTGAACGTGTGAGGCAGAACAGGCTATCGGTGCACATGGAAACCATTTTCAACATATACTGTAACAGTGGCTGCATTGTACAGCGCGTATTACACCGCAGTCTCTGTAACAATGTGTAATTGAATAAATGGTCTCCAGCATGGAAACCATGCATTTCCGGACATAAGTTCATTAGACTTTTTTATTCCGTATCATCTCATCGATCAATCCCTTGAGTTCGGTGGAGAAAAATCACCCTGTATATCACCTACTATTAATCTCTACAATAATTTTGATCGGAAGAACGAGGATATGAATTTGAGTGGCATCTGGATTTAGTTGCTGAAAAGGATGTGCATCAGACTTGCACCATGGGGTGATGGCAATAGCGGATGACAGCCACTGACAATGATCAGCTTTACTTCATTCCTGAAAACTTGTGACGAGACTGCTTTGGGTGGGAGTCGTGTCATACTCCCGTAACCCATGTTATTGCGAGGCCGTTGCTTGGGAGAGATCCGTAGATCTGAGCCACAGATACGGTCGTTTCCTGATCTCAAAAGCGATTCCGGTGATTCGATCGGGCTATGGAGTGATCTGGACTACACTTCAGGGAACTTCGGTAAGGAACGTTTTCCAAGTTACGAGAAGTCGAACTTACAAAGGAGTGACGTAACGTGTTTTCAAAACTTCAGTAAAGTTGACCATTGTCGGTGGCTGTCATCCGCTATTTCCACCACCCCCTGGTTCAAGTCTGGTGCGTATCCTTTTTAGCAACTAAATCCAGATGCCAATCAACTAAATCCAGATGCCAATCAAAGTCAAATCTTTGGGAAACAGAAGCAATATACTGAATCAAAGGCAAATCGAAGCCAATAGGTGGAAAACCGTAACAAACAAATCTGCGCGGAAGCATGCGTTAACGAAAAGTATAGAAATGTTAACAAAAATTGGAAATGTACATGTACAGATAAACACCTGATTACAATTTCAGAAAAACTGGATTATTTACTCTAGAGAAAGAGCCCCACAGATTGAGCAAACTGATTTCACGTTGGTTCAGCTCTGGCCGCTGTGCAAGCAGTTATTCGGCATCGCACTGATTGACAGAGTTGTTGGATGACCTGAGAAAAAGCACTCCAAATTCTGTCAAATTGCAGCGTCAGATCAACAAAAACCCTAGTTGTTTTGCAAGGTCCTGCCTTTAATGTTCAAAACGTTCTCAACGGGGGAGATATCGGCGACCTTGCTGGCCAATATATGGTTTGGCAAGAACGAAGACAAGCAGTAGAAACTCCCGTGGTGTGCAGCTGGCCATTATCCTACTGAAGAGTAAGCCCAGAGCGGCTTGCCATGAAGGACAACAAAATGAGGCGTAGAATATCGCCGACCTATCGCTGTTCTGTAAGAGCGGATGACAACCAAAGGGATCCTGCATTGAAAACAAATGGCACCCAAGACCATCAGTCCTGGGTCTCGGGCCGTACGGTGAGCGACAGACAGTTATCCCATTGCTGTCCCCTGCATCTCCAGACATATCTTCGCTGGTCGTAGACGCTTGAACGAATATAAGTGAATTAAGCACACTTCACTTGAAACCTTTTTTCAAAGGTCTCCAAATATACGTACTAACACGTAACTGATAATATCAGGAAATAACGAATGCAGTGCTGTGGACAGAATCCATTTTGGAGCTTTAAATTTTGTCCGACTATCCTTATTAGAGTGCTGCATGATTTCCATTATCTCTTCAGATAAATAGTAACGTTCCGGCGGCGATTCCTGCGCGAGTGCTTGCACATCTGATATAGCACACCCCTCCATAATGGCCGGGTCTAACGCGCTACCTACCCGTTACATTCTGTTCGGTATTGAGTAGAAACTACAGCCAAAGGAGGGAAAACCATGAATGACGTCAGAGATATCTGTTCGCTATAAAGCTAACCGGGTATGATTTGCGTACCACTAGTCATTATAGTTAAGGCTGACAGCGCAAGTTCCACTAAGCTACAGAGGAGCCCATCGGAGCAGAGAACTGGCTTTAAGTACTAGAGGAGCATCTGGGCGCAGGATCCCTTTCACCTATCAGGAGTTGATTTCTCTGCCTCCGGACCACGGGATCCAGGTAATCCGGACAGGTCCTTCATTTCAGGTGTCGCTACACGAATTGTTCAAGGAATTCACTAATTAATCGAGTGCCAGTGAGGGGCCATGATGCCAGGATGCAACTCCTGGCAGACTGTACAGCCATTATCCAAACACCGGTCTGTTACCACTCAGCCCCTATTTTGTGCCGTTAGTAGCGTAACAAGCGTTCTGAGCAGCATAATCCGTTTAGGGGTGGTTCAGACGCAGAGAGTAACACAAGAAGTTTGTGGCTTTGTCAGAATACGACAGAAGGCAAACACTGAGACAGTCGTTTGAGGTGTTGCGTCACGCAGTGGCGTGGGACTTCGTAGTGCCCGAGGCCCTTTGTGGTCATGAAGATCCCATTTTGTTTACCCACGAAACTATTAGTAAGTACCCAATCCCAAGAACCATAACAGTGGGTAATCCTTGGTAAAACATGGGCGGCAGAGGAAATGTGAAAGCATTGTTGACAGTGACTCATACGATATGGCGACAAGAGAGCCTTGTTTCCGTCGGGAGGGTGACGTAGGGTAATAGCTGGGACAGTCGTCTGGTGTGTGAGCCCACATGTGGGACTCATTGGCGAATGAATTACCCTCTGGGAAACGATCAAGAATCTTGGCAGACAGCACGGTGGTTACTCATAACCATAAGGCTGTTTCTCCCTATACAAATCACTGAGTAACCAGCGTTTTCGGTATTGTAAAGTGTGTGCACAAACGTTCCTGGTGGTTACTCGTCAAGCGTGTCCGAAATAACGGATTCCACACAGTCATTATTCTGCGGCTGTGTATATACATGTTGAAAGATAAATAGCAACTCATCCGTATGAGCGCACTGCAATAATATAACGGTGACAAGCGGAAACTTTTGCCGGACAAAGACTCGAATAGAAGGAAATAAGGGTTCGAATCCCGGTTTGACACAGATTTTTCACTTGTCGCCATTGAATTATTTCAATGCCCTTATGTGGCTGTCGACGGTATTTCCATTCCAGCAGGTAGTGAGAGAAATTACACCAATATCAGTAGTAGGTTTTGTTGAGAGTGACAGTGATAGGCTAAAAACTGCTGGGCCCAAGGGGACGTGAGCTCAACAACGGCAGGTTTGGTTAACTACGTTCTGTAGCTCCCTGTGAGTAGAGATTGACGTGATGCTCACTCTCCACTTACCAGTTCTGAGTTACATCGATGGAATGGCGCAGTGTGACTTGGTCGAGGTGGGCACTACCACCACCTCGGTTCCGTACGGGCATTGTCCGCAGGTACAACATTCAGTCAGCGGCTGGGAGTGCTCCTTCAATTCGAGGATCTACCCCTGTTGCAGGAATAGCTTTCCCCGCATTAGCGCTAAGTGGCCGGCCGGTGTGGCCGTGCGGTTCTAAGCGCGTCAGTTTGTAACCGCGTGACTGCTACGGTCGCAGGTTCGAATCCTGCCTCGGGCATGGATGTGTGTGATGTCCTTGGTTTAAGTAGTTCTAAGTTCTAGGGGACTGATGACCTCAGTAGTTAAGTCCCATAGTGCTCAGAGCCATTAGCGCTAAGTGCAATTATGTAAGTCTGGCGGTATGTATAGGCAAGGACCAATATGATCAAGGAGGACACGAATATTACAACCGGCTGGTGTGGCCGTGCGGTTCTAGGCGCTTCAGTCTGGAACCGCGTGACCGCTATGGTCACAGGTTCGAATCCTGCCTCGGGCATGGATGTGCCTGATGTCCTTAGTTTAGTTAGGTTTAAGTAGTTCTAAGTTCTAGGGGACTGATGACCACAGATGTTAAGTCCCATAGTGCTCAGAGCCATTTGAACGAATATTACATCTTCCGTCCAAAAAAGTTCCGAGTCTGATTTTATTTCGGTGTTTAAGGGACGCCAGTGCAGTAATGGCTGTCGAAGCTTGAACTAATAACTGTAAACAGCAAATGCGCTTTCGACTAGTTAGTTGTGAGCAGGCACTGTTAAATAGCGGACGTGCGACCGCAGTGTGCCAATGTTGTTGTGGCGCAAATCGCAGTGAAGCAACAAACTGAACGTGTCTAAATCAAGTGTGTAAGACATTTCGTTTAATGTTTTGAAGAAGAGAAAAATGTATGCAAAGTTTGTCTCGTACACCTTGACTCCCGAACGAAAACAACAACGCTTGGACGCCTGCCGCGACTTGACAGAAATACAAAACGCGGACAGTTCTTTTCTGGAAAAAGTCATTATGGGTGACGAGACTTGGTGTTACCAATACGAACCCACCACGAAACGACAAAGTACAGAAATTCACATGAAAGGTTAACGCTTTTACGACATAACCGACATTCAAGCCACCTTGACGCTCGAGTTGAAAAACTCGCTTTTCTGACAGTTACGCGTGGTTGTAGGAACGTTTTGTGCCCTTTTACTCAAGTGGGGCGGAGACTGTAGAATTTGTGATGCGTTAAGAACGAGCACCCTAACTTTCCTTTATTCTTTATCAATCTAGTATCGAAACTTTTTGGACTGATAGGATATGTCAATACTAACAGTTGCGAATTCTGGGTCTGCGTTGGAATTGTTGCAGGTCCACCAGCCCAACATGCTGTAACTGCGTCCCCCTAAATTATGTTGACCGTCGCGATGATTCCTTAGCTAAAACCAGAAGACATTTCCTCATCTCTCTGCGCATCTGGGCTACTACCCAGGTACTGTGTCGCTAAGCGTTCACGAGACTGGTAGGTGTAACTTGCCAGCGCTCACCAGTGTCGCAGCGTGCTGGCGGAGTCAGCCCGACATGTGTGCCGGTAGCGGCGGCTAGGCCTCCCTCGGTGGGCAGGCGGCGACTTTCGCCGGCCACCAGTGAGTCGTTGACCCAGCGGCGCCCGCGGCTGCCGTGACGTCGCGAGGCGGCCCCGGCGAGCGCAAGGTTGCGCCGCACGCACCCCAAAAACATTGTTGGCGCCTTTCACAACAGCCACCTCGTGTTTTGCGTCCGACAGCGGTCACACCGCTACTGCCGGTCTGTGGCGGATCTCCGGTGTGGCCTTTTTTCTGACAAGGGTTTCAGAACACCGGGCCGACAAAATTTCGGAGTATTTTGGTTCAATGGACTCGTCGTTTTCTGTGGCTCGTTACATTTCATTTGAATTCTTACCTACCTTTAGCTTTGTAGCTCTGTTATACTGAAAATATCTGCAGAATAGGGCAAATGTCGACGGTAAGCGCTGTGTGTCGTGATCAGAAACACACACATTCCATTTGGTCAAATGGTTCTGAGCACTATGGGACTTAACATCTAAGGTCATCAGTCCCCTAGAAGAACTACTTAAACCTAACTAACCTAAGGACACCACACACGTCCATCCTCGAGGCAGGATTCGAACCTGCGACCATAGCAGTCACGCGGTTCCAGACTGAAGCGCCTAGAACCGCTCGGCTACACGGGCCGACCCATTTGGTCACAGTACTTGTTGTTGAGAACAGTAATGCCCACACTGCTCTTCAGCCTCAAGCTTGCATTATCCAGTTTGTTTTTCTGTCAGTGTTATTTGTGCGTTTACAGTTGCACACAGAAGTATGTATATGTGTACTGATAAATAATGGAAAATCCTGGAGGGAATATAACAGTATTGTGAAATGGATGGTTGCTGCTCACTATATAGCGGAGATGTTGAGTCGCAGGTAGGCACAACAAAAAGACTGTCACCAAATGAGGTTTAGGCCTATGAGGCCTTTGTCGAAAACAATCGACAGATACACACACACACACACACACACACACACACGCACACACACACACACATAATCAAAAAATGGCTCTGAGCACTATGCGACTTAACTTCTGAGGTCATCAGTCGCCTAGAACTTAGAACTAATTAAACCTAACTAACCTAAGGACATCACACACATCCATGCCCGAGACAGGTTTCGAACCTGCGACCGTAGCGGTCGCTCGGTTCCAGACTGTAGAGCCCAGAACCGCACGGCCACTCTGGCCGGCCACACGCAATCGCGCGCGCGCAAACACAGCTCACACTCACATGACCACAGTCTCTGGCAGCTTCATCTGAAAGCTCATTTTATGACAGTCTTTTTCCTGTGCCCATCAGCGCATCAGCATCTCCGCTGCGCAGTGAGTATTTACCGATGAATAGTTGGCAGATTTGCCGGCCGCGGTGGCCGAGCGGTTCTAGGCGCTTCAGTCCGGAACCGCGCGACTGCTTCGGTCCCAGGTTCGAATCCTGCTTCGGGCATGGATGTGTGTGATGTCCTTACGTTTGTTAGGTTTAACTAGTTCTAAGTTCTAGAGAACTCATGACCTCCGACGTTAAGTCCCGTAGTGCTCAGACCCATTTGAACGATTTTTGATTTGGCAGATTTGCACCTCGCGTATGGGGTCAGTGAATGCAGTAGATGATCAGCCCACCAGTGCTATTCTAATTTATATTATAGCGACGGCAACCATAACACAGTACTTGTGCATGTGAGGATGATTGCATTACTCTCTGTTTTGTTTGTACATTTTGGTGATTGCGTGTTAAGAATTTTCCTCTGCTTATGGAAGCATTGTCACAGAAACGAATGCAACTGGAATAAGCGTTACGTCTTCAGGCCACAAGTGGCTCATCGGGACCATCCGACCTCCGTGTCATCCTCAGTTGAGGATGCGGATAGGAGGGGCGTGTGGTCAGCACACCGCTCTCCTGGTCGTTATGATGGTTTTCCGTGACCGGAGACGCTACTATTCGGTCGATTAGCTACTCAATTGGCATCACGAGGCTGAGTGGAGCTCGAAAAATGGCAACAGCGCATGGCGACCTGGATGGTCACCCATCTAAATGCAGGCCACGCCCGACAGCGCTTAACTTCCGTGATCTCACGGGAACCGGCGTATCCACTACGGCAAGGCCGTTGTGAACTGGAATGACTTATCTAATAAATAATAATCACCCGAGTCACTGAATCTGGTGGCCCAGGGAGGAAGAGAGCAGACGGTACATAGTCACTGGAGACCACATGATCTTATACCAAATATCAGAAAACAGGTCTGAACGACCACTTGAAAATTCCCAGTGGACCTCGGGTTCACCATATACGTTCTCCAAGCTAATGTAAATGCGTAGCAGACGGTACTTTATACTAATATTATATTCTATACTATTCCATTCATCTACAGGACGAGGGAAAACGACGATTTATGGATATATGGCCTCTAACCTCTGTCTTATTTTCACGGCCTGTACGCGAGTTATACACTACATGACCAAAAGTATCGTCACACCATGTGTAATGCTGAACTGACCACTAGATGTCACGAGAGGTGGACCCTCTAGTATATACAGAGGCAGGGGGTATTATGTTGTCAGTAGAGAAGCTACGAGGGTCACTCCAAAAGAAATGCACACTATTCTTTTTAAAATACATCTTTTATTCTACATGTTTGAAAGTTGTACAGTGTGTAGATACATCCTTTAGGAACAATATTTTCATTTCTCCACATAATTTCCATCCCTCTCAACTACCTTACGCCATCTTGGAACCAATGCCTGTATACCCGCACGGTAAAATTCTGCACCAATCTGTTGGAGCCACTGTTTGGCAGCGTGCACAAGGGAGTCATCATCTTCGAACCTTGTTCCACGAAGAGAGTCTTTCAGTTTCCCAAAGAGATGGTAGTCACATGGAGCTAGGTCAGGACTGTAAGGCAGGTGTTTCAGTGTTTTCCATCCGAGTTTTGTGATCACTTACATGGTTTTTTGACTGACATGTGGCCGTCCATTATCGTGCAACAGCAAAATATCCTGCTTTTGCCGATGTGGCCGAATACGAGTCAGTCGAGCTTGAAGTTTCTGCAGCGTCGTCACATATGCATCAGAATACATAGTGGTTCCGCTTGCCATGATGTCCACAAGCAAGAGTCCTTCGGAATCGAAAAACACCGTAGCCTTAACTTTTCCAGCAGAAGGCATGATTTTGAATTTTTGTTTTCTTGGGTGAATTTGCATGATGCCACTCCATTGATTGCCTCTTCGTCTCTGGTGAAAAATGATGGAGCGATGTTTCATCACCTGTCACAATTCTTCCAACAAATTCATCTCCACCATTCTCGTACTGTTCCAAAAGTTCGCTGCATACCGTTTTTCTTGTTTCTTTCTGAGCCACTGTCAACATCCTGGGAACCCACCTAGCACTGACCTTTTTTAACGCCAACACTTTCAGTATTCTGCAGACCCTTCCTTCCACTATCCCAACGTAGCGTGACAATTCTTTCACTGTGATGCGTCTGTCAGCAGTCACCAGTTCGTTAACTCTCTGCACATTGTCTGGAGTGTGTGCAGTGCGAGGCCTGCCACTGCGAGGACAATCCTCAATATTGCCGTGCCCGCTTTCATCACGTAACCTGCCTGCCCACCGACTAACTGTCCTGCGATCGACAGCAGCATCTCCATACGCCTTTTTCAACCTCTTGTGGATGTTTCCCACTGTCTCGTTTTCACAGCACAGGAATTCTATGACAGCACGTTGCTTCTGACGAACGTCAAGTGTAGCAGCCATCCTGGAGACATGCTGTGACGGCGCCACTCACGGGAACAGGTTGAACTAAGTTTGAAAACAAGCGGGAAGGATATATCTACACACTGTAAAACTATCACACATGCAAAATGATAACTGTATTTTTACAAAAATAGTGTGCATTTCTTTTAGAGTAACCCTCGTTTTACTGCAGAATGGGTCTCTCAGGGGCGCTCAGTGACTTCGAATGTGCTCTAGTCATTGCATGCCATCTTCGTAACAAGTCCATCAGGGACATTTCAATCATTCTAAAGCTTTCCAAGTCGGCTATTGTTGATGATGATGGTAACGTCAACTGAAAGGGGAGGGGACAAAACAACTAAACTAACACTGACAGACCTCATGTACTGGGACCGTCGATCATTGTTGGCTGTAAAAAAAAAATCGCTTGAAATGGGCTCGAGGAATCACTCGTGAGCCAAAAAGTGTTACCAGAAAACCAGCTTGCGCAATGACTGTGCATAGTGAGTCAGAAAGAATGAGGTACAGTGACCGAGCAGCTCCTCGTAATCCACAAATGTCTGTAGTGAATGATAAGCGACGCTTGAGGTGGTGTGAAGAGGAACGTCACTGGAGAATGTATACAGTGGATGTCGGAGGCCGAGCGGTTCGGAGTGATGAATCATTCTATATGCAGTGGCAATAATGGAAGTGTTTGTGCTTGACGAACGAGCGCAGAAGGCTACCGGCCGTCACGTGTAGTGTCAACAATGAAGTACAGAACAGGTGGTGTTCTGGTATTGGAATGTTTTTCATTGTTAGGATGTAGTTCCCTTATTGAGCTCTTGAAAACACCAAATGCGGAATGGTATGAACAAATTTTACAGTATTATATACTGCTGAGAGAATGATTGTTTGAAACTGCATGAAAACTGGCTATGTCATAAAGCAGCATCGGCGAGGCAATTGTCTGTAGATAATAATATCCCAGAAATGGACTGGTCTACCTTTCGAACAGCTCTGGGAGGAGTTCGACTTGGCTCCAGACCCCAGCGTCCAAAAACACTATCTTCCATGGCTTCGACACTTGTGGAAGAATGGACTGCCATTCGTCAACAGACATTACCACACCTTGTTGAAAGTGTCCCCAGAATAGTTCAAGCCATCACAAAGGCGAAGGGTGGAAAAACCCCATATGAATTTCCAGTAATAGCTGTCTGAATGCTTTTGATCAAATAATATTTGATACAGGCAGTCAGTTGTATTTGAATGCCTGTTTTTTACATTCACTCAACAGGTTTATTAAGGCCGCTTTGATTCAGAAGATCGCGCTTTTTCATGTAGCCTATGCCGACTTGTTACGTTGCTAGTTCCGTATGCGAATTCATCTGAAGTCTGCTTAGCTTTTTAGTATTACTCCAGTATTTTTCATATAGTTGTGGAGATACAGTCCATTTTTCAGCACGTATTACGAAAATACAGTGTCCCTTCTCATCACTATGACCACTTCCTAGATCTGTCGTCTACAGCATGTAGCTCGTGATGTGCACCCGGAAAAAGGGTGTGTATTTCGATCTGCGGCCTCGTTTATGAATGAACCAATACATCCGACTTGAGGAAAGGATTTACGGGGCTAAAGAGACGAAGGAGTGCACTGCTTCGGAAATTGGCAACGTTTACGCACTTATTGCTCTCATCTGTTGTGGAAGTGTATCGTGAGCGAACTGATGCCAGTATTACAATTAACAGACGTGGATACCGCGGAGCTCAATGTGCCTTTCATATTGAACGTAGGCGTCGGCTACGATGGTACACGAAGACCAATCGATATGCTGTGCTGTAACTGTAACCTGTAGATGGCTTGTGTCTGCATCCATCCTGTCGATAAAAGCGAATTTTTTGACAGTCTAGAAAGAGGTCCGCTACTGACTGTAGACAGATATGCTTCTTCTGATGAGTTTTGTTCTCTGTGGCATTAAAAAAAAAATCAATGCTCATCGTCGTATCCTACGAGAAATTTCAGAGAACAAAGACTGTGCAGCAGTGCAATTGGGGGGGGGGGGGGCTGTTTTGGACCATTAATCCACGGAGGAATCACTCTTCAATTACGAGCCCACTGTCACAAGTCATACTCATCTGTACATTGTGATAGTCTACGCTACGAAGGGTACGACTCTTACCTAAATAATCCATCTTGCCACACAAGGTGAAGCGTCCGAATTTTGTCGGAAGACACATTCTTTCAAAGTAGTTCTCTGTCGCCTTAACTAGCCTCATAGTTAAACATTTGAATCTATGTGAGACATCTCAGCGCCGGCCGCGGTGGTCGTGCGGTTCTAGCGCTGCAGTCCGGAACCGCGGGGCTGCTACGGTCGCAGGTTCGAATCCTGCCTCGGGCATGGATGTGTGTGATGTCCTTAGGTTAGTTAGGTTTAAGTAGTTCTAAGTTCTAGGGGACTGATGACCTAAGATATTAAGTCCCATAGTGCTCAGAGCCATTTGAACCATTTGAAGACATCTCAGCAGTCTTAGTCTCTATAAGAATCCGATGTCACATAGCCATCACCAGTACTTCAGATACTTATGGAGCAATAAACATCCAACAGTTGTTTGCATCAGTCACATTTAAAGGGATTGCACCGTGATCTTTATGTGACTGCAGTGATTCAAGGAAACATTTTTGCTTGTTGCAACTTGCGTTTTCTTTCGAAGTTGTTCCTTTCAGCTGTATTCTGCACGGGATTACCATATACATACAGTATACGACGGCTGTATACAAAAACTGTTCACACACATTAATTTGCGGACTTTACTTCTGTCAAGATCTCCTATGTTCGCTGAACCCTCCTGGTTGATGTAGCTTTTCTGACCCGCATATCTAAATACCGAGAATTTACCTGCGCTGCTGGTGGATGCTTTAGTAGTCACATAGTTTAAGGTGTTTTAATACTACTGTACTGTCCTCTAAGAAACCATGGCAGTAACAAAAATTCATGTAACGCGGTTAACAAAGAGCTACAACTAAAGAGATATACTGAACTATAACTATAATTTTAAATTAAAAGTTGATAGAAAGGAACGAAAAAAAGTTGTTTATAACGCACATCAGCTGTTTCCAACAGTCTCGCTACACACGTAAATGAGGCAGTTTTCCTCCTGCAGGCAATCTGATTCAGACACGGAGATGGAAGGTCCTCATAGCACTGCAATCTGGTGGCCCAGCAAGGAAGAGAGCAGACAGTACATAATTCCTGATCACCAGGCTGTACTCCAATTTCCTGCATCAAATCTCCACGCATTGTCTCATATAGTGATGCAATCTGGCGACAGTTAAACATTTTTGTAACACGTTTGTAATTGTGAAGGCCGGCCGCGGTGGTCTAGCGGTTCTAGGCGCGCAGTCCGGAACCGCGCGACTGCTACGGTCGCAGGTTCGAATCATGCCTCGGGCATGGATGTGTGTGATGTCCTTAGGTTAGTTAGGTTTAAGTAGTTCTAAGTTCTAGGAGACTGATGACCACAGATGTTAAGTCCCATAGTGCTCAGAGCCATTTGAACCATTTGTAATTGTGAATTATTGTTTACCCTAGGGCAACACACAGTAAACCAAGGTATCATTTGTTTTGATGAAAGCATGAAAAAGGTTCTGATGATGAACTGTGAAAAATTCGAAACCGGTAACGGTACTTTTTGAATAAACCAATCTAAAACCACCTTGTGGCTGGCTGCTATACACCATCAACAACTTACACACATTAAAAAATGTTTAGCATCACCCTGGTTCCCAGAACTCCTGAAGACAGATGTTGACTGTGGATATTGTATTACAGATACAAACTCTTTGACTGTTCAGATATGTCAGTAAACCCGCTCAAAGATGTAAACAACCATGCATGAGCAGAGCCTATTAGACGGATGGGGTCCGACAGCCGAACAGGTCCAGTCATTCCACAAGGAAAGAGGCACACGACTCGTGTTGTCTGTAGTTCAACCACGCCTAGACGGTTAATACCGCGGTTCGATCGCTTCCACATTCGTTACTTTCTGCCAGGAAAGGCTCTCAACAGCGGAAGTGTCCAGGTGTCTCGGAGTAAACCAAAGCGATGTTGTTCGGACATGGAGGAGACACAGAGAGACAGGAACTGTCGATGATATGCCTCCTTGAGACCGCCCAAGGGCTACTACTGCAGTGGATGACCGCTACCTACGGATTATGGCTCGGAGGAACACTGACAGCAACGCCACCATGTTGAACAACGCTTTTCATGCAGCCACAGGACGTCGTGTTACGGCTCAAACTGTGCACAGTACGGTGCATGATGTGCAACTTCTCTTCCGATGTCCATGGCGAGGTCCATCTTTGCAACCACGACACCATGCAGCGCGGTACAGATGGGTCCAACAACATGCCAAATGGACCGCTCAGGAGTGGCATCATGTTCTCTTCACCAACGAGTGTCGCATATGCCTTAACCAGACAATCGTAGGAAGCGTGTTTGGAGGCAACCTGGTCAGGCTGAACGCCTTAGACACCCTGTCCAGCGAGTGCAGGAAGATGGAGTTTCCCTGCTGTTTTGGGGTGGCATTATGTGGGGCCGACGTACGCCGCTGGTGGTCATGGAAGGTGCCGTAACGGCTGTACGATACGTGAATGCCATCATCCGATCGATAGTGCAATCACATCGGCAGCGTACTGGCGAGGCTTTCGTCTTCATCTACCACAATTCGCACCACCATAGTGCACATCTTGTGAATGACTTCCTTCAGGATAACGACATCTCTCGACTAGAGTGGCCAGCATGCTCTCCAGACATGAACCCTATCGAAGATGCCTGGGATAGATTGAAAAGGGCTGTTTATGGACGACGTAAGCCATCAACCAATCTGAGGGATCTACGCCGCTGAGGAATGGGTCAATCTGGATCAACAGTGCCTTGATGAACTTGTGGATAGTATGCCACGACGAATACAAGCATGTATCAATGCAAGAGGACGTGCTATTGGGAATTAGAGGTACCGGACCACCAACTTCGAAGGTCTCGCTGTATGGTGGTACAGCATGCAATGTGTGGCTTTCATGAGCAATAAAAAGGGCGTAAATGATGTTTATGTTGATCTATATCCCAATTTTCTGCAGAGGTTCCGGAACTCTCGGAACCGAGCTGGTGCAAAAAATTTTTGATGTGTGTATTTGATATAACAGCCACGTACTGCAGTCATGCCTTTATTTGACAAAATTGCGATAATTAACTAATCAGATGAGGTTATACTCGGTGACTCCTTTGATGGTATTCGAGAGAAGTAGACAATCTGTTGACAACGTTTCAGTTTTCTCCCTTTCTTCCGTCGTCACCAAAACACAGAAACGACACTCCAGCTACTTGAGACGGAGATATTCTCCCGTGTAATTGATACAGGTCAATGCAACATGCGTATTTCGTGAAGTATCTTTACTTTTAACGTTGTATTGTTATTGTTTTATTACTGATATTTACTAGCACTATGAGAAAGGTGTGTATATTTATAGTGAATTTGCAAATGTATAGCTTTGTTGTACTTACTGTACTATTAATATAAAATGTTATGATTTTGTGAATGAAGTTCTACGCCCTTTAGCACGAAATTTATATCTATGTAATTAAACTGAGAAGAGACACTTGAACTGATTTTTGGATGTAGATGCGTCCACGAAAGTGCCCTTTCTGTAACTGTTGGAAGAAAAAGTTTTTGAGTCAAGTTTCGGTTTGTGATATGTAGAGCAGAAGGAGAAACAGATACCGTTACAGAAGAAGTTACACTGAACCAGTTTTGGAAGATTACCAGACACAATGAAGAAAGGGTTTTGTCAGAGACAGACTAATGGCGTCTTGGTGAAAGTATTGGTTACCTTGTAATTGAACATCCAGTAAGTGAAGTATTCAGTGGCGTTGAAGGGGCCCAAGAAGAGAAGAGGCTGGTCTGTTGGATGAAGAATGAGCGCAAAATTATTATTTTTTGAAGATTTCCAAGACAAGTAGAGATGAGAGGAAGAATCAAGACGTATTTAATGGCAGACGGCATATGTGGCGTGATTTTGAAGAACTGACCAGTTAACTGGGTTCTTACTTCCATCTGTCCAGCAGAAGGTGGACGAATGTGCTGCGCTCAGAGTGGAGTTACGTGGACTTCACTGCTCTGTGATATGAAGGCCTTATAAAGAGTGTGTAGCGAAGGTGAGTTGCAGCGAACTTAGGAACAGAGTTTATCACGTTGTGGGTGGGAACAGCACATTTGAGTTAAGGCACATTTCGTTGAGTCCACATTGAGCCAAACCTACGGGAAAACAGGAAAATAAGAGAATCGAAGCCTGTGCGACATGGTGTTACAGAAGGTCTCTGAAAACTAAGTGGGCTGATATGATACGAAACGAGTCTCCGCAGAATCGGCGAGGAAACGAATATGTGAAAGAAGGGCTACGAGCACAGGATGTGTAAAGGGAACAGGGAATTAGACCCATGATAAAAGAGTGAGCCCAGGTGGAAAATTGTAGGGGAATACAGAAACAACAGTCAAGAACATTGGGTGCAAGTGTTATTTTCAGAGGAAGAGGTTGGCACGGGAGAGGAAGTCGTGGCGGCCAGCATCAAACCAGTCAGAAGAGTGGAGAAGCAAACAAACATGTATCACAGCTCTTACTGCTGAATCATTCCACCTTACACTAACAACAACCACCTCTCGGCCAGAATCTGCGCCCCTCTCGTGAATACTGTTCGCCCACGTGGGGCCTACTTCTACACCGTGTGATGACCACTACGAGGTCGCAGAGCGATCCTGAAGCAATTTCGCCTGGTTTACAGCAGTGAAAGTATAAGGGAAAATTTACTACCGGACATAACACCTATTTGAGGCTCATACACACGACTTTGACGAAACCATCTGAAGCACTGCAATGTGATCTTCGCAATCATCGTCCCAAGACCACGGAACTGAACTGGCAGCACCAACTTAGCTATCTTACACATCTGCTTTCTCTTGATGCAAATTTCCTACTTTCGAGAACTGTAGTTTTGCCTACGAAAGTTATAAGTCACTGTTCACAAAAATTTTGTTGATTGTGAGCATTGACTTACAACATTTATAGTCCAATTTCATCACATCACGACCGCTCTTCACTTACAACATGGAAAGTATGAACGAACTGTAGTTTTGTCTCCTCAGTGGAGTTACATTTGAATTCATAATGTATCCTTCCCCGCTAGTGTCCCGCTAAACAGTCATTTTCAGTCTGGCGTAGTAACTGTTGCAGGCCAGTTTTCCAGTCTTTTCTTATCTCCTCGCTTATTACTAACGCAAACAGACCAAGATTTGCAAAATTTACAACAACGAGGGGACATACACTATCGTATAAAAGTATCTGGACTCCTATTATGGGCCATTAACGTTGGGTCCGTCCACCGTTCGTCTGTATGAAGGCTTGCACTCTGCTGGGGACAGTTTCAATGACGTGTCTAATGTCTGTGGAGAAATAGCAGCCCTTAGATCCTCAAGAGCCGGAACTAGTGGAATGGTTCAAATGGCTCTGAGCACTATGGGACTTAACTTCTAAGGTCATCAGTCCCCTAGAACTTAGAACTACTTAAACCTAACTAACCTAAGGACATCACACACATCCATGCACGAGGCAGGATTCGAACCTGCGACCGTAGCGGTCGCGCGGTTCCAGACTGTAGCGCCTAGAACCGCTCGGCCACCACGGCCGGCGGAAGTAGTGGAGGCAGTGGTATTGGTGTGTGGTCTGGAGTGAAGTCATCTTTCAAACTCACACCAGAGATATTTATTGGCTCAGGGTGGGACCTTGCACGGGCCAGTCAATTTCCACAAACCATTGCCTCACAGATGTTGCTTAATGGCAGTATGCACTATAATGCTGTTACAGTCATCGTCTCCGAACTGTTCCTCTACTGTACCGTTACACAATGCTGTAAGATGTCTACATGTCGTTCCGCATTTTTTGCATGTATCATTTCCTTAAACGCAATCAGGAGATCGCATCCTAACGACGGAAAACACCCCCACCCCGTAACACCAACTCCTCCGCACTTCCCTGTTGACACTACATTGATGCCAGGTAACGTTTTCCAGAGATTCGCTGAAATCAGACCTTTCCATCGGACTGCCTCAGGGTACTGAGTGATTCACCATAACGTACCACCAGCCGCGCGGGGTAGCCACGCAGTCTACGGCGCCTTGACACGATTAGCGCGGCTCCCCCCGTCGGAGGTTCGAGTCCTTCCCCGCCCATTGTTGTGTGTGTGTTGTCCTTAGCGTAAGTTAGTTTAAGTTAGATTAAGTAGTGTGTAAGCCTAGGGGTCGATGATGTCAGCAATTTGGTTTTGTAGGAGCTTACCACCGCCACCGTATCACTCGTACCGAATATTGCACATTCCAATGGCTTCGCTCTTCACACCACCACAGGCGTCACTTAGCACTGACTACAGACATGTGTGGCTTATGAGGAGCTGTTCACGATTTTATTTCTTTTCTTCTTTTCAACTACCCACGCACAGCTCTTTTACTAGCTGGACTGCTGGTAACATTCTGGAATTTAGGAGCGATTCATTCCGCTGAATTCGTGCGATACGTATTTAACAGTAACCCTCCGCAAAACTCGGCGGTCGCTTTCCGTCAGTACGTGATGACTGCCTGGTTTTGGTTTAGCTGTACTTGCTCCTTCGCGTTTTCTTTTCACAACGGCACCACGAACAGCCGACTTGGGCAGCTCTAGAAGGGTTGAAACGTCCCCGGCAGATCTGTTAGTCAGTGGTGACTAGCCCACGTTCAGTCACTGAGCCCTCTTGACCGACCGGTAGCAATTTCAGTTAGCCGAAACACAAGTCAGACTGAAGTACAATGTAAAACTGAACTTCTGGTTAATAAAACGGACCGAAAATGTACCATGTACTTGAATCAAAACAATACAATTTAGATTGGTACAAATAATGTTCGAAGTGAGCAAATTCAGCACCATGTCCGTCCAATCTTTGCCTTCGAGTGAACGGAACTTCAGCTGACAGTGTCGCCAACTTTGAAATTCATAATTCCCCTGTTTGATTGGTTCACCACTAATCTAGACAAACAAATCTTTGAACAATATTCCCATTTGTTTTCCAACACAATAACATAAAAACTGATAGGAAGTTTCGTTTCTATCACCCCTATTTTACCTTCGTATTGCTACAATTCTTCCTAACTAACTCATGAATATAACACCTCCTTACTATTATCTGTTGCGTCTTAGAAGTATTTTCATAGCTCTTAAAATTTCACAATCACAAATTTTAATGAGTCTCTATACAGGGTTATGAATCCTTATGGGACTAGAAGAAATTATTTTATAATTTTGAGTCCGATTTAAAAACTTGGTACAATAAAAATTCATTTTTAGTTACACAATCATTTAATTCTGACATTTCATAGACAACTGACGGAGCAGGCGTACAACGTCACATACCTCCACGTCAATGATTTTATTTGAAAACTCAATTTATGAAACTTGTACAGTTCATAAAACTTAAAATTACTGTCAAGTGGGCAACTATCTGTTTCTACACTTTTTTCAAGAGCATCTTCTGAATTAGACTTCCAGAATAACCACACTGTTGATAGATATGACCATGAGAAATGGTAAATAAATTCCAACTAACAAGTGAATTTCATAAAGTGGCTGCTAATGCTTTGATATTATCGTCGAGTAGTGCACGGGTCTCCCACCACTCACGGGACGTCACAAGTTTTGACGTGAGTCATCCATTCTCCACAAAATACGTGTGTGCGAAATGCATGCCCTCCCTGCACTGTGGAAAACGTCAAGGGCATGCACAAAGTTGACCTGAAAAGACATCGTTTAGAGGCTTAAAGACCAGTACAGACTTACAGAGGTTGCACAAAAATATCGAAATACCTCGGAAAAGGACGCTCGAACATAAATGTAGGCCGGCCGGTGTGGCCGAGCGGTTCTGGGCGCTACAGTCTGGACTCACGTGACCGCTACGGTCGCAGGTTCGAATCCTGCCTCGGGCATGGATGTGCGTGATGTCGTTAGGTTAGTTATGTTTAAGTAGTTCTAGGGCACTGATGACCTCAGTCCCATAGTGCTCAGAGCCATTTGAGCCATAAATGCAGATGCTAGCCAAGCCTGCAGGTTACGAGGTTGTATCTGACCACGAATTCTACCTGTACAGTGTCTTCAACCCGTTTCAAGTGACATTCGCGCTCAGAACAGTGTACCTCGTTGTGCTGAGTGCACTGTATAAGAAAGACCCAAGTGAATTTGGAAGTGGGAAAACTGTTGGTGCTCATATGGCGGATGCTTCTGTAACCAAGACAGCCGAAGGCATCATATCGAAGATTTATACCGCATACAGGGAAAGCGGGAAAACATCACTCGCTATGTGACGCTGCGAACGACAGTGTGTGTTGAGTGACCGTGACAGGTGGTCATTGCAGAGGATTGTTGCGAAAATAAGAGGACGACAGTGTAAGTAGGCTGTTTAGGTTTTTGTATTGGTAATGCCACGTAGCGCTCTGTATGAAATCACTGGCTGTGCTGTGTGCAGTCTGTGGCTGGTTTGCATTGTTGGAATTTGCTATTGTAGTGTTGGGCAGTTGGCTGTTAACAGCGCGTAGCGTTGCGCAGTTGGAGGTGAGCCGTCAGCAGTGGTGAATGTGGGGAGAGACATGGCGGAGTTTCGAGAGCGGATGATCTGGACGTGTGTCCATCAGAGACAGTAAATTTGTAAGACTGGATGTCATGAACTGATATATATATATATATTATGACTTTTGAACACTATTAAGGTAAATACATTGTTTGTTCTCTATCAAAATCTTTCATATGCTAACTATGCCTATCAGTAGTTAGTGACTTCAGTAGTTAGAATCTTTTATTTAGCTGGCAGTAGTGGCGCTCGCTGTATTGCAGTAGTTCGAGTAACGAAGATTTTTGTGAGGTAAGTGATTCATGAAAAGTATAGGTTATTGTTAGTCAGGGCCATTCTTTTGTAGGGATTTTTGAAAGTCAGATTGCGTTGCGCTAAAAATATTTTGTGTCAGTTTAGTCATGATCAGAATAAGTAAAGAGAGAAATGTCTGAATACGTTCAATTTTGCTCAGCTGTTTGAAAATCAAATAACGTAAGGGGTTTACCAGCACAGTAATTCACTAATTTTCCTAAGGGGACGTTTCATAAAACATCAATCGCTATGTGACGCTGCGAACGACAGTGTGTGTTGAGTGACCGTGACAGGTCGTCATTGAAGAGGACTGTGGCGAAAATGAGAGGACGACAGATGCAAAAGTCGCTGCAGAACTGAATGTCGCACTTGCGAACCCTTCCAGCATCGAAAGAGCACCAAGGGAGCTGCATAAGGAGGGAATTTCAGGGAGAACTGGGATCCAAAAATCACTCATCACTGACGCAATTGCCCGTAACGGGAAAACGTGGTTGGTTCCGGGGCCATAAAATATGCATACGCAGCACTGTAAGTAAGTCATTCTGTCGAAAAAGCCTTGTTTCACGTTGTTTCCAGTTTCTTTCGGAGTATACGACTGGAGTACGCCGTCCCGAGCCCATGATATATACTGCTTGCTGCCAAAAGTGAAACATGGCGAGCGTTCGTTGATGATTTGGCCAGCAATGTCGTGGTACACGATGGGCCCTGTTGTTAGTCGCCAAGGTCCCGTTACTGTCTAGGATTACACTGAGGTGACAAAAGTCATGGGACACCTCCTAACATTGTATCGGACTTCCTTTTGCCCTGCGTAGTTGGCGTAGTGCAACACTTCGACGTAGCCTGGACTCAATAAGTCGCTGGAAGTTTATTGCAGATACATTGAGCCATGTTGGCTCTAGAGCTGTCCATAATTGCATGTGTTGCCTGTGCAGGATTTTATGCACGAATTGACCTCTCGATTATGTCCCATAAATATTTGATGGTATTCATGTCAAGAAATCTGGGTGGCAAAATCATTCGCTAGAATTGTCCAAAATATTCTTCAAACCAATCGCGAACAATTGTGGCCTGGTGACATGGAACGTTGTCATCCACACAAGTTCCAACGTTTTTTGGCTGCAAATAGTCTACAAGTAGCCGAACATAGCCACTTGCAGTTAGTGATCAGTTAAGTTGGTCCAGAGAACCAAGTCCATTCCATTGTAACAAATCCCACACCATTATGGAGCCACCACCAGCTTGCACAATGGATTGTTGACAACTTGAGCCCATGGCTACGTGGGGTCTGCGCCACACTCGAATCCTATTATCAACTCGTACCAACTAAAATTCGGACTCACGTAAGCAGGCCACAACGGTTTTCCGTTCGTCTAGGGTCGAACCGATATGATCCCGAGCCCAGGAGAGGAGCTGGAGGCAATGTCGTGCTGTTAGCAAAGAGACTCGCTTCGGTTGTCTGCTGCCATAGTCCGTTAACGATAAATTTTACCACACTGCCCTAATAGATAATTTCTTCCTATGTCCCACATTGACTTCTGCGGTTATTTCACGCAGTGTTGCTTGTCTGTTATCGCTGACGACTCTACGCAAACGCCGCTGCTCTCGATCGTGACTTCTGTGGTTATTTCACGCAGTGTTGCTTGTCTGTTATCGCTGACGACTCTACGCAAACGCCGCTGCTCTCGATCGTTAAGTGAGGGCCGTCGGCCACTGCGTTGTCCGTGGTGAGAGGTAATGCCTGAAATTTGGAATTCTCAGCACACTCTTGACACTGTGGATCTTGGTATACTGATTTCGCCAACGATTTCCGAAATGGAATGGCCCACACGTCTAGCTCCTACCACTATTTCGCGTTCAAAATCTATTACCGAGCGAAGTGGCGCAGTGATTAGCACACTGGACACGCATTCGGGAGGACGACTGCTCAATCCCGCGTCCGCCCATCCTGATTTAGGTTTTCCGTGGTTTCCCTAAATCACTCCAGGCAAATGCCGGGATGGTTCCTTCGAAAGGGCACAGTCGACTTCCTTCCCCGTCCTTCCCTAATCCGATGAGACCGATTACCTCTCTTGTTTGGTCTTTTCCCCCCAAACAATCCAATCCAAACCAATCAAAATCTACGAATTCCCACCGCGTCGGCATGATCTCGTCGAAAAGCTTTTCGCTTGAATCGCCAGAGCAGAAGTGACAGCTCCGCCAATGCACTGCCCTTTTATACCTTGTGTACGCGATGCAACCGCCATCCGTGTACGTGCATCGCTATCCCATGACTTTCGTCACCTCGATGTACATTAAATTTGTTCTATCTCGAAAACCATTCGGAATAGGACATATGTCCACACGAAGTTTTTTACTTCAAATGATCGTCCCTGTCATATCCCAAAATACTGATCATTCCTCCTGGGATACGCCGTATACTTTCCTTATTGAACGGCGTGGCCGCAGCGGCAACAGCCGGCATCCAGTATAGCGTTGAGCAGTGGAAGAATGGTTTTGGCTCAGCAGTGTATTTACAGTACTACGAACTTCGGTCTCTGCCGCAGAATGGCAGCAACTGCCGGGAGGCGGGGGTTGGGGGTGGGGGGGGGGGGTTGTTCCACTACAGTAGACGAGGGCGGCAGATCGAGCCGTCGGTTACAGCATCCCGCTCACGCTGCTGGCGTGTTGGCCCCGTGAGATCTCCCGCAGAGCGGAAAACTGTTCGCTCCGGTGGCCGGCGCCGGGCATTCGGTCCGGACAAGGCTGGCTGGCTGGCCAGAGCCGGCGGTGTCGCAAAATCCCGCGGCAGGTGGACGCAGGCAGCCCCCTCCAGTGCCGTGGCGCAACGCCATCGGCGCCGAGCGACGACCGCCGGTCGTTTCTTTCTGCCCCTGGAGACCACCGCGTCGCGCCGCGCTGCGCCTTTCGAAACGCGGGGTGTTCGCGCGTATTCTCGACCAAATTGCGACACCTTCGCGGCGAGCATTGTCCCCTGCCCAGAGTCGCGTGCCACACGTAAACCGGCCTCCGCCATCTGTGCAGGGACGCCCGAATAGAGCTGACACTTGCAGTGGGCGGACAGAAATATACTATGTGATCAAAATAATTCGGACACCTGGCTGAAAATGACTGACAAGTTCGTGGCGCCCTCCATCGGTAGTGCTGGAATTCAATATGGTGTTGGCCCACCCTTAGCCTTGATGACAGCTTCCATTCCCTCAGGCATAAGTTCACTCAGGTGCTGGAAGGTTTCTTGGGGAATGGCAGCCCAATCTTCACGGAGTGCTGCACTGAGGAGAGATATCGATGTCCGTCGGTGAGGCCTGGTACGAAATCGGCGTTCCAAAACATCCCAAAGGTGTTCTGTAGGATTGAGGTCAGGACTCTGTACTGGCCAATCCATTACAGGGATGTTACTGTCATATAATCACTCTGCCACAGGCCCTGCTTTATGAGCAGGTGCTCGATCGTGTTGAAAGATGCAATCGCCATCCCCGAATTGCTCTTCAACAGTGGCAAGTAAGAAGGTGCTAAAAACATCAATGTATGCCGTGGTATGATAGTGCTACGCAAAACAACAAGGGATGCAAGCCCCCTCCATGATAAACACACCGCACCATAACACCACCCCCTCAGAATTTTACTACTGGCACTACACACGCTGGCAGATGACGTTCACCGGGCATTCGCCGTACCCACACCCTGACATCTGATAGCCACATTGTGCACCGTGATTCGTTACTCCATACAACGTTTTTCCACAGTTCAATCGTCCAATGTTTACGGTCCTTACACCAAGCGAGGCATCGTTTGGCACTTACCGGCGTGATGTATGGCTGTTTAGCAGCCGCTCGACCATGAAATCCAAGTTCTCTCACCTCCTGCCTAACTGTCATAGTACTTGCAGTGGATACTGATGCAGTTTGGAATTCCTGTGTGATGATGTGGATGGATGTCTGCCTATTACACATTTCGAACCTCTTCAACTGTCGGCGGTCTCTGTCAGTCAACAGACGAGGTCGGCCTTAACGCTTTTGTGCTGTACGTGTCCCTTCACGTGTCCACTTCACTGCAACATCGGAAACAGTGGACCTAGGGATGTTTAGGAGTGTGGAAATCTCGTGTACAGACGTGTGACACATGTGACACCCAACCAACTAACTACGTTCGAAGTCCGTGAGTTCCGCGGAGTGCTCTCTCACGCTGCCTGATGACTACTGAGGTCGCTGATATGGAGTTACTGGCAGTAGGTGGTAGTACAATGCACCTAATATGAAAGATGTATGGTTTTGTGGTGTCCAGATAGTTTTGATCACATAGTGTATATAAGAAACAAAAAATACAACGCATTACGATGGCCAATACCGTGTAGGTAAACCGCCTGCATTGAAAACAGCTTCCAGTTATCTCGGAATGAATATATACAGGCCCTGTGTGGTTTTCGAGGGAATCTTATACCATTCTCCGTCAAGAATATTGGCAAGCTCAGGTGGTGATGATGCAAATGGCTAGCGACCAAGCATCCTTCTCTCCAAAGTAGACCACAAAGGCTCAACAGTACTGAGGTCTGGTGACTGTGGCAGCTGTTGCAGATGTGACAGTTGATCCTCATGTTCACAAAAATAGGCGATGCGAGCTGTATGAACAGCAGTCCTGTAGTCTTATAAGATAGCATCACCTTGACGGAACAAACACTGTACCGTGGGATAGACCAGATCAATCATAACAGTCAAATAAACTGAGGTGACAAAAGTCATGGGATAGCTATATACACATATACGGACATCGGTAGCATCGCGTCCACAACTCATAAAAAGGCAGTGCATTGGTGTAATTGTCACTTGTACTCAAGTGATCCATCTGAAAAATTTCCGACGTCATTGTGACCGCACGACGGGAATTAAGAGGATTTGAACGTGGAATGGCAGTTGGACACTTGGGACTTTCCATTTCGGAAGCCATTAGGGAATTCAATATTCCGAGAGCTACTGTGTCAAGAGTGTTTCGAGATTACTCGATTTCAGGCATTACGCCTCAACATGCAGAACGAAGTGGCTGACAGCCCTCGCTTAACGATCGAGAAGCGGCGTCTGTGTACAATTGTCAGTGCTAACAGACAAGCAGCACTGCGTGAAATAAGCACAGAAATCAATGTGGAATCTACGACGAAATTAACAGTTAGCCGCCCAATGTGGCCGAGTTGTTCTAGGCGCTTCAGTCCGGAACCGCGCTGCTGCTACGGTCGCAGGTTCGAATCCTGCCTCGGACGTGCATGTGTGTGATGTCCTTAGGTTAGTTAGGTTTACGTTGTTCTAAGTCTAGGGGACTAATGACCTCAGATGATAAGCCCCATGGTGCATATAGCCATTTGAACCATTTTCGTAACCGTTGGGACAGTGCGGCGAAATCTGGCGTTAATGGGCTATGGTAGCAAACGATCGACGCAAGTGCTTTTGCTAACAGCATAAAATCACCGCCAGCACCTCTTCTGGGTCGTGACCCTATCGTTTGGACTCTAGATTACAAGAAGACCTTTGCCTGCTTAGATAAAAAAAAAAATGCCGTGTGACTAGGACCTCCCGTCGGGTAGACCGTTCGCCGGGTGCAAGTCTTTCGATTTAACGCCACTTCGGCGATTTGCGTGTCGATGGGGATCAAATGATGATGATTAAGACAAGGGATCAAATGATGATGATTAAGACAACACCCAGTCCCTGAGCGGAGAAAATATCCTACCCAGCCGGGAATCGAACCGGGCCCTTAGGATTGACATTCTGTCGCGCTGACCACTCAGCTACCGGGGGCGGACGCCTGCTTAGATGAGCCTCAATTTCAGTCGGTAAGAGCTGATGGCAGGGTCGAGTGTGGCGCAGACCCCACTTAGCCGTGGACCCCAGTTGTCAATAAGAAGGCACTGTGCAAGGTGGTGGTGACTTTCTAATGGTGTGGGTTGATGTGAACCGATCATTCACTGGAAACGGTAATCTTCGGCTACTTGGAGACCAATTTCAGCCATTTATGGGCTTCATGTTCCCAAACAACGATGGAGTTTTTATGTGCAATGTCACCGGGCCGCAGTTGTGCACGGCTGGTTCTGCACAATTCGAGCGAATTATTTGGCCACCCAGATCACCTACCATGAATCCAGTCGAAAATTATGGGACATAATCGAGAAGTCAGTTCGTGCAAAAGGTCCTTCACTGGCAACACTTCCTCATTTATGGACGGCTATAGAGGCAGCATGGCTCAATATCTGTGCAGGGACTTCCAACGACGTGTAGAGTGCATCTCACGTCGAATTGCTGCACTATGCCGGTCGAAATATGGTTCGACCCGATATTAGGAGGTATCCTATGACTCGTGTCATCTCAGTGTACATTTGTTTCAAGGCTAGTGACGCGCACGTATTTGTCTTACCCACCCAGCCTCTCCGAGGTTTTATTCTAGCCCTAGCTACCGCGCTGCTTTACCTCTTTGCTCGGGGTGTCTGCCTGCCGCTGGACTAGTCCGTCGATTGCACAGCTATCCGTGGTTTGTTATGAGTGAAGTAGTGGGAGGGACTGAGAGTGTATCAGGGAGAAGCATCGAGCTGTATCTGTACACCGGTTGACTAAAATGCCACACACCTACACTAATGGAGAATATGCAGATGTGCTATATGGTTACGGCTACTGTCATGGTACTGCTATTTCTACTTTCAAGTAACACCGTCGGCGTTTTTCGACACGTCTAATTCCTCATCGTAGCGTATTTAGGAGAATTTCTACCACATTGCGTGGAACACGTCTTGTTACAATTTTTGTCCTGAACGTGTAATTGAACAACCTGTGCAGGAACCGCATCACACTACTGAAATGGCGCGGCTACTCTATGGCGAACATTACATGCGGAAAACTTGTACCCATTTGACATACAGCTCATGAAGCCACTTTTACAGGAAATGGACTCAACAAAACATGTAATAATCATCGATCGTCGCAGGAAAATCCACACGCTACAATCGAAACCAGTTTCAAAGTTCCTTTCTGGATCAGTGTTTTCGTTCTGCATGATCGGTAAAATACTGGTAGGCCTAGTCACTTCAGAAGAGAGAATGACACAAGAGCTGTAATGTGACGTGTAATGCTTAGAGGTGAATGTGTTAAAAATATACGCTCAGTCACTCACTCTCCTGGACCCACAAACCGCAGTCGGTTTTCGGCCTCGTCAAGTAGCCTCTGCTACAGTATTCTGTCTTCGGCATCTTCTTTCCTTGCTCTCAGTACCTGGAGATTATTGGCAACCTGGCCTCTCCATCTCATTTTCGACCTGACTAGAGGTCTTCGTCCTTTCGATTTATTGTCTTTCTTCAGTAAAGACCCCTGCTCTCGTCTATAGACGTGGCCGGCCCATCTTAGTCTTCCTCTCTTGGTTACCGCAACTACATCTGGTTCATTGTATAGCTATCTGAGCCCACTGTTCTTTCTTCTTCGCCATTCTCCCCCGTCATAGATTAGTCCAACTACCTTTCGCAGGATTTTACTGTCGAAAACTTTTAACTTTCTTTCCGTGTATTTATGTATTCGTATTTCTGTTCCATGTAATAATACTGGCCTTTTTATGGTTTTATATATTATGTATTTTTGAAATGACGCATTCTAAAACACATGTTGCAATATTTACTGACTGTTGTACATGTTTACATGTGTAAACCTGCCGGTGTATTGCACGTAACAGAAAATAAATAGCAAAGTACATTAAATCTGTTTATCTCGGCAACCGTTCGGATCAGGTATAAAATTATGCGTTGTCGTGTTGGAAGTCAGATCTGAAAGCTGGAGAGACTGAATAAGAGTCGCTAACCGTTCTTTCAACCCTGTCGTCTTCTAAAATTGTATCCCCAGCGCAGAAGACAGCTCGTCGGTCGCGGGATCTTCGGCGGAGGCTGCAATACCGTCATCTGGAACCTGTGGTTGTGCTTTTTTATGGGGTACCACCTGCCCAGGTTAGTCTCCGCATCTACAGAGGGCAAGATCTACAGTACTGACAGTGATGGTGGGCGACACTTCTCATTACTGTACCCTGTTTCATTATTATTTAAATGTTCATGCATTTTACACTGTCTTTTACAACACTCGACATAGCTTTCTTAATAGTACGGTAACTTTTCTGACAATTTCCGACATAGAGTACGACATGACCACCGGAAACAGAATTACGCGTGCATCCGTCTAGAACACCCGAAACAGTCTCTCTAGTGCAGCCGAAGTACTACGCCTCCCAGGCACGCAAAAGCAACCCGAAGGTGTCCGAAGCACTTCGGTTGCAATATCGTTACTCTTATGTTTCTCAAATCTAGTGAAATTTAATAAACAAAAACGATAGACTCGTAGGGTAACCATGAGAGACTGTAATACTGAAAACTGGATTAAATACAATGAACAGTATATAAACAATTAATAAGAGAAGTTAGGCATTTTGGCGCCTAGCACCCGAGTGTGTCGACCAATCAGAAGCAAGTTCAATATAATTGGCGGACTCTCCCACGGGAATGGTACATACTGTACCATCTATTGCTTGTACCTCACTCCACTTTTTTACCATATGCTACTTCACGTGTATCAAGCTGCATCAAGGCAAGCTTCTAGGAAAATAAAATATTGGCGGCCACAGCCAAGAATATCACACAGGGCATATTTCATATGAAGCTTTTTGCTTCAAATTGTCATTCCTGTCGCATTCCTGAATACTGATTATTCTCCTGCAACACTCTGTATAAGCGGAACAGAGACGATGGCAGATCGTTCTATCATTCTAGCGTCGATACAGGCCGCGAGTCGGTAAATCCGGTGAGATAGGCATCTTTCACAAAGCTTAGATTGTTATGGCTCGGCGCCTGGGAACGAACATCTCGGAAACGGCGAATCTGGTCCGCTGTTCACGAGATACTATCGTGAGCAAGTGTGTGAAACAATTAAAGGAACAGGCGACAAGGTGACGGACGTCCACGCATCATGATAGAACATGGAAGTCGGAGGCTTGCCCGCTCTGTGAAGCTTGACAGGCGGCTATCTGTGGCAGATCTGACGACAGAGCACAACAGTGGGGCAGGCAAAAGTGTTTCGGAGCACACCGTTAGGCGCACAGCAGACGATCGCTACGTTTTCCCACGTGGACACAGAAACGTCGCCTATTATGATTGCAGTGGGCACCGAGTTTTCGAGGTTGGACCTTGGATCAACGGGAACAAGTCGCCTCGTTGGATGAATAGCGTTTCTTATTACAACAGGTCAATAGTTGTGCACGGATACGCTCCCCGATACATGTACCGCGAAAAATACGCAGGCCCGTAGCGGCAGTATTATGCTGTGTGAACATCGACCTTGACTGCCGTGAGTCCTATTCGAAGGCACCGTGACAGCTGTGGAATACGTGAACATTATTGCGAACCATTTGCACCCCTTCATGCCTGTTGTCTTACACAACGACATCTTCTAGCAAGATAATTGTCCGTGTGACAAGGCTAGAATCGAGCTACAGTGATATGAGGACCATGACAGTCACCTCATGTTGATATAATGGCCAGCAAGTTCACATGAAACTGGTGGTACACATCTAGGATGTTACCAGGCGCTGCTACATGCACTGATGGAAAAAAAACGCAACATCAAAAATTAATTTATATGGAGGAATGAAATCTCGGGAATACATTTGTCTGTGTAACATATTTAAAGTGATTAACTTTGCAAGATCACAAGTACCTAAGGACTCGAAAATTGCTCATGTCACACAAATACCCAAAAAGGGAAACAGGAGTAATCCGCTGAATTACAGGCCCATATCACTCATGTCGATTTGCAGTAGCGTTTTGGAACATATACTGTGTTCGGAAATAATGAATTACCTCGAAGAAAACGTTTTTTTGACACGTAGTCAGCACGGATTCAGCAAACATCCTTCTTATGAAACACAACTAGCTCTTTATACTCATGAAGTAATGAGTGCTATCGACAGGGGATGTCAAACTTATTCCATACTTTTAGATTTCCAGAAGGCTTTCGACACAGTTCCTCGGAAGCGTCTTCTAACCAAACTGCGAGCCTACGGAATATCGCTGATCTATATTAACGACATAGGAGACAATCCGAGTAGCCCTATTAGATTCTTTGCAGATGATGCTGTCATTTACCGTCTTGTAAAGTCATCAGATGACCAAAACGAATTGCAAAATGATTTAGATAAGATATCTGTATGATGCGAAAAGTGGCTATTGACCCTGAATAAAGAAAAGTGTGAAGTTATGCGCATGAGTACTAAAAGAAATCCGCTGAATCTCGATCATGCAATAGGTCACACAAATCTGAGGGTTCTAAATTCAACTAAATACGGAGGGATTACAATTACCTAAACTGGAACAATCACGTAGATAATGTTGTAGGTAGAGCAAGCCAAAGACTGCAATTCATTGGCAGAACACTTAGAAGGTGCAACAGATCTACTAAAGAGATTGCTTGTCCTCCCTATTTAGGAGTATTGCTGTGCGGAGTGGGATCCGCATCAGGTGGGACTGACGGATGACATCGAAAAAGTTCAAAGAAGGGCGGCTTGTTTCGTACTATCTCGAAATAGGGGAGATAGTGCCACAGACATGATACGTGAATTGGATTGGCAATCATTAAAGCAAAGGAGTTTTTCGTTGCGCCGGGATCTCCTCATGAAATTTCATCACCAGTTTTCTCCTCTGATTGAAAACATTCTGTTGGCACCCACCTACATAGAGAAAAATGATCATCGCAATAAAGTAAGAGAAATCGGGGCTCGCACAGAAAAATTTAAGTGCTCAATTTCCCCGCGCGCCGTCCGAGAGTGGAACGGTAGAGAGACAGCTGAAGGTGGTTCATTGAACCCTCTGCCAGGCACTTTATTGTGAATAGCAGAGCAATCACTTAGATGTAGATGTAGATGTTAATGTAGGCGCAAGATAAGCTGTTGCAAATGTGAAATGCTGTTACATTGACAGCTGTTGCAACCCACAGAATATTGAATGCAAGCATTCACGTGCTTGCGATGTGTCGTAAAGGTGCCGGATCTCAGTTTGTGAGATGGAGTTCCATGCCCGCTGTACTTGGTCGGTCAGTACAGTGAGTGTGACTCTGCAGTTGCCGTCTGGTAATGTCCCATATGTGCTCGACTGGAGACTGATTCGGTGACCTAAGAGTCAAAGGCCACATATGGACGCTCTGTAGAGCATGTTGGGTTACAACAGCAGTGTGTGGGCGAGCAGTATCCTGTTTGAAAACACTTCTGAAATGCTGCTCATGAATGGCATTACAACAGGTCGAATCACCAGAGTGAGGTACAAATTTGCTGTCAGGGAGCAGTGTTCTTGCTGTCATACGAAATCCCACCCCAGACCATAACACCACTTGTAGTCGCAGGATATCTAGCAGACAGGTTGAATGCCGTCCGTTAACCGGCCTCCTTCTAACCAACACACGGGCCTCACTGGCACTGAGGCAGAAACAGCTTTCATCAGAAAACACAACAGACCTCCACCCTGCCCTCCATGGTGCTCTCGCTTGGCGCCACTGAGGTCGCAAATGGCACTGGTTCGGAGTCAATGGAATGAACACTACAGCTCGTCTGGCTCGGAGCTGCCCTTCAAGTAACCGATTTGTAACAGTGCGTTGTGTCACTGTGGTGCCAACCGCTGCTCAAATTGCTGCTGCCAGAGCCATACGCCGAACACGAGGGTCTTCCCTCCTGCTAGTGCCATGTGGCCGTGCAGAGCCCGGTCTTCTGGTGACCATACATTCCCGCGACCACTGCTGCCAGCAATCATGTGCAGTGGGTACAGAACCGCCAGATCTTTCTGCAGTATCGCAGAAGAAACATCCAGCGTCTCGTAGCCCTATTACGCGACCTCGTTCAAACTCAGTGAGGTGTTGCTAATGGCGTTTGTGTCACCTTTTAAAGGCATTCTTGACTACCATCTTCAGTCTCAAACGTAGCTCTCACGGCCGTCACAGTGTGTATTTAAAGCAAACGTACACTACTGGCCATTAAAATTGCTACACCACGAAGATGACGTGCTACAGACGCGTAATTTAACCGACAGGAAGAAGATGCTGTGATATGCAAATGATTAGCTTTTCACAGCATTCACACAAGGTTGGCGCCCGTGGCGACACCTACAACGTCCTGATATGAGGAAAACCTCCAACCGACTTCTCATACACAAACAGCAGTTGACCGGCGTTGCCTGGTGGAACGTTGTTGTGATGCCTCGTGTAAGGAAGAGAAATGCATAACATCACGTTTCCGACTTTGATAAAGGTCGGATTGTAGCCTATCGCGATTGCGGTTTGTCGTATCGCGCCATTGCTGCTCGCGTTGGTCGAGATCCAATGACTGTTAGCAGAATATGGAATCGGTGGGTTCAGGAGCGTAATACGGAACGCCGTGCTGGATCCCAATGGCCTCGTATGACTAGCAGTCGAGATGACAGGCATCTTATCCGCATGGCTGTAACGGATCGTGCAGCCGCGTCTCGATCCCTGAGTCAACAGATGGGGACGTTTGCAAGACAACAACCATCTGCACGAACAGTTCGACGACGTTTGCAGCAGCATGGACTATCAGCTCGGAGACCATGGCTGCGGTTACCCCTGACGCTGCATTACAGACAGGAGCGCCTGCGATGGTGTACTCAACGACGAACCTGGGTGCACGAATGGCAAAACGACGTTTTTTCGGATGAATCCAGGTTCTGTTTACAACATCACGATGGTCGCATCCGTTTTGGCGACATCGCGGTGAACGCACATTGGAAGCGCGTATTCGTCATCGCCATACTGGCGTATCACCCGGCGTGATGGTATGGGGTGCCATTGGTTACACGTCTGTGTCACCCCTTGTTAGCATTGACGGCACTTGAACAGTGAATGTTACATTTCAGATGTGTTAGGTCCCGTGCCTGTACCCTTCATTCGATCCCTGTGGAACCCTACATTACAGCTGGATAATGCATGACCGCATGTTGCAGGTCCTGTACGGACCTTTCTGGATACAGAAAATTTCGACTGCTGCCCTGGCCAGCACATTCTCCAGATCTCTCACCAACTGAAAACGTCTGGTCAATGGCGGCCGAGCATTTCGCTCGACACAATACGCCAGTTACAACTCTCGATGAACTGTGGTATCGTGTTGAAGCTACATGGGCAGCTGTGCCTGTACACGCCATCCAAGCTCTGTTTGACTCAATGCCCAGGCGTGTCAAGGCCGTTATTACTGCCAGATGTGGTTTTCCTGGGTCCTGATTTCTTAGGATCTATGCACCCAAACCGCGTGAAAATGTAATCACATGTCAGTTCTAGTAAAATATATATGTGCAATGAATACCCGTTTATCATCTGCATTTCTTCTTGGTGAAGCAATTTTAATGGCCAGTAGCGTAATTTCCATCCTCATAGTGGCGCTGTTAGTGCCACTCTTATGCAACTGGCGCGAAATCTGAATAGACACCATCTTTCCGATGTGGAAACACGCGTACCAATTTTCTTATGTCACACAAACCCTTCGTGGTTTTGCGATTTTTTTCCCGTCACTGTATATTACTGTTACATCTTCACTTCAGTCAAATCTAGTCTTTCTGTAACTCTGAGATGGCCGGTGTGGCCGAGCGGTTGTAGGTGCTTCAGTCTGGACCGCGCGACCGCTACGTTCGCAGGTTCGTATCCTGCCTCGGGCATGGATGTGTGTGCTGTCCTTAAGTTAGTTAGGTTTAAGTAGTTCTAAGTTCTAGGGGACTGATGACCTCCGATGTTAAGTCCCATAGTGCTCAGAGCCATTTGAACCATTTTGTAACTTTGTCAACACCAGTTATTACTCTAGCTATAAGTAGGCATTAGACCTGCTGAAACAAAGTCTGTCGTTGAGAATGTGATTTATGTCCAGAAGAACATGAAATCTTACTGTAAAAGTGAGTGTAAAGTATTTCCAAGTAGTCCTACGAAATTTCCAGGTAACGTGCAGGATGTTCCTTCACTTGTAACATGTTTGTAAAGTCAAGTTACATATGACTTCTGTTCCCCTCTTAAGCATTAATTTTATAGGGAAATGGAAAGATAATGAATATTACGCGATAGTTGAGTGATGGGATAATGGCGAGACATGAGAAAAACTTCTTTTACTAATCTTTTTCGTAAAAATCTGTTCTACGTTACAAGCGGCAAAGGACGTCCGAGCCGCCATCTAACATCTCATTTTGGGGAATGGAGTACTCAGGAGACTGATACGGATACCGCGAAACCGTAGAATAATAGTTTAATACCAAAAGTCATGACATCACAACTAGCTGTTGTTTTCTTAAGAATTAAGAGAACTATGGAACTGTAACACATATATGGATATGGTGTCTGTTCTTTCGGATGACCTGCGGCCGCCTAGAACGAAATTATAATTATATTAATACCAACAGCTGCTTACGGCCGCTCATATATATCAACTGGGACAGGTGAAAATGTGTGCCCCGACCGGGACTCGAAGCCGGGATCTCCTGCTAACATGGCAGACGCTCTATCCATCTTTTTTTTTCTTTTTCGTTGTTGATCGTTGTGTTTGGTCGTTGCGGACGTCATATGACATCCGGTCAAGTTCGTTTTGTTGATCCTTTCACTCAGTTTTTTTGTTACAGAGGCCAACCAGAACTCCGACCGAAGACGCTGAGCTAACGTGCCGGCATCCATCTGAGCCACCGAGGGCACAGAGGATCGTGCGACTGCAGGGACTATCTAGCGCACGACTCCCGCGAGACCCACATTCTCACCTTGTATGTCTACACACTACATTCGTAGTGTCCCACCCCAACACACTCATTACTCGTGGAAGACATTCTTATCAAGTCCCGTAAGAGTTCGGAGAATATGTGTGCATCCACACAGAAGAAGAAGGTCATGCGGAACTATATACATATATGGATATGGTGTCTGTTCTTTCGGAGAAAATGGTAGTTCGCTCAAGCCTAATCAGAATTAAAAAACTTACGTTTATGAAATTCTAGGATATCAAATGAAATTTGAATATAAGCCTCTTTAGAAAGGAAAATAGAAGGGAACCGCTACATGCTGTGTGGAATGTAGATTAAGTCATTTAAATTATACCCTATATATACACCGTGAAGTTACGTAGAACAATCGTAATTTAATGTTAAGTGGTGTCTAGTCTTTTAACAGCTGTATTTATACTATCGCGAGAGGAGCAGGATATTTGGTTTCTGTAGAGAGGCTTTCCTCCCAAGGTAATGATGAGAGGAACTGGCTCTCCGATATGGGACTGTGTCAGGCTATTGGTCTCCGGTGTGGAACACCTGACTGCAGTTACTCGTGTGTTACGAGCAATGCTCTCAACTGGAGCTACCTCGCTTGATTACTTTAACACCAGAAAATGCCAGGGGAAAGCGAGTCGTATGGCTGGAATGGGGAGTTTCTTTGCCTCAGGTTGCGTTGCTACAGGGCAACCTCTGTTCTCCTACTGACCAAAGCCCCACTTCTCTACATCTATATCTATATACATACTCCGCAAGCCACCATACGGTGCATGGAGGAGGATACCTTGTACCACTACTAGCCATTAGACTATGTTTCCCGTTCCACTTGCAAATAGAGCGAGGGAAAAATGACATCTATATGCCTCTGTACAAGCCCTAACTTCCCTCATCTCATCTTCTCATCTTCGTGGTCCTTAAGCGAAACGCACGTTGCCGCCAGTAGAATCGATCTGCAATCGGTCCTAAGTGCCCGTTTACTAAATTTCCGCAGTAGTGCCTCGCGAAAAGAGCTTCGTCTTCCCTCGCGGGATACACATTTGAGTTCACAAACCATCTCCTTATTAATTGCGTGCTGATTGAACCTACTGGTAACAAACCTAGCACTATGCCTCCGAGTTGCTTCGATGCCTTCCTTTAACTCGACCCGGTGGGTATTCCAAACACTCGAGCAGTACTGAAGATTTAGTCACACTCGCGTTCTACACGCCATTTCCTTTACAGATGGCTTCATTTCCCCAAATTCTCCCACGAAAAGGATGCCGTCCACTCGCCTTCCCTACCAGCAACCTGACGTGCTCATTCCATTCCATATCGTTTTGCAGTGTTACGGCTAGGTATTTTTTTTATGTCACTGTTTCAAGTAGCACACCACCAATGCTGTATTCGAACGTTATAGGATTGTTTTTCCTCCTCATACCCGTTAACGTAAATTTTTCTAAATTTTGAGCAAGCTGCCATTCATTACACCAACCAGAAATTTTGTGTAAGTCACCAAGTACCCTCCTACAGCCAGTCAACGATGGTATCTTACCGTACACCACAGCGTTATCAGCAAACAGCCGTAAATTACTGTTCACCCCGTCCCTCAGATCATTTATGTATGCAGAGAATACGAGCAGTTCTATCGTACTTCCCTGGGATACTCCTGATGACAGCCTTGTCTGTGATGAAGACGCTCCGTCGAGGGCAACGTATTGGGTTTTATTGTTTAAAATGTCTTCGAGCCATCCACATATGTGGGTATTCAATCCGTATGCTCGAGATTCATCAGTAGTCTACAGTGGTGCACCGTGTCAAACTCTTTTGGTAAACCTAGGAATATGGAACCTTCCTGTTGCCCTCCATCCATAGTCTGCAGGATTTCATGTGAGAAATGGGCGAGCTGGGTTTCACACGAGTGATGCTGTCTAAACCCGTGCTGATTTGTGAACTGAAGGTTTTCTGTCTCAAGGAGATTTATTATATTCGCACTCGACAAATGTTCAAAAATTCTGCAGCAGACAGATGTTAAGGATATTGGTCGGTAATTTTGTGGGTCCGTTCTTTTACGCTTCTTATATACAGGAACCACAGCTCTTTTGCCCACTCGCTATGACACTGCGCTGGAAGAGAGATTCGCAAGCAATTCGAGATAAGTACGGAGCCAATGTCACACAGTGCCCTGTAAAACCGAACTGGGATTCCATCTAGACCTGATGACTTATTTGTTTTCAACTGTATGAACTGCTTATCGACGCCAGGGATGCCTATTTCTATGTCCTCCATGCAGGAGTCCCTGCGACAGTCAAACGACAATATGTTTGTACACTCCCCCAGCGTGAATGATTTCTTAAACGTGAAATTTAAAGCTTCGACTTCCCTATTGCTGTCTTATGTTACTACACTAGTCGTACTACTCCAGAACACGATTTACAGTGCGGTTAAACTTCGCCCATAATTTCTCTATGTCCATCAACTGGAACTAAACGATGTCAATTCATAGTCTAAGTGGAATTTTATCAACTTCTTACCTGTTATCTCTAGCAAAAATACTCTCCCAGCCTTCTAGACTGAATTGTTAAATTAAGTGACGATAGATGCTATGATGACATTATGGCCACTGATTCCTGTCTCTATACTGACGCCGTCGATAATGTCGGGGCTGCTGGTAGATACAAAGTCTAAAGTATTTCCACTGCGTGTTGACTGTCCATTTGGGTGCTGAAGACAGCTGTCGTCATCAAAGTAGGTAATATATGCCGTTACGAATATGTATCCTGAAAACCACTTGCCTAAACGTTGGTTCACTATTTTTCAAATGCGTTCAATAAGTAATGCAACACATTTTTGCTCTCTCTCAGTTTTGGTTCGAAACACGAAATTTGCTGTGCGACTTCGTGGAATGTTCCCGCATCGTCGCCTATGGTTGCATGAAGTTCCGATAGATTGCGGTCTTACACGTAGCCTTTGAAAGGGCATCTGTAATGGGGGTACATTCGAAACTGTCATTGAGTTTCTTTCGGCGAAAATCCAGAGCGTCGCCGGAATTCGTAGAGGTTTGCAGATGTATAGGTTGAGCTGGCAGTGAAACGAGGCACAGTGACACGTTGGATGAGGCGTCTGCCATCATCGCAACAAGGACGCGCAGACCTGTCCGATCTCCAGTGTGCTGGCCGGTTGCACACAGCTGTGACTCCTCCAATGTTGGAACGTGGAGACACTCTCATTCGAGGTGATCATCGAATCACTATCAAACACCTTACTGCACAGCTGGACGTCTCTGATGGTAGAGCTAATACTCTCGTCCACCATTTGGGGTATTCAGGGCTGTATGCCCGCTGAGTTCCCCGACGCCTAACAAGTCCATAAAGAACAACGAATGACCATGTGTGCGGAATTCCTTAAAAGTTACGAGGCTGATCGCGACAGTTTTTAGCGAACATCGCCACAAGGTATGAAACGTGGGCTCATCATTTCGAGCTTGGCACAAAACAGCAATCCATGGAGTGCGCCACACTATCTGTCCTCCGAAGAAAAAGTTCAAAGCTACACCCTGAGCCGGTAAAGTCATGGTGACTGTCTGGGAATTTTAAGGGGCTATTCTATTTGATGTCCCCCTCATGACGCAACGATCAACTCTGAAGTGTACCGTGCTACCCTCAGGGAACTGAAGTAACGACATCAGGGTCTTCGTCGCCACAAAAATGCATTACAATGCAAGACCTCGCACAAGACCGTCCGCCCGCATCTCGTGGTCGTGCGGTAGCGTTATCGCTTCCCACGCCCGGGTTCCCGGGTTCGATTCCCGGCGGGGTCAGGGATTTTCTCTGCCTCGTGATGGCTGGGTGTTGTGTGATGTCCTTAGGTTAGTTAGGTTTAAGTAGTTGTAAGTTCTAGGGGACTGATGACCATAGATGTTAAGTCCCATAGTGCTCAGAGCCATTTGAACAAGACCGTCCACCCGCAAGAAGTTCACAAAACTTCATTTGACTGTTCTTCCTCACCCATTCTTCAGCCCAGGTCTCGCACCTTCTGACGTTCATCTGTCTGGCCCAAAGAAGGATGCTCTCAGCAGGAAGCAGTATGTGGATGATGGGAAGCTTATAGATCCAGCAAGATGTTGGCTCCGACGTCGACCAGAAGAGTGGTTCCGTGTCGGCATAAAGGCCCTCCCAGTAAGGTGGCGTAAGACCATCGCATTGATTATGAGATTATGTTGAAAAATAGCATTTTGTAGCCAAAAAATGGGGAATAATATGGTGTATTGGAATTCTGACTAAAAACAACCTACTTTCAGAAAAAGATGTGTTCCATTACTTAGGGGGAACGTTGGTCATATTTTTAAAAAAATATTTATATTAATTTTTTTATGTATTTAAATTTATGAAATTATTGCTAAATATTTAGAGCAGTCTTACTGAATCTGGAACACAATTGTTGACTTTGAAGATATGAGTTAAAAAGTTTTAAAAAAATTAATTACTGGACATACACTCCTGGAAATTGAAATAAGAACACCGTGAATTCATTGTCCCAGGAAGGGGAAACGTTATTGACACATTCCTGGGGTCAGATACATCACATGATCACACTGACAGAACCACAGGCACATAGACACAGGCAACAGAGCATGCACAATGTCGGCACTAGTACAGTGTATATCCACCTTTCGCAGCAATGCAGGCTGCTATTCTCCCATGGAGACGATCGTAGAGATGCTGGATGTAGTCCTGTGGAACGGCTTGCCATGCCATTTCCACCTGGCGCCTCAGTTGGACCAGCCTTCGTGCTGGACGTGCAGACCGCGTGAGACGACGCTTCATCCAGTCCCAAACATGCTCAATGGGGGACAGATCCGGAGATCTTGCTGGCCAGGGTAGTTGACTTACACCTTCTAGAGCACGTTGGGTGGCACGGGATACATGCGGACGTGCATTGTCCTGTTGGAACAGCAAGTTCCCTTGCCGGTCTAGGAATGGTAGAACGATGGATTCGATGACGGTTTGGATGTACCGTGCACTATTCAGTGTCCCCTCGACGATCACCAGTGGTGTACGGCCAGTGTAGGAGATCGCTCCCCACACCATGATGCCGGGTGTTGGCCCTGTGTGCCTCGGTCGTATGCAGTCCTGATTGTGGCGCTCACCTGCACGGCGCCAAACACGCATACGACCATCATTGGCACCAAGGCAGAAGCGACTCTCATCGCTGAAGACGACACGTCTCCATTCATCCCTCCATTCACGCCTGTCGCGACACCACTGGAGGCGGGCTGCACGATGTTGGGGCGTGAGCGGAAGACGGCCTAACGGTGTGCGGGACCGTAGCCCAGCTTCATGGAGACGGTTGCGAATGGTCCTCGCCGATACCCCAGGAGCAACAGTGTCCCTAATTTGCTGGGAAGTGACGGTGCAGTCCCCTACGGCACTGCGTAGGATCCTACGGTCTTGGCGTGCATCCGTGCGTCGCTGCGGTCCGGTCCCAGGTCGACGGGCACGTGCACCTTCCGCCGACCACTGGCGACAACATCGATGTACTGTGGAGACCTCACGCCCCACGTGTTGAGCAATTCGGCGGTACGTCCACCCGGCCTCCCGCATGCCCACTATACGCCCTCGCTCAAAGTCCGTCAACTGCACATACGGTTCACGTCCACGCTGTCGCGGCATGCTACCAGTGTTAAAGACTGCGATGGAGCTCCGTATGCCACGGCAAACTGGCTGACACTGACGGCAGCGGTGCACAAATGCTGCGCAGCTAGCGCCATTCGACGGCCAACACCGCGGTTCCTGGTGTGTCCGCTGTGCCGTGCGTGTGATCATTGCTTGTACAGCCCTCTCGCAGTGTCCGGAGCAAGTATGGTGGGTCTGACACACCGGTGTCAATGTGTTCTTTTTTCCATTTCCAGGAGTGTATGTCAAGTGGTCCAATCTGCCCCTACCTTGGGGTAAGCTCACCCAGAGGCTGGGGCAGGTTGATCCATGTAATATTTTGGTAAGTTAAACTTGTATAACTTTAGGACATCAAAATAAAACGAATAGTTATCAAGAAATATACTTTAATGTACATCAAATCAAGTTGAATATTGAGTTAAATGCTTAAAATTTCCTTATGGCAACAGGAAAGCTTAAAATTTGTAGGAATTATAGTGTCTTAATACAAACCAATCACCTTTAATCACAGTCCACATCCAAAGGATCAGCACAGTTATAACACTCATAAAATAGTCCAGGGATTTCATTTTTCACGTATGTCTGATGAGCCCAACGCTTGCAGTTTGTGCACTGAATCCATTGTGCTCCAGGTTGACTGTTTGAAAAAGGCTTGAGACACCTTAGGCACAGCGAATCTTCATCTTCCTCATCGTCATCGTCATCTTAATCATTGCCATCTTCCATTGGCTTCTTCTTGCGTTTCAGGCCTACTGCATTTGATTTAGTTAATGTCATTCTACCATTGTTCCTACTTTCTTTTTGAAAAAGTGCTTTTTAGCCTGTGATTTAAGTTTTCTTTCCAATGCTTTCGCCTTCTTTTCTTTTACACCTCTTTGTTCTTCCTCGAGGGCTTTTTTTTACTGGAGTTTCTATCACTATGCCAGAAACTCTTTTCCTTTTCCCTGCTCCCATACTTTTCCTGGGCTCTGCTTTTTCAGAAGGTCTAACCTCTTCTGGAGTTGGAAACGGTCTTATGTTTATCTCAGATCGAGTTGATGGACTGTTTTCAGTGTTTGGGTCTGGCCTATCCAAAGTGTAGGAAGGCATAAAATCACTGTCAGTAAAAATATTTTTGTTAAAGGGATTGATCCAAGTTACCTTGAATCCACTAGTTATGTTATTGGGAATTGCAGCATTTGGAAGTGCTATTCGCACTATAGACGGGATGTCGTAAATAGTCATCGGCCGTTTATTATTGGTAACCGATGCATCACATGCTGAGTTCACGAACTTTTTAAAAGGCACATAAACACTTCTGTCTAAAGGTTGCAGGTTGTGGCTACAATGTGTCGGAAAAGATAGAAAGGTGATTCCATTATCTTTACAATAATAAAGAACTTCAGAGTCGAGATGTGAACTGTGATTATCAATCAAAACCAGGGAAGGGCGTTCTTTTGAGCAGCGAGCGTGTAGAACAAAATGTTTCATATATTTTACAAGGTTTGTCTCCATCATCCATCCCGAAGGATGAGCTGCTCCATCATACCCAATCGGGCCGTCAAGGATAAAATGAAGTTTGAAGTTGACCCTCGGGAAGATGAAGAATCGAGGCACACTATTACCCAACGCACTAAGTACAAAAGCGATCGTAGCAAGTGACCCTCTCTCAGCCGATATCACTCGCCCTATTTGGCGAAAACCTCTTCGAGCGACTACACGATCAGGACGCTGGACGGTAGTTACTCCAGTTTCGTCAATCTTCCAGATGTCTGCAGGGGTCACTTTTAATCTTTTTAAAACTATATCGAGATTATTAAAAAACAGTTCTACATTATGCATGTTGAAACTGGTGCCCGGGCTAAACTAGTTGCTTGAAGAGTCCGAATGGAGAGTTGAGGGTGCCTCGTAAAGAATCCTGTGAACCAATCACTTCCCGCCATTTCGGTCTCGGTCCATGTTTGGGGTATTTTATTGTTGATTGCAACAGCATATCTATATGCAAACAGCCTGACTTCTTTCGGGGAAAGACCATAATATATGTCACTTGCCTTCATGAGGTATTGTTCAAGCATATCTTCTTGTTCGGAATTAAATATCTGAAAATAAACAACTCTAGTTAAGTTATCCAAAGAGGCCCAGTTTTTTTCACGTGTGTGTGTTTGTGTGTGTGTGTGTGTGTGTGAGAGAGAGAGAGAGAGAGAGAGAGAGAGAGAGAGAGAGAGAGAAATCAGTAGGCCTACAGTGCACAATACGACATAGAGATAGACACAATAACAATGGCAGGGATAGAGAAAAAACATTAGAAGTTGAAAAATAGCTTTGCACATAAAAATAATTTTAGTTAACAACATTTCATACCTGAATTCTTTTATCATAGCCAAATTTGTCCCAAGGCTTCTTTTTGTCATTAAGTATTTGTAGGACTCCTCCAGGCTGAGGGTTTTGGTCCATAGGCATGGGTTGAGGTTCAGTTTCAGTTTCCTGAAGTTCAATTGACTGTGTAGGCTCACAAGAGGTCTGTTTGTACTTAGCACAGTACCTCCCAAAAGTTTTACATGGAATCCCAAATACCTCGCTAGTAGCCCTCACAGATCTTCCCTTTTCTTTTACTTCTAAAACTGCTTTTAGCATCGTATCTTCAGAAATCATTCCTCTTTCACTTTTTCTTTCATAACTTCGCACCATTTTTATATCCCTGTAGATAAAACAAATGGTTTAAACTAAGGCCGTAACTCTGATGTTCTAAAAACAAAGAAATGAACTAGATTCTGACTACTCAGATTGCTATTTAAGATTATAACAACATTTACAGGTTGGTGTTTTCTTTTTAAAATGCTTTTTATTTCATGAATATGACGATCGTTTGTCCTCTGAAACGTATCAAAATATGTTTAACTTCAAAAATTATATTAATAATTTCATAAACTAGACGAATTATAAATATTATTATCATTAAAAATAACAAATCTTTCATCGAGTTTGGCCCGGGTGGGCATCGTGCCCCGTCGTCTCTGGGCCAACCTGTCCCCTCGCCATGTTTACAATAAATTCTATTCGTCACAAAGCCCACTGAAGCAATTTAGATTGTATGCCATATAGAAATAATCCTCAAACTACGACGTTTAATTATACTACTCACCTCTTGCGCCTAAAGTAAGCAAACTTTACATAACACACATTTCACCGACGAGTAGAATTTTACTCACACACGCAAAAAAACAAACCAACACAACTTGTCCAAAACTGCTCCGCCGGCCACATTGCTCCTGTAGAGGGAGCGGGACAGTGTTACCAACCTGCTGATTGATTCCCAGCACGATCTAGCGTCTATTGTACGAACTAACTCGACTGGGCCAACGTGCCCCGGTCTCCCCTACTCAGCGCCCTTCGTATAACATGTTGTAGTGTACACCCCAGAAGAAATTTCCTAAAAGTGATATAAACCGTCGTCAGGTAAAGCTTCTGAAATGTCAGCGACTTAATCTAGAACGATACTGTACAAAATGTTGAAACTGTCCCGATAGTCTTTCACTATCAATCATTTAAAAATGCGATAGCGCTGTTGCCTGTGGGCAGGAGCGAGATCTGTGAGGGAGATAAGACAACATGTCACAAGAAAGCGCAAGTGGTGCGTGCGGGGCGCCACGCAGGCCAGAGAACGGCGTAGGTCTTTCTGGAGGCCGCCGCTACTGGAGAACGCTTTCACCGTGGAGCGTCCTCGCGGGGTATGACGCGGCCGCGCGATGCGTTGAGTCAGCCGGAGAAGTCGCCAGGAGCTCTCCAATGTGGGACATGCCACCGGGGACCGCTTGTGGCACGGCAGTCGGAAGACCCAATCTTTTTCCAGAAGCCCAAGTCGCCAGGAGCTCTCTGATGCAGGACACGCCACCAGGTGACAACTTGTGACAGGATAGTCGGAAGAGTCTTTTACCAGAAGCCTAAGTTTTGGAAATATGAAGGTGAGTCACCCTAACACACTTTACGTCCTGTACTGGCGAGAGATGGTGTTCACTGCAGATACATTCCTCTCTTGGACCATTCTGATTAGAAAGTGGCCTCAAGTACTGAGGCAACGAGTAATTTTTTCAGATTGACACAAAGATGACGCAGATACACTGTCTAGTCACATTAATGTTGTGAGACATGCAGGAAGAGAATAATTGAGGTTTTGGAAGTACCGACAGGGATGTGCAGCCATGCCGACCCCACTTCCATGGCCAGTTTCGTTAGGTTTCTCGGTTGAATGTCCCTGGCACGAACATTCCGATAGAGATGCTCCCAAGGATTCTCGATTGGGTTTCAATCCTGGAAATTTGGCGGCCAGGGGAGTATGATAAACTTATCCTGGTGCTCTTCGAATCACTAACGTACACATTGAGCTGTGTGAGATGTTGCATTATCTTGCTGGTAGATGCCATTGTGGCGAGGAAAAAAAAAACTGCATTTGGGGGTGGACACATTCCTCAAGATTACATTCACACTTGAGTTGATCCATTGTGTTTTCCAAAATGATGAGATCGCTCAGGTAATGTCACGAAAACATTCTCCTTTCGACGAATGTTGCACGGCGTTCGCTTTCAGACGTTTCACGTCGTGTACACCAAAGGCCACCTGTCCGACGGAGTGTAAAACGCGACTCATCTGAAAAGGCCAACCGTCGCCACACAGTGGGCGTCCAGTTTCAGTACTGGCGTGCAAATCCCAGCCTTCGTCCCCGGTGAACAGCAGCCAGAATGGGTGCATGAACTTAGGCACATGCTACAGAGGCCCATATGTGGCAACGTTCGCTGTCCGGTCGTTGAGGAGGACTGCTGGTAGCTCCTTGGTTCATCTGGGCGGTAAGTTTCTCAACAGTTGCGCGTCTGTTCGGCCTTACACATCTCGACAGCCGTCGTTCAACTCTGTCAGCAATGGCCCGTGGTGCACCACAGCTGTCCCAGCGCAGGTTTTGGATTCCGTGATTTTGCGATGCCCTGTACACTTTAACCAAGGCGGCACACGAACCATTTACAAACTTAGCCGTTTCTGAAATGTTTCCATCCTTGCCCCGAAAGTCGAGGATCATGCCCTTTTGGACGACATGTAATTCGCTCCATTTCCCCAATACGAAAACGACTGCACTGTTTGTACGCGTAGCCTCGAGATGCTTTATATACCCTCAACTGCCAGCAGCCAACTGTATGTGAGTGTTTTGACTGTACTGTGTATAACGAGAGGGTCGCTTATTATTTACTGCTACCTAACAAAACAGCTTTATCTACGGAGTAGTTTTATTTGTGCGGCTTCTTAAAGTCATCATTTTGTGAATGTTTCGCTCAAAGGGGTGAACTTAATAATGTGCAGTGATGAATATCTTTTATTTTGGGAGCTGAACGAATAAGACCAGATTCCGCATCATCGGATTCGATACTGTTCTCTGCACGATGAACCAGCTAAGACCACTCACCCCAAATGTATGTAGAACTAGTAATGTATAGCGGAATATGAGGCGATTTTTGTGACACACGGACATCAGGTCATGACAGCTTGGCACGGTCAGAACACCATGCAGAGTAAGACTGCATAGCTTCTATAACTGGCGACACTCTCCATAAACTTAATCAGTTTCCACTTTTTCGACATGTACACATCGTGTGTGTCTCAGTAAGTTCACGAGGGAGCTCTGTTCCCTACAAGAGCACAGTATGAGCTAGCAGGTAAACACAGGAATTGTAACTGAGTTACATGTTTGCGTACATTTAGTACAATAGGGCAGATGTTTTTGGAGCTTCTTCTATTAACTGCAATAAAATGGTTTGCAGCGCTGTTTTCTTGTTATTATTTTATCAAGTTCTACAGATGTTGTATCGTCAAAGTCCTCTTCGGAGACTCTTTTCAATGCCATAGAAAAATACGTAGTTAAAAAAATGTCGGTCCAATAATTTGGCAGCTATACAGTACTTGTGTACGCCAGAAAATTCGCCATTTTGTTCGCTATAGCTCTACTTAGCGGTAACCACACCTGGATACATTCACGCGTTCTGAATACATTTGGGATGGCGTGCCTTAGCTAACATATTAGTCTACAAGCTGCTTGGCCTCCCGTACATACCCGCATAACTCAGCGAATGTGCTGAATGGAACTATGAACAGCAGCGTAGTGTCCAATCCATGAATGAGTCGCGCTTCAGCCTGGAGAGTTAATTTCAGCGTCAGATTATCTGACGCGCTTCCTGGAATACCTTCCAACCGAATCAATGTTGCAGAAAGGGACTGATATGGTACTAGTGTTCTCATCTGGAGTAGCAACGTGTAAGGAACATCTGCTCTATATGACATGTTTCCCGGGGTACTGTAACACTACGGTCTAGAGGGACGACGTCCTACAGCGATGTGAGTGTCTTTTTAGCTTGCCGTTTCAAAGACGATAATGCTGAAGCAACAATCGTAGACGAGCATCCGTACAATGTGGACAAGAAGCACCTTCAGTGGCGCCCCGCTCGCTTCCCAAACTTAGATTCTCTTGAACTTCGGTGAAAGCGTCTAGGCCGAAGGACAGCCACTGCCACGTGCCACTACTGATTTCCATTGGGATCTTGTCCAGCATTGTGTGGTATTTCTGCAAGCCATACTGGACAGTCTGATCCACACTACCAGAAGCCATTGTGAATTCATCTAAGGCAGAAAACAACAATCTGTATGACAGTGCATGACGAACATGTGGTATGTCACACATTTATTGTATACATTGTATCAGTATCTAACACAATCGGTTAGTCAGTCTAAATTTAAATAGTAAAAATGACCGTATAACCAACTGGTGGCCTAATTTGATTATCTTACACTGAGTGAGGTAGTCGTGAGTGATTAATTCCACGTGTGAAATTCTGAGGTAAAAAGAATGAAATTAAATTTGCTGTGCAATAGAACTACAGGGTCATTTATATAATTGTCCTGTACCTTTACCCAAACATACAAAAAGCAGGATCAAGAAAATTAAATAAACATCATACTTTGACATTAAATTTAGTCTGCACAGTACCATTGTTGTGAATAACAAGTACACTGATCGGCCAGAACATTGTGACCACCTATCTGCTAGCCAGTATACCCTCCTTTGGTACAGCTAACAGCGGCGACGTGTCGTGGCGTGGAAGCAATGAGGCCTTCAATCACATCCCAGATGTGTTCGATCGACTCCAGATCTAGTGATTTGGGCGCCAAAACATCAAATGGAATTCGCCACTGTGTCCCTCGAACCACTCCACACATTCCTGGCTTACGACGTGATACATTATCTTGTTGAAGAATTCCAGTGCCGTCGGGAAAAATGATCTTCATGAAGGGGTGTACGTGGTCTGCTACCAGTGTGCGATACTTCTTGGCCCTTAAGGTAATTTGCACGAGCTGCACTGGAACCAGGATGCCCATGTGGATGTTTCGTAGAGCGCAATGGAGCCGCCGCGATCTTGTCTCCGTTCCACAGAACAGACGTACGGCTTCGCGCCCTCCCATTGGCATGATGCAGAAAATATCGGGATTCATCAGACCATGCATCGCTCTCCCACTGTGCCAGCGTCAAGTGCCGATGGTCAGATGCCCATTTCAGCAGTACTTGCCGATGTCATGGTGTTAGAAGTGCCGCAACACGACGTGGCATGGACTCGACTAATGTCTGAAGTACTGCTATAGGGAACTGACACCATGAGTCCTGCATGGATGTCCATAAATGCGTAAGAGCACGAGGAGTTGGAGATCTCTTTTGAACAGCACGTTGCAAGGCATCCCATATTTGCTCAATAATGTTCATGTCTCGGGAGTTTGGTGGTCAGCGGAAGTGTTTAAACTCAGAAGAGTGTTCCTGGTGCGACTCTGCAGCAATCTGGATGTGTGGGGTGTCGCATTGCCCTGCTGGAATTGCCCAAGTCCGTCGGAATGCACAATGGGCAAGAATGGATGCAGGTGTTCAGATAGTACGCTTACGTACGTGCCACCTGTCAGAATCGTATCTAGATCTATCAGGGGTCCCATATCACTCCAACGGCACACCCCTCACACCATTACAGTGCCTCCACCAGCTTGAAGAGTCCCCTGCTGAGATGCCGGGGCCATGGAATCATGAGTTTGTCTCCATCCGCTCGATACAATTTGAAACGAGACTCGTCCGACCAACCAACATATTTCCATTCATTAACAGCCGAATGTCGGTCTTGAAAGGCCCAGGCAAAGCGTAAAGCTTTGTGTCGTGCAGTCATCAACGATACAAAGCAGGCCTTCGGCTTCGAAAGCCCATATCGATGATGTTTCGTTGAATAGTTCGCACGCTGTCACTTGTTGATGGCACAGAATTAAAATCTGCAGCAGTTTGCTGATGGATTGCACTTCTGTCACACTGAACAGTTCAGCCGTCGTTCGTCCCGTTCTTTCTGGATCTTAATTTTCCGGCAACAATGATGTCGGAGATTTGATGTTTTACCGGATTCCTGATATTCACGGTTCACTCGCGAAATGGTCGTACGGGAAAATCCGCACTCCGTCACTACTTCGGAGTTACTGTGTCCTATCGCTCGTGTGTAAACTCACTTAAATCTTGATCACCTGCCATTGTAGCAACAGTAACCGATCTAACAACTGCGCCAGACACTTTTTGTCTTATACAGGTGTTGCCGACCGCAGCGTCGTATTCTGCCTGTTTACATGTGTCTGTATTTGAATATGCATGCTTATACCAGTTTCCTTGGCGTTTTGTATTTGTTCCCGGTAATGATGCGACTCCCGTACTGTCGTCGAAAGCTTGATGTTGTGGGACTGCAGCTCCAAAGTGTGCACAATTTGAAACACTCAGCGCTGACTTTTACGGAGTATACTTGTCTATACATTGTCCTCCTCTGTGGCACCAGTAAAACAGTTTCTTTATATTGAGAGACTCAATTCGAAGCATATTCGCGTCAAAGCTCATTCCTCGTAATGTTTAGATTTAGTGTCCTGCACTTACACTGCTTCACCAGCGACCCACCGATTTGCTTTCCTTTCACACGTGAAAACTTAGTTCAACCAGGAAAAACGCAGGGCACAGTTCTCAGTTAACATTAATCACTATCTTTCTGCAGTTCATGTTGACGAGGTGCGCATATTAATATAAATGTTGTATCCGTGTCCTCACACACGAAAGCCAAAAACCGACCATGCTGTCGCTCACAACTAATTCTCTCTCTCGTCACCAACCCTAACACTCGATTTCGATAGGCTAAATTGGCTCTTTACGTCAATGACAAAAACACATTGAATCATTTATGTTCCGATATAAGTATTTGCAATACATGAATATAGTGCCATTATTGCTAAATATAAAGAATAAAATAAAATAATAAAAGAAAAATATATATTTATATGTGATCTGTAGAGCTATACCTTCACATGTCTAACATTCTGCGTGGTGTCTGTCTAAGTCGTGTCTCCCTACCACTTTCGCGCAACGACGCTCTAAGCGTGTTTTTTAGGGAACTGACTAGTTTGAACCTGGGACCTGTTGCTGGTAAGGAGACGCCAGACCACACATGACATGTAGAGTTCAGAAGAGTTCAGTGAGACTAGCGATGATATAACCAAATACTTAATGATTTCAGCGTCAGCTGCACTGCACTCCCTGTAAAAGAATCTTAATACTAACTAACTTTAGTGGAAAGGTTTCAAGGCTTTCCTATTTTTAGTTAGCTGGTAAAATAACGTCGAAAAAGCAGTTAACTTTACCATTGGAAATTTTATTCTACTCACAAAACGTTGTTTATAAATTGCACTATTGATGAAAGGAAATATTTTAATACAGGATGATAAAAACCAACTGCGTTCAACAAAAATGTGAACGAATATTCCCTGAGTGGGTTTCCAAGTTCTACAGTGGATCGAAGGATGACCTATGCCATATCACATCTATAATCTAGGTTTAAATTAAGTTTCACAAAAGAGAAAACTGTCAAAATGGTCTACAGTGACCCTCAATTATCTTTAATTACTTATCTAACTTGTCGTAAATTACAGTGGCTGATGTGGCTTCTCAATAATTACACTCCTGGAAATTGAAATAAGAACACCGTGAATTCATTGTCCCAGGAAGGGGAAACTTTATTGACACATTCCTGGGGTCAGATACATCACATGATCACACTGACAAACCACAGGCGCATAGGCACAGGCAACAGAGCATGCACAATGTCGGCACTAGTACAGTGTATATCCACCTTTCGCAGCAATGCAGGCTGCTATTCTCCCATGGAGACGATCGTAGAGATGCTGGATGTAGTCCTGTGGAACGGCTTGCCATGCCATTTCCACCTGGCGCCTCAGTTGGACCAGCCTTCGTGCTGGACGTGCAGACCGCGTGAGACGACGCTTCATCCAGTCCCAAACATGCTCAATGGGGGACAGATCCGGAGATCTTGCTGGCCAGGGTAGTTGACTTACACCTTCTAGAGCACGTTGGGTGGCACGGGATACATGCGGACGTGCATTGTCCTGTTGGAACAGCAAGTTCCCTTGCCGGTCTAGGAATGGTAGAACGATGGGTTCGATGACGGTTTGGATGTACCGTGCACTATTCAGTGTCCCCTCGACGATCACCAATGGTGTACGGCCAGTGTAGGAGATCGCTCCCCACACCATGATGCCGGGTGTTGGCCCTGTGTGCCTCGGTCGTATGCAGTCCTGATTGTGGCGCTCACCTGCACGGCGCCAAACACGCATACGACCATCATTGGCACCAAGGCAGAAGCGACTCTCATCGCTGAAGACGACACGTCTCCATTCGTCCCTCCATTCACGCCTGTCGCAACACCACTGGAGGCGGGCTGCACGATGTTGGGGCGTGAGCGGAAGACGGCCTAACGGTGTGCGGGACCGTAGCCCAGCTTCATGGAGACGGTTGCGAATGGTCCTCGCCGATACCCCAGGAGCAACAGTGTCCCTAATTTGCTGGGAAGTGGCGGTGCGGTCCCCTACGGCACTGCGTAGGATCCTACGGTCTTGGCGTGCATCCGTGCGTCGCTGCGGTCCGGTCCCAGGTCGACGGGCACGTGCACCTTCCGCCGACCACTGGCGACAACATCGATGTACTGTGGAGACCTCACGCCCCACGTGTTGAGCAATTCGGCGGTACGTCCACCCGGGTTCCCGCATGCCCACTATACGCCCTCGCTCGAAGTCCGTCAACTGCACATACGGTTCACGTCCACGCTGTCGCGGCATGCTACCAGTGTTAAAGACTGCGATGGAGCTCCGTATGCCACGGCAAACTGGCTGACACTGACGGCGGCGGTGCACAAATGCTGCGCAGCTAGCGCCATTCGACGGCCATTCGACGGCCAACACCGCGGTTCCTGGTGTGTCCACTGTGCCGTGCGTGTGATCATTGCTTGTACAGCCCTCTCGCAGTGTCCGGAGCAAGTATGGTGGGTCTGACACACCGGTGTCAATGTGTTCTTTTTTCCATTTCCAGGAGTGTATATAACAAAAAAAATCATCGGATTTCAGATTTTAACTTACGTAGCAAATGTGAATACCATGAGCTTTAATTGACGATCGACACTAGTGTTACACAAAACGGGGGTGTAACAGATGAGACTTCTGCAGTTGAGTGAAGCTTTATGCGGTGTTACGCAGCATCGCGTGCGTTCATTACCTTGTCGTTGGTTAGGCAGTGTCAGGGGGCGTCGGGCGACGCAGCTCAGCTCCATCCAGCTCGCCATCTCGGAAGCAACTCCCTCCTAACTTCTCCTTACTACAATTTACCGAAGTTGGTTTAAAAAAAAACTATCTGGCTGTTTTCATCTAACCAATCAGGGTCTCCATATTAACCTTAAGCTCCGCTTACAAAAATTCTGTCTATCCTATGAGAAACGTTATACTTTTCGTGGTGGGGCAATGTTTTTAAAAGTTTGCAACGTAACAGAGACGCGAAAAAGTCTCACGCTGAAACTTGCGGGTGGTGTGTGGCCCTTTTTGTGTTATCGTAAGATCTATACTGTTCTTCTGGAGGGCTCTAGCTTTTAACATGGGCTGGGGGGTGGTCCTGGCTGTTACTTTTCGTGGTGGGGAAATGTTTTTAACGTTTGCAACGTAACAGAGACGCGAAAAAGTCTCACGCTAAAACTTGCAGCTGGTGTGGCCCTTTTAGTGTTATCGTAAGATCTATACTTTTCTTCTGGAGGGCTTTAGCTTTTAACATGGCCTGGACGGTGGTCCTGGCGGTTAGCTGGCGACGTGGGTGTCCGTCCCTTATCGTAGGGCCTTCTAGCTTAACACGGTTCTGCTCTCGGCTTCTGTTCTCGTTTCTCCCCTCGGAACTGCGTCTGTCTGACGGTGGGAAGGCATGACATGCATTCTTGTGTTAGTCTGTGGTATTCCATTTGCTCACTCGTTACTCGTATTACTTTGGTTAATTTAATGTCACGATTTATTCGGAGCTATGTGATATACTACTGGATTTGCTTATCATGTCAGGGTTTTCATGGAAGGTGTTGGATTTGCCTGACACCTTACACATGTAGCACCGCATCACAGCACAAAATGACGTCGGGGACGTTTCATGGCATACATTATGATCGTGTCTCATATCGTGTTTTAGATCTTGAGCATCTGTTAACTTATGTCGATGAATGCAATAAATGTTACATGTTTAACCAATGCAAGCCTCGCTCTGTTTAAGTTAAGTAGTACATTGAAAGAAAATTTTTATTGCATCGTATTTCGCTGTTATTATATTGACATTCTACGGAAGAGGAAAATTAAAAGGAAAATTCATCGATGAAAAGTCACATATATTTTGGAAGCAGTTCACCCGCCGTTCATGAAGGGAGATACGGTAGCAGCGGATCAACATTTTAACATCTACGGTGGAATATGTAATGGAAATAGTGTAGATCGTAAAATGTCACGCTTTTTCTAATTATGAAGTACTTCTCGTTGCGTTTATTTCTCCAAATGTTTCGATAAGACACGAAGTACCCTCGCTGATCTCGTTTCACATGATGTCGCCTTGGAACCGTAAAGCGAATGGAACCTACCGCAGAGCGATTTTTACGCTCTCAAGCATTATGAACAGCGGCGTGCCTTCCTAAAACATTCTGGTGAGAAAGAACTGTAAGCGTCTGCTTACGGGATTCTAGATTTGACTACAGATATTCATAATGGTTACCTCCAAATCGAACACCTCCAAACTGTATTGCGTTAGCGATCTGTGCTACACAGGTAAGTGCCACAAATGTTCTCTTGGCGAAAACAAAACGAAGAGTTGAGTTTAAATTCTCACTTCGACTGTTACATATTCATTGTGAAGTAAGCACGCCGTACGCCGATATATAACAGCAGAGGCAGTAAAGCCCGAAGAATAACCGGTACTCCAGCAGCGGCAGCACCATACTGGGCCACGCTGCCCGCCACCGCCACGCAGCAGCCCCTGCTGGGGCAGCAATTGTGCTTACTACTCCTGTTAATGCACATCAGTAAAACGAATATCGCACTAGACTAATCTGGGACCGCGCTACGGAATGGGCATGTAAAATGCTGCTTTGAAAAACATTTTGTTTGTAACAGGAAACGAACCGACGCTTTGCGTCGACACTGAGTGTCGCATGAAAGACGTGACGAGCAGCATTTGCTTGGGATGACTCCAACAACACATTACAAAAGAGAAATTGCAAATATCTGCCGAAGTACCAGATAAAATTCGCCTGTCGACTCTTTGGAGGGACATTCAATGAGGAAAAATTAAAAAAATAAAGCACCAAGAAGACATGTCAATTTAACTTCGTATGACTACACGACACTGACAGGTGGAACGACCACCAGAGAACAGTAGTGTTGTTCGTATTTACTGTCGTTGCCAAGACGTGTATGGTCCGCAGCTCGTAGTCGTGCGGTAGCGTTCTCGCTTCCCACGCCCGGGTTCCCGGATTCGATTCCCGGCTGGGTCATGGATTTTCTCTGCCTCGTGATGACTGGGTGTTGTGTGATGTCCTTAGGTTAGTTAGGTTTAAGTAGTTCTAAGTTCTAGGGGACTGATGACCATAGTGCTCAGAGCCATTTGAACCAAGACGTGTATGGTGTGTCAAGGCGTGAGTAGTTTCAGATATTAAGCGATCACTGTGAAGGACACGGGGATTCCACGTACTCGTCTGAGACAGCATTAGTAACATCTGCCAGAATTTAAAAAGGGCCTCATTGTGCGTCTTCATTTGCCTGGGGGTTGGCCGAGTCGTGAAATATCCAGATTTATGGCGTGACGGGTAATATACAATATGTACAAGGGGCAAGAGGCAATAATAAGAGTGGACGACCAAGAACGAAGTGATCGGATTAAAAAGGGTGTAAGACGGATGAAGTCTTTCGCCCCTACTGTTCAATCTGAACATCGAAGAAGCAATGATAGAAATAAAAGAAAGGTTAGAAGTGGAAAGGATATCAATGATGAGATTCGCTGATGATATTGCTATCCTGAGTGGAAGTGAAGAAGAATTATACGAACTTCTAAATGGAATTAACAATCTAATGAGTACAGAATACGGATTGATTGTAAATCGAAGAAAGAGGAAAATAATGAGAACAGCGAGAATCTTAACATCAGGACTGCTGGTCACGAAGTAAGTGAAGTTAAGGAATTCTGCTACCTAGGCAGCAAAATAACTAATGGCAGTCGGAGCAAGAAGGATATCAAAAGCAGAATAGCACTGGCAAAAGGGCATACCTGGCCAAGAGATGTCTAATAGTATCAAACACAGATCTTAATTTGAGGAAGAAATTTCTGAGAATGTATGTCTGGAGCACAGCATTGTACGGCAGTGAAACATGGATTGTAGGACAACCGGAACAGAAGAGAATCGAAGAATTTGAGATGTGGTGCTACAGACGAATGTTGAAACTTAGGTTGACTGATAAGGTAAGGAATGAGGAGATTCTGTACAGAATCGGAGAGGAAACGAATTTGTGGAAAACACTCATACGGAGAAGGGACAGGGTGATAGGACATCTATTAAGACATGAGGGAATGACATCCATGGTAGTAGAGGGAGCTGTAGAGGGCAACAACTGCATAGGAAGACAGAGATTGGAAAACATCCAGAAAATAAGTGAGGACGCAGGTGCAAGTTCTACTCTGAGATGAAGAGGTTGGCACGGGAGAGGAATTCGTCGCGGGCCACATCAAACAGAAGACTGATGAAAAAAAAAAAAAAATGCGGCATTCTGATGTGACAGTGCCTCATGTTAGACTTGATGTCAGCATGAAGACATGCTTACTCGTCGTCAAGGTTCCGGTCGACCACGCATGGTCACCATAATGTAGAATCCCTGTACTGTGCACCAAGTACATCGTAAAATCTTCAAATCTGCTCTCACTCTCCGAGAAATTGGAAGCCCTGCAACATTACTCGTATATCATCCTACATCGTTGGTCGGAGACTATCAGCAGCTGGGCTGGGGAATTACCGTTCTGCGCGTAGGCTGCTGTCAACACCGGAACACAGACGATTGTCTTTGGAGTGGCCCTGTGGCCGGTAAGTATGAACTGCTGATGACTGACGTCGCATTGTGTTCAGGGACGAATCACGGGTCTGCACTGCCCCATATGACCTTCGTCGACGCGTATGGCTGCGACCTGGGGAGAGGTCCCCCTCCTTGGTTGTTTTGGAGAGGCGCAGCGGCCATGGTATGGGGAGCCATTTCGTATGACTAGATCAAGGGAGACAGTGATTGACGGAATTCTGATGGCACAACGGTACGTCAAGGACACCCTGCGTTCTCATACGTTACCTCTCAGGCGACAGTACAATGTAGCCATTTTTCGAACAGGACAACGCCGGTCCACACAAAACAAGTGTCTTTGTGAATTGTCTGCATGATATTGAGTTAGTCCCGTGGCCAGCAAGAGAGCCACATCTCTCCCCGACATGTGTGTACCCAACTCGAACGTAGACTCTGTCCCTCTGCCATTACCCAGGGAGCCAAGGGCCAATTAAAAAAGTTGTGGGTCAGCCTGTAGTAGAGGATGCAACAGCTCAATGACTCTCCTCTCAACAGAATCAGTGAATTCATCCAGGCCAGAGGATGTGCGACGTTATACTGATAACTAGGCGCATACAGTCAAGTTCTATATAGATCTGACTCGATTTTGTAATCCCTGAAATAACATCACACATCTTCTCAGTCTGTTCACATTATTTCTCAGGGAGTGTATTTGTTCTCCTTCCTCCTTTTCTTCTTCTTTGTCTTTTCCCCGTTTCTCAATCTGGTTGGCATTGTTATAAGCTTTTTGACAATGTTAGTGACAGTTTATGGCCAGATACCCTTCCTGACGCAGAGAGGCAATATGCAGGATGTGTCAAGTCTTTGCACCGAAGGTATAGGGATGACAGATCTATATGGAGAACAACTTTTGTTAGGCACAAAACGCTCGATGACGCTTCTAGGTGACTATAGGTGTCTTTCACTACTGATTTTGCCCACGAGATATCTACATCTACATCTACATGGATACTCTACAAATCACACTTAAGTGCCTGGCAGAGGGTTCATCAAACCTCCTTTATAATAATGATCTATTATTCCCCTCTCTAACAATGCGCGGAGAGAACGAACACACCTACAGCGTATCTTTGCGAGCGAGCTCTGATTGCCCTTCTTTTGTTATGATGATCATTTCTCCCTATGGAGGTCGGCGTCAATATTTTCGAATTCGGAGGAGAAAGTTGGTGATTGAAATTTCGTGAGAAGATACCGCCGCAACGAAATACGCCTTGTCCGTGACACTCTTTCCCTTATTCCGCGATCGGACAAAATGTTCTGTCTTGTTTGAACTTTCTCGACGTACTTCGTTAATCCTATCTCGTAAGGATCCCAGATCGCGCAACAGTACTCCAGAAGAGGACGGATAAGCATAGTGCAGGCAGTTCAAATGGCTCTGAGCACTATGGGACGTAACATCTGAGGTCATCAGTCCCCTAGAACTTAGAACTACTTAAACCTAACTAACCTAAGGACATCACACACATCCATGCCCGAGGCAGGATTCGAACCTGCGACCGTAGCGGTCGCGCGGTTCCAGACTGTAGCGCCTAGAACCGCTCGGCCACCCCAACCGGCTCTCACATAACAGAGAAGGCAGTTCATAAGCGCGCAATTTCGACTACAAGCCGCTTGTGTAGTACAGTGTCAAAGGCCTTTTGGAAATCAAAAACGCAGTCAATTTCAAATCCCTTGTCAATAGGACTCAACACTTCATGTGAGTAAAGACCTAGTTGTGTTTCATAAGAACGGTGCTTTCTAAACCCGTGTTGAGTGTGTGTCAATAGACTGTTATCTTCGAGGTGATTCATAATGTTCGAACACAGTATACATTCCAGAATCCTGCTGCAAATCGATGTTAATGGTATGGGCCTGTAATTTAGTGGGTTACTCCTACTACCTTTCCTGAACATTGGTGTGACCTGTGAAACTTTCCAGTCCTTACGTACGGATCTTTTATGCTCTTTAAGTAAAAGTAATTACATTTACAAAAATATTCATGTATTAGAAAGTCCACTGAAGTGTAAAAATGGGCGAATAATTTAAGTCCATATTTTTTCGCTAAGTCTCAAGGAAGTGCATATGATTACAACAGACGACAACAGAAATATATGCTTCCCTTGCACGAAATGTGCAGATATTATCTTGCTTTCAGCAGAATAAGCTGCAAGTATAGGAATATTCGAAAGTATTTCTTCATTCATGAATTATCATTAAATCATTGTGATTCGGCTGTATTTCACAATAGTTAATGTGTCTTACTGACTTACAAAATGATTGGAAAGCAAAAATAGAACGACTATTCCGTTAATTAAGTCGAAAATATCAAAAACGAACACTACCCTTACGCCGCCTGTGACAGTCTACTTTCTCATCGCTCTGAGCGCTAGTGTCGCTGGCTATTCTCTGGCTTATATATGCAATGCCTGTTGCCTATAATCCACTCATCTAGACCAAGATCCTGATTCGCTTTCAAAATACCTTTCTCTGCTTACATACACTCATTCTTAAGGTTTTCTCGCCGAAAATCGCTGTGTCAACTTATTGTACCGATGCAGCACACCTGGTTAGTAGATCCTGCTAGTCGACGAAAGCTAAACGTCCCAGGCCCGGCGTATACAATAAAAATACGCCTATATTCAGAGTCTTGGCGTCAAACGTCTAAAGATGATAGCTCGTGTCATGGGAATCAACTTTTGTAAGAGGAAAAATGTTCACTGATGCTTTCCAGCAACACTAGGAGGGATTGATTGGTTGTTGGGTAGTCTGTGGGCCGGTTGGCGTGGGTGAGTGTGTCGGTAACTACATCCACATGGAAACAAACCAACAGGCAAACACACACAGATACAAACGAGCGCTCGCACACACACAGATGGCGTCCACTACCACACCACTTGTCCAGTCCACTCCTGTCCTTTACAGTTCGCATGATCGTTCAGTAAATCCAGAAGCAGGATCACGAGCAATTCACAGCGTACAAGTCCAGTCGAATGCCAGATTATGACATACTGTTTATTAAAAACCTATACTGTGTTAGTCTAGTGTTTTCATAAGTGTTAATAGGCACACATAAAGTCATATATCAAAATCTTGCAATTGAAAATAGTGTAAATGATAAGATAACCTAAATTTGCTGCCAGGAATTTAATTTATATTGATAAATTAAGTATTAGTGATAATATTATCCTTATCTTAGTGGTTTTTGGGTCGATCATCACATTTTCGTTTTCATACATGGCCATCCGGATGAAATACTCATCGTGGAAGGTGAACATGCCCTTAATTTCGTTTTTCAAACATCAGATTTCCATCTGCCTTTTATTCCAAAGCGGTGATGATTTTCATTTGTTGTATGTTCTACTGTAGTCCGTGAGACGAGTGATTGGTACTGACAGTTCCGGCGGGCAGACGGCGCTGTTGCCGAACGTCGCTCACAGCACGCGGCGCCCTGTCTGCTACACGCATTCTCTAGCGACAGAAATAAAAGCGAGACAAAATACAAGTCGTATTGGTACTCGTGAATTTATTCCTTACATTCCTGAATACGTTGTAGTTACTGTAATGGAAAAACACCACTCACATCACTGTCAGAATCTGATTTGACATTGTCTTCCTCAGCACCACTCGAACTATCACTGCTCTCTCCCAGATGTATAATTAAATTTTCGATGCATTCTTCCACAACCCCTTCGGTTTTGGCCGCCTCTCTGATGGCACTTGCAGTGCTGTTTACAATTTTACCCCACGTCTCGCTTGTCACTTTATTGATAGCTGCTGGAAGGAGAGTTTCTACTTCAGAGATCGTGAATTTTTTATTGTTTGCAGCAATGTAATTTTTTATCTGCGCCCACACTCTTTCAATTGCATTGAAGTGACAGTGGTATGGAGGAAGCCGAACGATTTCATGCCCGTGCCTTTTAGCAGTCTCATCAATTACATATGTTGGAAATTGGGGTTTCTTTTGTGCCACAATTTCGAGCAGTTCCGCCTTCCTTAAATCTTCTCTGAAATCTTCTTTTCGCCGTTTCAACCACTGAATGATATCGTCTTTTTTTGTTGCTAAGGTTGGTGCCTTATCGTGAACAACGGAATGATAAGGCGCATTGTCCATAACAATCACTGATGGACTTGTCAGATTCGTCATAAGCGATGTCTCGAACCATTCTTGAAATACTACACTGTTCATTTCTTCATGGTAATCTCCCGTATTTTTTGACCGAAACATTTTTAAACAGTTTGGCACAAAACCTTTCGATGTTCCTGCTTGTAAGACAATAATACGCCCTCCTTTGCCAACAGGCACTGCCACTGTCCCCTCGGGCGTTCCATCATTCCAGCCTCTACGTAAAGAATGGCTGGCATTGACCCAAGATTCATCTAACCACACTATACTTTCGAATTCCACACCCATGATCCTGCGCAGAAATCTGCACCGCCATGCAACTACATCTGTCCTTTCCATTAATATTTTGCGTCCATTGAAGAGTGAATAGCTGAAGCCTATGTCTTTCAACACTGTACGCAATGAAAATTTGCCCCCTTTAAAAAGATCGTCTTTCTGAAGCGACACCTGTAATTTAGATAGAGTGGGATGTTCCCTTCTCTTATAATAGCTGTATATATGACGACGAATAGCGTCTTTCTGAAAATCGTCCAAAGCTGTCACCTGCTTATTTCTCGGCCGCTTCTGTCCTGGTGTGTGCAGCTTTGTTGTGCCACTCTCGTCACAATCTACACTATACTGTTCTTTCCCTATCTTTACAACAGTGTTCTTACTTATTTTCAATGCTGCTGCAGTTCTCTTCACAACTTGAACAACAGGAATTAAGGGCCCACCTTTGTCCTTTTCTTTCTCAAAGTAATCCCTCACAGAGCACACGAATTCACGGGCCTGGGTGTGTAGCACACTTTTCTTCCTCCGTTTCACTTCTTGTGTTGGGTTGGTACTACCCGCCGAACTAGACATTGTTTACAACGAAACATAAACAAAGAAACACTAAAAACAACAAAAACGAAATAAACTGCGAATTCAACTTCAGACAAACGACGAACGACCGCACCGCCTGCACGCGAGACACTGGTAAGTTTCATAAGCGCGCGCGACCAGGTTTCAGAGCGGCAACGTGCCCCTTGCTACCCGCTCAAAGTCAGGCCGTCATTGGCTGCCTGCCTGCGGTCGCTAGGCAACGGAAAGACGCTACCGAGCTGTCAATACCAAAGACTCGTCTCCCAGACTATATATGGAATGGGTACAGTCGCTCTTCAATATTCTTATGTGTATTTTTTATCTAATATTAAAATTTCTTGCATTCATCCAAGTATATCTGTACTTGCGTCAGTTACATTTTATTGTTTTCTAATTTGTTGATGATGATGTTCAACTTTCCTTGATATTTATTTCTGCTGAAAAGTGTTCTGCATACTCTGCGTTTCAAATGTCTGATGGCTGCCGGTTTTTGACAATGAGATTCGTTTTATGTCATGTGTATTATGATATCTGTAGCCGTTTCCTTTCTGAAGATGTGGATGCTACATCTATTGTTGGATTATGTGACTTTGAGATCAATGTAGTTTCTTCTGTTTCCATTTCCATACTTTATTGATTGTTGTTATGTATGTTAATTATCTGCATGTGTAAGTTGCTGTTTATTTGTTCTTGTGGTTCAACTATAAGGTGTGTAATGCCACCTACGTATATTTTCCAGTACAACGTTTTTGTTTATTGCTTCTGCAAAAATTCTGTTTTTAGAGTGACGCACTAAGAAGTTTCCTACAATGTGTATTATTGGGCTTTCCATTGAGGGGTTTTCCTTTTGTAAACTGCATGAGTTGTCAGATTAAAAGTAGCTTTGCTCTGTGGCTGTTCTTATAATTAGAAGGAGTTTTATCTGTGGTGGTGTTTGGAGATCTGGCTTCGCATCAATTCTTGGTATATGACGCTAATTGCGTCCTCAACTCAGACCAACATCTACATGTCCTTTGCATCAAAAGATAGCAATTTTGCTCTTAATGGGAGGTGTGTATCTTTAGTTGTTTTACGAATTCTAATGAGTTTTTTATACTCTTGCTCTTCACTAGACTGTAATGTTCATCTCAGTACTGAGACGATAATTTTTCGATAGCGTATGTAGGAAAGTCTTGAAATCGATAAGTAGTCTCATACGTTTACTGTCTTTATATATTCCAGACTTGCTTGAGTGGGCTGGTACTACCAGATTTCTTTGCACTAAGTTTTGTTTATTGCAGAAAATATAAAGAATACAATCCATCTGATTTTCAGCAGCCTTCTGTAACGTAAAATAAAACTTTTCAGAGCCAGTATAAACATTTTCCTGTTATTTTTTTGTGTGCTCATTACATTTAATGATTAAGGTTGATATATTTAAATACATCTCTCTGAACACAGACGTTTCAGTGTATCTCTGTTATGAGAGAGTCTGTTTTTAACCATCAAAACTGAAAAATCGAATGGTGGTCATTGTGACAATGACACACTGATTGTTGACATTACGGTATGGCTGATTACTTGGTTTTGTGTTTAGTAGTATTTAGTATATGATCTTTCAGAGATATTCACTTTTCCTTTCAGGAGATTCATATGCGTTTCAGAGCTGTAACTGAACAGCCTACACCGGTATTTCTTTTCTCCGTATCCACATCCTTAGCGGATTTGAAACGCGTCTTATCATTTCTCAGTACTTTAGTATTTCTTTTCCTTCCGCACTGATTCCTCCTGACTATTCTCTTAAACTTCAGTCTAATCTTCATCAGCACTAATTTGGGAAATTAGTAAAAAACCGTCTTCATCCTGGGATGTTGCATCGATTGTGTGAACATTCCATTTTTCGACTTGAAGTTCTAAATTGTAGAATGCAGGAAATCCAGAGTCATCCTTGAATTACCAGAATAAGACCAGGTTGTTATCCTGGAATATACTGCTGATACAGCCGCCACCAGTATGTGGAACAGACTCTGTCGAGGTACCGCCACTAAGATGTGGAACCGTCGTGTCCTCTGGTCATTTCAGCCTTGGACAAGAGGCTGCCTCTTCCGTCAGCTCCGCCGGTCCGAAGTCCATCTTCTGCATCTTCGCTGCCGTTGAGGTCTTCACCGTAACAAGGGGCCCTTGCATGACACTGTCAGCCGAGTCAGCTAAACCAAGGGGTCTTAAGAGATGTTACTCTCTATCACTCCTCTCCTCTCCTCTATTACTCTCTATCACTCCAGGCTTGTGATAGGCAACCTTGGAACCCTGAAACCCTTAGGACCCAGGTTGACGGAATTTAATTTTAATAGTTTATTTTCGGCAATCGGACGAGTGAAAGGGGGTTAGCGATTACATCCATATGGGTATTGAAATCTACCGTCTGGCTCAACTGCCTACGCTCTGATTCCTGTGTTTAAAGGGACCTATATTTAACGAGAATACTGAACTGATAAGAAAGGTCACTCAGTCGAAACATAGTTTATTAATCCTTGAGACAACTAAATGGTCGCTAGTTTGTCTCACACAGCGTTACATCACTCATTCGATCTAGCCAAAACAATAAGTTCTATCGCAAACTATGCTTAGAAAGGTTTGACTGTCTCCCTAGCTCACACAATAAACAATATAACTTCTGCCGGTATCGTATTATGCCGATGGTCTTCTTCATATGGTTCAAATCGCTCTGGGCACTATGGGACTTAACTTCTGAGGTCATCCGCCCCCCTTAAACCTAAATAACCTAACGAAATCACACACACCCATGCCCGAGGCAGGATTCGAACCTGTGACCGTAGCGGTCGCGCGGTTCCAGACTGTAGCGCCTAGAGCCGCTCGGCCACCCCTGCCGGCGATGGTCTTCTGATCAGTACCCAAACTCTTACGTGGCATCAGTGGCTGCTACTCACTTAACACTTTACGATACTCTTTTCCACTTATAACTATCGATGACTCACATATAAATTCACAACATTCTTCCATATTAACGTAAACACTTCGTCTAATCACTTTACTTCTCAGAATCTTAATCATGCAAATATTTCACCACCAACATAAACTTTCTCTGACACTATGGTCAGACCCCTACGGTCACCATTGCCCACTCGTCCAACACGGAACTACTTCTATCGCGCCGCGCAAGTGAGCGCAGTCTAATAAGAAACTGCCCGCCTATAGGCTCGAAATTGTTCCTTCTGGAGCCTTCTAGAAGGACAACGATACAGTGTTCACTCGATGTAGGTGGACGTGATCGATTATCAGTAAAGATATCGATAACGGCACCGTTATACCTAGCACCGGAAACGTACTTTCGGATTGTCTCAGCTTTCTGTCCTGTAATGAACAAATCGGTTGATCACGAAGGATCAGCTTCTCCCCAAGAAGCAAACTTTTATACCCCACGAGGAGTGTCACCATTTTGGGAACTCCAAACCGCTCCACGAAATTATTTAACACTTACGCCTTCCAGAAAATCAGAATTAGGAACAGAATATAGGCACTTTCATTGGCAATTGTACACACACTTGTGAGGTATTGCTTCCTGCCAGTTCCTTTAGAAGTAAAATGAAACTATATGGTTCCAGAGGCCTTTGAAGAATCAAACATCAATGTATATATGCAGACGGAGCCGATGAATGAAAATTTGTACCAAGGGCGGGATTTGAACCTGGGTCTTCCACCCGCTAGGCAGTTGTACTTACCACTAGGCACAGTGGCTTTGTACGACTGCACGGACGACCCCACGCTTCCCTCCTGAAGTCAAATTCTCCTTCACGCCCTCTGCCCACTTGGTATTCCTTCTAAACTGGAACACCATTGCAGAGACTCTCCAACTATATTGGAATAGCAGCTCAGTATCGAACAAAATGGGGGATCTTGCCTGAAGCACAAGAATATGTGCATTAACCAAATGAAACTATACGGTTCCAGAGACCTTTTCAGCTCTCAGATGTCTATGATGTACATATATGCAGACTGAAGCGAGAAATGAAAATTTGTACCAAACTTGGATCTCCTGCTTACTGGGCAGACGCGCTAACCACAATGCCACCCTGGCACAGTGGCTTTCACATGCTAACCTAGCGTGCTTCCCTCCTCAATCCAAATTGCCATTCACGCCTCAGCCTACGGTATTTCCCATGAATTCGAATGCTTCACTCTGCATATGTACATTATATATGTGTGAGACTTGAAAAGGTCTCTCGAAGTATATAAATTCATATGGTTAAGGCACCTATGGTATATATACCTTCATGTGATGAAACTTCTTAGTGTGTTAGTGGTGCTTTACGTTATGTGAATACGTATAGATAAAAAGAAAAGGGCATTATACAGTTTTCGCTGCTGCAAGTTTATAAGTAGTCAGCACTGGAACATTATGGTGTAGATTTTTCACCGGCACCACCACCTCAAGGAAATTTCGTCAGTTGGAGAGCCTCTGCAATGCTGTTGGAGTTAGAGGGAACACAAAGTAGGCTGAGGTGTGAATAGGAATTTGGATCAGGAGGGAAACATGCTAGGGAAGTCCGTGCAGCTGTGCAAAGTGCAAAGCCACTGTTTCAGGCAGGCGTAGTTGCATCGCATCTGCCTGGTGAACAGAAGACCTGGGTTCGAGTCCCAGCCTTGGTACAAATTTTCATTCGTAAACTTCCTTCCGCACAAATAAATGCTGTAGAAGTTCTATACAATGGATGTTGGAAAACACTGATCTACATCTACATCTATATCTACACCCATACTCCACCTGACGGTGTGTGGCGGAGGGTACCTTGAGTACCTCTATCGGTTCTCCCTTCTATTCCAGTCTTCACGAGATATACGTAGGAGGGATCAATATACTGCTTGACTCCTCGGTGAAGGTATCTTCTCGAAACTTCAACAAAACCCCGTACCGAGCTACTGAGCGTCTCTCCTTCAGAGTCTTCCACTGGAGTTTATCTATCATCTCTGATTACTAAATGATCCTGCAACGAAGCGCGCTGATCTCCGTTGAATCTTCTCTATCTCTTCTATCAGCCCTATCTGGTACGGATCCCACACTGTTGAGCAGTGTACTGTAACCTACTTCCTTTGTTTCCGGATTGCATTTCCTTAGGATCCTTCCAATGAATCTCAGTCTGGCATCTGCTTTACCGACGATCAACTTTATATGATCATTCCATTTTAAATCACTCCTAACGCCTACTCCCAGATAATTTATGGAATTAACTGCTTCCAGTTGCTGACCTGCTATATTGTAGCTAAATGATAAGGGATCTTTCTTTCTATGTATTCGCAGCACATTACACTTGTCTACATTGAGATTCAATTGCCATTCGCTGCACCATGCGTCAATTCGCTGCAGATCCTCCTGTATTTCAGTACAATTTTCCATCTTCGTGGTAAATCACTAGTGTTTATGCCAGCCATACAGACTCCGGCCACAACCATGTAGGAGGACTAGGGAGCGACCGGCACGCCACCTCCAGGACGGAGAATCCTTCCTGCCCCGCGTACAGGTAGTGGCGCACACAATAGCCACCTGATGAATATGCGGGTGCTGCCAGAAAAAAATATATTAAAACAGTGAACCGCTAGGCTGTGATGTGGCCTGCTAGGACGGCGGACGGACGAGAGCGTGCCCGGTAGCCCGTAGCGTCCCCGCCAGCACACAGTGTAGCGGACAGCAGAGCGGTAGGGCGCTGACGCTGGGTGCCGACTGGTGGGTGGCGGCTGTGCTGTACCGTACCGCCGGCCGCCGGGTCACGGGCCGCGCCGCACAACAACCGTTATCCTCCGCCCCCCGCCTCCGCCCGCGCCACCACTGCGTTCGGCTCTGCTGCCTCCCGCCTCCAGCCGGCCGCCTTGTGTACATACGGACGGATTTACCTGGCCGCACGCCTGCCCTCCCGCCCCCGTAATTTCGACGGACCGTAAAAACGTCTGCCGATCGCCCCGGGCGGCCGCAGACATCATCGCCGACAAGCGAGGCATTCCGGGTCGGGCACGCGGCGCTCCGTATCAGCCCGCATCTCGCCTCGGCCTGGGGCAACGCGATCCCCAGTTCCGCGGTCCTCGACTCGTGACCTATTGCGGCCGTGCCCTCCCCGCACTCTAAGCTACCTTACGCTCTTTTACGGTTTCATTAGCCTATACGGAGAGGCGGAGAGGAAACCGTTGTACAAGGCGTGCTCGAAAAAAAAGAACCCGATTTTTTTTTATCTGAAAGCAACTGTTATTAATATTCAACCTGTACATTGACAAGCAGTAAAACAAACGAAAGAAAAATTTAGAGTAGAAATTAAGTTCAGCGGGAAGAAATAAAATTTTGAGGTTTGCAGATTACATTACAATTCTGTCTGCGACAACAAAGGATTTCGAAGAGCAGTTGAACGGAGTGGGCAGTGTCTTGAAAAGAAGATACAAGAGAACATCAACAAAAGGAAACCGAGGATTATAGAGCGTAGTCGAATTAAATCAGGTGGTGCTGAGGGAATTAGGTGAGCAAACAAGACACTTAAAATAGTGAATCAGTTTTGATATTTGGGCGGAAAAACAATTGCTGATGGCCGAAGTAGAGAGTATATGAAATGTAAAAAGGCAAAGGCAAGAAAAGCGTTTCTGAAGAAGAGAAATTTCTTAACATCGAACGTAGATTTAAGTGTTAGCAAGCCCTTTCTGAAAGTATTTGTGCGGAGTGTAGCGATGATGGAAGTGAAACGTGGACAATAAACTGTTTATAAACGATAATAATAGAAACTTTTGAAATGTGGTGCAACATAAGAACGCTAAAAATTATATGGGTAGATCACGTAACTGATGAAGAGGTACTGAATACAACTGGGAAGAAAACAAATTTGGGGCACAAGCTGACTCAACCTGACTAGCAGAAAGGATCGATTGGTAGGACACATTCTGAGACATCAAGGGATCATCTATCTAGTATTCTACGATGTAGGTTGCAGTAGTTATTTGGAGGTGAAGAGGCTTGCACGGGAGAGCGGACCATCGAGAGCTGCATTAAACCAGTCTTCAGACTGAAGACCCCAACAACACTAACATTCCATATCTTTATTGTTCATATCTACATATTTATTTCTCAATATAGTCACCAGGGCCGGCCGGAGTGGCCTAGCGGTTCTAGGCGCTACAGTCTGGAACCGCGCGACCGCTACGGTCGCAGGTTCGAATCCTGCCTCGGGCATGGATGTGTGTGATGTCCTTAGGTTAGTTAGGTTTAAGTAGTTCTAAGTTCTAGGGGACTGATTACCTCAGAAGTTAAGTCCCATAGTGCTCAGAGCCATTTGAACCATTATTTATAGTCACCATGGTGACGAACCCATTTCTCTCTACGATAGACCAGTTTGTTGATAGCGTCACTGTAGAATGTCTAACATTTTGAGGGAGTCACAACCTCATCTTTGCTTGTATCCCTTCATCACTATCAAAGTGAAGTCATCGAAGGCCTTCTTTTTTGGAAATAGATGAAAATCGAATGAGGTCAAGTCGGGACTGTACGGAGGATGATCGGTAACAGTGAACCTAAGGCGTCTGATTGTTGCAGATGCCGCAGCGCTCATGTGTGATCCGGCATTGTCATACTGAAGGAGAGGGTACTCCATCTGTGGGCGAATTCTTCGAATTCGAAGCTCGATTACAGCACGCTGTTTTCACGCACCTGTATAGTTACGTTACACACCGCCCTGTTACACGCTACAATTTCGAACGCTCTAGCGGAAGAGGGCTGCACATATAGAGAATAAAGATGCAGCAGGTTAATAATGTTTTCTTTATTTAGAAAGCTTTAAGACTTTTCACATTAAAAATTCGACAGCATTACTTTCCTTTACACTATCGTATTTCTGGCAGTCATCAGTGGGTATTTTTGTTATGGTCTTATTTTGTAGCGTGTTAGCTACTTTAAGACTGTCTTTCCATTATTCTACTGCTAGTTGCAGTCGTCATCTGCATGTTCGTCTGTTGTAGAAACAGACATGGAAATACCCTATATGATTTTCCTGAATCGCAGTCGCAAGTTCAAACTGTGAAGCTTCACAAAGATGTCGCGTGGGATTAGCCGAGCGGTCTCAGGCGCTGCAGTCATGGAGTGTGCGGCTGGTCCCGGTGGAGGTTTGAGTTCTCCCTCGGGCATGGGTGTGTGTGTGTATGTTTGTCCTTAGGATAATTTAGGTTAAGTAGTGTGTAAGCTTAGGGACTGATGGCCTTAGTAGTTAAGTCCCATAAGATTTCACACACATTCCCACTTCACAAAGACATAAAGTTTGATCTGCTGTCCTCTGTTTGGTCCCCGTTAGATAGATTTAAATAACTTATTAGGTGTTAGGTGAAGATGAAATCAATGACTGGTAATCTACACTCTTAAATGCACAATACATGGTAATTATTACAGATTTATGATCTACATCTACATTTATACTCCGCAAGCCACCCAACGGTCTGTGGCGGAGGGCACTTTACGTGCCACTGTCATTATCTCCCTTTTCTGTTCCAGTCGCGTATGGTTCGCGGGAAGAACGACTGTCTGAAAGCCTCCGCGCGCGCTCGAATCTCTCTAATTTTACATTCGTGATCTCCTCGGGAGGTATAAGCAGGGGGAAGCAATATATACGATACCTCATCCAGAAACGCACCCTCTCGAAACCTGGCGAGCAAGCTACATCTCGATGCAGAGCGCCTGTCTTGCAGAGTCTGCCACTTGAGTTTGCTAAACATATCCGTAACGCTATCACGCTTACCAAATAACCCTGTGACGAAACGCGCCGCTCTTCTTTGGATCATCTCTATCTCCTCCGTCAATCCGATCTGGTACGGATCCCACACTGATGAGCAATACTCAAGTATAGGTCGAACGAGTGTTTTGTAAGCCACCTCCTTTGTTGATGGACTACATTTTCTAAGGACTCTCCCAATGAATCTCAACCTGGTACCCGCATTACCGGCAATTAATTTTATATGATCATTCCACTTCAAATCGTTCCGCACCCATACTCCCAGATATTTTACAGAAGTAACTGCTACCAGTGTTTGTTCCGCTATCGTATTATCATACTATAAAGGATCCTTCTTTCTATGTATTCGCAGTACATTACATTTGTCTATGTTAAGGATCAGTTGCCACTCCCTGCACAAAGTGCCTATCCGCTGCAGATCTTCCTGCATTTCGCTACAATTTTCTAATGCTGCAACTTCTCTGTATACTGCAGCAGCATCAGCGAAAAGCCGCATGGAACTTCCGACACTATCTACTAGGTCATTTATATTTATTGTGAAAAGCAATGGTCCCATAACACTCCCCTGTGGCACGCCAGAGGTTACTGTAACGTCTATAGACGTCTCTTCATTGATAACAACATGCTGTGTTCTGTTTGCTAAAAACTCTTCAATCCAGCCACACAGCTGGTCTGATACTCCGTAGGCTCTTACTTTGTGTATCAGGCGACAGTGCGGAACTGTATCGAACGCCTTCCGGATGTGAAGGAAAATAGCATCTACCTGGGAGCCTGTATCTAATATTTTCTGGGTCTCATGAACAAGTAAAGCGAGTTGGGTCTCACACGATCGCTGTTTCCGGAATCCATGTTGATTCCTACAGAGTAGATTCTGGGTTTCCAAAAACGACATGATACTCAAACAAAAAACATGTTCAGTATGATGCACATTGTAATGTTGTTGCATTAATTTGATATGAAAGCGGTGCTGATAGACAATTAAAGTCGGTTAAAAGCTGTGAGCTGTCTGGGAAAGTTAACCTTGCATTACTGAGCAACTGTTTCACCAGGTATCCAGTCTAGCTTACCAAATTCGCAAATAAAAAGAAATAAATCAGTTTATATTTGGAAATTTATTTTAACATTGATCATTGAAATTTGAGCATATTAAACTTGATTCATAACTAAACTGGTGCCTTATTTAGGATTGTGAAAATGTGAGTTTGTAATCTTACGGAACACATCAAATAGGGAGCCAAGATTGGGAGACTACATACAACACTGCATTCGTAAAATAACACACGAAGAACGTTGAAACATATGCAAGAGGAAATTAACCACAACCAACCGATTCAATTTTCACCCAAAGAAGTTACGTTCGTAGCGCAATCCTGTTCTTTATGAAATTACCATACACTGGTATACTAAATTCATACTAACTCACTGTGAAATCTTCCCGAAAAGAATAACTGAGGGCTACTTTGATGCTTACACCACATTCTTCACGTGGTCAACTTGGTTTACACAAAGAGTGTAACTCCACAATAATTTTGATAATTAAAATAAATTACATCGAAACGCAGTTTACAAAATCATCTTACTATTAACCTGATGGGTCAAACAATTGTATAAGCACGTGGTACTGGTCTCACAAAGTACACCCCACGTGGGTTGAACATAAAGAAAAGTTGCTATATTGAAAAATATGGTCAAGACGAGACGTTATAATCTCACGCACATTCGGATTTAAGATTGATGATCTTAGTTAGAGTTACTGATCAACACATGGTTCCACTTTACTCACAAAGTAGTGACAAAGCAACTACTGGAAGATATTCTGAACTTCACACTCGAAATACACTGCGTTGCAATTTAAGATAACATTAGATATTTTAGAGCTAAACCTGAAATAAAGGTGATTAAATTTTCAGTTAGGCTGAACTTAAGAAATCCAGTGTCCTACGGACTTAGCAGACACGCGCTTAGCTGGATATCTTACCACTTCAGACGCTCGCCGCGGACAGACTGACCTGGGCTCCTACCGAGCGTGCTAACAGATACAAACGGAAGTGACCAGAGAGGCAGCTTCCTATACCAACATGACAAGGGGCGGGCAGGACCATAGTAAGAATAGAAACCTCACTGCATTTAGAAAGCGTAGCTACCTGTTCCGACGTTGGTGCTACTGTTCTCTAGCAGACAGGCTTGTCTGCTACCCTCAAGCATGCAACTAGAAATACATTTGCTCATTCATTCTCTCACACAGAAGGGAAGGGGGATTACAGTATCTTATCATATATAGTACATAAAAGAAAGCGGATGTAGGTTCCGTATGAGACTGTGTGATATGAATTACATATAAACTGTGTTTTAAAGTGTAGTAGTGTGACAGATCGTTCTTGTTTATGTGTAAAAGTAACACGTTCCACTACTCAGTCTCCTCCAAGATAGTCAGAAACGCCACAGTAGATTTAGAAGAGGAATTTATGCCATAAATGACAACAGATTTAAGAAAATAACATGAAAGGAATCCAACAGAGACCTTTCAACATAACAGGAAGTAGGCACAAGTTCATGAAAGGATCAAATTGCACAGAAAATTACACAAAATGAGTAGCAGGCCCATGACTGAAAAACAAAACTTCCGGAAGGGCTAAGGCAATTACAGAAGTAGCTATACAGTAAAAGAACTGACCACTTGTTTCATTAACACAACGAAACAAAGAACAAATTTGATACAGAACGTATTCTTGTATTGAAGACTACAGACTGAGTGACACTGCATAGTAAGCAAATTCACACTTTATTTGGCCCCATCTCCTCACCCCTCTCTTCCCATATATATACATACATATATATATCGTGTGTATGATTGTTGGATCACCCATCGGGCTCCTCCCCAGGTGGTGGATAGGGGAAAGCCTCCCAGATATGGGTGGGAAGTGATATACCCAGGGCGGACCAAATACTAACACAGGCCTGCCTAAACCCATTAGTGTCTGTTTTGGCATCCATCGGCTAGTGGTCAGCGTCTGTTCACCTAGCTGGTGCGGCTGTTACAAATACGTCTTGATCTCAGCAGAGGTCACCACAACCACCTTCAACTTGAAAAAATCATGATGGAACAACGGGAAAGATACCCACTACCCCAGGCCCCAGTGAATTTACTGGTTTTTCCTGGTCATCGGATTCTGGGGGACCAGGAACATCATGAAATAAAGAAGACTCGGAGCTTCTCTAAACCTCTTCGCAAACATTTTATTGGCACACTCAACACCAGTACACTGTTTAAGATAGGCAAACTTAAACAGCTTACTGATGTACTAGACAATTTCACATCAAAATCCTCGCAATACAAGAGACACCTTTTACTGAGAGAACCATTTCAACACGTAAAACTACAGGATATACAAAGGAAAACTTGCTGTCAGGCGGGAAACACCAGCAATGTTTGGCACAGGTTTGTAGTACACAAATCTGTCATAGACAACGTCATAGACTTCAGTTCAGTACCAAAAAGAATGTCCACAATAACCTTCAAATCAGGAAACAAAGATACGCAATCATCAACGCACATGCACCTACAAATGATGACAACATGAAGAGACCACAAGAAGTCGAAGACTTTTGGGAAGACATGGAAGAAATGACAAACAAAATACCAGAAAGACACTTCAAAATTGTACTAAGAGATTTCAACGCACAACTAGGCAAAGAGGAGAAGTACAAGCAAATCACAGGCCTACACTGAGCACAAGAACGCACAAACAAGAATGGGGAGCATTTCATAAATACTATCAAAATTTTAACTTAAAAGTTATGTCGAAACAATTTCAGAAACCATGATGAAAACTCACAAAAACATATTGGGAGAATTCCAACTAGACTACGTAGCCATAAGAAATAAAAATTCAAGTGAAATTCTAAATGTGAGAACTCGCACATATTCATCGAGTCCGATCATCACTTGCTACAAGTAAAGCTTAGGCCAATTCAAAAGAATAGAACGACAACACAGAACAAAAATTATAAGACCAGATCCAGCATACACAAAGATAAACAAAGATAAAGTTACTGAAGAAATTAATGAGAATACAACAGAGAATTGGACAGACCTGGCGAAGCCAATACGTTGGGGTCAGCCTCCCAAGAAACGCAATCATTGATGATGAATGCAACTTGTCATCAGGCAGTTGAATGGAGAGTTAAGGCATGGAAGAAGTTTAGGAGCAACAGAAACATTGCAGGATTTCCACAAAGTCCAAAAAAAAAAATTCTCGAAAGGTGTTAGAGCAGTGAAAATGGCATACGACACATGAAGACTAAGTGAAATCGAGGAAGAATTAAAGAAAAATAATTTGAGAAATTTCTACAGAATATTCAGGGAAAATATAACGCGTTATCAGCCTCCAAATATCTGATTCAGAAGAACAAAGAAACAAACACTAAATAAATTTGCAATATTCTTAAAGGATTCTTTGATAAACTCCTCAACTGCGAGAATCCCAAAGAAAAATTACACTTAAGGAAAACACTACCAAACCCAGACTCGAAGCCGCCTACAATCACAGAGGTAGAGGAGGCTATAAAACAACTGAAGAACAACAGAGCCCCTGGGGAAGATGGCATTATCGTCGAGATCTGAAAACTCACAGACCAAAATATTACAAAGAAAATTTATAAAATTCTCTTGGAAATATGGAATACAGACAAAATTACACGGGAATGGAAATGCGCTATGATTCACGCAAGCCACAAACAGGGACACAGGACAGACCCTAAAAATTACAGAGGGATCTCATTATTACCAGTCACTCACAAAATTCTGTACAAGGTGTTACTGAACAGACTGGAACCACAAGTGGATACAAAGACACATAGGTGAATACCAGGCAAGGTTCGGAAAGGGAAGATCCTGTATTGAACAAATTTGGAACCTGCGAACACTCTTGAAGGTCAGATCGACGAACAACACTGTAGTTACATTTGTGGACTTTAAGAAGGCCTAAGAATCCACTGACAGGCAGAATCTCTTTGACACACTAGAAGAATATGGAGTAGACAGAAAAACTAGGGCAGTGATAGAACAGACGCTCACAGACACTACATCCAAAATATACACTCCTGGAAATGGAAAAAAGAACACATTGACACCGGTGTGTCAGACCCACCATACTTGCTCCGGACACTGCGAGAGAGCTGTACAAGCAATGATCACACGCACGGCACAGCGGACACACCAGGAACCGCGGTGTTGGCCGTCGAATGGCGCTAGCTGTGCAGCATTTGTGCACCGCCGCCGTCAGTGTCAGCCAGTTTGCCGTGGCATACGGAGCTCCATCGCAGTCTTTAACACTGGTAGCATGCCGCGACAGCGTGGACGTGAACCGTATGTGCAGTTGACGGACTTTGAGCGAGGGCGTATAGTGGGCATGCGGGAGGCCGGGTGGACGTACCGCCGAATTGCTCAACACGTGGGGCGTGAGGTCTCCACAGTACAACGATGTTGTCGCCAGTGGTCGGCGAAAGCTGCACGTGCCCGTCGACCTGGGACCGGACCGCAGCGACGCACGGATGCACGCCAAGACCTTAGGATCCTACGCAGTGCCGTAGGGGACAGCACCGCCACTTCCAAGCAAATTAGGGACACTGTTGCTCCTGGGGTATCAGCGAGGACCATTCGCAACCGTCTCCATGAAGCTGGGCTACGGTCCCGCACACCGTTAGGCCGTCTTCCGCTCACGCCCCAACATCGTGCAGCCCGCCTCCAGTGGTGTCGCGACAGGCGTGAATGGAGGGACGAATGGAGACGTGTCGTCTTCAGCGATGAGAGTCGCTTCTGCCTTGGTGCCAATGATGGTCGTATGCGTGTTTGGCGCCGTGCAGGTGAGCGCCACAATCAGGACTGCATACGACCGAGGCACACAGGGCCAACACCTGGCATCATGGTGTGGGGAGCGATCTCCTACACTGGCCGTACACCACTGGTGATCGTCGAGGAGACACTGAATAGTGCACGGTACATCCAAACCGTCATCGAACCCATCGTTCTACCATTCCTAGACCGGCAAGGGAACTTGCTGTTCCAACAGGACAATGCACGTCCGCATGTATCCCGTGCCACCCAACGTGCTCTAGAAGGTGTAAGTCAACTACCCTGGCCAGCAAGATCTCCGGATCTGTCCCCCATTGAGCATGTTTGGGACTGGATGAAGCGTCGTCTCACGCGGTCTGCACGTCCAGCACGAAGGCTGGTCCAACTGAGGCGCCAGGTGGAAATGGCATGGCAAGCCGTTCCACAGGACTACATCCAGCATCTCTACGATCGTCTCCATGGGAGAATAGCAGCCTGCATTGCTGCGAAAGGTGGATATACACTGTACTAGTGCCGACATTGTGCATGCTCTGTTGCCTGTGTCTATGTGCCTGTGGTTCTGTCAGTGTGATCATGTGATGTATCTGACCCCAGGAATGTGTCAATAAAGTTTCCCTTTCCTGGGACAATGAATTCACGGTGTTCTTATTTCAATATCCAGGAGTGTAATTTATGGGAGAAATCTCAGAGCCATTTGAGATACATACAGGGGTCAAACAAGGAGATGGTCTCTCACCACTTCCGTTCAACATTGTCCTGGACAAAACTATCAAGCAGTCGGAAGAAAACGTAAAAGGAATTCAGTTAGGAAGAACACGTGCAAAAAAGACAGTCATAAAATGCATATCATTTGCAGATGACTTGGCAATACTCAGCAAGAACAGAGAAGAAGCGCAAGAAGCCATGGAATATTTGCGTGAAGTCTCTGCTAAAACGGGGTTACAGATATCATACGAGAATACATAATATATGGAAAGAAAGAACAGCAATACACAAGTCACGCACACAAAATACGGATTGTTTAAACAGAGTGGAAACATTCAAGTATCTTGGAGAATACATACAAATAAGAGGATCCAACAAGGCATCCAATACAGAACGAACAGAAAATTTTCAGAAAGCGTACAGACTCACATGGACGCACTACAAGAAAAGCATCTCAAGACACGCGAAACTCAGCACCACAACACAGTTGTACTACCAGAAGCCCTCTATGCATCAGAAATGACCACAATCGGGGCGCCAGGCGTCACAGAGACAGAAAAGATAGAGCGTTAAATACTTCGAAAAATTTTTGGAGCAGTACATAGAGATGATATATGGATGAAGAGGCCAACGAAAGAACTATACGAACACACAGACAGACTCACAGCCATAATCGAAAAACGTCGATTAACATTCTTTAGGCACATACACAGAATGAACAACACCAGACTCACAAAAAGGATTTCATGAAACAGAAGAAGACCTAAAACAAGCAGGAATCAATAAAGAGATGATAGATCAAAGGGACAAATTCAGAAACAAAATTATGAACACGAAATTTGAAGTGAAAGAAAGGAAGAAACCAGGGAAAATATGGACGGAACAAAGGAAACATGAACACAGTCAAAGAATGATAAGTTTTTTGGAAGAGAAAAAGAAGAAGAAAACATAAAAAAGGGGAAAATTGAATAATCATGTAATATTCAAGTTCAGTCACTGTCTTAAGGGCATATATATAAATGGAACCACTACTGGGTTGTTCGTACCACAAAGTGGTTTCAAACCCATAGAGTCTAGGTCCAGCCCTCTCATAATTGTGTGCCTTTCAGAGACTAGCAACTTAGCACCAGTTAGTCCGTATGAATAGTGATCAAAAACCTGAAGAAATAAAACAAAGACAAGAACCAACAGAACAGACCGACCAGACTACGCTGGTACCCAGCCAGTACCTGCTAACACGCTACTACACGAATACTCCTCCAGCTGCGCTCACCGACCATCTGCCCAAGACAGACGGCAAGCCACACGTGCGACCGTCTGTCCCAGAGGAAAGCTCAAACATAGCATTACCGTAGAATGGATCATATTTCTTGTCTTATTAACTTTCCTTAGGTATTTCAATATTTTCAATTTACGCACTAGTATCATAAAATAAATAATTAGAGATACAACAAAACGGAAACATAAAAATTAGCAATTAACAAAAAATGCCGATGTAAATCATGAGAAGTCTCTCAACTTCCATATTCATTATCGTTTGTCGATTTTGCGTGACCACAGTCGATAGAATGTTACCTTATCGGCTCTGAGAGACACAGCAACCTCACCATTTTACGTAAATTAACTCCTGCAAAGGTATGATTCCAAAAGGAAATTTTCACACTGTAGCGGAGTGTGCGCTGATACGAAACTTCCTGGCATATTAAAACTGTGTGCCGGCCTGAGACTCGAACGCAGGACTTTTTCCTTTCGTAGGCAAGTGTTCTAGCAAGTTTCAAAGCTATGATTGTTTTTAGCTGTCGGATAGACTGATGATCTATAGAGAATCTCCCTATAGAACGATCAATGTAGCGATTTTTGTAGTCCTGTGCACTAGTGCATGTCCATGCAGTGGCACTTGAATGGAGTGTTGTCAGATCGATTGCCGCTGATAGAAGAATTTTCCGCACCTTAATGTAGTGGTTTATGAATTTCTTATCAATGTTTTGACTGCTTCCAAGGTAATGTTTCGAAGGCAACGCATGTTGGCATGACATTGCTGTTAATAAATAACGTTTTGTCAGAAACAGTCTTGTAATTATTATCTACAACTAACAGGAATGTTTTGTTCTAATTTAGCTTATTCCTCACAGCTAACAGATCTACTTGTGGTAGCCAGCTTCGTACAAACATCTTTGTTTTCGAACAATCCTTGATTGGATCTCATGTAATGCTGACATCGTGTGGCATCCTGAGGTTGAGTGCTGTGACTTCTGACACTTGTGCTGTGTTCCTCCAGCTATGGAACTTTCCATTTCCTTCACGGTTATGTTGCGCTGCGACAGCGCTAAGCAATGCTTCTTTGGTCAATACTTTTATTTCGGTCGTAGTTGTTCAACATTTTTCGTATCCCTGACAGGCATGAAGCGTCGTACAAAAAGAGGGATGTAGACGCTATAGAAACGGGAGCATCTGATGAGAGATCCGCAGGGTGTTAAATGTCATACGCCATTTAAAATAGAGTTGTTTATGGCTTAAATTGGATTTTGTATGTTCATCATTTTTAATTACTAGGCTCAAGTTTGTTTCAAATATATTCAATAAAATTAAACAAATTCTAGATTTCCCTGTTCTACACTAGATGTGGAAGCATTTGCCATCAAATTCCTCTAGAGGCAAATGAATTTGAGCAGAGGTCGAAAGACAGCTCATCGTACGACAAGCCCGTGTGGATTAATGAACAGCACGTTATTTTGCGACGTAGAGAGCTGAGAAGTATGGTTAAGAAGTGCGTAGGATTAATTCCAGGTATTCAAGAACGCTGGTCAGCCTGTGGTTATCATTTTAGAAAATGTACGTTCAGTCAGCTTATGACATGACCTCCATGACGTGAGAAACTTTTGAACAGTTGAAGAATGCACACCTACAACTCGGTCTGCTCTTTCTACGCTCCGGTTGACTGGAAACACATGACAGCGACTGAGGGTCATCGTCGCTCGTCTTCCTGTTAAGAGCAAATAGCCGGTAACTGACTGACTGACGGTTAGCCTCAGGCTGACATAATGTCCCTTCAACACTCGAGTAGTTTGAATAGTAGAACCTGATTACGTATCAGTGTAAATAGCGAAATAATTTCATTGCTTGGTAGTCGAAAGTCCTACATGTAGGAAACTGTATTGAGATCTTGAAGTGTATGGTCTTGTGTATAAGTGTTGGCGATTATAAAAGAGGACGGAGAGAAACCCAAAAAGAGCACAGGGCGAAACCACTGAAAAAAGAAGCAAAACAACCTGTATCACTCACTTCTACAGTGTCAGAAGTGGAAAGTGTTACGCCATGGGCACATTGACCGATTTTGCCGAGTATCGAACCAGATTTTCGACTGGATTCCAGACTTCGTGGCAGATAGAACTCAACAAGGCGCCCTTAACGGAAAAAAATCGACAGATGTTAATGCAATTTACGGATTACCTCAAAGAGGTTATGTAGGACCGTTATTGCTTAAGCTGTTTATAATGATCTGGTAGGAAGCCTGTTCTCAGATGATGTGATTGTGCATAAAAAAATTAGCAACGTCAGCAGATAGTATCGATTTGCAGAATGGCCTGCAGAGGATTGATGAATTGTGCAGGCTATGGCAATTGACCTTAAACGTAAATAAATGTAACATTCTGCGCATACATAGGGAAAGAAATCCGCTGCTGCACAACTGCACTATTGACGACAAATTGCTGGAAACAGTATCTACCCCAAAAATCCAGAGCGACCTTAAGTGGTATGACCACATAAAGCAAATAGCAGGAGAAGTTGATGCCAGACTGAGATACATAGGAAGAATCTTTAGGAAATGTAACTCATCCACGGAGGACTTATTGCTGAATATTGTTCATCTATCCGGGATCCTTACCAGGTAGGACTGGCAGAAGAGGTGGAAAAGATCCAACGAAGAGCACCGCGTTTCGTCACGGGATAGTTTCTCCGTCGCGAGAGCGTTACAGATATGGTCAGCAAACTCCAGTGGCAGACATTACAAGAGGAGCGTTGTGCATCACGGAGAGGTTTACTATTGAAATTTGGAGAGAACACTTTCCCGGAAGCGTCGTACAACATATTACTTCTTCCCACATACATCTCGCGGAATGACAACAAAGAGAAAATTCTAGAAAATGGAGCTAATGCACAGGCTTTCCGACAATAATTCTTCCCACGCTCCATTCGAGAGTTGAACGGGTAAGGGAGGATCACTTAGTTGTAGCAGAGCTACTCTTCGCCACACACCGTTAGGTGGCTTGCGGAGTATGATGTAGATGGGGCAAATGTAGATGTAGACCTAAAGCTACCGAAGTGATACTCCATTATTTGTATGCTTGTGGTATAAGTTGATTAAAATTTCTTCCTCATACAAAATTACTCTTGGTATTTTAAATCAAAAGTTCCGTGTTCTGACCCCCTGCGGGCTAATCGGGCCCGACCGAGCTCCATGTATCCTCTGCCAATAGCTTCACTGATGCAGTATAGTAAGCATGTGGCCAGCACGCATGTCTCCCGGTCGTTGTTGGGGTTCTTCACCTTGCAACTACTACTTAACGGTAGAATAGCTTTTCGGCTGGACTCATGGAGCCGTGTGCACCTCGTATCAGGCCTCTAACAAAAGAAAAATCCCTGGAAGTACCGGGAATAGAGTCCGGAACATGCACATGACAATCAGCCACGCTCACCACTTAGCTAAGGAGGCGGATTTAAGCGAGGAAAAGAAGCTGTAGCTATAAATGTAGAATGGTGCTAGTACGTGATGGCTATAGGTTGCGTCTAAAGTTAACGGTACACTTCAAGTGGAGACCGCCACACAACGTGCCCGGAGTGCGCGCACGTGCAGCATACCGCCGTATTTTAAACTTTGAGAAGTGTCGAACAATTGGCTTAAGGAACATGGGAGTAACTTTTGAGATTTGGCACAGACAATGGCTGCAGTGCAATCACTGTACAATAAGTGGCGACGAAATGGACTCGGGTCAATATGTGGCAAGAAGAACAGGTAAGAAGGGGTTCTTTCAAAAGGGCTATACCACAAGGACATTGTAGCACTGACTAGTAGACGGATAACAACAGCTGAAAATTGGAAATTTGTGGTAATTTCCTATGGGACCAAACTGCTGAGGTGTTCGGTCCCTAGACTTACACATTACTTAATCTAACTTAAACTAACTTACGCTTAGGACCACACAAACACCCACTCCCGATCGAGGACTCGAACCTCCGACGGGAGAAGCCGCGCGAACCGTGGCAAGGCGCCTATGACCGCACGGCTACCCTGCGTGGATAACAACAGCTGAGATCTGGACAGAGGTTACAAATGGTGTTTCACCACGAACTGTCAGGAACAGATTACCACAAGCTGGTTTGAGATCTCGAGTTGCCATGCCTCGCAGACACCAAACCACAGACAGCAGAGACTTGCGTGGTATAGAGAGAGGACCAACTGGCATACTGAATGGCATTCTGTGGTGTTCTGCAATGTGTATCGCTTTTCTTTATGACGAGGTCAGATTGAGGCCAACGTGTCTGTAGACAACCTTTTGAAATGTCAGAGGAAGCAGCGATTCTCGCGAGCCATACTTCTTCAACTACCGGAATAATAGATGGGGGTATATATTGGATATGGCAACAGGACTCATCCGGTAATTGTTTAAGAGATGCTCAATGATCTCCAATGTGAGACAAGAATGATAAATCCTGTTGTCATGCCCTTCCTGCCAAGGGTCCATATGGCAAATTTCAGCAGATTAAAGCAAAACGCCATATCACTTTTCACGTCTCAGATGCCTCCAACTTAAACTGAGCCTAAAATTTAAAAACCTTTTAAAACTTATCTGTAACCATAAAGGTCGACACAGAAGTAGCAACCAAACTAGTAGCTTCCATTTCTCTGATACCACCTAAATGAAGGTGAGTAAAAAACTGTTTGTTAATAAATATTAAATTATTATCACGAATGTTCAGTGTAATAGAGATGACTGTAACATTATTGGACATCTTGAATAATAACCGCTTGGTTGCTCTTGTGAAGAATTTATTTAACGACCTGTTTCGTAGCCTAGAAGCCACATCATCAGCTTAAATATAGCGAATCGTGAATTCAAAATGGACGGAAGTGAACATTCCTTGTCCAAGAATAAATGACGCGACTGACGCATCGTGAGGTAAGCAGAAAGCATGGGTCCTCGGTTGCTCAAGCGTGCCATGATTCGGGAACAGACGGCAGTAGGCCCGCCGTGGCCGGTGTTAACCATTAGATATACAGGGGCACAACCCATCCAGAGTGACACAAACACAGCAGGCCCAGTGCACGGGTATGAAGGCGGGAAGGTGCCCAACTACAGACTGAGCAGTAAGCCGTGTCGGTGGAGAAATCGTGTCTACTCAAGGGCAGAAAGGTGAGGTGTCAACGACAGGCTAGCAGTGTCGTATCTGGAGAAGTGAAATTTTAATAGTGCCAGTATTGTGTCGAAGGAAATCAGATTCGGTGTGTCTGCAGCATTTATGGTGCAAAGTCATCTCTCAAAATTAGGGATCGCTGAATGCTCAACTTTCCGGTCATAACCTAAGATGGTCTTTTGAGCAACGTCAGCTTTATTGAAGCTTATTGGTTCTTACAGGCAGCATGGTTCGTCTATTATTCCATCAGATTTGAGACATGAAGAGCTTGAAAAATTATCAGTCACTCAAAAATCTGCAACAACATTTTCAACAATTAAGGCAAAAACGTTTCCGTAAACTTTATTGTGCTTAGAACGTTCAGAATATTAAAGTCACTTAATATATCAATTAACACGGTGCAACTTTTGAATATAGGCAGGTATTCAGAAAGCTTCTTAAATTAATTTTCGTGGTGTCAGTTATTTACTCCTGTTACCTGGTCATAAATTTTGTAAATATTTCCTTGTAAACGTATACGATCTAAAATTTCGTATCAGATTCCAATTTTTAGAATAATCAGTGTTCGCTGTAAATTCTATTTAAATTTAAATATAAATATGGTTTAAAAAGCTGTTATTGTTTCAATTAAATATTGTGTTTGTTTAGAAACTAGCTGACGATTAGGTTTACTTGAAAATAATTTCAGCCTTTTTTAAGTAACTAATTTAAATAATTATGTAATTCAAAAACTGTACAGGTGGTGGCCATTGCGCTACCCGTTACTTTCATAGTTCGCATCTATCTTGTTTCTAAGTCAATTTTTCAAAAGCTAATTAACTTCAGTTCATTAATAGTAACATTACTCCTGAAACGTTAAAGTTAACTTGCTCCTTTAAGGGCTGGCGAATGAAGTCTTCACAGAAAAACGTTTTTTGTAGAGGGGCTGCCATACGGTTAAGATAATACCAGTTTTCTTTGCGTCTTCTCGATACAACTTACTGTGGTATCGAGGATAAAACCAAGCTTAAGAAATATAACTCACGTAAACAGTGAAATGTCAGTTTATATGTGCTAAAATTAACAAATCGAACCACTTATCTTCACCACTTTTGGAAAATCTCAGTAACAGATTTTGACAGCATTAACAATAATGTAAATTCCATTTGGGATACACATGATTCAAACTTATTCAAGGTAGCTGAATTGCATTAAAGTGCTTGTAAAGTGCAGAATAAACGTCAATACACAACTGAGTGAGCAAAATCGTTGGCGTTCTTGGCAACAGTGTGTGTTCCGCGAACGGCAGTCTTTTGTGGGCACGCAGGTGCGGACAGCCCACAGGCTGTCCAAACACTAAAATAAATGTTCGAGCGGCCAGTTTGTACGCAACACTCAGCAACTTGTAGTATAGTTTCCAGATGTTAATAGTTTGGTTCCGTATAGTTTTTAAATACTACTGTAAGTAAAAGCAGTTAATTCAAATTAGCTCACACTTGCTTTTCCGTAATTGCGAGTGGCGTTCAATAAGTAACGCAAAGTTTTTTCTCTGAAAGCAGGTAGATTTTATTCAGGATCCAATATACCGTACTATTCCTCATCCTCCGGCAACAAAACACTATTTTTTAATATAATCTCCGCTCATTGTGACGGCCTTACACCACCTTACTCGGAGGGCTTGCGTGCCCACATGGCACCACTCTACTGGTCGACGTCGGAGCCAACGTCCTGCTGCATCAGTTACCTCCCCAATCATCCACGTACTGCTTGTCCGGAATGCATCCTTCATTGTGCCAAACAGAAGGAAGTCGGTAGGATCCGGGCTGTGGGATGGATGAGGAAGAACAGCACAGTGAAGTTTCCTGAGCTCCTCTCTGATGCGCAGAGGTTTGTGATGCCTTGAGCTGTCATGGAGAAGGAGAAGTTCGTTTGCCTTTTTGTGACGACGAGCACGCTGAAGTCGTTTCTATGGTTTCTTGAGTTGATCGTTGTACCATGAGGGGGGATAACAAACAGAATAACCCCCTCAGAATCCCAGGACTTTACTGGCTGAGGGTGCGGATTTGAACTTCTTCGGAGGAGAGGTGGTGTGGCGCACTCCATGGATTGCAGCTTTGTTCCTGGTTCGAAGTGATGAACCGTGTTTCATCGTCTCTGTCGATGTTCGACAAAAAGTTGTCACCATCAGCCTTGTATGTCAACGGAGACGTCCAGTTGCGCAGTGAGGTGGTTAACTGTGATCCGTCGATCATCTCAAATAAGAGTGTCCGCACGTTCCAGCATTGCCGGAGTCACAGTGGTGTGCGAGCGGTCGGCACGCGGGAGGTCGGAAAAGCTTGCGCCACCTTGTTGCGATGATGACAGACACTTCGCCCAACGACTCACCATGCTTCTGTTCAGTGCCAGATCTCCGTAAACATTCTGAAAGCGCCTACTAAAATCGGCAGTGCTCTGGTTTCCCGCCAAAAGAAACCCAGTGACAACTCTCTGCTTGGAACGTACGTCAGTTACGCCGTTTTGAAGGCTACATATGGCGATACCAACAATCAGAACTCCATGAAACTTTTGGGGCTGGAGCGGGAATACTCAATGACGTCCCACAACAAATTCCAGATTTTTTCAATCGAAATTGGTAGAGAAAAAAAGTATTGTATTACTTACTGAATGCCCTCGTAGAAAGTACAGTCCCAATTACGAAATATTTGTAGGTTCGATTGCACGCGATTGTAACCGTCTGGGTCTCACGTCATACTGATGTTGACAGTGGACATCACCACGGAGTGGAACTTAAGTTCAATCATTTAGTTAATCCTTTTGTAACTGTAGAAGACTTTCGTAGTTTCGAGGTTGCTGTGACTCCTATGTCCCAATAAAGTAATACGCAGTTTTTAACATTGGGACATCTACACTCCTGGAAATTGAAATAAGAACACCGTGAATTCATTGTCCCAGGAAGGGGAAACTTTATTGACACATTCCTGGGGTCAGATACATCACATGATCACACTGACAGAACCACAGGCACATAGACACAGGCAACAGAGCATGCACAATGTCGGCACTAGTACAGTGTATATCCACCTTTCGCAGTAATGCAGGCTGCTATTCTCCCATGGAGACGATCGTAGAGATGCTGGATGTAGTCCTGTGGAACGGCTTGCCATGCCATTTCCACCTGGCGCCTCAGTTGGGCCAGCCTTCGTGCTGGACGTGCAGACAGCGTGAGACGACGCTTCATCCAGTCCCAAACATGCTCAATGGGGGACAGATCCGGAGATCTTGCTGGCCAGGGTAGTTGACTTACACCTTCTAGAGCACGTTGGGTGGCACGGGATACATGCGGACGTGCATTGTCCTGTTGGAACAGCAAGTTCCCTTGCCGGTCTAGGAATGGTAGAACGATGGGTTCGATGACGGTTTGGATGTACCGTGCACTATTCAGTGTCCCCTCGACGATCAACAGTGGTGTACGGCCAGTGTAGGAGATCGCTCCCCACACCATGATGCCGGGTGTTGGCCCTGTGTGCCTCGGTCGTATGCAGTCCTGATTGTGGCGCTCATCTGCGCGGCGCCAAACACGCATACGACCATCATTGGCACCAAGGCAGAAGCGACTCTCATCGCTGAAGACGACACGTCTCCATTCGTCCCTCCATTCACGCCTGTCGCGACACTACTGGAGGCGGGCTGCACGATGTTGGGGCGTGAGCGGAAGACGGCCTAACGGTGTGCGGGACCGTAGCCCAGCTTCATGGAGACGGTTGCAAATGGTCCTCGCCGATACCCCAGGAGCAACAGTGTCCCTAATTCGCTGGGAAGTGGCGGTGCGGTCCCCTATGGCACTGCGTAGGATCCTACGGTCTTGGCGTGCATCCGTGCGTCGCTGCGGTCCGGTCCCAGGTCGACGGGCACGTGCACCTTCCGCCGACCACTGGCGACAACATCGATGTACTGTGGAGACCTCACGCCCCACGTGTTGAGCAATTCGGCGGTACGTCCACCCGGCCTTCCGCATGCCCACTATACGCCCTCGCTCAAAGTCCGTCAACTGCACATACGGTTCACGTCCACGCTGTCGCGGCATGCTACCAGTGTTAAAGACTGCGATGGAGCTCCGTATGCCACAGAAAACTGGCTGACACTGACGGCGGCGGTGCACAAATGCTGCGCAGCTAGCGCCATTCGACGGCCAACACCGCGGTTCCTGGTGTGTCCGCTGTGCCGTGCGTGTGATCATTGCTTGTACAGCCCTCTCGCAGTGTCCGGAGCAAGTATGGTGGGTCTGACACACCGGTGTCAATGTGTTCTTTTTTCCATTTCCAGGAGTGTATATACCATATCTGTTAGTGTTACCATTTAGTGATAAGTATCCAGAAAATAGAGAAAATACTACAGACCATCAGCTGGATATAGAGAAGACTGCGAGTGACCACATGGAATGACGTTTGTTGGTAGTTTGCACACTACATCTGTTTCACGTAAGTCAAATCTAGTCCTCTTCTTCTCCATTCTAAGAAAGTCTAAAGCGATTAGTTATTTTCTTATACATTCTGAGACACTACTACCTTCTTAAGTTATTCTTATGGTTTGTACATCACCTGTAGTTAGCGGGGCGAATGTGCCTGAGCAAACTTCACAGAAAAATAAAAATCTGTGTTATGTGACATGTCAATGCCACCTTCAAATTTTGCGTTGAAATTTTGTTCCCAATATTTTTATCTTTTTCATTGTGTCATTTTGGTGAAAATAAATGTTTTTACACTGATTTATTATACCTTTTTGTGTTTAACACCCTAATGAGGTCCCTCTACAAACAAATATATAATGTGGAAAATCCTAGACTAAACTGAAAACATGGAACCAACTATATACGTGGGACTCATGTGTCCTACCTCAGTGGCTTTCGAAATCCATCAACTTAAAAAAATATTATGGCAAATGTAATGTTTATTACATCGAAAGACAGTGTAAGACGTCGTGGTCTCCTGACCTTCATTGCTTACATATTCCGCCCTCACAATCATATTCCGCACATCAAGACGCTTCATTCGAACCCAAACTCGATAAGATAAAGTCGATGTTGTATGAATTCATGTAAACGATATGCAATTAACAAGTAAGCGCACCGTGGATGAAATACTCAAGGCTGGCGTACACACATACATTCCAGACACGACGGTCACAGAAGCTTTTAGTTCGGGAGAGAAAACCGCACAACGGGACGCCGGTCCCTTCAGAGGACGACCCAGCCTATGTCGGCCGGTGACTGCCCGTGTAGCGGACAGCGTGGGCCCGAGTGAAAAGGGGGAATGACCCCGTGTTCGATTTAAAAGCAAATTCCACTACATTGTGTGGGAGCAGCCAGCCTATGCATTCTTTGCACATAGCATGCAGTTTCAGAGATTTTCAAAGGGAGACAGCAAACGCCAAACGCCAATGCTACAGGTTTCTGGATTGGTCGCCTTAAACGAAACGTCATTCTCCCGTTTTAGAAGAGCAATGCTGATTGGCAGATGATATTTCTGATGCCTTGAGCTGAAGGAATAATGGAAGAGACCGAAAGATATACCCCTTCACGTCTGGCGTGGAGAGGCGCCGTTCCATTGTCGCTCTTGGAGCGAGGAACAAGTTTCTCCTCAGTACTTCACTGGGAGAGCACCTCTGTCGAGAGCGAATCAAAGGGCGACACTATACTGAGTCCTTGCGATTAAGCATTGTTGACTGTGTTGGCCGACACACTTATTATGCGGTGTGAACGGACAGAGTTATAGTTAAATGCCTGCGAGCGAATTTTTGAGTGGCATCGCTGTGGACTGGTTATCTGACCGGTGTACCACGCCAATAGTTAGACTAGGGGCGAATAGGAATCCTTGACTTCATCAAGGTGTAGGGAGAGTTTGATTGGCGAAGGTCAATCCAGACAGAACGAGAGTTATCTTATTTGTCAGCAGCGAGCAGCGCAGACAGCAGTCATTGCAGCTTACGGTATTGTGCGCTACAGCTATTGCGAGCCCCATATTTCCTCCACAACAGTACACTTCACTGCATTTCACACGCCACAGCCTCGACCGTACCTAGCAACATTCTAATGGATAATTATTCAAGTTGAGTAGGCGCGCCTCTCAGCCATTCTGCCAAGTCAACAATCATCTTAAACTTTGTATAGAAATTTCAACAGCTAATCTTATCCTTGAGAGGTAGCTTCACATTCCGAAAAGAACCAGGATATCACTTGTTCAATTCATAACTAAAAGTGCCATTGTGATTTCTCCGAATTTTTGCAAAATAAATAATAACTTTCGTTAGTTTCATGTTTTTTCTTACACTAACTAGCACTACTCCAGCACCCAAGTATCCCACTAGTTATGTAAGAAATTTTGTGAATTTTTGTGTCATTTCCTTACAGCGGACGACTACAGAAGATATTTATTGCTGAAAGTTTTTCAGGCATTTCTCTTTAGAACGTTAGGAGCGTCTATCTGACTTCTGTAGTAGTATGGGGGTGGAAATTGCATCTTGCAGGAGCCACAGGGTAAAGGGTACATCCCAGATTAATCCGTTGCGCAGAATAACAGAATAACAGATCAACCCCACGCCTCAGAACAGTTTCTCATCTTTTACTCTTGAAATTTGTGTAAAATGAGACGTAGCTGCAAAACAATTAATGCCTCTTTCGTGTTGAACATATTCACACAGTTCGATAAATGTCGAACTGGTGCTTCATGGAGTAACACATCCTATTTCCATCATCGTATTATGAGGTAGGCGAATATATGAAATGAGTGATCACTTTCATCCAGTTCACTAACAAGAAATAATATCGTGAATGGTTCGGAAATTTGGAAGTTCGTCTTCGGATGTGTTTGTGGATACATTATTTTTATAAGAAATTAATCATATTGTAGCCTAAAATAATTTTTTAAGTTCGAAGATTTTAAAAACAGTTATTTACACTAGACTGGTCTTACTGTAGGTGGAAACTCTTCAGTAATGTTCTGGAATGTAGTGCAGGAAAGTGTTCGGAATGTATGTCAGACAACAGAGTGAAAATACTACAGCAATCCCTGTTAATTATTTGTAGCGAAACAGCAGCGAAGCCAACTACATTCGTGACTACAACACGGTAGTGATTCATATTTCAAAGGTATACACGACTGCAACAATTATATACACTAAAATTAAATAAGAATAAAAACATATGTCGTATCAAATAGAACAAACATACGTCTTCAAATGGTTCAAATGGCTACAAGCACTATGGGACTTAACATCTGAGGTCATCAGTCCCCAAGGCTTAGCAACTGGCGTCCATTTACAGTGGAAAAAATCAAGAGCAGCATTTTGTATGGCATTCGAACTCATACTTAAAATTCCGAGAGCGAACCTCCCAAGAAGAGTCAAATAGTACATTACTTACTCTCTCACATTTATTCCACAAAATGATACAGATCGCAAAAATCAGAGAAAATTGGGCTTATATGGCGTTTTACCGGCAGTTCATCTGGGCTCCCATTACTAATTCTTTCAGCTTGGTATCGGTTAACTTGCTTGATTAATTTATCATGTGTTCTGCCTTTTCACTTCAGAGACAATAAATTCGTAAGCATGTAAAACACGTGAGGCCGTATTAAAACTCGTGTGGTGACCTCAATATCACTGAATATACTTATTTGTAAGAAAAATAAATCATCACTTTCTCAATTAAATAATAAAAAGAGTGGGTAATCCTTATGTGTATCCGCAATTTCATTTTAAATGGTAAACTGAAACCTGTATCGTTATGGCAGTCACACCGACCGACGAGGACAAAATATTTTATGTTCCGTCGTCAAATAAAACAGAGTGTTTTGTACAAGACGATGCGTAAATTGATGAGAGGATACGTATTCTGATTCCTGATTTATGGATAAATATGCCTCACTAACCCCGGGTGAATGAGGTACTACAGCTCACAATTCGCGAGCAGAGCAGACTGGAAGGGGGGAAGAACCTTCCACCACACCCAGAAAGATGGCTTTCGGTGTAGAGATACAGAAAAAGATGTACCATGTTAGTCAATACGGCAAATATATTTGCAGTCATGATATTGCTATCTCCTTGCCGGATATTGAACGTGATATATAATTCTATTGAACCCGTCGCTCTTTTCGTCAATCCGAAATCGATTGTAACCAATCGATAAATTTCAGGTCAATTTCTTCAGCCGAAAACTTCTTTGTGAAATACAACCTACAATTCTACGTAATCAAGGATGGTTCTTATTTATCATGGCAGACGCTTTGGATCATTACATTAAAGCGTTTGAAATTTTCCGTCCCTTTCCACGTCAACCTTCTAGTTGAGTTATTTTGTCAGCTTTCACCGAGATGGTTCATGTTATCGTAATAGGTTTGTCTTTTAAAAATCACCCCCAGTTTTTCTAACACGTATTCGAATCCAGACCCACCTATTATTGACAACGACGTAATAAATGTTGTGTAGGACGGCATCAATCAATTAACACTACGAAGTCTGATTATAGAACACTATTCATACTCATTTTGACGCTTTTTTTTAGAAAATCCCTTTAAAGCCACTGAAGTATTTCAGTCGAAGCACGAGGTCTAAATATCTCGATCCTGAGAACAAAACGTTTAAAGTAACACACCTGTAAACATACCTCCATAAATCTTGTAATTTTGCTCACATACGACAAAATGAACTTTCAGTTTCGTAATCAAAATGGTTCAAATGGCTCTGAGCACTATGGGACTTAACATCTGAGGTCATCAGTCCCCTAGAACTTAGAACTACTTAAACCTAACTAACCTAAGGACATCACACACATCCATGCCCGAGGCAGGATTCGAACCTGCGACTGTAGCAGTCGCGCGGTTCCAGTCTGAAGTGCCTAGAACCGCTCGGCCACGTTTCGTAATCCTCTGACAAATCGGAACCGTTTGATATACATCGCAGCCGGCCGCGGTGGTCGTGCGGTTCTAGGCGCTGCAGTCCGGAACCGCGGGACTGCTACGGTCGCAGGTTCGAATCCTGCCTCGGGCATGGATTTGTGTGATGTCCTTAGGTTAGTTAGGTTTAAGTAGTTCTAAGTTCTAGGGGACTGATGACCTAAGATGTTAAGTCCCATAGTGCTCAGAGCCATTTGAACCATTCTTTATATACATCGCAACAACATTCTTTTTGGTTTTTATTTTGGTATTCTGCTAGTGATTCTTGTTTTTGTATATTTTTATGCCTTCCACTCTCCTTCCGACCTGGTCCAATCAATACTTCATAAACACGATTTGCATGTGAACACAACCGGTAATTTCTGAATGAGACACAATGTCATTTGTATGCAGCAAACTTTATCTATTGGTAATCAACATAGCCTAAAATCATACGAAAGTTATTTTAATTCATGAGACACGCCGTAATTCTGACGTAGGACTCAAATTCTGACACCATGGGAATGACGTCACAAATCACTAGAGCAAAAGAAACAGCCTCAGCTGAGGATAGGCAGATGTGGGGAGGGAACTGAAACCATATTGACTCTGTAGCAAGCAGCACAGACGTGAATGATTTCGAGACGTTGTATCTTTTCAAGATGGCACTGCGCTGTTTTTTTCCCCCCTAATGTGAAGGTTGAAACTGTTGAAGCAAGATATTTCAGTGCATTGCACACGCGTTACTGTTACTGTATTGAACAGTGGTAAACAATGATTATGCAAAGTTTTTGTTCGTCATTTACAAAGTTAAAAACCACCTCAATGATAAAAAGATGAAGCTATTGACGTCAATCCTGGACATCCGTCAACTACAAGATAAGTACGAGGGTGATTCCATATATCTGGCAAAAAAGCAAGAAAAAAACGTTTGTTTCGCAAATAACTCATCTTACTTCTCGACATATCTCATTTGAAGGATATAAATTTGGTCCAGCAACCTCCACATTTTTCATCCCATTGGAAAAATAAATTCTGTCAAACTCTGCAAATTACTCGTTGACTGCAACTATCACTTCCTCATTTGATGAAAATATCTTCTCAGCATACGAAAGTCTCAAGTTAGGGAACAGGAAGAAGTTAGTTGGGGCTATGTCTGGTGAATAAGGTGAATTAGAAACCAATTCAGATTCATGCTCTTTCACTATTGTTGTGGCTGACGTGTGGGGTGGTGCATTACCCTGGTGGAATAACTCTTTTCTTAGGCCAACCTTAGGCTTTTTTCAGCCAATGCGAATTTCAAAGAATCTAGCAATGAAGCATTACAGGCTCCAGTTATGGTTCTGCTTTTTCCAAGTAATGCATTGGGATTATTCCTTGCGAATTCAAAAAAATAGTTGCCATCACCTTACCAACTGACAAAAGTGTCTTGGGCTTCATCGGTGCACTTTAATCAACCTTTGTACATTGTGTCGACTGCCGTTTTGACTCTGGTGTGTAATGATGGATCGAAGGTTTCATCGAAAGTCACCAATTGGCGTAAAAAGTGTTATGGATTGTGATGATACATCGTCAGACATTGTGTTGAAATGTTGTGCCAGATGCGTCTTTGGTCGACAGTGAGCAGTTGCAGCACCCACCTCTCACACGGCTTCTTCATAGCCAATTCTTTGTGCAGAATATTATGAACTCGCTCAGTTGAGATATCTACAATCTCAGCAATGTCACGAATTTATATTCGGCAGTCTTGGATTACCGTATAATGGATACTGTCAGTGGATTCCTTTGTGGTGACCTCAATTGGACAGCTTGAGCGCGCTTCGTCTTCGGTGCTTCTGCAATTACAATTAAATTCAGTAATCCAAAAGTAAGTGGTCCTCAGTGATGGTACAGATTCCGCGTGAACTTCATCAATTTCTGTTTCGATTTGTGCGGCAGTCGAGCCTCTCAAATGAAAATGTTTTATAACAGCACAAAACTCGGTTTTCTCCAATTTCGATCGCACTCGACACATTGACCAATTCAGACGGCTGTCAACAATGATCTGTAGGCAGTACATTGTTGAAATTCTTCATACGATCCTTGGAATAACTGAGCTTATGAACCATGAAGGCACGACAAAAACCTTACTTGTTTCATGGAAATTTGCCGAACTTATGAAGCCATCCACATCCAACGAAGTTGTGGATTTGAAAACCTGCTGACGGGCGTCGGTTTTTGTAAATAAAACAAGTACACTTAGCCAGATCTCAGACGTACAATAGTAGCGGATCAGCGGCTCGCTTCCAAGTCCTGACAGTCATTCTATTGTTTGGACAAGGCGCGAGAAACAGTGGATCTGCAGCGCCTGGGTAACGGTCACGGTTGCGTGACGTCTCGGAAAGGCGCGGCGCGGGGCTGAACTAGTTGTCCGATGAGCGGAATGAGTAATGGCGCGGCGGCGGCATTAGCATGCGGGGCCAGGCCGCTACGCGTGACGGCGGCGTGCGTTTGCATGCCGCTGGACGTCGCCTGAAACCCCGACCAGCTCCACGCGGCGGCAGCCGACTCCCATACGTCCGAGCGGAGAGAGCTCGTGTAGCAGCCGTGACGTTCCGGACTGTGAGCATTACAGCAGACAGCAAAGGTTACGCACTCAGCATGAAAAAAATCAGCCAGAAATCAGTTTGCTTGTCACTGGTGTAATGAAATGTGTTGCGAGGGCCTCCCGGCGGGTAGACCTGACCGCCTGGTGCAAGTCTTTAGAGTTGACGCCACTTCGGCGACTTGCGCGTCGATGAGGATGAAAAGATGATGATGAAGACTACACAAACACCCAGTCCCTGAGCGGATAAAATCGCCTATCCAGCCGGGAATCGAACGTGGGCCTCCTGGCATGACAAGTCGGCACGCTGTCTACTCAGCTACGGTGGCGGACTGTATCATTGGTATGGGCATATCGATCCTCCATTCAACAATAGCGCGAACGTAAATATCAAAATAACTGACTGCGAGATTAATGTCCTTTAACTTCACAAGTTGCGACATGGTCGCGAACTGAACAATGACCCGAATATAGAATAAATTTACTTTACTATACTTCTATGGTCACAAATTTTTTGTCGTCAGACTACAAGTTTTGGTCTATAATGACCATCTTCAGATCTGTTTTATAAAAACATGTACTAATAGACTGGAACCATAGTGGCATCGTTATTTGACGATGCCACTATGGCTCCTGTATACTAGGAAATATTTTGTAAAACAGGTCTGAAATAAAGGAATGAGTAGACCTGATGGGATACCTACACAATTCTTCATAGCGCATGCAGAACAACTCCTCTCTTCCAACAGCAGTCCATCATAGGTCGATGGAGGACTGAAGCATTCCAAGTGAATGCGCAGATCTTTTCCCATTTTGAAGGTGAGTCTCTGTACAGGTGCACATAACTATGGGCTTATATCACTGCTGTCTGTCTGTTGTACAACTCTGGAACACGCTTTATGCTCGCCTATTATGACCTTCCGAAAGACCGAAAATCCCGCAACTATAGACCTATATCGCTGACGTCTATCTGTCGAACGATTTTGGAACACATTTTATGCTGACGTTTCTTGAGCTGGAACTTCCCATAGTAGAATTAACATTAATTCTGCAAACAGCTACCGTGTGAAACCCATCTCGCTCTGTTCGTCCACGGGACCCAGAAGGCAGTAGACGCTGAAGCCCAGGTCGGAAGGCATTCGTCACGAAATAACATTCACATGATATGTCACCGCCAAGTAACATAGCTCGATGAAACTTGGACGACACATACAAAGAACTGCTACAGTATACTATGGAACTTGATTGAACGAAATACGCACTGAGACGCACAGAAATCATTCTTTTACTCAAAGACTATAGCTGCACTGAAGTCACCGCGATTTGTGATGGTCTCCGGGAGATTACAGGAGGAGGGACATGGTTCTTAACAGTGTATGCGATCTCCACGGACAGTAGTACATGCTTTGCAACGTGCTCCCATGCTGTCCGCGCGGTTCATAAGGAGTTACTGTGGTAGGGCACTCCATACCTCCACCAACACGGTTAACACCTACTGGATGGTCGGTACACACGGAAATGGTTCAAATGGCTCTGAGCACCATGGGGCTTAACTTCTGAGGTCATCAGTCCCCTAGAACTTAGAACTACTTAAACTAACCTAATGACATCACACACATCCATGCCCGAGGCAGGAGTCGAACCTGCGACCGTAGCGGTCGCGCGGTTCAGACTGTAACGCCTAGAACCACTCGGCCACCCCGGCCGGCAGGACATGCAAATGCTGAGATTAAGTCGTGGGAACGAGTGGGCCAGTCAGGTCGCCGAATATCTTCTCGTTCCAAGAGCTCCTCCACGTGCGATGTTCGATGCAGTCACTCCGTCATCCATTACAATAAAGTCAGGGCCCTAAAAGGACGCACATGGAGAAGGAGCACAGTGTCACAGTAGCGTTGAGCGGTGAATGTAGCGTGTTCAACGATTTCGAGGTCATTAAATCCATACAACATTACGCTTCCCCTCGCCATAACATCTGGAGCACCAAAACGATGATGTTCGAGAATATAGTTGGGTGAATTACGTTTCTACCTCTCACCATGTGACGTTACGTCCAGAATCAGTACTCTGACTGAATTTGCTGTCTCAAGACTATGTGACCCCACTCTTTGTTGGTCCAGTCCATTTGCTGTTGCCACCATCGCAAACGGTGCCGCCAGTTCGCAAGTGGCAACGGTACACAACGTACTGGTTTTCAGGCAAAGAGACCACCCACATGCCGTGGACGTGCCGTTTTCGTGTGTTATATTGCATACTTTGCAGTCTTATTATATGTGGTTGTAACTGCACCTGCTGTTTTAAATGAGTCCCTTCTTGCCTGTTGTTGTTACCCGTGTTCGACCACTTCTGTCCTTCGGGCAGCAGTGCCTGTGTCTCGGAACGCTCCCCAGACATGTGAAACATCGCTGTGGTCAGTACCAGACTTTTTGGATACACTCGTCACACTTCGTCCTTCTTCCAGTTTTGCGATGATTATTGCCTGTGTGAAGTCATCCAATTGTCGTCTCCGGGCCATACCGTAATCAAGAACACCACCATAGTGCACAGTAACTGCTCGCTGATTGAGACGCAGTGTCTTTTCCCATTCTTTCAACTGCCTCGTTTTGTGGGGCAAGCTCCATTTGGTGCTATAGTCACGGTGACCTCACCCCCCCCCTCTGACGTCCAACTTTTGAGCACTCTTTTTGAGCAATACTAGGAGACCTCTGGTAACATGGACCAGCAGTTTAAATCGTTTGTACTGAATAATTAATGTGTTCAGATACTTAACCTATCTCGTCCTTAAGTTCTGCAGAGCTGTGTTGAGATGTGTATGTAGTATCGGGTGAACTTCAAGAGTTATAGGGCCAATACTGTTCACCATACGTATGAATGACCCAGTGCAGTGCTCTTCCAACTGCGACTCTGAGAATCAAGTAATCGTGCGGCCTTCTGTTCTCATCCGTATTTTATGATAATGTCCATCTAGCAGCTAACAGTGAAATGCAAAAAGTCAACTAACGTTCAGAGATTCTTAAGAGTATAGTTTTCTTGCTCAGTAGCAAACATAAATACTTGCAGAGACAGTGAAGTCTTAATGTATACCTAGTTTTAATTGCCGTTGGTAAATTCAACAGTGTCCGCCCCCGGTAGCTGAGTGGTCAGCACGACAGTCAATCCTACGGGCCCGGGTTCGATTCGCAGCTTGGTCGGAGATTTTCTCCGCTCAGGGATTGGGTGTTGTGTTGTGCTAATCATCATCATTTCGTCCCCATCGACGCGCAAGTCGCTGAAGTGGCGTCAAATCGAAAGACTTGCACCAGGCGAGCGGTCTACCCGACGGAAGGCCCTCGTCACACGACATTATATATATAATTCAACAGTTTGTGCTTACCTCAGGGACGAAGCTGGGTGCAGGGGCAGATAGACTTGTTGTTGCAGGGTGAGGGGATGTGATAGGAGAAATGTTTTCTTGATTGTGTTCCAATGCTGACAACACATGAGCATGTGTGCCTTATCAATCAGCTACTACGGTTTAATTTTTGGTGGAAGTAACATGGGTTCGTCAGTGAGCTTTATCTTCTAATGCGGTACATTTTTGTAGCAAGGGATATGAAATTAAATTAAGGCTGTTGTAATACAGCGCAATGAGCAGAGGAAAAATGAATACAAAATATTTGGTATACAATTGTGACCCTGAGTCATACTGCATAACCCCCGTTATTATATAAGTAAACTTATTGTTATTAATCAGTTAATCATCAACTCACACAGTCAATAGATTAACGCTTCACGCGGAAATTACAGTGTCAACATTGGTGTCGCTCTGGGTGGTACCAATCCGAAAGAGAGAACACGAAGTGTTCTAAATGCTGCCGACGATCTGTACTGGAGTGCCGGTGGCCAATTGATCCGCCGCTACTATAGCTGCTCTATTGGGGGCTCATAACAATCTAATTTATGTAGGTAACTGATTAATAACAATATCGGTGCATATACGGCGAGAGTTATCTCCCCACAATGTCAGTACTGACACGTGAGCAAGTTTGGTGACCACTGACCTAGTGGATACCGTTGGAAATTCCATGAGATTGTTCGCAGTTGAAGTCGTTGTGTTCAGAGAAGACGCAAGAAAATGGAGTGAAATGCAGGAAGAGCAACAGAGGATCTTTCTCGGAACGTCGAAGGCACAGTGGTAACATTGCTAAGCTGTGAATTCGGTTCCCGCCTAGTTCAGACATCGACATTGTAAAAAAGTATATGCAAAATTATGCTTCTGACGTTTCGCGAGGTGTGCGCAGTGACGCCTGACCCCGACTTGACTGCCTGCCGGGATCACGAGCGGTACAGCCACCCCCGCCGCCCCCCGACCTGGGGAAACTGTGCCAGGCGGGCAGCGCGTTTTGCCGGCCGCGTCGTGTCGCAAGGCGCAGTTCTTGCCGCCGTGACTCAGCGGTCGCCTCGCCACAGCCACAGCCTGCGGCCACTCCTCCTGGCCGCCACACCACTTTGCGGTAAAACTTGTCGGCCTGTCACTGTGCGAGGGAGCAGTGCTGCACGTCGCTAGATGCTCTCTTTTCTTCCAACTTATTAGCCAGACTGCAACCAAATGTCTCCTATTTCCTTATTCAACGGTCAAAGTGTCCCACTTCCAGGCAGAGGTTAACTACACCTACATCTACAGCGTGATTTCTCCCACCGTGTACAAACTATAGGGATTGATTGATGAGGGGATACGGAAGAAAAAAGGTCTAATCAACTTATGTCCGGAAATGCACAGTTTCCATGCTAGAGACGACTTATTCAATCACACATTGTTACAGAGACTACATCTACATCTACATTTATACTCCGCAAGCCACCCAACGCTGTATGACGGAGGGCACTTTACGTGCCACTGCATTACCTCCCTTTCCTGTTCCAGTCGCGTATGGTTCGCGGGAAGAACGACTGCCGGAAAGCCTCCGTGCGCACTCGAATATCTCTAATTTTACACTCGTGATCTCCTAGGGAGGTATAAGTAGGGGGAAGCAATATATTCGATATCTCATCCAGAAACGCACCCTCTCGAAACCTGGACAGCAAGCTACACCGCGATGCAGAGCGCCTCTCTTGCAGAGTTTGCCACTTGAGTTTGTTAAACATCTCCGTAACGCTATCACGCTTACCAAATAAGCCTGTAACGAAACGCGCCGCTCTTCTTTGGATCTTCTCTATCTCCTCCGTCAACCCGACCTGGTACGGATCCCATAATGATGCAATACTCAAGTACAGGTCGAACGAGTGTTTTGTAAGCAACCTCCTTTGTTGATGGACTACATTTCCTAAGGACTCTCCCAATGAATCTCAACCTGGTACCTGCCTTACCAACAATTAATTTTATATGATCATTCCACTTCAAATCGTTCCGCACGCATACTCCCAGATATTTTACAGAAGTAACTGCTACCAGTGTTTGTTCCGCTATCATATTATCATACAATAAAGGATCCTTCTTTCTATGTTTCGCAGTACATTACATTTGTCTATGTTAAGGGTCAGTTGCCACTCCCTGCACCAAGTGCCTATCCGCTGCAGATCTTCCTGCATCTCGCTGCAATTTTTTAATATTGCAACTTCTCTGTATACTACAGCATCATCCGCGAAAAGCCGCATGGAACTTCCGACACTATCTATTAAGTCATTTATATATATTGTGAAAAGCAATGGTCCCATAACACTCCCCTGTGGCACGTCAGAGGTTACTATAACGTCTGTAGACGTCTCCGGCCTAATAGTCGCTGTACCACGCCTCCACAGTTCCAGTATGCTTTGCTTCCTCCTAGAGGACGGCACTGTTCCTCATACGTCACGCCCTAACGCCCTCTCCTGCCTTAGTATTTGGTAATGTAGTGTCCGGTTCCCTTCTCTTGCTGACACATCTTATAGTGGATGTGATACACGTAGGTTCCGTGTTCGAATCGAGAGCTTTCCTACATGGCGTTTACTTACGGAAAGGCATATGGCAGTGGGCGGCGGGCACCAAGGTTATATCAGGAGACCTATCCCTGCCGACAACAACCACAGCATTCAATGTTTGCAAAAGTGTTTCGCCGTTTGTCTAGGTCACGGTCGTTTCAGGAAGTAGGAAATCATGAAGGACATACGCGAAATGTTCGGACATCAGAATTGGAGGAAAATGTGATTAACACTGTGGAAAGCGACGGCCGTGTCAGTACTAGGCATTTTTCCCGGCAGTACAGGGTAAGCCAGACGGCCGTGTGGAACATTCTCCATCACAATTGTTACTACCTTTATCACTTACAGCGTGTGCAGGGCTTACTAGCGACAGACTTTCGACATCGGAAGAAATTTTGTTACTGGTTTCTGCACCAGGCAACCGCAAGTCCTGGCTTAGCGTCATCCATCCTGTTCACGGATGAGGCCACCTTTATGGGTCACCTGTGGGATAACATCAAATTGGTTCAAATGGCTCTGAGCACTATGCGACTTAACTTCTGAGGTCACCAGTCGCCTAAAACTTAGAACTAATTAAACATAACTAACCTAAGGACATCACACACATCCTTGCTCGAGGCAGGATTCGAACCTGCGACCGTAGCGGTCGCTCGGCTCCAGACTGTAGCGCCCAGAACCGCACAGCCACTCCGGCCGGCAGGATAGCATCCAGAAGCCCCGTGGTATGGTGACAGCGCATTATCAGCATCGGTGCAGCCGGGATGTGTAGGCCTCGATAATTTGCGACCGCATTTTGCGACCAGTCTTTCTTCACCATCGCCTAAGTAGCCGGAACTATCGATGTTTCTTTCTGCTGGAAGAAGTGGCATTCATGACTCGAACGGTTGTGTGGCTGCTACATGATGGTGCTCCAGCCCACTTCGCCGTTAACATCCGGACGCATCTCAGTCGTGTCTTCCCTGGTCGATGGATGAGGGCGTCGAGTGGTTCAAATGGTTCAAATAGCTCTGAGCACTATGGGACTTAACTTCTGAGGTCATCAGTCCCCTAGAACTTAGAACTACTTAAACCTAACTAACCTAAGTACATCACACACATCCATGCCCGAGGCAGGATTCGAACCTGCGACCGTAGCGGTCTCGCGGTTCCAGACTGCAGCGCCTAGAACCTCACGGCCACTTCGGCCGGCCTCGAGTAGCATGGCCTGCTCGTTCACTGGATCTCAGCCCGTGCGATTGCTGGTTATGGGGCCATCTCGATGGTATCGTGTATGCAGAGCCCATTCCAGATGTGAAGGCACTGGGGCAGCGTATTCATGCTGCCATTGACACTGCACGGATTGTGGCGGGGCGGGTTGTGCTCTCACTGTCCTTTAAACAAACAGTGTACCTGCTTGGATAGGTTTCAGGTTGTCTGCCCCTTCACTCTGCGATGGTAGGTTTAGCCGATAAAAGTACCGTTGATGAAAAGTCTGCTAAATATCTACCACGGAAAGGCCACATAACTCCAGTCCATGGGCAGCATCTGAAAGTTAGTTGAACTATAGGGCGTTCCGGATTCTTGCATGACTCGTTTGAAAACTGTCTAAAATTTCCTGTAAGCTGGTTTATTCTCTTTAAAACACAGAAAATGTCTATCAAGTCCTTATTTAGTATCCCTACACTAAATATGCACTCTTATTGATTGTCTCTGCAACACGTTCACGCCCAAAAGCAGTCAGAAGATATTTAGTCCGACCGGCCTAAACAGTCACTGATCCACAACTACGCACTTGCTAGTTAGCACAGTCAGTCGTTCAGAAGTCTTCTCGTGCAGAAGCGCTCGCCATAATGTCTCATAATTTGCACGAAACACACCATGTAGAGTTTATTTACGATTTGAAATGTTCACACGTGAAATCTCCTAAAACAAATGTCTCACAAAGCTGAAACAGTAGTCGCTTTCCATGAATGACACGAGAACCAATCAAACGCGCGAATTTCTTCACTTTGGTTCAAATTTGATCAGCGCGATTTAACGTAGGTGTTAACCAGAAGACGACTCCCGAGCGACTATATCGACTCATAGAGCTGAGGCACAAAGCCCTATTCAAACGCGCGGGAGACGCTGAATTCCTATTGGCCAGTATGTTAAGGAGCCAATTAAATCATTTCGAGCACTTCTATTCTCACGGTATTTGTAATGTCAGACAATCAAATTACCACACTTAATTTAGACTAGAAATCTCGTAATTTCGAAACTAGATAAAATTTAACGAAAACAAAATAGGATATCTTACCACAAAATAAATTACTAATAAAGTTAATACCAAACGCCCCTTCTAGGTGCCTTTTACAAAATAATCTCTCTCAGACATACAGTGTCATAAATTCCCCTATTACACAACGACATTTACATAGTTTTAATAAAATATAACTTTCTCACTCTACATACGTCCTCCATTCACTCTCTGTCTCTCCAAAACACTCACACAACCAAGACACAATGAAATAATAATTTTCCAATGAACTGTTAATTACGTTAAGAATCTGTGGCAATGAAAGTAAAGAAAATTCCAGAAAATTAGATTATATGAAACTATCCTCGTGGCTGTAATTTCAATTTATACTGTAGATGAATACGTTAAAGTACCTAAATCAGTTTCACAATGTCAGCATGGTTATTATGTGTTTAGGTAAAAATTTATATCTCCGCAAGTAGTCAAGTTACTGAATTGAAATTTTAACAGTATGGCTGTGTTACCCATAGAATTTATTACACAGAATATGAAAACGATCGTTTAATGTTTAATAGTACTTCTTCAGATTCATAGAGAGTATGTGCAACGTACTATTGCACGCAGCATTGGTCAAGTACACGGTCCGGCCCAGTAGCCAGTCAGCTGTCCGAACGTGAGAACCAACGTCTCCTCTCCTCCCGGCTTCACGGGAAGTCACGTTTTCAGTGCTGGGTGACAACTCATAATAATTTGCTATGTTACATAATACAGCCTGGCCGATGTTAACGTGTGAGACAGAACATGCTACGGCGCGTACACGCATGCATTGAATCACATGGAAACAATTTTCAACACATACTGTAACTGTGACTGCATGGTACAGCGGGTATTAGACCGCTGTCTCTGTAACAATGGATGATTGAATAAATGGTCTCTAGCATGGAAGCGATGCATTTCCGTACATACACTACTGGCCATTAAAATTGCTACACCACGAAGATGACGTGCTACAGACGCGAAATTTAACCGACAGGAAGAAGATGCTGTGATATGCAAATGATTAGCTTTTCAGAACATTCACACAAGGTTGGCGCCGGTGGCGACATCTACAACGTGATGACATGACGAAAGTTTCCAACCGATTTCTCATACACAGACAGCAGTTGACCGGCGTTGCCTGGTGAAACGTTATTGTGATGCCCCGTGTAAGGAGGACAAATGCGAACCATCACGTTTCCCACTTTGATAAAGGTCGGATTGTAGCCTACGGCGATTGCGGTTTATCGTATCTTGACATTGCTGTTCGCGTTGGTCGAGATCCAATGACTTTTTTTTTTGTCATCAGTCTACTGACTGGATGGCTGGTTTGATGCGGCCCGCCACGAATTCATTTCCTGTGCTAACCTCTTCATCTCAGAATAGCACTTGCAACCTACGTCCTCAATTATTTGCTTGACGTATTCCAATCTCTGTCTTCCTCTACAGTTTTTGCCCTCTACAGCTCCCTCTAGTACCATGGAAGTCATTCCCTCATGTCGTAGCAGATGTCCTATCATCCTGTCCCTTCTCCTTATCAGTGTTTTCCACATATCCCTTTCCTCTCCGATTCTGCGTAGAACCTCCTCATTCCTTACCTTATCAGTCCACCTAATTTTCAACATTCGTCTATAGCACCACATCTCAAATGCTTCGATTCTCTTCTCTTCCGGTTTTCCCACAGTCCATGTTTCACTACCATACAATGCTGTACTCCAGACGTACATCCTCAGAAATTTCTTCCTCAAATTAAGGCCGGTATTTAATATTAGTAGACTTCTCTTGGCCAGAAATGCCTTTTTTGCCATAGCGAGTTTGCTTTTGATGTCCTCCTTGCTCCGTCCGTCATTGGTTATTTTACTGCCTAGGTAGCAGAATTCCTTAACTTCATTGACTTCGTGACCATCAATCCTGATGTTAAGTTTCTCGCTGTTCTCATTTCTACTACTTCTCATTACCTTCGTCTTTCTCCGATTTACTCTCAAACCATTCTGTGTGCTCATTCGACTGTTCATTCCGTTCAGCAGATCATTTAATTCTTCTTCACTTTCACTCAGGATAGCAATGTCATCAGCGAATCGTATCATTGATATCCTTTCGCCTTGTATTTTAATTCCACTCCTGAACCTTTCTTTTATTTCCATCATTGCTTACTGGGTGTTGTGTGACGTCCTTAGGTTAGTTAGGTTTAAGTAGTTCTAAGTTCTAGGTGACTGATGACCATAGATGTTAAGTCCCATAGTGCTCAGAGCCCTTTGAACCATTTTTTGAACCATCATTGCTTCCTCGATGTACAGATTGAAGAGTAGGGGCGAAAGGCTACAGCCTTGTCTTACACTCTTCTTAATACGAGCACTTCGTTCTTGATCGTCCACCCTTATTATTCCCTCTTGGTTGTTGTACATATTGTATATGACCCGTGTCTCCCTATAGCTTACCCCTACGTTTTTCAGAATCTCGAACAGCTTGCACCATTTTATATTGTCCAACGCTTTTTCCAGGTCGACAAATCCTATGAAAGTGTCTTGATTTTTCTTTAGCCTTGCTTCCATTATTAGCCGTAACGTCAGAATTGCCTCTCTCGTCCCTTTACTTTTCCTAAAGCCAAACTGATCGTCACCTAGCGCATTCTCAATTTTCTTTTCCATTCTTCTGTATATTATTCTTGTAAGCAGCTTCGATGCATGAGCTGTTAAGCTGATTGTGCGATAATTCTCGCACTTGTCAGCTCTTGCCGTCTTCGGAATTGTGTGGATGATGCTTTTCCGAAAGTCAGATGGTGTATCGCCTGACTCATATATTCTACACACCAACGTGAATAGTCGTTTTGTTGCCACTTCCCCCAATGATTTTAGAAACTCTGATGGAATGTTATCTATCCCTTCTGCCTTATTTGACCGTAAGTCCTCCAAAGCTCTTTTAAATTCCGATTGTAATACTGGATCCCCTATCTCTTCTAAATCGACTCCTGTTTCTTCTTCTATCACATCAGACAAATCTTCACCCTCATAGAGGCTTTCAATGTATTCTTTCCACCTATCTGCTCTCTCCTCTGCATTTAACAGTGGAATTCCCGTTGCACTCTTAATGTTACCACCGTTGCTTTTAATGTCGACAAAGGTTTTTTTGACTTTCCTGTAGGCTGAGTCTGTCCTACCGACAATCATATCTTTTTCGATGCCTTCACATTTTTCCTGCAGCCATTTCGTCTTAGCTTCCCTCCACTTCCTATTTATTTCATTCCTCAGCGACTTGTATTTCTGTATTCCTGATTTTCCCGGAACATGTTTATACTTCCTCCTTTCATCAATCAACTGAAGTATTTCTTCTGTTACCCATGGTTTCTTCGCAGCTACCTTATTTGTACCTATGTTTTCCTTCCCGACTTCTGTGATGGTCCTTTTTAGAGATGTCCATTCCTCTTCAACTGTACTACCTACTGCGCTACTCCTTATTGCTGTATCTATAGCGTTAGAGAACTTCAAACGTATCTCGTCATTCCTTAGTACTTCCGTATCCCACTTATTTGCGTATTGATTCTTCCTGACTAATGTCTTGAACTTCAGCCTACTCTTCATCACTACTATATTGTGATCTGAGTCTATATCTGCTCCTGGGTACGCCTTACAATCCAGTATCTGATTTCGGAATCTCTGTCTGACCATGACGTAATCTAATTGAAATCTTCCCGTATCTCCCGGCCTTTTCCAAGTATACCTCCTCCTCCTGTGATTCTTGAACAGGGGATTCGCTATTACTAGCTGAAACTTGTTACAGAACTCAATTAGTCTTTCTCCTCTTTCATTCCTTGTCCAAAGCCCATATTCTCCTGTAACCTTTTCTTCTACTCCTTCCCCTACAACTGCATTCCAGTCGCGCATGACTATTAGATTTTCGTCCCTCTTTACATACTGCATTACCCTTTCAGTATCCTTATACACTTTCTCTATCTGTTCATCTTCAGCTTGCGACGTCGGCATGTATATCTGAACTATCGTTGTCGGTGTTTGTCTGCTGTCGATTCTGATTAGAACAACCCGGTCACTGAACTGTTCACAGTAACACACCCTCTGCCCTACTTTCCTATTCATAACGAATCCTACACCTGTTATACCATTGTTTGCTGCTGTTGATATTTCCCGATACTCATCTGACCAGAAATCCTTGTCTTCCTTCCACTTCACTTCACTGACCCCTACTATATCTAGATTGAGCCTTTGCATTTCCCTTTTCAGATTTTCTAGTTTCCCTACCACGTTCAAGCTTCTGACATTCCACGCCCCGACTCGTAGAACGTTATCCTTTCGTAGATTATTCAATCTTTTTCTTATGCTAACCTCCCCCTTGGCAGTCCCCTCCCGGAGATCCGAATGGGGGACTATTCCGGAATCTTTCGCCAATGGAGAGATCATCATGACACTTCTTCAACTACAGGCCACATGTCCTGTGGATACACGTTACGTGTCTTTAATGCAGTGGTTTTCATTGCCTTCTGCATCCTCATGTCGTTGATCATCGCTGATTCTTCCGCCTTTAGGGGCAATTTCTCACCCCCTAGCACAAGAGAGTGCCCTGAACCTCTATCCGCTCCTACACCCTCTTTGACAAGGCCGTTGGCAGAATGAGGCTGACTTCTTATGCCGGAAGTCTTCGGCCGCCAATGCTGATTATTTGTCAAAATTTAGGCAGTGGCGGGGATCGAACCCGGGACCGAACACGTTTTGATTATGAATCAAAGACGCTACCCCTAGACCACGGGTGTTACTGACTGTGGAGCAGAGTATGGAATTGGTGGGTTCAGGAGGGTAATACGGAACACCGTGCTGGATCCCAACGGCCTCGTATCACTAGCAGTCGAGATGACAGGCATCTTATCCCCATGGCTGTAACGGATCGTGCAGCCACGTCTCGATCCCTGAGTCAACAAATGGGTACGTTTGCAAGATACCAATTCAGCTATGGATGGAAGTGTGGGGGGGGGGGGGGGGGGGTAAAAATGGTAGAGAGAGACCAAGAGAGGAATTCAGTAAGCAGATTCGGAAGGATGTAGGTTGTACTTTTATCCGCAGGTATAGAGCCTTGCACAGAGTAGAGCAGCATGGAGGACTGCATCAAACCAATCTTCGGAATGAAGGCCAAAACAACAACAACGCATAAACAACTGTGCCCTTAGCCCAGTTATGTGCAAGGGGCATGTTGTACCCAGTCTGTTGCCAGAGCTCTCAAATACAAAACGTGTGGTACTCACATTTTATATAAAACGATGAATCTGATCTCCGTCAACGACGATGGAGACTAACTTGCCTTCTGTTCTGAAAAGGCATGCAAAGTCGGAGAGTATTGCTCACCGTATTTGTTAAATAATGTAACTTTGATCGTAGAAACAACTCGAGAGCCTGGCTGTGTATGATGAAGGTGAATATCACTTTACGTGGAAAAGTAAGTACTGACCGCAAAGGGCAACAAGGCGTAAATGTATAGGCTAGGAAAACTGTGGCAAGAAAAAAAGAAATGCCTTTGAAAATATTTGATTAGAAGTGCATATAATTGCACCCAAAATTCAGTTAAGTCACAATGGCACAGATTACATTCATACGGCAAACCGATTCTTTATGACACATTGAAGATCACCCACTTCACAAAGCCACGAACGTAGCATTTCAATATCAAAAACATGCTATAAAGCTCTCAAAATGACGCAAAAGTCTAGGTTTGTGGTTATTAATTAATAACATTCCGTCGTGAGTCACAAATTTCTTATTTTCTGCTTGCTGTCCAACGCGTTTCGAAGATACAACTCTTTTTAAGGACTGTATGGATATAAAGGGCGTCACATCTGCTTCAGTTTTTCACCTAACACTGACAGTACGATATAGTTGTTGGATTTAACGTCATAACCTCTAACTCAAGCAGAATTAATGAGATGAAACAAGAGAAATGACAGAAATATAATCTAGTAACATAGTATCTGCATTTGAACATGGCTTTCGTCTTCTGCATTGGTGAAATTTTGCACATTACATTTTGAAGCTATTTAACGTGTTTATTACAGTACTAGATGACTCAAATGGCGGTTATTAACCTATGTTACAGTGATGTGATACAGTATTAGATTTACTGTTATTTTCATTTACGTAATTGACGAAATAAAATAAGAAATTAAAAAACTATTTGCAGGACAGACACTTAGTAATCTTAGTCTTACATGTTTACATGTTCAAGACTAAATTTGGCATGCTTATTTACACACAGAGTGACTTGTAATTGCTATCGTTTACTGCTTCTATCGATAAGTATGTAGTTTATACTTTTTCAAACTGTGACCTCACTTTTTTCAGTTAGGCGTGAAGGAGGCCACAACTTGCACGTTAGTGGTGTGGCTGGTACAAGTATACAGACAATACAGTCTGCACGCGAAGAGACGTCATGGAAGTATTTTATGAAGAAAATGTGGATGTGGTCGTCAAAGAACTGTAAGTCAGCACTCAAAACTGTAGCAACAACCCCTTTGCCAGCGCCGTCCAAGTCTGTCCCTTGAGGATTTTGTGCTCCCTACGACAGTCCCGTCAATGTACGCCATCTAGTAGAGCATGAAAGGTGCTGTGTGACGACTTACTGAATCAACGTGTGATACGTGTTTTCTCGTTTCTTCTTTCACGTCATGGAAAAGAACTAGTCGAAATCTGTTGACTTTTTATGATTTTTGTTATAACTTCTGTATGATCCTGTCTTAATTTCATTTTGGAATGATCAAAAGTTGACTTTTCTCCTCCGTCTTTGTGAACTGTACGGAAAATTTAAAAATGTGGGTATCGAGGTCATATTCTTGTAAATAAGATGAAGAGAGCTGACCTAAGGAATCTCATTCCTTTCCCCCATCTGCTCCTCTTCCTCGAACATATCCGCATCCTCTACACCTCCCGCCGTCTTGAACCCCCTCACCCCCTCGTTGCTCCTCTCCTCTCCCATCCTCGCCCCCTGCCCCGTCTTCACCGTTGTGTCCCCCCTACCCTCCATCTCTACACCCTCCATCTCCTTTCCCAAGGTGGCTTCCGTCAACTCCCCCTCCCGGATGATGCCCTCTCTCCCTCCATTTATCCTTCCTATCAACTCTGATCCTCCCTCCCCCTCCTTTCCTCTGTCCTTTCCCTGGGCTCCCTCCTCCCCCCCCTTCCGTCCTGTTTCCTCCCCACTACACCTCTCCCTACCACCCTTCTCCCCCCCAGTCCTTTTGTATTCCCCTCCTCTGCCTACCCCCCTCCCTGTCGCGTCTGCCCCCCACCCCTCTTATGGGTCCTCATCCTCCATCAGCTCCTTTCCCGGTTCCCCCCCCCCTTCGCTTTTACTCTCCTTTCCCCCCCCTTTTTGTTTTCCCATCTCCTGTTCAGTTTCCCCCCACCTGCTCTCGACTGTGGTGTCACCTTTGCCGACTTTTTCGTGCTGTGTTCTAGTGACTATTCAGTGTTGTGTTGCGAACAGAAACCATGCTGTCGCTGGGTGTGCGTTTTATATACTTTGCGAACAGAATCCAGACTGTCGCCGTGTTTTTTTAATTGTCTATTGTTTCCCCTGTCTGCTCCATATGTATTTTTATTCGCTTCATCATCCCTCTGTTGTTTGTTTTCATTTCCCCATTTTCTTTTCACCTTGCTACTCAATGAGTCCCCGATTTCATCGCCTGTTTTTTATTATTATTTATTCCCCTGCTCTTTGTCAGAAAACCTGTAGGCTGCAGAGCGGCGTCCTAAGCTGCTGCCAGCCCGCCCCCTTCGGGGGGAATTGAAATTCAATAAAGGAAAAAAAAAAAAAAAAAAAAACAAAAAAAACTGACCTAAGGACGATAGTTCATTGAATAAGTAAATCGTTTAAAGGTTAATGTAATAATTGTCCTATATATCAAAGTGTTCAGTTCAGCTGCTAAATTTCAGCGATTTATTGTGTAGTTTTTTTTGTTAGTCACCCTCAGTGCTTTACCGAGGGAAATTGTGCTGGCATAAGGTTTAGGGTACTTTGCATTCAATGACTGGACTTTTTTTTCTATAACGCCGTGGTCCTAAGTAGATGGTTGCACTCAGCTTAAGCTGCATATCAATATAAAGTTGTCTAAACATGAAATACTTAAATATGCAACTCGTTTGGATGAATGTTAATTAAAACTGTTGCCTTATGTTAACTCCATGACTTAACAACATTTTTCATTTCTTGTCCAATTTATAGCAGCCATGCAATAGAAAAGTTTCATTTACCATTGTGAGTGATATCATGCCGATCATACTTTTTCTTATTGATGAATATGATTTTTTTAAGTGTCAGTCTACTTTTATGCGGTTTATTCTATGTTTACACAAAGAATATGATATTTATTATGTCGATTTTTGATGTAGGTTTTAAAACAATAATTACAAATAACGTCAATAATTTTATTTGGCTCTGAGCACTATGGGACTTAACATCTATGGTCATCAGTCCCCTAGAATTTAGAACTACTTAAACCTAACTAACCCAAGGAAATCACACAGCACCCAGCCATCACGAGGCAGAGAAAATCCCTAACCCCGCCGAGAATCGAACCCGGGAACCCGGGCGTGGGAAGCGAGAACGCTACCGCACGACCACGAGCTGCGGGCTAATTTTATTTCTCCACACATACACATAGTGCAGACATGACCAACCACATGTCTTTCAGACGAACCCTAGCTTCTTGTACTCCTAGTAATTAAATAGCGCAGCACTTCCAGTGCCTGACCGAGGACTGGGTGTTTGTGCTGTCCTCCTCCTCCTCCTCATCACCATCATCATTGGTGACAGGGGCTCGATTAGGCTGTGTAAAAAAATTGGGCTGTGTAAAATTTGGGACTTGATATGGGCCCTGATCACAGCGCAGTTGAGCACCCCATAAACCAAACATCACCACCACCTCCAGTGCCAATGGGTCAAAAGTAAATACCCGGAAAAGATATTCAATTGCGCAGGTTTCAAAATTTAAACGACGGTTTCGGGAGCCCTTGAGCATCTCACGTGTTGAATGCAGCCGAACTCAATAAGGGAAGCCTTCTGTGAATAGTCTGGCGAATGTGTGTATGAATGACTGGTTTTTTGCGTGTTTTCCCCCAACATTCCTACAAGGCGCAGGGTACTGATGATGATGTCGTTTGTAGGAGTTGTCTATCGATTAATAGTGGGCACCAGATTCATTTATCCCAACATGTGTTTTATTTGATGCAACTTGCCTATTTAGTGGTTAGTAAATCCCGAAGACACAGCAGTCACTGATTACTGTTTCACGAACCTCCTCACCCAGATCTGCAAATAGCGGCCGCGGGCCGCTTGCGCCCGCTAATGGTGTTTGTGCTGCCCGCAAAGGCAGTCAGAATTTGTATGTAGCAATAAATACCTTTTCTGAGTTCAAAGTTAACTAATATATGCAATCATTTTAAAAGGTGCGGCCCTTCCCTAACCTCTGCTTCCACAAAGTGGTCTCCGAACTAAAACTATTGCCCACTTATACCCTTATCGAATCCTCTTCCTCATTTAATGGTGTAAATTTGAAATGCCACTCTCTTCTGAATGTAATAGATTCTGGATTAGCAGAACATGAGGCACACTGATGAAAGTAAGACCATTTGGGAGCTATTTTCGGGTGCTATGGAGAATTAAATACTAAGTCGATATCCGTTGTCAGCCAATAATTTAATCATTGAGTTCATTAGCATATTTAGGAACCTTTCTTACATTGTTAAAATCATGCGTGACGCGTTTGTGAAACACAATAAGACGAAAATCTCTCCTTCCAGGTTTCGCATTCTCTCTTCCATACAGCACGTAGCTTATAGGGTAACAATAGTAAAAAACTATACGGAAATTAAATTTCTCGTCATGAAAGTTAGGATTTTTTACTTATTGTGTAAATGTACAGTGCAACAGGAAGAATTAGAGGATAATTCTGTAAGGATACCTGAAAAGTCCCTAACCATTTCTGAGGGAGAACATTTTAATTCAAAGGATATGTTTACAATATGAAAGAGTTTGAATATAACATGGAAGAACGCACCGTATTTCAATGAAATGACTGTCGTTCGACATTGTTTCCCTCTATATCCAAGCAAAAGTTGCCTTCTCTCTTCGGTGCACCTGAATACATGCTGCAATACTGTAGGGGTAACTGTACGTTCAGCTGCCAAAATGCGTTCACGCAGATGCTGCAAATCCCCAATTTTCGCCCTGTACATCTGCGTCTTGATGCGACCGCATGCAAAGATCAAGGGCGTTAGATGAGGCACGCTTGCGTCCTTGAACCGTGGTAATCCTCGTCCAATGCAGCGTCTTGAGAACGTGTCGTTGAGACGATTTCGCTCAATGTACATAAAGTGCGGCAGGGAGCCGTCCTGTTGAGACACCACCAAATCCAGAATGTTGGCTAACAATTGGGGCTGCACGAATTTCTGAAGCATGTGTAGCTCGGCAATGATGTGATGGTTGCTGCAGCAAAAAAGAATGGACAGTAAATACGCTGCTGGGTGATGCCTAGCCACACATTTACCTTCGGAGTATTACGTTCCAATTCAATGGTGACGTGTGATTGTTCATCAGCCCACATCCTTCTGCTGTGGCGACTGACATAGCCCACAGCTATGAAAGGCAGCCTCATCACTGTACAGGTCGTTCGCCAACAAACGATCGTTGTTTACTGCCTGACTGCCTGTCGTTACACATGGCCCTACGTGCCGCATATTCCTCAGGTTCAAGATGATGGAGCACCTGGATGTGTTAAGCCTTTTTATTCAGTAAGAAGTGCAAGTCGGATGCCATGTTCCCTGTTGAGACAACGTGTCGACGTCTTAGGACTCTGACCGATGGCCTGTCGTATGGTCTCCACAGTTTCCTGCGACGTTGACGGTCGCCCATAACGTTTCTCGTCATAAACATTTCTAGTTCGCTTGAATTTGTTGACCAAACCTCTATTGGTCGTTCAGTTCGGGGCTTATGTACGATAACATCGACGACACTGTTCTTGGATCTCAGCAACAGACAGCCCATGGAGTCTCGAATTTACGACGTTGATTCGTTGTTCGGCGCTCAACTTATCAGATTACCTGCGATGAAGAGACAAAAGTTATCGTTGTTTCAGAAATGGTAACTGACTTCTCGGGCGCCCGATGGGTGATGCGGGAGTGTACAGAGTGTGAAATTGAGATACATGTGGCAGCAACAGCAGCTCGTACCTATCTGGTCACTGAGTCGAACTGAGTTTGGATGACAGGTATATTTACGACATTCCACGCTACTTCAGCTGTATGTCAAAGTTTACGCAACGTAATGGCTGGCGAATAGTGCCATGCCAGTCTCTCAGCAACCCATATTCATGACGAGAGACCATTTAGAGAACGTGCTGACCAAGTTAACAGTCGAACAACTTCTATCCCGAAGTAGATCAGGATAGCACGAGCGAACAGTAGATCTTGCATCACCTTGTTGAAATTTAATTTCACGGAGACCTCGAAAATAGGTAACAACATCAGTAATGTAGCGACTGGTGTCCAAGTTCTTGGCTATGTTAAAGAAGTGATCACGCCGTGACATCAGTGGTGCCGTATACCATCACGTCAGGTGCAAGAACCGTATGGTGACGGTGTGTGCAGTCTGGTAATGCACGATCTCCTCGGCGCTGACGCAGATGGAAACGTCCATCGATGATGCTGTTGGCTGAACCGACTCTCGTCAGAAAAGACGACTTAACAGCATCCCGTATTCTGCGCTGTCACTGGGCGCACCGCTGTCGGCGCATCTCTGTCTGCTTCCACGTCAACAGAAGTCTTACCTATAGTTCGTGGGGCTCCACACGTCGCCGCACTGTCTGCGAGGATACTTAACTGTACAAATAAGTCAGTTTCCTGACATAAGGTACATGATTTGCCTGAGCGAAATATATGCCTGTCCTCTCTGGCGCTAGTCGCGTGGGGCCACTCCTGCATGGCATTGAGTGGGGCCTTCCTGAACCATTCATTCGATATTCGTAAAACAGCCCTGAGATCATGAGCAGCAATATTGCTGAACGATAAACGTCAGACTTGATAGACTAGGATCCTGAAATTCACAAATTCCGACAAGTGTTAGTATTCAAATGCGACCCCTGACTAAGAAACCTACTGCATAAACCATGTTTATACACCGAATGCAGATAGCGTTACTCCTAACGATTTTGGGTGGTTGTACAAAAACTCTAAATATTTGCATATTAAAGCATGCAGTACTTGCATGCCAGTTTCATTTTTGCTACTTGGAATCTTTACGGTGTTTTAAAAATTAATGGCAGCTGTGTGTCTGATACAAATACTTTGATGTAAAAGTGTTGTTATAAACTTCGTGGTTGTTCTAAGAGAACTCACGAATCTAATGATTCCTTTAAACAGTCAAATAAAAAAAATAGCCAGAAGTGAAAGCGAGATTGAGAAGAAAGAAGAGGAAGTGTGTGGAAGAAGCAAAAAGAGGCAGAAGCGATGTCACAGGTGAATATACTCGTAGCGAATGAAGTTGTTAATGTGCAGGTGCATGGATCACTTAAGCATATAAGCCACACACTTGCAGCCTATGTCCCAGACGTGATAGTGGAGCGGCTGTGCCTTCCCTCCCCTCCTTCCCCTTCAGCCGCGCCCCCCCTCCCCATGCCCACCCCCTTTTGCTATGCTGGCAGGCGGCAGGCAGCGATCGGGCCCCGAGCGCACTGATTCGTGACCGCCAGCTTTTTCCGTTGTAGCCTCATAAGTAGACCAGAACCAAAACACGGCAGTAGCTCATTCGTGTCTGCCCAACAACAACAACCTGATTACATCGACGTACAGTCGTTTCCACAGACGCCTCGTTGTTTCTCTAATTGTTACTCTACCGCGTTTTTAGGACTGCAGTGAGATGCCAAATAATTCATACATAAAAATTTTCTGAAAGTGATTCTGCACTACCGAAGGTGATACAGTCTCAGAATCGAGGATATCTTATCTGTGTTTCAAACTGTGCGTTCTGATTCGGCAAGACGTATAAATATTCTGTCGTGGTTTAAAGCAATTTAGTTGACTATAGCAGATGACTCATCAGAACTTGTTCCATGAATCCATCACCCAGGCAGTTTCATGGTTTCCTTCGCCATATGGCAGCACCGACATGGCCGTGCAATACTTGTAGAGCTGGCCTAGTGGTAGATAAGTTGTTTTTATCGTGTCTCTAATGAAAGTCAGCTGCAATAGTGATTGTATTTATTTTTTACTATGACACGGTCACACAACCTGAAGAATTTTTGAAATACATCGGGTTATGCAGATGTCTGCTTGAAAATCGTAGATATATTTGGGAATGTTAATAATGTTCAGCGAACTACATAGCTTTCATCGATTACATATTCATAATCTCAGCTACATTCATCGAATCAAAAGAATTTTGAATCGGTGTGGTTTAAGAAGTTGGCCTTTGGACTCCTGCCAACAGAAAACCTCGATATGCGTCAACAGAACCGTTCATTGATCGTGATTGTGATTTTCTGTAATTATGACACAAGTGAGACGCCGAAGTTCCCAGGCACAAAACAGTGAGAAGCGAAAAGACTGCCCTGTCCGTCGTCTCAGTTCTAGGTGATTCTAGGCTTATTTTGATTTGCTCCACCACATAGTCAAAACATGTCGACAGAAATATACACACATCAAAAAAGGTTTTGCATCACCTCGGTTCCGAGAGTTCCGGGGGCTGTACAGAAAATTGGAATAGAGATCCACATAAACATCATTTCCGCCCTGTTTATTGCTAAGAAAAGCACATATTGCGTGTTGTACCACCATATAGTGAGACCTTTAGAGGTGGTGGTCCAGATTGCTGTACACACCAGTACCTCTAATACCCAGTAGCACGTCCTCTTACACTGATGTATACCCGTATTCGTCGTGGCATGCTATCCACAAGATCATCAAGGTGCTATTGGTCCAGATTGTCCCACTCCTCAACGGCGATTCGGCTAGATCCCTCAGAGTGGTTGGTGGATCACTTCGACCATAAACAGCACTTTTCAATCCATCCCTGGCATGTTCGATAGGGTTCATGTCTGGAGAACATGATGGCTATTCTAGTCGAGCGATGTCGTTATCCTAAGGAAGTCATTCACAAAATGTGCACTATGGGAGCGCGAATTGTCGTCCATGAAGACAAATGCCTCGCCAATATGCTGCCGACATGGTTGCACTACCGGTCGGAGGATGGCATTCACGTATAGTACAGGCATTACTCCATCTTCCATGACCACCAGCGGCGTACGTCGGCCCCACATAATGCCACCCAAAACAGGGAACCTCCACCCTGATGCACTCGCTGGACAGTGTGTCTAAGGCGTTGCCTCCAAACGCGCCACCGACGATTGTCTGGTTGAAGGCATATGCGACACTCATCGGTGAAGAGAACGTTATGCCAATCCTGAGCGGTCCATTCGGCATGTTGTTGGGCCCATCTGTACCGCGTTGCATGGAGTCGTGGATGCAAAGATGGACCTCGCCATGGGCGTCGGGAGTGAAGTTGAGCATCATGCAGCCTATTGTGAACTGTTTGAGTAGGAACACGACGTCCTGTGGCCGCAAAAAAGCATTATACAACATAGGGGCGTTGCTGTCAGGGTTCCTCCGAGCCATAATCCTTAGGTAGCTGCCATCCACTGCAGTAGTAGCCTTTGGGCGGCCTGAGCGAGGCATGTCATCGACAGTTCCTGTCTCTCTGTATCTCCTCCATGTGCGAACAACATCGCTTTGGTTCACTGAGAGACGCCTGGACACTTCCCTTGTTGAGAGCCCTTCCTGGCACAGAGTAACAATGCGGACACGATCGAACCGCGGTACTGACCCTCTAGGCAAGGTTGCACTACAGACAGCACGAGCCGTGTTCCTCCTCCCTGGTGGAATGGCTGGAACTGATCGGCTGTCGGACCCCCTCCGTCTAATAGGCGCTGCTCATGCATGATTGTTTACATCTTTGGGCGGGTTTAGTGACATCTCTGAACACTAAAAGGGACTGTGTCTGTGATAGAATATGCACAATCAACGTCTATCTTCAGGAGATCTGGGAACCGAGGTGATGCAATACTTTCTTTGAAGTGTGTATTTTGTCGCACAGGTCCAACAATGACGTTATTACGTAAGCAACATTATTCTGCTATCAGTAGCTCGCATAAGCATATCTTATCAGTAGACTCCTGCAAATGGTAAATAAAGTTGTCATTATGCAAACTAGACGTACCACCTTAGGAGAACACCGTGACAGTCTTGTAAAGATATCTGTCTGGAACTATGCAGACTGTCATCACACGTTTCCTGACCAAGTTTTCTCAGCCTAGCCTGCTGTAAAAGAATCAACGTTTTAGTGACCTTAATGTAGCATACCACCGCAGTGGAACCATAAAAGTAACCTGAACACACAACACCACTTAACAGTTTATTACGTAGCAGCAAACTGTTTTCTACGTACTTTCGACTGCGGACGAATAATGAAGCTCTTCTGTGCTTAGAGTAATGGAAGTCATAATTCGTGTTTTAGTATTAACTACCTGTAAAAAGAAAACTATATAATGAAAAAAAGGGGTATCTACGCGGAGGCATGGAAACGTAAAACAGGAGAACAAACCTGTTACCTCTTGCAATTAGGTCGCTTTCTCCTAGAAGGAAAGAAAAACATGAGACTAAGCTCAGTAACAGAACTGTAACAATAAACTCATAGCTTTGTCAGTAGAGTGGCCGTAGAATATGGCAGCAGAATCACCGTACAGCTGATTAGGAATTAGAGTATGCTAAGTGGACTTCAGAAAGTACCGAGGTAAATCAATATGTACCTTTTTGAAGAAGGCTTTTTAAAAACTTTCGTGACATTTCATTGTAATTGCTTGAACCTAAATGTCAAAAAAAAAAAAAAAATAATGACAAATGCCTTAGCTTCACTGCAGATATTTTTGGAAATTTTCAGGCCAGTTTTAACAGATACCTATTGCAACAGATACCTATTATAACGGGAGAAAAAAATCACGGCCTCGTACAACATGAAAGATGATGGCTCATGTTCAGTGAATAGTTTCCCCCATGCACGTGATTTTAACAAATCCCACCCACATCTCTTGAGCTTTTTCCTTGTTTAGAAGCTGTGACATAGTCACGAAAAAGTTTTCAACTACCCAAAAAATATTTACTTTATCGTAGTTCCAGTCTTGGACGGCTATGTTTATTTGCAATCATGTAATTAATTTCGGTCGGCAGTGACCACCTTCAGACCCGAGAAGAAACGTGTTCCGTTGTACATATCACGCCATTACAAGCGATGGTGCGACTAAAACCGTGAGCCATTTCGGCTTCGTCAAACAAATTCAATTATGTTTATTTGTAATCAGGTAATTAATTTCAGTTGGTGATGATCGCTTTCAGGCCTGAGTAGAAACATGTTGCATTATACATAATATTGTAGTACATGTGACGATGGAGTCAAAATAGTTTGTCATTTCGGTTTCGTCAGCCAAGTACAACTATGTAAAGAACAGCATTCGAGCATAGATACTGTCACCGACTGAAGTTGATTACCTGATTACAAGTAAACATTGTGATCCAAGATTGGAATTACAATATAACAGTTTTTCCTTGACTGGATCCTTGCAATAAAATTCGACGTAAACTCGTGAGATCAACATGAAGAAGTAATAGTGGCTGTAGTTATGACATAAAATTACAGGAGCAGCACTGTTCTGACCATATTCCCCGCTCTGTTGCCGTCCATGGATGACTTAAGCAGAGAATGAAGCAGAAGTTTTTAGTAATGACGATAAAGTCATGCGGTTGATTTATTGAATGAAGAAACAGTTTCCCGGGAACCCAAAATAACCTGCTTGAAGGTCGAAAGAGAATTAACGGTTTGTTACCTTCCTGCAGCATCTCTCAGAGAACTGGAAGGTTTCTTAGCAGGAAATGGTTTAAAATTCAAGTGACCAGCAATAAATATTTGCATGGATTGATCGTCGGTAGATGATAGGGTGTTTCTAACGTCAAAGGTATCGCTAAACGGTGTTATGTTGATTTTAATGTAATTTTGTCCTCGCTGCTTAAAATCGACAGTGATTAGGAGTCCCTGAGTATCGATTTTGAGGAAATGTCAGAGATACTCAGACTTCGTTGCATGGTTGCAGATCGTTCTCACCGAGGACGTCGTCGCTGCGGTCACGACACCTCAGCCCGTATACTGACGCGAGATTATCAATAAATAACGCGGCTCCGAGAAGTGGAAAGAGAGTTTGACTGGACATCCACCTCACAACGTGCGCCAAATTCAAAACCTAGCAAAGAAAGTTACAAGGGATGGTCTTTCCCGCCGTGAATGGCTGAGACTCATCCGAAGCCGAAACAGATAAGAGAGATGGGGCCATATCTTGAAGTGGCGTTGGGGTGAAAGTGCCACACACAACTACGGCCGGCCGGAGGGGTCGAGCGGCTCTAGGCGCTACAGTCTGGAACCGCGCGACCGCTACGGTCACAGGTTCGAATCCTTCCTCGGGCATGGATGTGTGTGATGTCCTTAGGTTAGTTAGGTTTCAGTAGTTCTACGTTCTACGGGACTGATGACCTCAGAAGTTAAGTCCCATCGTGCTCAGAGCCATTTGAACCATTTGAACACCACTACGGTGCGGACTAATCGATAATACAACATATTGTGGAGAACTGGCCACTCAATCGGTTTAAAGATGATCTGAAAGTCTTGCAAGAAGTGACACGAGTGCTGCCATCCCGTAACAAATTTATACACTCATGCTCATAAATTAAGGATAATGCTGATACATGGTGAAACAACGCTCTGGGAGGGGGGGGGGGGAGGGAGGCGGTTTGCGGGTTTAAATCACCTCGGGGTATGACCATGCGGTGCATTTGACCTGCGGTCGTCGCATGGTGGTGCTGGCAGCAGTCCACATAGGCAGAGGTGTATTGGTGCATGTCAGGGTACGGTGCAGCGAGTAAGTGTGCAGACGTTTTCAAACGTGCTAATGGTGACTGTGTGTTGAAAGTGGCTCAAAGAACACATATTGATGACGTTGTGAGGAGTAGAATACTAGGGCGACTGGAGGCTGGTCAAACACAGCAGGTCGTAGCACGGGCTCTGCGTGCACCAACGTATCCAGGCGCTACAGTACGGGACGTCCACAGTGTACAACACTACAAGAAGACCTATATCTCGCCATTAGTGCCCGCAGACGGCCATCGAGTATTGTAGGTAGCCTTGCTCGGGACCTTATTGCAGCCAGTGGAACAGTTGTCTCCAGACACACAGTCTACAGACGACTGAACAGACATCGTTTATTCGTCCTGAGACATGCAGGGTGCATTACACTGACTCCTGGTCACAGGAGAGCCCGTAAAGCTTGGTGTGGAGAACACAGTACGTGTTCATTGGAACAGTGGTCCCAGGTTATGTTCACGGACGAGTCCAGATATAGTCTGAACAGTGATTCTCGCCGGGTTTTCATCTGGCGTGAACCAGGAACCAGATACCAACCCCTTAATGTCCTTGAAAGGGATCTGTATGGAGGTTGTAGTTTGATTGTGTGGGGTGGGATTATGATTGGTGCACGTACACCCCTGCATGTCTTTGACAGATTAAATGTAACAGGTCAGGTGTATCGGGACGTCATTTTTCACCAGTATATCCACCTTTTCAGGGGTGCAGTGGGTCCCACCTTCCTCCTGATGGATGGTAACGCACGGCCCCACCGAGCTGCCATCGCGGAGGAGTACCTTGAAACAGAATATACCATGCGAATGGAGTGGCCTGCCTGTTCTCCAGACCTAAACCCCATCGAGCACGTCTGGGATGCTCTCGGTAGACGTATCGCTGCACTTCTTCAAGCCCCTAGGACATTTCAGGTGCTCCTACAGGCACTGGAGCAAGAATGGGAGGTTATACCCCAGCAGCTGCTCGACCACCTGATCCAGAGTATGCTAACCCGTTGTGCGGCTTGTGTACGGGTGCATGGTGATCATGTCCCATATTGATGTCGGAGTAGATGCTCAGGAAACAGTGGCGTTTTGTAGCACATGTGTTTCGGGACGGTTTCCTCAACTTATCACCAATACCGTGGACTTAACAGATCTATGTCGTGTGTGTTCCCTATGTGCCTGTGCTATTAGCGCCTGTTTGGTGTAGTGCCACGTTGTGTGGCACCACATTCTGCAATTATCCTTAATTTATGAGCATGAGTGTACTTTAAATTGAAAATACGTTATGTACACTACGTGAGCAAAAGTATTGAAAAACAAAACTATCCAGACACCTCTACGCGATACGTAAATCACCACTAGATGTCACCAGAGGTGGTTCCATCAGCAACATTTCAACCTTTCTAAGGCTAACCAAGTCGCCTATTGGTGATGTGGTTGTGAAGCGGCAACACGAAAGAACAATCACAGCTAAAACAAGACCAGGTAGGCCTCATGTAGTCACAGAGAGGCACCGTCGATTATTGCGGAGGGTGGTTGTACAAAATCGGCGGAAGGATTCGTGAGATGCAAAAAGTGCTACCGGCAGGCCTGTTAGCACTATGGTTGTTCGTACAGAGTTAAACTAATGGGATACAACGATCGGGCAGCTCATAAGCCACACTTTTTTGCAGTCAGTGTTAGGAGGCTGTGCGAAGAGCGATGCCCCTACACAGTGAATTGATGGAAACGGGATGGATCATGCTATACCCAGATGGCAATCGGGTGAAGCGGTTTGGGTTTGGCGAATGCCTAAAGAAAGTTATCTACTATCATGTGGAGGGTCAAAAGCGAAGTATGGGATTGCTCTTTGAGGTGAGAGTGTGGTCCACTTATTTCACTGAAGAGAACGCTAAATGCGGAAAGCTTTTTACAGCATAGTGTACTGCGTACAGCAGAAAGACAGTTCTGAGACGACCACTGTTCGCGTCAGCATGGCAATGTACCCTATCTTAAAGCAGCATCGCCTAGGCAGTGGTTTGTGGACAATATAATTTCTGAAACGAACTAGTCTGCCCAAAGTCACGACCTTACTCCACTGAAGTAGTCTCAGGATGAATCAGAATGTAGACTACGCTACGTTATCTGGTTTCGGCTATTGGGGAAGAATGGACTGCCATTCGTCCACGGGCATTGACACACCTCACAGAAAGTGTCCCCAGCTGAGTTGAAGACGTCACAAAGGCGATCAGTGGTCAAACCTGCACATTAATGTCCACTAATAAGTTTCCAGATACTTCTGATCAGATATTCTAGGCTCTACACTGAAGCACGAAAGATAAATACTATATTGCTGCCCGCATCTCGTGGTCGTGCGGTAGCGTTCTCGCTTCCCACGCCCGGGTTCCCGGGTTCGATTCCCGGCGGGGTCAGGGATTTTCTCTGACTCGTGATGGCTGGGTGTTGTGTGATGTCCTTAGGTTAGTTAGGTTTAAGTAGTTCTAAGTTCTAGGTGACTGATGACCATAGATGTTAAGTCCCATAGTGCTCAGAGCCATTTACTATATTGCTGTGCCTATGTTATTCTGAATTACGAGCTAACTTATCAGGGCATAAAATCAGGATCATAGTCTCTCATGAATTTCCAGGTGAAAATAAGTAAAAGGAGGACTGGCTTCAGACTAACACAGACACTACAATATCGTGTGTGTCTTTAGAGTTCTGCGCCTCTATCTGTAAAAAATGAGCACTTGTAGGATGGCTTTGTTGCCTGTCTGTCTGTCAGTGTAACTGGTAAGAATCCATTTTCTCTGGAACGAGTATACGTATCAAGTTCAAATTTATGTCACGTTTTAAGGTCTATAGTCCGTTGGCGGTGTAAAATTTTTAAGCTTCTAAGTCACCTAATTCCAAAGGTACGGCCATTTATGTCACACATTTTGATACTCGAAAAGTGACTCATCAAATCATGTAGGGTGTTTTCCATTCACCTATAACCTAGAAATTTGACAAGAGCCAAGCCTTCACAGTATAAAAAAATCCAAAAACTGTTAATCTGTAATTATATAACACGAAAAAATATTTTTTCGCTTTTTATCGTTCTATGTCTGTCTGGTGTCGATTATGACCCTTAGTCTCTGGAACATTTTGGCATATCATGGTCAAATTTATGTCACATGCTAAACTGTATAATACCTCGACGGTCTACATAAATTTAAGCTTGTTAGTCAATGCATTCAAAAATTTCGGTCATTTTTGGTACATATTTTCATACTCGCAAACTCACTCATCGAAACCTGTAGGCTACTTTCCGTTGACGTAGGATCATGAAATTCCGCAAGAAGCAAGGTTTCACAGTACAAGTAAAGTAAAAAAATCTGAAACTTGTTAAATTGTGATTGTATCACATGAAAAACGTCTTTTGCTTTTTGAAAATACGTTGGGTTCATCACCCGTCAGAAGCATAATAGACGAATGTTACTGCATGCAAACATAAAACGTAAGTTGTAGTCATGTTTTAGTAATTTATTAAAATGTTTAACTATGTCTTGTTTCTCTACATATACAAAGAAGCGCCAAAGAAACTAGTATAGGCAAGCGTATTCAAATACAGAGACATTTAAACAGGCAGAATACGGCGTTGCGATCGGCAACGCCTGCGTAAGACAAGTAGTGTCTGGCGCAGTTGTTAGATCGGTGCCTTACGCTTCGCCTGGGCCCTTCAGCATCGCCATTCGACTGTTGATGACTGGAAACATGTTGACTGATCGCACGAGTCTCGTTTCAAATTGTACCGAGCGGATGAACGCGTACGGGTATGGAGACAACCTCATGAATCCATGGATCGTGCATGTCAGCAGGGATCTGTTGAAGCTGGTGGAGACTCTGTAATGGTGTGAGGCGTCTGAAGTTGACGTGATATGGAACCCCTGATACGTCTAGATACGACTGTGACAGATGACACGTACGTAAGCATCCTGTCTAATCGCCTACATTCATTAATGTCAGTGTGCATTCCGACGGACTTGGGCAATTCCAACAGGACAATGCGACAACTCACACATCCAGAATTGCTACAGAGCTGCTCCAGGAACACTTTTCTGAATTTAAACAGTTTCGCTGGCCAGCAATCTCCCCAGACGTGAAGATTATTGAGCGTATCTGGGATGCCTTGCAACGTGCTGTTCAGAAGAGATCTCCACTCCCTAATACTCTTACGGATATATGGACAGCCATGCAGGATTCATCGTGTCAGTTTCCTCCTGCGCTACTTAGCCCTGTGGCGCATAGCGTCCACTACAGTAGACAGCTGTTAATTGGTCATTTCTTTGGCATTTTGAATAAGTCCTGAGGCTGAAAGTGCACACAATTCACAGTAGTGGGCACTCCCTACTGGTGCTGTGTCCTGTACGCATTTTTAGCCTCATGACTGATTGAAAACGCCAGAGAATTGACCATTAAAAGTTGTCCACTGCAGTGGAATTCATGCACCACAAGGTTAAGACATTGGTGTACTCCATGCCACGTCGTGTTGCGGCACTTCTGCGTGGTCGCGGGGGCCCTACACGATATTAGGTGGGTGTCCCAGTTTCTTTGGCTCTTCAGTGTAATATGTCATAGAATAATAATAACAAAAACTGAAACTTGCTGGTGTAGCCGCTTGTCCGCAGGTATCGTCCAAGATGCGCCAGGTCGACTCGCTCCTAAATGCTGCTTAGGGCTCCAACGTCGTTAATGCCTGCGGCCACTATCCACCACATCACCGTAAAGGGCAAAGGGCGCAGTCCCACAATACGTGTTCACGTGTGCCCACACTACCGCAGGTATCATTCATCTTTCTTTTGATTTTGTGCAAACACGTATCATACGGACCATGGCCAGTCACGTAATGTATCATTCCCCTCGACGGGTAAGAAATCTTATTTTTAGTCTCTCCCTGGTTTTAGGGAGCAAATCGTATGTTCTCGTGCCTGTGCCTGAAGTGTCCCAGTCATTTTGCCGCAGCTGCAGTATGCGATCTTTTATTAACTCGTCCGTATTGGCCTCAGTCCCAAGCATCCGGCGCAATCCGTTTGATTTCCTTTCTTGAACGAGTAAAAGGTTCCCCTTTCCCTAATTTCCAAGTCGAGTGGGCATATTCCTAGAATTACTAACAAAGCCCCTGGCGAGACCGGCGCCCGTCGACCAAGTGGGTCGCCGGAGTGGGGTCCGCGCTCGCGTTGCGCAACAGGTGGCTCCCGCGAGCCGCGGAGAATCGGCGGGCGGTGACGAGGCGTGTCCCCTGGAATCGCCGTGTCCCGCCGCAGCGTTCCCAGCGCGGCTCGCCGGCTCGGCTGGCCGCCGCTGTGGGAAAAACGTCCAGCCGGCGGTCGCGCAGAGGCGCGCCGACCACTGTAGAAAGTGGGCTACGGCTACCGGCAAAAACCGCCGCTGCGCCCAAAAACCGTTCAGCAACCGCTACCCATGCCGCTCGGCGGTTTTTCAAAAAACTACAGCTGATCGCTGACACGTTTGCACCTCTCCGAAGGCACAAGCAGTGGGTTCCCTTCGGCGGAACCGCTGACTGAGCATCCAAACGCTAGCAGTCCAACATAAACCCTCTGACATAAATATTCTCTATTTCTCATTTGAATGAATTAATATAACAATTCTTCTATAATACTTTTTGAGCTTCCGGTTACGCAAATGGTATCATAAACGGTTTCGACTTTTTAGAAAGTCATCACTAGGTGATATGAATAAGAAACTGTGAATGTTAAAGTTGTATTTTGACAACTTGCTATGTAACATAATCATTTCGTCTTATGACTTTCTAAGAAGTGGAGTCCCGATTATGAAACCATTTTTGTTCCCAGAAGCTGGAAAAATATACTAAAAGAATTTGTCTACACGACGTTCACCATGATTCCGTTAGACAACCTAGTCCATGGAATTTATCTACACTGCCGGAAAAGAATACAACAATTTAAAGTACAGGGCCATTTTATTGACAAGTGATATGAAGGTAGTTTATTATTGTAGAAGTGCATGATAACTAATTCAAACCAAATGAAGTACACAGGTCACAGTAAAGTGCACTCAAGCAGTCGCGGCAATAAAAAGACCTGGGGGTAGAGCAGGCGTGTATTCCCGCATGCAAACAATCCTAAAAGTTCAGAATGGCAGCCTGTGATAAATTGTTCCAAGCACCTTCCAACTTTTGTTACAATTCGGCAATGGGTTTTGCAGGCTCTGGATAACAAGAAGTTCCCGCTTCACCTCGTCCCGTACGCGATCAGTTGGCGAGAGATCTGGTGATCGTTTGTCCAGAGCAGTTGGTGTACACCATGAGGAGAACTTTGCGCAGCAGTAGTCGTATGTGTCGAAGAACGGGCAATGGTTACTTTACTCTGCAGGAACACCAGTTGTGACCGGGTTCTGTAACTGACGGGTATCCACACCAGGAAGTCTGGCGTGGAACCTGTGCGTCACGGGCAAATCAACTCCAGAATAGGCCGCTCACCAGGTCTACGACGTACATGTGTACGTCCGCACTCGCATACAGACATAATGGTTCAAATGGCTCTGAGGACTACGGGACTTAACATCTGAGGTCGTCAGTCCCCCAGAACTTAGAACTACTTAAACCTAACTAACGTAAGGACGTTACACGCATCCATGCCCGAGGCAGGATTCGAACCTGCGACCGTAGCAGTCGCGTGGTTCCGGATCGAAGCTCCTAGAACCGCTCGGCCACCGCGGCCGGCTACAGACAAAACCTTTCCTCATCACTGAAGACAATAGAGCGCCATTCCAATCTTTAGTCTATTATTACACGTTACCAGAGTAGCATTGTTTGGCGGTGTCTTGATGTCAGTCACAGCGTGGCTAGAGGCACATGTGATCCTAAGATCTGCTGCAAGCAGACGTTTCCCGTTAGGCCTCCGTGACACATCAAGCACAACGTGTGACCAGATTGCCTCCCTGCATGATGTTTGGTCTGGAATGTTCCACAGACCGGCTTCCCACAGGCCAACAATGGACCCTGTTCCAATGGCTGAAGTTGTTCAGCAGAAATACGTAGTTGTCGGCGGAGCATGCTTGGACCATAGAATGAATATTGCACACACTGTTCACCTCTAAACATAGCACGCTTACTGCCTGCACAGTCAAATCAGGTGGCTCACAGACAGGCAGGTGACTCACAGTCAGATCTCTATGGCGTCATCTGATCGCCGATGATCGAGACAAATGAGTCATTAACAGTAAAACTTCTGAGTATGCACATATCATACACCGTGGTGCCACAGATCACAGCCCTCGAAGGTGCTGCATGTTTCTCCTGGCAGTTGTCATCCACGTGATTCCTGCTTCCTGTTTGTCGCAAGAGTTTCGTGTTTTCAACATAGCTCATTACTCGGTGAAAATATTTTACCCGTTCGACACACGAATAGAACGCCTTGTGTGTCAGCTTTCTGAGTATGTCACGCCGGCGATTGCAAGTTGTGGATGTAGAGTGTACTGGTGTGTGCTGATGAGAGACAGGGCGAAATTCCAGCACACGGCCAGTACGAATCGTATGGTTGCAAATAACACTACCAGACAAAAAAGTGAATCACCCAGATGGCGAGGTGGAAATGAAATGAAACTTCACGTGCTGAGAGGGTATATGATGTTATTTCAGTGATTGCAGAATTGAGTCGAATTAAAAAGAACTTGGCAGCATGAGCACCCCTCCCTAACATGGATGCACACACTCATTCGGTTGGCAAAAGTGTCATAAAGTCATTGTATCTTCTCCTGAGGCAAGCTGACCCGGCCGGCCCGGGCGGCCGAGCGGTTCTAGGCGCTACAGTCTGGAACCGCGCGACCGCTACGGTCGCAGGTTCGAATCCTGCCTCGGGCATGGATGTGTGTGATGTCCTTAGGTTACTTGGGTTTAAGTAATTATAACTTCTAGGGGACTGATGACCTCAGAAGTCCCATAGGGCTCAGAGCCATTTGAACCGACAGGATAATACTTTTATCAATATAAGAACAGGGGAAATGCTCAAGCTATAAACAAGCAAGCTGATCGCCACTGACACTTCGGGAAACAGACTCAAACCCCGTTGTCGCCCACTAGACTGGACACACCACAGTACGCACTCGTCAGGTTAAGCATACACCGGGCACTTCTGAACCATGTTTACAAGGTAACTTAAAAAATAAATCCAAAAATGTAAGAACACGGGTCGATCCGGCCAGTTAATAAACAGTTTCAGAAAAATGTAAATTTCTTTTAAGATAATAACAGTTACAAACACTTCCCTTAAAATGATAGAAACTATGAATCTGAAATAACAAACCCCTCCATTCTTCAGGAATGACGAATAACTGACCAGAAAGCCAGTAAAAACTGCAAATACAGGATAAACTTTTAGTATACAAGCTTTTTCTCGCTAACAAGTCGGGCACTATTAGCAGAACAAATTATTATCACTTTACGATATAAATTTGATCAGGCAGAAAATTTACAAATAATGACACAGTTTAAATAATCCCCAACGGGAAGAATATAAAATACTTTCAGCAATATCCAGAGCAACACGCTGAGTTGTATCACAGAGAGGAAGCTATTCCTCTTGAGCCTTTCTAATTTACAAACTGAGCCAAGCGCCAATGGAAACAACGCCTTAAACATCCAGGACAATCATACATAAAACAGAACATCAACAGTCATTAGTCACACACATGCTACCCAACTTGGTGCCGAAGAATAATGATTTCAAAGCAGTCGACACACTGCCACAGCAAGAACACAATTTACCCATTTCAAAACACGCTGCCCCGGTATAGTCCTTCGGCAGGGGCCTGATAGTAGATTCACGTAGGTATAGTGGGCGTTGCTCTGTGGCGAACGGTTCCCTTCTCCATTGGCTGCTCCCACACTGTCTCCTGTACACTCCGAGACAGGCGAGACGCTGTTGACCTGATGTCTTGTCTGTGTCGGCGTGCTCGCCGCGTCACGGAGCAGGCTCAGGCTGCAAGTGCGTTGCCCTACGAAAAACTTCCTGATGCGGCAGCTCTAGATGAACGGTAATTCCGTCTTGTCAGCCAAGTGCTGCTCCGCTTGGCTAAGCCGTCTCGTTGCACCCGGTCAGGTTGCTCTCCAAAAGTCGACAACGTACCACGGACTCAGTACGGCAGAGTGGTGCTGGGCGCTGGTAGACTCTTCCCTGCAAGCATGTAGGTCCTGGCCACGGCTGCCCCACTGCTCATTGTGTCCACCCGCTAAGAGAGATCTGTGTGAGCCCTGCGTGCCTCCTGGCGGCTGACGTTCCACGACGTAGCGCCTACGGAAGCAAAGAGCATGCCGTGACCTATCGATACCCGCGGCACGGTTCAGATGTATTGCCCGAGGTAAATGAAGTGATGGTTGTTTTGTGTTTTCTAATTTTTTCCTGTACTTTTAAGCGACAGTGCTAAAGACTGTCCACTGGCCTGACGTACATTATTACACTTAATATTTCATGTCTCTTGCTTTTAATTTGTTTCTCATTCACTAATTTTATTGCACTCCACCAGTGGTGCCGCAATCTGCGAGTACGTAAATTTATCATATTTCTGTATGGGAACGGAACGCGTTACATTTGAGTCACTTATCTCAATGTTGTCTTCATTGTTGTAGCAATTACGTTACTCATTTACCAACACCCACATCGCATTAAGTACACTAGACACGGACAACTTTTGGTGACCAGTGATCCTGTTTCACATACTTCAGCTTGTGGACAGCACCGCCACGCGACAGCAGCGCTCCTAGCGCATAAAGTCAAAAGTATAGTGTCTGTGAAGTTAATGTTTATGAGGTACCTCATTTATATGAGTGGCACCGCAACGCCAAAAAATTATGCCTCAAAATATGCGTTTTCGAGAATATATTCGTTTTACTTTTACACGAAATTTCTTCCGCGGGCCAGATTGGGCCCAACTGTGATATAGACAACTAACACAAGAATTTGCATGAGAGCAGTCACCAAGAGCATTAGAAGTCGTTTCTGTAATTTTCATATGTTATATCTCCGCTTCTTATAATTTACAAATTAGTATTTGTACACATCTATACAGTAACACAAGAGTAATAAGAAGTACTTTGCTTATGTCTTGTTTGTTTTGAACATGAATTTCTATCTCATTCATTTATTATTTGATGTGATTTACTGCCCAATTCTTTTTATATATTTCATGCTTTTATTCAATATAAAATACTATGTACTTGTTGTTGGATATGAATTTACCACACATGCTTTTCTATAAAAATCATTCTCTTGTGCAACATCATATGTTATATGGTAGGCTACGATTAAAACGGAGTGGTTGATTTCAAACTGTAAAATTATTAGTATGGATGAAGAAATTGAAATGAGTATGTATGGATCTTAACGATAAGCCATCTAAGAGTGGGTCTACTATGGGATTGGCCTAATAGATGAACATTATAAAAAGAACTGGTCTGAATATGTAACATAGGAATTGATTGCTGGTGTTCTCCTTATTGTTGTATACTTACACAAATACAGATCCAATTGCACCAGCACTCGTGAGTATGATATGTCTTGTATAAAAGTGTAATTGTGTGAATTTCACGTTGTTCACCTTGACATCAGATTGAACATTGGTCAGCTTGGCATGATACTCGTGAGACTATGAGTGTGCGAAATAAAAGCAAAAATAGTACACTCACGCAGTTGAAATGTCATTGATGCACTTATTCTACAGCAGAATCCTAGAGTAACTTAATCGGAATCCACTTTATTGACAACCAGGAAGTGATGTTATGTGGCCGGTCTCCTCTGAAACTATCATCAACATTTTTCGGAATATTTTATGTTCTTTCCCTTGATCAATGCAGTAGATCTCTGGCACTCCTTCATAATCGCACATGATACTCAGTACAATCAGTAGTTGTCCTATTCATTGCTTTCTTTTCAGTTCTCTGTTTTAGTACGGTGAAGGGACTGTAGAGAGTCTACGAACTATTCAGCAAAACATAAGATTCTTCTTAAGAGCAACGGGCTAGACCATAAAGATGTTCAGAGTCCAAGGCTGGTTCTCAGCTCAAGCGACACAGCGTTCAGTTCCTCTGCTTGACAATCCAGGCAGCGGACAGGGTGGCTTTTTCTGCCAAAAGAGGAGCAGTATTGCTTGCAGAATCATTTAGAAAGGTAAAGAACTCCTATTCGGTTATTGCTCTCCAGAGGCAGGCGTGTGAACAGCTGTTTGCCCACCACAAAATAACATTCGGTTTGAATTTTAGACCCAGCGTTGTTATTGAGTTCTTACTGTTATTGTCCATAGTGCACGCACTTTCTAGTTGTGCATACGTGCCGAGTGTCACATATGTCTATTTAGAAACTGTACGGTGGAGCGGGAGGGATTTTCTGCTTTTCTGCCCAACACAGAGCACTAATGGTGAGATAGAGCGAAAATCCAGAAGAGTAGATAATTGTTTAACCTTATTGTTTAACCATTTTGCTTGAGTTTTACTGGATGGAACTCGCGATGTCTGCCACAACTGGCCAGCAAGATCCCTGTTCTGACAGAAAACAGCGAAATTTGAGAGCGTCCTCATTGGAGGCACTTGCTGCTAGGAGTTCGTGGAGCACACGTTTGCTATTGGAATTCTGTAGAGTAAAGACATTTTATTGGAAGACTGATGAGGTGAGCCTTGGCGTCGTACAGAAACATGTCTGCACTTGATTACTGAGTACAGAAAGAGAGACCTCAACTCAAAGTCTCTAACCACAACTGCCGCGGCCTTCCGTATTTAGACCGCACGTTCCGTGAGATGTGCCAGCGTTGCGACCACCAATTCTATAGGGACGTGGTATCCGTTCACTCCCTTCAGGAGCCAGTTATTTAGCTTTAAGGCTTCGCACCCAGCTAGTTGCTTTCAATATGCACTTTGGCGATCTTGCTGAAGTTCGAACCTGTTTTTCCGTATTCTTCCTGTAATTTACTAACCATGCTTGCAATCACTGGTCGTGTTCTATTCGTGTATTATTCCCACTTTGTGTTTGTCACGCTCACCCACCTGTGCCAAGGTTAGAGTTCACCATTAGAACCCCTTGCTTGAGTATTAAATATTCAATTGTTTATCTCAGTGGGTAACTCACGTGTTTTGCTTTTCAATAATAATCCTGACTGTCACAGTGACCTCTTGTTTCTGTTATGGATTAGATGACGCCTCCTTTCATTAGTATTTCTATGTGTGTGGTGCGGTAGCCATACTGTCAAGCTTCATTGAGCCACCACTTTTTATTACCATTCAGTCAGCCGTTTCCGTTGTGCGACGTTATCATTTCCTTTAATTAATTTGCGTGATCATATGGGGTGTTTCCCTTCTGTGTCGGCGACCAGAGATTAGACAACAGCATCTAGGGGTATTCTAAACAGCACAACTAACACCCCACACTAAGCGCCACGTTTTCCTGTTACAGTCACTTGCACCACTGATTAAAAGCACTCCGTCTTCAGGCCACGAGTGGCCTACCGGGACCATCCGACCGCCGTGTCATCCTCTGAGAAGGATGCGGATAGGAGGGGCGTGGGGTCAGCACACGGCTCTCCCGGTCGTTATGATGATATTCTGGACCGAAGCCGCTACTATTCGGTCGAGTAGCTCCTCGATTGGCATTAGTGGTTTTGGAATTCGAGCTCGCCCTGCAGTTACTAGCTTATGAAGCTCTCTTCAGTTTCTTTCTGATAGGGCTCCGATTGTGATAATCAGTTCAGCAGTGACATTTGCAGTTGTCGTCCTCTTACTTTATGAGACAAACCTCTTCAATGACCGTCCGTCACGATCAGTCAACACACACTTTTGTCTGCGCTGTGACGGCGGATGATGTTTTTCCTCTTTCCCTGTAGCGATATAAATATTCGATACTGTGCCTCTTGGTTACGAAAGCAGCCACCAACGAGCACCAACAACTTGCCCACGTCCTAATTCAATTAGCTCTGACATAATACCCTCACGACTGATACTTGCAATGTATTGAAGACAATGCACAGCTGCCATTCGTGGTCAGATCCAATAGCGCAACTGCGCATGACTAGTCGTTAAAGAATGCATTTCTCGCGTCGTTTCCATAATTCTGTCAACCTTCTGTAAGTCATTGTACGTTTCTGTTTTACTTGCATGTTCATGAACAGCTATATAGACACTTATTCATCAGGCGTTTCTACAAAACTCAGCGTCAAGACTTTTACTCCGAAATCCACAACCAGTGCCGTCTCACCTTTAATATACTCCTTGTTTCTATATGTTTTCGGAGTGTAAGACCTACGGGATTAGTGTTTGCGACAGCTGGTGGACAGTTTTCTGATACGAAGAGGCACAAATCTAGAAACAGATTCAACTCTAGCCGAGCTCAAACGTAGCCGAAGGCCCTCGTAGGGACATTAAACGCTTACTGAAAGTATGGATAGCAGAACGTTAGCCCGTGGGATTAGGACTTGTCCATAACCTATATGGTTTCTAAGATTATATCGTAATTTCACATATGACGGCCAGGCGCAGCACGGTAGATAGACATTCAAGATGGCGCTGCATCGACTTCATGACGTCATGTGGGCTACGTGTCACTTGCCCCAGGCTCTATATTTCGTAGGGCTTCGGCTACGGGTAAGCTCCTCACAGGACAGGAGGTGCAAATGGGCCTGCATAAGTTCAATATTTATTGACAATACTAATTTCTCAACCCTTCAATATATTGAAGTAACCAACAAACCATCAACATTACTGTTAGCCTTCAACGCAATTAGCCGGCCGGTGTGGCCGTGCGGTTAAAGGCGCTTCAGTCTGGAACCGCGTGACCGCTCCGGTCGCAGGTTCGAACCCTGCCTCGGGCATGGATGTGTGTGATGTCCTTAGGTTAGTTAGGTTTAAGTAGTTCTAAGTTCTAGGGGACTGATGACCACTGATGTTAAGTCCCATAGTGCTCAGAGCCATTTGAACCATTCAACGCAATTTTACAAGGTTAAGATGTCCATCACCCAAAAGAAAGCGTTTACCCCAATTATATTAGCTGTATCAACAGGAAACAACGAAAAAGAGGAAATCTTTCAGAAAATGGCTGAAGAAGAGCAGCAACTTGTCGCATGTTAACTCCCTAGTTCAGTTGTCCAGTGCAGTGGACAACGGTGAATATCTCTTCTTTGGCATATTTAATCAGTCCTTAGGCTGCAAATGCACGCTGCCCATTCGTCCACTCCAGTGGATACTCCATACTTATGATCTCCCCTGGGTACATCTGTAGCCTCAGGGCAGATTAAAAACACCAAAGAAGCGACATTAAAAGCATTCCACTGCTGTGGAGAACTGCATCACAGGTATTTTTCTGACCAAAATTAGGATCATGTTCCCGAAAGATTTCATAAACTATTCTGGGATCAGTCCTGGATCGTACGACAAATTATTAATGTCGATACGTAATAAAATAGAGAAGACAGTGCTTTCATGAAGGATCAATCGCTTTCGATGAGCAGTTAGAAGAAACTTCAATATCTTTACTGGCAGGCAGTTGATTCGAATACTTGAAGCTTACTTCAGTAATTTCAGCAAACACAATCAACAAAGCTATGTGGAAACCTGTCAAGGATATGTTGCGATGATTAACGAAAAATTTTTTTTAATTTTTTGTGATAATTGTGTGAAATTAAATTATATACATTACACAGACCTGTTGTAGCAGTTGTAGGTCTATAACGTATTATTTAAAGGGGATCGCTTTCCCAAAATGCTATGTAATTCACCAACCTACAGTGACGGAGATGAAATCGCAACACGAAAAAATAATTAATGTAGAGTAGTGAAATTTCGGGAATACGTTTGTATTGGTATCATTTTTAAGTGATTAACATTGAAAAATCACAGTTTAATGTAAGCGCAACATAAGCTAGAAATGCTGGTACATTAATGAGCGGTGTAACTGCCAGAATGATGAATGCAAGCATGCAAACGTGCACGCATTGTGTTGTACGGGTACCGAATGTCAGTTTGTGCCATGGAGTTCCACGCCTGTCGCACTAGGTTGTTCAATACATGGGCGGTTAATGCCGTTTGTGGATGACGCTGGAGTCGTCGTCCGATGGTCTCCCATATGTCCTAGACTGGAACAGGTCTGGTGGTAGAGCAGGCCAAGGCAACATCTCGACACTCTGTAGAGCATGTTGGGCTACAACAGTGATATGTAGGCGAGCGTTATCATGTTGGAAAACAACCGCCGGAATGCTGTTCATAAATGAAAGCACAACAAGTCGAATCACCAGACTGTGCTGCTGCCGTACGAAATCGCACCTCAGACCATAGCTCCAGGTGTAGGTCCAGCGTGTATAGCACTCAGACAAGTTGGTTGCAGGCCTCCTTCTAACCAACACACAACTGTCGCTGGCATCAAGGCAGAAGCAGCTTTCATAAGAAAACACAACAAACTTCGATCTTGGTCTCCACTGGCCTCTCGCTACACATCACTGAATTCGCAATGGCGTTGGTTTGGGGTCAATGAAATGCACTGTACAGAGCGTCTGGCTCGGAGTTTTCTTTGAATTAACCGAAGTGTAACAGTACGTTGTGTCACTGTGCTGCCAACAGCTGCTCAGGTTGAAGCTGCAGAAGCTGCACGATGCGCCAGACACACACGTCGAACACGATGGTCTTCCCTCTCAGTAGTGCCTCGTGGTCGTCCGGAACCCGGTCTCCTTAAGGCCGTAAATTCTCGTAACCACCGCTACCGGCAACCATGGACAGTGACTACATTCCTGTCAAGTTTTCGCAGTATGCCAGAAGAAACATCCAGCTCTCGTAACTCTATTGCACAACCTGGTTAAAACTCACTGAGATGTTTATAATGGCGTCTTTGTCGCCTTAATGGCGTTCTTGACTAACGTCAACCCATCACGTCTAGTCTCAAGGATAACTAACGCTCAGACCATTTAAGAGTGTATTTAAAGCAAACGTAATTTGCATCCTCATAGTGGTGCTACTGGCGCCACTCTTACGGGACTGGCGAATAGGTATCTTGTAGATGTAGAAACACGCCTGCCAGCTTTTATTTATGTCGCACACTTTGATGCTGCGACCTTTTCTTCGTCAGTATATTTCAAACTAATAAACAAAGCAGTGTCATAGAGGTTCCTTCGCTGACCATCCTAAAATGGTATGTACAATGATTATCCGTGAATAGGCCTAATAAAATTGTTTTGTGTTAAAAGACTACTTGAAAACTGAAACTGAGGTATGACATGCACAAAGGCGAATAGAAAACAAACAGTGCTCACTAATGGCGTGTGGCTGGTTCATAAGCTCTGTCATTAACTGAATGTAGGATATTGTCAAACTATCAATACTTGACCTCAAACGTTCAGTATATAGGATGTCTTGAAGCTTTTGGGTCAAACTGAAGCATATGATAGAGGGTCCTCAACCGATTATATTGAGATAGGGAATCAATGGTCGGAAATGCTTCTTATTGTGTTATAGATTTACAAAGGGTGTACCGCATAACAACAACGTAGTACATAGTAATTGTTCAAATCAACGACCGCCAGTCTCAATCCATCTAGAGCAACGGCGCATGCAGTTCTGTCTCACTCTCTAAAAGGTCCCTAGTGTCTGTTATACAGTGGAACAAGCGGCGGGTGAGAAACAGCTCACACTGCTAAGGACCAAACAGACATACTGTACACATTGCACGTGTGTCTCGTGAAAACTGCATGCATAGCGCCGGCACATTACTCTGTGCCGCACGGACATCACTATCCGTGGCGTCAGTTGTCCATTACATCAGACAGCTAGCTGTGTGTCTGTGTACAATGCATTTAATGTACGGTGCGGGAGGATGTGGTCCCTGTAACGCAGCATGAAAGTACAGAGAACGCTTTCCCAAGCAGGCCGTTATCCAGACTGAAGAAGTTTATCTCCGTGGATACCTGCTACGAGAGATGGGATTGTTCACACCACAGAAAGCCGGCGAAGGTTCCCGCGAAGGACATGTCCGGACACCAGACTTTGAGGAGATGGTTTTGGATCTTGTTGCCGACCACCCAGAAATAAGACACCGTCAATTTTTCCCTGAAACACGCACTTCGAAGAATACACTATGGAGAGCACTGACTGAACTGGTGTTACAGCCCTAGCATTAAGACGTGTGCAAGCACTACGATAAAAGGATTTCAATGCCCGCCTTCATTTCGTCAATGTATTACCCACCGCAGTGCTGTAGTGCCGAACCTTCATACAGTTTGTATTGTTCAAGGACGAGGTCTCATTTAACCGTGACTGTATTTTCAACAGCCGCAACAGCCATGTCTGCAATGAGGACAATCCCCACGCCATTCACATCGGCTGCCATCAGTAATGATTCTCTGTCAGTTGTCCAAGATCACCTAATATGAACCTATTTGCTGCCTCCTCGTTTGACTTGTCCACGTTACGTGGTTCAAGTGGTTCAAATGGCTCTAAGCACTATGGGACTTAACATTTGAGGTCATCAGTCGCGTAGACGTAGAACTACGTAAACCTAAGTAACCTAAGGACGTCACACACATCCATGCCCGACGCAGGATTCGAACCTGCGACCGTAACAGCTGCCCGGTTCCGGACTGAAGCGCCTAGAACCGCTCGGCAACAGCTGCCGGCCGTTACCTGGTGTTCCTGCTAGATGAGCTGCAACATTTCCTGGGGACTGTTACCTCTTGTTATCCGCGAAAGATTGTCGTTTCAAGGCGACGGTGCACCAGCCCCATCATCGTTTGGACTGGAAGGGGACATCATATCCCGTGGCCTGCGCGATCGTCCGGATCTCTCAACTCTGGACTTTTTCATTTGGGTTTACGTCAAGACTTTGGTGTATGAAATCCCCGTAGAAACGGATGAAAACCTGCTTGCGAGAGTCCACGCTGCCTGACTGCTGGTACAACAGACAACACGGATCCTTGAGAGAGTGCGGCTGAACTTCACGCGCCGTTACATACATGCATTGAGACTGGCGGTCGTCACACCTGGAACAATTACTGTGGAGGAGGAGACAAGCGTTTAACGTCCCGTCGACACTGAGATAATTAGAGACGAGCACAAGCTCGGATTAAGGGATTAGGAAGGATAGGGAAGGAAAGTGGCCGTGTCCTTTCAATGGACGCTTCCTGGCATTTACCTTAAGCGATTCAAGAAATCATGGGAAACCTAAATCAGAAATGGCAGGACGCAGGTTTAAGCCGTCGTGCTCCTGAATACGAGTCCAGTGTGCTAACCACTACGCACCCGCTCGCTCGATGAACAATTGCTATGAGCTCGTTGATGTTACGCGGTATACACTGTAAATGTCCACAACAAAATAAATATGCATTTCCAATCATTGGTTCCCTATCTCAATGTAAACGGTTGTAGATTCACTATCCCCTATTTCAATTTGACCCAAGAGGTTTGAGACACACTGCGTACTGACAATGATCAGAATATTTTGAGAACCGTTGATACTGCTCGTCAATATTTCTAGTATTGACCATACGGCTTTCAGTGCGGTCTATATATTGACGTGAGGGCCCCTTGGTAAACTGAGGTACGCTAGATAGGTAGCGAGCGCCTGGCGGTCCGGCAGCCACACAGCCACACGGACGCCTCTCGCCGCTGCAGGCCTTGGCCAAGGACGGCCGGCAGCGCAGTACAGTAACCCAGTGCCGCAGTGGCAGCCGCAGCCAGGCCCCGAGGCTAACGTCCCTCTCGCCACAGCCGCCGCCGCCGCCGCCGCCGCTGCTCGGCCTTGCGAATGCCGACGCACCGCTCCGCACGTGGGCGCGCGACCTCCACCTACTGTTGCAGGCGCACTCCGTCCTCGGTCAGTATCTCTGCCCACCTACCACCCGGCTCATCTTATCTTTCGACGTCGTACCCTGATTTATCCACCACATATCATCGTTAAACCTCCTATCCCCCCCCCCCCCCCGACCCCTCTCCCGCCGTCCCTCCTATAGCGTTACATATGCTAGTCATGAAATACAGATATACGTTGAGTCCATGTAGATCCATAACCGACTAAAGTGCGAAATGAAAACATACCATGGAAACGTTAATACTGTGATATGTGTAAACGATATGATATTTCATTTCGTCTCGCCATTCTGTGGCGTCTTTTTTCCGTCTGGCTGTTGCAACAGAGAGCACACATATTTCTACGTACCATATCTTTAGATAAAATACAAGTTTTTTTTTAAATGTGTAAGTGCAATTTAACTTGCATGAATACTTGCATCTTTCTTTTCAGGAGTTGTAACGAAAGGATTGGTGATGAACTGTTCGAGAACTGGCTGTGACCGAGCGACTCTAGCGCTTCCGTCCGGAACCGCACTGCTACTACAGTCGCAGGTCCGAATCCTGCCTCGGGCATGGATGTGTGTGATGTCCTTAGGTTAGTTAGGTTTAAGTAGTTCTAAGTCTAGGGGACTGATAACCTCAAATGTTAAGCTATTTGTTCAAGAGTAGAATGGCCGAAAACTTTAAGCGTTCTCTAGTTACCTACTCAACTTCGCTCATCAGAACCACCCTGAGATCGAGTTTCGATCATTTCTTTGCATTCCTTACCTATATTATTCATACAACAATCATAATTGATTGGTCGATCGATTTCCTTCGAACAATGATGTCGGTTGTCGCTTCATTGGCTTGATAGCCTGATAATTACGTGAATACGTAATTTACATCTTTTAACAAAAAGCTAATCACTTATTTCATTTATCTGTATTTTTTGCTCAGGTTTCCCGTCTTTGAGCGTTTCTCTCACCCGTCATCGGAATTCCATAATAACCAGTATTTTTTCAATAAAATCTGTGACAATGCGGTCACAAACCCAGAAAAATTTTATTGAATGTGCCTATGGCCGCGGAAGCCTTCGTTTATGTTTACCCAGTATTTTTGTTTGGCGTGACGTACTGGGAAAAGTTTTCATAATAGTAATATCTCAGACATTTCTGTTGTACCATAAATTCCATGTGAAAATGTTTCACCACTCCCTTGCCTACGGTACCCAGTCAAAGTAAAATTTAGTACGCAATTAGCCACAAAGTCGCGCGCAGTTGTATACGGACAGTTCCAACACACTTTACCGCGACAGTCCCTGCACAAAGTCCTGCGTCTGCACTTTCGGAGTCAGCTACTCTAAAGAATGAGGCAAATGTTAAAAGAAACATAACTGTCATCAAGCGGTAAATATCAGACAAACAATAACAATCTCGACCCAAAATTATCTGTTACAACAGTTAGTATTAATGTGTATGTGAAGGAATGTTAATTTACGGAATTTGTGCTCATACAATTTTCAATCAAAATTAGAAAGAATACTCATATACACATTGAAGTGACAAAACGTCAGGGGATAGCGGCACATATACAGATGGCACTATTATGGCGTCCACAAGGTATAAAAGGCCAATGCATTGAGGATATTGTCATTTGACTCAGGTGATTCATGTGGAACGGTTTCCAGCATGATTATGGCTTCACAGCACACACCTTAGACGCGGTGTGGTAGTTGGAGATATAAGCATGGGACATTCTACTTCGGAAACTGCTAGAGACTACAATATTCCGAGATTCGCAGTGTAAAGAGTATGCCGAGTATACCAAACTTCATTACCTCTCCCTACAGACAACGTACTGGCCGACGGCCGCCCTTCAATTTTAGACCGAGAGCAGCGGCGTTTGCATAGAGTTATCAGTGCTAACAGACACGCAGTATTGCGTGAAATCACCGTAGAAATCGATGTGGGACATACGACGAACGTATGCGTTAGGACAGTGCGGCGAAGTTTGGCGTTAATGGGCTGTGGCAGCAGACGACCCACACGAGTACCTTTGCTAACAGCTCGACATCGCTTGCAGCGCCTCTCTTTGGCTCGTCACTATATCGATTAGACCCAAGACGTCTGGAAAACCTCGACCTGGTCAGATGAGACCCGATTTCAGTTAGTGAGAGGTGATGGTAGGGTTCGAGTGTGGCGCAGACCGCACGAAAACATGGAGCCAAATTGTCAACAAGACACGGTGCAAGCTGGTGGTGGCTCCATAACGGTGTGGGCTGTGTTTACATGAAGGAACTGGGTCCTCCGGCCCAGCTGAACAGATCAGAGACTGGAAAAGGTTACTTGTAGCCATTCATGGACTTCATGTTCCCAAACAATGATGGAATTTTTGTTAATGATAGAGTGCCATGTCACCGAGCCATAGGTGTTCGCGATTGGTTTGAAGAACATTCTCGGCAGTTCGAGCGAATGTTTTGGCCATCCTGATCACCCGACGTGAATCCCATCGAACATTTATGGGAATTATTGGAGGTCAGTTCGTGCAGCAAATCCTGCACCTGCAACACTTTCGCAATTATGGGCTGCTGTAGGGGCAGCTTGAGTCAATACTTCTGCAAGGGGCTTCTAACGACTTGTTGAATCCAGGTCATATCGAGTTGATGCACTACACTGGGCAAAAATGAGATCCGACACGATATTAGAAGGTATCCCATGATTTTTGTCACCTCAGTGTAGACTCAAGTCACGAAAACATACAACGGCCGGCACAACGGTGTGCTGATCACATGCCCCTTCACATCCGCATCTAGTGAAGCCTATCGAGTTAGGATGACATGACGATCGGTCGGTACCATTGAGGCTTCCGAGGCCTGTACGGAGCTCATTTCAGTACTCACATATGTACATATATATAATTAATATATGTTGTTACACAAATTGTTTCAAAAATACATTTACGAACTCTGGGGGCAGTTTCCTGACAGCAATACGAGGGAAAACTTCATCTAAACTTACGTCAGAAATTTTCGAATGGTTAATGAAAGTTTACATTCTACATGATTGAAGCTTGCCTACACATAAAACTCATAGTAAATACTCGAAATGCCCTTCTCTTTCTTCTAAACACGTATGCACTCGTCGAATCATGAACATACTGTCAAATACTTCCTGACGGTTTCGAATGGTTTCGCACGTTTCCACGACACGTAGATGAAGAGTTTCTGTAGCTGCGTGCTCTGACGTATAGACCAATTGTTTAAGACGTCCATAGAGATGATAATCGAAAGGACTGCAACCGGGAGAACGTGCGGGCCATGGTAAGAGCCCTACTCGATCTACCAGTCTGTCATAGTAAATACCAGCCACTCCATCACGAACACTGAGACTGAACTGTGCTGGAGCTCCATCAAAATGGTTCAAATGGCTCTGAGCACTACGGGACTCAACTTCTGAGGTCATCAGTCCCATAGAACGGAGAACTACTTAAAGCTAACTAACCTAACGACATCACACACCTCGATGCCCGAGGCAGGATTGGAACCTGCGACCGTAGCGGTCGCGCGGTTCCAGACTGTAGCGCCTAGAACCGCTCGGCCACACCGGCCGGCGGAGCTCCATCATGCATAAACCACATGTTTCTTCTTATTTACAGGGGCAAATCTACTAGTAGGTCTTGGAGGGTGTTCTGAATAGCGTCCCTGTAGACAACTCTTGTAAGAAGTACTGGGAGGACGTATGGCCCTACCAGACACTCACCTAAAATTCCAGCTCACACATTAATGTTGGTATCTAGCCTGTAGTGTTGCTCGAGGACTGCGATCGGCCCATGTGTGTTGGCTGTGGAAATTTGTTATTCCGTGTCTTCCAGACGTTGCCTCGTCTGTGTACAAATCGGAAGAGACAATCAGTAGGTTGGCAGGTTGTGCAACAAACCATCGACAAAAGTTCTACCATGTTTGGTGATCAACGGGAGTAAGGCCCTGCACGCGTTGAATATCATACGGATACACGAGTTGCTCGTAAAGTATCCTTCAGCTGAACTTGGAGATGTACTACGTACCAGAGCCACTTGTCCTGTGCTCTTCTCCTATATCCTGTAGGAGGTGCTCTTCCTGGTCATGTGTACAAGCTACATGTGGTCTTCCTCGGTCGAGTCTCTGTAGTGTTATGGATGCTGTCTCAGCAAAGTGACGATACACAGCACCAACGGTTGGATGATTCGATGTCATCGTTCTGTAAACGCTGTCTGATACAGCTGTGCAGCCTCGTGACCACTAACACTCGCGCGGCCGTAGATAAAAACCATGTCTGCATGCTCAGGAAATAAATATCGTGTCACATTTGAACAGAGTACTTTCAGTTAACTCATAACCTGTAGTACATGTACACAATACACACGGTGAAGATAGGCGAATGACGAATGTAAACAAGTCTCCTTGGCTTTACGACGACATCTGGGATACAGTTAGTCAAACGGGCTATAGGTAAGTGAAGTTGATGGGTTGTACCTGGAAAGCCGTTCAACGTGAACTTTCATTAATAACTTGTAAACGAAGGATTTTAGGACATATGTTTATATCAATTTTTGTTGTTGTTTTGTTCTAAGGAACCTGTCGTCAAATTTTGTAAATCAATTTTTGAAACACCCTGTAGTACAGATAAAAGCTGTTGCTCCATACTGTATAAATTGTCAAATAAAATAAAGCGTGCCTATTTCACTGAGAGCTCTCCTTCGTCTCCTTGATCGCAGTCTGCAGAAAAAACTAAAATGGGTGATGACGAAACCATTTTGACTTTATCGGAGACGAACTACTGTGTTTGGCTTGTACAGGTTCTTGTGTTCTTCCCAGAACTGTTCTTTTACATCGTGTATTTTTTCCATATCGTATTGTGACATTTGGTAGTTTTGGCCAAACGCTCCATAGCACAACGATTTTGACTTTATCGGAGACGAACTACTATTTTTGGCTCCTACAGCTTCTTGTGTTCTCCGCAGAACTATGCTTTTAAATCGTGTATCTTTTTCCATATCATATTGTGACATTTCATGTTTTTGGCCAAACGCTCCATATTTACTTCTGATTTTGTAGCAGTGGGATGTCACATGGCAAAGATATCGGAATGCCTGAAAGTCTTCAAGTACTTTCCTTTCTTTCTCCATGGTAGGCAAGTAGAAACTGATTCTGAAAACGTACAGACTGCAATAAATCGCATAACGTTGTGTCTCATGTCCCCCGTTTCTAAGTGGAACCGGAGACTTGCGACTTCTGTATAGCAACAGTCGGAACGCCAGAAAAAGTCAAGGAACATCCCTGAAACATGTCCCGCGACTCGTGTTCTGCGATTTTGTCACTAGGTGTGTACGCTATTCAAGAGCCAGAGAGTACGAGAAAACTTGTCAACCTGGGTATTACCAAGACAGCGCTAATATGAAGAAAGTGGGAAGACTGGAAGAGACCAACCTAGGAGAAAATCCAGTTCGGGTTATTGAGAAAGACAGGAACACACGAGGTAACACTGACTCTACGACTTATCTTAGAGGACAGGCTGAATAAATACAAACCTAATGAGACGTGGCGGGCTTTCTGGCGTCGCCTTTCGAATTCCTGGCGCAACTACCTCGATCTGTCGTGAGATGTCCGTCTCGTTTGAGGCCACTATATTCTCTGCTCGAGGCCGTTGATGGGGGACGGGGCCTGTTGTGGCTTGGCGAGTTGGAAGTGCTACTGGAGCGAGGAGAAGGGTATGAGGGGTCTGTCCGGCGAGTAAGGCGAGGGTTCGGGCATAACACGGCAAGCTGTTAATGGCTAGTATGCGTGGCCACATCGTTGTTCTGCAGCTGTGGTGCTGTGGATCCCGCACAATTTGTATGAATTGTCGGTGTGATAGGAGGACAAGAAAATAGTGTGCTGAGTCGTTGATACAAAAGACATATACCTGCTTACTGAATAGAGACTGTTCATTTTTATGTCCAGATGATTGGTTTGTGTCTTACCACAGGTCTGCTATCAAGTGTTTTAGTGCAGTGTCGTCGCCCTAGCTCGTGGTAGTTTTCCGAGGACATGCTCCGGTCGGAGAAACTGCGAGTGGCGTGCAGTTTGCGTTTTGTTGCATCGTTGCTGCTACTGCTAATTCTTTTGCTTTACTGTCTTGGCGAGTGTTCACTATTGGTTAAAGAAATTGTCTTATAGTGAAAAGAGCTGCTGTTGCAAGTACAGAGATCTAGACGAATTCTCTGAAAGCACCTGAACAGGAGACTCTACAAATTAGTAACGGACTTTGTATGATGGGTCTTGTGCACCATAAACAGGCGCGGAACAAGGTCAGTGTTGTCTGTATCTGGAGCCACGTCCTACCACGGAGTGCAGCCCACGCCATTGTTCCTGCATTGTGTCATGGTACGCTGTTATTCAGTGTATGGCTTAAGGCTAACAGCAGGCCGTGGCTCGTTCATTCTCATTCTCTCTCTCTCTCTCTCTCTCTCTCTCTCTCTCTCTCTCTCTCTCGCTCTTTCTCTCTCTCTCTCACTCTGTGTGTGTGTGTGTGTGTGTGTGTGTGTGTGTGTGTGTGTGTGTGTGTTCATTGCTATAAGTGTCCTACAGCGACCTTTTATACTCCTATGGCGGAACGTGATTACTGATTTTACGCATGTGTGCTGGTCGCGGAAGATTGTATTTGATATTCTTGTTCAAACTTGTTTTTCCGGTGCACCGGCGATAGAAGTGAAGGGTTGCGCTATTAGCGGGCTGACCCCTAATTCGAAATTAGATGTGAGTGCACCACGCTCCCTTAGGGTAGTGTACTGATTAGTCACCTAGCATAAGCGGTGTCTGTGCATATTTACAGCTGTTAACTGGCTTACTTCATAATTAAGGCCTGCTAAGCTATTTAAGCGCTGCTGCGTGAGAAGTAACTAGCTTGGGCTGGAAATTTGGCATATAGAGTGCACAGCGCGTAATGGTGTACCGTTAAAGTGGTGCATTGGGCACTAGTAGTTATGTGTTGTATTGTCGTGTGGTGATTGGTGACCAAGGTTCATTAGCTGTGGTGTAAATTGTTATTGTGGGGTAGTTCTCGTCCACGAGAATAAATTGATTGAAATTAGAATTCACTTGTCCTTGAGTGTTTTAATGTGGAAACCTGTAAAAACAAACCTATTTTGATATTATTTATTTAAATTGTATACGTATTATCACATGATTTGACTTAAGTGTAAAGAAGGCCTGCCTGTTTTCCATTCGGTAATTTTACCTAAGTGAAGCTGTTATCATTGGAGGCCTTTCTGTTTGGTATTTGGTAATTTTATTTACCTGAAACTGTTATTAGAGAAGGCCTGCCTGTAATTAATTGGTAATTTTACTTAACTGAAGCTGTCGTTATTGAAAGCCTGTCTGTTTTGCATTTCATAATTTTGCTTAACTGAAGCTGTTACCATTGCAGGCCTGCCTGTTTTACATTTGGTAATTTTGGTTAACTGAAGCTGTTATCGTTGAAGGCCTCCCTGTTTCCTATTTGGTAATTTTATTAGCTGAAGATGTTGTCACTGAAGGCCTGCCTGTTTTCCATTTGGTAACTTTACTTAACTGAAGCTGTTATTAAAAGGGCCTGCCTGTTTACCATTTGGTGATTTCATTAAATTCAAGCTCTTATTGAAAAAGGTCTGTCTGTTTTCTGTTTCGTTATTTTACTTAACTGAAATTGTGGCTTTCAAAAGCCTACCTGTTTTAGAGGTATTTATGTCAATAGGGTAGGAGCAGGAATGACAAATGATGGTGCATGGGCCCTAAACTTTCGCCTTAAGTCCCTTCATCCATAATTGTAGGTTTCACATACATTTACGTAATTTGTTTATTTAGAGAGAGCTTCTGAAAATGGCGACTGGAAGACACTCTTTGAAATTCTGTCAGTAGCAGGGATAAAATTCCGGAAGCGAAAGGTTTTCTACAATTTGCCGAGATTAACAGCTTACAGCGGCAGCCAAACGCTTCTTTCTGTTAACTGGAGTATGTTGTTGAGTGGAATGATAATTCCACGATTCAATTCAATGATAAAATTCGCGTTTAAAGTCCAAGTCTTCCACAGGTTTGCTGGGTTACTTGCGCTAGTAACATTCAGCGCAGGGGAGTCGATGACGAGATTATTTATCGAGTACTAAAGTCTAAAATTGTTGTTCTTGTGGTCTTAAGTTCGCAGATTGATCTGCTGTAGCTCTCCCCGCTTGCTTACACTGAGCAATCCTCTTCATCTCCGCGCAGCTACTGTAAACTATAATCCTCTGAACCTGCTTATTGCAGTCAAGCCTAGAGTTCAGTGAAAAGAATTAAAAACATTTAGGTTTGTCGATGACATTGCAGTTCTGTTAGAGACGCCAAAGTTGAGTAACCTGAGAAAAAGGTACACTCGAAGAATGAATAGCAAGAAAAATAAAACAACGGCAACGCAATACACTTGGATTAAGTCAGGTGCTTTGATGGAATCGTATTAGAAAATGAGACGCTACTGTGTTTTCTGGCAAGCGAAAACGTTTCTCCTTAATGATTATCTCCTAAATGGTGAAACAGCAGATCGTAAATTCCACGTGACTTCTAGATTACCAGACAGGGAAAAAATGAGGATTATGGAAGAAAGGAACATATATTAAGGATTACTTGTAGAAATCCAGCAATGAGCAAATGAAATTGAATCGACAACCACGGAGCGTTATAGTCATTAAATGGATAAATTAATATTGACCTGTTAAGAACAAATCACCTGTAAAAAATGTGCTGAATCGTAGAATTATCGTTCCATTCAGCAACAGATGTATTTTCTACTCCAGTTAATAGAAAGAAGCGTGTGGTTGCCGTTGTAAGCTGTTATTCTCGGCAAGTTGTAGAAAACCCTCCGCTTCCGGAATTTTATCCCCGCTACTGACAAAATGGCTCTGAGCACTATGGGACTCAACTGCTGTGGTCATAAGTCCCCTAGAACTTAGAACTACTTAAACCTAACTAACCTAAGGACATCACACACATCCATGCCCGAGGCAGGATTCGAACCTGCGACCGTAGCGGTCACGCGGTTTCAGACTGTAGCGCCTAGAACCGCACGGCCACTCCGGCCGGCCCCGCTACTGACAGAATTTCAAAGAGTGTCTTCCTTTCGCCATTTTCAGAAGCTCTCTGTAACTAAACAAATTACGTAAATGTATGTGAAACCTACAATTATGGATGAAGGGACTTAAGGCGAAAGTTTAGGGCCCATGCACCATCATTTGTCATTCTTGCTCCTACCCTATTGGCATAAATACCTATAAAACAGGTAGGCCTTTGACAGCCACAATTTCAGTTAAGTAAAACTACGAAACAGAAAACAGACAGACCTTTTTTAATAACAGCTTGAGTTTAATGAAATCACCAAATGGAAAACTGGCAGGCCTTCTCTAATAACAGCTTCAGTTAAGTAAAATTACCAAATGTAAAACTGAAGGAATGTGGCACAAACTGTTGAATCAACCATTCCGTCCCACAGATTTGGCACCTCCTGACATATTGAATTATGGTAGTCGTATATTGAAGAACTGCACTTCAGGAGTGGATTTTGCTGACTAGAAAAAGTTAGAGATTGAGAAGAAAAATTCTGACGTATAAAAATTATATTGTTTCAGCACGAGACACACAAATTTCCGTTGTCCTTGTTCTGGCGCACTCTGCTGCTCAGTCTTTTTAAGCTAGTCATATAAATAAAATACTTTTCCTATAATCTTCTTCTTTGTCAGTATTAATGAAATCAGTTAAGAGCCAGTCTGGGTCATTCCATAGGAATAGTCTCAGAGCTATACTTTCTATTATGAACAGTACGTTCATATAGGGGGTCAGAAACAATAGGAAAACTTTATAAGAGTGTTTCAGGAAAGGTTGTGCTGGGAAATAATTACTAAGAAGAAAAATCGATACGTTGCTCCGTTTCCGAGTTAATTAGCGTTGAAGTTAGCCAATGAGGCCGTCGCGCGGGAAAATTGAAGGGGCCCGCCAGAGGCAGTAACTTAGTCTCAATTTTTTTCATATCGTATGTGACAGGGCACGAGACTGCTCAGCCTTTGGTTCGTGTTCGATCCTTACTGTCGTCCTACGTGCTATTTCTGTGTCGCTCTCTTTTTCGGTTTTAGGACACCAAACGAAGTGCACGTTTGGCGAGACCGTCTCTGGCGGGCCGCTTGAATTTGAGCGCACAATGGACTGAGTGACTAACTTCAGTGCTAATTAACTTGGAAACGGTGCAAACGATCGAATTTTTCTTAACAATTATTTCTCAGCGCAACCTACCCTCCAACACTCTTGAAAGTTTTTCAGACTGTTTCTGACGAACCTGTACATTCTACTTTTCTGAATGCATAGAAGACCATTGAAATTTTCCAAATGACCTTAAACGTTTACGTCCCTCCCTCCCCCCTCCCCGTCACGCCCCCCGCCCTCGTCTCCACCCATTTGGCCTAAGGGTTGGTCAGACAACGATCATTTGATTTAAATAATAAAATTAGTGCACCAGGTACATTTTTTCATGTGTTCCATGGATTCATTTTCATTTTCGTGAGCTTTGGGAGTTTACCTAATTTGTAAACATGATATCTGCGCATATGACAATTACCACGGCACTGGAAAATGGGAATAAATTCTACGGATGGGCTGCGCTGCAGACAGAAAACAAATAATTGTTGCAGTAACTTTTATAACTCATTATCGACGTAGTGTCCGCTCCGATAGCTGAGTGGCCAACGCGGCGGTCTGTCACGCCAAGGCACACGGGTTCTATTCCCGGCGGGGTCGGAGATTTTCTCTGCTCAGGGACTGGGTGTTGTGTTGTCCTCATTATCATTTCATCATCATCAGTGGAAGGCAACGGGAAACCACCCCTGGAATCACTTCCCTAGACGCTGCTGAGGTGGACCTCTCTGACGAGGCGTCCCCCATGACAAGACCTGCCGTAGGGCAGAACACAAAGTCTTTTATCGACACTATTGCAGGCTTGAAATAAGTGAAAGAGCGGTGGGCTACATATTTAGTCCCTCAACAGATCAAAGGGCATCATGAAAATAGAGAAGATTCAAAACTATAACTCATAGGAATGCTTTCAACCTGTGTTGGATGTCAGATCATTGCTGTCACCACTGTTAACGATGATGATGATGACAATTATTGTGAGTTAAACTCATACCTACGCACGTGGAAGGACTCGGATTCACAACCCCCAAGCAAGTCGCCTTAACAAGTACGCTACTTCCTTTCCCTTCTCTCGAAAGTGTATTCGAGAGCTGGTCATCGTGGATAATTTATGCGGCGGCTAGTTACATCAGAGGTTTTCCTCGGATGTGGGAAACGCTTCGTGAGCAACGGCACTGCATCCGCGACGTGTCGCTTCCGCATGGCCACCTAGTTTGGTAAGCACGTCCGCTAATGGCTCTGGTGAAACTGACACCAGCGCTGCTGCCGTCTAATTAGCGCCAAGTGTGTTTTCATATGCGCCCAGAAACCAGCATTCATCAGCCGTACACTGCAACTCCTCTTTCACTGCTTTGAAACACTCACCACCGGCACACGTCATGCTGTACGATGCTATAGGATTCATTTTCGGTTGCATCGCTTGAAGCACCACGCCGCGTCCAAAGCATTGCCAAGGCAGAGCTCGTATAAGATGTTAGGATACACCACTCCAAATACGCCACTACGTGATCCCACAGGCGCTGACTGATACATCGAATTGGGGTCCGTTCAATGTGATGTCAAACATCGTAGTTGGCACCAATGCCAACATCCTTTCAGATGAGGCATCGTCGCTTCCTCCTGATGAGCATATCGACGTTTCGAATACCGCCTCTCTCATGGGTATGAGCATTAAATGGGGCAAACCTGTATACCTCTTGTGTGCATTTCACCAAAATCGATAGTCTGTGTTGGTTTCGAACTTGGTGTGAGATAAGGAGTACAATAAGCGTAATGAAATCAGTTGTCAACCGTTAATATGCACAGTCCAGTCACATTAATAAGACCACCTGTCAAAAGCCAGAATAACCACATTTTGCAGCGCGGACGTGCAGGAAGAGAGTCAATGAAGTTCTGGATGTTACAGCCAGGGAAATGGAGCCATGTCGATTTGAGCGCCGTGCCCAGCTGCGCTAGGTTTCTCAGTTGAGGATCCACGGTGCGAATAGCCGGATCGAGGTGATTCCACAAATTCTCGGGTGGGCTTCAATCACGGGAGTTCGGTAGCCGGGGAGTGGTAGCTCATCCTAGTGCTCTTTGAACAACGCACGTAAAGTCATATAATTTAAGTTTCACAGCTGGTACTAACGTCGCTTAAAACTTCCGTGTTTATAGGACGAGATCGATGTGTAAAACTTTCTCCTAACGTTTCCCCTCCGAGTACGGGAGATATTTTCAAAGGTAAAATGGCGAACTGCAACTAGAACTCGAGGGAGCGCCGAATATATAGGCAGTGTAGAGGGCATCACAGTCCATCACGTGACGTCGGCTACGAGATTATCTCTGGTAGTGCCAACATTCTCGACTGAAAGTAATCGATCTTAATTCTTACGTTGCAGTGTTGACATCCAAATTTTATTGAATTTAACACCTTCCTATTTTCTGTTAAAATTATTACGGCGTTTATAAATCTCAGTAGCCTCTCTATAAATACGGGCATGATAATCCGACGGTTTTGGTGTGAAACTTGTCTCAGCGAATTTTATTTCATGGTCACCCCCTTGGTAAACAGCTGATTTATTCGTATGTCCCAGGCGGCAATTCCTCTTGTGTTCAATCGGATCAGAGTTAACACTTCTTTCTGTGGCACCTGTATAAACCAGACAACAACTAAAAGGAATTTTGTACACACCCGGCGTAACCAAAGAATGTCGTATATCTTTTCCGGATCTTACACATTCTTTTATCATCCTGGTGGGTCTTAAGGTAGTTTCCACACCATACTTGGTCAACACTTTCTCAGTGCGATCTGTAATCGTACTGATAAACGGAAAGAAAATTTCTCCTTTGGGCAGCCGTCGTTCCTCATCGAACCTGATTCTCTCCCTAGGACGAAAGGCCCTATCTGTCTCCTTGTTCGAACAACCATTCTTCTTGGATGTCGACCGCAGATGTTCATGCTCATCTCTTATGTAAGTCGGTTCACAAATATAATGCGCCATGTCCATCAATGTTTTAATCACACATCTTTTTTGTCTGGGGTGGTGGTTACAATCTTTGTGGTTTGTTATTTATACAGGTACAACAAAAAGAAGTGTTAACACCCGTCTGGTCGAACGCAAGAGGAATTGCGCCTGGGACATAAGAATAAATGGTGTGACGGAACATATCTACCGAGAGGGTGATCATGAAATAAAATCTTTGTGGTTTGTTGTTTATACAGGTACAACAAAAAGAAGTGTTAACACCCGTCTGGTTGAACACAAGAGGAATTGCGCCTGGGACATACGAATAAATCCTGTGGCGAAACGTGTCTACCGAGAGGGTGATCATGAAACAAAAGTCACTGAGACGAGTGTCATATCGAAAACGTCGCATTATCACGCCCGTACGCTATGAGATCAAAAGTATCCGGACACCCCCAAAAACATACGTGTTCATAAGAGATGCAATTTGCTACCACCTACTGCCAGATACTCCATATCAGCGACCTTAGTAGTCATTAGGCATCGTGAGAGAGCAGAATGTGGTGCTCTGCGGAACTCACGGACTTCGAACATGGTCAGGTGATTAGGTGTCACTTGCTTCATACGTCTGGTACGCGAGATTTACATACTCCTAAACATCCCTAGGTACACTGTTTCTGATGTGCCGAATGGAAACGTGAAGGGACGCGTACAGCACGAAAGCGTACAGGCCGACCTCGTCTGTTGACTGAAAGAGACCCCCGTCAGTTGAAGAGGGCTAGCCGCGGTGGTCAAGTGGTTCTAGGCGCGACTGACACGGTCACAGGTTCGATTCCTGCCTCGAGCATGTTAGGGTTAAGTACTTCTAAGTTCAAGGGACTGACGACCTCAGATGTTAAGTCCCATAGTGCTCAGAGCCATTTGAACCAGTTGAAGAGAGCAGACATCTGTCCAGACTATCACACAGGAATTCCAAACTGCATCAGAATCCACTGCAAATACTATGACAGTTAGGCAGGAGGTGAGAAAACTTGGATTTCATGGTCGAGCGGGTGCTCATAAGCCACACATCAAGTCAGTAAACGCCAAACGACGCCTCGCTTGGTGTATGGAGTGTAAACATTGGACGATTGAACAGTTGTGTGGAGTGACGAATCACGGTACACAATGTGGCGATCCGACGGTAGGGTGTGGGTATGAGGAATGAACAGTGAACGTCACCTGCCAGCGTGAGTAGTGCCAACAGTAAAATTCGGAGGCGGTGGTGTTATGGTGTGGTCGTGTTTTTCATGGAGAGGGCTTGCACCCCTTGTTGTTTTGCGTGGCACTATCACAGCACAGGCCTACATTGATGTTTTAAACACCTTTTTGCTTCCTGCTGTTGAAGAGCAATTCGAGGATGGCGATTGTATCTTTCAACACGATCGAGGAACTGTTCATAATGCACGGCCTGTGGCGGAGTGGTTAGCGACAATAACATCCCTGTAATGGACTGGCCTGCACAGAGTCCTGACCTGAATCCTATAGAACACCTTTAGGATGTTTTGGAACGCCAACTTCGTGCCAGATCTCACCGACCGACATCGATACCTCTCCCCAGCAGCACGCCATGAAGAATGGGCTGCTATTCCTCAATAAATCTTCCGGTACCTGACTGAACGCATGCCTGCGAAGTGGAAGCGGTCATCAAGGCTAAGGGAGGGCCAACACCATACTGAATTCCAGCATTACAGATGGAGGGCGCCACGAACTTGTACGTAATTTTCAACCAGGTGTCCCGATACTTTTGATCACATAGTGTATGTATAGAGAGGCTATTGAGATTCTTAAACATCGTAATAATTTTAACAAAAAAGAAGGTGCTAAGTTAATTAAAATTTGGATGTAAGCATTGCAACGTGAGAATGAAGATTGATTACTTTCAGTCGATAATGTTGGCACTACAAGAAGTAATTTCGTCACGTGATGGACTGTGGAGCCCTCTACACTGCCCACATATTCGGCGGTCACTCGAGTTCTGGTCGCAGTTCGCCATTTTACCTCTGAAGATGTTAGGAGAGAGTTTCATACATCGACTACGGCCTATTAGCGCGGAAGTTTTAAGTGATGAACGGACGTACACCTCGAGTTGTGTGTGGATCTGAGCACTATGAGACTCAACACCTGTGGTCATCAGTCCTCTAGAACATAGAACTACTTAAACCTAACTAACCTAAGGACATCACACACATCCATACCCGAGGCAGGATTCAAAGCTGCGACGGTAGCGGTCGCGCGGTTCCAGACTGTAGCGCCTAGAACCGCTCGGCCACTTCGGCCGGCCGAGCTGTGTGTGACAAGTTACGTTGTCCTGCTGACGGATGCCATAGTGTCAAGGAAAAACAAACTGCATGTAGGGTGTGAACATGGTCCCCAGTGGTAGATACACACATGTCTTGATCCATTGTGTCTTCCAGAATGACGAGATAATAACATAGGCAAAGCCCTCGGCCTGGATCCTTCAGATAATTGTTGCAGGGTGTTTTCTTTCAGACGTTGCACGCCGTACAAGTCAACATACATATATCCCAAGGAGCTTAAAGTGTGATTCATAATGGCCAACCTAAGAGCCGGAGAGTCGGTCCCATGCCACACCTAAAAAGCAATGGGAGAGGTCAGAGCACCTTCCCGGTAAGGTTGGCCGGAGGAGCTACGTTTCTGCCGATATAGAAACACAACTGAGGCAATAAAAATAACGAGGAGACACTCTCCATCCCACTCTGTTGCAGGCTATTCGGCATTCCATCGCTCTTAAAAATTAGCACAAAAGTCTATCGTCACCTTAGCTAGAAGCAGGCATGGCCTCCATTACCTTCGTATCAGATGTGCTTAGAGCTGCATCGGCAGGAATCCGGAAGCGTTGCGAGATGTTCATGACTACCATGATCGTCGAAATTTCGTGCGACGCTGTCTACTCTGGAAACAGCTGCACACCATACGCCGATGCTACATGAGTTAAGAGTTGTCTCACATGCCGCCCTTTGCATTCAAATCTCGTGTTCTCTCATGGCCAACAATGTCTACCATATTCCCTTCAGGGCTGTTTCCCACTCTTTTTTCTATTTGTAATTCCCTACGAACTGAACAGCCGCATCTTTGGCAATTTTTTCGTATAAATTCTCATTGCCGTGGAGAATTGAAAATACAGTGAAAAACTCGAAATTGTGGATTGATGCCGTCTGATTCTGTGAAGGCTGCCTTTCATTTTATTGTGTCTCTCTATTACCGGTTTGTAGCCTTCGTGCTGTCTCTTATTCCACAACATTATCTGGCTGAAATACCCGCTGTAGGTTTTATCGCCAATAGAAGGTATTCAGGTAAATTATTATTATCTGGAGTTACAGGCCAATCGGAAAGAATTGCTACGAAAGGTTTTATTGTTTTAATGGTTTCATTTGTGGTCCAATATGAATGTCCTAGGTTTTCCCTCCCTGTTGGAGTTGTGATTAAGTGGTGGGGATAAAAATGTACCTCCAAAAGTTGTATTTTTACCGTTTTACGCTTACATCTCGTAAAGGACTCATAATAACGAAAACATGGCCCTAATAAAAATTCTAGGACATTAAATTCTGCATTGAATGAGACGAGACACATGTTTTTAGACAACTCGTTCCTTTACTATATTTCATCAAAGGTTGACAAATTTTAAATATTTATGAAACATTTTCGTTTTAACTTCTGTTATTGCTAATATTATTTAAACTAACCGATCTATCAATAAAGTGGCCCATACTAAAGTTATAGAGAAATAAATTCTACGTTCGATGAAACCAAAAGATTAAAAAAAAATTTTTTTACCACTGGTTTCCGTATAGCTCCATCTCAAAGCTCGACTAAATTACACTGAAGCGCCAAAGAAACTGGTATAGGCATGATAGGTATGCGTATTCAAATACAGAGGTATGTAAACAGACAGAATACGGCTCTGCGGTCGGCAACGCCTATATAAAACATGGTCAGGCACAGTTGTTATATCGGTTACTGCTGCGACAATCGCAGGTTATCAAGATTTGAGTTCGTTTGAACATAGCGTTACAGTCGTCGCACGAGAGATGGGACACAGCATCTCTGAGGTAGCGATGAAGTGAGGATGTTCTCGTACGACCATTCCACGAAGGTACAGTGAATGTCAGGAATCCGGTAAAACATCAAATCTTCGACGTCGCTGCGCCCGGAAAAAGATACTGCAAGAACGGGACCAACGACAACTGAAGAGAATCGTTCAACGTAACGTAACTGTAATTCTTCCGCAAATTGCCGCAGATTTCAATGTTGGGCCATCAGTACGTGACAACGTGCTAACCATTCGATGAAACATAATCCATATGGGCTTTTGGAACCGAGGGCCCACTCTGTACCCTCGATGACTGCACGACACAAAGCTTTACGCTTCGCTTGGACCCATCAAGGCCGACATTCGACTGTTGATGACTAGAAACATGTTGCCTGATCGGACGAGTCTCGTTTAAAATTGTATTGAGCGGATGGACGTGTATGGAGACAACCTCATAAATCCATGGACCCTGCACGTCAACAGGAGAATGTTCAAGCTGGAGGCTCTGTTATGGTGTGGGGCGTGTGCAGTTGGAGTGATATTGGAGCCCTGTAAAGTCTAAAAACGAATCTGACAGGTGACACGTACGTAAGCATCCTGTCTGATCATTTGCATCCTTCCATGTCCATTGTGCATACCGACGTACTTGGGCAATTCCAGCAGAGCAATGTGACTCCCCACACGTACAGAATTGCTACAGAGTGGGTCCAGGAACACTGTTCTGAGTTTAAACACTTCCGCTGCCCATCAAACTCCCCAGGCATGAACATGATCGAGTATATCTGGGATGCTTTGCAATGTGCTGTTCTGAAGAGATCTCCACCTCCTCGTACTCTTTCGGATTTATGGACAGCCCTGAAGGATTCATGGTGTCAGTTCACTCCAGTAGTACCTCGGACATTAGTCGAGTCCATGCCATGTCTTGTTGCGTCACTTCTGCGTGCTCTCTGGGGCCTTACACGATGTTAGGCAGGTGTACCAGTTTCTTTTGCTCTTCAGTGTACTTTGAGTGTGTAAGTTGTGGGAAAGAGAGGGAATTTTTTGTTTCAGCCTGTTTCATGTTGAAGTTAGGTAAAGGGTAAAACACTGTAGCACACCATAGTACTAGTCTTGTACCTAGTAATTATAGTAATATGTTATTTAACTAAAATTTGCGCCCAGTGGTTTTGCAGTGGATTATGGTCTAAGATGACTGAGCAGACCGTAATGCATTCGCTGAAAAGAACAAGAGGGCTCAGTCATGGTCGAGGTATTTCAGACAGTACTCTGAGTAGATGGATTCTCACAATGACAACTGTTACCACACAGACCCAACCGTTTGAAGATTGTTGTGTGTTATCAGTCACTACCTCGGTTCAACTTGTTTGTCCGAGGAATGATAGAATGCAGTGTGGCATAGCAGGCCTTCAGAAGTTTGTTGAGTGGTTTCAGTCCCTTGATCCTGTCCCTGTTACTAATTTTGCTATGTCGTCGGAGATGATAAATCAACTGCCACAGAGTCTTTGAAATTGGCACTTCCTCAATGCTCGGCCTGGTTGGTCAAACCTTTGACATTACGTTTTTCCGAAAAAAATAACGGAGTAATGAGCATACAAGGATTCACATATGAGGTGACCACAGACGGGGAGGCCCGCAGCTCGTGGTCGTTCGGTAGCGTTCTCGCTTCCCACGCCCGGGATCCCGGGTTCGATTCCCGGCGGGGTCAGGGATTTTCTCTGCCTCGTGATGACCGGGTGTTGTGTGCTGTCCTTAGGTTAGTTATCTTTAAGTAGTTCTAAGTTCTAGGGGACTGATGACCATAAATGTTAAGTCCCATAGTGCTCAGAGCCATTTGAACCATTTGAACTGAGGGGGAGGATGTACCAGTAAATCCTGAAACCATATTCCACCGGATAGCACTCCTCAACAAATCCGATCAACAACTTGAAGAATTCTTAAATTATGAGCTGGCACCCTCTCCCCCCTCTCTGTTCGCTGCAAGTCAGTGTTATATGACTTTTTCACACCACTGAATGAGGTGAACCTGAAAGGAGCAGCTTTTGTCGTCGATGGTGAGTTTCCTCTCCACCGGGTTGAGTGGATGAATGGAGGAACATTGCAGTTAATCCTAACCAAATACGCTGAATACCTAAAATACCACTACATCTAAAGTACGACTAGTGTAGTGTTTGATGGCTACCCAGAAGACCCGCCCACAAAGAGCATTAAGTATACCGAGCGCCTCTGCCGAAGCAAAATACACACTACTCCTAACGTCATCTTTACCAAGATAATGGCGGTGACCAGGAACCAGGTGCAATTCCTTTCCAGCGACAGCGCGACTCATTATCTTGCTTGCTGAGAGGCTTTAAGGTGAAGGCTTCTCAGTGAAGCAAGTTACTGAAGGTGCAGCCCACCTGATTGTTGACACGGCTCTTGAGGTATAACAGGACATGACAAGGTTGTGGTAGTTGATGAGAATACAGACCTACTCATTATGTACAGAGCCCTGACCACAGCATCAGCAAACATGCATTTCTCAAAGCCTGGAAGAGGAAAGACTCTATCAAAAAAAAAGAAAAAAGAAGTATGGTGCTGCGCAGGGTAACCGAGCGGTCTCAGGCGCCTTGCCTCGGTCCGCGCGGCTGCCTACAGTCGAAGGTTCTAGTCATCCCTCGGGCATGGGTGTGTGTGTTGTCCGTAGTGTACGTTAGTTTAAGTTAGACTAAATAGTGTGTAAGCTTAGGGACCGATGACCTCAGCAGTTTGGTCCCATAAGAGCTTACCACAAATTTCCAAATTTTCCAAAAAATTTTGTCCCAACAGCCTCACACTGGCAGATAACATCAGAGGGCCGCTCATATATCTCCACGCCATAAGTGGATGTGGCACAATTTTAGCACTCTTCAAGCAGGGCAAGAAAAAGGTGGTCAAGCTGTTGGTCGAAAATAAAGGTCTTCTGGAAAAAAAAAAAAAAAAACTTTCGTCGAGCATGGTACTCAAGCTGTGGCTATTGCCGAAGCTGGCCTACGGTTTTTAACAGCCTTCAAGGAGCTAGGGCAACAGATTAGATAAATTGCAATTTGACTTGTTTTTCAAAGCCCCTGTGAAATCCAAATTCAACCTCGCATCACTACCACCAACATCCAATACAGCCCGCCAAATTGCTTGATAACTTGCCTGCAAGTATAAATACGCTAAGGATACCAAATGGGTCCACTCCCCTGAGGATGGCAGACTCCAAAGTTTGGTCTTCACCCTGTTCCTGTCTCCATCGAACCAGCTCCACAGTCTCTTATCTCCACAATTTTCTGTGAATGCAACAAGAAAAGTGCAGGTGGTTGTGGGTGTCGGAATTTGTGGCAGCTGTAAGTGGAACTCCTGCACTAACTCCTTACAGCCAGAGGAAACTTACGAACTAGACGTTGACGAAGACCTGGATGCACATACAAAGCGCCGAAAATTACAGACTTTGAGGATCCGAATGATGGAGCGACGTAATCCAAATCGGAAATTACAGACTTTGCCGAGTGGCTCAACGACAATCAAATTTTGACGTCTGTGAAATTTGTATACGTGGCTATTTTTCTTCCATTTTTGTCTTCATAACTTCAACTACAATTTTTATTATTATGAAATATAATCATCACTAATTGATTTCAAGAATTGTGTTTCCTATCCTGCCTCCCTATTCGTATCAGTTGAATGGCTCGCATCATATTCTATATACAATATTTTTAATATTATCTTTTTATATATTCTACAATTTTAATTTTGTATTGGATTAATATATTTACAAACTACAACATTAGTACAATGGTGTGCTACAGTAATATGTTTAATACAGTGTAAATAAGACTTATTGAAGAACTGGAGTTTAAACAGTCTTAATTGATGATGAGAAATGGTCCAACTTTAAGGTGGAGCTGTACGGAAACAGATGGTCCGAAGAATTTTTAGTCTCATTGAACGCAGAACTTTTTCCTATGTAGCTTTTGTTTGAGCCACTTTATTGGTGATTGGGTAGTTGAAGCAAACCCGTGGTCTCGGGGTAGCGTCTTTGATTCATAATCAAAACGTCTTCGGTCCCGGGTTCGATCCCTGCCACTGCCTAAATTTTGATAAATAATCAGCATTGGCGGCCGAAGACTTCCGGCAAAAGAAGTCAGCCTCCTTCTGCCAACGGCCTTGTTAAAGAGGGCGGAGGAGCGGATAGAGGTTCAGGGCACTCTCTTGTCCTAGGGGCGGGAAATTGCCCCTAAAGGCGGAAGAATCAGCAATGATCAACGACATGAGCATGCAGAAGGCAATGAAAACCACTGCATTAAAGACACGTAACGTGTATCCACAGGACATGCGGCCTGTAATTGAAGAAGTGTCATGATGATCTCTCCATTGGCAAAAGATTCCGGAATAGTCCCCCATTCGGATCTCCGGGAGGGGACTGCCAAGGGGGAGGTTACCATGAGAAAAAGATTGAATAATATACGAAAGGATAACGTCCTACGAGTCGGGGCGTGGAATGTCAGAAGCTTGAACGTGGTAGGGAAACTAGAAAATCTGGAAAGGGAAATGCAAAGGCTCAATCTAGATATAGTAGGAGTCAGTGAAGTGAAGTGGAAGGAAGACGAGGATTTCTGGTCAGATGAGTATCGGGTAATATCAACAGCAGCAGAAAATGGTATAACAGGTGTAGGATTCGTTATGAATAGGAAGGTAGGGCAGGGGGTGTGTTACTGTGAACAGTTCAGTGACCGGGTTGTTCTAATCAGAATCGACAGCAGACCAACACCTACAACGATAGTTCAGGTGTACATGCCGACGTCGCAAGCTGAAGATGAACAGATAGAGAAAGTGTATGAGGATATTGAAAGGGTAATGCAGTATGTAAAGGGGGACGAAAATCTAATAGTCGTGGGCGACTGGAATGCAGTTGTAGGGGAAGGAGTTGAAGAAAATGGCTCTGAGCACATCTGTGGTCATCAGTCCCCTAGAACTTAGAACTACTTAAACCCAACTAACCTAAGGACCTCACACACATCCATGCCCGAGGCAGGATTCGAACCTGCGACCGTAGCAGTCGCGCGGTTCCGGACTGAGCGCCTAGAACCGCTAGACCACCGCGCCGGCAGGAGTAGAAGAAAAGGTTACAGGAGAATATGGGCTTGGGACAAGGAATGAAAGAGGAGAAAGACTAATTGAGTTCCGTAACAAATTTCAGCTAGTAATAGCGAATACCCTGTTCAAGAATCACAAGAGGAAGAGGTATACTTGGAAAAGGCCGGGAGATACGGGAAGATTTCAATTAGATTACATCATGGTCAGACAGAGATTCCGAAATCAGATACTGGATTGTAAGGCGTACCCAGGAGCAGATATAGACTCAGATCACAATATAGTAGTGATGAAGAGTAGGCTGAAGTTCAAGATATTAGTCAGGAAGAATCAATACGCAAATAAGTGGGATACGGAAGTACTAAGGAATGACGATATACGTTTGAAGTTCTCTAACGCTATAGATACAGCAATAAGGAATAGCGCAGTAGGCAGTACAGTTGAAGAGGAATGGACATCTCTAAAAAGGGCCATCACAGAAGTTGGGAAGGAAAACATAGGTACAAATAAGGTAGCTGCGAAGAAACCATGGGTAACAGAAGAAATACTTCAGTTGATTGATGAAAGGAGGAAGTCCAAACATGTTCCGGGAAAATCATAAATACAGACATACAAGTCGCTGAGGAATGAAATAAATAGGAAGTGCAGGGAAACTAAGACGAAATGGCTGCAGGAAAAATGTAAAGTCATCGAAAAAGATATGATTGTCGGAAGGACAGACTCAGCATACAGGAAAGTCAAAAAAACCTTTGGTGACATTAAAAGCAACGGTGGTAACATTAAGAGTGCAACGGGAATTCCACTGTTAAATGCAGAGGAGAGAGCAGATATGTGGAAAGAATACATTGAAAGCCTCTATGAGGGTGAAGATTTGTCTGATGTGATAGAAGAAGGAACAGGAGTCGATTTAGAAGAGATAGGGGATCCAGTATTAGAATCGGAATTTAAAAGAGCTTTGGAGGACTTACGGTCAAATAAGGCAGAAGGGATAGATAACATTCCATCAGAGTTTCTAAAATCATTGGGGGAAGTGGCAACAAAACGACTATTCACGTTGGTGTGTAGTATATGTGAGTCTGGCGATATACCATCTAACTTTCGGAAAAGCATCATCCACACAATTCCGAAGACGGCAAGAGCTGACAAGTGCGAGAATTATCGCACAATCAGCTTAACAGCTCATGCATTGAAGCTGCTTACAAGAATAATATACAGAAGAATGGAAAAGAAAATTGAGAATGCGCTAGGTGACGATCAGTTTGGCTTTAGGAAAAGTAAAGGGACGAGAGAGGCAATTCTGACGTTACGGCTAATAATGGAAGCAAGGCTAAAGAAAAATCAAGACACTTTCATAGGATTTGTCGACCTGGAAAAAGCGTTCGACAATATAAAATGGTGCAAGCTGTTCGAGATTCTGAAAAAAGTAGGGGTAAGCTATAGGGCGAGACGGGTCATATACAATATGTACAACAACCAAGAGGGAATAATAAGAGTAGGCCATCAAGAACGAAGTGCTCGTATTAAGAAGGGTGTAAGGCAAGGCTGTAGCCTTTCGCCCCTACTTTTCAATCTGTACATCGAGGAAGCAATGATAAAAATAAAAGAATGGTTCAGGAGTGGAATTAAAATACAAGGTGAAAGCATATCAATGATACGATTCGCTGATGACATTGCTATCCTGAATGAAAGTGAAGAAGAATTTAATGATCTGCTGAACGGAATGAACAATCTAATGCGTACACAGTATAGTTTGAAAGTAAATCGGAGAAAGACGAAGGTAATGAGAAGTAGTAGAAATGAGAACAGCGAGAAACTTAACATCAGGATTGATGGTCATGAAGTCAGTGAAGTTGTAAGTAGGCTGTTTATGTTTTCTTATTGGCAACGTTACGTAGCGCTCTGTATGAAAATCACTGGCTCTGCTGTGTGTTGTCTGTGGCCAGTTTGAATTGTTGTCTGCCATTGTAGTGTTGGACAGCTGCATGTGAACAGCGCGTAGCGTTGCGCAGTTAGAGGTGAGCCACCAGCAGTGGTGGATGTGGGGAGAGAGATGGCGGAGTTTTGAAATTTGTAAGACTGGATGTCATGAACTGCTATATATATTATGACCATTATGGTAAATACATCATTTTTTCTCTATCAAAATCTTTCATTTGCTAACTATGTCTATCAGTAGTTAGTGCGTTCCGTAGTTTGAATGTTTTATTTAGCTGGCAGTAGTGGCGCTCGCTGTATTGCAGTAGTTCGAGTAACCAAGATTTTTGTGAGGTAAGCGATTTGTGAAACGCATAGGTTAATGTTACTCAGGGCCATTTCTTTGTAGGGATTTTTGAAAGTCAGATTGCGTTGCGCGAAAAATATTGTGTGTCAGTTTAAGCACAGTCGTGTATAATTTTTCAAAAGGGGACATTTCATATAGCGACCCTGCCAGGATACCTCACTGGAATCTTCTGATCTTTTTCTTGTAGTTTGTGTAATTAGTGTAGCCTTTGATTATTGCTAGTGCGTAATCATAGAGAGAATTTCCTTTGTAATTGTAGTTTTTTATTGTTGTACAGTAAAACAGTTGTGTCATGCATGTAGATTTGCATCAAGTATTTCGCAGCTGCGCTTGCAATTAAGAAGACACTACTTCCATTGCTATGTTATCTTATTTTGCTCTTCAAATTGTGCTTTTCTGTGTTATTGTGTGAAATATTGTGACAATAATGGCGTGTGAAAAACGTAACACTAGGCTCCAAAGTAAACAGAGAAATAATAGTGATGACGAGCGTAGCTTACCAGCACCGCTGTGTAATGAATTAACAGACATTCAAAGTAGTAATTTGGTAACCGTGCATAGGGAAATGGAGCGGGCGTCTAATAATGGTGTAGACAGTGAAACAGGTATTGAACAGGGAGGCATTAGCGATCGATCGGTCGGCAACAGCTCGCCTCAGGAATCGGGAATGACAGAACACAATATTGCAAATACTGTAGACTCAGGTTTTGGGTTCTCAACGTTTTCTCAAATGAGTCAAGAAACATTTTCCACTTGTCAAAATGTGAATGTTGCCGGTGCAAATTCACTGCCGAAAAGCACTGAGGAACATATTTCAGACACCAGTGCATTGTTATTACAATTAATGCAACAAATGGGAAAAAAGCTTCAAAAGTTACACACAATGGAACAAAATCAGAGACAAACACAGCAAAAGCTTCAAAAGTTAGACACAATGGAATAAAATCTTCAAAAGTTAGACACAATGGAACAACACCAGAGACAAACACAGCAACAGTTAGACGCAATGGAACAAAATCTTCACATCACACTTGAACAAACACGTGAAGATTTAACTATTGAGTTACATAAAATCAAATCGAAATGTCAAAAAGTCTGTAACGACGTAAAAACACAAATTTGTGAGCATTTTCAACCTATTTTCTCGCGGCATGAAAATGCATTACAGAATCACGAAGCAGCCATAAAAGAACTGCAAATTATTGTTCATGAAAATCATGAGACCTTGCAAGCTAAAATTGACTCAGTTGCATCTACCGATTCGGTTACGCAACTTGCAAAAACTCAGGAAAACTTAAAGGACACAGTAGAAAGACACTCAGCATATTGGTCTCAAGCTACACAAGACCGAGTAAAACATAGCATCATGATGATGAAACACTTTGAACAATCTGAATTTTCCAGTCTTGTCAAATATTTTGAAGACATGTTGCATAAGAATCAATGTCTTTCAAACCCATACAGCCCTTCAGAACTCATCCACATTTGCTTAATGAAATTGCCTGAACATTTAAGAAATATTATTTTGGCAGGACGTTGCAAAGACGACATTGAAGCTTTTCAGGGACTCTTACAAGAATTAGAAATTGACACTGACAATCACGGGACGCGAAAACAGGAGCACAACAATTACAGGTCACATCCGTCACAATTCCACGATGAAAGAAATAATAACTGGACAGAACAAGGCTATTCTCACAACACATACCGTGACCAAAACAGACACCACCCGTATGGCAACTGGTGGCAGAGTAGTAATAATTACAGGGAAAGATCACCTCTCCGCGGTAGTGACTATCACAGAGACAATCAGAGAAACAGACAATTTGGGAACCAAAATAATTATTATCAAGGGAGACAGAATAACTTTAGATGCAACGGCCGAGCGCGCAGTTACGATTCAGGGAGAAATTCTCCACCACGTGACCGACTAGAAAGAAACTGTGGAATCTACTGACATGACGACAGACGATATAATCATAACGACAGACCTGAATTTTATCAGAACTGGCGGGATTCAAACAGAGGAGGGCACTCTCGACAAGGTGAAATTGTGGAAGTTAGGTCTCCTAATCCCAATAACGACGTGCGCCAACAAAGAGGCAGACAATAGCTCGCACCACAGGCAGCCACCTGCGCCGGCTGGCTCAGAGAAAAATAACATAGACGCTAACCTTGAAAAAAATTTTAGCATTCCTCACCGACATATACCGCATGATATTTCCGTTCAAGTTGAACCTCTGCGTACTAGGAAGAGTAAAGGATTGCACCACATTTCACATGTAAAACCGTTTATTGAAAGATAATCTGCTTTATAACTTAGTCTTTGCCATAAAATTTTTCACTTCACATTTCTAGTATGCTTTGTCAGACTTAGAATCTGTTAACATGCAACAATGTTTGAAGTTAAATATCCAGTCAAGAACCAAGAGAACTTATTTAAACAGAAATTACGAATGCATTGTTATAGTGAACAGATGACACAGTGTTGTTATTTGTACATTCTTGCTTGTTAGTTGCATGATTACATAACGACTATCACCCTTCCATACTTAGAACATATACTTGTACTGCTAATGAGATTTTAATGCAACATTTTGGTTTACTTGAAAATACATTCTGGATTTAAAGTACTTTCTGTGAGATACCAGATGACACAGTGGTTAGTTTATGTGACAGCTACACGATTTGACAGCTAGACGATTTTATCACGACGCTACTAATGAGTGACAATTTACAATGTTGCTTTTGCGGTGTTTGTTTTACATCTGCACAGTTTTCTGTTTTATTCTAGAAACTAAAACATGTTTTAGTAATATCTTTTGTGGTATAGCTACAATGAGACTGCCTTTTCCATAGCACAACAATACATTACAGCACAGTACTTTCTTCATCATGGCAAGAAGCGTAATAACTAAGATATCTATACGCATAGCATTTTGCTTTTGTATATTACAAGGTAAGTACATTGACTTCCACAGAACTTTGCTTACGAACGACGGTAATTACGACACTAGGCACATTTTTTACTAGCGCTACAGTACACGTATTTGAGTGATTAAATTTGTACTTAAGACATTTATTTTTAAAGATTTTTGAATTACAAAGAAAGTTTTCCCTGATACATTTCATTCCATTGCTGTAATCTGTAACACCTGAGGGTATAATTACATTAATCCTCAGGGGGGTACACACTTACTTTGTGTACCATGTGTGTGGCAAGCACAAGGATCCCTAGCTAATATGGTATTTGCTTATACAACTTTACACATCGGTACCATATTTCTCCAACACAGAATTACACAGCTATCTGATTATTTAACAGAGAAACAAAAATTTTTTTTATGTCAGTGACACATGTTTACGTAATTACATAATTGGATAATTTCACACTTATGAAATTGTATTTTGTCTGTACTTTGTGAACTGTTCATATTTTTTTGGAACCACTGTGATCCTATGGGAGCTTTGAATGATGTATTTGGTATGGGGTCATGATTTTAAAGTACGTTTGAGGTAGATGACACTATTGAAATGAGCAGAGAATTTTTTTTAGATTTTCAAATTATTGGAGGAAGCTACGACGATTTTGAGAGTTGACTGAGGTGTTATGATGTTATTATTATGGTGACTATGTGTATTATGCTGTTGCAGTATGTTTATGATCAATAAGCTGATGCTATATGAGTTATTTGAGTATGCTATGTATCTGTTATGATGAAATATTGAAGAAGTGTCGACGAATAAGGTAAGGAATAATGAGTAGTGGTTAGGGACTCTGGTTTGTGAAAAAGGTTGTTGGAAACCAAGAATCGTACTTTAAGAGTTATGAAATGTATGTAAATGCGTGAATGTATTACAATGCCGACGAAAATTTTTTGGACTCTGTTATATCAGTAGGATTTTGTTTCTACACATTTGCAACGCAAATTCTTGACCTGTGAAATATTTTTATATGAGACTGTCACTGTAGCGGAAACTGCTGTCGTAAATATTTCCGTAAGAAAGTTAAGTGACCACCTGCACGTAATGTGTCGTGGGCACCCAGCTGTGTCAGACGCCTGGAGAAAGAGCCATTATGTGTGCCTTTTCAGAGGCACAGGTAGAAAACAAAAAAGGGAGGCCATTATCCTCGCTATTGACATTCCTTTGTAGAAAGCATCGCAAATACAACACGCTCAAACTTGAAAACATATGATTATACTGTGGAGCTCTTAATTTATGATATTTACTAAAATGCCTAATGAAACGATGAGAAACATTTCACGGCTATTGTCTTGCTAGTTGAGAGAAATGCCATATGGCTTGCTTTATGTATTTATTTACTCATTTTGTTTAATATCTAGTTTCTAGCTGCACTGCAGCATTGGTTAAAATAAAATTTAATAGATGTACTAATATAAATATTTTATGCCTACAGATCCAGTAAATAATTTTATAATTTATTAAAAAAAACGAAGGAGCATAAAAAGACATTTCCCTTCACAGGAATCGCATACGGAATTTTCTTTTCAACTACTTGGTAATTTTTTTGGTAGAATAACTTCTTGTGGTGCACCACTTTAATTACATAGACATTAAGATGTGAATATACATTTCCCTTGTCTGCATTGTTGTCTTTAATGTAATATTTTTTCTGCTTGAGCTATGTCATGTTTAGATATAAGTTATTTCATTTGCTGCTGCTGTTTGCCAGGCATAGTATTACTGAATTTGACTTTGTGTTACTCTGCTAAGCCAGTTTACTACTGATTTATTTTTCTTGTTTGCTGCTCATTGCCTTATATTAGTTGTAATATTGTTGCTTACTTTGCCAATTTGTATTTTTTTTGTCCTTGCTGTTTGTGTTAATTGTTTTGTGCTGCTGCATTGCCTCGTCCCTTAGTTTAGCATCTGAGCTCAGTAGATTTAAGTTAGCTTAAGATGGGGTAGGCCATATAAGAGAACAAGTTGTGATGAATTGGAACAAATGCATTGAGAAGCTATAAGAAAATGGTTTGGCCAAAAAAGTATTTTGAAAGAGGATATGAACCAAAAAGTAGGGTTTAGGGACAACAGGTTTAGGTAGGATTTTCTTGGAAATAAATGATGAGATAAGATAGTGGAAAATAAATAATGAGGTAAGAAATATGTGAACATATAAATACAAAAAGCATGTTTGGATAGGATTTTTTTTGGTGGAAACAAATGTTGAAATAAGACGAAAGATCTATGGCATGAAGTTTTGGGTTGGACTGCAGTACCAAATGTCACACTGAAAACAAACTCTGCCCTGTATTTTTGTGTTATTACACTATGTGAATTTGTGTTTTTCATGTCTTAATGTGTTATGTTGTAGAATTTTTCAAATACTATGTTATTTTCTTTGTAAAGATGTTTAGACATTATTTATTCTGTTTTGTTTTAATGCTCATGTTGATGTTTCAAAAGTTATTCTGATCTTAATGTATGTACTTACGTCATAATTCTTGTAACACTGATGTGCATGTTTATTTCTATTCTTTTGTGAAGCCTGTTTTACTACAAATGTTATCTCCAGTTCATCAAATTAAGTAACTTGTAAGTTACATTTCACTGCACACGTTTCTGTTGGTCATAGTATATGGACAATATGTGAGAAGTAGGGACTGTTAGTGTTTGCACGTGTGTTAATAATTCAGCAAGGGTTTGGATAACAGCATTGCTGGTTCTAAGGACAATTCCAAAAACTTTGTGAGTGCACAAGTGGTGGTTATGGACTTACTACATTAACCTCAAGACTCTTCAATGGTGATTGTGCACCTGCACAGTCACAACAGATGGCTATTGGCCATCTCTACAAGGACTACAGTGGGTCTGCATCTTTGATGACCCACCAATACCATTATTTCTACAAGGACTGCAGTGGGTCTGCACCTCTGGTGGCCCACCAATACTACAATCTCTACCAGGACTACAGTGGGTCTGCACCTCTGGTGGTCCACCAATACCGTAATCTCTACCAGGACTACAGTGGGTCTATTCTGTGATGACCTACCTACCAATATTCTTCAAAACGTCGAATGACTCTGCTGTGGGTTTGCTCTGTTATGGCCCATTACCTGTCAGCATGTCAAGAGTCAGCACTGTCTTACCGTTGGAAGGACAACACTACTTCTTCAAGACTGCATGGAAATCCACTACTTCCATGTGCATTGTCTTTTACTGCTCAGACTTTGAGAAAAGAAACGGCAGTTTTACTGTGAGGAATGATTAGGACTGTCTTTATGGACTGTGAGAAAATTTTAGCTTTTGACCAACATTGTATCAATAAGTGTGTGCATTTGATATCTTTGTTATTGTAATTATGAAAAATTTTATCAAATCATTATTGGCCACTGCCCAAAACAATTTGTAAAATTTTTTGTGGGGAGCATGGGGGCTATGTAAGTAGGCTGTTTCATATTGGCAACGTTACATAGCGCTCTGTAAGAAAATCACTGGCTCTGCTGTGTGCAGCCTGTGGCCAGTTTGCATTGTTGTCTGCCATTGTAGTGTTGGGCAGCTGCATGTGAACAGCGCATAGCATTGCGCAGTTAGAGGTGAGCCACCAGAAGTGGTGGATGCGTGGAGAGAGATGGCGGAGTTTTGAAATTTGTAAGACTGGATGTCATGAACTGCTATATATATTATGACTATTAAGGTAAATACATCATTTTTTCTCTATCAAAATCTTTCATTTGCTAACTATGCCTATCAGTAGTTAGTGCATTCCGTAGTTTGAATGTTTTATTTAGTTGGCAGTAGTGGCGCTCGCTGTATTGCAGTAGTTCGAGTAACCAAGATTTTTGTGAGGTAAGCGATTTGTGAAACGCATAGGTTAATGTTAGTCAGGGCCATTTTTTTGTAGGGATTTTTGAAAGTCAGATTGCGTTGCGCTAAAAATATTGTGTGTCAGTTTAAGCACAGTTGTGTATAATTTTTCAAAAGGGGAAAAGTTAAGGAATTATGCTACCTAGCAATAAAATAACCAATGACGGACGGAGCAAGGAGGACATCAAAAGCAGACTCGCTATGGCAAAAAAGGCATTTCTGGCCAAGACAAGTCTACTAATATCAAATTCCGGCCTTAATTTGAGGAAGAAATTTCTGAGGATGTACGTCTGGAGTACAGCATTGTATGGTAGTGAAACATGGACTGTGGGAAAACCGGAACAGAAGAGAATCGAAGCATTTAAGATGTGGTGCTATAGACGAATGTTGAAAATTAGGTGGACTGATAAGGTAAGGAATGGGGAGGTTCTACGCAGAATCGGAGAGGAAAGGAATATGTGGAAAACACTGATAAGGAGAAGGGACAGGGTGATAGGGCATCTGCTAAGACATGAGGGAATGACTTCCATGGTACTAGAGGGAGCTGTAGAGGGCAAAAACTGTGGAGGAAGACAGAGATTGGAATACGTCAAGCAAATAATTGAGGACGTAGGTTGCAAGTGCTACTCTGAGATGAAGAGGTTAGCACAGGAAAGGAATTCGTGGCAGGCTGCATCAAACCAGTTAGTAGACTGATGACCCAAAAAAAAAGAGGTAGTTTAGATGACATTACCAAAAAGCAAAAGTTAAAAACTAAAATTTTTTATAATTATGTAAAATCTATCTAACTTTGAAGAGCGCTAGTAAGGAAACGAGTGGTCTAAGAAATATGTGTTTCATCTCATTCAATGAAGAATTTAATGCCCTATAACTTTTAATGGGAGTGTGTTTTCAATGTTATGAGTCCTTTTCTAGATGTAACCGCAAAACCGCAAAAATACCCTTTTGGGGATACATTTTTACCCCTCCGTTTAAGCATAGGTGGGAAAACCTCTGACAGACATACTGGGCCACAGTTGAAGTCATTAATTAATAAAACCTTTTGTAGTAGCTATTTCCGATTCGTCTACTTTTTTGGTTTTACGCCTTGGGCCTATTAGGAGAAGAAGTTGCAGTTACGTCAGCAGGTCCACTAGTCACCACAAATACTACTCTACCATTTAATCTGATTATCTCTTTGGCATCATTCTTTTGAGACTGACGTTCCTACTTTTCGTTACTCATAGGTGGGATACATGTATACACTCTCGAAAAAGACGCACCGTTAGGAAAAATGTTCCAGATGAGAAGTTAATATTAGAAAAGGGACGTCTGTTTGTGCTACAACTGGCCACCTCCTAATCACTCGTCCTGCATGGGCATGGTCAACTTTGTATTTTCAAATGGGAACCCCCATTTTTATTGCATATTCGGATTCTACGCCAAAAAGTACGTACTCAAACCACTGTTTTCTATTCTTGGTAGATGGAACTGTAATCGACAAATATCAAGTGTGCTTGTATTTGCAATTAAGAACCGAAGCATTTGATTCTGCATTTCATTTATGATGTAAATTAAACCTTTGTCATCTAACTTCTAGTTACTAGAGGGTTTCAAATGTGACAGTACAGTACAAATAATATGGCTAGACCTTCTCATTTCTCGCGAATAAACTACTTGTAGGGTAACATAGTTTTCTGTTCACTGATTATCGTGAGTCCTCAAGCTATAGGAATGCTTAATTGCGGTGGCCGCCCTCGAACCCCATCATCGGGCTGACTGATATCGGTGTGTATTTCCACCCAACCGCCGTAACGCTCGCGCTGGCCACTGTGCGGATACCTGCAGATTACAAACCACAACCAATGTAATAAAGTAATTGTCCGAAGTGGTAGCGACAGGCGAACCTTACATGTATAAGCACCGAAATCAAGCACCCGAATGGTGACAAGCAAGGGAACTCACTGAAATCAAGCATCCCGATGGGAACAGAAAACTACTTCACCTGCATCGCTGTTTCTGGATCACGTTAAACGTAGTTCCTTGCCAGAGACTGAAACGGTTAATCATATTCTACGGTAAATAAGTTTTGCAACACTAGCGTAAGTTTCAAACGTAACTGCCAAGCGTTATCGCACAAAGGTTTACATTTACATTGTAAATGGAGCGTAGAAACAAGTGCGTCAGTTCGTAATTGCAAACAAATGGTTCAAATGGCTCTGAGCACTATCGGACTTAACAACTGAGGTCATCAGTCCCCTAGAACTTAAAACTACTTAAACCTAATTAACCTAAGGACATCACACACATCCATGCCTGAGGCAGGATTCGAACCTGCGACTGTAGCGGTCGCGCGGTTCCAGACTGAAGCGCCTAGAACCGCTCGGCCACAACGACCGGCTCGTAACTGTAAAATCAGGTACACTTGATATATGTCGATTACAGCGCCATCTACTGCGACTGGAAGCCGATGGTCTGAGCAAACAGTACTTATTTTTTGTCCTAGAATCCGAATATGCGACAGAAGTGGGGGGTTCCCATATGAAAACACGAAGCTGATCCCGTCCATTCAGCAGGGGTAGTTAGGAGATGACTAGTTGTAACAGAGTCAGATGCCCCTTCAGCTAGAACATTTCTTTCATGTGACGAGTCGTTCTCGTGATGTTTAGCAGTTTCGAGTTAAAACAAACACCCTATATATGCATACGTAATACAATAATCGCGAAACCTGGAGCAACAGACCTTGCAGACGCACAAGCTACAAACTGACATACGGATTAAATGATATAGAGAGCAGGTCTGTATGAAACCAACGCAGTGATAGAAATCTGCTGTAACTCTGTCAGAAAAATAAAGACTAAAACTGCATCGAATAGTGGGATTTTCGTGCCGTTGTGACGACGGCTTGAATGGTGCACCGCCCAGAAATTTACTCATGATTTACCTCAGCTGTTCATAGCTCTTAAGGTGTACATTTTAGATGACGTGTTTACTAGACTTTTTGGCTGCTAGTGCCGCGTACTTTTAACTGTTTGCATTTACGCCATTAATTATGACCCCTTTGAAAGAGCACAGCCGAATTCCTTCCCCATCCGCCCCTAGTACGGTGGACTAATGGCTTCGCTGTTTGGTCCCCTCTCCCAAATCGACCAACCAACCAATTATGATACCTGCTCTACATCTTTATGATTCAGTTACACATACATTAGAGAAAAACAATTACAATTAATAACTTGAATAATAATTGTAAGAAACATTAATAACAATTTCAGAAGAGTTGATAACACGAATCGTACAGATTAACAATAGCATTAATAACCCGATTTCTTTTGAAACCTGAAACATGGTGAAAAAAGCGAACGTTAAAATGATACTGTTACTGACAAAATGGAAAAGACACACTGTTTCGATAGAACACTTTGGACAAAGGGAAGGATTCTGAGGGAAATCATAGTAGAATGAGCAGCAGTAAATATGCAAAACACATTAGTTTTGCGATAGGAGGTTGAATACTATGTTTTGAAGGTGGACGGGCGTGTAGTTCCTGTACGGATGTGGAGCAGTTCGTTTTAGAACCCGATTCCTGATATAGTATAATATTTTTAGAAATTGGTTGTGATATGGAATGGTACCAGAAGATATTATGATACTGAGAACGTGTATTGAAGCTACATTCTTTATTGAGATAAGTAACAGTCAAAAATAAATATTACGGTTACAGCAATTGAGCAGACACTAAAGCAAACAGGAAGTGCAGTAGTCTCTCAGCTTATGAGCACCTGTCTTACTGTTCTTAAGATGCAATGCTTTCGTCCAGAAGACAAACACAAGTGTTAATCAACATTTCCAGGTAGCTGATCTCTCATGTGAACATATTTGCCGAATAATGTCATTATGGTCGAAAATCGGAAGTCCTTGCGCGTGTACAAGCATTTAAGCTCCAAAGACATTTTATAAAGGGTAATCAAATGAAAACAAGACAGATGGAAGAAAGTAAAGAAACTGTTTAGTATTTCAAAAGTAATCGCCACAACTGTTAATATACACTCCTGGAAATTGAAATAAGAACACCGTGAATTCATTCCCCCAGGAAGGGGAAACTTTATTGACACATTCCTGGGGTCAGATACATCACATGATCACACTGACAGAACTACAGGCATATAGACACAGGCAACAGAGCATGCACAATGTCGGCACTAGTACTGTGTATATCCACCTTTCGCAGCAATGCAGGCTGCTATTCTCCCATGGAGACGATCGTAGAGATGCTGGATGTAGTCCTGTGGAACGGCTTGCCATGCCATTTCCACCTGGCGCCTCAGTTGGACCAGCGTTCATGCTGGACGTGCAGACCGCGTGAGACGACGCTTTATCCAGTCCCAAACATGCTCAATGGGGGACAGATCCGGAGATCTAGCTGGCCAGGGTAGTTGACTTACACCTTCTAGAGCACGTTGGGTGGCACGGGATACATGCGGACGTGCATTGTCCTGTTGGAACAGCAAGTTCCCTTGCTGGTCTAGGAATGGTAGAACGATGGGTTCGATGACGGTTTGGATGTACCGTGTACTATTCAGTGTCCCCTCGACGATCACCAGTGGTGTACGGCCAGTGTAGGAGATCGCTCCCCACACCATGATGCCGGGTGTTGGCCCTGTGTGCCTCGGTCGTATGCAGTCCTGATTGTGGCGCTCACCTGCACGGCGCAAAACACGCATACGACCATCATTGGCACCAAGGCAGAAGCGACTCTCATCGCTGAAGACGACACGTCTCTATTCGTCCCTCCATTCACGCCTGTCGCGACACCTCTGGAGGCGGGCTGCACGATGTTGGGGCGTGAGCGGAAGACGGCCTAACGGTGTGCGGGACCGTAGCCCAGCTTCATGGAGACGGTTGCGAATGGTCCTCGCCGATACCCCAGGAGCAACAGTGTCCCTAATTTGCTGGGAAGTGGCGGTGCGGTCCCCTATGGCACTGCGTAGGATCCTACGGCCTTGGCGTGCATCCGTGCGTCGCTGCGGTCCGGTCCCAGGTCGACGGGCACGTGCACCTTCCGCCGACCACTGGCGACAACATCGATGTACTGTGGAGACCTCACGCCCCACGTGTTGAGCGATTCGGCGGTACGTCCACCCGTCCTCCCGCATGCCCACTATACGCCCTCGCTCAAAGTCCGTCAACTGCACATACGGTTCACGTCCACGCTGTCGCGGCATGCTACCAGTGTTAAAGACTGCGATGGAGCTCCGTATGCCACGGCAAACTGGCTGACACTGACGGCGGCGGTGCACAAATGCTGCGCAGCTAGCGCCATTCGACGGCCAACACCGCGGTTCCTGGTGTTTCCGCTGTGCCGTGCGTGTGATCATTGCTTGTACAGCCCTCTCGCAGTGTCCGGAGCAAGTATGGTGGGTCTGACACACCGGTGTCAATGTGTTCTTTTTTCCATTTCCAGGAGTGTATTTACCCCAATGTGAGACAAGGCGGTCAATGCTTTTATGGAAAAATGTTTGTGGTTACCTACGGAACGATGATTGTACCCATGGGTGCACCTCTTCGTCCGAAACAAATGGACGGCCACGAAAATCTGTCCTCAGGGCACCAAAAATATGGAAATCGCTGAGGGATAGATCGGGACTGTATGGAGGATGTGTAAGAGCTTTCACAGCATTTGGGCTTGTGAGTTTCGCAAGCAAAATGGACTAGAATGTGGTTAGAAGTCTATGTTGGCAGTGTCGACAGCTTTCAGTAATCACCATGAAGATATCTCTTTGGGGCTCAGTTCGAAAAATACACCATATACCCGCATACCCAAACACGAATCGTTGAGTGGGAAATACTGTTTGAAATGCTGAGTGTAACAGGGGCAAAATATAAGAAGTGAAAGGTCTATTATAATTTGTACACAAACCAGACCGCAATTAATCGAAGAACATGAAGTAATAGCTGAGGAGAGATTAAGGCAAGGTTCTGGCTCATATCTAATGTTATTGAGTCTGTACATTTATCAAGCAGCAAAAGAAACTGGGGAGAAATCTGGAACTGTATTTAAAGTTCATGGAGGAGGAGTAAAAACATTGAGGTTTGGCGACATAGTAATTGTTTGAGAGATGGCAAACGACGTGAATAGCAGTTCAGTAGATATTTCGCCGGCCGGAGTGGCCGTGCGGTTCTAGGCGCTACAGTCTGGAGCCGAGCGACCGCTACGGTCGCAGGTTCGAATCCTGCCTCGGGCATGGATGTGTGTGATGTCCTTAGGTTAGTTAGGTTTAATTAGTTCTAAGTTCTAGACGACTGATGACCTCAGAAGTTAAGTCGCATAGTGCTCAGAGCCATTTGAACCATTTTTAGTAGATACTTCCAAAAAGTTGTGAGACGAGCAAAAACAAGTAAAACTATGGTAACAGAGTGTACTCGAATTAAAACAGGCGACCCTGAGGGAATTATATTAAGAAATGAGCCACTAAATGTCGAAGATAAGGTTTGTTATTTGGGCAGAAAAATGACTGATTATGACTGAAGTAGAGAGGACATAAAATGCAGACTGGCAATCACAGGAGAAGTGTTTATGAAAAAGGGAAATTTGTTAATCCCAAATGTAAACTGAAGTGTCAGGAAGACTCTTCGTAAGGTATTTGTCTGAAGAGCAGCAGATGCCATTATGTCAGGTCAAACGTAATCGTTAAACGGTTCAGACGTGAAGAGAATAGAAGCTTTTGAAATGCGGTGCAACAGAAGAACGTTGAGAATTAGACAGAATAACTAATGAGAAGATACTGAATCGAAATGAGCAAATACGAAATTTATGATACAACGTGATTTAAAAAAAAAGGATCAGTTGATAGGACACGTCCTGAGGCATCAAGTCGTTAATATTATAGTGAATAGAAGTGGGGAGAGTGAAAAGTGTAGAGAGAGACGAAGACTTGAATGCAGATACAAATTGAAACGGAAGTTGATTTCAGTAGTTATGCAGGTGTGAAGAGGCTTTCATGAGATGTCCTAGGTTAGAGAGCTACATTAAACCAGTCTTGGCACTGAAGATCACAACAGCAACAAAATTATCAGTCAGGTCAGAACAACATCCCTTAGTGAAAGTAAGAAATTTGATAATCTGTAATTCGGTTCAGATACTGGAAGTGATATGAGACTATGCACCATGGGATGGAAAGCTGCATTTTTCTGAATCTGTGGATGCTGAGAGCTTGCAGGAATTTCAGCGTTGGTAGCTTTTATTTTTCTGTAAAGGGTAAGTAAGTGTTAATTTGCACTAATGTTTATATTAAGGCCCAAGAAATTCCTGGATGGACCTCATAGCTCCATTATGATCTGTGTTAATTACGTTGGAAATTTAACTGTTGTAGAAAAGTATTAAATAGTCTAGTAACAACGGTCAATAACCATTGTACATTATTCACAAACTATAATTTTGCTTCTCAGTAACTCCCTCTGAAAGAAAACTTGTTCAAAACTGCCAATGAAAATTTTAGATAAGACTAAGAGAGGAACCAAAAACTAGATTTTCAATCTGTCTACAGTAAGTGTACTCAAACCGGAAATACGTGGGCGTGCTGAAAAATAATGCCTCCAATTTTTTATGAGTAAACTCTTAGAGATCTTTAAATAAAACAAACGTTATTAACATTCTAAATCTGTATCATTCATATCGATATATTTATCTCTCAACATAGCCACCGCGGTGATGAACACATTTCTCCCAGCGGGAGACTAGTTTGCTCATACTGTCACTGTAGAATGTTGACTTCGTTGAAAGAGCCACAACCTCACATCTGCATGCAACGCTTCATCGCTATCAAATTGAAGTCCTCGAAGGTGTTTTTAACTTTTTGAAACAGGTAAAAATCGGATGGGGTGAAGTCGGTGCTGTGTGGATGATGACTGACGACAGCGAGCCCAAGGAGTCGGATTACTGCAGATGACGCAGTGGTCGTGTGTGGTGTGGCCTTGTCATGCTAAAGGAGAGGGTTCTCCATGTGTTCGAACTATGTGAATTCAAAACGCGATTACGTCACACTGTTTCACACGCACAGATGCAGTTACATTACACACCGCCATGTTACAGGCCTACGTTACAATTCGGATAAAAATGAAGAATGTTAAATATGACATCTTGGATTTGGATATTCGGGAATATTCAGGTGCCACCAGTCTAAAAAAAAAAAGGTTTGAATGGCTCTGAGCATTATGGGACTTAACTGCTGTGGTCATCAGTCCCCTAGAACTTAGAACTACTTAAACCTAACTAACCTAAGGACATCACACACATCCATGCCCGAGGCATGATTCGAACCTGCGACTGCAGCGGTCGCGCGGTTCCAAACTGTAGCGCCTTTAACCGCTCCGCCACTCCGGCCGGCTACTACCAGTCTCAGGTAGCACCTGAAGAAGACGAGGTACGCTCTTGAAATATCGTGCAAGAACGACGTGAATATCCGGCTGGATTCCCGAATATTCGAGATGTCAACAGATCGCCGGGAAAGGATGAAGAATTACAATGTTAAATATGTCTGTTTTATTTAAAAAGTCTTAAGAGTTTTCGTATAAGTAATCGGAGGCATCACTTTTCTGCATGGCCTCGTAATTCTGTTTTACGCCGTTGAGAAGCAATGATTATGTTTTGTAATACTGTAGTATTTGATTTAGATTTATGTAAAAGATCTGTTAAAATGTTTTTACACTTATCGGCGTATCATCAGTAAGTAAGCTAGTGACATCAAACAATTCTATGTGAGAACTCGATGGAACCATCATGTCTTTAATTTTATCAACAGGACATATGGAATTTCTAGTATCAGTTCTATCTTATACAGTAATACAGCCTTCTCGTTAGTACGTAACAAGGTGTGCAGGTGGATGACACTACTGGGTGTAATGGAATGCAATATTTATGTAATTTACGCAAGGAAGATGACCTAGCAGCCACGGGACTCATATTATTATGCATGCGGGTATTGGTTTTTGATATAATACTTTTACATGATTTGACAGCGGTTCTTACTTGATTATAGAAAGCTGCAGTCAGATTGTAAGTAGTTTATATTGTGTAATTATGTGTATGTAACTATGAAGTGGTTGTTCTTTACTAATGAAGGTCATTGAACTGTCAGAAAAAAGTGGAAGTTTTGTAACATATGTAAGGTGGTTTTGGCGGTCGATCTGGGCGGCTACTAGGTAGGCACGCTAAGCAGTCAGTAGCTAGCCGTTGTACGGGTATGGTTTCAGCTGTCGTATGGTGCTCTTGTTATTATGAAATGGCTCTAAAACGAGGATAATACGTCGGCAAGAAGAATTTATAAAGAGCATTCAACATCAAGTATGTGAGACCAGACAGCCGCCACGTGCTTGCCACCACTATTGCGCCAGTGCTCCGCCAACATCAGGGACTCAGATATGTATCAGAGTATGAACCAGTATGTTTGTGTGAGTGTGTTTCAATAACAATTCCAGTGATATAAACACGTGTTTGAACCTTAAAATTATCCTGATCATAAAACCAATGCAGGGTCCCATTCTAAATGTGCAGAAACCGAGTATTAATTAATGGTTTGCTTCTGTACTAAATGTTCTAAAGTTCAATGCCAAAGTGTGTAGTGTTACCATAAAAGTATCTGCTTCACAGGTAATGGATAAGGCACACAAACTGAATCCATATGAAAAGTAATTTTGATTTGATTATTACCATGAACTAAATTCTGAAGTTAATTGAACTTAATATTTGAATTACTTGCTTTAAAGCATGAACATCGAAATTATTTCAAGTGGGGTTAGAAATCAGTACTGGCAAATTGCAATTTGTTTCTGAAATAGTCACAGAATTTGCCTGTAAAGCCAGTTTCAGTTAATGGGTCCCCACTATATTCTTTTATATTATAAGAAAGATAAGCTAAATACTGCTTTCGTTAAAGAAATCTGAAGCATTTCCACAAAAGTGTGAGTATAAAAAGTGTCTGTGTGATGTTATTTAATATCATTTGTGGTGTCTGTATGCTAGTTAAACAAGGACTCTTGTCATACCCAATTTTAATCTTGTGAGGTTCTTAGTAACATCTTAGTGTTGAGTTAGCTATTGATTGCAACAGTAACTATTATTACTATGAGTGAAATAACTTTTAAATTTCCTATGATTGCTGATTTATGTAAGTAGTAACTACTACTAGCCATTACTCAGTTCGTCCGGTAGTCGTGTGTATTCATTGCACTATTTAAAAGCAGCATAAATGAAAATCAATTTAGTAACTCATATTCATGTTTCGTGAAACATAATGTTTCAAATTATGATGCCTAATTGGGCTGGCGACCGTTTGTTATTTCATTTCTATGCATTTATTACTTTCATTATCCCCAAAATGAAGCCTTTCAGTTTTCTATTAACTGCCATAGATACGAAATTAATGTTCGATACCCTCTATTCATTAGGCAAACATACGGTCAAACATTTCAAAATTCCTCCCAGAGGGTAACGCTAGCTTGCAGGCGAGTGTCATGCTTGGCAACTAACTTGGAGCCTACGTGTTATAAGATCTTTACGTAAAGAATGAAGTTCAGAGCTGCCAAGATACTAGTTAATTGTACAGCAAAACTAAACTCTATGATTAGCCATATTTGGTAGAATGACCTTTTGAAAATTATTACCTTCTTAAACTTGCTTAACATATTAATTCCACTGGGCGAGACTGCATCATTACGCTACCGGAGGCAGAACTTTTAAATCGTAGGCTACCAAATGATCGTGTAAATATCATTCCCTAACACGAGCTCAGTGTCTGCTTTTAATACAACTATTTATCAGAGATTGTGCAAAATGAGTTATCTTTCATTCCCTTATTTAACACCGATACTCATCAGTACTATAGGCGCAAGCGGGCTTGACACTCCAGACGTCATATGCCGAGAGCTGTGGATCATGTTATATTGTGTAGCCCCTTACGGTCGCCCCAATTGCCCAAGTGGAGTGTCAAGTCAGACTGCACTTACAGCATTAATTGTTACATTGCGTAAGTTCTCGATTTGGTCAGCGAACTGTCCCTTGTGAACAGGTGTCGGAGCAGACTTTTCTTTTGTTCACTGTAATAGTTTTTCTTTTATACACACATAAATTTCATGGAAAACTGCTCATACGTCTGCACTTTTCCATCAAAGCTATCGAAGTCACACAGATATGTAACGATCGTAATATGCATAGGACAAACATTTAAACACGAACTTACTTTTTATCACAGACTCTGTACTAGTTTCGCATTTCTTCTTTCATCCACGTTCTCCCGTGTCTCTTGACAGCCTTCGTTGCAGCTGATGAGATACACCTAGATTTAATCTTGATGTATTTTGGAAGTATGTTCCGGTATAAACATTCCTTGTTGGACCAAATATTATGTTGTGTAGCCGTTAGCTTTTGTTTCAATAATCTTCTGTAACAGACGAATAACAGCACATTGTCAGCACACTTTGTAACATTAGATGAATTTTACCTCTGCTGTTCATTGTGGTAATAATATTAAATAGGAAACACTTTCCTGATGTGAAACTTCCTGGCAGATTAAAACTGTGTGCCCGACCGAGACTCGAACTCGGGACCTTTGCCCGTGAAAGGCAAAGGTCCCGAGTTCGAGTCTCGGTCGGGCACACAGTTTTAATCTGCCAGGAAGTTTCATATCAGCGCACACTCCGCTGCAGAGTGAAAATCTCATTCTGGACTTTCCTGATGTTCTGCAAAATATTTGCTCATGAACAGGCTTTCAGTTTCAAAGAGCATCGTCACGTGATAACTGAATGTCACAGCCACAGATAGAATGGCATACGACAAAGATATTACAGATACAGACACATACAATAAAGATACAGAAGGTTTACAAAGGGAAGTTTTAATTTTCATGTAACATCCGAATTGTTATATTTAACAAAAAACTAAAGGTTCTTATGTTATGTAGTAACGGTTACATTTAAAAAACCATTAATTAGAATTTGCTGTTGTGCATTTGCATAACTAAATTTAATTCAACAGAAAATGGAAATAGTGTTTATCCATTTAAAAATAAGCTGAGATTCTGTGCAAAGTTTTTGCAGATCTCAAATATTTCTAGCAACGGAAAATTCAGTTAATGATGAACAATATTACTTGTAATGAGTTCTACAGCAAGAAAAAAAGGACCTTAATTTTTACAGAAGTAATTGCTTTTGCCGTGCCTTGGTCCTGGATTTTCACAACACTGTAGTCAACGATTGTATAAGATGTCAGCGACAATGTTTCATCGATTCTAAGCTTGTGATGACTCTCTTGCCTGATATCCTCTGCTTAAAGACTCTTTTTCTCCAGGAATTGTAGTCAACAGGCTACTGCGGAGGTAGGGAGCGTCACATACTCAGCATGGTACTGACTCTGGCGATCGTTCCACGATGACACAAGTCTATCATATTAACCGCACGAATACTTCTGTATACGACACTCTTGATATTTGTTAACCTTCAAATTCTGTAGAAATACCAGTCTGGTAACCGGTAAAGAACAGCGTTTTGGGACTATTAGAAAAACCACACAAACATGACAATAATTATTAAGTGCCGCACTCCTACATTGTTCACAAATGAACACGAACATAAGAATTTTGAAAATCATAACATGGGTCGGTGGCACAAGTCCGTGTGCGGTCGTGTGCTGCAGCGTTACTGACAGAGAATTTGTAATTGTTAGTGCGGTGAAAATGTTCTTTCCACGGCAAACAACACTGAGATTTGGCTTTGAGAAAAGTAGTGCGTATCCATCTCGTTTCTCGTTTTGGAACTTGCTAATAAAGTAGACTGCATGACAAGGAATTTCTATGTGTTCAAACGGACAATATTTTAAAAATCGTACTTGCGAAATGTATCAGTGCTAGAGTCTGTGAAGAATAGTACAAAATACTAAAGGTAGCGGTAAATTTAATCACGATGATCGTTCGCTAAGCAGAGCTGCAATTACTTAATATGCTGATTTATCTTTACAATCAGTCTGAATATACAATTAGTCATTTCAAATTGCCTAGACGGGATGGTCCATTTCAGGAATGTTATTGTCAACAGACCATTGGCTCACAAATGCTGCATCATGACAGAGTGCAGTGCGTTGTCTTGTTGATGCTGAAAGGAGTCTACTGGGGCACATTTGTATGTGGCACCCGAATACGATTTTATAAACGACGTATGTCTTTGATAGGCTTTACATAGCGGATTGTGTAAGACCGCAGACCCGGACATACTGCTTCTGGTCTGAGATTATTATAGTGTTGGAGAAGAGAGCGCTGGGCGCAGAGTTGCAGGTCTGTGAGGGAAAGATGATGGAGTAGGCAGTGTTTGTGGTGTGCTGCGTGAAGCCACCAAGTGTTAGATTAATTTAGGTATGACAATATTGTTGAACTTGGAAGTAGAAGGCTTCATGTAAGCAATGTAAAGATGTCAAATAATTATGTTTTCTTCTTTTTTTTCTTTGTTTGGTGCCGGGACAGGGGGTTACTCAACAATTACAAATTATCAGCCAACTCATCAACACTAACGCGCTGGCAAAAACACAAATCATAATGTTTAACATCTTTACCTTGCTTGCGTGAAGACTTCTGCTTCCAAGCTCAACAATATTGTCACACCTAAATTAATCTAACACTTGGTGGCTTCACGCAGCACACCACAAACACTGCCTACTCCATCATCTTTCCCTCACAGACAGCTACCTGCAACTCTGCGCCCAGCGCTCTCTTACTCCAGCACTATAATAATCTCAGACCAGAAGCAGTATGTCTGCGTCTGCGGTCTTACACAGTCAGCGATATAAGGCCTATCAAAAACATACATCGTTTATAAAATCATATTCGGGTGCCACATACAAATGTTCCCCAGTTGACTCCTGTCAATGCAAACAACCATCTTCTCCGCACTGTTGCTCTACCGCATGCATTACACAATGCAGAAAATGTGTTCATACCCTCCTGCGTTTAACGTTTTCTTAACGGCAATGAAGGGACCTCACCTCAACCATGAAAACCACTCCATATCGTAACACCACCTCCTCTGTGCTCCAGTGTCAATACTGCACGTGATGGCAGGTAGCGTTCTCCAGGCATTCGCCAAACCCAAACACTTCTATTGGATTTCCTTCGATACAACGTAATTCATCAGTCCAAATGACTCGTTTCCAGTTGTCTCGAAAAGTGGCAGAAAATCCAAAGAGCTGGTGGTATGTGAAGTGTTAGCGGCAAGAAACAATAAATGCCTTCTCTGCGCGATAGCAGTGGAGATACTATCGAAGACAGTGCTGCCAAAGCAGAGTTACTAAACACGGCCTTCCGGAATGCCTTCACAAAAGATGACGAAGTAAATATTCCAGAATTCGAATCGAGAACAACTGCCATCATGAGTTACGTAGAAGTAAATATCCTCGGGTTAGTGAAGCAACTTAAATCACTTAATAAAAGCAAGTCTTCTGGTCCAGACTGTATACCATTTAGGTTCCTTTCGGAGTATGGTGATGCTTTAGCTCCATACTTAACAATCATATACAAACGTTCACTCGACGAAAGATCCGTACCCAAAGACTGGAACGTTGCACAGGTCACACCAATATTCAAGAAAGGTAGTAGGAGTAAAAACTACAGGCCCATATCGTTAACGTCGATATGCAGCATGATTTTAGAACACATATTGTGTTCGAATATAATGAATTACATCGAAGGAAACAGTCTATTGACACACAGTCAACATGGGTTTAGAAAACATCGTTCCTGTGAAACACAATTAGCTCTTTATTCACATGAAATGTTGAGTGCTATTAACAAAGGATTTCAGATCGATTTCGTATTTCTGGATTTCCCGACGGCTTTTGACACTGTACCACACAAGCGGCTTGTTGGGAAAATTGCTTATGGAATATCGTCTCAGTTATGTGACTGGGTTTGTGATTTCCTGTCAGAGAGTTTACAGTTCGTAGTAATTGACGGAAAGTCATCGAGTAAAACAGAAGTGATTTCCGGCGTTCGGCAAGGTAGTGTTATAGCCCCTTTGCTGTTCCTTATCTATATAAACGATTTGGGAGACAATCTGAGCAGCCGTCTTCGGTTGTTTGCAGATGACGCTGTTGTTTATCGACTAACAAAGTCATCAGAAGATCAAACTGCAAAACGATTTAGAAAAGATATCTGAATGGTGCGAAAAGTGGCAGTTGACTCTAAATAACGAAAAGTGTGCCGTCATCCACATGAGTGCTAAAAGGAATTCGTTAAACTTTGGTTGCACGATAAATCAGTCTGATCTAAAAGCCGTAAATTCAGCTAAATACCTAGGTATTAGAATTACGAACAACTTAAATTGGAAGGAACACATAGAAAATGTTGTGGGGAAGGCTAACCAAAGACTGCGTTTTATTGGCAGGGAGCTTAGAAAATGTAACAGGTCTACTAAGGAGGCTGCCTACACTACGCTTGTCCGTCCTCTTTTAGAGTGCCGCTGCGCGGTGTGGGATCCTTACCAAATAGGACTGACGGAGTACATCGAAAAAATTCAAAGAAGGGCAGCACGTTTTGTATTATCGCGAAATATGGGAGAGAGTGTCACATAAATGATACAGTATTTGGGCTGCACACCGTTAAAAGAAAGGCGTTTTTCGTTGCGACGGAATCATCTCACGAAATTCCAATCACCAACTTTCTCCTCCGAATGCGAAAATATTTTGTTGACACCGACCTACATAGGGAGGAACGAGCACCACGATAAAATAAGGGAAATCAGAACTGGTACCGAAAGATATAGGTGTTCACTCTTTCCGCACGCTATACGAGATTGGAATAATAGAGAATTTTGAAGGTGGTTCGATGAACCCACTGCCGGGCACTTAAATTTGATTTGCAGAGGACCCATGTAGATGTAGATGTAGATCCGCTGTCCAGTGCTGTCGCTCTCTAAACCACTCAAGTGTCGCTTAGCATTGACCACAGAAATGTCTGGCTTACGAGGAACTGCTCGACCGCTGTACTCGATTCTTTTTAACTCCGCACGCAAGGTCTTTGTGCTTGTTAGACTGTTGGTAGCACTTTGGAGCTCACGAATGTTTCCTCTCGCTGATTCCATTCTATTTTATACAACCGCCCTCCTGAGTTTTCGCCGGTCCCCATCCGTCAGAACATGAGATCTGCCTGGTCTCATTTAGCTGTGGTTGTTTCTTCGCGTTTCCGCTTCACAGTTATATCACCAAGAGTTGACTTGGGCAGCATTAGAATGGTCGAAAAGTCCCTGATAGATTTGTTACTTGGGTGACATCCAGTGACTAGTTACGTTCGAAGTCACTGACACGCAAGCCTCCAGGTGGCAGACACTCAGATCGGGACCAAACATTCTAAGTTGATAGAGTAAGAACCAAAACAGCGATTTAGTTCGTGCTGTGACTTGTCGTCGAGTAGAGCATGCGCAAACGGTAGTTAAAAGTATCACCTGACATACGTAGCACAGGAAAAACATATCTGTGAGTGAAGATATCGTAGTTCCCGCGCGGGTGAACAGGTAGAACGTTCAAGCCCCAGTGATGACAATTTATTTTGACTATTTACACCTGAAACTGTTATGTTGGAGAACATTTTACTCTTATGTAAAATGATTATTCGGAGTTTGTAGCAATGCTCTTTTGCCAGTCTGCTTTCGCTTCGTATGTTAAACGATATGTACTTATTATTGACCTCATTCTTTTGTTTATTATGAATTATGATTACTGCTTCTTCTTCACATGTGATGCAATTGTTTTTTTTACTTTTCTGTTCTGACTGTACATTCTGTGAAACTACAAATGTACTCTATAGGTCTACTACTTTCAAAGAAACGAAACGAAAGTAGACTGCCAAGAGAACATGGCTGTAAACTACAAACACCCCTTTTACGTGTCATAAACACGTTGTTCCATATAACAGCTTCACTCATAATACAGTTTAAAAAAATATTTAATGTAACTCGGCTTCGAACATGGAACCTACATTATACAACGTGTAAATTTTAAGTTGACAAACCAGAATAATCCGAAAAATAAGCTTCACACGAAAAAATGTGTAGAATCCAAAGTTGATTATTTCCGAGGGGGACATCTGCTGGTGCTAAAATTAGCCCGCCACTCCAGGCCCCTGAGGGTGGAGTGCGAGGCAGCTTTAAAATTTCAAATGGGAACCCCCATTTTTTTATTGCAGAATCAGATACTATATAAAAAACTACGTACATTTTGTCTTAAACATTTGTTTTCATTTTTGGTAGTTGGCGCTGCAATTCAAGAAAATCCATGTTCTCATTTTTGCGTGTAAAATGGTTACGGATAAATAAAAAATACTTATTTACTTCGTAAATTTTGATTCGCTAAAACTAAAATTTTCCGTCTCTCCCCAAGGGTGGGGTCTGATAGTTAAAAGTTGTGTGGCCTAAGGACCACTAAACAAACAAAACTTATCCGAATCTGCGGAAAAAATTAATACAGTTTTTGGGTCAACATTTGTAAAACTCTAATTCCTCCAACCCCATCCTATGGAGAGGGAGGGAGAGTTTTAGTTTTAGCGAATTAAAATTTATGAAGTACATAAGTACTTTTTTATCTATCCGTAACCATTTTTCACGCAAAAATGAGAACATGGATTTTCTTGCATTACAGCGCCAACTACCAAGAATCAAAACAAATATTTCAGACAAAATGTACGTAGTTTTTTATGTAGAATCTGATTCTGCAATTTAAAAAATGGGGGTTCCCAATTGAAATTTTAAAGTTGCCTCCCTCCCCACCCCCACGGAGCTGGGGTGGCGGGCTAATTTTAGCACCAGCAGATGTCCCCCTCGAAAATAATCAACTTTGGATTCTACACATTTTTTCGTGTGAAGCTTATTTTTCGGATTATTCTGGTCTGTCAACTTAAAATTTACACTCTGTATAGCGAGGCTCCAACGTCCTACCAACTTCGCCACGGAAGCAACAGACTGTCAAACTCACGGTTATGCTTTTCTTCTCCTCCGTAGTTCTGGCGTTACTTTTAATTAACGTTTACGCCCGTTGTGGTCGACGACAGCACAAAATACGAACTAAATCGGAGTTTTGGTTGATACTTTGTCGCCATACAACGTTTGGTACCGATCTGAGTGTCTGACATATGGAGGCTTGCGTGTGAGCTGTCCTTACCGACACACTCTGCTGTTAGTGCTTCGCTGCAGTCAACGCTGCACTCACCGCCTCCTTTTATACTATCACTTCTAGTCCCCGTGACATCTAATGGTGAACTCCGTATTACGCATGGGTGTCCGAAAAGTTTTGACCGGATGCTGTATATATGATAAACTAAATGGAATCAGGCTAGCCAGAGAGGGTTTGCAGATGCATATTCCGTCTTATCTGTGGCCAGGGACGGTATCCAGCCTACAAAAATTAGCGTCATTCAGCTGTATATCTGTGGATTCTTGTGATTGCAGAAAGCCCGTAAAACTTCCTAGTGGCAATGGATACCAGCGAAGAAGTCCGTACACATCCATTTTGTCGGAGCGAAATGAAATCATTGCACCGCTGTCCAGTCAAGAGGATAAAGTGAAAAGAGTAGAACAAACGAATAATGCAGTGACAACAAGTTAAGTGGAAATAGTGAGCATATCAAAGCCACCTATACCAAAAACTGACAAGAGTAATGTGGAAGAAAAGCGTCAAGATAATTCAGATGAACAAACAGAAACGAAAATGAGATCTTGTAGACTACAACAAACTGCAGAGACTCGGTAACGAATTCAAGAAGTGAGAGTGACAAGTAATTTTGATCAAGAAATAAGCGAGTAGTCCATAATTAAGAATATGGAAAAGGAAATGATGGGCTCACTGGTGTGGAACAAACACTTAACAGGCGAAATATTAAAACGAAACTCGAGTGAACGGAGATGAGGATATAATTCAGTTTGAGGACTGCGTAACGAAGGAGCTCCTTGCGGCTGGAGGTGCAGGAAACAACGCCGTGCCACAACCGAGAAGGCTGGCCTCAAATGTAGCTACCAGAGAAACATCCAGAATCAGACAACGGACAGCGTGATCACTGAAACAAGGAAAGACCGTGAGAAAGGATACTGTCAATCCGGGTGGAAACAAACAGAAACATATGGCTGAAAACAAAGACAATATACACGTATCAACTGACGTTCTGCACGCACAAGAAGATGAGAACGAGTGACAAGAAAATGACTTTCAAAAATATGGATCCTGGGCAGGTGAAGCTCCAGTCCCGCTGCGAGTTTTTAAATGTCTTTCTTCTATTTTTTATTCATCTTAAAATACACCAGAATTTAATGGAGCAGACCTACAGCACCATAACAATAAATGAAAAAAAGCTCTTGAGTGAACTGAAAACATCATTAATTCAAATGTTCAAATGTGTGTGAGATCTTAAGGGACTTAACTGCTAAGGTCATCAGTCCCTAAGCTTACACACTACTTAACCTAAATTAGCCTAAGGATAAACACACACACCCACGCCCAAGGGAGGACTCGAACCTCCGTCGGGACCAGCCACATAGTCCATGACTGCAGCGCCCAAGACCGCTCGGCTAATCCCACGCGGCACGTCATTAATTGCTGATTTTCCTTATTACTTGCACCTGTCTGATATACTACCGAAGTTATGATTATGTCTTTCAAAGTAGACTTCGCCAACTTGTAGACAGGGAGCCACCTGAAGAACAAACTGGATTTTGTAAAGGAAGAGGAACCAGAGTCCGAGATGACGAAGACAGCTGTCATTTGTAAGAGTCGAGTGCTTCTTGTGTTTTTGTTTCCGAAGAAGATTTTGGGTGAAAGCTGAATGTGTCCCAGTCTCTTCATGGAGGTTGCCTGCTATTCAGTGTGTCATCTTTACGGTGAGCAGCAATCTATCCCTTTATAATTAACAGATATAATAAACATAAATCAAACCGTAATACATGGATGTCCCTTATCCATGATGATGTTCACGATAGCGATGGACAGACTTTTGTCAGCAGTAAAAGACGAAGGTCACCATTAACCATATTTGGCTTACATCTTACATGTAAATCTTATGCTGGTGACCTCGGGAAAGCAGTGAAGAACCAAGAAGCTCTAACGAAAGTTGTGAAAATATTGGACAATTGCAACTTCGTATCAGTTGAATAAGTGAATTGCTACAATACTAAGATTCCTATAGTAAGAACCGTTATAAGAGATAGCAAGAGCTAAGGATTTCAAGAGACAAAAACATGTCACAATGAAGGTAGGTAGTATCAAGAGTCCCCCTGGGGTTAGTTATTAGGTCCTATACTCTTTTCATTGTATGTAAATGATGTCTCATCAGTATCGTACTATTGCAAGTACCATATGTTCGCTGATGATCTCCAGTTATGTCTACGTGCAAAACCTATAAACCTAAAGACAGCGATAGATAATCTCAGTACCGACCTACGTGTTCTATCAATTTGCGTGCAGGATATAGGGTTAAATCTCAACCCACCCAAAAACCAAGCAGTACTGGTTGGCCATTCTAAGCTCGTTATCCCGAAATATCGGGAATACCTGGCATCTTTAACCATAAATGGGATAAATATCCACTTCTCTCCTTCAGAAAAGAGTCTAGGAGTAGTAAAACAAACATCATCCGAACAGGCCTTGAAGACCCAACGGTACCGACCGACCGTCGTGTCATCATCAGACCTTAGGCGTCAGCGGATGCGAATACGGAGGGGCATCTTTTCAGCGCATCGCTCTCCCGGCCGTTGTCAGTTTTCGTGACCAGTGGCGCTACTTCTGTCAGGTAGCTCCTAAATTGGCCTCAGAATGGCTGAGTGCACCCCGCTTGCCAACAGTGCTCGGCAGATCCGGACGGTGACCCATTCAAGTGCTAGCCAAGCCTGACAACCCAAACTTCGGAGACTTAACGGAAACTGGTGTTCGCACTGCGGCAAGGCCGTTGGCGTCCAGGTATAATAATAGATGAAAATCTAAATTGGACTCTGCACGTGACTGTAATGGGCAAGAAGGGATCAGCATCTCTCCATGCTTCACAAAAATATAAAAAGATCTTCCCTTTAGACTTGAAAAAGAAATTTGTATAACTCTTATACTTCCAGTTAGTGATTACAGCGATGTTATACTGCAAGGGGCCTTTCACGGGAAAGCTCACGGCGCCTGGACCTAATTATGAGTACTTGTATACGTTTCATTTGTGATGTTAGACTTTCTGACAACATTTCTCCGTGATATGCACAGCTATGCTGGTTGCGTGCAGACAAGAGCAGAGATTTCCGTAGCCTCCGTCTTCTCTACTGACATATCAATGAACATTGTCTCTCATATCTGTCCTAGACCTTAATGCTCTTGTCTGAACAACACGCCAGAAGCACCCGTTCGCATCATTGCAAAATCCTTTCTGACCCACTCCATCGTTCAGCAGCCTTCTCGAAGTCCTTGTCAGTAGCAGGAACCCTACCCTGGAAAAAGCTCCCGTATTACATTAAAGAATTCCAGCCTCAGAAGACTGGTAACGACATATCTGCTAAAGCAACAATAAGATTATCATTGTCCCTGTACACAAGTTACCCTTGGTCACCCCTTTTTCCAATCTGATCTTCGTCATGATCCCAGCATTCTTATCCGATGTAGTCTCCTTATATTTCCTTTTCTCAAGACTCGCTATGTCAGAAAGAACCTACTTTGGAGAAGTATAATTTCTTCTTATATCTGCGACTATCATTATCGTTATTAATGTTACAATTATTGTCATCATTATTATTACTATTATAACCATTATGGCTACATCTGCAGTAGCAAAAGCAATGCTACTATTAATTTTATTAGTTCAAATAGCCATTTTGGACACTCATATCAATTTACTACTAGTTATCATAGTAAAATTGCTATTTTCTTAGGTAACTATGATGTAATAGATACTGTATTGTGAAATCCTGGCCCGATGTAGGAGAGGGCCTGATGGCCCTGATCAGATCGCTTTAAATAAATGAAAATAAACAAAATGAAAAGTAGAAGGTACACGCCTGTACAAAAATCCTTCAAATAACTGGAGAAAGATGTTGGGAGTTGTTAGAAGGAAACTGAGGAAAAATGCTGACTAAGATCTTTCATTGCTGAAAAAAGTGAAGTATGTCAATAATCTCTATCCGCCAACGAAACGAAATGCTATACTATGGTTGATGGGAAAGTTAGTCCACAACATCATAACTGAACGTGGCACAGAAATGGAGAGTATTAGTAATTTTTTAAGAATAGAGTGGCAGACAACAAGATAATTTAAAATAATAAAGCTACATGTGTATGATATTCACGAGTTACTTTACAGTAAAGAAATACGCAAAAAAAATTTAAGACCTGAAAGGCGTCTTCTTTGGTGCAAACTTTTCCTGCCAAGTACCAGTGCACGCCACAACATTCATTTATCTGTCTCTAAGTCTTTGTCACTGATCTCTCTGCTAGAGCAATTCATTTCTGGGAGTGAACCGTAACGTTCGTCTGGAAGGGGAGTGAGAATTTTGAATGGAGCCGGAAAATAGGTAAGCCAGGAGCAAAATTCGTTTCCGAGGACCTCGTATTTAAGGTGGGAAATGTTAAGTTTTTGTTCTCGGTTTCAACCATTTTAATTCACGTGGAGATCAATACATATATTTTATTCAGTCATCCGAGGTTTCAAGGGATTTATCTCAACGCTCTATTTATTTCAACCCTCTTCCACTCGTAAAGCAATGTTTCAGGAATTGAACATAACAGGCTATGATTTTCTTTTGTCTGTTGTATCCGACAGGAATGTAAAGGCATATGATCCGTTCCATTCGTTTATACATGGAGTATGTTATCCCCAATTCAAATATTCATCATTACGTTGCGAAAAACTCCGTCCGAACTGGTCTCCGAATGCTCAGTGGTACCTACCGAAATGCATCAATGGATACGGATATGGGGGCATGTGGTCAACACACCGCTCTCGCGGTCATTGTCAGTTTTCGGGACCAGAGCCCGTACTTCTCACGCAAGTACCTCCTCAATTCGCCTCACAAAAGTTGAGTGCTACCCGCTTGTCAACAGCGCGCAGCAGACCCGGACGGACACTAATATACGTGCTAGCCAAGCCTGACAACGCTCAACTTCGGGGATCTCTTGGACACATGTGTACCATCGCCGTTGGCATAAATCAGTGTATTATGTTTGAACATAATAGTGGTATTCACTAACTTAGTCTATTAACCTTTCCCTCCGGTCTTCCTTTAATTAATATTTCTTCCACGTCTTCTATGCCTATACATCTGTTAACTCAAGAACGATATTCTCGAAATGTATTTCATTCCATTTAATGTTTTCAAAGCCGAGGGGGAGTAGCCTGCCTCAGTCAGATATTCATTTATTACACGCAAGTTTCAGCCGTGCAAATAACTTTGTGTCGCTGTTGAAAGGCGAGACACGTGCCAGCCGAGACGGAGACATCGACATAATTTTTGCTGCCACACTAGCCAAGGGTTTCCTCATTATTAGGTGATGTAAGACACAGATGTCAATAACATTTGTGTCGCAAAAATTGCCTCTAAAACACACTGCTTTTGACATGCATTGTTTGTAGATTACGTGGTCTACACGAAGGATAATCATTTCAGTCTGTCTTGTAAATTCTGGTTAACCCCACTTTTTCATTGTGTTTGTCTTTGCAAAATTCATTGTGACTCTGAAACTTCAATAATTTCAATCAGATTGTGTCATCAAGCACATTAAATATATTCGCAATTGCGAATGTGGACAACCATCAGTTTTAGAAAGGAATGACGACAGTGAATTCTCAGTTATCTCAACCTGTCGTCCTACCATTTAGCTATCCATGCACCTGTCGGAGTCTGCCCCAAGCCTCCACATGTCATCAGCCATACGTACACAACCTGCAGTCGTACATTCATTATGCAGGTTCCCGTACAGATGAGTCTCTTGCTCGGTGTCGGCTGATAAACACGGTATTGCTGTGCCTGTGTTATTCAGAATTACGAGGTAACTTTTCAGGGCATAAAACCACGGTCATAGTCTCTCATGAATTCCCAGGTGAAAGTAAGTAAAAGGAGGACTGGCTTCAGAATAACACAGGCACTACAATATCGTGTGTGTTTTTAGGGTTCCGTGCTTCAATCTGTAAAAACGGAGCCCTTATGGGATCGCTTTGCTGTCCGTCTACCCGCCTGTCAGTGTAACTATTAAGAAACATTTTTCTCAGGAACAGGTAGACGTATCAAGTTCAAATTTATGTCACGTGTTAAGGTCTATGGTCCCTCGGCGGTGTAACAGTTTTAAGCTTCTAAGTCACTTCAGTCGCAAGACACAGCCATTTACTCGAAAACTGACTCATCAAATCCTGTAGGGTTCTTCCGGTTGACCTAGAATTATGAAATTCGGCAAGAAACAAGGTTTCACACTACAAGTAAAGCAAAAAATCTGAAACTTGTTAAATTGTGATTATATCACATAAAAAATTTCTTTTGCTATTTGGATATACGCTGAAGTCATCATCCGTCAAAAGAATAATAGACGAACTTCACTGCATGCAAACATAAAACGTAAGTTGTAGCCCTGTTTTAGTAAGTAATTAAAATGTTTTGTTACATCTTCCTTCTCTACATATATAAACTGAGGTTCCCTGCTCGCTGTCCGGGCTAGTCTGGAGGACTACTGTAGAGATTCTGATACGTTCTCAAATTCCAGGGACCAGTATCGATATCGGTAGCAGAGTAAAAATCGCTGAGTTTCTAGATTCCCAAGATGGATGAACTATATATATATACTTAATTTTGTATGGAGCCCTCACTGTCCGAGTCGTACTCGCACTTTTTCTGTTTTTTCTTTTATGTGTGTCAGATCTAACGTAAAAAGGGTAAAACCAGGGTCGCAGTCTCTCATGGATTCCCAGGTCAAAGTAAATAAAAGGAGTACCTGTTTTCAGATTGTAGAGGTATTTTCGAAAGTTTACATAATTTTTTAAAAATATTTTAATCACAAAAAAATGGCTCTAAACACTATGGAACTTAACGTCTGAGGTCATCAGTCCCTTAGACTTAATACTTAAACCCAACTAACCTAAGGACATCACACACATCCATTCCCGAGGCAGGATTCGAACCTGCGACCGTATCAGCAGCGGGGTTCCGGACTGAAGCGCCTATTTTAATCACAAAGAAACAATTCATTTTATTTTGTAAGTACAAGAATTTTATAATCTGAAGAATTCAGCTCATTTTTTACGTATACTTATAATTTTTAATAGTAATGTAACGGAAGTTCAAAATGGTTCAAATGGCTCTGAGCACTATGGGACTTAACTTCTGAGGTCATCAGTCCCCTAGAACTTAGAACTACTTAAACCTAACTAAGCTAAGGACATCACACACATCCATGCCCGAGGCAGGATTCCAACCTGCGACCGTAGCAGTCGCGCGGTTCCAGACCGTAGCGCCTAGAACCTCTCGGCCACCCCGGCCGGCGTAACGTAAGTAATGGAAATGTGCGATAATAATAAAGAGATGGTTTAGTGGTTAAGAACCAGATTACGGTTCCAAAGCTCTCGGGTTCGATTCCCGGTCAGCGGTGGACGGTCACCTGACCGCTTGGAATCAGTTCTACTCCATCTACAAGGCTCGAAAGCGGGCCTTGTGGTCTTCTAAGGCGGTGACTAATACTATGGTGATATCGCATATTTTGGTTATAGCTTTATAGCAGTCTGTGCTGGTAGCAGAAGTGAGGAGAGTCGCCACGAGCAGACGGGCCAGCAGTGCAGCATCAGCAGCAGCAGCGGGCGCCGGCCCAGTACGAGCCGCAATGCACCGGCTGGGCGCACATCCTGCAGCGCATCCTGGTGTCCGGTGGCGGTCCCGTCCGGTACCGTACTCCGGGTCCCGTTAGCAGCACGGCCGCTGCCGCAGCCGCAGCCACACACAGACCGTGCTCGTTAATCGCCGCCTCGCGCTCCCACCTCCCCTCCCCTCCTTCCTCAACCCTCCCTCCTCATCCCTCCTCAGCCTTCACTTCCTCAACGCCCCGCCGGCGGCGTTCTGTTCCGATAGGAACTTCTCAAGGAGAACTCTTTACCACAAAAACAAGTCAGTAACATTTAACTATTTAGCGTTTTATTTCAATGTTCGCTTTCTTTATCCAGTCAAGGCCTGAAACAGTGGTCATGAAAAAGTCGTTTGGGCCATCCAGGGAAGCTCTTAGTTTACACTCATCTACAATGTGCCGGATGGCCTCGTTCGGTGGTCCACGGTCACCGCTCGCTCTGCGATTCTTAGCCCATTTGTGCAAGTTGTGTGCACACAGTGTCTTGTTCGAATGTGGTTTATATTCTGCAACCATACTGTGTGAGTTAAAAGTCATGGGGTCTCTGTAGAGGATCAATAATACATCGCACTTCAGGTGGAGGCTTGGTAGTCCAGATTTCATGTAATATGCTCTCAGTCGTGAAGCTGCTATCAGCAAGCTGCTGGGCAAGTCGCAGGGGTGGATTTCTGGAACTAAGCGGTTTTGTTCTCCACTCGGGAATATCCTGTTGGATGGGAAGTTGAAGATTATTCATTATTTTTTAATATTATTCTGCAGTGCTTCTTGTCTTCCCAACAAAGGAGCAGCTGTGTGACTGATCGTTGGACGCCAGCGTTAGGAAGTAGTTCCTAGATTCTCGTTATTATATTTAGCTAAGTGTCTATCTTATTTACATGAGATCTGTTGAACCACACTAGAGCACAATATTCAGCCGTAAAGAACACTAAACTGAACGCCGAAGTTCCAAGTGTATTTGCCGTTGCTCCCCAGCTAGTATTGTAGAGTTTCTAAATAAGGTTGTTTCGTGTGCTTAACTTCCAAGAAATTTTTTCCTGGATGTTTCCTGAAAGACAGCTTCCTATCGAGAGTCATCCCGAGAAAATTTCGTTGAGTCTGGTAGAGAAGCACTGCGTCTTTCATATGAACCTCTAGTTTATAATGTGCCGCTTTGTTGTTTAAGTGGAAACTGTTGATTTCGGTTATAGAGCGATTAGATGAGTCTTCATATGGTGAAATGTTTACGTGTTTTGTTGAGACAATTAGTTAGCGTGATATTAGCACTTCTGAACTGTTTGCGCTGACCGCAAATGCTACCTCGTCAGCATATCCAAACTACTTTTAGCTGGTTTCAGGTAGTCCATTATTTAATTACCCTTCTTTGCTTATGAAATTAGTGTGCACTATTTGTATGCGTCCGATTGAGAGCATGTTACTCATTAGTCTCAAAATGATGTGGCAGGGGATGACTCTGATCAGGTTATATAAGAGCCCTTCCTTCCATTAACAATTAAACACCATATGAATCTGTCAATCGAAACACTCTTTTGTCAATTACGATTAGCACCCTCTCAGCAGCATGAACGTGACATAAATTTATCATAAAATCATTTAAGCACCTATTCCTGCAGTTATACTTTTCGTCTATGGCGAACATTAAAACTGTGAACCAAACAACACTAATATACAGCTGAGCCTGTTATTTTACTCTACGTGGAGGACACGTAGTAAGTCAGTTAAAATGTGTTTATGAATGTAACACCAGAATGAATCATTTGCTCTGTAGTGGAGTGTGCGCTTTTTTGACTCTTCCTCGCAGATAGAATTTCTACTTGGCACGGGGAATGGCATCTGGCTTTCATTGTAGAAAAATGTAAAGCAATGCACAATGAGCTACCCAAGCACGACTCACGCCCCGTCCTCACAGCTTCAATTCTGCCATTACCTCGTCTCCTACTTTCCAGCATTTGCCCGCGAAAGGCAAGGGTCCCGAGTTCGAGTCTCGGTCCGGCACACAGAAAGTTAAATTAATGCAGGGGAGTAAAAAAAAAATCCTCTCATATTCCAATACAGCACAAGTAGGATGTTGCTTGACACTATCACATCGATTACATATCTAGGTGTAAGGTTACAAAGCGATATAAAATGGAATAAGCACATCAGACTGGTCGTAGTGAAAACGATTGCTCGATTTAATTTTTTGGGAGTAGTTTGGGAAAAAGCAGCTAATCCATAAAGGAGACACATTCTTGAATACTGTTCAAGTGTTTGGATCTTGCCATGTCAGATTACGGGAAGACATCGAAGCAATTCAGAGGCGAGCTACTAGAGGTGTTACCAGTAGGTTCGATCAGCACGCGGAGATGCTTCGTGAGCTCAAATTGGAATCCCTAGAGGAAAGACAGCGCTCTTTTCGCAAGGAACTATTGCGGAAAATTTAGAGAACCGGCATTTGAGGCCGACTGCAGAACGATTTTACTGCCGCCAACGTACATTTCGCGTAAGTCCCACGAAGGGAAGATGACAGAAATTAGGGCTCCTACGGAGCCTCTTAGACAGTCGTTTTTCCCTCGCTCTGTCTGCGAGTGGAACAGGAAGGGAAATGACTAGTACTGATACTTGGTACCCTCTACCACGCGCCAGACGGTGACTTGAGGAGTTTGTATGTAGATGTAGAACTGGGTGTCAGACGGGCTTCGAACCTGGGATCTTGCCTTCCAGTGGCAATGTCCTGACCGGGAGGGGTATCCACACATAACTCACAACATTACTACTGTCAGTTCCTCTCTTTTATCTGCCAAACTCCAGAGAAGTTCTGTGAATACAGTGCGAAACTAGCAAGTCTGAGAGAAAGAAGATATTCAGGACACCTTCTATGGATCTCGAGAGGTAGCAGAGAGATGTTGGTATAAATAAATCTGTAATACGTTTCCGTGAGTCGTGGTGCCTGAAGAAGTCAGTCGGTTAGAGAAGTGCCCGCGAAAGTCTCGACTCCAGGTTCGAACACGGGTTTTTTCTGTCGGGAAGTTTCACTCTGTAGATGAATTATATACGATAGTTTAAAAAGAAGTGCCAAACCGAGCTTCGAACCCAGATGTCCTCCACTAGCGTCCAGTACGGTAACGTGATATTTGAGTTGAATGTTATTACGAGAAGCATATGATCAATTCTATAGCGATTCATCTGACATGGGCTGTGCTGTACCGGACGAAATAACACTCGTCACTACAGTGGTGAATTCTTAGCTTTACTCCTGGTGCGGCCGAGCTGATACTACAACATATAAAACATCAGATCACTTTATTACAACCTGAACAAGATGAAATACTTAATTTTGTAACAATTTATGTCCCTAGAATGTCATGGGTAGTTATTACAGTCACGGCACATTAATGTATCACTTATACAGAACAAGATACTAGTCTCTTCTCACAGAGATCAAATATCAATAAACCTGTATGCAGAGTTCTGTCAAATACAGTTGTCGCACTGCTGACTCGGTAGAGAGAGGATGCTGCCGTTTTCGGTGATCATCGCTGACAGGGCTTATACGTAAGCAAGCGAGCTGGTGCGGTGGCGTATGGAAACTCTTCTGGGCATGTGTAGGCCATCGTGTCTCATTCGTCGTTGCCTCTGGCAGCGACTAAGTTTACTTATGGTTCCATCGCGAGGTACAACTCTTATCTTGGCATATCCCTCTTCGGATGATACCACAGACTTGTAGTACAATCGTAAGCTTGTCAGCGAAAGGCAAATATACGGGCTCGAGTCCCACTCGACACGCATTTTTAAATTAATACACAGAGTCTAATAGCAGGAAACATTTATAAAGAGGTAATTATACGGAAGTTTCTGAAGAGAAAAGATCACATACTCAGATATTCCTCTGTAAATAGTGTCTGACTTGTAACTGTTAGATAACACTGCTGCGAACCGGCCACACACAGAAAAAGATGGACGAAACCCTGGGAATAAACTTAATATGTAGCATCTGTTGATGAAGGGAACCTCTCGGGAACCCTTCAAAGAACGGACGCCTCGAAAGAAAACATGACTCGTGGTGGAGTTATCTTGCTGGCATTCTCAATGCTTCGCTTTTATCATGTAGATCGATCTACATAACGGGAAAAGTCTTGTTTCCGGTGTCACAAAGAGGGCGAGGCGTCTATGCGTTGCACATGTGTGACAGCGACCGGTTCAGATTACTCACGAAGGGGGAATTAATGATCGCCACACAGCCTCTTCTGAGAGCACCGGTTAGCCAACTGCTATGACCTACTGGGGCGGGCTCGCCGCTTTTCCTACACACCCGCCGTGGAACGCACTTCATGGTAACACGTCGTCAGCAGATATAGGCGACTGCGTATCTCTTGTTTCCCTGGTGTAATGTCTCTTTAGTTTCCGTCTCCAATGTATTTATGATCGGATCAGTAATTTTGATACAAATAAAGGATTAGCAGTTAGTATATACAACTTGTGATTGTGCAGGCAACACATAATAAAATTAATAATAATAATAATAATAATAATTCAAGTTTCTGTTACTAGTTGCTGGACTTATGTCCATAAACATGGCATGTATATGTTGTGTTACGACTTTGAGTAAACTGTGTTAATGTCCAGTAGAGAGAAACGTACGCCATTTCAGAATATGACTCCGTATAGGACACTGACTAAAAACTGGACGTAAAGTAAATGTGAATTAACTAAAACGGAATACTTCCAGCGGTCACAGGCTCCTTTCTCTGTCGCGCTACATCACGAATAAATCATCACACTTTGCAAACACTGGGTGAACAGGTATGAGGCATAGAAGCTATTAAGTGCAACGAACATTCATTGAAATACAAGCACTATTTATAGATGCAAAGGACATATAGTAAAACAAAACACAATTTCAGAGCAAGCCATAAAGCACTATGGGGATCTTTGGTTGTGTAGACGAGAAGATATATTAAATACCCCCAGTGGTACACAAACTCTTTCCTGTCAAGTTTATATGGCTTATACCCTGTACACGTTTATGTAATCAGGTGACATGTTGAAAACGTTAAGTGTAATGATTATGTTGCCAGAAGTGGCTATTGTGTGTGTGTATGTGTGTTGAAACTTCTTTATTAAATATTTTACTTAAACTGCTGAGTGAAACTGAATGCAAGTGAACCTACTTATTCTTATCATGGCACCACTGACCCACAATATTCTAGCTCAACGCAATCTGACTGCTCAAGAAAAGGTAACCTGACTTAAAATAATTAATACAAAAGAACGGCCCTAACTAAAGAGAAGTCCAAATAATAACCTATACATTTCATTAAGCGCTTAACTCACAAAAATCTTCATTACACGAACTACTGCACTACAGCGAGCGTCAACACTGCCAGCTAAATAAAAAATTCTAACTTCTAAAGCCACTAACTACTAATAGGTATGCGGTTAGCAAAGGAAACATTTTGTTGGAGACCAAATAATGTATTTTTTTACCTTGGTAATATGACATCCAGTTCAGACACAAACATAAATCGTCATTGACATCTAGTACAATGGTATATAATCATGAATAATTTTCAATCTCCAAGTCGGATACTTCCAGGTCGTTAGCCCACGCTAACATTTCAGACCTCTACCCTCCATCAATGCTCTAACTTCTCACATCTAACATCCATCACTACTGGCTCTTCATCTCCAGCTGCTCAACAGTACTTCCATCACTGCTGGCGACTAGCTTTCAACTGCCCAACACGCCTGGCGATTAACTTCCAACAACGAGTCCGACCAGCCACAGAGTCTCTTACAAAAAAAGAGCAGTCAAGGATCAATTGCAAAGCGCTACACAGCGCTGCCAACACAGAAGCAACCCACTTACAGTGTGTGTGTGTGTGTCTGTGTGTATGGGTCGGAGGATGGGATTCAGAGATAGATAAGAATAGGGGAGCAATGTTTTGCTTATGCCAGAGCTGAGGGTTTGTTAAGAGTACAGCTGTTGGATGTTATAACTGGGTAAAGGTCAAAATAAACACGTTGATAAGGAATTAAAAACTAGTAGATAGATATATTTCTAATAATATAAACAATGCGTATACTCTCAGGCTGTCATGGGGTACGGACAATCGGTGCTTTTGGTGGATTTGTTGAGTTTTTTGAGTCAGGTAAGCCAACAGTTCATTTAGAAAACATTCAAATAACTAAACTTATTCGTGGTGTATGTGGAGCGGAGGACTGGGGGGGATTGGAGATGTTTACAGTGATGTGACTATTCACATGTATAACAAAGATCTCCACAATACTTTGAGAGTTACTCCTAAATAATGTTTTGATTTACTGCGGGATATGTACCTTGCAACTTTAAAAAGTGTTTCTGTTTTTGATGTATGTTCGTTGCACTTACTAGTTTTAGACATCTTTGTTCACACAGCGTTTACAAAATATGACGGTTTATATGTGACGTATAATCATATAGAAAGGAGCCTGTGAACACTGAAGGTATTTTATTTTAGTTATTTTATTTTTATATTTGCATTTACGTTCAATCTTTAATCAAAGACTTTCACAGAGCTATTTTCAGAAACACGCTCTTGTTTTGCTCAGTCAGCCATGCTACGTGATTGCTCAAAGACGTAACACATGTCATATAACACACATGATGGACGTTTAAATCTTCGAAACGCGTTGTAGAACTAAAGAAATAGTGACCAGTAACAGTAAACTTGTTGTTTCATTTTATATCGGTAATAGTCACGCTGAAACCAAACCTAAAATATTCGCATTTAAAATAATAATTCATTTGTAGATACTCGTACCTTTGCTTCTTGACGCAGTCGTTTACTCGTCCGCCATTAGCAGTAATTTAATGGATGGAATTTACAATCTGCCACTAATTGCATTTCACGGAAACGGCTACACAGCTAACACTAATATTTAGATGAAATTATTACAGCCAGTCACCTACCTGCGAGAAAAGATACACAACAAAAAAAGACCCCATGTCCTCGACGATGTGAATCCGTTAATAATATTTCTCTTTCTGAGCCATAGAAAGAATTGTCACAAAAAAAACATTTTCAAGGGTTAGAATGAAAAGAGCCGCATAATAAGAATAATAAACGAAAGAAAGAATATTATTCTAATCATGGAAGAGTAAAAATAGTCTTTCACCAGTGTGAACCATACACTTCTTTCTTAGTGCTGTGAAACGTGAACACATACTTGCACGTTTCAATAACACAAGAAGATCTACTTGTAGGTGGGCTGTCTCACTCCCACAACTCCGAAGCAGATTCTTCTTTCTTTTCTTCAGTAGGTACTGTCCAGTATTAGTTAAAAATTAGTATGTTCTTGCAATGTATTTTCTATCAGTTCCAGAATGATCACGTCAAAATGAATTTTCGGATTCCTCTTCTTCATTACTATAGCTGCTTGATATTCGGGGAAAGAGTTTGTTAGAATCACGTTATTCATATTTTAGACAGCGATCGAGGAAATTCACGTAGCTGCTGATGGAAGGAAGGCAATCTACCATAAGAAGAGTTCCAAAACCGACACACGAAGTTAGTTTCTAATTACATATTCATATTTTAAATGTTCTTATTAACAGCAGTCCGGTAAGGGAAGTAACACTCTCTGAAACATATTGTGCTACTATCTCTTCGTAGCCGTTCCATGGCGTACGCCTTGAAAACTTCATAAACAAACAAAAAATTCTATACTTCGGCTAAATGTATTACCATAGATGCCTGTCGATGAAGTCCACACCTCCGGACATGAGCCTTTAATAAAATCTTCACAAAATATCAACAGACTGAGACTGGTTGTGGTTACTGTGAAAAACATATTCTTTACTCTTTGCAATGAATAACAGTCCAAACACAGTATATCTTTATGCAATACCTTTAAGAAATCGGGCTTTCTTTGGAATATGAAGTTCATCCTTTTCTAGCAATCTCGTAGCGTGGCTGCTCTTTTCACATATTTTAGTTGCAAGACCTGTTAATCTTTTAGTGGAATGATCTTTCACAGCACCCAGCGGCTTCAGAAATTCTGAAGCTGTTTCATTGATTCTTTCTACTCTACTTCCGCTTATACCTTTCGAAACGTTATCAAATTCCGATGCGAGATTGTCACATCTAAGTGGTCTTTTCCCGCGTTTTAATCTTTTTGCTTCATGCTATAAGTTCTCTTTTTATCCTTATACAGGAATGTTAATTTCTTCTCTCAGTTTCTTCTAAATCTTTCTGCGTAGTGAACGTTTGTATCCCTCTTCAGTTCAATAGCGCTATACGTTTACTTCTCATCCGTAGAGAAAAAACAGATAAGTGGGACTAGAACTCACGCACCGAGGGTTCCGTGCAAACATAATTTTGCGGTGTATAGATAGTTCGTCCATTCAGGGAACCGAGAATATGGACTATTTATGCCAGTTATCGACTTCAAGAATGACATAAGATCGGTCCCAGTAATTCCTAAACTTTCAAGAATGTTTTAATTTTAAGTTTTAAGTAAATTTTTAGTGTCATTTCGCATTCGCTACTATAATTTTTCTTTTATTTTAATAACTTTGGACTTATATTAACATGATATGGCAATGCTGGGAATTCCAGATCCATTGACTTCGTCTGCCATCTTCCCTTTTGTGACTACTGATAAGATTTGACGGAAGTCTCCAGATAACAAACCGGTACTGCCGGTGATAGGCTTATTGTTGTTACCAAATGTCGAATTGTTCTGTGGATGGCTTCAGTGGATAGTTGATGGGATACCGGAACCTCATCCCAAACAACGGAAGTGCAATACTGCGTCAGTTACCAGCATTACATTACAGATGCTGTACGTGTCGTAAGCATAGACTTTCAGTGCGGTAGTCGTGCAGCCATACGTCTGTTGCTGCTAGACGGCAAAGGCATCGTCTACAGACCGGCAGTGGGCTATACTGCATCGTAGCTCAGCCAATTAGCACGAAATATTTGTAAATAACACACACAAACGTCCCCCGTGAATCACTCTACCTGTTACTGTAAACGAGATCAAAATCCCTACATTAGTCCCTGAGATTTTTGGCAAATTACGATTGTTATGTAAGTTTATAGCGACAAAATATATTTTCTATGTGATGTAATCACAATTCACCAATTTTCAGACTGTTTCCTTTACTTTTATTATGAGACTTGCTTCTTGTCACATTTCATGACTCTAAGTCAACGGGAAGTACCCTATAGATTTTTACGAGTATGTTGACAAGTATAGAAATGTGTGACATAAACGGCAGTGTCTTTTGATTGTAATGACTTGGAAGCCTATATTTTTTCTACACATCCAAGAAATATAGATCTTTAGTACGGGACGTAAATTTCAACTTGATACGTGTACCCGTTCCAGAGAAAAAAGTTATTGTAACAGAAAAACGGACAGACTGTCACATAATATAGACTATGTGATCAAAAGTATCCGGACACCACAAAAATATACGTTTTTCATATGAGGTGCATTGTGCTGCCATCTACTGCCAGGTACTCCTTATCAGCGACCTCAGCAGTCGTTAGACACCGTGAGAGAGCAGAATTGGGCACTCCGCGGAACTCACGGACTTCGAACGTGGTCAGGTGATTGGGTGTCACTTGTGTCATATGTCTGTACGCTAGATTTCCACACTCCTAAACATCCCTAGGCCCATTGTTTCTGATTTGATAGTGAAGTGGAAACCTGAAGGGACACGTACAGCACAAAAGCCGACCGCGTCTGTTGACTGACACAGACCGCCGACAGTTGAGGTAGGTCGTAATGTGCAATAGGCAGACATCTATCCAGACCGTCACACAGGAATTCCAAACTGCATCAGGATCCACTGAAAGTACTATTACAGGTAGGCGGGAGGTGAGATAACTTGGATTTCATGGTCGAGTGGCCGTTCATAAGCCACACGTCACGCCTGTAAAAGCCAAACAACGCCTCACTTGGTGTAAGGAGGGTAAACATTGGACGATTGAACAATTGCGTGGAGTGACGAAACACGGTACAAAATGTGGCGATCCGATGTCAGGGTGTGGGTATGACGAATGCCCTGTGAACGTCGTTGCCAGCGTGTGTAGTTCCAAAATTCAGAGGCAGTGGTGTTATGGTGTGGTCGTGTTTTTCATGGAGGGGGCTTGCACCCCTTATTTTGCGTGGCATTATCACAGCACAGGCCTACATTCATGTTGTAAGCACCTTCTTGCTTCCCACTGTTGAAGAGCAATTCGGGGATGGCGATTTCAACTTTCAACACATCGAACACCTGTTCATAATACACGACCTGTGGCAGGGTGATTTCTCGACGATAGCAACCCTGTAATGAACTGGCCTGTACAGAGTCCTGACCTGATTCCTATAGAACACGCCGACTTCGTTTCAGGCGTCACCGACCGAGATCGATACCTCTCCTCAGTGCAGCACTCCGTGAAGAATGGGCTGCCATTCCCCAAGAAACCTTCCAGCACATGACTGACTGTATGCCTCCGAGAGCGAAAAAAATCCAAATATTATTAATTGGTAATTATATCACACGATATATATATATATATATATATATATATATATATATATAAAATTTTCGGATCTTTTTTGCTTACTTTTACTGTAAAACGTTATATATCACCAACTTTCATGATTATAGGTCAACGGGAAGTACCTTATAGGTTTTTATGAGTGTGTTTTGTGAGTACCAAGTATGTGACATAAATGGCCGTATCTTTTGATTCCATTGATTTAAAAACTCTTAAGTTTTTACACCGACAAGGGGCCATAGACTTTAGTATATGACATAAATTTGAACTTGTTACGTCCACCCGTTCTTGAGAAAAAATGGACCTTAATAGTCGGACAGACAGACAGACAGACAGACAGTCGGACAACAAAGTGATTGCCGTGCGGGGTAGCCGCGCGGTCTCAGGCGTCTTGTCACGGTCCACGCGGCTCCCCCCGTCGGAGGTTCGAGTCCTCCTTCCGGCATGGTGTGTGTGTTGTCCATGGCGTAGGTTAGTTTAAGTTAAATTAACTAGTGTGTAAGCTTAGGGACCGATGACCTAAGCAGTTTGGTTCCATAAGATCTTACCACAAATAATAAAACAAAACAAAGTGATCCTACAAGAGTTCCGTTTTTACGAATTGAGCTACGGAATCCTAAAAATGGAAAATGAAATACGACCTTCGACGATAGAACCGTGAGATACTGAAATCTATATGGTCGGAGGAAGATCTGAATAGCACTTCTCGAGAAATGCCTTAAATGCTGCACCATCTCGCTCGCTCTAGTGGCAGGTATCTGCGTTTAAGTTACCTGAACGACGCAGTCTTTCTGCAGGAAGTCATTTCTGTCTTAGCCATTTCACTTCCACTTCACTGCGTTACCACTAGTTTTAGTCATTACAATGCAAATTACTGTGTTTTACGTTTCTATCTACATAATTACTGTTATCCTTCAGTTACACATACTTTATCGTCCTTGTGTTCCTCATAATTATTTATTCATTTCTAGTTATTTCATCCGATGGTTAGAGCTCGCCCCCTGTAAGCTGCCACAGCACAAGCCTACGGTACGGGTAAATGATCGATGATCGTAAGTGACGTCTCAGACCTTATGCAAGAAGATTTCACTAAATTTTTTTGTATAATGTAGGCATCAAATTCAGATAGCTGGATCTGCAAGCCCACTAAAAATTAGACTAGCGACATTGTCCATAGCAAAATATCTTCTTCCAAGTATACTGCATTTATTCTGAAACAACGTTATGCAGCCAACATGTTGCGACCTATTGTTTGCGTATTAGGGTCTTGGGGTACAATGCCTTTCTGGCATTACGTCACAAACAGTACTATAACGCGAAACTAAAATTTGCTAGGACTCTTCGATGAGTGAGCGATGTCTCTGTTTCGCGGCGGCGAAACAGATCATAACTATACTAATGTTGTCACTTACTCACGAAATCTCATTATTCATTGTCACAGAGCAGCGCTATTCACCAATTTACTACGATTTTACAATATTCGTTGACACAGTAATATCCCACACTTAGGAAGCAAGTTGTTACATTTTGTCAGCGCTATTATATTGAGAAGACATCTTACGCTGAATATTTTCAACTTTAAGAAAGAGCTCTCGTACTTTGGCAGCCTTTCATAAAAAAAGAACTTAACATAATTTCACTCTTCTGAATATGAAGTTGCTCTAGTTATTAAGGAGAAATATAAACATGATAATCGAACTAACACTGTCAACCAAGGAAGAACAGCCGCAAATACCAACATATGGTTCAAATGGCTCTGAGCACTATGGGACTTAACAGCTGAGGTCATCAGTCCCCTAGAACTTAGAACTACTTAAACCTAACCAACCTAAGGACATCACACACATCCATGCCCGAGGCAGGATTCGAACCTGCGACCGTGGCGGTCGCGCGGTTCCGGACTGAAGCGCCTAGAACCGCTCGGCCACAACGGCCAAATACCAATATAAATAGTGATAGTATCAATTTACAAACATTAACTGTTTGATTCTGCCGCACAATTATTACAAAAATTTAAATATTATGGATAACAGATTGACGTTGCAAAAAATTATATAATTATCTGTTGGAAATATGATTTAACTCTATATCAGCATCGATTCAACGGAATATTTTAGACGCAGCGGAGCAATTGACACTTTATTTTCTTGTTTATGTGCCGTTTCATGATTTTATAACTTTTACGTAACAGGTAAAGTCAGATAACTCAAACTGTAACGAAAACATTCTCCAAAGAAAACATTCGTCTTTTTTAATTTTCCTGTATGTCACTACGCCAACGGCCTTGCCGCAGTGATAACAGCGGTTCCCGTCACATCACCGAATTTAAGCACTGTCGGACTATGCTGGCGCTTGGATGGGCAACCATCCGGTCTGCGAGTGCTGTTGACAAGTGGGGTGCACTCAGCCCTTGTGAGGCAAACTGAAGAGCTACTTGATGGAGAAGTAGCGGTTCCGGTTTCGGAAACTGATATACGGCCGAGAGTCATGCCTATGAGCTAAGGATGACACGGCGACCGGTCGGTACCATTGGGCCTTCATGGTCTGTTCGGTAGGAGTTTAGCTTTTTAGTTTTTATGTGTCACTACTACGTTTAGAGATCTGCCACTCTAAATACTTCTTTTACAGCCGAATATGATACAAGAAATCGTCGTACACCATTGTTCTCTTTCCTACAAAAATGTCGATACTAAAAGATATCGTTATAAAAAAAATATCAAATTTTCCCAATCCTATGTATAATTTCCGGATGTTATTACTGTTTAGAACTGAAGTATTACTTCATGTACAATGTTTACAAGTCTTTCTGTCGTTGAAAAGTAGCACTGCATTTGCCTTTCTTAACGTACGAAATGTATTAATAAATTTCCATTGTGAGTGACACCGCAAAATTTGTGTATACGGCTATGACAGACTTTAATAATGTAAATGATGAAGTACGGGAAAACTCCAGTTCAGTTCGACCCAGCGAGCGTTTAGCACCGCAATTCGCTGTGAGTTGTGGTGGGGCGCCTTGCCGGCTCGATGCTCGCGTTCGAGTTCGTTATGATATTACGGTTCTTTGAAGGCTTTGAGTTCTCGTTAGCTGTAACAAGCACTCCCGTTACATCACCGCGGCCGGTGCCAGCAACGCCCAGTGACCATAGGATGGACGGGCCACGAAACCGCGCGTGACTCTGCGAAAACGGTTCTCCGCCCGTCGCGTTTGTATTTGCCTCGCCGCACGCTCTGGATCTTGTCTTGCCGACTGGACCTACGTTTACAATCTCTTGACAGTCCAGTTACTTGATGGCACGCACTAGTATGACGTAGAAACCAGATGATAATCCCGAGGAATTATTACATTTACCATTACTGCAAAATGCCATCGTGGGAAAACATGCTGAGTCGGTGAATTGCTGTTTCATTTAGTAAAAGAATAGGTGGATACAACGATGTCCTCTGCGCGATTAATCTCCACCTAGTGCTCTATTTAGCGATGATGGTATGTGTCCCGATTTTATGATATTCTCTATAAGTACTTTTTTTAGTACTTTTTTTTACATTACCCTAAGCTCTACTGAACACCGCGATGTTTGTAATCGCTTCAAGACACCAAAACAAGTTGGCACTAACTGTTAATATCCAACGGGACAAGCTGTTTGCTGTACAGTTAACACTCGCAACCAACGTTTTTATCAGCCGAAATTTTGAGGGGACGATGGTCTTCCTCCACCCATGAATCATGAATCATGGACCATGCCGTTGGTGGGGAGGCTTGCGTGACTCAGTGATACGATAGCCATACTGTAGGTGCAACTGCAGCACTGTTGAGAGGCCAGACAGACGTGTGGTTCCCGAAGAGGGGCAGCAGCCTTTTCAGTAGCTGCAGGGGCAACAGTCTGGATTATTGACTGATCTGGCCTTGTAACATTAACAAAAACGACCTTGCTGTACTGGTACTGCGAACAGCGGAAAGCAAGGGAAAACTACAGCCGTAATTTTTCCCGAGTGAATGCAACATTACTGTATGGTCAAATGATGATGGCGTTCTCTTGGGTAAAATACTACAGAGGTAATATAGTCTCCATTCGGATCTCCGGGCGGGGACTGCTCAGTAGGACGTCGTTATCAGGAGAAACAAAACTGGCATTCTAGGGATCGGAGCGAGGTATGTCAGATCCCTTATCGGGCAGGTGGGTTAGAAAATTTAAAAATGGAAAAGCATAGGTAAAAGTTAGACATAGTGGGAATTAGTGAAGTTCGGTGGCAGGAGGAACAAGACTTCTGGTCAGCCGAATACGCGGCTGTAAACACAAAATCAAATAGGGGTTATGAAGGAGATGGTTTAATAATGAGTAAGACAGAATTTCCGTAAGCTACTACGAACAGCATAGTAAATGCATTATTGTAGCTAGGACAGACACGAAATTAGCGCCTACCACAGTAGTACAAGTTTATATGCCAACTAGCTCCGCAGATGACGAAGAGATTGAAGAAATGTATGACAAAAAAAAGAGTCCTGGAGACAATAAAACGTTTCACATAGATTATATAATGGTAAGCCAGAGATTTGGGAACCAGGTTTTAAATTCTAAGGCATTTCCAGTATTAGATGTGGACTCTGACCACATTCTATTGGTTATGAACTGCAGACTGATACTGAAGAAATTGCGAAAAGGTAGGAATTTAAGGAGATCGGACCTGGATAAACTGAAACAACCAAAGATTGTAGAGAGTTTCAGAGAAAACATTAGGGAACGATTGACAAGAAGAGGGGAAAGAAATACAGTAGAAGAAGAATGGGTAGCTTTGAGAGATGAAATAGTGAAGGTAGCAGAGGATCAAATAGGTAAAAAGACGAGGACTAGCAGAAATCTTTGGGTAACAGAAGAGATATTGAATTTAATTGCTGAAAGTAGAAAATATAAAAATGCAGTAAATGAAGCAGGCAAGAAGGAACACAAACGTCTCAAAAATGGGATCGACAGGAAGTGATAAATGGCTAAACAGAGATGGCTAGGGGACAAATGTAAGGATGTAGAGGCATATATCACTAGAGGAGATGGAAAAGAGCCACCGTGGTACAACAACCGAGTTATGAAACTGCTGCGCAAGCAAAGGGAACTTCACAGCAAATATAAACATAGCCAAAGACTTGCAGACAAAAAAATTACGAGAAGCGAAATGTAGTGTGAGGAGGGTTATGCGAGAGGCGTTCAATGTATTCGAAAGTAAAATTCTATATACTGACTTGGCCGAACATCCTAAGACATTTTGGTCTTATGTCAAAGCGGTAGGTGGATCAAAACAAAATGTCCAGACACTCTGTGACCAAAATGGTACTGAAACAGAGGATGACAGACTAAAGGCGGAAATACTACATGTCTTTTTCCAAAGCTGTTTCACAGAGGAAGACTGCACTGTAGTTCCTTCTCTAGACTGTCGCACAGATGACAAATTGGTAGATATCGAAATAGACGACAGAGGGACAGAGTGACAATTAAAATCGCTCAAAAGAGGAAAGGCCGCTGGACCTGATGGGATACCAGTTCGATTTTACACAGAGTACGCGAAGGAACTTGCCCCCCCTTCTTGCAGCGGTGTAACGTAGGTCTCTAGAAGAGTTTAGTGTTCCAAAGGATTGGAAAAGGGCACAGGTCATCCCCGTTTTCATGAAGGGACGTCGAACAGATGTGCAGAACTATAGACCTATATCTCTAACGTCGATCAGTTATAAAATTTTGGAACACGTATTATGTTAGAGTGTAATGACTTTTCTGGAAACTAGAAATCTACTCTGTAGGAATCAGCATGGGTTTCGAAAAAGTCGTGTGAAACCCAGCTCGCGCTATTCGTCCACGAGACTCAGAGGGCCATAGACACGGGTTCACAGGTGGATGCCGTGTTTCTTGACTTCCGCAGGGCGTTCGATACAGTTCCCCACAGTCGTTTAATGAACATAGTAAGAGCATATGGACTATCAGACCAATTGTGTGATTGGATTGAAGAGTTCCTAGATAACAGAACGCAGCATGTCATTCTCAATGGAGAGAAGTCTTCCGAAGTAATAGTGATTTCAGGTCTGCCTCAGGGGAGTGTCGTAGGACCGTTGCTATCCACAATATACATAAATGACCTTGTGGATGACATCGGAAGTTCACTGAGGCATTTTGCGGATGATGCTGTGGTATATAGAAAGGTTGTAACAATGGAAAATTGTACTGATATGCAGGAGTATCTGCAGCGAATTGACGCATGGTGCAGGGAATGCCAATTGAATCTCAATATAGACAAGTGTAATGTGCTGCGAATACATAGAAAGAAAGATCCCTTATCATTTAGCTACAATATAGCAGATCAGCAACTGGAAGCAGTTAATTCCATAAATTATCTGGGAGTACGCATTAGGAGTGATTTAAAATGGAATGATCATATAAAGTTGATCGTCGGCAAAGCAGATGCCAGACTGAGATTCATTGGAAGAATCCTAAGGAAATGCAATCCGAAAACAAAGGAAGTAGGTTACAGTACGCTTGTTCGCCCACTGCTTGAATACTACTCAGGAGTGTGGTATCCGTACCAGATAGGGTTGATAGAAGAGGTAGAGAAGATCCAACGAAGAGCAGCGCGCTTCATTACAGGATCATTTAGTAATCGCAAAAAGCGTTACGGAGATGAGAGATGAACTCCACTGGAAGACTCTGCAAGAGAGACGCTCAGTAGCTCGGTACGGGCTTCTGTTGAAGTTTCGAGAACATACCTTCACTGAGGAGTCAAGCAGTATATTGATCCCTCCTACGTATATCTCGCGAAGAGACCATGAGGATAAAATCAGAGAGATTATAGCCCACACAGAGGCATACCGATAGTCCTTCTTTCCACACAAAATACGAGACTGGAATGGAAGGGAGAACCCATAGAGGTACTCAAGGTATCCTCCGCCACACACCGTCAGATGCTTGCGGAGTATGGATGTAGATGTAGGTAAAATAGATACTACCTACAGGAAAATTAAAGAGACCTTTGGAGAAAAGAGAACCACATGTATGAATATCAAGAGCTCAGATGGAAATCCAGTTCTAACCGAAGAAGGGAAAGCAGAAAAGTGGAAAGTGTATATAGAGGGTCTCTACGAATGCGCAATATTATGGAAATGGAACAGAACGTAGGTGAAGATGAAATGGCAGATATGATACTGCGTGAAGAATTTGACACAGCACTGAAAGAGTTGAAACAAGGCCCTTGGAGTAGACACCATTCCATTAGAGTACTGAGAGCCTTGGGAAAGCCAGCCGTCACAAAACTCTACCTTGAGCAAGATGTATGAGACAGGCGAAATACTCTCGGACCTCAAGAATAATATAATAATTACAATCCCAAAGAAAGCAGGTGTTGACAGTTGTGAAAATTACCGAACTATCAGATTAATAAGTCACGTCATCAAAATACTGACACCAATTATTTACAGGCGAATGGAAAAGCTGGTAGAAGCCGACCTTGGGGAAGATCAGTTTGGTTTCCGTAGAAATGTGGGCACACGTAAGGCAATACTGACCGTACGACTTGTCTTAGAAGATGGATTAAGGAAAGGCAAACCTACGTTTCTTGCATTTGTAGACTTCAATAAAGATTTTGACAATGTTGACTGGAATATTCTCTTTCAAATTCTGAAGGTGGCAGTGGTCAAATACAAGGAGCGAAAGGCTATTTACTGTTTGTACAGAAATCAGATGGCAGTTCTAAGAGTCGAGGTGCGTGAAAGGGAAGCAGTGGTTGGATAGGAGTGAGACAGGGTTGTAGCCTATCCCCAATGTTATTCAATCTATATACTGAGCAAGCAGTAAAGTTAACAAAAGTAAAATTTGGAGTAGAAGAAAGAAATAAAAACTTTGAGGTTTGCCGATGACATTGTAATTATGTCAGAGACAGCAAAGGACTTGGAAGGGCAGTTGAACGGAATGGCTCTGAGCACTATGGAACTTAACATCTGTGGTCATCAGTCCCCTAGAACTTAGAACTACTCAAACCCAACCAACCCAAGGACACCACACACATCCATGCCCGAGGCAGGACTCGAACCTGCGACCGCAGCAGCCGCGCGGCTCCGGACTGAGCGCCTGAACCGCTAGACCACCGCGGCCGGCGAACGGAATGGATAGTGTCTTGAAAGGAGGATATAAGATGAACATCAACAAAAGCAAAACGAGGGTAATGGAATGTACTCGAATGTCGCAGGTGATGATGATGAGTGAATCAGATTAGGAAATGAGACACTTAAAGTAGTAGATGAGTTTTACTACTTAGGGATCAAAATAATTGATGATGGTCAGAGTAGAAGGATATAAAATGTAGGCTGGCAATGGCAATAGAAGCGTTTCTGAAGGAGAGAAATTTGTTAACATCGAGTATAGATTTAAGTTTCAGGAAGTCTTTTCTACAAGTATTTGTATGGAGTGTAGCTACGTATGGATGTGAAACATGGACGACAAATAGTTTAGACAAGACGAGAATAGAAACTTTCGATGTGTGGTGCTACAGAAGAATGCTGAAGATTAGATGGGCAGATCACATAACTTATGAGGAGGTACTGAATAGAATTGGGGAGAACTAGAATTTGAGTCACAACTTGAGTAGAAGAAGGCATCTGTTGGTAGGACATGTTCTGAGGCATCAGTGGATCACCAAGTTAGTACTGGAGGCCAGCGTGGAGGGTAAAAACCGTAGAGGGAGACCTAGAGATGAATACACTAAGCAGATTCAGAAGGATGTAGAATGCAGTAGTTACTTGGAGATGAAGAAGCTTGCACAGGGTAGAGTAGCATGGAGAGCTACATCAAACCAGGATCTGGACTGAAGAACACAACAACGACGATATTATGAAATAAGTAATGAACTGAATATATCTTGCGACCTTTCAGCTTACTTCTCTGTTAATGCTTGTACAAATATTTGTTCATTGGCACACGGATGTACAAAAATTGGAAAAAATCCTCGCGCATCTGTTGGTAATTGTTGCGGGTGTTGGTAGAATGCTCTTATTTTGGTAATCATTCAGTTTTATAAATAATACACACTGATCAGCCAGAACATTACGACCACCGACCTGCTGTCGATATGAACCCTTCCAGACGATAGTAGCGTCACCGGGTGAGGAATGACTGCTAGTCAGACGCACACACGTTGCATGTAGCTCAGTGAGCGTGTTGTCCGTCTGTAGAACGTGGAAGTCGCACTGTCAGTCGGAGTTTGAACGTGGGAAAGTTGTGATGGTCCAGAGGATCTTTACGAGCGTTTCGGAAACTGCACGACTTGTCGTGTGTTCGAGGAATGCTGTGGTGAGTGTCTTCAACACGTGGTGAAACCACGTCAGGATGTCGTGGGGCGGGAGGTCAACCATCATTGTGGACGTCGGACATCGTAGGCTGGACAGCCTAGTAAAACAGGACAGGCCTCGAACTGTATCGATACTAACATCAGACTTCAATGTTGGGCAGAGTACAAGTGTGTCTGGACACATAGTGCACCGAACACTTCTAATGATGGACCATCGCAGCCGACGACCTATGCGTGTGACAGTGTTTACACCACAAATCGGTAGCTACGACTGAAATGGCACGTGACCATCGGCACTGGACGTTGGCGTAGTGACAGAGCGCAGAGCGTTGCATGGGCTGAGGAATCCCGATATCTCCATCATCATGCCGATGGGAGGTCGCGAATCCGTCGTCTTCCAGGGAAACAGCTCCTTGACACCTGTACTGCAGGTCGGAAACATTCTGGCGGCGTCTCTATTATGCTCTGGGGAGCATTCACCTGGGTATCCATGGCTCCAGTGGAGTTCGTGCAAGATACTTGGCGGCTAAGGAATATAGTACATTGTTTGCAGAGCAAGTGTACCCCTTCCTGACGATCACGTTTTCCGACGGCAGTGGCATTTTTCAATAGATAACGCGCCGTGTCATAAGGCCGGGTGTATGATAGAGTGGTTCGAGGGACACAATGATGCGTTCCAATAGATGTGGTGGCTCCCCAACTCGCCAGATCGGAACCCGATCGAACACATCTGGAATATGTTTGAATGTGGGGTTCACAGGAATTAGGTGGCTTGTGTGTGCATGTGTGGTGCCAATTCCCTCCAGCGTCCGCCCCGGTAGCTGAGTGGTCAGCGTGACAGACTGTCAATCCTAAGGGCCCGGGTTCGATTCCCGGCTGGGTCGGAAATTTTCTCCGCTCAGGGACTGGGTGTTGTGTTGTCCTAATCATCATCATTTCATCCCCATCGACACGCAGGTCGCCGAAGTGGCGTCAAATCGAAAGACCTGCACCAGGCGAACGGTCTACCCGACGGGAGGCCCTAGCCACACGACATTTCCATTTATTCCCTCCAGCGACCTACCAAGGTGTCATTGCTTCCATGCCACGAAGTATCGCTGCTGTTATCCGTGCCAAAGGTGGATGTACCAGCTATTAGGTAGGTGGCTGACCAGTGTATGTGTCTGTGCAATACCAAAAACGACTTTAGATTCTAGATAGCTCACACAATTAAAAGTAACAGATATTGTAGTACTATAATCCGTTTTTCCTCTCAGCGAGCAAGGTGGTGCAGTTGGTAGCACACTGGACTTGCATTCGGGAGGACGATGGCTCAAACCTGCTTCTGGCCATACAGATTTAGGCTTTCCATGATTTCCCTAAATCGACCAGGCAAATAACTGAATGGTTCTTTTGAAAGAGCACGGCCGATTACCTTCTCTATCCTTGACACCATTCGAGCTAGTTCTCTGTCTCCAATGACCGCGATGTCGACTGGACGTTAAACCCAGTTTATCTTTCTTTTTTGTCTTGCCTCACTCATGGATACTATTCCCACTCCAGATACAACAAACATACATGAATTTCAGTTTACTTCAGTTCAGCAGTAATAGTTCACATAACATAAAAACAAAAGAGAACAAAAGAACTTTGCACTACAATAACCACAGAGATAACAATGTACAACAGTCGTGATGTTATGTGGAGTATCCTGCTAATATCTTTAGAAGAGAGCTAATTTCAATAACTTTTTGAAAGATAATCCGCCATTTGACTGAACAACAGGTTTTATTCCATAATCTAGATTTCGGCCTTAGGCCATTTTCGAGTGCTACGAGAATGAACAATCATTAGACTTGAGTAGAACGCACTGTAGCTAATTTTAAATTTGTGATTTGGTCGTCCATTTTCTTCCACAACCATGTCATGTGAATAAGTCATAATAATTGCCAGTAAATTAGCCTGTTATACAAATGTTCTCGCATTTACTTTTGTCAAAAGTGGTTTATATAACCGAAGATCTGTGTTTTCACAGTGATATGCGCTCTACTCATATCTTGTTAGTATTGATGCTTGTAACACTTAAAAATGGTCAAAGACTGAAATATAGTTCGTGGTTGTACAGTCAAAGGGCGTTTACATATTTGAAAACGTTTTATGAGACTGTAGTTCCACACCAAGTAAATTCTTTAATTTTGATACTATTAATAAACATTTACGTAACAATAAACTGCTGTCCTGCTGTGCTTTCAATACAATGAAGAAAAACAACCACGATTACATTGCAGAAAGCGGCTCAAGGCGATCACCCTTGGCGTTTTTCACTCCGCACCCACAACGCAACACAATGTCCATAGATATGATTTCCAAAACAAAGAGAAACAATATCTGTTTTCAGAGCCACGTGATAGGTGAAAGCCAAATCGTTAGACAAAGTTTCTATTACTCTTTTTACAATATTCTGTTATAATTCTTCCGAGATACCCATTAAATATCGCTTACGCTACAGTATCGCCTTTGCTATGCAATTGTTTTTCTATGACTGCATTTCAATCTGAGCTCCTTTTCTACTTTGCCACATTGTTCCATTGCTACCACTGAAATACACACTACTCGCGCAAAATAAGTTCTAGAAGTCAAAGCTGCTAAAGCTTTCTCAAGAACTCAAATCATGTATCATGCAATAATGAATATTTACTTTAAACATCCTTTTCATACTCAAAAAACTAAATAGATATGCATTCCATATCCTTTAGCATCATTAAAAGAAAATAATTCCCTGTCTCGCTACTTCTCCAAGTGCTAATTATCATTACTATTGGCATCTTTTTAGCTTCACACTGCGAGATTTTGTAGTAGTAAGACTTTACTGAACCAGCTATTACATACCAACACGTCTCTGTTCACCAAGACAAAAGCACAAATAATATACTAGTAGGATTATTCTGCAATTTAAACAGAAATAATCACCTCACTGACATTTTGAGTGTAAAATATGTTTGTTTTGGCCCAGTTCCAAAATAACAGCTAGAAACTAATTTTAAATGCCTCTAATTAGTTGAAATAAAACATTCACTTGCGCTGAACACATTTATTGGAGTGGTAGGGTACTATACTATGCAAGAGATATTGCCCATATGGCCACCAAAAACAGAATTGGTACTCCTTGCTCTGCAGAGCCCCTTCCCATATGCATTGTGCGACGGCACTTCTGTCAGCTACAAAGGTGCATTCGTTACCTTATTGCAACATAAAGTATTATATGAATGCCTGGTGTCCGTCCTTTTCATTTTCATTCGTCACCGCTGATTCCGTATCAATTCCTGATGAGACTGACATCAATAGTTCCATCCTTTTCCTTTGCTTTCTCCCCTGTCTACCTTCAAGCTCATTAAGTAAGCTATAACTCTTATCACATATTTAACTACATTGCATTTCAATGGACGCTGTGACTCGCATTGTCACAATATGCTCCAAAGATTTTGATGAGGATAGAATGAGGAGCAAAACTCAAGAAAAGTAATATGAAAATGAAATTCAACACAACAATTTTTGAAAGTGTTCAAAAGTAACAAATTGACATTTATTACTATTATTATTATATGCTGAAGCCATTTAAACACTTGAGATATTGCAGGGCACTCTCACTTCTGATTTGGTGTAGGGAATACGATCTACGGCGTTTTGACTTTATACATTGTGATGAAATGGTGGGCAGCACTTTATGGTCTTGTTTGCATGCTCTAGGCAAAGAAATACGGTAAGCTTTACCTGCGTTCAAAGGAACAGGGTACCGACTTAAATGACTGCAGTAAAAGCACAGCATTGGTGGGGCGACAAAGCGCGTTTTTTCTGGAGAACGACGAAGAGGCGTTTCCAGATGGCTCCATGCCGCAGTCGTATTGTGCAGAAACACATTAAGCTTGGCGCCATGGACAGGGGCAGACGTCCAGATATATGGCCTAGTGCTGAAAAGTCGCCGACAGCGCATTGTAGGCCTTGTTAGCGGGCAAGCCGCCAAACGAAATGTCCATGGGACAGGAAAACTGGCGCCCAGATGTGCAGACTCTGTTTCAAAACAAGTTTTGTCAATGCAGTTTTATGGCCGTTCCCTGGAGGTACTTCCCTAAGAGCCTCTGAAACCCTGACGGATTCCAGTGTGCAGGTGGACCCGTTTGCTGGTCTGCCAAATCAATTTGACTCCGTGCCACAATCGTGCATGTCAGAATATGTCGAATGTCTAGACGGCCGACTCAAGACAAATAAGTACACCCATGCGTCACTCGTTATGCCTGTGATTATATAAGCAGTACCTCTGACAGTTCAAAAGGTGACTGGCACGGGCTCTAAGTCATGCCCTAGTAAAGGACACAAGTCTCAACGTTTAGGTAGAGACCTGCTGTGCTTTACTAGTGAAGTGCCAGTACAAGAGACTTGTACAAGAGTGGCGATCTCCTTTTCTCTGCGTTTCCTCCTCAGCTCGGTTCCAAAAGCATATTTCTCTGTTTGACTTCACCCAGTTTCGCACAAGCCAACCATGAGCTGGAGCCTGGCATTCTAAGCTCGGTGAATGGTCTTTGCACTGCAAACCGATTTGACCAATCAGAGACTTACAATTAATTGGCAGAAAACGGAAAAAAAATTCAGCTTTGCGGCTTCTTTCCCACACGTTTGCCATGTCTTTTGCTAACACAATGCAGGGTGGAAGCACAGCCCTCCATAAACAGCTTGTTAACTCCCCTGTTGCGTCCATTTCAAAGTTTGCAGGGAACGGCCATAAAACTGCATTGACAAAACATGTTTTGAAACAGTCTGCACGTCTGGGTGCCAGTTTTCCTGTCCCATGGACATTTTCAGAACGTTTAGAATTTCTTTTGGTGGCTTGCTCGCTAACAAGGCCTACAATGCACTGTCGGCGACTTTTTGGCGCTAGGCTGTATACCTGGACGTTTACCCCTGTCCATGGCGCCAAGCTTAATGTGTTTCTGCACAATACGACTGCGGCATGGAGCCATCTGGAAACGCCTCTTCATCGTTCTTCAGAAAAAACGCGCTTTGTCGCCCCACCAATGTTGTACTTTTACTGCAGTCGTTTAAGTTGGTACCCTGTTCCTTTGAATGCAGGTAAAGCTTACCATATTTCTTTCCCTCGAGCATGCAAACAAGACCATAAACTGCTGATCACCATTGCATCACAATGTATGAAGTCAAAACACCGTAGATCGTATTCCCTACACCAATTCAGAAATAAGAGTGCCCCACAATCTCTCACACATTAATCAAAAATATAAGTTAAGTGTTAAAATTCATTTTATAGCTCAAAGAGTAAGAATCCGATAAGTTTGTAATAAAAATTTATCCCTTTAATTACACTACTGGTTTCAGAGCAATATAACTCCATCCCCAAGTGCTAACAATTAAGCAAAAACAATCAAACACGCAAGGTAGTCGGAACAATCAGTATGGAAAAACGGGCTTCCGCCCTCCCTAGTGTAGGGGAGCTATGAGCAGCCGGCAGATCACATCAAGTAGGCAACTAGGAACTCATTTTATAACTACGGGTATTCACAAAACATTCTTGAAAGGTGTCAGTCCACCCGGTTAGCTTTCGCTTCATACCAAGAGTTTAATTTGTGGCCTTAATTAAGTATGCTGTCCAGCAATGCTAAAATTAAGCCTGTTGTCCAACACTGTTAACATGTGATGACTTTAGTAAATGAAAATGCCACCTAAAGTAAATTTTAAACTAAAATGTATATATGTTCTTCAATATATCATCTTGTTGTTGTTGTTGTTGTGGTCTTCAGTCAAGAGGCTGGTTTGATTCAGCTCTCCATGCTACTCTACGCTGTGCAAGCTTCTTCATCTCCGTGTTACCGCTGCAACCAACATGCTTCTGTATATGCTTAGTGTATTCATCTCTTTGTATCCTCTATGCTTTTTACCCTCCATGCTTCGCTCCAGAACTAAATTGGTGATCCCTTGATGCCTCAGAATGTGCCCTATTAACCGATGCCTTCTTCTAGTCAAGTTGTGGCACAAAATCCTCTTCTCCCTAATTCTGTTCAGTACCTCCTCATTAGTTACGTGATGTATCCATTTAACCTTCAGCATTCTTCTGCAGCGCCACATTTAGAAAGCTTCTATTTTCTTTTTGTCTAAGCTAGTTATCGTCTATGTTTCACTTGCAAGCATGGCTACACTCCACACAAATACTTTCAGCACGGGCTTCCAGACACTTAAATCTATACTTAATGGAAACAAATTTCTCTTCTTCAGAAACGCTTTCCTTACAATAGTCAATCTACATTTTATATCCTCTCTAATTTGACCATCATCTGCTATATTGCTCTTCAAACAGTAAAACTCATCTACTGCTTTAAGTGTGATATTTTCTAATATAATTGCCTCAGCATCACCTGATTTAATTAGACTACATTACATTATCCTCGTTATTTTTTGTTGATGTTCATCTTATATCCTCCTTTCAAGACATTATCAATTCCGTTCAACTGCTCTTCCAAGTAATTTTCTGTCTCTGAAAGAATTACAATGTCATGGGCAAGCCTCAAATTTTAATTCCTATTCCAATTTTTCTTTTGTTTCCTCACTGCTTACTCAATGTACAGATTGAATAACATCAGGGATAGGCTGCAACCCTGTCCCACTCCCTTCCCAACCACTGCTTCCCTTTCATGCCCCTTGACTCTTATAACTGTCACCTAGTTTCTGCACAAACTGTAAATAGCCTTTCGCTCCTTGTATTTGACCCTTACCATCTTCAAAATTTGAAAGACATTATTCCAGCCAACGTTGTCAAAAGTTTTCTCTAAGTATACAAATGCTAAAAATGTAAGTTTGCCTTTCCTTAATCTATCTTCTAAGATAAGTTGTAGGGTCAGAATTGCCTCATGTAATCTAACATTGTCCAGTTGGCTTCTACAATTTTTCCATTCGTCTGTAAAGAATTCTTGGTAGTATTTTGCAATCGTGGCTTGTTAAACTGATAGTTCGGTAATTTTCACATCTGTTAACAGCTCCTTTCTTTGGGATTGGAATTATTATATTCTTCTTGAAGTCTGAGGGTATTTCGCCTGTCTCATACATCTTGCTCACCAGATGGCAGAGTTTTGTGAGGACATGTTTTGTGAGGACTGACTCTCCCAAGGCTATCAGTGGTTCTAATGGAATGTTGTCTACTCCTGGGGCCTTGTTTCGACTTAGGTCCTTGAATGCTCTGTCAAACTCTTCACACAATACCATATCTCTGATTTCATCTTCGTCTACATTCTCTTCCATTTCTGTAATATTGTCCTCAAGAACATCGCCCTTGTATAGATCCTCTAGACACTCCCCTTCTTTGCATAGAACTGGGTTTCCATCTGTGCTCTTGATATTCATGCAAGTGGTTCTCTTTTCTCCAAAGGTCTCTTTAATTTTCCTATAGGCAGTATCTTACCCCTAGTGATATGCGCCTCTACATCCTTACATTTGTTCTCTAACCATCCCTGCTTAGCCATTTTGCACTTCCTGTCGATCTCATTTTTGAGACGTTTGTATTCTTTCTTGCGTGCTTGATTTACTGCATTTTTATATTTTCTCTTTTCATCAATTAAATTCAATATCTCTTCTGTTACCCAAGGATTTCTAGTAGCCCTCTTCTTTTTACCTACTTGATCCTCTGCTACCTTCCCTATTTCATCTCTCAAAGCTACCCATTCTTCTTCCACTGTATTTCTTTCCCCAGTATTTGTCAGTTGTTCGATAATGCTCTCAGAAACTCTGTAAAACCTCTGGTTCTTTCAGTTTATCCAGATCCCATCTCCTTAAATTCCTACCTTTTTGCAGATTCTTCAGTTTTACACACCAATTCATAACCAAAAGATTGTGGTCAGAGTCCACATCTGCCTCTGGAAATGTCTTACAATTTAAAACCTGGCTCCTGGATCTCTTACCATTATATAATCTGTCTGAGACCTTCCAGTATCTCCATACTTCTTCCATGCATACAACCTTCTTTTATGATTTTTGAGCCAAGTGTTAGCTATGATTAAGTTATGCTCTGTGCAAAATTCTACCAGGCAGTTTCCTCTTTCATTCCATTCCTCCCATTCCATATTCACCTACTACGTTTTCTTCTCTTCCTTTTCCTACTATCAGAGTTCCAGTCACCCATGATTATTAAATTTTCGTCTCCCTTCACTATCTGAATAATTTCTTTTATCTCATCATTCATTTCATCAATCTCTTCGTCATCTGCGGAGCTAGTTGGCATATAAAATTGTACTACTGTGGTAGTTAGCCAGAATAATGCGTTTACTATGCTGTTTGTAGTAGCTTACCCGCATTCCTGTTTTCCTGTTCATTATTGAACCTACTTCTGCATTACCTCTATTTGATTTTGTATTTATAACCCTGCATGCACCTGACCAGAAGTCTTGTTCCTCCTGCCACCGAACTTCACTAATTCCCACTATATCTAACTTTAACCTATTCATTTCCCTTTTTAAATTTTCTAACCTATCTGCCCTATTAAGGAATCTGACATTCCACGCTCCGATCCGTAGAACGCCAGTTTTCTTTCTCTTGATAACAACGTCCTCCTGAGTAGTCCCCGCCCGGAGATCCGAATGAGGGACTATTTTACCTCCGGAATATTTTACCCAAGAGGACGCCATTATCATTTAACCATACAGCAAAGCTGCATGCCCTCAGGAAAAATTGTGGCTGTAGTTTCCCCTTGCTTTCAGCCGTTCGCAGTACCAGCACAATAAGGCCGTTTTGGTTAGTTTTACGAGGCCAGATCAGTCAATCATCCAGACTGTTGCCCCTGCTACTACTGAAAAGGCTGACGCAGGCCTCCCCACCAACGGCAAGGTCCATGGTTCATGTGGGAGGGAGTATATGGTGGTATGCAACTAGAATAGCTAATTTGCAGGACACAATTAAAACCATATCATCAGTTGTGTGCTGGTCAGCAGCACAAGGTCGACGATATAAAACCAGTTCGTAGTAAAAATATTTCTGTTACTGATAAATCAGATATATGTACGGTATTTAACAATCATTTTCTGAGCATTGCTGGTGAATTAAATAAAAATTTAGATTCTACAATGAATCATATAACTTTATTGGCAAATGGCGTTCCGAGATCGATATCTGAAATACTCTTCTGTGGTACAGGCAAGGGGGAGAGTAAGTCAATAATTAAATCACTGAAGACTAAGGACTCTCATGGGTATGATGGAGTGCGTAGTAGAATACTGAAGTACTGTGCTGCACATGTTAGCACTGTATTTAGCCATATTTTGTAATTTTTCCTTTAGGAAAGGTCAATTTCCTGAGCGATTTAAGCACTCAATAGTAAAGCCACTTTACAAAAAGAGAGAAAGGGTAATGTAGATAATTTTAGACCAATTTCTATGCCATCAGTGTTTGCTAAAGTTATTGAGAAGGCTGTGTATGTAACGGTAATTAATTATTTTATATCACACGATATTCTATCAAATGTGCAGTTCGGCTTTAGAAGTCATTTAACAACTGCAAATGCTATATTCTCTTTTCTCTGTGAGGTATTGGATTGGTTAAACAAAAGATCTCGAACGCTAGGTATATATTTTGATTTAACTAAGGCCTTTGATTGTGTTGATCACAAAATATTGCTCCAGAAGTTGGACCATTACGGAACACGAGGAGTAGCTCACAATTGGTTCACCTCTTACTTTAGCAACAGGCAGTAAAAGGTCATTATTCACAATGTTGAGAATGGCTGTGATGCGGGATCTGAGTTGGGTAGAGTCAAGTGGGGGATGCCCCTGGGATCAGAGGTGAGGCCACTCTTAGTTCTTATTTATATAAATGAGATGCCTTCTGGTATTATGGGTAACTCTAAAATATTTCTGTTTGCTGATGTCACTAGCATGGTAGTAAAGGATATTGTGTGCAACATTGGCTAGGTTTCAGATAGCGCAGTTCATGACCGAAGTTCATGGTTTGTAGAAAATAAACTAACGCTAAATCACAGTAAGATTCAGTTTTTACAGTTTCTGACACACAATTAAACAAAACCTGACGTTTTTATTTCACAGAATTGGCATATGATTAGAGAAACTGAACACTTCAGATTTCTAGGTGTTCAGATAGATAGTAAACTGTTGTGGAAAGCCCACGTTCAGTATCTTATTCAAAGACTTAATGCTGACATTTTTACTATTCGAATGGTATCTGAAATGAGTGATCGTTCGACACCAAAATTAGTCCACTTTGCTTATTTTCATTCGCTTATGTCGTATGGTATTATATTTTGGGGTAACTCTTCCCATTCTTAAAGGATATTTTTGGTTCAGAAACGGGCATTTCGGGCAATAAGTGGCGTAAGTTCACGAACCTCTTGTCGACCCCTGTTCACGTGTCTGGGAATTTTGACATTGGCCTCTCAATATATATATTCCTTAATGTCATTTCCTGTTAACAATATTAGCTTATTCCCAAGAACAAGCATCTTTTAGGCAATTAATACTCGGCTGAAATCAAACCTACATTTGGATCGGACTTCCTTAACTCTTGTGCAGAAAGGTAGGCAGTGTACTGCTTCATCCATTTTCAATAAGCTATCATTCGAATTCAGAAATCTTAGCAGTAATCCACGCGCTTTCAAATCGAAGCTCAAGAGTTTCCTCATGGGTCACTCGTTCTATTCTGTTGAGGATTTCCTTGAAAAATTAAGCTGATTCTTGTTGTATTGTTGATTGCGTTTACTTAAACTTATGGATTGACTTTTTTCAGGTTCATAAACATTTTGCTTTTATCTGTTATTACTTTTATGTTGTAATTTCATGTACGGACATCTTCCATAATCTTGGAGATTTGCTTCTCAATTTAGTCCTACGGAATTTGACGTGTAAATAAGTAAATAAATTACGAAAAATGTAAACTCATAAAACTAAATGCTCTGAACTGAGCATTTAGTTCAGGATTTGATAAGCAGAATGATGCAAGTTGTGATGAATATAATTTATCCAGCTTACATGTAGTCCTGTTCATGCACAATGGAATCTATCGTAATTTAACAAAATCAGTTGCAAATGTAAACAATGTATTCTATAACATGACCAGAACTATCCTAATGATAAGATGCTATCCCCTTCATAACTGTTGACACTACATATTCTACATAGTAACAACCAAATTTTATATCTTCATGCTCCATACAAACACTACTCCCTACATCACATCAGTCATCACCCAATAATCTTATATTTTACCCACACTTCCCATCAATCGGCACATCTTTGATATAGCTACGGAATAGATAAATAGTAATCAGTAACCTTCAGTATATTTGGCTTCCAGGCCTTGATGCTTTGTTGTACAGTGGGTTGTTAGAGATCATGTAACTGGTGTGCAACATAAGATTTATCTTACAAAATATGAACGAAATCAAGCAAGACTTCTTGTTGTAGTAAGCTAGAAAACAGAGATCTGGCATGAAGACTTTATTGAGAGGACTCAAGAAATGACGATGGATTGGAGCCTACAGATGAGATACTCTAACGATGATTGTAGTTGCAGACAAAAAAATATAGAGGAGCAGTGCACACCAGTTACATGATCTCTAACAACCCACTGTACAACAAAGCATCAAGGCTTGGAAGCCAAGGATAATGGAATGTAGTCGAATTAAGTCGGGTGATGCTGAGGGTATTAGATTAGGAAATGAGACGCTTAAAGTAGTCAAGGTGTTTTGCTACTTGGGGAGCAAAATAACTGATGATGGTCGAAGTAGAGAGGATATACAATGTAGACTGGCAATGGCAAGGAAAGCGTTTCTGAAGAAAAGAAATTGTTAACATCGAGTATTGATTTAAGTGTCAGGAAGTCGTTTCTGAGAGTATTTGTATGGAGTGTAGCCATGTATGGAAGTGAAACATGGACGATAAATAGTTTGGACAAGAAGAGAATAGAAGCTTTCGAAATGTGGTGCTATAGAAGAATTCTGAAGATTACATGGGTAGATCACATAACTAATGAGGAAGTATTGAATAGGATGGGGAGAAGAGAAGGTTGTGGCACAACTTGACCAGAAGAAGGGATCGGTTGGTAGGACATGTTCTGAGCCATCAAGGGATCACCAATTTAGTATTGGAGGGCAGCGTGGAGGGTAAAAATCGTAGAGGGGGACCAAGAGACGAATACACTAAACAGATACAGAAGGATGTAGGTTGCAGTTGGTACTGGGAGATGACGAAGCTTGCACAGGATAGAGTAGCATGGAGAGCTGCATCAAACCAGTCTCAGGACTGAAGACCACAACAACAACAAATCTTATGTACCCGCTGGACGCGCTCCCGTTGCCTACACACGCTGCCCCCACATCTGTCGTTGTTGCCGTTTCAGTTTTAAGTTCCATTTGAGCACTGCTCTATGATAGAGTCTGATTTCTCCTCAGAATAATCTACTATTATATCCTGGACATTTTCCAGACAATTAGATAGCAATTCGGCTTTCAAAACCTTTTAATTTCTTAAGTCGACACATTCTATTTTTTTGCTCATGCAACACAAATACGCTCATGCTCATAAATTAAGGATAATCGCAGAATGTGGTGCCACACAACGTGGCACTACACAAAACTGGCGCTAATAGCATAGACATATAGGGATCACACACGACACAGATCTGTAAGTCCACGGTATTGATGATAAGTTGAAAAAATCGTTGCCAAACACATGTGCTACAAAACGCCACTGTTTCCTGCGCATGTATCCCCGACATCAGTATGAGATAAGATCACCATGCACACGGAAACAGGCCGCACAACGGGTTGGCATACTCTGGATCAGGTAGTCGAGAAGCTGCTGAGGTATAGCCTCCCATTCTTGCACCAGTGCCTGTCGGAGCTCCTGAAGTGTCGTAGGGGTTTGAAGACGTGCAGCGATACGTCGACGGAGAGCATCCCAGACGCGCTCGATGGGGTTTAGGTCTGGAGAAAAGGCAGGACAATCCATTCGCCTGATATCTTCTGTTTCAAGATACTCCTCCACTATGGCAGCTCAGTGGGGCCGTGCGTTATCATCCGTCAGGAGGAAGGTGGGACCCACTGCATCCCTGAAAAGTTGGACATACTGGTGTGAAATGACGTCCTGAGACACCTGACCTGTTACAGTTCCTGTATCAAAGACTTGCAGGGGTGTACGTGCACCAATCATAATCCCACCCGACACCATCAAACCACGACCTCCATATACGTCCCTTTCAAGGACATTAAGGGGTTGGCATCTGGTTCGTGGTTCGCGCCAGATGAAAACCCGGCGATAATCACTGTTCAGACTATAACTGGACTTGTCAGTGAAAATAACTTGGGACCATTGTTCCAATGACCATGTACTGTAACCTTGACACCAGGCTTTATAGGCTCTCCTGTGAGCAGGAGTTAGTGAAATGCACCTTGCAGATCTCCAGACGAATAAAGATCTCTGTTCAGTCATCTGTAGACTGTGTGTCTGGAGACAACTGTTCAAGTGGCTCCGGTAAGGTCTCGAGCAAGGCTACCTGCAGTACTCCGTGGCCGCCTGCGGGCACTGGTGGTGAGATATCGGTCTCCTTGTGGCGTTGCAAACTGTGAACGTCCCGTAGTGTAGCGCATGGACACGTTTCCTGTCTTCTGGAATCGTTACCGTAGTCTTGAGATCACACTTCGTGGCACCTGGATGGCCCGTGCTACGACCTGCTGTGTTTGACCAGCCTCCAGTCGCCCGAGTATTCTACTCCTCATGGCGTCATCAATATGTGTTCTTTGAGCCATTTTCAACACACAGTCACCATTAGCACGTCTGAAAACGTCTGCACACTTACTCGCTGCACCGTACTATGACATGCACCTACACACCTCTTCGTGTGTGGACTGCTGCCAGCACCGCCTTGCGACGACCACAGGTCAAATGCACCCCAAGGTGATTTAAACCTACATCTGCCCACCAGAGCGTTGTTTAACCATGTATCAGCATTAGCCCTAATTTGTAAGTATGAGGGTACATTAAGAAGTATAGAAAATATTTTAGCTTTTTGCCATATTCCATGGCCCACTGTAACTTACTCCGTTTCAAGTCCAGAATCTGAAACGGCCTGCTGTGCGCTGCTCTGAAAATCCCACAAACGAGCAAATAAATACCGGACAGGCCATTACTTGTAAACTACATTAGAACAAGAGTTTATATTATTTTGTTTTGCAGGCAGCATGCACGAAGATTTCGACGTTACGGCCTAATGTCTTTATTAAAGCTTGTACAGAAAGGACACGAGAAAGAAATGAAAATATTTCATACCGCAAATATCTGCTACTGTTACTGGTTGGTGTAAGAACGCTCTACTTTACCAACAACTATTTCAGATTCCAGGTAGTAATCAATATTGCAGTCACAGATAAGTATTTTCTCGTTTGTTTATAAAACTCTCAAGAGATATAAAATATATGTAACTGAATTTCAATTTAGTTGTTTTTAAGGATAATAAGTTGTAGCATATAATAGCAAAAATGAAAACAAACTTCACACTCTGCAACAATCAGGCAGTTATCAATATACAACAATAACGGATGTTGGTTTACAAGATTTAAATGTCTACAGCAGGAAGCTTATTTGAATAAAATTAACAAAAATTTACGTAACAATGACCACTACAAATCGTTCGTTCTGTCCTACTGTCAAAAAAGTGAAACAGCCAAGAATACACTGCAGAAAGTGGTGTACCGCCTTGTGGATTCCAGTATGGTAATGGGAGACAGGTAAATAATTCCATCGCGACTGTGTTATTCTCCTTATTTGATCTACTAGTACTATACATGATTTTTTCGGACACTATGCCCCCGTTCTCAGAAACATCTCCGGGACAACAGAAGCGTGTATAACTCAACAGTACATTCCATTCTAGTACCGTATTCTTAACGAACACATTATGAAATACCAAGCATGGGATAATAGGCCATGTAGCAATAATCTAGAAACGCTATTGAGCAACAAGGTGCAGTGATTAATATACTGGATTCGTATTTGGAAGGATGATGGTTCAAACCGCATCAGCCCTTCCAGATTTAGGTTTTTTTCGTAATTTCTGCAAATAGCTCCTAGCAAATGCCAGAATGGTTCTTTTGAAAGGGCACTGCCGGTTTCCCTCTCCATCCTTGACACAGTCCGAGCCTCTACTCCGTCTCTAATGGTATCGACGTTGACGGGATGTTAAACCCTAATCTTCCTTCCTTCTTCAACCTGGAACAGTTTCGAGTTGTAGTAACTGAGAGAAAGCTTTTAGAATAATGGATGGACATAAAAAATTATAGAACACTGTTTTACGTGGTACATGTATCGCATATAAACCTGTACTTATGCTGTTCGTAAGGGACACAAGAACCGTAGTTAACCAATATTTAGGAATATAAGAACTGCATTTAACTGATATGTCTTACTGGCTCTCCTGTTCCGACAAGATGCCTAAAAGCGGTCATAATGACAAAAAAAAAACCGAATAAATGGTGTGAATTTATGTACTTATATATAGTAATTCGACATATCTGAAAATAGCAGTATAGTGAAATTACTTTAAACGAGTGTATAAGTGAATCTCTTTGGATAGCACCTTAGGTATAAACTATATATGAGGCCAGTGGCTGTCGAAACCGCGTTGACGAAGCAATATTCCTGCAGAAATTTTGCTGTGCCATCAGATTCAGCTTCACATTTAGCACTCTTCCGAATATTTCTGCGAAATATTTGACTAGGTACAGTGATCTGGGCTGCTACATTCTTTTCGTAAACTGTTCAGTTTTTTTAAATACATATTTCAATTATTTGTGAGTAAAAGGAATGTATTTGGTTTGTTGTCTGATGTTCACTAATATCAATCTTACAGCATAATAACCTAAACGTATATACTATCACAGTTGGAAACATCCTGCACATTTTTGAATGAATTAGGAGTGTCGACATTACATGGGACTCCTTGTGTAGTATGGCACGAAGGAAAATTAGGGCTTAACTTTCCGTCAATAACGAGGTTATTAGAGGCGGAGCACAGCCTCAGATTGGGCAGATTGTAGCAGCAAATCGGCCTTGTCACTTCCAAGCAGCCATCCCAACATATGCCTTGATTGGTTTGGGAGAATCGCATAAAGTCTGGTTGGTCGGATGGGAATTTGAACTCCACGCCTACCGAATCCGAGAGCAATGCAGTGACCATTGCGCCAATTCTCTCAGTCCGCTATAAAATGACATCAGCAGTAACCGTGATTAAAACTGCAGAGAATGCAACGGTTTGGTTCGCGAACATAAGAGACCATAGTATGCTATACATGATCATTTTAATGCATCATGACATACACTGATAAGCCAAAACGTTATGCCCGCTGCCTACCGGACGTTGGATACCGGTCGGCGGCATTGTGGGCGCGTGACTTGGTAACAAAAGCATTTAAGCAGGGCAGACACAGACGGAGGATCACACTAGCGAAGATATGGGCTGCGAATGAGGAAAACCACTGAGATAAGGACATATTATTATCAAGCAAAGCCTGTGAATGAGTATCTCGAAAACGGCGAAGCCGGTCGAATGTGTACGTGCTACTGTCATGAGCATGTACGGAAAGAGGAAGAACAGTGAATCTACCACTAGGAGCTAAATGGTTGGACGTCCATGAGTCTTCACAGGTTCGAAGGCTTGTCTGCTCTGTAGAATTGGACGGATGGTGATCCGTGGCATCTCTGCCGAAAGAGCACAGTTCTTGTGAACGTATAAGTGTTTCGGAGCACTGTTCATCGTACATTATTGAACATGGGGTTACACAGCAGACCACTCTTATGTGTTTACATGGTGGCCCAACGACATCGTCAATTACGACTGCAGTGGGTACGGGACCTTCGGAATTCGACTGTCGATCAATAGAATTCTCTTCGGGTGAATCACATTTTTGCTACACTAGGTCTTTCGTCGTCTCCACAGACGCCGTCACTGAGGTGAACAGCGGCCCGAAAAGTGCACGGCACCACAGACCCAGGCTGGTGGGAGCAGTATTATGTTATGGGAGATACTCTCCTGCGATACTTGGGAGCTTTGGTAGTACTCGAAGACACTCTAACAGCTACAGGCCACCTGCAACCCTTCATGTTCGATCTCATCTATCAGCGGTATAATTGTCTGTGTTTCGGTGCCAGAATCGTGCTACAGTGATTTCAGTAGCATTACAGTGAACCCTCGTTGATGTCTCGGAGGTCAAATTCGGCTCATGTAAATACTTTGAAATCCATCTGGGTCGCTATCAGGCGCCATCACCGCATGAGCAAATCAGTGGGCCGTTATTTATGCGAATTACATGACATGTGCGTAAACATGTTATGCCGTATACCTCCACAAACTTTCCAACAAACTGTCGGATGCCTGATACGCAGAATCAGTGACGTACCGGGTGATCAAAAAGTCAGTATAAATTTGAAAACTGAATAAATCACGGAATAATGTAGATAGAGAGGTACAAATTGACACACGTGCTCCCTGCCGCCGGTGGATAAGCAGCTGCAGCAGCAAGTCGTATACTCCTAGCTCACTCATTTGTTACATAGTTTAATTCTTAATTTCTTAGCGTGTTTTTGGTTCTTGCATTGTTTAATTCATAAATTTCGGGCGTAATATAGTATTTGAGAGTGTAGCATCGTGTTTTAGTACCTGAATAGTGTAATTTCGCTTAGTCTCCTTCCGCCGTCGAGCAGTGTCAGCAGTGCGCAAGTAGCAGCATTACTGCATTTACTAGGCAATCTTGTATTTTAATAACCGTTTAAATTTTGTCGATTTGTTTGCGCTCTCTGTAGATTAGTTCAGACGTTCTTTGCAAAACAGTTTTTAGCATGGATAGGGACTGCAACTGCTGTGTTCGGATGCAGGCTGAGTTGGCATCCCTTCGCTCCCAGCTTCAGGCAGTGTTGGCTTCGGTCACACAGCTTGAGGCTGTTGCCAATGGGCATCACTGTGGGGGTCGGGATGGGGGTTTGTCGGGGACGGCCAGCTCGTCCCACGCATCCCCTGATCGGACTACGACTGTGGTTGCCCGGGATACTGCCCGCATTGAGGCTGATCCCTCACCTGTGGTAGAGTGGGAGGTCGTTTCAAGGTGTGGCAGGGGGCGAAAGACATTCCGGAGGGCTGAACGGAAAGCCTCTCCAGTTTGTCTGACGAACCGGTTTCAGGCTCTGTCTCAGGCTGATACTGATCTTCGGCCTGACATGGCTGCTTGTCCTGTTCCAGAGGTTGCCCCTCAGTCTGCAAGATCCGGGCAGTCGCAGAGGGTGGGCTTACTGGTAGTTGGGAGCTCCAACGTCAGGCGCGTAATGGGGCCCCTTAGGGAAATGGCAGCAAGAGAGGGGAAGAAAACCAATGTGCACTCCGTGTGCATACCGGGGGGAGTCATTCCAGATGTGGAAAGGGTCCTTCCGGATGCCATGAAAGGTACAGGGTGCACCCATCTGCAGGTGGTCGCTCATGTCGGCACCAATGATGTGTGTCGCTATGGATCGGAGGAAATCCTCTCTGGCTTCCGGCGGCTATCTGATTTGGTGAAGACTGCCAGTCTCGCTAGCGGGATGAAAGCAGAGCTCACAATCTGCAGCATCGTAGACAGGACTGACTGCGGACCTTTGGTACAGAGCCGAGTGGAGGGTCTGAATCAGAGGCTGAGACGGTTCTGCGACGGTGTGGGCTGCAGATTCCTCGACTTGCGCCATAGGGTGGTGGGGTTTCGGGTTCCGCTGGATAGGTCAGGAGTCCACTATACGCAACAAGCGGCTACACGGGTAGCAGGGGTTGTGTGGCGTGGGCTGGGCGGTTTTTTAGGTTAGATGGCCTTGGGCAAGTACAGAAAGGGCAACAGCCTCAACGGGTGCGGGGCAAAGTCAGGACATGCGGGGACCAAGCAGCAATCGGTATTGTAATTGTCAACTGTCGAAGCTGCGTTGGTAAAGTACCGGAACTTCAAGCGCTGATAGAAAGCACCGAAGCTGAAATCGTTATAGGTACAGAAAGCTGGCTTAAGCCAGAGATAAATTCTGCCGAAATTTTTACAAAGGTACAGACGGTGTTTAGAAAGGATAGATTGCATGCAACCGGTGGTGGAGTGTTCATAGCTGTTAGTAGTAGTTTATCCTGTAGTGAAGTAGAAGTGGATAGTTCCTGTGAATTATTATGGGTGGAGGTTACACTAAACAACCGAACTAGGTTAATAATTGGCTCCTTTTACCGACCTCCCGATTCAGCAGCATGAGTGGCAGAACAACTGAGAGAAAATTTGGAATACATTTCACATAAATTTTCTCAGCATGTTATAGTCTTAGGTGGAGATTTCAATTTACCAGATATAGACTGGGACACTCAGATGTTTAGGACGGGTGGTAGGGACAGAGCATCGAGTGACATTATACTGAGTGCACTATCCGAAAATTACCTCGAGCAATTAAACAGAGAACCGACTCGTGGAGATAACATATTGGACCTACTGATAACAAACAGACCCGAACTTTTCGAATCTGTATGTACAGAACAGGGAATCAGTGATCATCAGGCCGTTGCAGCATCCCTGAATATGGAAGTTAATAGGAATATAAAAAAAGGGAGGAAGGTTTATCTGTTTAGCAAGAGTAATAGAAGGCAGATTTCAGACTACCTAACAGATCAAAGCGAAAATTTCTGTTCCGACACTAACAATGTTGAGTGTTTATGGAAAAAGTTCAAGGCAATCGTAAAATGCGTTTTAGACAGGTACGTGCCGAGTAAAACTGTGAGGGACGGGAAAAACCCACCGTGGTACAACAACAAAGTTAGGAAACTACTGCGAAAGCAAAGGGAGCTCCACTCCAAGTTTAAACGCAGCCAAAACCTCTCAGACAAACAGAAGCTAAACGATGTCAAAGTTAGCGTAAGGAGGGCTATGCGTGAAGCGTTCATTGAATTCGAAAGTAAAATTCTATGTACCGACTTGACAGAAAATCCTAGGAAGTTGTGGTCTTACGTTAAATCAGTAAGTGGCTCGAAACAGCATATCCAGACACTACGGGATGATGATGGCATTGAAACAGAGGATGACACGCGTAAAGCTGAAATACTAAACACCTTTTTCCAAAGCTGTTTCACAGAGGAAGACCGCACTGCAGTTCCTTCTCTAAATCCTCGCACAAACGAAAAAATGGCTGACATCGAAATAAGTGTCCAAGGAATAGAAAAGCAACTGGAATCACTCAATAGAGGAAAGTCCACTGGACCTGACGGGATACCAATTCGATTCTACACAGAGTACGCGAAAGAACTTGCTCCCCTTCTAACAGCCGTGTACCGCAAGTCTCTAGAGGAACGGAGGGTTCCAAATGATTGGAAAAGAGCACAGATAGTCCCAGTCTTCAAGAAGGGTCGTCGAGCAGATGCGCAAAACTATAGACCTATATCTCTTACGTCGATCTCTTGTAGAATTTTAGAACATGTTTTTTGCTCGCGTATCATGTCATTTCTGGAAACCCAGAATCTACTATGTAGGAATCAACATGGATTCCGGAAACAGCGATCGTGTGAGACCCAACTCGCCTTATTTGTTCATGAGACCCAGAAAATATTAGATACAGGCTCCCAGGTAGATGCTATTTTTCTTGACTTCCGGAAGGCGTTCGATACAGTTCCGCACTGTCGCCTGATAAACAAAGTAAGAGCCTACGGAATATCAGACCAGCTGTGTGGCTGGATTGAAGAGTTTTTAGCAAACAGAACACAGCATGTTGTTATCAATGGAGAGACGTCTACAGACGTTAAAGTAACCTCTGGCGTGCCACAGGGGAGTGTTATGGGACCATTGCTTTTCACAATATATATAAATGACTTAGTAGATAGTGTCGGAAGTTCCATGCGGCTTTTCGCGGATGATGCTGTAGTATACAGAGAAGTTGCTGCATTAGAAAATTGTAGCGAAATACAGGAAGATCTGCAGCGGATAGGCACTTGGTGCAGGGAGTGGCAATTGACCCTTAACATAGACAAATGTAATGTATTGCGAATACATAGAAAGAAGGATCCTTTATTGTATGATTATATGATAGCGGAACAAACACTGGTAGCAGTTACTTCTGTAAAATATCTGGGAGTATGCGTACGGAACGATTTGAAGTGGAATGATCATATAAAATTAATTGTTGGTAAGGCGGGTACCAGGTTGAGATTCATTGGGAGAGTGCTTAGAAAATGTAGTCCATCAACAAAGGAGGTGGCTTACAAAACACTCGTTCGACCTATACTTGAGTATTGCTCATCAGTGTGGGATCCGTACCAGGTCGGGTTGACGGAGGAGATAGAGAAGATCCAAAGAAGAGCGGCGCGTTTCGTCACTGGGTTATTTGGTAACCGTGATAGCGTTACGGAGATGTTTAACAAACTCTGCAAGAGAGGCGCTCTGCATCGCGGTGTAGCTTGCTCGCCAGGTTTCGAGAGGGTGCGTTTCTGGATGAGGTATCGAATATATTGCTTCCCCCTACTTATACTTCCCGAGGAGATCACGAATGTAAAATTAGAGAGATTAGAGCGCGCACGGAGGCTTTCAGACAGTCGTTCTTCCCGCGAACCATACGCGACTGGTACAGGAAAGGGAGGTAATGACAGTGGCACGTAAAGTGCCCTCCGCCACACACCGTTGGGTGGCTTGCGGAGTATCAATGTAGATGTAGATGTAGATGAATGACATGGGGTTTTATTAGAACCAAAAAAATACAAACGCTTCAAAAATGTCCGACAGATGGCGCTTCATCTGATCAGAATAGCAATAATTAGCATAACAAAGTAAGACAAAGCAAAGATGATGTTCTTTACAGGAAATGGTCAATATGTCCACCATCATTCCTCAGCAATAGCTGTAGTCGAGAAATAATGTTGTGAACAGCACTGTAAAGCATGTCCGGAGTTATGGTGAGGCATTGGCGTCGGATGTTGTCTTTCAGCATCCCTAGAGCTGTCGGTCGATCGCGATACACTTGCGACTTCAGGTAACCCCAAAGCCAATAATCGCACGGACTAAGGTCTGGGGACTTGGGAGGCCAAGCATGACGAAAGTGGCGGCTGAGCACACGATCATCACCAAACGACGCGCGCAAGAGATCTTTCACGCGTCTAGCAATATGGGGTGTTTTTTTTTTTTTTGTTTTTGGTTCTAATAAAACCCAATGTCATTCCAAGCATGTGTGTCTATTTTTACCTCTCTATCTACATTACTCCGTGGTTTATTATGTTTTCAAATTTATACTGACTTTTTGATCACCCTGTAATTCGTTCCAAAGACGGACAAACAAGCTTTTAAGCAGGTCGTATAATGTTTTGGCTCATCGATGTATAGGAAAGAAGATTTATGACTATTTAAACGATAAAATGGCACGTTTGCACCAGAATTTATATTGATGCAAATGCAACAGTATGATTACAAAATAATATCTTTCGACATGTTTATGCAGATTAATTTACCAACAGTTTTGTGTACTGCTGGCAGGCGAAGCAGTTATAAAGACAATTCTCCTCTGCAGGGAGTAAGAGCTAGTAAGGACACACGATCGGTATCATTTCCCCCAAAACAAAGCATATTCAATGATTAAACGTTCATTTTTTTTTTTTTTTCGAGAGTTGAAGATTTATGTCTGACGAACTCAAAATTCTGTCATCTATCACTTTATAGCTCCTGAAACTAAGCAACGCGACATAACGGTCAAAATAAAACTGTTTTCTCTAGTTTATAAGTAACTTGTCACAAAATACTTTCAGGGTACACTGCCTGACAAAAAAGTCAAGCACCCAGGAGACACGGTTGGATTCTATGTGACTTCGTACATGTACAAATCGTCAACGCGAGTATAAATGATTTACGGTCGCAATCCTGTGTGACACGTAGAACAGCCACCAGAGTGCGTTAGCTCTGTTCGTCCCCAGACCTCAGTCCGTCCGATTATTGGCTTTGGGGTTACCTGAAGTCGCAAGTGTATCGCGATCGACCGACAGCTCTAGGGATGCTGAAAGACAACATCCGACGCCAATGCCTCACCATAACTCCGGACATGCTTTACAGTGCTGTTCACAACATTATTTCTCGACTACAGCTATTGTTGAGGAATGATGGTGAACATATTGAGCATTTCCTGTAAAGAACATCATCTTTGCTTTGTCTTACTTTGTTATGCTAATTATTGCTATTCTGATCAGATGAAGCGCCATCTGTTGGACATTTTTTGAGCGTTTGTATTTTTTTGGTTCTAATAAAACCCCATGTCATTCCAAGCATGTGTGTCAATTTGTACCTCTCTATCTACATTATTCCGTGATTTATTCAGTTTTCAAATTTATACTGACTTGTTATCGAGCTCGGTGACGCATATAAGAGGCGTGAACAACGTCATATGTTGAGAAACCACCATAAAGGACACGGAGACACCGCGTACTCGTTATCAGCACGTGACAAAGTTTGAAAGGGGCCTCAATGTGGGTCTTCATTTGTCCGGCTGGTCGGATAGTGCCAATATCAAGATTTGTGGGGCGTTTTGACGTGACAGTGACCAGATGTCGGACTGCATCGGAACGTGATGGGAGACATACTCGTCAGCAACTTTTCGGTCAACCACGCTTGACCACCACGAGGTATGATCGTTGTATTATGCATCGAGTATACTGTCAGTCTTTCACATCTATGCCTGCCATCTATAACATTCTGTGGCATCCTGTGCCATTGCTCAGAGACCAACAGGCCGGAGGAGGGAATTACGGTCCCACATGTAGGCTGTTATTAACACCACAAAATATACGGCTGCGTTCAGAGGATCCCGTAATCATGGATCATGGATTGCCGGTGAATAGCGTCACGTTCTATTACGCGATGAATTTCTGCAAGATCCCGCCGGCCGCTGTGGCCGAGCGGTTCTAGGTGCTTCAGTCCGGAACCGCGCTGCAAGATCCCAGCTGACCATCGTCGTCGAGTAGCTGCCCATCGTCGTCGAGTATGGTGGCAACCTGGGGAGAAGTCACTCTTCCAATGTTTTGGAGAGGCACAGCGGTATTTCTCCTGGTGTTACGGCGAGTGGAGCCGTGGACCATCACTTCAGATCACGGCTTCTAAAGATTGAGGGAACTCTTACGGTACAACCAACCCCTTCTAGAGATGAAGGTCTACTCACAGTGGCCATAGCGGACCATGACGTCTCTAGCTTTTGACCTTTTGTTGTACGAAGTTTCAGTTCACGAGTGTGTTGTGCTCAAAGTGTGCGTCACTTGAAGGTGTTATATTTCTTGCAATACACACCTGCAGTTTTTGTTTAAAGTATGGGATACAGGTGCTCTTTCCTATTGCCAGGGAAATGGTAAATCTCAACAAGAAGTGAAAATGCACGTGTTACGATTTGCCAAATACGAGAAACTGAGAAGTCGTTGGCTCACTGTGACACTCAGAGAGGATTTTGTGCCAACACAGTTATTCAAGAGTAAGTAAATAATGACATTTGTAATGTGTTATTTGTTTCCACTGCACCACATTTGTCAATTGTCTTTAAAAGAAATCATGTATAGAGTACCAACGTCATTTGTTTCTTAATTCAGCACCGTAGCAAACAAGAAAGGTATGTACCTGTCTGTAGAAAGGTTGTCATTAACTTAATTGTCTTGACAACGGATGGCAATATTGACTGCTTCTGGGCTGTTACAGATTTATCAAAAAAATTTCCGACTGGAAAGTATTGTTTGGACAGCAAGCTACTTTTACGAAAGAAAAGACGGATTTGATTCGTAAATCTCAAAGGACCGAGGATTTAGATAGATGTGTTCCATAGATATTTCCTGGTTGTACATCCTGCTTTTCATTGCAACTGACTTTCCGGGAATCCCCTGATGAAAAGCGAATGCATCTGGAAACAGTACAGCTTCATCAAACCATGAAAGAAAGTGTGAATCAGCCGAGAAATATGAAAGTGAAAATAAAATTTCAAGTATACCTCAGTTCGACTTTTCTTAATTCTGGGTAATCATCAGCAAGACAGATAGGGTAATCTTTGTTAATCGTTGTTAACCATCATCTGTACCTCAGTTGTATTATTCTGTAGTTACTCGTATGAATGGAATGTTGGAAGCTCCACTTTTCATAACGGAATTTTAGTAAATAACTTGTCGAACATATATAAGTTTCCTATGAGAGTAAATAATTTTCATGACATTGGAGATATGCTGAAGTCTGTGAAAACCTTGCACCTTCAAATTTTTAAGACGGACGGCATGTATTAGAGATAATGCAAGAAATTTCATCTATGCTTGTTGAAAACCCTGGTGATAAAGGCGTTTTTCATTTCATAAAGTCTCAAATAAGTCTTGTGAGTATCAGGCACAGACTAATACAAAAACTACGGGACTTGCTGTCTTTCTCTCTTCTGCAAATTATTCCTCCAGCTACCTGCAGGTTCATGGGGGAATTTGAAAATTTATTAATTCTCCATCCAAGCGCAATTCCTTTTCATCTGCCTCTTTCAGTAATGTTGCTATCGACCTGGCTACCTTGTACGGTTAGTGAGATCCTTCAATGAAGTCGTCATTGTTTTTCTTCTTGACTTCTTCTAAATCCATCCTAAAAATTATTTTTGCCTGTAAATATTTGCTGTAAAACATTTCCTTTGAGCTGGGACCTGTTGCTGCTTTGAAGTGATATAATAGCCATACAAAGCATTTTAATTTTTTCCGCTCACTAGTGTACCACATTCTTTCTTTCAGTAGTTTTCCACGTGTTGTGACATGTTTGCTGGACATTTTTTGGTCTTCTATGGATTGAAATAGTAAAATTTTGTTCTGATGGTCTAGAGGAGTTCTTGAACTCCATCAGTTCGTACAATTTCCTACCACTCTGCTGCCAATCAGCTGCAATAGTGCTGCTTGACAGGCACTTAATGTTTCCTTATTTATGAGTCTTTTTGTGAATGCATCATTACAGTGCCAGGAAATAGGTGGTTGATTATTAATTGCTGTTGTATAAAGGTTTCATAACCAGTCAGAGTTCACTGGGTCAGCTCCAGCTGTTACAAACTTGCTGTGATGAGAGGAATGGTTGATTTTTCTGATTAGTTTTCTTGTATTGTCGTGTTTTAAGTAATTTTCTATGCTGTTTTTCTTATTGCTTTTATTGATTCATTGACACACCATGTTCCATAAATCTCATTCTAATGAACAATCAAGATATGTAATAGCAGCCAGAAGGAGGCACTATAAGCAATTCATGTAAAGTACACAACAAATCATGCCACAAGAAAAGTATTTGCTTTGAAAAAAAAAAAAAGTCACTCCATTCCTTTGGTAACATCCAGCTACTAAGAATTTATGTAACCTTACTCGTTTTAGAGATTATCATCATGTTTACATTCTGAAAGAGTTAAAAATTGGTTAATATGAGCAATAGTGTGATCTGGAAATTACATACCTGAATATCTGAGTCGGAAGAATCTGATAAAATATGAGAGTGGTTAGAATATACTCTTTTAATTTGTTTTGAATATCTTGGAATTTCTGATTTTCTGTCTAATGTTCCCAAGCGACATGTCTGATTTTTTATTGCAAGTGTGCTAGAGATTTAATTCTCATCCCTGTGTGTCCCTAGAAAAATTATTCCCATTGTTCATGTGGTAAATTATTATATCTGAATGGTGTTGCTGAATAAGTATTTATGATTCTGAGTAACTCTACTTCCTCTCTTCTTTAACAATACATGACTGATGAAGATTCTTTAATGCTACCTACGACCATCATAGTCAATAAAGCGTGTAGTATTGAGAGTTTCATGAAAGACATCTGAAATAAGAATAAATTATCAATCACCGTTGCACTATGTCATTTTTAATTGGGATTATTACTATGAGGAAAATACCAAATTTGGACAACAGTGCCCTCAATCAGTATTTTTAGCGCAATCAATATTATCCAAGATGAAATTAATATTGAAATAGGCACATACAATTACTTCTTCATTATTTATACTATGTGTGCCTTGGCGGCCGCCGCTAGGGTGTTCCACATGCATCGCTGAAATCGATATTCGGCGGTCCTGCTATCTTTGACTGGTCCCCCGGCAGTTTTCCGGGTGAACGTGTGACGAGTGAGTCTCTGGTCGGCGTTCAACCAGCCAATTTGTGTTGAAAACAAGCCTGCGTCCCTAAACGTGGTACATGGGCCTCTCCGTGCTCGCCACCCTTGTCTTTTGTGCGCACCGGGTGTACGGTGCCGATCACTGGGCGCCTTAACGTGCAAAATTGCGGTCGGTTCGTCGTCTCACGCTGAACAGCTTCCCATCTCGTAAGTTTAACTAAGAAGACTATTGAAACTTATTGTGGCATCGGTAGCTGCCGGAGATGGTTCTCAACTTGGTTCCACGGTGGCTGTGATATGACCTTGTCTTCATGGCAATCTGTTTGTGCTGCAGGCCATTTGTTAAGCCTGACCATTCCTTGGCGTCGGCGTGGTTATGGATTCTGGTAAGGACCGCTTACTGTGGGGCCGGTCGGATTATATACAAATCTACACCGCCTGTTATGTGACCCTGTGCGAAAGCCGTGGGGAGTGAACGCTCGTATTGCCTGCCGGCCGTAGCGTTATTGTTTCCAAATACTGCTATGGGCCTTAACGCTGTTCTCTAAAGTTAAGTGCAATTTGGGAATCATTCTGAGTCATTATGTCCGTTAGTTCTGTGAGGCCACTTTGTTAATATTAGTGTTTCCTTAAGTCATTTGATTGGTTAAGTTATTACTACTATCCTTATTTCACACTTACGTTAATCATTTGTGGATCTTTAATGAACGTGCAACTTATTATTATTCCTGTGTGCACTTTCTGTTTTTAGTATAAGCATGTTTCACTGTGGACTTTTATGTGGGCAGTCCAGTTTTATTAAGGTTTAAGATCTCTTTGTTCTTTATGAAGTTGTGGTATTATGTGGCTGTGTAACTTTGGTTGGAAGTGTATAGTCTTATTAGTCTCTTGAGATATGGTTAAACAAGAACGATTGTTTGTGATTGATTATTCACCGTGCCTATTATCAATGATTTTGGTTGCGGAGGCAAAATAATATGTTTCTTATTCGTGTTTATGAAATTCAATCAAAGTGAAGATTTGTATATTGCATAAGTAAGAGGGCAAATGTCTGACTTGAAGTTTATAATAAAGTCTGTTTTAAATCAAATTAAAATTGTACAACAGTCACAAGCTTGTCCATCACCAGTGATCCCGGGCTTCCTATTTCCTTTAAATAATTGCGATGAAATTGCAATTTTGATTTTCTAAAGAATTCAGTAGTACCACGGTTCACTATGTGCTGTTAGAATTCTAATTGCTTGGTGAAGCTAAAAAAAGTTCTCTTGTGGGCCTTTAGACTGTCAGAACTTGAAAACATAACTTTAGTACTCATTTGTGATTGTGACCCGGAATTTATTCCACTTTTTATGTATGTAGCCACTTCTCCTTCCGTTATGTTGTGCCTACAGTAATTTGATATTGACGATTGGCCTTTTACTTGCATCTGTTCAGTATCTGTGAATTTCGAATGATGTTTTGTTTCACATAATATAGTTTCAGAACTACCTTTCGATTTTTTAGTTACCTTTAGTTAAATGAGAAGATCATCTTTCTCGTGTATCATGCTTGTTATACTTTAATTGAAAAGTCGAAATTTATTTCAATAAGGTGTTTCAAGAAGTTAAGGGTGAGCATAGCTTTACTTCAGTGAAATTTGACTTGTAATTTGTGCATAACTTCCTACAGTTGACAATGTGCCTCACAAAGCAATGTGTGTCATGTTTTCTGAATAACTTACCTGTCAGTTTGTACAGTGTGTGTTCGTAACTGAGTGTGACACCATTGGTGGTTAAACTTTTTGCATGTTGTTGCGTGCATATTGAGCAATTTTTTACCACATTTTTGTTTCTAGTATTCAAGAAGTAAAATATTTTGTCTTTATGTTAACTATGTTCTGATGTAAAGGATTAGCTTTTTTTCTGCAAGTAGACAAATATCTCAGTATTTTTATTGCTGTGGGTGTTATGCATCTGACCTTTCGTAATGGTTTACTGATACATATTTTCGTATAAGTTTCCTGAGCTAAATAATGAATTTTCATTCACTCTGTGGTTCGAAAATATTTAGTAGTATTCATCATTATTCCTATCAGATTTTTGAGTTTCCAGAATTTGTATTTCGAAGAGCTACAGTATCATTTTCGGACAGTAATTATTATACAAATATCTACAGGAGCATTTCGTCATTTATACAAATATAGATATTTTCGTAATTATTTTAAACTTAAATTATATTTGAAAATTGTTTTAATGAATTCAGTGTTTCACAGACTAAGCAATGCAGGTGGAGAAATTACGATGTAAGTTCTTTATGATGTAATTAATAGTACTCTGACAGAATTTTCAGTCGTGGATATGAAAGTCACATAACTTTCTCTGTTTAAAGTGCCTACAGCACTGGAAAATTAGGGAAATAAAATACCTTTGTCATGTTTTTTAATTATTTAATGAACAGTGTCTCAGGAGATGCAACTTTCCATTTAATGATATGGGTTTCGTGTGCATTCAGCACATTTTGAAGGATAAGTGGAGACGGAAATTTACTGAAGTAATTCTTGTATTCTGTAGGAGCCCTGTTGCTTGATTTCAAAAGAGAAACGTCTATTTATTGTTCGATATGACAGATTTTTTACTGGAGAGAAGGTAAATCCCCAAGGCGAGAGAGAAAAAACGAATTTAAAACTAGTTTGTCTTCAGACCGACATGTGTGTATAAATACTTGTTTTGCAAATCAAACTGCATTTTCCTGCTGCTAGTTATTTTATTTATCTCATACGCGTTTCGCCTTCTCCTGTTCTAAGGCATCATCAGTGGGATCTATAATGATACAGTTTTGTTAGTTATAGATTATCAAACAGTTCACTTCGCGATTTTTTGTAAAAATGTAATTACTTATGATTTGCTGATCTGCGTTTTGTAACTGCGAAATATGTGTATTTGCGGTAAATTGTCAAAAGAATTTTATATGCTCACAGATCATAGAACAGTTTTGTTCCGTTGTTTCACGTAATGGTATAAATTTCTTTAGTTGAACTGCAACACTATGAAGGAGGAGAAAGACGGAGAAACCGACGCAGCGTCACATCTGAAAATCTTGAAGTCCGTAATAGTTGCAGCGTGCGTCACAGTGCTGTTCCGATACTGACTCGGTCGTCAGCTTGTGACGTCACCAAGGTGCGAGTAGGCCCGTGGCACAACGGTACATCACGGACATTCTGCCTCCTCGTGTGTTGCCTCTCAGGCGACAGCATCGTGATGCCATTTTTCAACAGGACAGTGCTGGTCCACACACACAACACCTGTCTCCAGGAACAGTCCGCGCGATATTAAGGTATCCTGTCACCAGCAAGATCTGCAGATCTTCTACGTAGAACACGTGTGGGACCAAGTTTCAAATATAATTAAAGTTCAAAATAATTTCGAAAATAGCTATATTTATGTAAATGACGAAATGATTCTGCAGATATCTGTATAATAATTATAGTCCAAAATGACCAGTTCGGCCCCAGTACCTGTATCCAGGATATCAAAGACTAGTTCCAACAGCTGTGGACCACCTTGCCTCAGGAGAGTCTAAAACGGATCTGTGAAACCCTTTCCAACCGAACTGTTGATTAATGTGAAAAATTCGTTTTGTAAAACGTAGCCAATTTTCTATACTTATTTGTTTTAACACTTAACGGAAAATCTTAATCGTTATTTTTCGAAATAACTTTAGTGTAAACATTTACAGCTATCTGTTGTTTATTTGATTTGCCACATATACAAGGGCTGGATAAAAATTAATGAGAACTATTATTTTTCTCTGACTGGTTCAACTGGCTCTGAGCACTATGTGACTTAACATCTGAGGTTATCAGTCCCCTAGACTTAGAAATAATTAAACACACATCCATGCCCGAGGCAGGATTCGAACCTGCGACAGTAGCAGCAGCGCGGTTCCAGACCGAAGCGCCTAGAACCGCTCGGCTACAACGGCCGGATTTTTCTCTGAAATGACTTTATTGAGAGAGGTACTTATAGTTACCCACCTTCAAAATAATCGCCGGCGTTATTTATGATCTTTTGCCAAACGACCGGAAGGCATTGTATACCATGTGCGGAGTCTCTTTCTGTCGATGTCCCGTACTGACCGCCGTATGGTATGGATAATGTCATCTCTGGTGTTGTACCGGATCTTTCGCAGTGATTCTTTCCCTTTGGCAAAGATATTGTAATCGCAGGAACTCACGTCGGGTGACTATCCCATTGCTAGCGGCGCAAGAGATCGTGCGCAGCAGCAGCGGTGTGGCATCGTGCATGGTCATTCAGAATGATGGGGTGCTGTTCTACGAAATGTGGCTTTCGGCCGACCGCTGGACGAAGATGGTGATGCAGGAACTTGCAGTAGTAGGCAGTGTCTACTGTCACCCTTGATGGCACAGCTTGATTCAGTATCGCCCCATCAATGTCATACGCCACAATGAACATCTCCTCCACACTTGGTAGGACGCACACTTTCACTGGACGAGAAAAACCAGGATACCTGCATTCACGGGACTAGCTTTCAGTTTGGATCGTATGAGTGCGCCCAAGTTTTGTCGATGGTGACGATGCGTCGAAGAAACTTGTTACCTTTGTAAGTAGGCTGTTTAGGTTTTTATGTTGGTAACGCCAAATAGCGCTCTATATGAAAATCACTGACCGTGCTGTATGAAGTCTGTGAATGCTTTGCATTGTTGGAATATTTGCTATTGTAGTGTTGGGCAGTTGGAGGTGAGCCGCCAGCAGTGGTGGATGTGGGGAGAGAGATGGCAGAATTTTGAGAGCGGACGATCTGGACGTGTGTCCATCAGAAAGAGTAAATTTGTAATACTCTATATCATGAACTGCAATATATATGATGACTTTTGAACGTTATTAAGGTAAATACATTGTTCGTTCTCTGTAAAAATCTTTCATTTGCTAACTATGCATATCAGTAGTTAGTACCTTCAGTAATTAGAATCTTTTATTTAGCTGGCAGTATTGACGCTCGCTATCTTGGAGTAGTTCGAGTAACGAAAATTTTTGTGAGGTAAGTGATTCATGAAAGATAAGGATTTTTGTTAGTCAGGGCCATTCTTTTGTAGGGATTATTGAAAATCAGATTGTGTTGCGCTAAAAATATTGTGTCAGTTTAGTGATGATCAGAATAAGTAGAGAGAGAAATGTCTGAATACGTTCAGTTTTGCTCATCTGCTTGAAAATCAAATAACGTAAGAGATTTATCAGCACAGTAATTCACTGTCACTTCTCAGTTTACTTTGGAATCTCGTATTACGTTTTTCACACGCCATAATTGTCACAATATTTCACACGGTAACATATAAAAACACAATTTGAAGAGTAAAATAAGAATACACATTAAAATAGCACTGAAAATAATATCTAGTTAATTGCAAGCACAGCTGCGAAATACTTGGTGCAAATCTACGTGCGTGCCACATCCGTTTTACTGTACAACAATGAAAAACTACAATTACAAAGATGATTCTCTCTGCAATTACGCTCTAGCAATAAACAATAGCTACACTAATTACACAAACTACAAGAAAACATCAGAAGATTCCAGTGAGGTATCCTCGGCTAAGGGTCGACATATGAAACGTCCCCTTTGGAAAATTAGTGAATTATTGTGCTGATAAACCTCTTACGTTATTTGTTTTTCAAGCGGATGGGCAAAACTGAACGTATTCAGACATTTCTCTCTTTACTTATTCTGATCATCACTAAACTGACACAATATTTTTAGCGCAACGCAATCTGACTTTCAATAATCCCTACAAGAGAATGGCCCCGACTAACAATAACCTTTCATGAATCACTTACATCACAAAAATTTTCATTACTCGAACTACTGCAATACAGTGAGTGTCAATACTGCCAGCTAAATAAAAGATTCTAACTACTGAAGGCACTAACTACTGATAGGCAGAGTTAGTAGATGAAAGATTTTGACAGAGAACAATGTATTTACCTTAATAATGTTCAAAAGTCATTATATCATATCATCTCGAAATTTTTCGACTAATGGGGTAGTCTCGTTTGAGCAATGTGATTTTCGAATAAACGATTTTTTTTCCTCATTAGGCGTTTAGAAATTTAAGGGATGATCTTCATTATGAACGTGAATATTAGGTCTAGACAGAACGTTTACCTAAAAGTATTCGAAGTCTCTTAGGGGTTTTTCAGTCTTAAAAGTATTGTTGTATCTCTTTTTCACGAAAGGGTGCCAGCACGTCGAGGCAGCTGATAATCTACAACTTAAGCATACATGCATGCGAAGGTTTTTTCAATATGTACATACACTATAATAGTCTGCATTCAAGTCACTTCGGAAAAGATTAGATCAGAGAACATGTCTCCCGGAATGTTCCGAGCACTGTGATCTGAGGCAGTTACTGATCTGAGAAGATATTGTTACATTCACTAAATGATTACGAAAAATACTGTAATTTGGATAGGATACTGAGAGACTGTGGTGACCGATGTGAAGTAGACAATAGTGTGTGTGAAATGACATGATGCTGTTGACGTGATGGTAGGTGTTGACTGCAGTATCAGATATCGATATCGTATTCACTGCGTCTTTGTTGGTTGTGGTGATTTCGATAAGTGGTCGAGAACTAACTTTACAAATCGTTCTGGGAAGCTAAGAGAAAGGTAGATAATACGCTAGACTTTTCAGTTGTGACGATATGTTCCCGTTTATGGCCAGCATATACTGTTGTGTGTTAATTTATCAACTGAAAAAGGAGAGTCAACAGTAGAGTTGCACCTCTGTAGTTGTCAGTAGAAAGAGTAAATCATACTTTGATCAGGACACAAAACACATATTGTTGATGAGTGTAGAGTCTGATATAGTTGGAAATTTAAAGAGATGTCATAACTGTCTGTCTGTTTTAACCTACGGTATTTAAAAGAACCAGTTGCTCCTCCGTCCTCCATCTGTGTTTTTGTTGTCTTTATTTTTTCCGTTGGGAATATAAAACTGAATATCCGAATAAATGGCGAATAATTTGGGACGAAATCTAGACTGTCGAAAGTGTATTTGCCTGTTTCAACAATGTTGTTGTTGTTGTTGTGGTCTTCAGACCGAAGACGGGTTTGATGCAGTTCTCCATGCTACTCTATCCTGTGCGATCCTCTTCATCTTTGAATAACAACTGCAAACTACATCCTTCTGAATCTGCTTATTGTATTCATCTCTTGGTCTCCCTCTACGATTTGTGCCCCTCCCCCCCTTTTCCTCCAATGCTAAAGTGGTGATCCCTTGACGTCGGAGAATGTGTCCTATCAACTGATCCTTTCTTTTGGTCAAGTTGTGCCACAAATTTTTTATCTACCCCTTTTCCATTCAGTACCTCCTTATTAGTTACGTGCTCTACCCACCTAACCTTCGTCGTTCTTCTGCAGTACCCCATTTAGAAAGGTTTTATTCTCTTTTTGTCTAAACTGTTGATCATCCGTTTTTCACTCCCATACATGGCTACACTCCAGACAAATACTTTCAGAGAAGACTTACTAACACTTAAATCTATGTTCGATGTTAACAAACCTCTGTTCTTCATAAATGCCTTTCTTACCATTGCCAGTCTACATTTTATATCCTCTCTACTTCGGCCATCATCTGTTATTTTGCTGCCCAAATGGCAACACTCACATGTTACTTTAAGTGTCTCGTTTCCTAATCTTAATTCCTTTAGCGCCACCTGATTTAATTCGATTACATTGTATTATCTTTGTTTTGCTTTTTGATGTTTATCTTATGTCCTTCTTTCAAGACAATGCCCACTACGTTCAAATGCTCTTCCAAGTTCTTTGCTGTCTCCCACAGACTTACTGTGTCATCGACAAAAGTCAATATTTTGATTTCTTTTCCCGGATTTTTAATCCCTACTCGAAACTTTTCTTTGACTTCTTTTACTACTTGTTTAATATAGAAACTCAATTACATCGGGAATAAGCTGCAACCCTGTCTCATTCCCTTCTCAAGCACTGCTTCCGTTTCATGCCCCTCGGCTCTTGTAACTGTCATCTGGTTTCTGTACGAATTGTAAATAACCTTTTGCTCCCTGTATTTTACCCCTGCTACCTTCAGAATTTCAAAGAGAGTGTTCTAGTCAACATTGTCAAAAGCTTTCTCTAACTCTACAAATGCTATAAACGTAGGTTTGCCTTTCCTTAATCTCTCTTCTACGATAAGCCGCAGGGTCAGTATTGCTTCGTGTGTTCCTACACTTCTGCGGAACACAAACTTATCTTCTCCAAGGTCGGCCTCAACCAGTTTCTTTCCCATTCTTCTGTAAAGATTTCGTGTTAGTATTTTAGAACCATGACTTATTAAACTGACAGTTCGATAATTTTTACACCTGTCAGCAGCTGCTTTCTTTGGCATTTGAATGAAATTAATAGTCATAGTGTTTAGAGAAACTGACAGATACAAGGTATTTAGATATGTTATGTACAACACTCATCTACATATTCCGATGTTGTCGTTGTTGTTTCGGCATTAACGCTGACCTTAGTTTGATAGAGATCTCCATTCTTGTCGCTTGCCAGCTATCTTCATTTCAGTACACTCTAACTATTGCATCCTACATCATGGGTGATCTACATTAAATACTCATATTTAGGGCTGTCCCTGTGATTCAGTAACGACTTATGTCGTAATATGTGCCCATTCATACTAACGTCTTCGATTCATTAGGTTCTTTATTATTGGGCTTTCCTTTTTCTCATCGACTTGGAAAAAGGAACGTTTTGGATCGAGCGCACATTATGAATCGCAGAATTGCTCCACGCTCGCTGTCGATCATTTGTCAGGTAGCAGAGCTTTAGTCACCAGTCTCTTGTTTCTGCCAGAGTGACGTATCACTGTCACAACGAGAAAGTATGAGGCTACCTTACCGCGAGCTAAGAGCTTTGGCCGGCCTCGGCCAACGAGAACGCTAGCCGTCAGAATTCTTTTGTGTTTCATCGCGCTTTGCCGGACAAAGACGGTTCTTACGCGCCCTTTGCCCGGAGCAGCACACTGAAGCAAACAGTTTTGATGACATTTCTCTGTGTGAACATGAACGCATTCGACCAGCAAATACCGGTATAGGGGTGAGACCGCAGAAAGTCATAAGTATTGCAGTATCTCTCATCTCACTGAGAAACATGATAACAGGTTAGGTAAGGTCGAATCGTTTTGCGTGTCTAATGCAGGACATCGGGCCTTTGTTTGTATTTTTGGTTCAGAATACGTGGTTTCCTGAATTGGTCTCTCTGCTAGGAATCTGTAAATTCACGTGATTCACAACCAGCTTTTTCCACTCACCATGAATTTTTCAAGAGATCTATAACATTATTTATTTGACTCTGTGATGTTACTCGGGAGAAATGTGACATAATCCGACTCAGTGTTCATTCATCGCCATCTTGGAAAAGTTCTACGAGTAATGTAGTGGTAAATTATACTGTTACCCTCTATGTTTCGACATCGAGAATTCATTAATAAACACCTTTTTCCTGGAACTACCAATTACGGCCAAGTGTATTTGCCTCCGTGTTAGAATTGTCATCTATTTTCATGGGATAGTATGTTACCTGCATTTGTGTTGCACTTAATTCAGGATTACATTGCACATACAGGGGCGTTGGCGCAGATGCAGTTACTCTGAGGTTTTTTGTTGCTGAGGCTACATAACTGCAAATCATAGCCTTCACCACACATGCTAAACCTTCACAGGTCATATAGACAAAGTACTCGTAGGTAACACACAACGAAGATATTTGCTTTTACAGAAATATGACTTACAATGTGCCGTTATCACACTTGAGGGTTATGTGTTATGCTGTTGGCATGTAAAAGGAAGACACATCCGAAATTAATGACAACTAATAGCTGTCTGGATACTTTTGGCCAGATTATCTATAAAACAGGAAACCTTAATTTTACAGAGGGACCTAGATACCTTCCATTCTCCGACAAATGGTGAGCCGTGCGTGGCTCGTTTTCGTGCCATATCTCATTTGACATCCTCTTTTTACTGTTCTACCACCACGTTATGTTAATTTCAATTACTGGTGTTACTGAGTTGCCACCTTACCTGCCCGTGAGCGGCCTTCAGCATCATTAAAAAAAAAGTATCTAAGGATAAAGCCTTGGGCTTTCTGGCCCGTAAAAATTTATTGTAGTTGTGTTTTGAATCATGGGCCTTCAGCCGTTTTAAAATTCCTTATTTGTCAAGTCTTAGATTGTTTGAGCCTTCAGCCTCATTTGAAATATTAAGGATAAAACCTTGCGCTTTCTGCCTTTTGAAAATTTATTGTAGTTGTGTTTTAAATCATGGGCCTTCAGCCGTTTTAAAAGTTAAAGAGGTTGTGCCCTTAAGCCATAAGATTGTGTGACATTTTCAGTCGATAGTTAAGGTCGGAAATTTGCGCTGTAATGTTTGGGCAACTAAATGAAGTTATGTGTTCGAGTGTAGCTGATAGCCGCTCATTTTTGGCCTCTTTCCACAATTCTGATTACTTGTTCTGTCCTGACGATTTAACCACGCCTTTCAAACGGACTTACGGAATAAGGGGCATGAATTATGATAGCAGTTACATTGTTAATTTTAATAAGCATAATATATTTGGTGTCTGCAACATGTCCCTCAGTGCTTTTCGGCAGTGAAGGTGCACCGGCAACATTCACATTTTGACAAGCAGAAAATGTGTCTTGAATTATTTGGGAAAACGGTGAGGACCCAAAACCTGAATCTGCAGTATTTGCCAGATTGTGTCCTGTCATTCCCGATTCCTGAGGCGGGCTGTTGCCGACCGATCGATCGATAATGCTTCCCTGTTCACTAATTGTTTCACTGTCTACACCATTGTTTGCCGCCCGCTCCATTTCCCTATGCACAATTACCAAATTACTATGTTGAACATTAGTTAATTCATTACACGGTGGCGCTAACACACTGCTTTCGTCTTCACTGTCATTTCTCAGTTCACTTTGGAGTCTAGTATTACGTTTTTCACACGCCATAATTGTCACAGTATTTCACACGATAACACAGAAAAGCACAATTTGAAGAGCAAAAATAATAAAACACATTTAAAAAGCACTGAAAATAATATCTAGTTAATCGCAAGCGCAGCTGCGAAATACTTGGTGCAAATCTACATGCATGCCACAACTGTTTTACTGTACAACAATGAAAGACTGCAACTACAAAGGAGTTTATCTCTACAATTACGCGCTAGCAATAAACAAAAGCTACACTAATTACACAAACTACAAGAAAAAATCAGAAGTTTCCAGTGAGGTATCCTCGGCTAAGTGTCAAAATACGAAACGTCCCCTTTGAACAATTATACGTGACTGTGCTTAAACTGACACACAATATTTTTAGCGCAACGCAATCTGACTTTCAAAAATCCCTACAAAAGAATGGCGCTTACTAACATTAACCTATACGTTTCACAAATCACTTACCTCGCAAAAATCTTCGTTACTCGAACTGCGGCAATACAGCGAGCGCCACTACTGCCAGCTAAATAAAAGATTCAAACTACTGAAGGCACTAACTACTGATAGGCACAGTTAGCAAAAGAAAGATTTTGATAGAGAACAAACAATTTATTTGCCTTAATATTGTTCAAAAGTCATATTATATATATATCAGTTCATGACATCCAGTCTTACAAATTTACTCTTTCTTAATGGGACACGTCCAGATCGTCCGCTCTCAAAACTCCGCCATCTCTCTCCCCACATCCACCACTGCTGGCGGCTCACCTCCAACTGCGCAACGCTACGCGCTGTTAACAGCCAACTGCCCAACACTACAATAGCCAACAACAATGCAAACCAGCCACAGACTGCACACAGCACAGCCAGTGATTTTCATACAGAGCGTTACGTGGCGTTACCAATATAAAAACCTAAACAGCCTACTTACAATATAGCATATAAAGAAATTTCAACAAGAGACTACAGTGTTTACAAAGAGTCTCGCTTATCAGGACTGAAATGAGTTCGTCTGAGTCTGTGAAAACCCCATCCGCAATAAAATGAATTCCTCGGATCGAGTGAGGAATGATAATAGCATTCCCCGGCAAGAAAAGTGACATAAGTCAAAAAAAGGCTATTTTTAGTTTATATCACTGAAAAATACGTGTGAAGTGTCCCAACGTGCACGAAGATGGTCACATCTCTATCTCGCGATTTGTCCGTTTCAGGGAAGTTGCGTCAGTTTTGTTGTAAAGAACAGTGTCGCTTCAGCGTTGCTACAAGCAGGTGTGCGTGGGTCATTAAAAAAGAGTGGCACATTCTGTGTCATGTTTTATATAAGGTAACTCGAATGTTTCGACAATTACAGCTGTTGTAAATATTACGGAGTTTCATGCGTTAGCGCGTACAAGGAGAAAATGGAAAGTTGTATTAGAGAGAAAGTTTATGTTGAATACCTGATCTAGGCGGAAAGTATTTCTACATTTTATAATCCCAGTTATGATTCTATGTTTTCGAAAATCTGGTCCTTAAATTGTACCTATTTAATGTTCGTTATTAAATTGTGTTAATTTTCATAAACTATGATTCTGCATTTTGTGTTTTTCTGATATGTAATTTATTCTTGTTTTCTATTTTTATTCTGACTTAAGTACTTATTTCGGAGATTCTAATGTCGTATAATGAACTGAAGCGCCAAAGTAGCTGGTATATGGATGCGTATTCAGATAGATACAGATATGTTAACAGGCGGAATACGGCGCTGCGGTCGGTAACGCCAATATAAGGCAACAATTGTCTGATGCAGTTGTTAGAGCGGTTACTGCTGCTACAATAGCAGTTTATCAAAATTTAAGTGAGTTTGAACTTGGTGTTATAGTCGGTGCAACGAGCGATGGGACACATTATCTCTGATGTAGCGATGAAGTGGGGATTTTCCCGTACGAACATTCCATGAGAGTGCCGAAAATATCAGGAATCCAGGAAAACATAAAATCTCCGACATCGCTGAGGCGGGAAAAAGATCCTGCAAGAATAGGACCAACGACGACTGAAGAGATTTGTGCAACGTGACAGAAGAGCAACCCTTTCGCAAATTGCTGCAGATTTCAACGCTGGGCCATCAACAAGTGTCAGCGTGCGAAATATTCAACGAAATATCATCGATATCGGCTTTTGAAGTCGGAGGTGCACTCGTGTACTCTTGATGACTACACGACACACAGCTGTACGCCTCTCCTGGGACCGTCAGCACCAGTATTGGACTGCTGATGATTGGAAACATGCTGCCTGGTCGGACGAGTCTCGTTTCAAATTGTATAGAGAGGATGAGTGCGTACGGCTATCGAGACAACCTCATGAATCCATAGACCCTGCATGTCAGCAGGGGGCTCTTCAAGCTGGTGAAGGCTCTGTTATGGTGTGGGGCGTGAGCAGTTGTAGTGATATGGGACCTCCGATACGTCTAGATACGACTCTGACATGTGACACGTACATAAGATCCTGTCTGATCACCTGCATCCATTCTTGTCTTTTGTGCATTCCGACGGACTTGGGAAATTCCAGCAGGACAATGCGACACCCCACACGTCCAGAATTGCTACAGAGTGGCTCCAGAAACACTCATCTGAGTTTAAACACTTCCGCAGGCCACCAAACTCCCCAGACATGAAAATTATTGAGCATATCTGGAATGCCATGCAACGTGCTCTTCAGAAGAGATCTCCACCCCCTCGTACTCTTACGAGTTTATGGACAGTCCTACAGGATTCATGATGTCAGTTCCCTCCACCATTCCTTCAGACGTTAGTCGAGTCCGTGCAACGTCGTGTTAAGGACTTCTCACGGGGGGGGGGGGGGGGGGGGGAAGGGCTACACGATATAAGGCAGGTGAACCAGTTTATTAGCTCTTCAGGGTAATACAGTAAGTAAAAGAAATATATTCTTTGGGGAGGAAAAGTGGCAAAAGTATTACATGTGGGGTCATAAAAAAGATTTAGAAAAGTGACACACCTCAAAGAATTAATAAATAATTACCTGATAACACTTCACATTCTACGAGAACAGAACCACATGTCCTTATTACTGTTGTATAGAATATTATGGAATCTATTGCCAGAAATGCCCATCTGAATTGTAAAGGAACTTTGTACGATTTCCGTATGAGTTTTAAGGAATTACTTAGGTAAATTTTTCTCAAGTAAAGCTGCCTTGTGTAGCTGTTGTTGCTGGTGTGCGACGTGCCGCCGCCGTTGCTGCTGGCCGCACTGCACGGCCTTGCCGCCAGCTGTAGCCGGACAATGGCCGCTGCGGCGGCGCTCAGCTGAGCGTCACGGCCGACTGCGAGTGAGTCGCTGCTTCCGCCGCGCCGGCCAGCTCACCGACCGTAGCTCAGCCCAGCGCGGCCACGTGGACCGACTACCGTTACCGCCGACGCGGAAAAGAATCTCTGGACTAGTTTGTGGGCCTAGCGACAATTACAGTCGACCACTGCCATCAGAATAGCCCCCTAAACAGCACTGCCAGCAGTTTCATGTCCCCACCAAACGACTGTGCCGCGACTGCTGTTCGGGGACAACTACGAGTAATGTAACGTACACCGGTTCTGGTAAGAGGTGAGGTGTGTGTACAAGTACCAGCCGAACAGAGAGCCTTTAATAAGTTCTTCTTATGGGGCCTACCCGTTTAGAGAATGACATTTCCAAGCTTACATCAGTTTGTGATAAAGTTATCTGAAGCTGCGCCGACATTACAATATACAGGCTTCGTCAAGTGTATACACACTTTGAACTGCCATAGACAATTTATTTCCCGTTCTACATTGTTAAATATATGTGAGAAAGTAATGTTATGTTTCTTCAACAGGTGGCGCAGTGGCAAGGAAGTAACTGCAACATGGCGGACGTGCGTTTGAGCTTTGAAGCGCGGAAGAAGATAATTAAGTGGTACTGGAAGTGTGAGGATGTAGCTGCGGTTCGAAGACAGTGGAGAAGTGAGTATGGTACAGAACCACCTCCAAGGTTAACAATTACACGTCTACGAGACAAATTCGAAATTCAAGGAACAGTGTGTGATGTGCATAAAGGTCGATCAGGGCGACCTCGTATAGCTACAAGTGATGATTCCACAACTGTGGTCTTGGAACTGTTTCAGCATTCGCCTCAAAAATCTTCAAGGCAAGCTGCACGTGAGAGTAATGTAAGTGCTAGTAGTGTGCTACGCATTCTGAAGAAAGGCAAATTTCGTGTGTACATGCCAAGGCTGGTGCAACAGCTAAGTGACGACGATCCAGATCGAAGGTTAGAATTTTGTGAATGGGTTCAGGAGATGGTGAAACGTGAACCGGGATTTATGGGTAGCATAATTTGGTCGGATGAAGCCCAATTCAGACTCAATGGAACTGTCAGTAGGCACAATTGTGTGTACTGGGCTGAAGATAATCCTCACATTACAGTTGAAAAGGCTGTGAATTTGCCTGGTGTAAATGTGTGGTGTGATTTGTCTGCAAGGGGATTCATTGGACCTTTCCGCTTTGAAGGTACTGTTACTGGAGAAACGTACCTAACAATGCTTGCTGACTCCATATGCCCTGCCATTCGCGCATTATGCGGTAATGAAGAGTTTCATTCCCAACAAGATGGCGCCCCGCCCCACTATCGTATGGACGTACGGGCATACCTGGATCACAAAGTGCCAGGCCAGTGGATAGGACGCTGGGGACCAGTCGAGTTTCTTGCACGCTCTCCAGACCTCACGCCGCTGGATTTCTTCTTATGGGGCACAGTAAAAGATGAGGTGTACAAACGTAAACCACGTAACCTGGACAAACTTTTGAATGAGATTCAGACGGTGTGTGCAGAAATCTCATTGGACACTTTGGCACGAGCCAGTAGTGACTCGTACTCAGAAATGTATTGATGTCGAAGGCCACCAGTTTGAACATTAATCACATTTGTAAGGTACATTTATTTTTCCATTTGGACTTTAAGCTTTCCATTTCCAGAAATTTAGCATTGTAAAACGGGAAATAAATTTTCTATGACGCTTCAAAGTGCGTATACATTTTTTTGACGCACCCTGTATAAGTAGCATCGTATGAAAAAGCATACATTTTTGCTCCATGACACGTCCTTTTATAGATGAGTATCAGTACAACTACTAAATTAGATACATAGCATCCCTCGATAAGAGATCAGCAATTTCTGTATTCATATGGATTATGTTACCAGAGTGCCTCCTCTAATGAAACATATATGGGTTACGTTAAGAACACAAATTTAAATCATGACCAGGCCAGACCTTCATTAAGCAACTTTAGGGAGATAAACGAAGAGAAAGTTCTTGAAATTGTCAAATACTTGAAAAATTCATGTAGTATAGACATTTGTAATATGTCAAATAATCTACTGAAAGAAATAATACATTACATTGTAGCTCCATTAACATACACTATAATCTTGTACCTTACAACGGTGTTTTTCCCGATCCTGTCAAATTATACAAGGTGATTCAGATGTTGAACAAGGGAAGCAAATCTGAACCTGCGAACTACAGACAGCTTTCAGTAATCCCAGCACTAGTCAAAGTCTTTGAAAGCATAATGTATAAACAAATGTATGAGTGCCTAGAATTGAACAAAATGTTACTCACAGGTCAGTTTGGTTACATGAAAGAAAGATCAGGTACGCAAGTTGTAGAGCACTTAGAGACATTTTATCAGCATTCGAGGACCAGGCTCATACATTGGTACCATTCTGTGATCATAGTAAAGTATTCGATTGTTTTGCCACCATGTTTTTCTTTCCAAACTAGAATACTATAGAATTTGTGGCAAAAGTATAAAACTAATGAAATCATACCTCAATAAAAGAACGCATATGGTAATTTCAGGAGGTCAGTTAATGAATCATACTTGAGTTTTAATATACAATGCCACAGGGATCAAAATTAGGACCTCTTTTACTTCTGGTACAAATAAATAACTTAGTGGATAATATAAATGTAAAGAAATATATGTGCGTAGATGATACTACTTTTCTGTCTGTAAGTTACATACCTGAATACCTTTTCAAAAGAACGAAACTGGTGAGATAAAGTGCAGCATCCTTGTACAATGCAAATGGTTTACTATTAAATGTAAACAAGACGCACAATATAAGGTTCAGTCTATAAAGACTGAAAAAATAAAAAACAAAACGTAAAATTTTTAGGGATTACACTTGACAACAAACTAACATGGAGCACCCATGTAGATCAGACAGTTCGGTTATCAAGAGTAATATACTCGCTGAAGAGACTAATATCATGTGCCGCCTTTGAATATCTAAGGACAGCTTATTTTGCCTTCTTTCACTCTATTTTAAAAGACATATTAATCTTCTGGGGAAATAGCAAAAATAAATGAAATTCTTGTAACTCACATGAAACCAATTAGAGTAAAGGCAAGAAGAACAGTTAGCAATACTCATTGCAAGCCTTCGTTCGCTAAGTAGAAAATTTTAGCTCTAACTGATTTATATATTCTAATAGGTATCTCACCGAACTATTAAATTTAAGTGCAACAAATCAAAGACATGATTATAATACAAGAACGAGTACTGCTCTGTTCTTACCACAAAACTACTAGCAAAAACAAACAATAGTCATATCTACATGGCAATCAAACAATATAACAAACTATGTAAACATGTAACAAGCATGCCAGCCAAATCATTTAAGGAAGCCCAATTCAGACTCAATGGAACTGTCAGTAGGCACAATTGTGTGTACTGGGCTGAAGATAATCCTCACATTACAGTTGAAAAGGCTGTGAATTTGCCTGGTGTAAATGTGTGGTGTGATTTGTCTGCAAGGGGATTCCTGTTAGCAAACCCTTTTTATTCTTTAGAAGAATTCTTAGAAATATCATATACAACAATGTAAATAAAGCAAATATTTAATTTCTAATACTAATAAGTAAATAAATGTATTGACGAAATCTGTTGCATGTAAAAATGCTGAATGACTAATAAAGAATCTGAATCCGCCATTACATTTTGATAATATGAAATGAGAAAAAGTGAATACATGGCTGTAATTCTCTTTTGTTCTGAATATGTTGTGCTTTAAATACCTGCTCTAAATGGGAAAATTAATGTGAGAAAATCACTAATGAAACAGCAACAGAGTTTAAGCATTGCACTTGAGTTTAAACTTAGCCTTTTTCCAGTTGTTGCAGAAGAGAAGGAACCTCCGAAAATCGTCTGTATTAGTCTCTGAGTTTCTTATGATAAAATCATTTAACAGAATGAGATTTTCACTCTGCAGCGGAGTGTGCGCTGATATGATACTTCCTGGCAGATTAAAACTGTGTGCCCGACTGAGACTCGAACTGGGGACCTTTGTCTTTCGTGGGCAAGTGCTCTACCATCTGAGATACCGAAGCACGACTCACGCCCCGTCTCACAGCTTTACTTCTGCCAGTATCTCGTCTCCTACTTTCCAAACTTTACAGAAGCTCTCCTGCGAAACATGCAGAACTAGCACTCCTGAAAGAAAGGATACTTCGGAGACATGGCTTAGCCACAGCCTGGGGCATGTTTCCAAAATGAGATTTTCACTATGCAGCGGAGTGTGCGCTGATATGAAACTTCCTGGCAAATTAAAACTGTGTGCCCGGAAGTTTCATATCAGCGCACACTCCGCTGCAGAGTGAAAATCTCATTCTGCAAACATCCCCCAGGCTGTGGCTAAGCCATGTCTCCGCAGTATCCTTTCTTTCAGGAGTGCTAGTTCTGCATGGTTCGCAGGAGAGCTTCTGTAAAGTTTGGAAGGTAGGAGACGAGATACTGGCAGAAGTAAAGCTGTGAGACCGGGCGTGAGACGTGCTTCGGTAGCTCAGATGGTAGAGCACTTGCCTGCGAAAGGCAAAGGTCCCGAGTTCGAGTCTCGGTCGGGCACACAGTTTTAATCAGACAGGCAGTTTCATAATCCTTTAGGTTCTTTCTCTATTGCCGATTTTATATCTTATACTTTTTCAATGAAAATAAGTAAAGAATCTGTAGGCAAAAAGTTCAATATTTAAATTTTCGAAGATGTGTATACATATCGACGTATTCTGTAGGGCGATTTCTCGTTCACAATGGCAGAGGTTCTTCTGCCAAAACTTGAAACAGCGAGTCATTTATAAAGTATACAGTGGCTGTTTCAGTGTAATATAGTTTTCCGGTGTTGACTGGGTACATGAGGCCAGATTTCTCCAAGTATAGTGTACATTATTTTCTTTCCATCGAAAGTTCTTTTCATAAAAAAAAATTCTGTAAGTTCATTTAATAAAAGATGGCCCGTGTAAATTTTGCAAGTTCATGTCCCTATACCCGATTCACATTTGTGGGCTTCATTTATGCAAATGACAAATCTCTGAACATATAGGTTTCAAGTATTAATCAAAATAATGTTCACGAAACATACCTTATGATTTGAAATGATTCTGAGTATACGAGTATTTTCCTGATTACCTACAGCGTTTTAGTTATATTTCTCTTTGCATCTGCATTTTTTTTCCTGTCTGGTAATTACAACTCCAGTTCGCAAAGTCACAAAAATGGAATATGCCTTAGCCAAAACGTGGTTTTTTCCATGTATCTCTCCCAAACTGAAAACTCGATTCTCTTCTACGCAGCGTCACTATCCCGAGTCGCACAGCAGCAAGGCTCTGGGCACTGAGGGACTTAACATCTATGGTGATCAGTCCCCTAGAACTTAGAACTACTTAAACCTAACTAACCTAAGGACATCACACACATCCATGCCCGAGGCAGGATTCGAACCTGCGACCGTAGCAGTCGCGCGGCTCCGGACTGAGCGCCTAGAACCGCTAGACCACCGCGACCGGCCACAGCAGCAAGGAGTAACTAGCGTGCACTGAGTAACTACCCGCGCTCATATACAAAAATAATTACGGTGCGCTACACCTAGCCATCACTCTGTTACTTCAGAATTTGCAATTAATTCGGCAGCTGCCCCCACAGGAAGGCTCTTTTCTATTTATTACCAGTCATTGTGATATTACACATCTGTCATTATAATCTCCTAGAGACTACTCTTTTATCGCTGCAAACGTTCTCTCCCGTTTTGTGCTCTCCTCGTCAATTCTTGATAATTTAGGTACTCTCCATTTTTCAGTAGTTGCTATAACTTTTCTCTGCACATTCACCTTTTTCTATACATCTTCACTAGTTTCTCTTTCGGTGCAGCTGGTCCACTTTAGCTCACGTTTTCATGGCTTCCAAGCGTTTTCAGTTTGTCCTCATCGGTGTCCAGCTTTCAAAGCCACGTAGAAAAACACTATAGACCGCCGCCTTCATTAATTGTTTCTTTTTTCTCTGTATTAAACGACTTCTTTACAAGTTGTTATTTTCGTTCATTGAAATATCGTGTAGGGGTTGTTTTCTAGGTTCTATGTTGCAACTGTTATCTTACGTATTTAAAATGCATAAATAAAAAAATTAATAAACACAAACGTGATCGCACTTAAGTTCTACATTTTTAGTTTTAGATGATCGGATTCGCCTTCCATGAGAACATCATCAGATCTACATTCCACGATAACTGCAGCGTAGAGAACACTGAGCAATCATCTCCACGTCTGCACAGACGGACCTGCTCCGCGATAGCAGTTTCTACTGACGTCAGGGAATGAAGATCTGATGATGATCTCTTAGAAGATGAAAACTGTCATCTAAAAATAAAAAAAAGCTTAAATTCGTTAACTGTATTTTTAAAGAAGTTACAATATTAATAGATCGCTGTTTTTCCTGGAATAATTTTGCAAAAAATTTTAAATAAGACATAGGCCTATTATCTTTTACTACACACATCAAAGAAAGTTTTGCGTCACCTCGGTTCCCAGAACTCCTGAAGATAGACGTTGGCTTTGGATATTGTATCATAAACAAAGTCCCTTTTAGTGTTCAGAGATGTCACTAAACCCGCCCAAAGATGTAAACAACCATGCATGAGCAGCGCCTATTAGATGGAGGGGGTCCGGCAACCGATCAGTTCCAGTCATTCCACCAGGAAGGAGGTACACGGCTCGTGTTGTCTGTAGTTCAACCATGTCTAGACGGTCAATACCGCGGTTCGATCACGTCCGCATTGTTACTTTGTGCCAGGGAGGGTGCCCAACAAGGGAAGTGTCCAGGCGTCTCGGAGTGAACCAAAGCGATGTTGTTCGGACATAGTGGAGACATATAGAGACAGGAACTGTCGATGACATGCCTCGCCCACGCCGCCCAAGGGCTACTACTGCAGTGGATGACCGCTGCCTAGGATTATAGCTCGGAGGAACCCTGACAGCAACGCCACCAAGTTTAATAACGCTTTTCGGGCAGCCACAGGTACTCGTGTTACGACTCAAAGTGTGCGCAATACGCTGCATGATCCGCAACTTCACTCCCGACGTCCATGGCGAAGTCCATCTTTGCAACCATGACACCATGCAGCGCGGTACAGATGGGCCCAACAACATGCCGAATGGACCGCTGAGGACTGGCATCACGTTCTCTTCACCGATGAATGTCGCATATGCCTTCAACCAGACAATCGTCGGAGACGTGTTTGGAGGCAACGGCACCATATCGGCAAGGCATTCGTCTTCATGGGCGACAATGCGCGCCCCCATCGTGCACATCTTGTGGATGACTTCCTTCAGGATAACGACATCGCTCGACTAGAGTTTGTTCTCCAGACATGGACCCTATCGAACATGCCTGGGATAGGTTGAAAAGTGCTGTTTATGGACGACGTCACCCACCAATCACTCAGGGGAATCTACGCCGAATCGCCGTTGAGGAGTGGGACAATCTGGACCAACATTGCCTTGATGAACTCGTGGATAGTATGCCACGACGAATACAGGAATGCATTAATGCAAGGGGACGTGCTACTGGGTATCAGAGGTAACGGTGTGTACATCAATCTGGACAACCATCTCTGAAGGTCTCCCTGTGTGGTGGTACAACATGCAATGTGTGGTTTTCATGAGCAATAGGAACTGCGGAAATGATGTTTATGTTGATCTCTATTTCAATTTACTGTACAAGTTCCGGAAAACTCGGAGCCCAGGCGATACAGAACTTTTTTTGATGCGTGTATTATATTTCTTTTAATTTGGATGTAAGGACTCCTCATTTTTTAATTTGCTTACTACTATTATTCTGCTTTTTTACTGTAATTATTTGTTCAAACTTTTTAATAAACGGTAAAAATTTAGGAAGGATACTTTTACTATCAGTTATTATGGGAAAATCATTTTCAAATCTTATGCACTGAATAGGCATTTCGTTCGCTTTAACTTCAGACGTTTCTTGTCGTGAAGATCCTCATTGCCTATTCAATGAAAACATTAAAGAAATACGGGAATTAAGACCTTATTTGTCATAAACCGTTTTTAATTTTCGCTTTGCTTTGTTCTTCATTATTCTCTATTCTCACAATTTGATTTCTGTGTATGTTTAATATTGTTCGTCTTTCTTCTTAGTATAGGTGTGCATATTAAAAGTATTGAAGAGTTTCTTTCGGCCTACACGGTCAAATGCCATTTCTAGATCAGTAAAGCGGTTCTTATCTTCTCTCTACCAAACTTGACAGTCGTATGATGGCTTCTCTGGTTTGTATATTTGATCTAAAACCAAACTGATCTTCTTCAGGCTCTATGTCTGTTTTACATTTTATTCTATTTTTCATTGCAGATGTGGCCTTTTTTGATATAAGCCAAATTTGGAGCAATCAGTTGTATCTCCTTTTTTATACGTGATTTTTCTTTAATTTCAAAAACTCATCTGGCAGAAAGTGTAATCATAGCAACAGTTAGTAAACTGGGAAGCTCATCTTTCATTTTTTCTCCACAAGTTCAATTTATGCACACTTCTCTGCCGCTGATAACCGTCTCAGGCGTTTCTGTATCTATGGCTGCGTGCGCAATGGTCAGTCTGAGGGTTTCGGACACTAAATTTGAAATCGCTCTGTCGAGCAAGAAAAATTTTAGGATATATTTAAAACTGTGTAAACTTAAAGTTTGTTGTAATTCACCAAATGCTCTCATAATGAAACGCAGAATGAACACAGGCTAGGTAATTTGTGCTACATCTTAATCAAAGCCAGTTTTCAACGTGAATCAATGTTATTAAATCATATCTCCGGAAACATGTGCCGTATAATGATATAATTCTTCGAGTATATTCAGTAGTATATGTAGATACTGTCTGCAAACTGTGTTTGAAATAGAGTCCATACTGATGAAATAATAATTAGGACGTCATATCTGATATTGAAGTTTGCCTCGATGAACAGCGAAAATGTAGTAAGGGGTAAACTTATTTCCGTTCATCATTTTACGGAAGTGTCATCTATAAAAAGTTTCGTAAGCGTTTAAAATTATTTGCAACGCATATTGGAAGTCACTAAGTGCTCTCACTCTCAAATACTGGACGATTTCACTCCGGTTGTTTGTGCAGCGCCATTGGTTATGCTGGCTGAAGGCAAACACACATTTTCTAGCGGTAATACTTGTCTTATTGAATTAAACTTTTAACATAGAACATACTTGTTAATGAGGTATGGCAGTACTTCAAATTTTTAAATTCGCCCTATTATGCGGAAGACTGAAAATCAAATTGTTGCTGCCGCGGAGGTAGTTAGATAGGCAACCATCAACCCCTACTGGGTTCCGAGACAGCGGTTTAGTGTTATAGACAGTAATGATCTTTTCAAAATAATTTAGTTTCGTTTCCGATATACAGCATTACGCCTGAGAATATTTAATTTTAGTCCTCAGGGGATAATAAACCCCTGTTTGAGAACTACTGCACAAGATAGAAATACAGACTAATTTTTTCCTTATGTGAAGGAAACGGTTTTCAGATATCTACTTTGCGTAATTTCAACTATATACATCCAAAATAACACGTTTTACTTCCAAACTTAACGACAGTAACCACGTCAGAGCTTGGAAACAAACGCCGTCCACGTACGTTAAAAACACAACCACCAAAAAAACTGTAAAAAAGTATGCAGCAACAACTAGAATAAAGGAGAAAGATAGAGAGGAAATAGCAGTAACTACTGTTTATGGTAGGTCAACAGTACGAACCTAGACTATAATACCCTTCAATGAAGTTACATTTCTTTTTAAAGAATGCGTGTACGTAAAAAAGTTGTCATAAAAGAAAAACAAATTTCGTTTAAAAGTACACGAAATTCTTTGTATCTTTAAACGGAGAGAACGCTTGATGTTGGTTCTAGAGTTGCCATATCTAGATGGGACTTCGTCGGACACTCTGGGATAGGAGTGTAGAAATGAAGTTAAAATTTTATTTAACATAACTAATTTTTTATTTAGGACACAGTTATATGGAACTTGTTGCGACAGAAGTAATTGGTACGCCATATTTTTTCGGAAGATTTCACATTTTTCAGAAAATCTTTTTTTTTCCTTTTACGTATTTATAAAACTCCATGTAAGTCAGCCTGTAGTTAAACTGGTACTTTAAGATTAACTTCACAGCCCCTGGTAGCAGTTGGTTTCTTTCATCTGGCCGATATTAGCGAATCCACTCTTTCCACAACGCTGTTGTGTGCGGGAATAGAAACAAATAAACGCACAATTGTAGCAGTTGGGATTTGCGTTCAGGATTTTCGATTTCATTAATAAAGCAAATCCACCTCTCTTCCAAGGAGTGTTTAGGCTTCCACTCTTCCGAGTCACGCTTGATTTCTAAAAAAACTCTTCAGATACATGTAGTCCCAAAAACGATTGTCGCGGTAACATAAGGCGTTACTTCTGTACTTGAGCCAAGCTCGTAACAGTATTCTGCAAAATCGGGACAAAAATGGCTTTTGTAGGGACAAGAAAGGCCTTAACGGCAACTGTTCAATGTCTCGAAACGGATGGTAGGTAACCCTGGTTGCATCGTAACGTTTTGTAGACGATACGTCCTGACGTGAGCGGCAGCTCGTTGCTACTAGCGACATAATTACTATGACTCCATTAGTTATGGAATTGTCATGGATGTATCCTGTTGATCACTATAGACTCCACCACGCAATAAAATAATCCTCCTTTGCATATGTGTTCATAGGCTGGTCGGACGTAATCGTTGCTGTGTAGATGAAGTTTCGTGTGTGAGTGATTACAACGTTCCATACACACACGTTTCCGTCTCTAACGTTCCGTACGCAGTTTTAAAACAGTACAGTATTCAGTTCCACCCGTAGATCGCGGTGTTATAGTCCGTATATTTTTAGCAAATTTAAAGATCTGGCGAAAAAAGTGCCACACGTCTCAACCAGGCTGCAAGTCTCCACGGCGACAGTTAATGTTTTAACTCACGAGACAATAAATTCTAATTACATTAGTTCGTGCAACTCAGTTACGTGCAAAACAGTTCAGTTCTCACCACGACTATTCCAGTCCTTTCGCGCAAGTTTTATCACTGTTGATTGCTCACCAGATGGTAGAGTTTTGTCAGGACTGGCTCTCCCAAGGCCGTCAGTAGTTCTAATGGAATGTTGTCTACTCCCGGGGCCTTGTTTCGACTTAGGTCTTTCAGTGCTCTGTCAAACTCCTCACGCAGTATCGTATCTCCCATTTCATCTTCATCTACCTCCTCTTCCATTTCCATAATATTGTCCTCAAGAACATCGCCCCTGTATAGACCCTCTATATACTCCTTCCACCTTTCTGCTTCCCCTCCTTTGCTTAGAACTGTGTTTCCATCTGAGCTCTTGACATTTGTGCAAGTGGATCTCTTTTCTCCAAAGGTCTCTTTAATTTTCCTGTAAGCAGAATCTATCTTACCCCTCATGAGATAAGCCTCTACATCCTTACATTTGTCCTCTAGCCATCCCTGCTTAGCAAGTTCGCACTTTCTGTCGATCTCATTTTTGAGACGTTTGTATTCCTTTTTGCCTGCTTCACTTGCTGCATCTTTGTATTTTCTCCTTTCAGCAATTAAATTCAGTGTCTCTTCTGTTACCCAAGGATTTTCACTAGCCCTCGTCTTTTTACCTACTTGATCCTCTGCTGGCCTTCACTATTTCATTCCTCAAAGCTACCCATTCTTCTTCTACTGTATTTCTTTCCCCCATTCCTGGCAATTGTTCCCTGCAAAAGGACTAGTTCTGTCTCTTAGTTTAAATAAAACAAAAGATCATTAACACAGGACAAGTACAGTAAGGGGTCCATGATGGAGCTCTGGGGAATGCCCATTGTTATTTCTCCCAATGAAGAAGTTCTTGTGTCCCCTTTTGTGTTACTTGAACATCCCAGTGTAACTTTCTGCATCCTTTTTTCTGAAATAGGAACTGAGTTATTTGCCTCACAGGAAAAAAAAATCTAGTAGAATAGCAGTAGATGAAGAGATACAAAGAGTATACGAGAATATAGAACAGTTAATTAGTACGTAAAGGGAGATGAAAATCTGATAAAAATGGGTGACTGGAATACGCTTGTAGGGGAAGGAGTAGAAGAAAAGTTTACGGAGAATATGTGCTTGGTAGTAGGAATAAGAGAGGAGAAAGACTAATTGAGACCTGCAATAAATTTCAGAAAGTGTTAGCGAATCATAGTTCAAAAATCACAAGAGGAGGATGTATATCTGGAAAAGACCGGGGAATACGGGAAGATTTCAGTTATATTAAATCACGGTCAGGCAGAGATTCAAAAATAAAGTATTAGATTGTAAGACGTACCCAGGAGCAGATAAAGACTCAGACCACAATTTAGTAATGATGAAGAGTACGCTGAAGTTTAAGAGACTAGTTAGGAAGCATCAGTGCGCAAAGAAGTAGGACACGGAAGCACTAAGGAATGAAGAGATACGCTTAAAGTTATCTGAAGCTAAAGACACAGCGATAATGAATAGGTCAGTACAGTTGAAGAAGGATGGACACCTCTGAAAAGGGCAGTCGCATAGGTAAGAAAGGAAAACATGGGTACAGAAAAGGTAACTGTGAAGAAACCGTAGGTAACAGAAGAGCAAGTTTATGACATTTACTCCAAGGTTATAATCATCCTTCTAATACGAGAACGAAGCCGCCTAGGACACCTGGAGAGCTACTAAGGCGAAACGAAAGTTATGTAACATATACTGCTATACGGACAAATCATTCAATCAGATTCACGGTCTAAAAACTGGGAAATCCACTGCTTTGAGGCAGCTACTATAGTGACGAAACAAAAGCAGTACCCTCAAGAACAAGGCCATTTTATTGACAAGTGATGTCACATGTACTTCATAATTGTAGGAGTATGATAACAAATTCGTAACAAATGAAACACGTACGTCACAATAAAGGGAGTCCAAACAGCACACAATGTGCCCCTCCCCCCAGGACAACTTTGGTGTTTATTCTCACATTCAGACGATCGTAAGTGTATCGAATAGCATCCTGTGATAGTCCCAAGGACCTTAAACATTTTGATGCAATTCGGCAATGGTTCTTTCAGGCTCTGGAGAACGAGGAAGTTCCTGCTTCGCCATGTCCCACCTGCGTTCAAATGGCGAGAGATATGGTGATCTTGCTGTCCGTGCTAGTTATTGTACACCACGAAGAATACGTTCAGTCGCAGCAGACGTATAGGGACCCGCTCTGTCCTGCTGAAAAAGCACATTTCCTTTCTGTCAAGGAGATGGCACTAGCACGGGGATAACAGCCTGTGCAATGTAGCGGGCACTCGTTACTTTATCCTGCAGAAGGACCAAATGTGACAGCAAGTTGTAACTGATAGCCACCCACCTTCATACCATGAAGCCTGGGGTGGAGCAACGTCCATCATTCGTGTACAACAGAATCTACTGTCATCACTCACAACCCGTCTCCAGTTGACCCTTTCAAGGAGCCTGGTCAGAGGCACACGTGATCCTAATCCTGCTGCAAGTAGACGGTTCTCAATGCTCCCTCATAATACAGCAGGTGCAACATGTGCCTCGATTTCATCCCTGAAAGATGTTCGGCGGGCCACTGCTGCTCTCACAATACATCTATCTTGGAAGTCAAGACCCTGGTCTACGAATGTGGGAATATTCCGCAGTCGGCCGGGTTGGCCGAGCGGTTCTAGGCGCTACAGTCTGGAACCGCGTGACCGCTACGGTCGCAGGTTCGAATCCTTCCTCGGGCATGGATGTGTGTTATGTCCTTACGTTAGTTAGGTTTAAGTAGTTCTAAGTTCTAGGGGACTGATGACCTCTGAAGTTAAGTCCCATAGTGTTCATAGCCATTTGAACCAATATTCCGCATACCACTGGTGAAAGCAGCGATACACCACAGATACGTCGTTCCCAACACGTGCAGCAACCCGTCACTATGTTCACCCAGCTTCCCGCAGGCCCATAATGCCACCCCGTTCAAATGGCTAAATTATTCAACAGTGGTACGCTCTCGTCGGTGAGGCATGGTTGTTCATCTCTAAACTCAGTACAGTTACCACCTGCAGAACCAGAATAAAGTGCGCACAGACAGGTCTCCGGAGCGACAACTGGTCGCCGATGCCTGTGACAAATGAACCACTAACAGTGAAACCACACTGTATGTACCCCGGTGCCACTGAACACAGTCCCTGAGGGTGTTGCATTTTTTTTTTCCAGCAGCGTATGGTAATACAGAGGCTGAGACCAAACACAAAGGAAACAGAGACGTCGACGCTGATGCCCTCACTAGTACATACGAAAAAAGAACGACTGTGAAATCGCTAGCTAACTACAAGACATTCGTCACTGAAGAACGTGGTGAACGTTCCTTCTAACCACTGCAGAGCAGACATCAGTAATTTTTATGTAATATCTCGCGAATGGTAGTAGGCTGATATAGCACCGGTCATAGTGGATCAGGTAGACCAAGAATCGCTTGTACGCCTGACCACAAAGAACACGTTCAGTAGGTTGCCGAAGAAGATCTATGAATGGACACACTACAAGTTGCCGTATGATGCATGCGTTACATCTCGCAGTACCAAATGGTTGTGTAACCCTATGGTCTTCAACGTGTGTAAGACCTTTCACCTACCAATAACTGATCACTGGAAATCTTGCCTTTTCTTCCGAGAGCTGAAAACCCGTTGTTCGTTTACACTAGAGCGAATAAACGAAGAAATGAAGCAGTAAATTTTGGTAGGTAGACGACAGTGTGTTAAATAATTTTCTAACTGTCTCTGCAAGTTGAATGGTACTGTCACGATGTCGTGTTAGAAATCGAACTTTTCAACTCCCGAGTATGCAACTAGACGAAAATTTCTTGCAGTCCTGTTTTTCACTTTAAGCGCAGAAAATAGCATGTTCTATTTCAGACTGATCCCTTTGGTCACATAGGTGAAGCATGTAAAGTGAACAGTGGCCGTGTCATCAGCATCTGCTTCAGTCCTACTGCGAAGTGAAACTCAAAGTAGTCACAGAAAACCACCACAGGTCTAGACTGTCCGCAGACAAAAGCTATATCACTGTCCTTCTTGGAACAGGTATGCCGCGCTACAGACATGTTCGTGTCGTGCTGGGGAGGAAGGAGGCGAATGTCTAGGCAACTGACCACTGAATACGCTAGTCGAACTGTTGAACCTACACTTCTCTGGAGCTCCATAACGGTTCGATGTTAGTATTATTCTGCAAAGGTTCGGATCCTTCTTCATTTCAAGACCATACCTAACTTATTGCCGAGTTCAAAGAAACGATATAATTTACCGCTAACGCTATGACAAGCAATCGATCCAAAATTTTGTTGCGTTTGCGGGAACGGTGGTACTTCCGATTACGCTCGGCAACGTAATGCCAGAATAGACTAGACCTATGGTTTAGTTTACTCTGTTTGTTACATGAAGCATCAACAAAGCTGTGTATTGCGCAAAAATTGTAATCACTTTTCTCTCTTCATACCCTACCTGCTGATCACATCAGTTGTAGGGCAACTCTTGAAGTCTCGAAGTTACATTGTCTGGGGGACCATTGTGGTAACTTCAAGCTGAATCTCTTGTCCTTAAATGTACCGGGTTCCAATACTATTAAACACATCTCATGGACTATCGGCTTGGACATCACGAGCGGCCGACTTGTAATCCACCTAACTAGGGAGTCCTATGAATGTACCCGTCCCAGATTCGTCCACTAATGAGATGCAACTCTTTTGCGTGTCAAATGTGAGCCAATATGCTATCGGTCATTGGCTGTAGCTGATACGTGTTAACGTGAGACGTTCAGAACTGACACCATCTGTACTCTTCGCGAAAATGCAGCTTACATCTTTCCGATATCGGCGGTTCCATGCCCAACGTCCTGATTTTATTCTGTTACGAATGCAAACAATGTTTAAAGAATTTTATCATTGGATAATTTCAACAGATTAATAAGTTTCTAGTCATTTTTGAGAGCATGGGTAATGAAGTGGCTCAATCTAACGTAACATATTGAATGTAGTCAATTTTATTCAGTCGTTCGACTGAGTGTGCATTCAAAGTAATCAGCGTATGGAAAACAACGCTAAAGAACAGCATCTGCTAACGTATCACACTTAGGATTTTGACCTGTGTAACAACGAAAACATTATTTTGAGCGGTCATGGGAATTCTCAGTAATTACATTTTGTTCGCTTCTGTAGCTGCTTAGTCAGCACGGCAGATTGCTAAACCAAAGGGCCCGGGTTCGATGCCGGGACGAGTCGGAGATTGTCTCCACTCGGCGACTGGGAGTTGTGTAATCCTTACTTTCGTATCGTCGTAATTGACAAGAAAATCGTCCTCAGTACGCTATCGTATCGTCTTTCCATTACTGAGATGGCTGAATGGGCACGACCCGAAAGCAATAAACTGAAATTAAAACAAAAATATCACATTTTGCATCGTTGCTAATTGACTAACGGTTTTCTTCCTTCAAAATGCGCAAAACGTCACTGCAGCCGTAGTGTAACAGCTAGTACCTTCAAATCTCAAGCCCCAGTTTCCTCAACGCTCGCACAATGGGAGCTACAGCATGTGAGCACAATAGTGCTCAGTCAAAGCCGATACCGTTCTGCTGTTCGATGCAGACACGTGGAGCCGCCATTGTCTTCAGGGGTGGCGGACCAGAAAGGATGTGACGTGTTTATTACAACCGGGATTGGGTACGTTTTTTGAGATAACGGGTTCCCCAAAACAAATTTGTATCATTATCAGACAATGTTCATTATTGAGCTCAGTATGTTTCTTCTTGAGGTGTTTTGAAGCTTCTCACTGTTTTACAAACGAGGGAGGACGATATGGAGCTGTGAGTATGGTACCGGACTCGTTCTACTTTATTGAATTGAGAATTAGGAATGAGTTCCACAGTCATTCTGATTTAGATATTCCGTGATTTCCCAATAGTACTCGAAACAGATACAGCAGTTACCCTGCTCACAAGCCTCATCCATGTATATTTGTTTAATTATTAATGGGCTTGATACCGAAAGGATTTATTTGTAAAAGAGATACGAAAATGCTCCAAAGTGTCCTCTCTTGCATTACGAAACTCTAGCTGTCTACTGCATCTCATGGAGTGCCAAGTTTCAGTGTAACGATACGTAAGTACGAAGCTAAAGGCAGCACAACATTTTGTAAGTGGCGTTAATACCGTGTGTTAACAGCACTAGGAATTTCTTGAATGTAAGGTGATATATAATACGTATAGCAGACAATTGGCCTATGCAGCGATTAGATTACACGTCATATTGTTTTATTACGTATTGTGATATAGCTGTGACTGGCACTATGCAACCACTAGTTTCATAGCCTTCACTCCAGCTTTTAGATTGTTTGATTATGTTTGTACACCGTATACAAACAAGCTGCTTATTACAAAAATAGGTAACATGACAAATGTGCCTATGAAATCTATTGCTTTTAAATGTGTTCGACTCATAGTATGCTTTAGTCACCTTCCAGTGGATGAGCTAAAATATTTTACTAAGAATCCGTGCCCGCATCTCGTGGTCGTGCGGTAGCGTTCTCGCTTCCCACGCCCGGGTTCCCGGGTTCCATTCCCGGCGGGGTCAGGGATTTTCTCTGCCTCGTGATGGCTGGGTGTTGTGTGCTGTCCTTAGGTTAGTTAGGTTTAAGTAGTTCTAAGTTCTAGGGGACTGATGACCATAGATGTTAAGTCCCATAGTGCTCAAAGCCATTTGAACTAAGAATCCGTAAATTTTACCAAATAAGTGTTTGTACAAATCTCTGTTGCTACCGATGTTCTGCAGCAAATTGAGTATGTTTTCTTTTTCTGCATCACTTTACGTAAATCATCCATGAACATATTCATGCTGCAGTCGCTGATTTTTGCTGAATGGTTGCGTGGCTTCCAAAATTCTTTTGAAACTACAAATGAAAAAGGTAAATTTGAAGAATACCAGGAGTTTGCTGGACTACATAATGGGATGACGAAGAATTAGGAAATATGTACTGGGTGCTAGCTGAGTACCCGACATCGTCCGTATACGTATTTATTACAGTTCTAAAGGTCTATCTCCTCCTCTCTCTCTATGTCCTTCTCATCCTCTCTCTGCCCACATCCTCCGACTCCCGCTGTCTGTTCGTCTCGTCCCGCCCCTCTCTCTCTCTGTCCATCTGTTCGTCTTCCTCTCTCTCTGTCCATTTTCTCACCTCCCCCCACCCCCTGCCACTCTCTCTCTCTCTCTCTCTCTCTCTCTCTCTCTATCTATCTGCCATTTCTTCCTCTGTCCATTTCTTCCTTCCATCTCTATTCTTCTCCTCCTGCCTCCTGTAAGTCAATCCCTTTCTGCCCTTCATTCCGTCCATCTTAGATTCCCCTTCTCTATTTCCTCCTTCCCTCTTTCTGTCTGTCTCCTCCTCCCTGCGTGCATTTCCACCTTCCCCTTCTCTGTCCATCCATCTTCTCCTCCCCTCCTCTCTCCACTTTATCATTCCCATCCCAATAGGAGGTTGCTAGTTCCTACTCCCACACCATTTCTTTCCACATAGTAAGTAATGTGAGTACCAAGTTTGAATGAAATCGATCCAAGGGGTTAGGAGGAACTTTTTACCCAAAGCTTTGCTCACGTGAGCACATGTCACGTATATTTCATACATACACAACTGGCCAGTAAAATTCCTACACCACGAAGATGACGTGCTACCGACGCGAAATTTAACCGACAGGAAGAAGATGCTGTGATTTGCAAATGATTAGCTTTTCAGAGCATTCACACAAGGTTGGCGCCGGTGGCGGCACCTACAACGTGCTGACATGAGGAAAGTTTCCAACCGATTTGTCGTACGTAAACAGCAGTTGACCGGCGTTGCCTGGTGAAACGTTGTTGTGATGCCTCGTGTAAGGAAGAGAAATGCGTACCATCACGTTTCCGACTTTGATAAAGGTCGGATTGTAGCCTATCGCGATTGCGGTTTATCGTATAGCGACATTGCTGCTCGCGTTGGTCGAGATTCAATGACTGTTGGCAGAATATGGAATCGGTGGGTTCAGGATGGTAATACGGAACGCTGTGCTGGATCCCAACAGCCTCGTATCACTAGCAGTCGGGATGACAGGCATATTATCCGCATGGCTGTAACGGACCGTACAGCCACGTCTCGATACCTGACTCAACAGATGAAGACGTTAGCAAGACAACAACCATGTGCACGAACAGTTCGACGACGTTTGCAGCAGCATGGACTATCAGCTCGGAGACCATGGCTGCGGTTACCCTTGACACTGCATCACAGACAGGAGCGCCTGCGATGGTGTACTCAACGACGAACCTGGGTGCACGAATGGCAAAAGGTCATGTTTTCGGATGAATCTAGGTGCTATTTACAGCATCATGATGGTCGAATCCGTGTTTGGTGACATCGCGGTGAACGCACATTGGAAGCGTGTATTCGTCATCGCCATCTGGCGTATCACCCGGCGTGTGGTATGGGGTGCCATTGGTTACACGTCTGTGTCACCTCTTGTTAGCATTGACGGCACTTTGAACAGTGGACGTTACATTTCAGATGTGTTACTACCCGTGGCTCTACCCTTCATTCGACCCTTGCGAAAACCTACATTTCACCAGGGTAATGCACGACCGCATGTTGCAGGTCCTGTACGGGCCTTTCTGGATGCGGAAAATGTTCGACTGCTGCCCTGGCCAGCACATTCTCCAGATCTCTCACCAACTGAAAACGTCTGGGCAATGGTGGCCGAGCAACTGGCTCGTCACAATACGCCAGTCACTGGCATCTTGTTGAAGCTGCATGGGCAGCTGTACCTGTACACGCCATCCAAGATCTGTTTGACTCAATGCCCAGGCGTATCAAGGCCGTTATTACGGCCAGAGGTGGTTGTTCTGGGTACTGATTTCTCAGGATCTATGCACCCAAATTGCGTGAAAATGTAATCAGATGTCAGTTATAGTATAATATATTTGTCCAATGAATACCCGTTTATCCTCTGCATTTCTTCTTGGTGTAGCAATTTTAATGGCCAGTAGTGTATTTAACATCTTTCATACGCGCTTTTACACATAGTTCACCCGTGTCACTAGCGAATTTCGTCCTACAGTTTCGTTTTCAGCCAGCTCCTGATTATGGGGGGCACAATGATATAATTTTTCAGGTACATCCATTGGTATATGTGGATACTGCGGGAGAATTGTGTTGCTAACGGCGTTAACAGTAAAGATGTACTAAACTGAAGCCTCCTGCATCCTGCATGACGCGGCACTTTTTCACGCATCTCTGTGTTTATGACGTCGTACTTCGTGAAATATGTGTCGTACAATGATATATTTTTGTAGCAACATTTAGTTGTATATGGGAATACTGTCTACAAAATGAGTTGTAACAGAGTTAATAATAAAGAAGTAATTAATTAAAAAGTCATACCTGATGTGACAGTTTTACTTCAGGAACAGTGAAAATGTAGTAAGCAATAAACTTTTCTTCCTTTTATCATTTTTATCATTTTTTGGGGAGTGCCAGCGGTAAAAAGTCCCGCAGAGGTTTGAAATTAATTGTAATATTTGTTGCAAGACATCATGTGCGCCGGCCGGAGTGGTCGTGCTGTTCTAGGCGCTTCAATCTGGAACCGCGTGACCGCTACGGTCGCAGGTTCGAATCCTGCCTCTGGCATGGATGTGTGTGATGTCCTTAGGTTAGTTAGGTTTAAGTAGTTCTAAGTTCTAGGGGACTGATGACCATAGATGTTAAGTCCCATAGTGCTCAGAGCCATTTGAACCAGTTTTGAACATCATGTGCTCTGATTCTCATATGCCAGATAAGTATTTTCTGGCTATTTGCACCCCATGACCTGTGCCTCTTCTTCACTCCCAACACTTGAGACGTAGGTGTTTCTTACCCTCACTGCTGTTGTTTCCAGACACTTACTGATGTGTGTACCAAGTTTGATTGAAATCGATAAATTGATTTAGGAGGAGATGTGAAACATACATACATACACTTTATAATCTATATGGATTTATGAGGAGCGAGTTTCAAATCCGCGTCTAGCAACCCCACACGGGTTTCCTGTGACTTCCTTAGAACACCTGAAACGACTCCCGAGGTCGTTCCTTCATAGAGACCAACACATTTTTCCTCATCCATACTTGCCCAAGCAGAGATTCTGTCTCGTCTCGAGTGATTTCAAGCACAACTAAACGTCTAACTCATTTATTTGCATGATTCGTTTTCTGGAGTGTATAACACATGCAGGTGTGTAAATGAATATTTACAGTAACTTAGCATTAACAATATTCTGGAATTCAAAGAATAAACAAGAAACTTTTGGAAGACTGGAGTATTGAAGAAATTCAGGAGGAATGAGAAGGCATGTGAGTTGGATGCTATAATCTCTAGAGTAATTAAAGGTATTGAGAGTATGTATGTTGATAATTGTCACATATTACACGCAACTGAGGATGACAGAACAACAGAAGTTGGAGTTATTAAGTGCTCCGCAGGAAAAAGGGTGGAAAGAGTAAACAAAGAGAATGTGATTGCGTACATTTTCCCTACACAGTAGTTCGTAGTATTTCTATCAACTTTGCAGGCGTATACTCCGATCTTTCTCACATCATATTTCGACGTTCCAACTAAGTGCGAAGCTGATCTGTCATGAAGCTAGAGCCCTCGTCTCTATAAAGGCCTTACATAGGTGCGATGGAGTTAAGCTTCACATCTGAAGATAGCATCCAGATGGAACACCAACAAGTTATGAGAGACTGATTTGAAGATCCAGCTGCAAACCCGACAGACATACCGAAAATGGTAACTTTTCAGTGAGTTACCGTCATAGATAAGATGAAGAAAGAAGTGTAACAGCCATAAACAGCTGAAGAAACTACGATAATGAGCGATACAAGAACATAAAGAATGACGTGGTAAGCTAAGGTTCAAAAATAGTTCAAATGGCTCTGAGCACTATGGGACTCAACATCTTAGGTCATAAGTCCCCTAGAACTTAGAACTACTTAAACCTAACCAACCTAAGGACATCACACACACCCACGCCCGAGGCAGGATTCGAACCTGCGACCGTAGCAGTCCCGCGGTTCCGGACTGCAATGCCAGAACCGCACGGCCACCGCGGCCGGCGGTAAGCTAAGGGTATTGGTTAGCTGCATCTACATCTGCACTCTCAAGATTTGAGGCGGGAGGTTCACAGTATACCAAAATATATTTTCTACTTCATTAAGGCAAAGTAGGCGTGGAGTGCGATTGTCATTGAACCCAATGCATTAGCCCGAATTTACAAGTGGTGGGGAGGCTGGCATATTCCTGGTTCACATTCAGACAAAGACCACGGGGAATACGATTGTCGTTGAATCCCCTGCATAAGTCAGAATTTCACTAACTTTCCCGTGGGGGGGGGGGGGCTCAAATGTTCATGTTTTTTGCCCCTTACAGTTGGACTTAAAAAGTGAATTTCGTATTAAATAAACATTTCATATCGTGTTATGTAACTGTTCATATTACATATTTCTTAGAACGTGAAATAACAGAGGCAAAGGAGTTTCAACGCCTGTGAAGTTTTGAGGCGTTATGAAGTTTTGTTTCTCCCAATAAAGCCTGCGAAGTACATTCACAATATAGCCAATACTGATAGGTCGCTAACAAAAATCACGAGCTGTTAGCTGAAACGTTTTATTGCATTATGCTTTTCGGGTGCAGTTCATCATCAGATGATCAAAATAAAAAGTTGATGAAAAACCCTTTAGACACAGACAACGACACACATAGAAATGCACACTGAAAAAACAGTAGTGCCAAGTGATCAACATCAGCGTCAATGTATTTGCTTTGATACTTATCAGCAGGCTCTACTACTTTTCGTTGTGGATTTTTATGTATGACTTTGTTTGAATCCAAAAAGCTTTTCAACAACTTTATTTTTTAATCATCTGATGATGGGCTACGCCCAAAACACGTAATGCCATAAACAATTTCAACTGACATCTTGTGACCGTTGTTAGCGACCTATCAGCATTGGTTATCATTTTTAAAGGCCTGCAGTCCTGTCAAAAGCTGGCTGTCCGGTTTCAAGACTGGACATTTCAGCATTTAAAATGAATCCCTTGTCTCTCGTGTGGTATTAGTCAGGAGCGTAAAAATTTTAAACATATGTTTCTCGGAAATCCCCGAGACGTTCATAATAGTAGGGTAGATTTCTTACATCTGAGTATGTACTATAATGACTAGAAAGATGAGGAAAATCTGTGACCCATTGGGCTCTTGCTTCCCTTGGTAACGCAATACAGCGCCAGTATGGTTCCTCCAGCCGGCCAGAGTGGCCGTGCGGTTCTAGGCGCTACAATCTGGAGCCGAGCGACCGCTACGGTCGCAGGTTCGAATCCTGCCTCGGGCATGGATGTGTGTGATGTCCTTAGGTTAGTTAGGTTTAATTAGTTCTAAGTTCTAGGCGACTGATGACCTCAGAAGTTAAGTCGCATAGTGCTCAGAGCCATTTAAACCATTTTTTTGGTTCCTCCAGAATTGCCGCTGTCTGCTTATTTTATTTTTATTTATTTACCTAACCCGATCCGATTAGGACCAACAGGCCCTCTCTTACATAGAAGCAAGGATTTACACTTAGAGTACCTTTCTACATCGTAGTTACCTACGAAATAGCAGTTTTAGTGTGACAAATAATGTTAAAATTATTTAATTATCTACAGAGACGATGTGAGTAAATAATACTGACTGTGAAATAATGAAGTTAATGCTGGCAGTACTTGTACTACTCCTGTTGCTGCCACTAATAATAATAATAATCAATAATATTAATAACAATGTCACTAATGAGGGTGGAAGATATAAAAAGGAATTTACAGGTGTAAAAAATAAATTCTTTCTGATTTGGCGAGTTCTGAGGAAAGGAAATTTAAGGAGACTGCATCAGCTGATTATTGTGGGAAATGAAGATATGGTTGGAAAGAAGGATGTACAGGAATAACAAGTTCGTGCAGGAACAATGGTATTGATTTTTGTTGCTTCAGCAGATATGTAATTAACAATCTTCTGTAGCTGGAGATGTTATTCAATTCTGTTATACAATGCGGGAGGTTATACCAGAGTCGGGTTCATGCTACTGAAAAGGACTCTGAGAAACTGGCTGAACGATGGCGTGGGACAGAAAAGAGTTTGCTCTGATGGGAACAGCTGTTTCTGCCATGTTATTCAGACAAGAACGTTAAGGTCGAGGAGAGAGGTGAGGGACAGTATACGTTGATAAGACAGAGAGGGCAGAGGGTGTGGAAATCTCTGCGCTTGTCTGCACGCAGCCAGAATAGCTGTGCTAATGGCGGTGAACTGTAAGCAAAGAGTCGAACACGACAGATATAATGAACAGAAGCATTCATAACTAGTTCCAGGCGCCTTCAGTTTGTTAGATAGTTAGTTACATGTTTCATAGATCATTTGAACGATTCTTTTATCGAAATGATGTGGAACGAGTCAGTTTACAGGATATTTATACATGATTAGTTTTAACATTAATGAACACATTACTATTTTTAGTTCTATTAAGGCAACTACGCTTAAAATTTCTTATTTAATTTTTTAAACTGGCTACTAGCTTTTACGTAAAAATTCATAAGTGGAATAGAAGGAGTTGTCCAGGAGAAATGATTTTAACATACATTTAAAACTTGTTTCACTACCTGTGAGACATTTTATGTTACTGCACAAATGATCAAAAATTGTAGCTGGTACGCACTGAATTCCTTTCTCAGCCACTGACAGCTTTAAAACAAAAATGATTCAAATGGCTCTAAGCAATATGGGACTTAACATCTACGTTCATCAGTCCCCTAGACCTAGAACTAAGGAAACCTAAGTAACCTAAGGACATCACACACATCCATGCCCGAGGCAGAATTCGAACCTGCGATCCTAGCAACTGCGTAGTTACAGACTGAAGCGCCTCGAACCGCTCGGCCACAGCGGCCGGCTACAGCTTTAACAGTGGAAATAAAGATAATTTTTCTCTCTGGTGTTATACATATGTAGATCACTGTTCTTCTCAAATTGTGTTGGATTATTTACAACGAATTTCATTATCGAATATATTTATTTTGACGTCACACTTGAATTGCCTAGCTCCTTGAAGTGGTACCTACATGACGTCCGTGGATGAGCACCGTGTGTTATTCTTATTGTTCGCTTTTGTGCAATGAATACTTTCATTGTAAGTGATGAGTTTATCCAGGAAATTGTACCGTACGACACTGTTGAGTGGAAATTTGCAGAATATGTCAGGAGGTTGGTACATTTGTTTCCAAGATTACCTAATGTATGAAGAACAAAAGTAGCTGAATTTAGTTGTTTGAGAATCTCAGTAATATACTTCATCCGGTTCAGGCATACCTGACAAAGACCTTGCAGGATAGCATCGCTGTAGCCAATACTTGGAAGTACAAGTGTTTGTATAAGTTTCTTTTTCAGTTCAAGAGGAAAGAACTTTTCGTATTTTTTTTTTAACTGCACACTGCAGTTACGTACTCAGTCCAATTTAGATTGATATTCTGGTGCAACGACTTAGGGAAACTTGGGAAAACGTAAATGAGGTTGGTCCAGAGAGGACTGGAATCCTGACCGTCCAGAGTATTAATGCATTATTGAAAACACAGTAGCTCGTTGGATAAGGAAGTGTCATATTACCAATCCAAAAGTCCGAAGCTGAACACACAGATGGTAGAAGGATTTTTCTGTCACTTACTGCTTCTTTCAGTTCTGGCTACTATCTGTCAAAATGAAAATTGCCAAGATGTACCCTAATTTCACGTTAAATTGTAGGTCGCCCAATGACTGGTTGGATAATCTAGTTGAAAGGTTTAAGAGAGTCAAGAAATAAGGAGCATTCCTAGTAAAGCACTGTAATGTTGAAAGTCAACTTCCATTGAAAACATTCCATGAAGCCAGTTTGTTGTTTATACCGAAGATCAGGCACTGAAATGCTTGCTGTCTTAAGGGGGGGGGGTGGGGGGTGGGGGGGGGTAACGTCAAACGGGCCGACTTGGAGCAGGAGAGGCACCACAGGACGTTTTAATTTCTACTGTCTATACTTTAACAAATAAATTCATAAAACTTTGTCAGCATGACCAGGAAGAATTGAGGACTCACAGTCATAGCAGTGGAAGTTCAAAAACATAGCAATATACCTTTTTTTGCGTGTGAAATTTCATCATTTTTTCACTTACCACTGGCTGTATTTGTTTCTGTAGGTACACGTTCCTTCCTAAGTAAGAGAGATTCTTCGATGAATTTTGCACAGCATACAAGCAGTACTTACAGGTGTATGAAACTCTAGAATTTTCCAAATCTATTAAAAACTGTGGTAAAAATTGAGATAATTAACTATAAAATTTGAGTTTTTTCTAAACATGCAGTTTAAAATGTAACAGTTCATTCATTTTTTGATAAATTAAATAAACTCTAGAGTTTCACACACATGTAACTATAGTTTGTACGCTGTGCAAAGTTCATCGAATTATCTCTCTTACGTAGGAAGAAAAGTGTACCTATAGCAACAAATGCAGCCAGTAGTAAGTGAAAAAATGATGAAATTTTTACATGTAAAAAAATGTATTTTGGTACGTTTTTGAGCTTCCACTGGTATGAGTACGAATCCTGAATCTTTCCTGATCATGCTTTCAAAGTTTTATGAATTTATTTGTAAAAGTATAGCCACTGGAAATTAAAATGACCTGTGGTGCCTCTCCTGATCCAAGTCGGCCCGTTTGACGTCCTACCCCCCTTAAATCGACTGAGCTATCCTGCAAGAAGGGAAATATATCGAAAAATAGTTACGAAACACAAGTTGTTGTTGTTGTGGTCTTCAGTCCTGAGACTGGTTTGATGCAGCTCTCCATGCTACTCTATCCTGTGCAAGCTTCTTCATCTCCCAGTATCTACTGCATCCTACATCCTTCTGTATCTGTTTAGTGTATTCATCTCTTGGTCTCCCTCTACGATTTTTTCCCTCCACGCTGCCCTCCAATACTAAATTGGTGATCCCTTGATGCCTCAGAACATGTCCTAACAACCGATCCCTTCTTCTAGTCAAGTTGTGCCACAAACTTCTCTGCTACCCAATCCTATTCAATACCTCCTCATTAGTTATATGATCTACCCATCTAATCTTCAGCATTCTTCTGTAGCACCACATTTCGAAAGCTTCTATTCTCTTCTTGTCCAAACTAGTTATCGTCCATGTTTCACTCCCATACATGGCTACACTCCATACAAATACTTTCAGAAATGACTTCCTGACACTTAAATCTATACTCGATGTTAACAAATTTCTCTTCTTCAGAAACGCTTTCCTTGCCATTGCCAGTCTACATTTTATATCCTCCCTACTTCGACCATCATCAGTTATTTTTCTCCCCAAATAAAAAAACTTATTTACTACTTTAAGCATCTCATTTCCTAAACTAATACCCTCAGCTTCACCCGACTTCTTTCGAGTACATTCCATTATCCTCGTTTTGCTTTTGTTGATGTTCATCTTATATCCTCCTTTCAAGATACTATCCATTCCGTTCAACTGCTCTTCCAAGTCCTTTGCTGTCTCTGACAGAATTACAATGTCATCGGCAAACCTCAAAGTTTTTATTTCTTCCCCATGGATTTTAATTCCTACTCCGAATTTTTCTTTTGTTTCCTTCACTGCTTGCTCAGTATACAGATTGAATAACATTGGGGAGAGGCTACAACCCTGTCTCACTCCCTTCCCAACCACTGCTTCCCTTTCATGTCCCTCGACTCTTATAATTGCCATCTGGTTACTGTACAAATTGTAAATAGCCCTTCGCTCCCTGTATTTTACCCCTGCCACTTTCAGAATTTGAAAGATAGTGTTCCAGTCAACATTGTCAATAGCTTTCTCTAAGTCTACAAATGCTAGAAACGTAGGTTTGCGTTTCCTTAATCTAGCTTCTAAGATAAGTCGTAGGGTCAGTATTGCCTCACGTGTTCCGATATTTCTACGGAATCCAAACCGATCTTCCCCGAGGTCGGCATCTACTAGTTTTTCCATCCGTCTGTAAAGAATTCGCGTTAGCATTTTGCAGCCGTGACTTATTAAACTGATTGTTCGGTAATTTTCACATCTGTCAACACCTGCTTTCTTTGGAACCCAACAATTTCTTTTCTTGAAAGTAGTGTGACTTACTCCTAGACTCTTTGCTGAGGGAGAGAAGTTAATACTTTTCCATTTTGCTGTAGCGTCCTTCCAATGATTGTAGCTCCACTTTCAACGACGGCGACGTCGACGGAACCCGAAACTGTGATCTCCCATTTTCAGGACGGAAGCTGCAGTAGTCACTCAGGCACGCCAGAAAACCGGACGCCGCCATGTAGGCCAGCGGATTCTCGGAGTGAACGCGGAAGTACGTTGTGTGGCGGCGACGGGCGGGTGTCGAAGCCGAGTCCCACCGGGGCGGCGGCGGGCCCGAAGCGCGGGCGAGACCTTCACCCCGGTGCTGGAGCGCGCCGCGCGTCCAGCGGCTGCTGGTCTGAGCCGGTGTGCTGGATGCAGTTTCCAAAATGTAGGTTAATGTTCCAGCGGGGCTGCGCCCCCCTCCCGCCGGCTCGCCTCGGCCCCCTCCACGAGGCCACAACCCGTAACGCCGTAGCGTAGCGGTCTGGGGTGCGCTGGCGCTCGCGGCCCGGTAGTAGGGGGCACGTCTTCGGCCCACGAGCAACGTCCCGTCCTGGAGGCCCGCGCGCGCGCACGCCACCGCACCAGCCGTGTCCACACGACACCCGGTCCGCTTCCGCCGCGCTCGCAGTGACAGTGGACAGTGCTCGCAGAGATCCCCTTCCGGAAACGTTTCGAGTGATTACCGAGTGACTCTGTGCTCGAGTGTGACTGTACCAAAGAAACGCGCCTCCTGATGAAGTACAAATCCGTTCGGACACTGTGTTCGCGATAGAGGAGGGAAAATACACCTGGAAGGAAGCCTTGACACCCCTACCAAAGTTCCGACGGGCGGTGTGATCCGTACTGAAACTGGACTCTAGTGATGTTCCGCGAACTGGTGAAGAACTCTGGACTACGGAGAACGCGCTCGCACGGGATGGGTGTGTGTGTACCGAGCTAACGCGCCGCTACCGGCCGGCCGCCAGGGTACCGCTAGACTCGCCGAGTGCCTGCAGAAGTGTGTGCTGCGAGCGCCCACCGTAACTCTTTGGGATTTACGACACGACTCAGCGACGCGCCGAAGACTTATATCCAATACTCGGGATTACTGTGAAGAGACACCTGCCAACTGTGATCGGTACCGTGAGTTAACTTTTGAGGCAAATCCAAAAAAAAAAATCACACACCCACAAGCAAAACACACATACCCACATATATTGTTTTCTTTTTTTTTGTGTCACCATGTCCGCTTTTCACACTTGTCTGAGAAACATCTTGAAATGGCTTCCCCAGAAAATATCAGTCTGGTAAAAAAAAAAAACTCGTTTGAACGAATGTTGTTTATAGTTTCCGATGGCAGCCCGCAATAATGGGAGCCACGTTGTGTAGCAGTCGGCAGTCGCAAACAGGTAATGCGCTACAGAGAGCATGCGTGCTTCGCCGTGTTTCGCAGTGCTGGGCTGTCGGAGGAAACCCCTGCTCGGATCCGCCCGCATTTGCAGTGGCCCGTACTGGGGCGACGGCGGACAGCTCGGGAACCGCCGAACGCTTCGCACCGCTCGACCCATCCGCATAACGGTAGACGCCACACGAGGGCTCCGCCTGGACTCGGGTCGGCCTGCGCCGGCGCTGTCTCGCCTCGCCTCCTCTTGTCTTATCTCCGCAGGCCGAAGCGCGCCCGACGCCTCCGACAGCCGACGTACTGATTCGAGACACGGCGAAGCTCTTTGCGACATAAAACCAAGAAATGTGTCGAACTTCGGGCCTCTGTCTGTTTCGGCCGTCCGACGGGGAAATCTTGATTCAGTATCTCTCTTCTTCTTCAAACGTAAATAAACACGCGCGCGCACACACAACCATGTTTCTTCAGTTTCTGTAACTACTGCCTTCTGGTTCTTACAGTGTTTCTCTTCCTCTTTTCTTATACTATCGTACATAAATGTTGTTAACCCATAAAGGAACAAGTACACTGTTGATTTTTGCAGAAAAAAGCGAATTACTTGTGACTGCTCATTTTGTAAATAAAATTTATTTTCCGAAATGTAAAGGACCGCTTTGTTTACTTTCTGGAGATAGCTGATGTACTGATTATTTGTGGATCATACTACATTATAGTAAGAGGGCTGCTATGAACCCCTCCATTAACGCTCTCAATATTATGTTAAATCCCACGTAACCCACCCAACACTGGACTCGTCATTAAGTGAAATCAGTCTTAATAAAAGTAATTGTCAGATGAGCTTCCGTTGTGTTTCGTTTCAATTAAACGATATGCTTCTCTTTTTGCATAATAGCTCAGCTCAATCGATTTAAGATTTCAATACCTGATCTTCGGTACAAACTACTGAGTGGCTTCATGCAATGTTTACAGTGCGAAATTGGCTCTGAACACTACAGTGCTTCACTAGGTGTTGTCCTTATTCCCTTGTCTCTCTCCAACCTTTGATCTGGCTTATTCAAATAGTTACAGGAAGACCTACAATTTAACGTGGAGACAGGGGGCATCTTGGCAATTTCACGTTGACAGATAGTCTGCCAGAAGTGAAAGAAGCACTAAGCGAAAGAAAAATCCTTCGAGCTTCTGTGGTCTGAACACGGGACTCTTGGATTGGTATTATCGCACCTGTCTATCCACTGGGACACCCTGTGTTTTCAGTAATAAATTCATATTCGGGAGGGGCGGAATTCCAATCCTCTTCGGACTACCCTCATTTATGTTTTCCTAAGATTCCCTGAGTCACCCCACCAGAATGTCAACATTTTTTGTTTTAAAACCACTGTCAATCCTCCTACCACCGTTCTCCGCTAGAGTAAGTGTTTCATCACCAGTGACTTCGATGTCAACACCGTATTAAGCTATTCCTTATTTAGCGTATGTAGTAATCATCTTCGTACTATCGCACGCTACAGCAGACCAACTTGTTGTATGTAGAGAGTGTAACAGTGCACGTTTCTTCAACAGCTTAATTAATTATAGAGACAAGGTGTGCATTGCTGCACTAATTACTAGTCCGCATTCCAGGAATTCGTTTCCATTCTATAGTTTTGTGGCAACTACACATATACGAGTATGTAGATCACAAAATATCAGAAAATGGAAATAAATTATAGGAATTCTAAAAGATTCGTTTGGAAAACTGCAGCAGTTATTCTCTGAATCTATATTTACATTGCTACTGACTTACGATGCCATGATTTAGGGTCTATTAAAGTTCGTTTAGAAGTGATCTAAGTGTTCTGCATGTTTAAGTGGGCTGTTTATTTCCGCATATACAGTGAAATATAAATAGAGACATAACGAGCAATCTGGATAAGTAAGTGTTCGCTCTTCTGTCTTGTGGCTTGTATAGTTGAAGCAAAAGTATAGACTGGCTTGGTTCAAATGGCTCTGAGCACTATGGGACTTAACATCTTAGGTCATCAGTCCCCTAGAACTTAGAACTGCTTAAACCTAACTAACCTAAGGACATCACACACATCCATGACCGAGGCAGGATTCGAACCTGCGACCGTAGCAGTCCCGCGGTTCCGGGCTGCAGCGCCTAGAACCGCACGGCCACCACGGCCGGCGAAAGTATAGACTTTCCTGACGGCAAAGTTCTCAACATTTCTAAGAAACAGTTCCCCCTGCGCCAGTGCGACGTGAACGTGTCAGTGTCGACAATGGATTTCGCTTCCTCCTTGTCTGGAGAGAAATGTAACGTAGACACCATGAACGTTAAACATTGAAAGGTTCGAGTGAGTGCCGTCGCCACCGTGTTCTTTAGAGATGGATGCGGAGGACGGGGAAGGAAATAGTGATCGTAACCTGTTTTAGGGACCTGTCAGTATTACACATTAAATGGTTTAGATAAACTAGAAAGCGTAAATGGGGATGGCTGGGCAATGATCTGAACTCCCCTAAGGATTTGAATCTGTCTCCTCTTGCTTACGACTACTGTGTCTTGAGAAAATGCGCCTTCCTTCTCGACAGTCTCAAAGAGGAGTGTCTCGTGAAAGACGGAGCGCCTGCCCGGCGCTGTGCACTGTTGGTGTTGGTGTTGGTGTTAGTGTTTCCGCGGCCGCCGGCCCTTGCACAACCCCGTGGCGTGAGAGCGCCCTGTCTCGGCTACTCTCCTGCGCCCGAGTCTGCCTCTGCTCCCGGTCTCACGGCCCCCTAGTGGGCTTCTTGCCTTCACTCTGTCATTCGCGTAAACACACTTCTGTGGTTCGCAGCTACAAACGTTCGAAACGTTTACACCATTTTGAGCTCGTGTTGAAACTGCTGTAGAGATCAACAATTATCTTTCACAACAATACTTTCCCGCATTTGTACATTTGAAGTAAATTATAATAGCAAGTAACATCCAGAATGAGATTTTCACTCTGCAGCGGAGTGCACGCTGATATGAAACTTCCTGGCAGAGTAAAACTGTGTGCTGGACCGAGACTCGAACTCGGGACCTTTGCCTTTCGCGGGCAAGTGCTCTACCAACTGAGCTACCCAAGCACAACTCACGTCCCGTCCTCACAGCTTCACTTGCCCGCGAAAGGCAAAGGTCCCGAGCTCGAGTCTCGGCCCGGCACACAGTTTTACTCTACCAGGAAGTTTCATATCAGCGCACACTCCGCTGCAGAGTGAAAATCTCATTCTGGAAACATCCCCCAGGCTGTGGCTAAGCCGTGTCTCCGCAATATCCTTTCTTTCAGGAGTGCTAGTTCTGCAAGGTTCGCAGGAGAGCTTCTTTGAAGTTTGGAAGGTAGGAGACGAGGTACTGACAGAAGTGAAGCTGTGAGGACGGGGCGTCAGTCGTGCTTGGGTGGCTCAGTTGGTAGAGCACTTGCCCGCGAAAGGCAAAGGTCCCGAGTTCGAGTCTCGGTCCGGCACACAGTTTTAAACTTCCAGGAAGTTTCATATCAGCGCACACTCCGCTGCAGAGTGAAAATCTCATTCTTAAGATCCCATATTCTACTATAGGCGTCCCTATAAATGGTGAACTCGTTTTCCACTTGGAGGTAGACAATGGCATACCTAGGGCAATCCGTGCCTAATGAAGTGGCGTTCAAACCTACTTTTGTGGCGGCAAAAGGTATTTCTTAATAGTATTATGATAAGCATAATTTTCCAGCTTCTCGAACCTACAGTTTTTTTCGTGGACTATGTCCTCATCGGAACCAGAAAGTATGTGACCTCAATCTGTCGTCCTCATAAATTCACAGAAAGCTTTCTGTATAAGATGGGTGCAACTGAAGATCCACAGACTGTGCAACCACCTGCAGTAAAATGAATTTTTGTCCTATTCACTTATGATTAGTACCATTGTCTGTGTGCGTTCAATAAGTGACTCAATTGTCAGTGTGGTCGGTAGAGCAAAGTGCAGTAATTACTAACCGTACACACGACAAGGTCTGATTAAACAAGTCGATGTCACAGAGTAGGCTTTAACTATAATGAGACATCCGGAAGAGCATAAGATTACAGTGTTTTTTGATGTTAACAGATCCAACTTGCACTCGTAAGGCTTTGCATTCAGCTGCAACAAGTAGACAATGCTCTCCTTCTCTTTTGTCATACATCCATCAAAACTCGTATTCCATTGATCTGCTGTTACTCAGGGAAAACGTACAGAGGATGTGATACGAACTCAACTCGTATGTTTTCAATATTGCAATTTCTTCATCTATAACTCGTTTCTATCTTCAGAACCCAACTACCATCCGAGAATGTCAGTGTTTGATTCCTTGCTATGTCCTCGCGATCAACATTTGTGAGAGAGGTTTCTCGTTATCGTTTTAGTGTAAGAGTTAAAAGCTGGTATACACATCCCATAGCCTGATCCTGTCTCGACATGTAACTGATCAACTACATACCATTATCAAAGAGTTAATTATTTATGTCTTATCATTCATTTACAATCTTGCTTGCTCTTGAGATTCATTCCAGTAAAGCGAGAAAGTGTATCCCTAATTATGGCTTTCGTTTAATCTTAATGTTTCTCTTTTATCAGCAGGATACAGCTCTGATTAGTTTGTAAAGTCTTCAGTGGGTAGGCGCAGTACACACATCAATGACAAATCCACGTATTCCCAAAATCTGATGTTCGTCGTTCTGATGAAACCCAGAAAATAGTGTCGGAGTTCTAGACGCCACAACTATCACTTTTTCCAAATTCAAATACTATGTTCCCTTAGTTATTTAACAACATAGTTTTCTGGAATAGTCCGCGTTGTGTGCACATGGAAATATGAAGTTCAGCTTCCGGTTTACACTACAGTAGTTTTCCAATTATTTGACGTTAATTCTGAGTCTTCCAAGAATTTGCAGTTCTGGGAAGTATGAGGCCAGTCACAGTTCGGACAATATTGTAGTATTTCGCAAAGTTCTGCTAAATGATCACTGGGTATTCAGGCTGCTGCCGAACTAATAAGGGGATTCTTGTTACACGCAGAAAATATATGATTTTTTTTCTGTAGTTTCAGAGTGTTTCGAATCAGCCAAAACGCCACGAAATTCCTCCTTTTCATTGTTTTGAGAAGAGATTATTTCTTAATACTGAAAGAAGGTACAATCATTTAATAAATTTCTATAATAACCTATCTCTGTGTAAGATATTTTGCGATACTTACACGATTATGTTGTCTATGTTTAATGATATGCTAGAATTAATATTTTTCTTCGCTGTGTCCTATCGATGACGGCGATATCACCGAACATTTATCTTTTATACTGTAGTTAACTCTGCCACTGATTTCAAATACATGTTCAGTTGTAGTTTCGTGAAATCATTGCTGAAACATTGCTTTCTGAAGAAGGTAATGGTCAAATCCCAGCTGAACAACTGGTCTGACATCGCTTTTGACTCGCAGTAAAAGTAGATTACGTTAGCTTCTAACTTTCATTTGATATCGAGACCATTTTATACAAAACAGTAGCTCTGGCGGAGGAAGACAGTGATAGGACTCAACCACAGCTATTCGCTCGAGATATTTATGGAAACCACGCATTACCTGAGCCAGTGTTACGAGACGGGCATTTGAACATTCCTCCTCAGGAATACGAGCTCATTGTCTTAAAGGACAGTAATATCTTTCCCCGTTGACACTCTTTAAAATCAGAATAGTGTACGAACTTGGCTTGGTTGCTGTTTGGTATGTGTTAGACAACAAATCCAGAAGTACAGGGACTCGATCCTCGATTGTTCCTAGCATTTTTCTTTCAATGAACGTTACATTCAGCTCTGTAAATGTGAATGTATCAACTTATAATGGTGTCTGGAATCTATGGCTGGGGGGGGGGGGTGGAGGGGGAGGATAAGGAGGTACCGAAAGGGCCACATTCCTAGTAACGTATATGCCAGTCTTTGCGTTGAGGATAACTTTACCAACATACGAGTAACTTTAAAAATTTCAGCTTCGTCGTTAGAGCCTAAGGTACTTCTTAATGATGCTTCAGTACGATGATGCAAAATGTCCTTGCATATGATGCGAAAATGTACCGTACCTTTCTCCGATGCTTATTACTTACAGCGGTTGGACAAAAATACGAAAATACCACATACGCAAGATACTACCTTTCCTAATGCGGTGTTGAAAAACCGTTGACATTCAGAAAAACTTACACTCGTCTCAGATTAGATAAATAAAGGTCCTGTGTGGTTTTTAAGCGAATGTTATACCATTGTCCTCGCAAAATAGTAGTATGTTGATGTATCAGTGTTGGAAGTGGACAGCGATCACGCTTCCATCTCTCCATATAGACCACAAAGGCTGAATAATATTAAGATCGCTAGGGGAGATGTGATAATTCATGAGAAATTCTCGTGCTCACAAACCTAGTCATGATCGATGCTGCGTGAGTAGGCTCCCTGTCCTCTTGGAACACAGCATCGCCATTGAGGAACAAACACTGTACCATGGGATTGGCTTGGTAAGCCAAAATGGTCAAATAATCCTCGGCAGTAATGCAATCTTTCAGAGTGCCACGGGGCCCATGGAAAAGCACGATATTAATGCCCAAATTATCACCGAACCCCCGCCATATGTAACTCTTTGGACGTAAACTCGACCAGCAGCTGTAAAATGTTCGGAAAAAGACTCACCCGCCCAAATGATATTTTTTCATTGCTCCACATTCGAGATTTTATGGCTTCGGCACCACGGCTTCCCTATTACAGGGCATCTGGAATTCCAGCTCGCCCCGCAAATTCCTGCTTGTGGAGCTCCCTTCGTGTTGTTTTGCTGCTGAAATGGTTCGCGAGTACGACATTCAATTCTCCAGTGACTTTTGCAGCTGCCGTCCTCAAATTTTCCATCATAATCCTCGTCAATTCAGAAATCACATTTTAATGTTGGTTCTTTGTAATAAGAAAAACGTCTAACAGCATATGTCGGAATCCGACAAAGGCAGGATCACAAAGTCCTCAAGCGACTAGCGCCCGACAGGACAGACACTTCTCATTTGTCTTTGTGATATGATCGTACTACCACGTGACGTACCTGGGCTTGTTTGCAGCAAGACGAGTATCCACACAGACAGTGCTACGATGTCTGGTTCAAAATAGTTCAAATGGCTCTGAGCACTATGGGACTTAACATCTGAGGTCATCAGTCCCCAGTCGCGATCACTACACGCATTTGTCCCCGTGGTGACTTAGTGGATTTTCGCTTTTCTTGTATGCATTACAGATCTTCCATACGGTACCTCCTGAAACATCAAAAATTTCAGCTATCTTGGTTATGGAAGCACCCATCACACGAGCACCAACGATCTGCCCACTTCGCCGTAATGCACTGACAACTACACAGAACCCTGCTCTGGTCGTGACTGACTCTTGCAATGTAATGAGAACAATTCACATGTCCTGTTCGTAGTGAAATACATCTGCGGGCTTGAATAGCCTCTGCACTTACGTTCAGACATGTATTTCTCGAGATGTTTCCATAGTTCTGTCCAAACCCTGTACGTGCACTACGGATGCATTGCATTTGCATCTGTAGTGTGTGTCAATAACAACCTAGTTATATGCACTGAGAATTCATGTCACTCTTCTCATGCGGCTTCCATGGCATTGAGGTCACAATGGACTTCCCTCATGAACCCGCGAATGTCTTTGAGGACGGGTCGGTAAAATCGCAAAGTGCAACTTGACGGTAGCTGTCATTTTATATTAACTTATTTCTGAAGTTTTTCAGAAATGACTGTAACGAGTCGCCTTTTGTGATGGTAGAATTTTCGTTTTCCCCATACAGAGCTGCCTAGTGGTTCATCATTTGACTGACGGTACAGTTCTTAGTGATCGTTCGTAGTACTGCGGGAGTCGTTGTGTAGAGATGATTCCGAAGGATTAATGCTGGTGCGCAAATCAGTTTGAAAAGCATTATTTATTCAGTAACGTTAATTACAGAAAACGGAAAGTAACGTTTGTTTTACTGGAAAACAGGCATGATTTATGTGCCAGGACTAATCCTATGGAGACTAGTAACTCTACACAACGACCCTCAGAATGCTACGACCTATCACTAACAAGGGGAGCGTCAGAACTACTAATGACTGATTTTCGTAAGTCTCAGGTATCTTGTAGAGGGATCTACCCTGAGTAACTGGCTAGCGGCCTCTATTTTCCCACAAAATCATAGTTGGAGTTTGATACGTACCTTCTATAAGCGCTTAGTTCGTCAAGTTTCAAGAAAGATAGCGTAGCGTAGTGGTTAAGGTTCACAGCTATCACGCTGGTAGTATAGGTTCAAACATTTTCAAACTCATCCATTTCGCACTAATAATTTCATTACTAAATCGATCATTACAACAAACTTGAAATTCGGTTTCCGTTTGTTACAGATTACAGAATCGTCTGACTCGCTATCGATTGCATCGTTTGCTGTGCCAGAACAGAATTACGGATGCTATTTGTTGTAGAAGCTACGGTAACACAAATTCGCAGAGCACGACGCACATTTACTGAAGGCTATTGGCTTCCAGACACAAGTATTTTTCAAAAGCCATAGTAGAAAACAAAGTTAATTTAAGTTCAAACAAACTGTTCTTTCTACGATCAACTGCGACGTGAACCTCGAGAATTTGACCATTCCTGTGGAAACAGTTGCGCTAAATTGGTGCATCTACGTCTGCATCTGCATTTACATGGCTACTCTGTAAATCACACTTAAGTGCCTGGCAGAGGGTTTATCGAACCATCTTCACAACAATTCTCTATTATTCCACTCTCTAACAGAGCGTGGAAAAACGAACAACTATATCTCTCCGTGCGAGTTCTAATTCCCCGCATTTTGTTATGATGATCGTTTCTCGCTATTTAGGTCGGCGTCAACAAAATATTTTCGCATTCGGAGGAGAAAGTTGGTGATTGAAATTTCGGGAGAAGATGCCACCGCAACGAGAAATGCCTTTATTTTAACGATGTCCACCTCAAATCCTATATCATTTCCGTGACACTCTCTCACCTTTTTCTCGACAGTAAGAAGGTACTGCCCTTCTTTGAACTTTCTCGGTGTACTCCGTGAATCCTTACCAGATTGGTAAGGATCCAATACCGCGCAGCAGTACTCGAAAAGAGGAAGGACAGGCGTAGCGTAGGCAGTCTCTTTAGTAGAGCTGTTGGTTCTTCTAAGCATTCTTCCAATAAAACGTAGTCTTTCGTTCGCCTCCTCCACAAAATTTTATGTGTTTATTTTAGTCATTCGTTATTGTAATTCCTGAGTATTTAGTTGAATTTATGGCCTTTACATTTGATTGATTTATCATATAACCGAAGATGGCGGATTTCTTTTAGCACTCGTGTGGATGCCCCCACATTTTTCATTATTTAGAGTCAATTGCCAATTTTCGCACCACACAGATATCTAAATCGTTTTGCTATTTGTTTTGATCTTCTGATAGTTTTATTAGACGATAAACGACAGCATCATCTACAAACCACCTTAGACGGCTGCTCAGATTGTCTCCTAAATGTTTGTATAGGTATGAACTGAAGAATATATTTTGATGGAATCATCCTTCGAAGTGATTTCGCTATTGGTCTTTAGCAAGTCGGGGGCATTCTGAAGTGTTTTCAGAAAATTTTCGCCTGCATGTAGAAGTAAACATGATGCAGTTGGCATCATTAACGCCAGAGTGGTAGCTGTGAGTCTTAAACCACTGCACTACGCTGGCACGGTCAAAACAGAACTAACGTTACGTGTATAGAATTGCGCATAAAACTCTTAACGTCGATTTTCTCAGATACCAGGGATCGTTGAATGAAAAGCTACTAGCCAGATACTCAGGACAGTATACCGAATACTCATCAAATCCCCTGTTTAACACTGGACTCGCATTCGGGAGGACGACGGTTCAATCTCGTCTCCGGCCATCCTGATTTAGGTTTTCCGTGATTTCCCTAAATCGCTTCAGGCAAATGCCGGGATGGTTCCTTTGAAAGGGCACGGCCGATTTCCTTCCCCATCCTTCCCTCACCCGAGCTTGCGCTCCGTCTCTAATGACCTCGTTGTCGACGGGACGTTAAACACTAATCTCCTCCTCCTCCCTGTTTAACAGGTCTGATGGTCTCCTTGTAAGAGCTGTACTATCCGATGATGAGTCGCTAGTAGACTTGAAACGGTAATGGGCAAATAAAAATTATATTTTCCATAAAAGGCTGCTGGTTGCAGTCATTACCGATAAACCTTTTTCATCACAGTCTCAATTTTCCACGTCCATAATGGACGAACGTTGTGCAGTTATTTCACACCGCCGCTGGTTTGCGGTACTCGCCACTACGGCTTCGTTGTTGTATGCAGATTTTAAAGCACGTTTCAGGGCGTTCAGCGACCAACACCTGTTGCTGATTTGCCACATCGCTCCTCCGCACCCACATAGCAGCAACCGAAGGCTGCGTACCCGGAGTATTTTATTTGGGCACCTCAATCATTGGAGCGCGCTGAACGTTGCTGTACTGGCAGCCCGGTACGCTCCCTGCCCGTAAATATGGCAACCGGGTTCAACGACCGGCGCCATTGAATGTTAATGACATGATTAACGGCCGGCGAGTACGTTACCAGCAGGTCGGTACCGTCCCGCGCGGCCGCAGTGCAAGCAGCCGGTGACCACGGCGGGCACAATTCAGATCCCCGCTCAGATAGCGCCGCTGCTCCCAGGACGGTCATTTACCGTGTTTCTGGCCGCTGCCGCTCGGCCTCACATAACGGTACAGCCGGCGCTGCCCTCGCGGTCTATTGTGACGTCACAACATTGCTACAAGGACCACGACGATGTCCACAATTGCTCCCGATGCCAAAGTTCCGTCGCTGCTGACTACCTGCATTCCAAGCTACCAACGTGTTCGCTCGCGTCCTCTGTCGACACCTTACTGGGACGGTTTCCTGAAGGCGCATTGCTCTCAGGGTAGCGATAGGGAAGTTTGTAGTGTTATGAACACTGGAAAGGTAAGAAAATATTATCTCGCGCCAGAATAATTGCAGCGTGTAGCACAAGTCTCGTTAGATCGTTAAGTCTTTTATAGTGGATAGGTCCCGCTGTCAGGCATTTCCTCTTAACAGTACCTGCATTGGCTACATGTCTCGAACTTTTTCTAACGAGTAATATTCAGTTACAAAGACTTAATCTGCTGGTGCAGTTAGGTGGCTCCAAGTGTCTCAATCAAGGAGTGTTGATTCCGGAAGAATGTTCTCAACAAAAGTGTACGAAGCAGTCAATAATTCTGTATTCTCAATAACAAATAACATTTTCCCAACTATGCTTATTTTTTCTAGCATTTGTTGTATTAGTACTAAATTCCATACGACCATTTATCGTTTTAGAATACGGGACGTCACTGAAAGGGAACTTCATTCCATTGCTTCAATTTGACAGTCTTTTGCTTCTGCGTGATGCTCTATTCTTGATGAATGCACGGAATGAAGGAAAACGTGTCTAAGATCAGTGACAGTTTCAGTGAAAGTGATCTGTAATGGTGGGAACTTTGGAAAGTTTACTATCAGGATATGAATTTTTTAAATAACTTTCATTGGTGGAGTAATTTCGAGTGCTTCGGCATACCCTTTACTTTTTTAGTTTATTGTTGAACCTCCAAATTGACCTCAGTCAGCCGGCCGCTGTGGCAGAGCGGCTCTAGGCGCTTCAGTCCGGAATCACGCGGCTGCTACGGTCGCAGGTTCGAATCCTGCCTCGGACATGGATGTGTGTGATGATCTTAGGTTAGTTAGGTTTACGTAGTTCTTAATCTAGGGGACTGATGACCTCAGATGTTAAGTTGGTTCAAATGGCTCTGAGCACTATGGGACTCAACTGCTGAGGTCATTAGTCCCCTAGAACTTAGAACTAGTTAAACCTAACTAACGTAAGGACATCACAAACATCCATGCCCGAGGCAGGATTCGAACCTGCGACCGTAGCGGTCTTGCGGTTCCAGACTGCAGCGCCTTTAACTGCACGGCCACTTCGGCCGGCAGATGTTAAGTCCCATAGCGCTTAGAGCCATTTGAACCATTTGACCTTAGTCTTAGCTCTCAAACTCGGCTTATCCCAAACGTCAACTATCTGGCAAAACATATTTGTATTTCTCTTACAAAAATGAAAGAAACTTACTGCAGAAAAGTTTGTTTTAAGAAATTTCCACTTGGAAGTTAATTTGGATAGTCGGGAAATAGAGAATAATGTGGTAAAATGCTGATAATCATGCAAATTTGCCAGAAAGCCATATTTAATGTACATAACATACAATTCTGAGATTTCTCTTAGTTTAATCTCCAAAAGAATTAATTATTGATAACAGAAGAAATTATTTGATTCGATAGCAAATCTGTCAAGTTTAGTAACATGAAAACCAAGCCATGAACCAATTATTTGTATATGCAGTAGAGGCGATTCGTTTTACGTTCATCTATACGCACAATTCACAAATGTAATCTTCCTAAGCAGCTGCACAGTCAAGGAATACCAAATATTCCATATAGCCCGACACATCATCTTGGACTACACAACACAAGAACCAACTGTATCCATAGCCAAAAATCGAGCGATATATAACAATCTACAACTCGTTTACTAAATAAATTGCATATTTTTAATCTTTCATGTTTTAATCGTTGGCTTATTTTTCAATAATAATTGCACATCTTGTAAAACTTATCTGCGGAAATTTTGTGAAACTACGGAAACAGTTTTTGTGCACTTTAACTCACATGATGTCTGGAGGCAAACTGAAACATTTTGAAGCAGTTCATGCATCTCCTGCTTGGAAGCACCACTCGACGGGTTGAGACACTAAATATTCTATACTGATCAACTATTCCATAAAACCCGCAATACATCTATATATACTATTCTCATACAGAATTTATTGCTATACAACTGTCTGAGAATACTTCGACGAGAGCTCGACAGTAGATATTATAACATGAGAAATGATTTTCATAAAGACAATAAACGTCGACAAATGACAAATTCGTTGCTCTTCTGTTTCCCTCTGACCAATTAGCTCAATGATAATTATTACGGGTCACGTCAACTTATACGCCGAGACCACTGAATTTCTAGTAGCTCGTGCGCCTGCTAATGTCCGCTCTGATGCATTACGTGATGAACGTAGTATGCTCAAAAATAGTTAGATATCTTTAATTTATAGCACTCGCGTTGTTTTTAGGGGCAAAGACTGACGACACCGTGCAACACTACTTGAAGATGTCATACAGCTCTTGTACTCTTGACAAAATCTAGCTCATGCAATAAGCAGAAAATATTTTGTATGTGTGTAAAACAAATGCCGAAGTGAATACTTACAACGTACTGACGAAGCTTTTCATGAATAGCTACGAAATATTCAGATATGGTATCCTATAATAACCAAGTGGAATGGCACCGTTTCGGTAAGTGTAAAAATGTAAAAAGCAGCTAGGACGGTTCTAATTCCGAATTAAAGGAAAGGTGTCCGTAAACAATGTACTCAGTAAAAGAAGGTAGTTTGGTTACTGTAAGCTTGCAAGATCAAATTTAACTCCTCGTGGTCAAATATAGCACAGAGTGGACGGCACTGCAACGGTTCCATAACGGAGCTGAAGGCAGTGATCGCATCTTCTAGGTCTGTCCAGCAAGCATGACGCCGCTACCGTTGTTCCGTCCACAATTTCTGAACAACATCTAAAACTGTACACCCATATGACACGGAATTTTCATATACGACTTCTAAACATTAAATGCGAATGACATCTGTGTATCTTCCAAAAATTGGGTATTTTGTATAATCATCGAAATGCAGTTTCCGCCGTTTTGAAGAACGTTCCGTTAGTAGCCAGAGAGAGAGCTTTTGCTTGGACCGGGCTGGAGTGGGATAGGAATCGCCCCTTCTCTTATTGAAAAAATCAATCCAGCATTCGCCCAAAGTGACGGGAAAGCACAGAAAACCGAAACATGACATTTGAGACCAACGTCTCCTGAACACGGGTACGCTGCCCTACTAATACGCCACCTCACTCGCCTGTGGGGTTGAAATGTCTTTAACACCAACTTGATGTCTCTAGAACGTCAGTTGCTCTGTACTGTGACGGTTGAACTCACTGAATGTTACTAATTCATTTGAATTAATTTGCTGTGGGAAGGAACATTGGTTCACCTTCTACCTTCTCCCCTTCCTTTGGCAACAATCCTCTCTCTATGACCCTTGACAACTATTTCACCTTATCCCCCTCCCCCCCTCTCTCTCTCCCCCTCTGTCACTTTCTCTCTCTCTCTCTCTCCCTCTCTATCTCTCTTTCTCCCCCTCTCTCTGTATGTACATGTATATATTGAGCGAGAGAGAGGGGAGGGGGGACAGAGAGAGAGAGAGAGAGAGAGAGAGAGAGAGAGAGAGAGAGAGAGAGAGACAGGGGGAGAGGGATAAGGTGAAACGGTTGCCAAGGGAAGAGGACAGGGTAGAAGAGGGGGAGAGAGAGAGAGGGAGAAAGCAATATCTTTTCACAATCACTATCCTCCCCTCTCCCACCCTCTAAGCCATTTTTGTGCTTCAAAATTCTGTTTAGTTATTAACATTAGAGGGCGGTTAGCTCTACTGTCCGCAGTAAACAAAGAAATAGTCATATTTAACGCAGAAATTTCACCAACCGAATCTCATTAATCAGATTCATACACTTTACCATCATTATAAATATAATAATACTGTACCAACAGCCGTTGTTTGGATATTACTTTATTAGGCAACCAGTTCCGACGTCCCAAACACGTTATCTTCAGATCTGCAATATTAATGACCTGAAGTACCACTCGTGCATGTATATGACAAGGCACCAATATTCGTATCTGGTTCCGTAGATATCCGAACTTCATGAGCTCGTGGAGATTCAATACCTGCGGAACCAGAAACGAATATTGGCTCCTTGTGTTACACATGCACATGTTACTCATGCGACAGGCTTGCAGCTAACGTGATTGGAACGTTGAAACTGCTTGCCTAATAAAAACTATCGAAATCATGGACTAGCCGCTGTCCCACGCTCCTGAGCCCAAGACCGAGTTACATCATTATAAATCTCTATAGTCTGCGTTTGTTTTAGACACTGTATATACAATTAACTGATTACATTTAAGACTCTTAACAAACAATCAAAATGCTGCGAAACTGTTAAATTCTTAGCCGTGGGGGTTTACTGCGAGACGTTAAATGCCTATTGCCAGTCCAAAACATGTACTCCTACAGGAAATTCGTGGGTATCTTACCTATATACTTAGCAAGGGGTCTCTAGAGGCGTCTTAAATATCCGTAATCGTATCCTAATTGTTTTCAGGCACCTCTTACCGGCAATACGCCCAAACTACTCGGTTTACTTGTGTTTTCATCTCGAGTTCATGTGGCTTTATTAGCCTGCCATATTTTGTGTCTGTACCGTGTGTTTATCACAGATATTACACAGACACAAAGGATGCTGTTTGTCTAACCACATCACAGGCCAGGGCCTGGCGCTGATAACTGTGCGTAGCTAACAGTAGTACACACGCTTCAAGCACTTCCTGGGGTTGCAAGGTCGTTTGGGGAGTGTTTCAAAACATATTTGTCGCCGGACCCTCCGTATCTCCCTCAGCCATCAGTGATGGGATTTTTCTCGGTGCCTGCTGCTATTAGTGCGCAAAGGAATTCAGTGCACTGCTGTCGTATTACGCAGCGTTTGGTACATACAGGGAGAGCTTGTTGTTTTTCCAGCCCCGTAAAATAAACTAAACGTCATTGGGTTCGGAGACTGAAAAACCGGAAGTTCAATTTCTCAGCGATCTTCGCCTCCACCACATTCCACTTACGCAGTGTCACACTGAGCGCTTACTCTGCTATTCATTCATTACACTCTGTTGGAGAGGAATGGCTTATTCAGTGGAACTAACCCGTACTTCATCTTGAATGGTTCAGAGAGCACTTAAATCTGGGTGTCTAGATTTGAGTGTTCCTCCTCCCGAAATCGAGTGTAGCTCCTTAACCGCTGCAGTCTACGGATCATTGATTTCTCGGTCCTAGTGTCACTGAACACGTGGCCCAACTCTGATCTCAAAACTGACATTTGGCCGTGAAAAACGTCCTGTCAGTTGAAATTCAGAAACATACTTTTGAACACCAGCTTGTGTCATTTTTCATTATCATCTGGGTGCTGAAACACAACTTGTACCTAAATAAAATCATGATCACCAAGATATGTAAACTGAGTCGATCTTTCATTGTCAAATTCGATGTTGTAAAATCGAATGGCATCATAGTTATACTTTCTGTAGTGGATATGATAATAAAGAAGAACCGGCCGGTGTAGCCGAGCGGTTCTAGGTGCTACAGTCTGGAACCGCGCGACCTCTACGGTCGCAGGTTCGAATCCTGCCTCGGGCATGGATGTGTGTGATGTCCTTGGGTTAGTTAGGTTTAAGTAGTTCTGAGTTCTAGGGGACTGATGACTTCAGAAGTTAAGTCGCATAGTGCTCAGAGCCATAATAAAAAATAACTTAGATTACATTTTATTAACTTGTTTTTTTACTGTCGTGATTACCTGTGTGATCGAAGCTGGCAGTTAATAAAAATGTTTATTCAAATATCAACTTATCCTCATGGTTACCACGAAGTTCTTTAAACATTTACTAGTTTTTGGCGTCGCCTACATACAGTCAGCAGCCGCAGCTTGTGGTCTAGTGGCTAGCATTGCTGCCTCTGGATCATGGTGTCCGGGTCCTATTCCTGGCAGGGGCGGGGCTTTTCTCGAACCCAGGGACTGGGTGTTTGTGTTGTCATCATTTCATCATCATCTCATCATCATTCGGGTAGTGGCGAAACTGGAAATGGAAAGACTGGAACTAGTACGGGCATTTATGACCACGATGTTGAGCGCCCCACAAACCATCATCGTCATCAACTACATAAAACCTACACGTTTGTCATTCCATAAGCAAGTAGAACGCTTCCATTTTTGGTAGGGATCTCCTATAGAACTATGCAGCCAGGCTTTCAGATTGGTAATACTTGTGTCAACCTCTGTTCTTCAGGGGCAGATCTGTGTATTTTTTCGTCGGTGCTTACCGTTAATCCCCCCTCCCCTCCTCTCCCCACCACAATTGAAGTTTCAATGACGTTTTCCGCCTACGATATGTTATGTCTCCATATGTATCCAATACTTTCCTCTTGGCCTTCTTTTCTGAGTGCGCCATGCTTTTCATGTTGTTTCTGATCCTCTTAATATTTCCTCATTGATTACTTTATGCACCGAAAGGAATCACAATTGGCCAGAACTAATGTCTGTAAAGCAATTAACTCCAAACGTAGGTAATCTTCATAAACATTTTAATTCTAATACTGTTTGAGATACGAGCTTTCTCTACAAATCGGTGGCCGTTTTTGCTCTATTAAATCTGCTTATAATTTTTCTTCCTATGTTGAGATTTTATTGGACACACCAGATAAGTTATTAAACGATGTACTAGAAAAGACAATCTCTGTGGGTTTTCCAGTTTTGCATACTAATAATGTTTAGTCTTGGTTTACATATACTGTATATCTTGTTTCTAATAACCATCCCATCTAAATCAGTTTTTCTTACAGCCGCGCTTCACATGTAGTATTCATTATTGCGACGGCTATTTTCCCACATGCACATTTACACCTCTGGTTGCGTGTAGCACTCTTCGGAAATAAACCCTGGAAAACACTGATATAGAGTGTCACGCTTCACTGCACACGCCATTTGTGTTGTTTTCACTGCTTAACATCTGATTTCAGTCTGCTTTTTTCGTCACAATCGAGGAGATATGACAAAGCTTGTCAAATGCGGCAGAATTACCATGAACACAATACTATTCAATTTATTCCCTTGATAAGCATAGCAGGAAAGGAACTGACTTCTTTTATGCATAATGTAGAGTTTGTGCTGTGAAACGGGCGCCATGTTTCCTACGCTGTTTGTTACGCACCATCTGGTTTCAGTGGGTTCGTAAACAACATACCGACTCGCTTCCTGGTCAGATTCTGCATCTTGTGCCAGGTCGCTGGCTTTTACTCGCAACTGTCAGTAAAATAAACCTCTGCGGAAGCGTGTTCTAGCAGTTTCCATCGCTCTTAAGGCTGATTCATTATGCTTACAGTTTATCTTTAGCTCTTCTCATCAAATGCTGTTTCGAATTCCTAAGTAATCGAATTTTGAAATATTTATCTCAAGATGATGGCCAAGCTACGATAAATCAACATATCTAATGGCAAGAGTACGCCAGTGGCTCATGTTCCCTCCTAATGTCAGTCACCACATTTTGTATTCAGTAAACAAACATTACAACTGTACCAACTTCTTGTTCCCCGTAATACGCTCCTCTCTTATGAACTTTTTTTGTGTTAGGACCTACCTAGCTTCCACATTTATAGATCTGAAAGCAGCTCACACTTCAAACTGGTCAGCAAAGCTGTTGATTCTTGCTGCAAGAAGATATCCAACGTACTTGTAAACCGGTTTCGCCAAATAAGGAAAAAATCATGAATCAGAGAAGCTGCATCACAAACACAACAAGTGCCTTCTCTATTTCAAGTACGCCTTCTGGTTGCACTAGACTACAAATGCGTCTCTCGGTATGATGACATTATTAGTGAAATGTCAGATGTTAACTGTAAAGCTGCACAGGGTCATTTTAGTTGGCTGTTAGTTCGTTTCCTATAGCTGTGAGACGAAGAGTATGTTTCGGAGTTTCTTAGCAATTAACGTGCATTTACAAACCACAAATTAACGATATGCGTTCGAAATGTCCTCGAGTACTAAATAAGTTTTTCAGCTTTTTTGATTCTGTCAGAATTTACAGCACTCAGGCCTGGTCAAAACATCTATTTCTGGTATAAAGTAATGGTAACAACAAGCTGAGACTTTTTCAGATGTAGAAACTGTAGATTTTCGCAATGGGATGTTTATAAAAACAAGTCAGCGCCCATGCACTACTGAAAACTAAATGCCAATCATGTATAAAAGTAGAGCATATCCGCTATCATGCGAAGCCTGGTTGCTAGGCATACTCCTCTTGCACGCGATGACCGTTTCTTCATTACGAGCTGCAAATCATCTTCCTTAGCCAGTTGTTGAAACTGGACATGCGTTTTAATGTGGAATTCGAACCACGGTACAGATGCATATTTTCATGTAAACTAATAATTCACACATGTCCCGTTAACAGAATTAAACTGCGCCTGATTTCGGTCTGATAATGTTTTTCAATAAGAAATAATAAAAAAAGGACCTTCGTGAAGAAAAAAATTATAAACTGTGTTGGTTGTGGATCCCAAGACATTGTCACATCTTAAAAAATAAAAATTCTACCCAACGCAACCGTGTATCCATCCCTGGATCTTCAGGCACTCATCTTCATAGACAAAGCAAGCAACCAGCCAGCTCATCACACTATTGCCCGAACCGATCTCATCAACGATACTTATTTTTCGGATGATTTTAGCATTACGAAATTTGACATTTTGCAGGACTATATAAGCACGCCAGCAACGCCAGGGCAGTCACATTCCACTCGATTTTCCTTTACGTCCGTGCAGGTGCGTTTGCTTCATGGTCAACCGCACTTTACGTTGGAAATTGTAGTTAAGATGACTCTTAAGTGTGAAGACACTTTGACAATCAGGTGAATGGACAGGGGAAGATAGGATTGTGAGTATGAGAAGAACAAGATCTTCATTTATTTATCATTTGGTAGTTAACAGAATTTAAGACAAAAACGTAATTCAGATTAAATGTCTAATATAAGAGTACAGATACGTGGCTAGGTGACTCAGTGGTAGAGTACGATTCCAAAACTCTATAGAGTTCGATCCTCGTTTGGTGGTAAGATTATTTTCCTGCCGTTCACCGCTTCTGTGACCTTTGCTAATGATGGTTCTTCTTCTTCTTCTTTTTCTTTTTTTTTTTAATTATCAGTCTTCTGATTTGTTTGATGCAATCACTTAATCACTTCATCTCAGAGTAGACGGCAAGTCCCACCGAGGTTCGGAGTCCACGTTAAACTGAGGGACCCCGCATGAGTGGGTAAATCAGTTCGAAAGTCGAAAGAAGAGTAGGATCACGCTTGCTAAAGTGTTTTGTTGGTCAAACCGAACTTCGTATTAAATACAGTTTCAATTGGGGGTCGGTTTCGAAATAATATTATTTGTGTGCAAAATTTAAAATCTAGTTTACGTGTCTCATTTACTTACAGTATCAGAAAAACCTCATGATCAGGGGTCTCTTGAATAATATTTTATGTTTTTACTTTAATGTGATAAATTCGCTCTTTGAAGAACTTCTTTTTCCCCACTTATTTAATTACGATACCCCGAAATTAATCATGCCAACGGCCTTACCGCAGTGGTAACACCGGTTCTCGCCAGATCACGAAGTTAAACACTGTCGGGCTTGGTTAGCATTTGGATGGATGGCCGTCTGGGTCTGCAGAGTACTGTTGGCAAGTGGGATGCATTCAGCCCTTGTGAGGCCAATTGAGGAGCTGCTTGGCGGCTTCGGTCACGAAAGCTGACAACGGCCAGGAGTGCAGTGTGCTGACCACATGCCCTTCCATATCCGCATCCAGTGACGACTATCGGCTAGGATGACACAGCGGTCGGTCGGTACCGTTGGGTCTTCCAAGGCCTTTTCGACAAGAGACAGAGAGAGAGAATACTTATCACATTGTTAATTACGTGCAGAACATTCTTACATTATACCCTTGTAAATATTACCCTCTCTTTGCATTTCTACACCCACACCTATACTCCGCAAGCTGCCTTGCGGTGTATTGCGGGGTACTTTACATACCACTGTCACGCCTGCTTTTCTCCCTGTTCCCGTCGCGAATAGTGCACGGGAAGAACTATCGCCGGTAGGCCTCAGTGTGGGCTTGAATCTATCTAATTTTATCTTCGTGGTCTTTTCGCGAGATATACGTAGAAGGAAGCAATATATCTGTTGATTCTTCAAGGAATTTACGTTCTCGGAGCTTTAACAGCAAAGCACACCGTGGTACAGAGCGTCTCTCTTGCACCGTCTGCCACTGCAGTTGGTTGATCATCTCTCTGACGCTTTCGTGCTTAGTAAATGAATCTGTAACGAAACGCGCCGTTGTTTGGATCTTCTCTCTTTCCTCTGGTACGGATCCAATTGCCTCGTATGAAGGCAGATAAGAAATTGTGGAAAGATTACCACATCGCGTCGAAATGAAGGTACATATCTTCATTCACCAAAGCTGTTAGACAGAAGAAAGTACGCACATCACAAAAACTTCCCAGTAGAGCGACCGCAAGAGGGAAAGGCAAGACAGAACCGTGCTCAGGGCTACACTTGGGGGCCCTGAAGAAATTCCTAGGAGCACTTGTTAGGGGCTCTCGCTGTCAAAGGGAAAATTAAGCCTGCTGACGTGGTGCATTGGTGCGCAGAAACTGTGAAGTTTCCTTTGTGTGGCGGCGCGGCCTACATGATCAACTGGCCGTAATCGGGCCAGCGAGCACACGCGGCGTCCACGACAGGTGGACGTGCCTGCCCGCTCCTCAGCTGCCTCCAAATTATCTGCCGGAGAAAACAAGAAAGCCCTTGTCAGATGGAGGCGCCTCCGCGCCCCGGTAACGGCCCGAAGACAGCACGAAATGTCTCTAGAATTCGCCTATACACGCTGGAAAACGACGATTATGCTGCCAGTTACAGTGTGTGTACGAGAAAAAAGTGGGAGGGGGGGGGGTGACCGGAAGCCTTATGGAAACGCTACGTAGATTTACTGACATGATAGTTGTGAATCAGGGTATGCTGGAGTTCGTGTGCCCCCGTCTTCTCATGTTACTGCGCAGTTATACTTTTTCCATTGTGTAAGCTAAAAGTGATGAACAACATTTGTGGATGTTATCTGAGCGATGATCAATTTGCGGTTAAAATCAGTTTCTTTGTTTCAACTGAAAAATAAGTGAGATAGGGCGAGGATCAAAGATGGATCTCAGGACACTGTCAGCTGGAAACATTTTCAGTTTTCACTCTCGTTGGCACCTTTTCTTCATGATGTACGAGCGTTATGTCTGTTTAGTGCATTGCGGTAAGTGCAAAGCGAAATGTGTACTATGTGTACCTTGTCGGTCAAGTAGTGCGAAAATCAAACTAGGGGCTCATACATAGCCTACTTCTCAAGTTTGGAGGGGATTGCTAAGGTTAAAGTCACCGTCCAATGAAAAGAGTAGTATTAACTGTCTCGCCTGTCTTCACATGCCAAGAGATTCGTGATTCAAAGCAGGCGATTAATACACGGTCTAGCGATCAGATGTCCTTTTCTCTTTCCCTTTGCGACCAAATTTCTTCTACCAGCAGGACTAAAACTCTGCGTAGTAAGACATCATACATGCTTAGAAACGCCGGAAGGTCAGGGGAACTGTACGGGATGGATATCAGAGGTGTGGAATCATGTTGACAATGTATCTGCTAGTGGATGATTGTCGGTTATTCTAACAGCCAAGCAGATGGCGTATTAACTTTTCACTACTGAATATGGGATAGAGGGGCCGAGGATACTGACAAAACAAACTAACTCTCTTATAACAATCACCTACGAGAAAAACTTTAAGGTATCGTCGTCATGCGACCTTAATTACCTGTGTAAATAGGAATCCCGATCTTGAGAATTAGTGAATAAAACATCAAAGCCAACAATTAATTTATGATCATAATTTTAATCTATATATGTGGGAGACCGTATGATAATACTAGACACACAGGGTTTGAAATCCGAGTTTCGCCACAGGGGGGATATTCCCCCACAAACTCGAAGAACTTATAGGTGGCCGAAAAGGTAACCGAGGCCCAAGCCCAGAAAGGGACCCTTCCATTCGACAGTAAGAAACACCTACAATGTACTATACTCTCCTACGTCCGATAGGACTAATTTCATAATAACGCCCAGTGCTAATTTACGTTCAAAATCTCCAGGATTCTCGTGTGATCTACGTAATCAGTATCCCTTTTTTAATAATTGCTAGCATCCCTTTTCATTATTGCTTTCAACAGCCGTTAGGCTTGGGCGTTGCGACCACGTTAGTTACTTAGTTATAAAAGTGTAGATTACCAGTCACAATAAATTATTATCGCTATTTCACCCACCAAACTCAGGGGAGTGGAGCAAATTCCAGATTTATGAACATTGTTTTCTCCGAGCTCTTGGTCTAAATAAGAACTTTATTATTAAGCTTAATAAATACTCACTTAAATTAAGAGCACGATGGAAATTGTGCTGTTCTTTCAATATATATCGAGGCTGTAATGTACACCCATAAGAAATCATTGAAGGTGGTTGTTCCAGTAAAATGTGAATGATTCATTTCCCGACTAAGCCCCTGGACACCTACTTTGCGCTATCTATTATTCCTTTGAGCTAGTAAGAGGACTTAGTAGCGTACCATTCAATCCTGTGAAGAAATAGGAAGATGACTCGTCGAACCCAAGTTTCGCAACTCTGTGACACAGATGAAATGGGATGTTTGCTTTTAAACGGTTCGTGTGCAAACTACAAGAGCCATTATATACCTGCCACCATTCTGTGCCTAGGAGAGTATAACGGGACTGTAGCCTCAACATAGAATTTGTGTTGGCAAGTACTTCTCGCTAATAATATCACACTCCTGCAGTATTTCCTAATATTCCTACGAAGATTTCTTTGCTGGAAAATTAGTGTAACTTACCTCTGCAATGTTGCAACGTCAACCATTAGAACTTTGTACTCCCATAAACTTTCTACTGTGGACATATTGATTACTGATCAATTATTAGTGCGATACTGAAGAAAAGGAACATTAAGATGATTGTGAAATCAACAATACCAATTGTAGCAACGCAGGAGCTGTTATTTGTGAGTGATGGGACCCGTAGTTTGGACAGTTGTACTTATACCTTTTGATGGTGAGTTATCACACTCAGTAGGACATCCAGCTCGTGTTGGTATCTGGATTCCTTTCCGGATGCTTGAAGACTTTTCCTCGGCCCAGTTTCTTCCAGGATGCTGCCAGACGGGTTTGGCTGGAAGCTAGGTGTTCAGAGTCTTGAAGGCCGGCAGACCCGCTCTTCCCTCTTACATCTAGGGGAATTTGTAAAGGAGTCTCTACTCAGCAGCACTATAATGATGTTATTATAAGGTACAGATTTGCATTTTTTAGTAAAGACGTATTTTATCACTTTTGTCGTCGTTTTCTCTATATAACCTTCGTCAAGATTGCAGAACAAGGTACAGCTAAGCAAAATAGCAAAGATCTTTGTGATGAAGAGAGAAACCTGACTTGTTACGGATATCTGCAAAACCTGTTTTTGTCTTCCGCTATCTAGAAAACAGCAGTAGTGAATGTGACTTCGAGGTCGCTAGGTATGATTCCTACATCCTCACTAGACTGTTTTCTGTAGAGGAGAGCCAGCAACAATGACCGTTATGCGCCTTCGACGGGAGTGGCTACCGTATACACATATTATAAAAAAATAGATGTCCGTATGTATTGACATATGTATGTACACATACACCTACGTATGTATGTTTCACACCTACTCCTAAACCATGGACCGATTTCAACCAAATTTGGTACACGAGTCACTTACTGTCTGGAAATCATCGCAGGTATAAGAACTACCTACCTATCAAAGGGATGGGAAGGTGGTGAAAAAGCAGTCTAGCCCACAAAGCGAGAATACCTTTATTTTACTCATCCAGTATTTGAGACTGAAAGCACTTAGAGACTTGCAATAAACTTCACACATAATTTCAAACCATTAAGAAAGCTTTTCCGCTGACGACCTCTCAAAAAACGACGAAGGTAGAAAGTTTTGTCGCCTACTATATTTTCGCTGTTCATGCAGTAAAACTGCCACATGAAGCACACTATTTTAATTTATTACTTCTTCATTACCTACTGTATTCGCGACGCATTTTGCAGACAGTATTTACGTATACCGCTGAATGTACCAGAAAAATTATATCATTGTGCGATACATTGTTCAGGAGACATGATGCCATAAGGACTGAGGCGCGTGAAAAACAGCCGCATCATGCAAGACGTTTAAATTTATCACTTCGTTGCTACTAACTCTGTTCGTAACACATTTCACAGACACTATCCACAAATGCCGCTGAATATACCCAGAAAAGTGTATCATTGTACAACACATACTTCAGGAGCTATGATATCATAAACATTGAGCTGCACGAAAAAGAAACTGCAGGGCGAAATTTGCTAGAGATATAGGTGAAATATGTGTACAAATACGTGTGAAATATACCTGTCATCTGCGCACGCGGGCATATGCACGTGTAAACAGCTCATCCTAAACCCCTGGAACGATTCAACCAAATTTGGTACACATGTTACGACCTGGAAGGAGAGAGTGTAGGAGTAACAATAGCCAGCCTCCTAATGGGGTGACAGTGATAACGTGGAGAGAGAAGGGGGAAGAGAAGATGGACATTCAGCGAGAAGGAGGAGATGCGCACAGATACGGGGGAGGATCAGATTGAAAGAGAGATGGGGAGGAGGAGAGGAAAGGGTGTGGGATGGAGGAGGTAGACAGAGAGAAGGGGTGAAACAGGAGAAGGACTAATAGAAGATGGGATAAATATATAGTCGGGCAACACCAGGCACTTAGCCAGTAGGGAATAAAGAAGAATCGTCATGGACGCTTAAGTTGAGAAGTGACGTTAAATTCACACACTTCGGGCCAGACACATAAAAAGAATGATGTTCATTTGTGATCATTACTTCTGTTGGTCTTTATTTTTAAAATTTTTCGTCATTTCTGTTTTTTTTTCAAATAAAATTGATAAAAGGGCGTACACTAGAAAAAACAAGAAAGTTTTGAAGCTGTGACTAGTCAGCTAGCTCTTCAATTGACAATAAACATTAAATATCTCACAGCTGAGTGCGGATGTGGTATATATCGCGCCAACAGAAAAAGTAGCTTAACACTCAGAATAATGGTGCTCTTTGGTGTCTGCTGCACCCTGTTAAAGATCGACGTGCGCATTGCTTTCCGCTTTAAGCACCAGGATCAGTAGTTCCCCCTACGAATGAGAGCACTCTTGTCAGGCGCCAGTTTGTTGTCGGGCTGTGACACAGCTAGGGCAGTCCCTCCACAGGACGCATACAGCAAGGGGAGGCTCGCGGGAAAACGGGGGGCGTGGTCTCCCACCAGAGGCCAACGACGCTGTTCTGTCGTACCACATCACTGGGCACGGATTTCATTTCTCAGTGATGTATGGACAGCACGGTTAAGGAAACTCTAGGTATCAAATACTGCGTACTGTAATATTTAAAGGGCACTGAGAATAACAAATATCAGACCGTATCAACGTGAATGTTGTAAATTAGCCATGAAAGGAAATATTTTACGCTATCAGGAGTGCAAAATAAATTATTACAAAAACTGACTTTGGTCGCTGAAAGTATTTCCGCTAGGTTTTATTGTATCTCTTTTTGTTTTGTTATATAATCAGTTGCATGCAACTAGGATACATTCACATTTAACGTTTTTCCCCGTAGCAATGATATGAAGTAGTATAAAATATGGTGCTGCTACGTGTGCTTGCAAGGTGTGCAGATGCCTCTTGAGTGAACGCTGAGAGCTCTCCTCGTGTCCTGTTATATTGTATGGTGTCGTCAGTTCAATGGTAGAAATGAATATGTCTGAGCTGAAGACTACGCGGTGAAACATTGTACCTACACTCAAACCGGTCCTAGTACACTACGTGTGTGTATGGGGGGGGGGGGGGGGAATATCATGCAGGCAGTAAGTAGCCACTATTGACTGTTGTCAACTTGCTACTTATGACGGAACATGCTGTCCTTAGACAATGCTGAGCAGTGGTGCAGGAATTTATCTGAAGAACATAAGTCGAAAATTATACCATAAATAACTCTTTTCTGAATTTTCCACACTTTTCATTTGTCTCTCTCTCGCTCTCTCTTTATTTTAAGCGACAACTAACGAAAATAAACCATGGTGTGGCGCAGACAATTATATAGATCTACGATACTATCATGTTGCTCAAAGAATACTGAATACAAAAGACCACTTTCTCGGAATAAGCTACTTATGATTTCTGGAAATGCTGTACATTTTCCTTTTACCTTTTCCTTGCCAAAAAGTAATGTAGTGTCATGCAGTGGACGAAGAACAGAAAGGGATAAATCCGTTGTTGCTTGGTTCATGTCCTTGCAGAGTATCTGTATAAAACTCACTGTGATAGCTAGCTAGGAAATCAAGTAGATCTCCTAGACACTCGAAGACTTCTCGCTGTTTTCTGATTGTGGCATTATTTTTATTCCATTTCACTTAGGCTCGAGGGGAATTTGTCGCTCCCGTCAAAAACGAAGTTTCAGTAAGTATGCAGTGAACATGATAACTAGTTCTAGGTTCCATTCGGCATCACGAAGAGGCAAAGGCTTCGATAATGTAAGGTCAATGTTCACGGCGTTGAGTTATCTCAAAACTGATCATAAAATTAACAGCGCCATTGCAACCAAAAGCGCAAAAGTGTGCTGCTTGAATATGTTCTGTACCGTTTCTCCAATCTACTTCAGCCGAAAAGTGTCTGTATTGCTCTTTAGTACGGCTGCAGTGTGGACGTAGAGGTGGGGTTAGCGATCTGGTTTCAGACAAACGTCGCGGGGGACAAAGAAAGGAATCACCCACCACATCTTTTCGCATTTGCAACTTTTTTGTGTAAATAAATAAGAGAGTTTCCTCTATAGTATACAGAGTTCTGTGCAGACGGTCCCGGCTGTGACGCCCAGAGAGTGAAATTCCTCCTTTGATTCGCAAGGCAAATGAAGCCCAAATTATGCATCAGAATATGACGTTAATCTTGTTATATTAGCTCAGCAAAACAGTCTACATGCCGTCAGAGTTCCACGTTTGCATTTGAAAGAACTCTCAAGTAGCAACGCGCATTACGCCCAGAAAGTCTAAGATCACGTGTGTCCTCTTACTGTAGAATGAGTAGTGAATCCTGGATCGTGATACCTCAAGTTCAATTCCAGAAGCAGCTTGGTGGTGGACAAGCACAACAGTGGACTGATAAATCTTACGAGTAGCTAGGCGCTTTTCATTATCTTGGATGTTCGCTCGCACAGCTCAACCGAAAGAAAATCCCTCTTGAAACACAGACCCCGGGCCAAAAGTCATTTGTAGCTCAATTTTAATCAACATGATTACTTCAGTTTTGTTCGAATTTTTTTCTCGTTTATTTTATGCAGCAACGTAAGTACATAAAGATTCTGTAATGAATTAATTGCCGTTATCAAATTATGAGTCAGGGAAACAAACTTATGACTATAGTAACAAAGCACTGTCTTCAACGTTGTTCACTTCATTAAATATGTAGCATACGAAAACATCAACTGTTAAATAAACCCAGTGCAAGGTGTAGAAATGATGTAGGAAGATGTAAGCACGTGTGGCAAGAAAACATGTATGAGACCAAAACTTCCTGGAAAATTAAAACTGTGTGCCGGACCGAAAGTCGAACTCGGGACCTTTGCCTTTTGCGGGAAAGTGCTCTGCCAATTGAGCTACCCGAGCACGAACTCTTTGTGTATAACACTACTGCAGTCTCAGATATCTCCATAAATGCATGTGGAAGAAGGTTCCTTTAACTGTTAATCGAGGGCTTACTTACAATACTCAAGACGTTCTTAATTTTTCTTCTTCGAAAATGAAAAAGAAATGTGTAGCCTAGTGGGATGAAGCTGCGGTTAAGACAATGAACTCATGCTCAGGAGGAGCGACGTTAAAATACGTGCCCGGCTATCAAAATTCAAGTTCTCCATAGTTTCACAAAATCAGCGCGGATGCCAAGATGGTGTCTTTTAAAAGGACGTGGCTTAATTGATTCCTCACCCTGATCTTATCCATGGTTGCGCTCCAACTCAAATGACCTCGTACTTTAATCTACCTTGCTTCCTTCTCTTCCTCCGAAAACGTGGAGGTCACTTCCGTAAGTCCTTGCTTCTTGTACGTAAGTTTTTTACACAGTCATTTTTCGATCATAAGTACTTCTTTGTAATTGCTACACGAGAGATGTTCATTAATTAATTGTCGTGTGTAAACATTGTGTTAGAAACAATCTAATAAACGTTTTCTCTACTACGGAGAGGCTGATGTGTTTCAGGTCGATTATAGATCAAAGCTTGCAGATATGAACGAAGGTTTGAGACGGATATAATTTGGTTGAACTCTGAGGAATTAAGATGTGTAAGTTAATGCTGTAGGAGGGCTCGTTTGAACTCCTTTTGTGTCATAAACTACCTCGACCGGAGCACTCCTGGAACTACACTGCACGTCGTGCGGCATATGAATCTGAGATGCTGTTTTTACCGAGCATCGAGATCTCCGGGCGAGAGATGCGTAGCGGTACCGGCGTGGGCAAGGCGAGCCGCGGCGCGGCAGCAGGAAGTGGAGCAGCAACCTCGTTGGCAGTCAGCCATTGCCCCCTGGCGGAACACAGTCGCTGGCCTACATCCAGTACAGTGTGCTCAGGCAGTCGCGCGCTTCTACTCGGCGCTTCAGCTGTTTGGGCGTACGGTAGTTCTTTCACGGTCTATGCACGACGTCCACACGTAGATGTATGGAATTCAGCTTCACTGTTCTCATACCTGCATAGCAGGTTGCTGAAATTAAAGAATAAAAGCACGTTCATCTGTTTTCCAAGAAGCTATGGGATCTTCTCCTTCACAAATGGGCACAACAAAAGTTGGTCATGTCTTCGAAAAGTGTCGCGACGTAACAAGAATATTAACATAGTGGTAGGACACTTTGATAACAACGCCATATTCAAACCGTCAGTCTGATATATGAAAGAACAGCCATTCATGCCACCGTTTAATAATAGGGGCTGGTTCCCACTAGACCACAAATGTAGCCTGCGACGAATGAGTTAATACGTTACATGTTCGGGCAAAACGATTTAGCAGAGTATTTTAGTAAAATGATTGAATCTTTTTCCAACAAATTGTCAGTTTGGTAGTCGTGAAACATCGAGCATCTCAATTTACCACTGACGCGCCACTGGACAGGTTAGCGTACCATGTGCTATGCGCAGATCTTTGTTTCTCTGTTTTCATCCCATCTTGTCCCATAAGCCATCTCCGCTTCTAGTGGATCAACAAAACATTACGTTACAGTAATGATACGACTCTCTCACAACTCATGGGGAAATAGTTCAACTAGAAAATGTAGCAGCGACTGCTGAGTTGGAAAAAATGAGAATAGAGTGGTTTCGATGGAACGATATAACTTGTCTCCTCTCTTCCTGTCTCCTCCCCAGGGTGAGCCACACGCCATTTATTGCTTTATTTGCCCTCACTGTTCGGAATAGTCGACACTTAGCCCGTCAACCACATATGAATACCGCCCTACTTGTACTTCTTCGTTTAGAAGATCTACTATGTCACTAGCTATAGAATAATGTATTGGCTTCAAATGGAACTGGACCTACAAAATACTACTTTATCTTTTGTTAAAACACTGTCATATTATTTTGAGATAAGTTGCATAAACGGCTAGTTATTATTATGTGTATTATTAAGTCTATCAGACATTTCATACCAGCTCCAATTAGATACATCCATTTATTGTAGCTGACGTTATGCATCATCAAGAAAAAAATGAAAACACAACTGCAGTAAATAACATACAGGATTTTAAGCACGACACGCGATTTTAATGGTTTCTAATATCTAATCATCTTTGAGTTTCATGATTCACATCAAACTCTCTACTTTTATAGCATGAGCACCACAACCAATGTTATAGTTTCCTTTTAGTAAAAAAATTCGAAATGAGTAAACATTGTACTGTCGTACAACAGTTCAGAATATATTTGTTTGATATATGACTGTACTAATGAAGAAATATTACAGATACGGAAAATGTAAATAAGAATTAAAAGGCATTTCTATTAGTCATTCCATCGTTGTTGTAATATATCGTAACTACATTTCATTTGACAATGTATGAGAGGCTAAAGACAGCCTCAATCCTAACACGTTTCTCCTAACGCACACGTATCACAAGTAATCGTTATGAAGCAGTGTCTTGTTAATGTTCTTCCTAGGCTGACACACTGAAGCTTAATGCATGCGATTCAAAGGTTTTCTTGATCGTCCACGAACAATCTGTATCGAAGTTTCAGACTTAAAAAGTCCTGACTCCGTTTTACATACCGGTTTTTTTCATTAAATTTTACGTTATGTAGAATAATCCCAAATCCCTGACTTCGTATTTAAGATGCAGTTTCATTAATGTCTTTAATTACTAATTTTTCCTCTATTCGCACACTACTGCTACACAGAGGACTTGTTTTGGAAAACTATTATCCTTGCGTGGTGTTCGGATAAATTTGAAGGGTTTGAACATTTAGCTGGGACAAAAATCTCCTATTTTACACTGTACTTCAAGGACATGACGATTAGAACTGTTTCGTGGGCCTTTTCTTCAAAAAGTGACGCACGTGTTACTTCGAGCAGCTCTGCTTGTGAGAATCTTTCGGTTCTGACGCAACAGCACACAAGGAACGTGCTGGAGCAGTTTTCTTGCGGTTTATTTACATCACTAGAGGCCACACGTCCATAACACTAAATTTTCTGTGCCGTCTCGGCTTGTTACTTGGTATGTGAGACTTGGCTCCATATTTAGTTGAAAATTTCATTAGACTTTGTGAACTACTGCTCTTTAGTTTCTAATTAAAAAATAATTTAGGGGGTGGAGCATAATAACGATAGAATTCCTTCGCAAACGGGACACATGTTTTTGTTTGTGGTGTCAGTGTTACATAAAGTCATGGTTATGGATGACTGAAATCAAATAAAATCAAAATACACTTAACACTTCTAATTTTGGAATATTAGCAGTAGGTAGAGTCTGAGTCTGCGTGTCCACACACACTCTCTCTCTCTCACACACACACACACACACACACACACACACACACACACAGAGAGAGAGAGAGAGAGAGAGAGAGAGAGAGAGAGAGAGAGAGCGAGTAAAACAAAACAAATCGCAAAAAAGCAGAACAATGTCGGCACAGTAGGACTTCACAAAATAAAACTAACCGTACTGGGCGCTTTACTCAAGTCGATATTTGCCTTTCAGTTAGATTCGCGTCTCGTGCACACTGAAAACGAAATGACTTTAAGAACACACTTGCAGCACTGACGACACGAACTACATGGCTAACGGTCGCGTTCCAAAAAGGAAAAAAATATATATATACGTAATTTCAGATATAGTTCATTACATTCACTTTGTTACAATGTAAATCTGATATAATGCGAAAATATGCTACTGACTTAAAGTCTGTTTGGTGTGCTGTAGGAAGCGGAACCTGCTTTATATATATACTTGTTGACGCGTTCGTTGCAACTTTTTGACTTGACACCGATAGTCGCTCGCCTCGGGATCTTCAGTCGACGTTTGGCCGAAGATGCCTAGACGACCACCGATAGGCAACACGTCCATATCCTCAATTGTTCTGGACGAGGGAGCGTCTGGAAGGTGTGGAGACTGGAATGTGTCGGAGAGCGTTAGTGAAGGGCAGGGAGGGGAGGGAAAGAAACAGCGCTGGTCGGAAACACTGAGCCAGCCTCCAGGCAAGGCCGTCCAAGGCTGCTGCTGCCACACACACACACACACACACACACACACACACACACACAGGCTCCTACACCTTGCCTGTGGTTCTCTTTCTGTTTTTCATTCAATTCACTTAATGTCAATTTCTTCAAAGAGTGTTTGCTACACATAACTGGGCTTAAACAAGACAGGATACGTCCCCGTATATCTGTGCTCGATACGAGGCCTCTTGTTTTGTACTGTTCTTCCCGCCACGTTACCCGTTTCAGACATATTCGTTTGGCACGTCCATATGATTTACTGTAATATATGAATACCTGGAATAAACCGTGAATGAAACCTGGTAATTCTATCAGTTACCGGTCAACTTGAAGGAGGACACATATGATGCACCCTCCGTAGTGTGAAACCGGGAAACAAATATATTGTAGAGAATCATTTTATTTGAGCTCTTTGTCTTGTCTGTGGGTTTAAAAAAACAGTAGGCTCTTGGTACTAGAAAGTATTGTTCCTGTGTCTTACGCAGTGGCATAACTGGATAAAATGTTCTCCGATTTCAAACCACGTGAATTGATATAAAATTCTAATGCTTTCGACAGCTCTCAGCGTCAGCGTCCTGGTGGCTCACGTATGTAGGACAAACACCTTGCCTACCCCGAATGTAAGTCTTAACTCTTGAGAACAATGGCGGGACAGCTGTCGAAAGCTCGAGAATTTTATATCAACTGACGTGGCTTAAAAAGTGAGTACATTTAATCCAAATACTATTCTTATCACCGGAACATGTTTCGGCTGGTCATATACAGGGTGAATCAGAACAACTTTAAGAGGTGATAGTATGAACCAGAACAAGAAAAAAAAGGTCTAGTAAAAATTAGCTCTAACATGCATACCTTAAGAGCAATGAGCACTTTTTCCTCTTCGAAAATGTGAAACAGATTTCTTCTAGTAAAAGTTCTATGCTTCGATATTTTGGGAAGAGGTAGTATGGACAAAAAAAAAAAAAAACTGAGCAAACATGAGGTCTAAAATGCATACCTTAAAAACTATGAGCACCTATTCAGTAGAAGAGCTGTCTTTCAAAGTAGCGAAGATGTGCTTATAGTTCTTAAGGTATGTATTTTGGACCCCATGTTTGCTTGACAATCTTTTTCCGCTTTAATCCATACTATCACCTCTCAAAATATGGAAAGCAGGCAGCTTCCAGTAGAAGAGGTGTGTCTCACAGTAGCGAAGATTAGGAACTGTTCATAGCTCTTGAGGCATGCGTTTTAGAGCCCACGTTTACTTCATATTTTTTAATGGTTTTGGTGCATACTATTACATCTGAAAGTTTGTAGCTGGATTTCTGGTGTACCTTCGCTCTGTGCAAGATAGTTACTAATTAATTAAAAAAAAAAAAAAGACGTGGAAGTTGCTTGACACTGACACCATACATTTTGCGACGACAAAAGTCATTAATGCAGTTGCAAAAAAAGACTATTTATTAAAACATACAACAAAATTGAAGATAAATATCTGCATTGCAGCTGAGGTAAGATGCGAGGAAAACAATTCTCATTTCTTTTCTGTTTGCTTGGTACAGTGATGTACAGTATGTACGAAAGGACAACATGTTCTAAACAATGGCTCTGAGCACTATGGGACTTAACTACTGTGGTCATCAGTCCCCTAGAACTTAGAACTACTTAAACCTAACTAACCTAAGGACATCACACACGTCCACGCCCGAGGCAGGATTCGAACCTGCGACCGTAGCAGTCGCGCGGTTCCGGACTGCGCGCCTAGAACCGCTAGACCACCGCGGCCGGCGCGACAACATGTTCTGCTCGAGTGTTCCTGGACTAGGTTTCTCGAGAAAAGCAAGGTCAAAGGCTTTTTTCTTATCGTGAGTCAGTATCAAACAATATGGAATGCACTCTGTTCAGTCTAATTTAGACGAAATACGAATTGGAAACAATCTTCCGCCGTGACGCAACCCAGCTTCAGTACCATTGCCATATATGTTTTTTAGATGTTTACCTGCTATTAGATTTTTTGAATGAGGAAGGAAGCAAAACTAGATTTTGATGTTCCCTCAACACTGAAGTCATTAGAGACGGAGCACAAGCTCTCGTTGGACAATAACGGGAAAGGAAATCGGAAGCTTCCTTTATAAAGGAACGGCCGGGAAATTCGCTTTAGAAGGTGAAACTGAACGGCCGGACAGAGATCTGAGAACTAATCCTCCTAGACGCAAGTACAGTGAATTTTGATAAACTTTCTTTATCTACACTGATCTCATTGCGTCTTCGGTTGCACGATTTACAGTTTAGTGAAAGTGCTACGTTTCCATACCTTCGAATTTATTGCTTCAGTTTTGGTTGCACTTACTTTCTGAATATGAAAATTTTCCTTTGCAGAAGAAAGGAACAGAGAGGAACGTTAGTTTTTTAACTTTAGGTCGTCGATGACGATATTAGAGAAGGTGCAGTCCCTCGGTTCCTATGAGAGCGGGGGGATAATTTCCCATGGGTTTGATGAAGGAATTATTCCAGCAGGCGCCTGAAATGATTTGGGGAAACGTGGAAATCTGAAATTAGCACATCTGATAGAGGCGCTTATACTTTATTCCTTCAGAATTCGAGCCCAGAATCCCAACCACTGAATCAGCTACCTCAGTCTCGGGTTCCATCCGTGTCTGTCACACATCCGCTTCTTTCATGATTTCACTCTATCACATACTCTCCACACACAGCTGCGCCTGTCAGTGTTTGGTTCTGTGGAGGTCACTGTTTGTTAGTGATTCTGTCTATCCCTCGTCCCCGCTCCCCCTTCTCCGGATGTAATTTTCCGTCACCCCCACCTTTAACGTACCACAAATATGTACGATTTTAATAACAATAACTATAATTTTCTCTGTTTTAATAAAAATCATAACAGTTAATAAACTGTTTATTTAAAATACACAACATATTTCAACGTAATAATGCAGCATAATGCTTTAGTATAACATCCAAGAAGTTGCATTTGAGAAAAATATAGCCTTTGAAAAGCAAAAACAGTGATCCACGGAAGAGATCATGAGACTCGTAATCCCCCCTCCCCCCCACCCGTCTTTCCGTCACGAACAACATAGTACTAAAAACGTATATTTTACCATAAATCAATTTCCACTTTCTCTGTTACCTTTCGGAAAAAAGTATTATGGAAACTAACAATCTCAAAATAAGCTGATAACTAGAAAATGTGTAACACAGGATAGCTTTCGGTTTTCTTGCCTGAGGATGGGCTTGTGGCGAGACAGGCTACAGAAAACATTCCAAGAGGCCACTGACAGCGCGCTGCAGCAAACTGCCAACCCGGCTCTCCAAAACACACCTGGATTCTTGAATGCTGTTTCATATATAGACATACTGTAAGTGGTAAAGGCAATTAAGAATTCTGTCAGGTGCTAATGTTGCCGACAATCGCTATAGGAAATGTTAAAGTGAGACACGGTACGCGGAAAAGCGTCTGAAAAAAGTATTCGAGGCAAACTTTTATTTACGGTGTAACACTTTTTTCATCCCATGCTGAGACTGCAGCTAATGGAAGGCGGAGCCTGCCATCTAGTTCAGTTGAAAATCGTACATTGTCGAAGTTGCAGCAGGACTGGGATGAGCACGAAAGCCAGCAGGGTCCCGCCGTGTGCCCGCGATGTGTGCCGCGGCGTGGGTGGCGGCGGGCGGCTGGCTGCTGGCTGCACCGCCAGTTCCGGACTCCAGGCCGACTCCAGGCGGGCGCTGCGCGGCGCACACTTTCTCCTGCTGCAGACTCTGGGCCCTTCCAGCGACGCGCATCTCCAGTTTCTCCAGCTGCAGCCTAGCCTCCCCTCCTGAGCCCACGGCAGAGCGAGCAAATGTACGGAAACCCGAAATTTCTTAAGTTCTGGAAGATGGCACAGTAAATCGAACGACACAGTAGAAAGGCCGCGCCCTGTCAATAACATAGCAGCTCTCCTGATTTATTACGGGCATTTATAATTATTGTTTCTTATTTACTGCGTTTTGTGTAGCAGTGAGACTACGCCCCTCCCCTACCCTCCACTTGTCCTCCACCCCTTTACCTCTTCCAGTTGCAAATGATTCACTGGAACAACGATTATTGCTAATTCTCCATGTAGTTTGAGTCTCTGCCATTTTACCTTCGTGGACTTTTAATAAAATGTATGGTCGTGGAAGCAATACACTGGTCTGATTGAAACTTCCTGGCAGATTAAAACTGTGTGCCGGACCGAGACTCGAACTCGGGACCTTTGCCTTTCGCGGGCAGGTGCTCTACCAACTGAGCTACCCAAACACGACTCCCGTCCAGTCCTCACAGCTTTACTTCTGCCAGTACCTCGTCTCCTACTTTCCAAACTTTACAGAAGCTCTCCTGCGAACCTTGCAGAACTAGCACTCCTGAACGAAAGGATATTGCGGAGCCATAGCCTGGGGGATGTTTCCAGAATGAGATTTTCACTCTGCAGCGGAGTGTGCGCTGATACTGATACTGGTCTGGTTGTTTCTTTAGGAAGGTAAGCTATCGCAACTTTTAGAGTTAACCACACATAATGCACGACGTTTCTCTTGCAACGTTTGCCACTGCACTTGAAAGAGCATCTCCCTACGCTTTCCCGCGTAGTTAACGAACCTGAGAGGAGAAGCGCTGTTCTAGCCGTATTATCCTCAGGTGCTGCTACCACCATCGACGTTATTGTCCCTGTCACATGCATATGATAGGTGAGGCAGTCGTCAAATGCGGGGATGTCTGAGAACTCAGAACGGATAATCGGTTATTTCAATACGTGGCTGTTGCGAAATCAGTACCAAAAGACAACCTTTCCATTTTATTTGCGTTTTAAATCTCACGGTTACAGAAGTAAGGAATTTCAAATGCCTGTACACCCTTTCATTTATGCGTAACTACAGTAGCCTAATTAATACCATCTGTTATGAGAATCAAAGCAGCCTGCGCAGTGGTCAAGAGACTAGACTCACAGTCGGCAGTAGAGCGCTTCATATGCCCACCCAACCATCCAAATATGGGTTTCTGTAGTTTCGTTGAATAGCTTACACTGAATGCTTGGATGGTTTCTGTAAAAGGAGATGGTCTATTTTCTTCCCCATCTCAGTCCGGTCTGAGCGGGAGTTTTGTTTCCGATAACTCCATCGCTGACTGGTCGTTAAACCTTAATCTTCCTTTCATTTTCGTCATCCTACTCCATGCATAAGAGATCGTCGCTTTCAGCTGAAAATACAAATAACTGTAATCAATTTATTATACAAAGTGGTCCCCAACTGAAAATTTTATAATGCTGTTGCTGGGTAGGTTGTGCTGAAAAATAATTGTGAGAAAAAAAATTCGATACCTTCCTCCGTTTCCGAGTTAATTAGCATTGGAGGTACCAATCAGGCTGTTGTGGTCGTAAATTCAAGCGGCCCGCCAAAGGGTGTTGTTTGGTTGGACGTTCAAGAATCGAACCATGCCAAAGGCTGAGCAGTCTCATGCGCTATCATCTACTCCATGAGAACAAGAAACACTAATTGAATCTGACGGGCCGCTTGGATATGCGCGCACAACAACCTGACTTCTAACTTCAATGCTAATTAAGTCGGAAACAGCGAAACGTATCGAATATTTTTCTTAACAATTATTTCTCAGCACAACCCATCCCGCACCACCCTTACAAGCTTTTCAGGCCGTTTCTAACCATTCTATATGATACTCGTACTTTCTACTATACATTTCGTAGGAGTGCACCTCCAACATAATATGGATTTATGTCAATCAATAAAGCATCCTCATATTGTACGTAAAACTTCTGGGTAGCCTGTAGCACTGTCTTTCAATGGTCACAGGCTTCTTTCAGTCGTATCTACATCTAACGACTAAAATACAGTCCCAGGTTGCCTACCTGACAGCTTCATATTCATTCAGTATTTGAGAAGGAGAGCTATCAGTGACTTCCAACAAATTTTTCTCGCTAAAATCCCCCCACAAAAAAGTTAATAGCTTACAAAAATTTTGTTGTTCATGCAGTTAAACTTCAGCAATTGGCATGACGTTTAATTTATCATTTCTTTATAACTAATCTATTCGCAATATACATTTCAGACAGTATCCGCATGTACCACTAAATGCACCAGCAAAATTATATCATTGTAGATGTGAGTTCGACTCTTTAAAGAATCAGGTTTAGTTGGGAATGGTTTACTGGTTACGTATGCCACAGCTTACCGCAGTGTCGTATACACAATACATCTATGGTTTGTTAATTGACATAAATCCACCCAATGATAGAAGTATAACGCGTGAAACGCGTAGTAAAAAGTAGAAGTTGCATTTCAGATTGATACTCGTCACGGTCACCGTCAAAATTAACCTAAAATGTTATCGTTTACAGAGTCCCTTTAATTTATATTTTGTTTTAAATATTGTTTAGACAAATGAAGGTATACAATTACAAAATGCCTGACAAAAACGTGAGACACCAAGAATGGGAAGAGCAAACGAAATGAAGAGGGTTTGAAGCGCTGTGACGTTATTTCAGTAATATGGTGTCAAATTTAGCAAGGCGTCAGCAGTATGAGCTCACACATCAGTATGACGTTGCACCCGCTCTGGTCTGCATACATTCCGTGATTCGGTTGGAAAGGAAGCCAGAAATGTTTCGCGTCCTCTCCTGAGACAATCTGACCCACATCTCTTTGTCAGTGGTCCTTGACATTGTGGATACTGGAACTGGAATGCAGTTGACGTCCGAGCTGGTCACAAGTGTTCTGCTGGGAACAGATCAAGGGGTTCACAGCGCCCACGGGAGTACCTCAGCATCAATCAAGCAGTTTATAGAGACAAGTGCAATGTCTGCACGAGCGTTGTCCTATTGAAAAATGGCACCAAGTTACTGTCCAACGGGAGGCAACGCATGAGGTCGCAGAGTGTTTGTGGCGTACACTTATGCCATCAGAGTTCCCTCACTCACTAACTGTGACCTAAAGCTACACCTGATGCCTCCCCACACCATTATAGAAACTTGCAGGAAGTCCATCACTTGTTCTCATATGGGAGCGGCAGATGTGAAGTGTCACAAAGTGCTTGGTGCTCCGTATGATGACGAGTATGCCTGCCCTCACGCTCACACGCATTCCAACACCGGGCGACTGTAACATCCACATGACTGACAAATCTGGACATTGCACGATTCGCCCAGTCAGACAAATAGAGACCCATAATAAGGCCCCTCTGAAAATCCGTCAGGTGCTGATAACGCTTTCTCACACGAGTACGCAGCGTCTCCTTTACATCGATCCTGCACCATCTCAAGATGTTGACGTCCCTTACGTTCCGTACCCAACATTAGACGCGAACGACTTTAATGCACTCTGGTGTTTATACCTGTCACACTAATATGCAAATCTACATATCCGCCGATGGCGTGTGCGTGTACGAAGCTGCGTTGACATCCGACCACGTCTCCTCGACCTTTTATTTTGTCTAGTTAAGCAGTGTGTATTAATTCAGTCTGTCAATAGAATCCTGCGCCTCGGATATGAATAACGTAGTGTGCGACACCTCGCGAACACATTTGTCGTCGAAAGTCGTCAGACGGAGTAGTCGGATAGAGGCGGGGGGTGGGGGGCGATATCTCCTCGCGGAGACGCGGGCGAAGGGCCGCGTGAAGGCGTGCGGCGTGCGTTTCACACGTGTCCGTGTCTGCGTCCGCGCTCGCACAATCGGGCAATTAGCCACAAAGGCTGGCCGCGGGTAATGAGTGAAAACAGCCCGCCGCTCGACGCCGCGCCGCGCTGCGCCACGCCGCGCCACGGCCAGCGCCGCCGCTCTTCCCTCAGCCTCAGGCAGACACGGGCCGCTCGTAATTACCGCCCAAGTAGCGCGCTGGCTGCTTTGTTAGGCACACCACTCTCAAAGCCACACGTTCTGCGCTTCAAGTTTCCGTCGCCTTATCTGCATGTATGTGTTATCAGAAGCATATCCCTACATCTGTAGGGCCAAAATTCTAACGAACGTATCACACTTGTGCGAGGAGCCGTGGATACAAGATTACATCGGAAAGCTCTTATCTGATCAAAACGTATCTGGACACCTGTTACTGGACATTAAATGCCGTGTGTCCACCATTCGCCATTATGATGGTTTGAACTCTCCTGAGGAACTTTCAATGACGTCTCCAAACCTCTGAAGGAATGGCAGCCCATTCTCTCGCAAGAGCCGTAACCAGAGAAGATAGTGACGTCGGACGCTGAGGTTTTCAGCGAAGTCGACGTTTTAACTGCACCCCAAAAGTTATTCATTCGGTGCTGGTCGGTTCTGTTGGCTCGCTAGTGCATTTGAGGAATGTTTTCGTCCGCAGACCATTGTCTCAAAATAGTTCAAATGACTCTGAGCACTATGGGACTTAACGTCTGAGATCAGTCCCCTAGAACTTAGAACTACTTAAACCTAACCAACCTAAGGACATTACACACATCCATGCCCGAGGCAGGATTCGAACCCGCGACCGTTGCGGTCCCGCTGTTCCAGACTGTTGCGCCTAGAACAGCTCGGCCACTCCGGCCGGCAGAACATTGTCTCACACATGTAGTTTTTTTGACAAGGTACATAGTCAATCAATCATTGTGTCCGTTTCTCAATGCACGCAGTACATAATCCTTCATGTTGTGTTCATATCCTTCCGCATTTAGCATTTTCTCAGGCGTAGTAAGGGGACGACACCCTAAGCACGATACATGCCCCTACACCATAGACCATCTCCTCCATTCTTCACTGTTGTCACTACATCTGATGGCAGGTAACGTTCTCCAGGTGTTCGCCAAAACCAAACTCTCCCATGGAACTGCCACAGTCCACCAGAGTCGCTCCTTACATCACCTCAAGTCTCGCTTAGCGTTTATTACAGAAATGTGTGGCTTAAGGAGAGCCGCTCGACAATTGCACCTCACCCCTTTTAACTACCCACTCACAGTCGTTACGCTAAATGGACTAGTAGTAGCCCTCGGATGATTACTTCCACTGATTTCATATGAAGCCATCCGCAACGCTCGACGGTCCCTGTCCTTCACTACGTGAGGTCTGCCATCTCTTGGTTTAGCTGTGCTTTTCCTCCGCGTTTTCACTTCACAGTGACGTCACTAACAAGCGACATGGGTAGCTTTAGAAGAGTTGACATGTCCGCGAGGGATTTGTTATGCAGGTGACACCCAGAGACTAGTCCATATACAAATTCACTGAGCTCTCCTGGCTGACCCATTTGCTGTTACTGCTTCTCTACTGACAAATCAGCACTTGAGCTCCTTTTATAATGGCGGGCCCGCCTGTCATGACTTCTAGTGGTCGATTTAGCTTTGCACAGGGGTGTCCAGAGCCCTTTGCTCAGATACTGTGCATAGGTCAAAGTAAAATCCATAAATTTGGCATCGAAGAGGAACAAAATATTATGACACCTTCTTTAGTACACAACCCAGCGTTGACGTTTGACATATTCACAAAACACTGCATCTCGACAGAAAACGAACGAGATTGCACACATTACTAATTGACCACTTGACATGGCGTATTATTGTGTGCTTGTTTCTTAGCTTTTAATTGTATCTTCAATCGTTTCTAAGTTTCATCAATGTCTTTCAGCTCAGTGGCAGTGGACGAACTCTTAGAGAGCACCTTGCACCCCGCGTGATAAACTTCGTGTAGGAGCGTCAATCACGAAAGAAACGAGACTGACGCTGGAAATTTGTGTACCTATCAAATATGTAGCAGTGGTTGCCTTCGAAGTAGAACGTACTTGAGTCAACATACGTTTGCTTTACTTTGTTCCGATGCCCAAAACATTTCTGCAAGTCTTTTTCAGGAGCTCCTCAATATTCGTCTTCAGTCATAGTGGAACACCACTGTCGTAACAGTACTCTCGTCAACTGTCACTGAGTTATTTAAATTTAAGTAGTCACAGAAAAGGCTGAAAAACAATCACGTACTAGTGCGCCACTATAAGTAGTTCCTTAGTAGTGCGGATAGTCTCGTTTCTTTTATGACGAAGTAGCACTCCTATAATACCAACCACGCCAAGACTATCACAAAGTGTAGGAAGACCAAGTCAAGTCTACGCTTGGAGTGAAAACGGAACGTTTTGGAGCTACTAGAGGAGATATTAGAGTGGTCCCAGTGTATAATAACCCATCGTTCTCCTGTGTTCTCGTTGTAGATTACTGACAGCAACTGGAAATTATTCAAACAAAACCTGCAATTTGGACTTCACCTGAGAAAGCGAATAACTGCATCGGTTTCCCTCCTAACACATAGCAGGACCGTGCTGCTCTCGTCACCAGCGAAAAAAAGAATCACTACCGGGAAAGATAGAACGGCTTAACAGATCCCATGACCGCTCGCGATTCCTCTGTTCCAAATACAGATTAGAGAGTTTGATTTCAGTAATAGATAAAAGCTCCATTGCGCTTATTCCTGTTGTTTGTCTCAATTCCTGCTTCATTTAGAGATGGTGCAATGTAAGATAAATCACGTCTAAACAATGTATATAGCTATATTTCTGTAGATTTACCAACAGAATCTCTAGACAATACATACTGTACCTAGAGGGTGGCAATATTTTGTTTACCTTCTCAGTCATTTCTTTCCATATGCTGAAGCGAAGTTTTTATCAAAATGATCGCTGCCAAATTGCTTCCACGTCATTGCCCAATGGTAAAAATGCAGGATATCTCTAATGCCCCATATGTCGACTAAACACTCAACCTTAAAGTATCGCCCGTCTTACTGAATCGCATACTTATTAGTGACCACCGCGTGGCATCAAATAAATCTTAGTATTTGCTCCATCGTAAGTCTGTCACTGACCTTTGAGTAATAACAGAAACAAGAGGAATTAAAAATGACATCGTTTACCTCTGTCTGATTCTTTCCACTATTGCAACATTTATGGATGCAATCATTTTTCTAGCAAATTGTCACTAGTTATGATTTAGTTGGAGCTGAAGAATCATAATCGAATATTAAACTGTATTAATCTAATTACAAAAATATAGAATGACTTTGACTCGCCCCCTTGGAAAGCAAGTCAAATTTGGCAAAACAGCCATTTTACAGGAAACTAGAAAGTACTTCCAGACCCTATTTTACACTTGCTCACAAATTCAATTAGTTGTAAAATGCTTGGCTTTAATAGTTCAGTTTTAGGCCCTTCATATTTCGGTTCCATAGAGATATGACACAAAAACATTTTATGTAACTATACATTTCTTTTTGTGCAAGCTGTTGAATGTTCATTATTACCTCGCCGCCGTGTGGTTTTACTAGAATCTTTATCTTTCACTGAAATCAAATGCACTAATTCTGTATTTGGAACATAGGAATCGCGAGCGGTCATGGGATATGTTAAGCTGTTCTATCTTTCCCGAAAGTCTTCGATAATTTTATTTACCATTTTATTTTTATCAAACCATTTAGTCTGTACAAGAAATATCTTTGTCGTAACTTAAAGCTCTCGTTTGAAATAAAGTAAACAAAAGTACAGAGCGTGCTGAAAGGTAATTCCGCCGATTTTTATGTGAAAACTCTTATAGCTTTTTAAACAAAACAAACTTACTAATAATCTGCCTCTGTATTCTTCATGTCTACATGTTTATTTCTCAAATTAGTCACCTTGCGACGAACACATTTCTTTCAACGAGAGAAGGCATAATGTGCAGAATGTATAATTTTGTTGACGGAGTCACAACCTCACCTCTGCTTGCTCCGCTTCATCAGTATCAAAGTGAAGTCCTCGAAGGCATTCTTAAAGTTTGAAAACAGATGAAAATCGGATGGGGCCAAGTCGGTACCCTATGGTGGACGTTCGAAGACAGTGGGTCCAAGGCGTAGCCGCGCGGAATGGCCGTGCGGTTCGAGGCGCCATGTCACAGACTGCGCGGCCCCTCCCGCCGGAGGTTCGAGTCCTCCTTCGGGCATGGGCGTGTGTGTTGTTCTTAGTATAAGATAGTTTAAGTAGTGTGTAAGTTTAGGGACCGATGACAGCAGTTTGGTCCCTTAAGAATTCACACACATTTGAACATTTGGGTCCAAGACGTCGGACTGTTGCAGATGTCGCAGCGCTCGTGTGTGGTCTGGCATTGGCTCACCGAAGGAGAGGGTGCTCCATGTGTGGATGAACTCTTCAAATTCGGAAGTCGATTGCAGCACGCTATTTCTCACGCACAGACATACTTACGTTACATACCGCCATGTACACGTTACAATTCGGAGCCGTCTGTCGGCAGAGGGCTGCAAATATGTAGACATGAAGAAGAAAGATAATGAATGTCAATAACGTTTGTTTTATTTAAAACGCTTTAAGAGTTATAACACAAAAAAATACGGAATCATTACTTTCTAGCACGTGCTATAGAGAGCAGTACACGAAGTAGTTTGTTTTCAAAAATCGAAATGCTGCCTTCGAAGGCACACGGGTACCTTCAACAGCGAGTTTCTACAGTCGTTATCCCGTGTCTGTTCCAATTTAAATAAAAAATTTCTTCCAAAGAAAGAAAATAATTTTGTTTTCCGTCCTCTTCCAGATCAAGACGAAGATACCCCAAAAGCAAAATTTCAAGTTTCTGGTACGATACTATCTGACGAAGCTACACGTTTTTGATTAAACGACGATAGCATAAATTATAAATGGCCACAGAAGTTTTCAGTAAAAATACTCCCTGTGTGCGACTGGACCTGAGGAGACACACACTGACTTATGACCTTTTGAAAAGGCATTCCATTTAGCGTGATGTGATTTTGCTGGCCTGGCGAGACAGGAATTTGCATTCCAACGCACTTAAGTCATAGCAGCTCGCATTCCTATTGTGATTACTAATGGTATACGCGGGTATAAGTCCGTTACGTTGACGGATGACTACCATGTAGCCCGTCCAGCACCCTGAAAGGTGACGCATTTTAGCGCACCTGCAGCGATAGCAGCACTCGCATGTCACGCAGAGATAAGGTTCCCCATTACAAGTAGAAACGTAGAACAACAAATGTACTGACACTTGGCCCTTTCCTTTCTACGTATGATGATGATGACTGAAATAGTTGAGTGGTTAGTGGTTTTCTCAAAATCGGTTGTTTGCTTCCCGAACTTCGTAGCAACTGGTATCCTGTATCCAGTAAGCTTTCTGCACTATTTTAAGGAATAGCACAAACATGGAAGACATAGGACACAGAGAGTCGTATTGTCTAACTGAAGAGTATTCTCGTTCGCTTTACCTGGACTTGTTGCTTGCCATTCTACTACTGATATTTTCGGGTAGTGTATGCAACCAAAATTAGTGACAGTGTCGTTAATGACAGATAAATTACCATTATCTACAATGAAGTTTCTCTGATTAATTTTTAGGTTCACTATTAACTCTTTGCACAATATGTTCTTTCTTTTGTCATCCATTAACAGAACTATTAATAAGAGACTCCTTTTTTAGTTCAATTCACGTCACATAATTTCACAGATTTGCTGATAGTCTCTATTTGCTCCGTTGGCCAAACGCTGCCGGCCAAAGTGGTCGAGCATTTCTAGGCGCTACAGTCTGGAACCGCGCGACGGCTACGGTCGCAGTTTCGAATCCTGCCTCGGGCATGGTTGTGTGTGATGTCCTTAGGTTAGTTAGGTTTAAGTAGTTCTAAGTTCTAGGTGACTGATGACCTCAGCAGTTAAGTCCCATAGTGCTCAGATCCATTTGAACCATTTTTGATCATATGCTGGGCTACACTGTAGTTGTGTGGTGTAAATGAACCTATGGTATATAAATATATATCAAAATTACTTAATTTCAAATGACACAAGGTGTTGTAAATAGCTGTCCCTAAAACACGGTACACATGGCGACAAGAAGATCGATATCAGCTTCACAGTTGCAGCCTGCTTAATTCAGCAGAACCATTCGTACGGTTAATCGAATTTTATTGGAAAATCTCTATCAGCTACAGAAAACAGGACAAGTAGACGACGAACTGCCAAAGATATCAGGGTTCTTTATTCACAGAGAACACAGGAACAAATCTTACGTACATATTTCTAAAAACCCATTTCTCCGGATAGCATTGGTAAAAAGTCCGAATGAATGCCTTGTGGAAGGGGTATTGCGCTGGTGTGAAAATTGTGTGCAACTTCTATGAGGCTAACGATATCAAGCTGTATACCACATGAACGCCGAAAATGTGGCGCGTGTGACTGTGTGAAACCATACTTATTGATTGGGAAATGTTTCCACATGCCCGCAAAACTTTTGTACACTTTCTGAAGATCTTAAAAGATAAAAGACTGCAAGACGTAAGTGCTGGTATGCAACGTTAAGAAAAGTAGACATGTTAGAATACAAAATCATTGTGTTTTATTTCCAAGCTCACTTAAGCAGGAAGTGACCCAGACTGATTTCAGAAAGCCAGCTTCAGTCCACCTTTGGGAACTGTTGAGTCAAGGTACTATAGTGTCACCATTGAGTCGGTAACGAAATATGTATCAAAGTGAACACGGCATCCGGTAGAACGACAGTCTATGGCGATCGCCGAGGTTCCCTGAGGCGTCCCAGCTCAGGTAGTCGCGTCACTACGAGCCTAGGGGCGCAGAACGGCATGTGGCAACGTTGCTCTTGCAGTCATCGTTGTATCTATGTCACTGCTCCGGAATGCCTCCGAAGCTAAGTACGGCGGAAGGGTGGGTGCACGTGCAAACATCATTCACTCTGAAAGAATAATAGTCTCTACTGTGAGGCAAATGCTTTCCGAGAAACATATCCTATGTTTGTGATTGAAAAAGGAAAAAAAGGAAAACCCACGATCAGACAATGAACATAGTCTGCCCCCGCCGTGTCACACTCAGCCTTTCGTTATCGGATGTGATATGGAGGTCAGCACACCGCACTCCTGGCCGTTGTCGACGTTACAACCTTGGAGCCGCTACTTCTCAGCCAGGTAGCTCCTCTATTGGCTGAGTGCACCCCGGTCCAGTTCTCTCACCAAGGGAAAATCTCCAACATTACCATGTATCGAACCCGAGTCCTCCGTTTGAGGGTCTATCGTATTGACCATTCGGCTGCGGACGAGGACAGGTTAAGGGTTTGTTTATCTAAATTTGAAATTCGTGGCAGAAATTTACGATGTAGTTCGTATCACAAATAAATTTACGTGAAACGAAGATTACACGGTGGACAAACCGTAGACAGGGACACAGACTCAAGGTGTGGTGTTATGTACTTGTGGTAACCAGTCTGGACAAAAGTACTCTGAAATGGTTCCGATTCTCGTCTGATTTATTAACCTTGCACAGAAACTGTTGTTTACTGTTTGAATACTGAATTATTTTCCTTACTTCCTAAAGTAAGGATTCCGCATCATGTTTCGGTTCGACAAACAAATGAAGCATCACAAGGTTTCAAACATATCTCATATTTCAGCAGACTGAATTTTCTTTCCAGTCGGTAATTCGGTTATGTTACAGCTAAAGCAAAATTATTTCATATGCACAGTATGGTATTAAGATCGTTATGGCTCTGAGCACTATGGGACTTAACTTCTAAGGTCATCAGTCCCCTAGAACTTAGAACTACTTAAACCTAACTAACCTAAGGACAGCACACACATCCATACCCGAGGCAGGATTCGAACCTGCCATCGTAGCGGTCGCGCTGTTCCAGACTGTAGCGCCTAGAAGCGCTCGGCCACCCCGGCCGGCCTAAGATCGTTATCTCATCGTCTATATTCATATATAAGGTTTCAGATTCTTGGGTCTATCATTTGCTGTGCCGACTCATGTCCCTTGTCCCTTTAGGTATAAATTGTAAAAATGTGTAAGAAATCTGCCTTTTGCATGCTATTTATATGTTTGTTTTATCTCTGCTTATACGTCTGGGTTGTTTCTGTTATTGTAAATATTTCAGCTCATATCTAAATTCCTCGCATCTTAATTTGTGTTCTAGTTTACATACTTTAACAGATATGAGGAATTTCATTTCTGACATCACTATTCGATTTAACTTTCCTGTTTCCTATCCGAGGCTCAAGTCCGTAAAGTAGCAATGGAACAGCTAGTGTTTTGTAGAATTTAAGTTGCATTTCCTTAGTTCTCTTTTGTTTAAGGTTATGTTTATTGTTCCACAGACACCCCGAAGATTTCTTGCGTTATTCTTTACATATTTGTCATAATTAAAAGAAAGGTCGCAGCCCAGATAGTTAAAATGACTTACTTGCTTAATTATTTTGTTTCTTGTCTCTGTTTATGGTGGCACATGGTTTTTCCTCAGAAAGGTATTACTTTTGTCTTTTCTTTATGTATTTGGAAATTATTATTTTGGTCAATTCTGCCTTATTTAAAAATATTTCTTTGAAATTCTTCTTCTGAAGTGGCTGTTATAGTCTGGTCGTCAGAACTTTTTAGTGTTTATATTTAATGGTCCTTGTCTAGATTTTTTCCTGTGTTGTGTATTGCTTCCCCATTCCATTAAAAATGGCGAGGTGATTTATATGTCAATTAAATAATATTGCGAAAAGGTTGCAACCTTGTTTAACTCCCTGGTTACTTTTAATAGCACATTTTCCCTTACTTTGTTTACTGTTATAATTACAAATTTTGGTGCATCGTATAAGCTTTTTAAGGCCCACATCAAGTGTCGCAGTATTCTTGTAATATTGACCAGAGTTTTTTCCTATTTAATCTGACATAATCGATGAAAGCTGTGTGTCGCTTTGTGAGATCAGTGACATCTGGCGAAATTTAAAGAATTCAAGATTTTGTGGAAGATCGTATAAAGCGACGTAAGACAGCTATTGTCGATGTTGGTCTAATTTTTTCGAAGCATGTTCGGCGCTCTTCTTATTAGCATGCGCGACTTGAGCACTCGCCTGTCGTAGGCGTTGATTTCCTGAACAGAAGCTCTGCGGAAATGCCTTATATTCACACCTGACCGTGCCCGGACTGTAGCCGTGCGGCGTGCGTTTCGTACGGCGTGCGTATGGGCCGGGTCCCGTTTCGCAGCGTTTTCGGCGCCGGCTGAGCAGACGGGGAAGGGAAGGCACGCAACGCACGGGTCAATGGCCAGCGAGGCGCGGCGAGCAGGTAGCAGCTAGCAGGCGGTGTTTATCTCGCCGGACCAGGTATTGCCATGATAAGCGCCGGGGCGCGCGTTTCCGTTACACGCGGCGAGATTAGCCGCCACGCCGCAACGGTTCCCAAAGCAGCGGCAACGCTCACTCACGTGCTTGTTAATACAGCGGAAGTTTCGTCCCGATAGCTCTGCAGCCGTCACTGGCTCCGAGTTATTGATCGCTAAAGCTAGCGGGCACGGTACACCCTTCATGCTCTAGAATTGTGAACGTACGGGATCTGGAGTAGCAAACACAAAGATACTTTACACTTACTTCTGTTTGAGAACCATCGAATAATACGATAAGATTCATAAGCGTTCAGGACATACCACATCTAAAGCCGCGCGGGATTAGCCAAGCGGTCTAGGGCGCTGCAGTCATGGACTGTGTGGCTAGTACTGGCGGAGGTTCGAGTCCTCCCTCGGGCATGGGTGTGTGTGTGTTTGTACTTAGAATAATTTAGGTTAAGTAGTGCGTAAGCTTAGGGACTAATGACCAAAGCAGTTAAGTCCCGTAAGATTGCACACACATTTGAACATCACATCTAGCCGGTCGGAGTGGCCGTGCAGTTCTAGGCGCTACAGTCTGCAACCGAGCGACCGCTACGGTCGCAGGTTCGAATCCTGCCTCGGGCATGGATGTGTGTGCTGTCCTTAGGTTAGTTAGGTTTAATTAGTTCTGAGTTCTAGGCGACTGATGACATCAGAAGTTAAGTCGCATAGAGCTCAGAGCCAGTTGAACCATTTGAACATCGCATCTAAGAACAAATACCACAAAAGTAAGGAATAACAAAATGGCGCCTCGTTTTTCCCTACTGTTTTCGCTAGATGCGCGTCCTTTAATGGTGAAAGAGAACCTGACAAATCTTTAACGTGAAAAGAAAAAAAAAGCTCTTTTCCTGTTGTAAAATGTCAAAAGCAGAAGTATGGCTAAGTCTGTTGTCATAGTACGTTACTGTATCTCCGTAGACAAAATTTCGATTCATGGGCAGTTACTAACGTTTGACAAAAGGTCCAGCAGTCATGACATCGTTAACAGCATTTCGTCGTTCTATGGTGTCCACACCTGTTCCTTTTACGTTAGCATCAAGAGTTACAGCATTCCATAGTTCTGATTTTATATAATGCCCAGTGTAAACGTTGAAAAGGAAGCTGTAGCTGGTAACAATTACTGAACTATATGAAATACAATCGTCATGACTTCTGAGAGATTTGCGTTAGGATGTTCAAACTGCACGGTTGGCTGCGGGGCATGGTGGGAATTAGTATGCGCATGCGCACGCGCCTAGTTGTTGTCGTCCATCTGCACATGAAAATGACACGATACAGCTTGCCTGAGCGTATAGGCCTTGCGAAGGTCTACTATGCGAGCAGTAACAGCCCAACTATGGCTCAAAGAAAGTTTGCGTCCGGGCTCAAGCTGAAGACAACCGGTCCTACTGTGCTAACAATCAACAATTCGATTTGCAATTTTGAGATAACGGGTAGTGTTCGTGATGACAGTGTTGGCAATCTCGGTCGTCCAAAAAGGGTGAAAACATCTGAAACCATCGAGAAGACACGCGCTGTGTTTCAAACCAGCCCCAAAAGATCGATCAGACGAGCTGCATAACATGTGGGAATCAACCGGGAGACACTGTGACAAATTATTGTTGAAGACGTGGCATCTCTTCCTATACAAAATTCAAAACCATCAGCCATTGAGCCCCAGGCCATGAAACAGCGGTTGTGTTTTGCCAACACTACTGGCCACAGAAGTTAGTGCACTTACTGCTGAAATTATTGATAGTAGTGTCAATGTGTCTGACTCATAAACATACGATTGTGCAATCTGCGGGGCCGGCCGGTGTGGCCGTGTGGTTCTAAGCGCTTCAGTTTGGAACCGCGTGACCGCTACGGTCGCAGGTTCGAATCCTGCCTGGGGCATGGATGTGTGTGATGTCCTTAGGTTAGTTAGGTTTAGGTAGATCTAAGTTCTAGGGGACTGATGGCCTCAGAAGTTAAGTCCCATAGTGCTCAGAGCCATTTGAACCATTTGAACCAATCTGCGGGACCGGTTGCGACCACACCTGTCTAGTAAGAAGGTAACTAGGAATCCGAACACAGAAATTCTGGAATACGCGGTTCAGTTTGTACGTGTGTTCCTCGATAAAAATGGCTACTCGTATCAGTATATGCTTCAGACGGTCTTCATTTCTAAACGCGTTTTCAGCTTCTTAACAGAAAAACGGGAATAACGGTCCCTGCATGAGTTATGTTTCATTAAAGATCTGTTGAAGGGCTAACAGTGAATTTTTGAAAAAAATAATAAAAATTCTGATTTCAAACTTTGACTGAATATTGTTCACTATTTCATAGGTTCACTGAAAAGAGAGACAACTTAGTAAATCAATACAACTAAACCTTCAGCCTAGTAGAGTGCCGAGTCTGATACATTAATACATCGGTAGTTACAAATAAACAGATGAATGTATTCCTACAGATTATTCCGGAATATTAATTGAAGATAAGGTCCTGTGGCCTCGATTATAGATGATCTGGTAACAAGAGATTCTCTTCAGCGGAGGTCGTGATTGACTTTCTTATATTCTTTTATTACGTTACTGACACAAAAGGATGTTCTCTTCATTTAATGGCGATCACATAGACGTTTCGTGAAAATCTTACTCTAACGGAACTATGTTATCTAAAATGTGACAGTGTTTTTTCCTTTAATGTTCCAATTTTCTCGCGTGGGTCGAGTTTATAGCGAACGATGTACTGAACTTTCAACAAGTTATTTTCGATTGATATAACATAACACTCCAAATCTCTCTCTCTCTATCTCTATCTCTATCTCTCTCTCTCTCTCTGTCCATGTATTGACACTTAAAACTGCAGTTCATTGTTAATATAACTGATCTCAGATGTGAAATATTTCGATTCAGTTTCCTGCATCATTGTGAAACGTTACATGCTGCCTCAAGCGTTTGTTAACGAATTTTGCGAGCTGTAGTTGGCTGTTGCTGTCTTCTGTGATTGCGTAAGAATAAATTTAAACAGAGACGTTAGAAACATACACAGTTCTGGAGCTTGACACTTTATGACTGAAAAAAAGGCATAATTATCAAAAAGTGGAAACTTATGAAGAACAGGAATACCTTCAGTAGCCGCGCGGTCTTAGGCGCCTTGTCACGGTCCGCAGGGCTGCCCCCGTCGGAGGTTCGAGTCTTCCCTCGGGCATGGGTGTGTGTGTTGTCCTTAGCGTAAGTTAGTTTAAGTTAGATGAAGCAGTATGTAAGCTTAGGGGCAGATGACCTCCGCAGTTTAGTCCCATAAGACCTTACCACAAATTTCCAAGTTTTTCCAATACCTCCAGTAACAAAATATAAGACAATACCTACATGTGATACTGGTACATTTGGGACTGTTAACAAAGTATTGTCTCCTTGAAAATGATCGGACAATGATTCCCAACATTATTATTCAGAAATCGTAAAGCATGAAGAGGCAAAATCAGTTACATCAGGTGCACCTTCACAAAGACTTCTTCCGTAGGGACTACTTTGTTTAACGAGTCAACTAGGTGGATGACAGATAAATTCTTACATGGAAAAATATGGAAGCAACGCAAACTTTCTGAAGAAAACAGTGTGTCACACCACCACCATCGTAAGGCAGGCTGTCATGAGCATGGAGCTCGGTTTGACCAAAGGAGCCCTTTACCATGGGTACAAACAGTTCTTAGTTGTTCTTAGTGATACGATATCTTTACTTGAATATCCACAATAGGTAACTAAGACACGCCACACAGTCTGCACGTACATACAATTTTGGTAGAGGTATAATTTGCGTTATCTCCTACAGTCAGTTCTTAGGCCCAAATTGGAAAACTACTAGCCCCACACTTAACCAGACGAACAATCAAGTCACTCTACAGTAGTGAATGTCCGTGGCTCGTGATCTAGTGGTTAGCGTTACTGGCTTCAGATCATGGGGTCCCCGTTTCGATTACCGCCCTGGTCGGAGATTTTTCGCCGACGAGCAAATCGCCGAACTGGCGTGGAATAGGACGATTGCAATGGGTACTTCCGGCTAATAAGGCCATTCGTTCGTTTATTTCGTTTTTTGTACTAAATCATTTCATTTTTGGAAAAATAGACTGCAAAAGGCTGAAATATGAGTTGGATTCGTGATTGACACGAAGTTTCAGGCTGGCATTTATTTACAGCGTACTCCCGACTGCGGAGTAAAACTTCCCCGTCGGACACAATCCAGACTCGCATTCGGGACGGCATTTGTTGGAATCCCTGCTCGGCCATCCAAATTGTTTCCCAAGATGTTCTAATTCGCTTGTGGTAAATACTGGGACGCTTTCTTCAACAGATGACGGTCGGTTTTTTCCTCCAGACCGAGTTTGCACTCCGTCCCCAATGACCTCATTGTCTACGGGACGTGCAACACTAATCTTCTTCCTTCATTGCTTTCCCCTGAAACATTCTCTTTCTTTCTGGTGTGCTAGTTTAGCGAAGTATGCGGAAAAACTTGTGTGGAGTCTGGAGCTGTGTTGGCTGCTAAAGACCTTAAGTTGGAATGCGGGGCGAGGTTAGAGAGTCCAGTTGGTTCAAATGGTTCAAATGGCTCTGAGCACTATGGGACTTAACATCTGAGGTCATCAGTCCCCTAGAACTTAGAACTACTTAAACCTAACTAACCTAAGGACATCACACACATCCATGCCCGAGGCAGGATTCGAACCTGCGACCGGAGCGGTTGCGCGGTTCCAGACTGAAGCGCCTAGAACCGCTCGGCCACTTCGGCCGGCAGAGTCGAGTTGATAAGACAGTTGCAGTGCCAGCGGTTACTAGGTTTTAACGTCTCAGGACGCCTCGGTTATAAATCGCTCGTGTGAGCCTTGGGTAGTGCTAGAATGTATTTTTCCCCGTATCATTTTAACGGTCTGTTAATAAGGGTGACAGGTTCTTGCAGGTATTGCCAATTACGGTACCCACCAGCAGCCAGAGCAGCATTTACTTCGGTGTAGCAGAAAACGCGGAAACACGAAACAGCAGTCTGAACAGTACGTTCTCACACACAGTTAGCAGCAGTGGTGGCTGTGAGGCGGCAGCCGTAGGCGTGTGCCAGGGAGCACGTGCAGCGCCCCGGCGCGCCGCGTGTCGGTTACTGTGTCAGCCAGCGACCTACCTCTCTGGGCTGCGCCGCGCGGCCCGCATGCTGATGGCGGCAGAGGCAAAGCCAGAGTCCGCTCACCCAGCCGTAGCCCCGCGGGTCTCAGCTTCGGGCCGCCTCAAGTCGCAGCTACTGCTGCTCGGCCCGAAGGAACCACCATCAGTTGACCGTCAGCTGTTTTGCCCCTCTATGGCGTGAGGGTATCCCACAGCAGCAATTTCGTGGTGCGATTCTACTGTGCGCTAAAGCAGCACGGATGTTCCTTCAACCCAAGTACTGGGATACGTACCAGGTCGGGTTGACAGAGGAGATAGAGAAGATCCAAAGAAGAGCGGTGCATTTCGTCACAGGGTTATTTGGTAAGCGTGACAGCGTTACGGAGATGTTTAGCAAACTCACGTGGCAGACTCTGCAAGAGAGGCGCTCTGCATCGCAGTGTGGCTTGCTCTCCAGGTTTCGAGACGGTGCGTTTCCGGATAAGGTGTCGAATATATTGCTTCCCCGTATTTATACCTCCCGAGGAGATCACGAATGTAAAATTCGAGAGATTCGAGCGCACACGGAGGCTTTCCGGCCATTTTTGAAGTTGCGACCGTCTTTGTAGCGATCCTTTTCAGAGGTCCAAACCGCTGGGTTCCAGGGATAGTCTTCCCCGTCTTTTTCTGTCTTGATATGTTTATCAGGTGGCAACTAACGCCACATTCTGGTATGATACGGAAAATAAAACCTATTCATAATTGCGGTAACACTTAAAAATTTAGCTCGGTAACGAGTGTATAGCTACTAGATACTTTCAAGCTGTGGAATCGCTAAGAATTACGGCGGGCCTGTCCTTTCGGGAAGCTCGTGTGTGTCTTCAGTTGAAACCTCCGGGATGTGTGTTTGTGTGTGTGTGTGTGTGTGTGTGTGTGTGTGTCGTAAATAATGCAAATGTTGTTTGCAGTTGTCTACTGTTCCAAAGTGCACTGTGCAATTAGGACTGAAAGTGACAAAAGTAATAAATAGTGAAGGCTAAAAATAGCCGGACGTAATGGTTGGAAACCGCTACAGTCTGAAAGAAGGCAGGCGACTCATGCGGAATGCACAGTAGGCCGCTTGGCGTACGTTCCGCGCGGCCCTTCCCGACTCCTGAGCACGCGTACGCACCTGACATGCAAACTACACAACACATTAAGCGGAAGCTGGCAACCTTAGTTGTCCAACAAGCGCGGCGACCATGTTCAGTATCGTATGTTTTGCGTCTCTTACCAAGGCATGTTTCGTACTGCTTCTGTGCTCAGATCTCTTCCTCCGATACAGCCCGACCAAGAAAAGTGTGTGCTTGAGGGGCAACTATGCATTTCGGAACTTCTGACCTGTTGTATGTTGCAAATCAACGCTACCTTTGATCTTCCTTCGATACTTTTTTACAGAAGTGATACTATGTTGTGTTTATGTTTTCTGTCTATAGTCAACAGCTTCCCATAGTATGCGCCTGTAATCCAGTCACCTGTGCTTTCGATTTAGGTTCACAAGTGGAATTAAAATTATTGTGCGTTTGAAGAATAGCATTGTCTGGAATTGGTAAAATCAGAAAAGAAGGGAATCGAAGCGTTTCAGATGTGGTGCTTTAGTAGCATTTTGAAAATTAGGTAGACTGAAAAGATAAAAAATGAGGAGGTTGTCCGCGGGATCGACGAGAAAAAGAACATGTGCACAACACTGACAATAAGAAGGATCAGAATCCACATCTATATCTACAAGTATATAGATGCTTCGGAAGCGTGCCCTGTACCACTGCTTGTCATTTCCCCTCCGGTTCCACTCGCCAATAGAGCGAGGGAACAACGACTACCTGTAAGCCTCGCATGGGCCGTAACTTCTTGCACCTTATCTTCGTGGTACTTAGGCGTGATGTATGTTCGCGGAAGCAGAATCGTTCTGCAGTCAGCTTCAAATGCCGGGTTTCTAAATTTTCTTAATAGCTTTTTCCGAAAAGAACGCCACCTTCTCTCCAGGGATTTCCATTTGAGTTTCCGAATCATCTCCGTAACACTTTTTTGTTCGACCCTACTGATGCCAAAACAAATTTCCCGCGGGCCGCATCAAACCAGCCGGAACACTGACGACCGAAAAAAAAAGTTTCGATTGTTGGACCGCATCAGGCGAATGGCACTTGTGCGAATGTCTAAGAGTTATTGAGAATACAGAGTCAGCTGGATGATGTCACCGCTTTAGAGTCGCACGCAAAAGATATCTGAAAGAAATTCCTACAAATGGACCCTGTCGAGTAGGCAAGCCCTGCTGAGTGGGAAGCATGACATACGTGACTGCTGGTTTTACAAAGTAGTATCCATGCAGCAAAGAGGATACGGGCGTGAGCACCCGTAACGAAGAGAGCCAGTTGGAACGAGGTAATAGCTTGAAACTTTGCTGTCTGAATTTGGCATTTGATACTTTTAGATTTCTCTCTGATTCGTTGCTCTCGGAAACGATCAAATTAAACCAGTGGGTTATGTCATCGTCCTTAAAGCATAAATTAATTCTGCTACTATCCCCCTGCCATGTGGTGAGTTATATGGAACTTTTCAAAAGAAGGAAGCAAGGAATATTAGCTTTTGTCGATGCTGCGTTAGGGACTGAACACTAGGTCGCTATTGCAGGATTTATCACATTTGATTTAGGGAAATCGAAACTAAATCATTGTGGTCGTACAAGCACTTGGGCCCCTCTGCAGTGGAACATTAGCCCAGTGTGATAACCATCTAAATCTTTCTGGAGATACCACTGACTACCACTGTCGAACTGATGCAGATGACGCGATCGTTTCTGCCTACCCTAGACCGCCCAGACGGCCCGCGTCGTTCAAGAACTGCGGTACGGTCGCGCCGCGTTGAGATACACGAGTGTGACCAGCGGTCGGATGTAAGGTGCCCGTACCACGGAGCGATCCGCGAGTGGCACGTTTCGCATAAGCGGAGCGTTTCACTTGCAGATCCAAACATGATGTATCAGCGCGGGCGCCCCTCTATCTGAGTGTCGTGCCCGCCATTTGCATACAAACACCCCGGCGTCTCTGTTCCACGGCGCAGGGTTCACTCAGCATTATTCTCACAAAGTGAGGAAGGCGTTAACCCGGAAACACTAAACTCAGACAGACTTTAAATTCTGTACCTCAGGTGAACACTCCGCTCCCTTGCAGTACAGCAGAAGTACGTCGATAATTTACTTAAACATCTCGCGGGGCACTTATTCATGAAAGACCCGATACCCCATGATTTGAAGAAATATCGCCGACTGGAAATCTCGTGTGAACTAATTCCTGCCTCGGGCATGGATGTGTGTGATGTCCTTAGGTTAGCTAGGTTTAAGTAGTTCTAAGTTCTAGGGGACTGATGACCTCAGAAGTTAGGTCCCATGGTGCTCAGAGCCATTTGAACCATTTTTTGTGGACTAATTCGAACGACGTCCCATAGATTATAAGTTGATCAGTGTAAGAATTATTAAAAATTCTCGGTCTGGTTCAAAGGCTATATTGGCACCAACATTGAAGATAAAAACACGATCGTAGCTCGATCTCAAAAAGTCTAGCTTAAAGTTTGATGAGTGACTGCAGCCGCATTCGTCACGAACTTCATCTGTAATTGGACGAGCAACTAAGTGGTAGTTCCAAACCCTCTCGAGAACGTCTGCGGTGATGTTTTTGATGGCTAAAGCAAATCAGCATTCAACCGGTTGCAGCAGAAGCACAACAACCCCCATATTGAATGTATTTTTACTCCGTAAATTCTTGTGAGGTCTACAAAAGACACATATCACTGCATTTATCTCATATGCATACTGTCCAGAGGAAAAATGGTTCTTATAGTGTAAGTCATTCCAGCGAGTTTTGGTAGCTTAAGCAGAGAGGGCTTTTGAGGCTTTACAATATTCCTATACAACCATTTTATTTTTGATGTTGCTGAGCAACAGTCATACAATAATTTTTAAATGAATACACCACCATTTGACTGTATTGTTCAAAAAATGGCTCTGAGCACTATGGGACTTAACTTCTGAGGTCATCAGTCCCCTAGAACTTAGAACTACTTAAACCTAACTAACCTAAGGACATCACACACATCCATGCCCGAGGCAGGATTCGAACCTGCGAACGTAGCGGTCGCGCGGTTCCAGACTGTAGCGCCTAGAACCGCTCGACCACTCCGGCCGGCGACTGTATTGTTGTTTATTTAATTACGACCCGGTTTCGGCCTTTTATGCCATTTTCAAGTCATTGAGTTTATGTCATTAACATATATTGCAGGACATCACCCTCAAAATTGACCATAAATTAAGAAAAATATTCGCTCCCCACAAAACGCCAAATGTAAAACAATCGTCTTGTAAAAATATCAGTAAATAACAGTGGGAGCACGTCATATTCAACAAAAACAGATTTACTTTGGTATATAAAAGATCAACACGTCACTGAGTCGTAATGATTGTATTGAATATGACGTGCTGCCATTATTATTCACTGATATTTTTAAAGGAAGATGATTTTATATCTGCCGTGTCGTGGGAGCGAATATTTTTCTTAATTTATGGCCAATTTCGAACTTGATGTCCTGCAATATATGTTAATGATATAAACTCAATCACTTGTAAACGGCATAAAAGGCCGAAACCTGGGTGGTAATTAAATAAACAACAATACAGTCAAATGTCGATGTGTTCATAAAAAAAAAAGAAAAGAAAATCTTGTTAAATCAAAATTAACATCGATCGTGAATATTCCAGAGTTGGCGTTGAAGTTTTGCGCAAAGTACCCGATAAATTAGTTAAAACTGCAACACAACGCGACATGAATCGGCTACTGCGGTGTACACACCGCCAAATGGGCTCTGATGCCAGAGTGCGTCCTTACGTGCAGCGACAACGCGTGCTTACGCTGCACAGGACGCAACTCCTCTTGGAGCTACTTTATACGGCGAGGAACAAGACCAGACACGAAGTTGTTATTGAAGCTATATGCTGTTATCTCGCATATCAGAAGAGGTCTAAGAAAACTACCTAATTCAAAAGCACGTATAAACTCAAATTTAAGTGAACAGCTTTCGTGGAGTCAAATAAACAGTCGAAAGTCTTCATACAATGAGGTGGTCCAGCATCAGCGTCCCACTTGGCAGTGTTTAAACTGTATTAGCTGATATCGGCAGTCTTGCCTTTTAGTTTCATCTAATTTCTCGATTTTTTTTGCGAAATGCCTTTGACAAGCGTTGTACCACTTCACTCGCCCTTTCAACAGCTTTCGAAGGTCTTTTAAGAAATACATACCTGTTTCAGTACCCCTGTTGATGCAAGAGATAAGTGTATTTAGCTTCTTTTTCTACTTCTTCTTAGCTTTAACTGCGTCTACAGCGGGTTCTGGTTAGCGTATTGGACTCACATTCGGCAGAACGACGGTTCAAACCCCGTCGGTCCATCCACAGTTAGGTTTTCCGTTATTTCTCTAAGTGGCTCGAGGCAAATGCTGAGACTGTTCCTTTGATAAGTGCACGGCTGATTCCCTTCCCCACACGAACTTGTGCTTCGTCTCTAATGACCACGCCGTCGATGGGACGCTAAAATTTATCTTCCTTCCTTTTAGTACGGTGCCTGCTGCTCTCAATATTTGGTAATTTTATGTTATTTAACTTCCCTGTTGTCGTCAGTTACTAGAGGGAGGGAAGTCGTGTTCGTCTATAAGCTGTGTAAACTTTATTCTGTGTGTGATGGTACTTTCCGACGTGAAAATTGGGGAGCAGCCCAGCATTCGTCTAAGATCTACATCTACATTTACATCCATACTCCGAAAGCCACCTGACGGTGTGTGGCGGAGGGTACCCTGAGTACCTCTGGAGATACCACTGACTGTGGTTGTTGTTGTGGTCTTCAGTCCTGAGACTGATTTGATGCAGCTCTCCATGCTACTCTATCCTGTGCAAGCTTTTTCATCTCCCAGTACCTACTGCAACATACATCCTTCTGAATCTGCTTGGTGTATTCATCTCTTGGTCTCCCTCTACGATTTTTACCCTCCACGCTGCCCTCCAATACTAAATTGGTGATCCCTTGATGCCTCAGAACATGTCCTACCAACCGATCCATTCTTCTGGTCAAGTTGTGCCACAAACTTCTCTTCTCCCCAATCCTATTCAATACTTCCTCATTAGTTATGTGATCTACCCATCTAATCTTCAGCATTCTTCTATAGCACCACATTTCGAAAGCTTCTATTCTCTTCTTGTCCAAACTATTTATCGTCCAGGTTTCACTTCCATACATGGCTACACTCCATACGAATACTTTCAGAAATGACTTCCTGACACTTAAATCAATACTGGATGTTAACAAATTTCTCTTCTTCAGGAACGCTTTCCTTGCCATTGCCAGCCTACATTTTATATCCTCTCTACTTCGACCATCATCAGTTATTTTGCTCCCCAAATAGCAAAACTCCTTAACTACTTTAAGTGCCTCATTTCCTAATCTAATTCCCTCAGCATCACCCGACTTAATTAGACTACATTCCATTATCCTTGTTTTGATTTTGTTGACGTTCATCTTATATCCTCCTTTCAAGACACTGTCCATTCCATTCAACTGCTCTTCCAAGTCCTTTGCTGTCTCTGACAGAATTACAATGTCATCGGCGAACCTCAAAGTTTTTATTTCTTCTCCATGAATTTTAATACCTACTCCGAATTTTTCTTTTGTTTCCTTTACTGCTTGCTCAATATACAGATTGAACAACATCGGGGAGAGGCTACAACCCTGTCTTACTCCCTTCCCAACCACTGCTTCCCTTTCATGTCCCTCGACTCTTATAACTGCCATCTGGTTTCTGTACAAATTGTAAATAGCCTTTCGCTCCCTGTATTTTACCCTGCCACCTTTAGAATTTGAAAGAGAGTATTCCAGTCAACATTGTCAAAAGCTTTCTCTAAGTCTACAAATGCTAGAAACGTAGGTTTGCCTTTCCTTAATCTTTCTTCTAAGATAAGTCGTAAGGTCAGTATTGCCTCACGTGTTCCAGTGTTTCTACGGAATCCAAACTGATCTTCCCCGAGGTTGGCTTCTACTAGTTTTTCCATTCGTCTGTAGAGAATTCGTGTTAGTATTTTGCAGCTGTGACTTATTAAGCTGATAGTTCGGTAGTTTTCACATCTGTCAACACCTGCTTTCTTTGGGATTGGAATTATTATATTCTTCTTGAAGTCTGAGGGTATTTCGCCTGTTTCATACATCTTGCTCACCAGATGGTAGAGTTTTGTCAGGACTGGCTCTCCCACGGCCGTCAGTAGTTCCAATGGAATATTGCCTACTCCGGGGGCCTTGTTTCGACTCAGGTCTTTCAGTGCTCTGTCAAACTCTTCACGCAGTATCGTATCTCCCATTTCATCTTCATCTACATCCTCTTCCATTTCCATAATATTGTCCTCAAGTACATCGCCCTTGTATAGACCCTCTATATACTCCTTCCACCTCTCTGCTTTCCCTTCTTTGCTTAGAACTGGGTTTCCATCCGAGCTCTTGATATTCATACAAGTCGTTCTCTTATCTCCAAAGGTCTCTTTAATTTTCCTGTAGGCAGTATCTATCTTACCCCTAGTGAGACAAGCCTCTACATCCTTACATTTGTCCTCTAGCCATCCCTGCTTAGCCATTTTGCACTTCCTGTCGATCTCATTTTTGAGACGTTTGTATTCCATTTTGCCTGTTTCACTTACTGCATTTTTATATTTTCTCCTTTCATCAATTAAATTCAATATTTCTTCTGTTACCCAAGGATTTCTACTAGCCCTCATCTTTTTACCTACTTGATCCTCTGCTGCCTTCACTACTTCATCCCTCAAAGCTACCCATTCTTCTTCTACTGTATTTATTTCCCTCATTCCTGTCAATTGCTCCCTTATGCTCTCCCTGAATCTCTGTACAACCTCTGGTTCTTTTAGTTTATCCAGGTCCCATCTCCTTAAATTCCCACCTTTTTGCAGTTTCTTCAGTTTTAATCTACAGGTCATAACCAATAGATTGTGGTCAGAGTCCACATCTGCCCCTGGAAATGTCTTACAATTTAAAACCTGGTTCCTAAATCTCTGTCTTACCATTATATAATCTATCTGATACCTTTTAGTATCTCCAGGGTTCTTCCATGTATACAACCTTCTTTCATGATTCTTAAACCAAGTGTTAGTTATGATTATGTTGTGCTCTGTGCAAAATTCTACCAGCCGGCTTCCTCTTTCATTTCTGTCCCCCAATCCATATTCACCTACTATGTTTCCTTCTCTCCCTTTTCCTACACTCGAATTCCAGTCACCCATGACTATTAAATTTTCGTTTCCCTTCACAATCTGAATAATTTCTTTTATTTCATCATACATTTCTTCAATTTCTTCGTCATCTGCAGAGCTAGTTGGCATATAAACTTGTACTACTGTAGTAGGTGTGGGCTTCGTATCTATCTTGGCCACAATAATGCGTTCACTATGCTGTTTGTAGTAGCTTACCCGCATTCCTATTTTCCTATTCATTATTAAACCTACTCCTGCATTACCCCTATTTGATTTTGTGTTTATAACCCTGTAGTCACCTGACCAGAAGTCTTGTTCCTCCTGCCACCGAACTTCACTAATTCCCACTATATCTAACTTCAACCTATCCATTTCCCTTTTTAAATTTTCTAACCTACCTGCCCGATTAAGGGATCTGACATTCCACGCTCCGATCCGTAGAACGCCAGTTTTCTTTCTCCTGATAACGACATCCTCTTGAGTAGTCCCCGCCCGGAGATCCGAATGGGGGACTATTTTACCTCCGGAATATTTTACCCAAGAGGACGCCATCATCATGTAATCATACAGTAAAGCTGCATGCCCTCGGGAAAAATTACGGCTGTAGTTTCCCCTTGCTTTCAGCCGTTCGCAGTACCAGCACAGCACTGACTACCACTGTCGAACTGATACAGATGACGCGATCGTTTCTGCCTACCCTAGACCGCCCAGACGGCCCGCGTCGTTCAAGAACTGCGGTACGTTCGCGCCGCGTTGAGATACACGAGTATGACCAGCGGTCGGATGCAAGGTGCCCGTACCACGGAGCGATCCGCGAGTGGCACGTTTCGCATAAGCGAAGCGTTTCACTTGCAGATCCGAACATGATGTATCAGCACGGGCGCCCCTCCATCTGAGTACCTCTATCGGTTCTCCCTTCTATTCCAGTCTCGTATTGTCCGTGGAAAGAAGGATTGTCGGTATGCTTCTGTGTGGGCTCTAATCTCTCTGATTTTATCCTCATGGTCTCTTCGCGAGATATACGTAGGAGGGAGCAATATACTGCTTGACTCTTCGGTGAAGGTATGTTCTCGAAACTTTAACAAAAGCCCGTACCGAGCTACTGAGCGTCTCTCCTGCAGAGTCTTCCACTGGAGTTTATCTATCATCTACGTAACGCTTTCGCGATTACTAAATGATCCTGTAACAAAGCGTGCTGCTCTCCTTCGGATCCTCTCTATCTCTTCTATCAACCCTATCTGGTACGGATCCCACACTGCTGAGCAGTATTCAAGCAGTGGGCGAACAAGCGTACTGTAACCTACTTCCTTTGTTTTCGGATTGCATTTCCTTAGGATTCTTCCAATGAATCTCAGTCTGGCATCTGCTTTACCGACGATCAACTTTATATGATCATTCCATTTTAAATCACTCCTAATGCGTACTCCCAGATAATTTATGGAATTAACTGCTTCCAGTTGCTGACCTGCTATTTTGTAGCTAAATGATAAGGGATCTATCTTTCTATGTATTCGCAGCACATTACACTTTTCTACACTGAGATTCAATTGGCATTCCCTGCACCATGCGTCAATTCGCTGCAGATCCTCCTGCATTTCAGTACAATTTTCCATTGTTACAACCTCTCGATACACCACAGCATCATCTGCAAAAAGCCTCAGTGAACTTCCGATGTCATCCACAAGGTCATTTATGTATATTGTGAACAGCAACGGGTTCTATGACACTCCCCTGCGGCACACCCGAAATCACTCTTACTTCGGAAGACTTCTCTCCATTGAGAATGACATGCTGCGTTCTGTTATCTAGGAACTTTTCAATCCAATCACACAATTGGTCTGATAGTCCATATGCTCTTACTTTGTTCATTAAACGACTGTGGGGAACTGTATCGAACGCCTTGCGGAAGTAAAGAAACACGGCATCTACCTGTGAACCCGTGTCTATGGCCCTCTGAGTCTCGTGGACGAATAGCGCGAGCTGGGTTTCACACGACCGTCTTTTTCGAAACCCATGCTGATTCCTAAAGAGTAGATTTCTAGTCTCCAGATAAGTCATTATACTCGAACATAATACGTGTTCCAAAATTCTACAACTGATCGACGTTAGAGATATAGGTCTATAGTTCTGCACATCTGTTCGACGTCCCTTCTTGAAAACGGGGATGACCTGTGCCCTTTTCCAATCCTTTGGAACACTACGCTCTTGTAGAGACCTACGGTACACCGCTGCAAGAAGGGGGGCAAGTTCCTTCGCGTACTCTGTGTAAAATCGAACTGGTATCCCATCAGGTCCAGCGGCCTTGCCTTGCCGAAAACCTCGTTTCCACTGCGTGAAGGTTCAGGACATAAATGGGTTGCAATCTTCTCGCCGGCCGGTGTGGCCGAACGGTTCTAGGCGCTTCAGTCTGGAAACGCGCGACCACTACGGTCGCAGGTTCGCATCCTGCTTTGGGCATGGATGTGTGTGATGTCCTTAGGCTAGTTAGGTTTAAGTAGTTCTAAGTTCTAGGGGACTGATGACCTCAGCAGTTAAGTGCCATAGTGCTCAGAGCCATTTGAACCCCATTCCTCCTGTGTGTTACCAAATATGGGTGGTCACCACTGCTGTCTACGTTTGAACTGTCTTATGAGCACGTTCACAATGTTCTTTTTACTATTTATTATTAATAATAATAATAATAATTATTATTATTATTATTATTGTTATTGCAGAAAACTTTGAGTTTTGCGCTTGATTACGACTCCTGTATGGAGCAGTGGACAAGGACTCCTTTCATCGCTTTTATATAAAGGACAAAGAGTTGAGTCTTGTTTGGTTGCGGGCTAGCCAGCAGCAAGTTTGGACTTCTTACGGACTGCAAACCTGTGTCTGTAAAGGTGAAGCTGAGTCCGCTGATGTGTGAGGGCGTGGCTGGCGCGGCGTGGTGCGGCGCAGTGGCAATGTCAGGGCGAGGCGGTGCTAGAAAGTGGCCGCACAGCTCACAGCTGACTGCTACCGACACCACACCCGGCTCACCGCCCGTAGGTCCTTCCTCACCAGGGAGTCGCTGCAATTACTGGGCTCATCCAACAACACATTTACGAGAAACAGTCTTTGGTGGAGCTACAGCTTCATCTCGAATTGTACCTTAAAAATTAAGTCTAAGTGATTCGCAATCGATAACGTCCATAAACAACTGTGTAAGGTGATGAATCTCCACTGGTTTCGGATTTCAGGTGCTCCTGAATACCGATATGGAGTTAATTTCCAAACGGTTCTGCAGCAACCAACCTCTGTCAAAGTCTAAATATCTTACTCAGTGGAAACTAATGTAATGTCTCAATGGTTTGCTCTGCTTTGTTTCTACAAACAACGCCCACTCATCCAAAAACCGTCGTCTGCAGTCGGACGGGCTCAGCCAAGTGGCGCTTCTTCATTTACACGAATACTTTGCAAGTCTGGCAGAGGGTTCATCAAACCACCTTCAGACTATTTCTCTACCGTTCCACTCTCGAACAGCGTGCGGGAAAAACGAACATTTAAATCTTCCGATGCGAGATCTACTCCCTCTTATTTTATTATTATGATAATTGCTCCCTTTGTATGCTGACATCAACAAAATATTTTAGCATTCGGAGCAAATATCTGGTGATTCAGATTTCGGGAAAAGATCTCGTAACAACAAGAACCGCCGTGTTTTTAACGATTTCCACCTCAACTCGCGTATCATAGTTGTGACACTCTCTCGCCTAGTACGTCATAAAACAGAACGAGATGCCATTCTTTGAACTTCAATCCTACCTGGTAAGGACCCCGCGCTGCAGTACTGTTCAAAAATGTTCAAATGTGAGTGAAATCTTATGGGACTTAACTGCCAAGGTCATCAGTCCCTAAGCTTACACACTACTTAACCTAAAAAAGGACAAACACACATACCCATGCCCGAGGGAGGACTTGAACCTCCGCTGCAGTACTCCAGCAGAGGACTGACAAGCGTAGTATAGGCAGTTTCTTTAGTACACCTGTCGCATCCTCTAACGTCTTGTCAATGAAACGCAGTCTTTGGTTCGCAATCCCCACAGCATTACCGTTTCAGTTTAGACTGTACGTAATTATTATCCCTAAATATGTAGTTGAATTGACAGTCTTGAAATTTGTGCGATTTATCATGTTCAACTGTCATTTAACGGATTCCTTTCAGTACTCATGTGAGCGACCTCACTTTTTCGTTGTTCTGTCCGTTGCCAATTTTCGCAACATACAGGTATCTTGTCTAATTCGTTCTCCAATTGGTTCGGATCTTCAGATTACTTTACTAAGTGGTAAGTGATAGCATTATCTGCAAACAATCTAAGAGGGCTATAACTCCGTTCTTCACCTACTGCCTGCAGCTTCTTCTTCCTCTTCTTCTTTTCTTCAAGCATTTGGCTTTGACAGGTTCCAGCCTCCTTCCATCTTTTTCTCGGTAGACCAACGTCTTATCAAACCCTTATTTCGTAAGATCTTTCCAGTCGTGGTAGCCGATTTTCTTCCATCCTATTCTTATTATTTTCCCATTCTTCCCATAGTCGGTTATCTTGTCATCTAGGACAAAGATGAGTCGGTTAGCTCGTCATTGAGGGCAAAGATGTTTAGCTCCTGTTCTGTTTGTATATCCCTTTGCCGATGCTAAAAATCTCATTTTTGCTGCTTGTACTCGTATTTGATATACTTCTTCCCCATTCCCCATGCTTATCTACCATAATTTAAACTAGGGACTGACATTGTTAATAAAACTTCACTGAAGACACTTTACGAACTTTATCTTTAATCTTGGTATTGCTCTACACATTTGTCCATGTAAAAAGATTTTTAAAAAAGTGAAAGATTGTTTTTCTTTTTCAGTGTTCTACAGTAATACTATACTTGTAGTAACATAAATGAAACATAGGCCGTTAGTATTAATGGCACTTGAACAAAAACTTGTTTATTGGAAGTTAGAGCCAGTTAGTTCCTTAGTACAGCACGTAAAACATTCTTAACTCTAGAACACTAAAGGGTGGAAAATGTAACATTGCTACTAAACCATCGTAATTTGTAATCGTAAGCTGTACTACTCCATATTGATTCAAAGGAAGTCATAGTTTATAGGTTACGCATTAGTTAATTTCAATTATTAGATCTCTAATGGCATGTTACATACTATATTAAGAACAAAATGTTTTATAGCCTACTGCTACCGCAAGTTTTACAAGGGTTTAGTAATCTAGAGTTAATAACTATTTATTTTCTAATTTCTTCCATTATTTTTTGCACTGACGAGATAATTAACGTATTTCTGTGGTCTCAAAATTACCTTCTCAATTTTTTGGGTACAAATAAGTTGTGTACAAAAAGAGATAAACTGTTGGTTACTCCTAACAAATGTGAGATTTGGCATATTGTTAGAACGTTTGGCATTTCCAGTGCTCAGCTGCTCCGTGACGCACTTCCGTTTTGGAAGGGAACGTGTTTTCCTACTCGTCGGCTGCCCCAGAGGACCGCAGGCACCACCAGCGCGTTGTTTGTCAGGCGGTCATTAGCGCCTCCATAGGGGCTTGGTCAGCACTCCTCTTCTAGTTCGAACAGGCCGTTGCTGGTCTTCCTCTGTTACAAAGTAGTTGTCTCGAATCCCCTACCTCTCAGACTCGCCAAAATACGTAGTATTGTGTAAAATCTTAGATAAGCGTTTAAACAAATATTTCTTTAGTAAATAAAACGGTGTTCATTTTATAAAACAATACCATCGTTTCGCATCCTAGGAGTTAATGACATTGTTGTACAACTCAAATTTTTATAGTCTGATGACATAAGGATTAGCAAATCTGATATTTCATATCCGATATTTCACATCTGACTGAGAGTACCTTGAAGTAAGAACTGTCGTCATTTCACGGCGACAGGAAATACGACACACATTAGGTTTGAAAGTGAGTGGGTTGGCGCATTGTTCCCAGTAAAGAGTTTGTCTTCCATTTTCCCGTATCAGATTGCAGCTACCCATGCAACGTCATACGGATCCAAAGGGTTAAGTTCCATTAATGATGATCATTCTGCTGCATACGGGCGTGAAGCCCGGCGGCCGCTCCGCTCCAGAAGAGTTGTGGAGCTGACTCTCACACCGTCCCTTCACTTCCTTCGTTGAAAGTTTCTTCACTGGCCTCAGACCCAACTTGACACGTTGAAAGGAAAAAGCAACGTCACTGTTTAATGTCTTGTTGAGAATGAGGTAAGCTCAGAGGACTAGCTCGCTAGACCAAGGACTGAAAAGGCGCTTGATGGGACCATTTCGAAGGAAGACCGGGTTCGATTCCCGGCGGGGTCAGAGATTCTCACCTGCCTCGAGATGACTGGGTGTTTGTGTTCTCCTCATCATTTCATCATCACTCATGAAAGTGGCGAGATTGGACTGAGCAAAGGTTGGGAATTTGTACGGGCGCTGATAACCGCGCAATTGAGCGCCCCACAAACCAAACATCATCATCGTCATCATCGAAGGAAGAATACCAGCATCGCCATAGAATATTTAGATGGGCTTGGGTTGTTTGGGGGCAGAGACCTACCTACGAGGTCATAGATCTCATCGGATTAGGGACGGACGGGGAAGGAAGTCGGTCGTGCCCTTTCAAAGGAACCATCCCGGCATTTGCTGGGAGCGATTTAGAGAAATCACGGAAAACCTAAATGAGGATGGCCGGACGCGGGACTGAACCGTCGTCCTCCCGAAAGCGAGTCTAGTGTGCAAACCACTGCGCCACCTCGCTCGGTAAATATTTAGAGAAACAGTAGAGAATCAAATTGGAGAAGGCTTTTCCAGAATTTGAATGTTGATACTTCTGAGTACGAGGCCTTCACTTCGATATCGAACTATCGTTGGTGAATGCGACACTAACAATGAAATCAAGCCCCCAAGAACTGCCCGTTTCTCGTTTAATTTTCGATCTACCACACGGCTTGTGGAGGTATCGTCTTCATGTGCTGAATATAAAGAAATAGTTATCCCCTACAAACGAAATGTGACTTCGAAACGCGCTTGGGTGATAGCTCTGCGGAGAAAAGTGACTGGTTGCAGATTAAAAGTTTGCATTGATTCTTCGAAAAAAAGCTGGAACCTTACTTCCTTGTCACATCTGTTTAACTATCATGGTTTTCACTGCAGTTATTGGTCAGTACCTTGTTCGTCACTGTTCTCCGGCAACTTGGCTGCCGTTTTGTGGTTTCGCATGCAGGGGACGGGAATGGATATTCCCAGTGAACATTTTCAGATCTTCTTTTGGTCTATACCACTAAATTTGCAGGTTCTGACTGACAAGGTGAAGTTTCCACGCCACACTAAAAGGGCATATGCATGTACACTTCTGTAATTCCAAAAAATTGTGTAGTCATGTAGGAAACGTATTTCAGTCACAGAATTTTTTTTCGTTTTAGAATTTCGTAAACGATGGTGCATAATAGAATATTATAAAGAAAAATTCATATGAGTACGTCTCAGAAGGCTCTCGACGAGAAAATAGAATTTAAAACAATAAAACAAATAAAAACAAAAACCTTAGACAAATGATACTCGCAGCTGTAGTCATCTTCTTGGGGATGAATTTCACCTTGTTCCTGCCTGGTCTGACATGGACAAGCAAAGCCATAAATCCAGAAACCACTTAGGCCTCGAGCGTGACTGTACCACCGGGTTTGGCAGATAAAGATGGAGATGGTGAGGCGGTCAGACAGCCTGCCTAGCCACTCCTGTCTGGAGGACACGCCGGGGCCGCTCAGACATTCTGTCCGCTCACGCGGCGGCCTCCGTTTGGCTGTTCTGACGCCAATGCTGCTCCTGTGTGACAATATAATCATCATAAAATTCCGTTAATCGATAAATTGCAAAATCGAACTAAATAACAATCTAAAATAATAAATCATCAAATGCAGTGGGGACAGAGACGAGTACAGTAAAGAGCAGCAAAGTAAAATAGATATTCAACTCATAAATCGACTTTCGCGACAATTTAAAATTCCGTACCAGACCGAGGTTTGAACTCAGAACCCTGCCTTCAGAGGCAGTATGCTGTCTCTTACGTCATCGACTTAACACTTGTCAGACGTTCTTCCTTTCTCTTTGAAACTACAGAGGCAATCCTACGACACAATTAGTAGCGCACTGTTTCCGATCCGACAAATGGTTCAAATGCCTCTGAGCACTATGGGACTTAACTTCTGATGTCATCAGTCCCCTTGAACTTAGAACTACTTGAACTTAACTAACCTAATGACATCACACACATCCATGCCCGAGGGAAGATTCGAACCTGCGACCGCAGCGGTCGCGCGGTTCCAGACTGTAGCGCCTAGAACCGATCCGACACAGCATTTTCATTTGCTAGATATAATCAACGCAGCAGAATAAGAGTAAGAGAATGCATCGTCAACATTCATCATTGTGACTATGGTGACGTTTCAAGGTTGCATACCATCTTAGTCACGAAAATTACAAACTCGTGCGAAACATAAATTCCGATGTAACATAAAAAGAAGTTACGAACTGATTTGTATAATGTATAAAATGCATATTTGAACCATAAGCTGTTTTTATTTTAAACACAGACATCTACCAGTTTCGGTCTTGGACCATCATCACGGATGGAGCGTTACAATGGTTTAAGCCACCATGTTGCATTAGTCATTAATTAAAATGTCTTGTGCATGTCATAAATATAAATATATGACACAGGACTTTAAAAGCATACAAACGAATGCTAGATGTATACAGATCAGTACTGAAGAGATTTATACTGATTTGTATAAAATTGTGTCTGTTGCTAAGATACTTACCATAACCGTCCCTTCCATGATGGTAAGTAGCCGCTGACAGATTCTTGACTTCGTCACTATCATGGAAGCCCAGATGCTGTCATCGTGGGGAACTTTTTTTCTCTAGTCAAATAGCCATCCATTCCTCGTTCACTTTTGACGGAATCCCACTCCGACTTACACTTTAACTTTCTCATGTCCCGGGCCGGACCTTCAGGCCATTCTACGTACCACTGAGTGTGTCACTGACATGTGTACTGTTTCCTCAAGTATCAGGTATTCAGAAAAACTGATCACTTTCTGAAAGCCTCAAGTGACGATGCTTCGATTCTCTTCAACTGCATAAGCATTTGACGCAGATTACACACAGCCCAGGTAATTACAAGTGATTTACTCTCCTCTCAAGAACTGCAACCTTTGCGTTGATGAACGTGCAAAATGATAGCACCAACGTTTGTTAACAGTCAGTTTAATTTGTTTTCCGCGAAATTTAACGATCGTAAGCTTTACGTGTATGCTAGTTGCTAGCCTCAAAATTAGTATCCGGCGTTTTCAGTTCGGCAGTAAGAGGTAATAATGTGTAACTGAAGTGGCAAACAGTTATCTGTTACAACTTAAAAGTATGACCATAATGCTTATTGCTCACTGAGTGAAATCGTCAGCTGCATTCCAGTATGTATCGACCAACACTATTACTGTACTCCAACAAAATTTTGAACGCTTTCTAGAGAGTATGTTGGTTGCTCCAAAGACAATAAACAACACGAAGTAGAGAAGCTGATGAAATTGCCCTAAAATTGAAAACTTTTCGGAGTTCTTGTGCTAGTTTTTAAATTAAATCATTGCCGCCAGTTGACTGTAAGATTTTATTACTGTGTTTTTTTTTATTTCACTATCGCTATTTTAGTTGTAGAACATTTTTCTAGTACAAAATGAGAAAAGTCAGTAAATATCAGACATGCCCCAGTGTCATGACATCGTCGTACAAATGCTGCAAAACATATGTGGACATGTGTACCAGACGTCTCATCGTAAGATCTGGATGAGAACTCAGTGCCCACCGATTACAGCTAACATTACGCACAGCAGCCACGCTTTAACGTGTTGTGCTGTTATAACGCTGGTCAACACAGTGTTGAGGTAACCACGAACCGGGTCCAGCCACGTCTCATACTTACTGACTTTTTTCACCTTGCGCTTGAAAATGGCTCCACAACCGAAATCGCGATAGTGAAATAAATAAATAAAGACTACTTACACTCATATATGGCGGCAATAATTTCATTTAAAATGTGATTATGACTGCGGTCCCCAACCAGGGAAAAATCCCCCTCTAGCGCTCATTCATTCGTTCGCTCATCATGTTCCCCAAATCCCCGCAAAGTATAGCTCTCAGGAATGTTGTACGACCTAGACCTTGCATTAACTGGTAAAAGCTGCCACTGGGGCTGCTTTTTAAACATATACTAATAATCGGTTACGATGAGTGCTAATATGCAGACTTTGACAATTACTGTAGTTACTTACAGATCACCATTGTAATACACAAAAACAGCTATGTAGACAAAATCTGTGGCCGTTCTTCTTACATTACTCAGCTTCGTTTGCATTTTTTACAAAGCTGATTACCCGTCATTGCCCGGATATGCATACTACCTTCAATTAGTCCATCTCCTGCTTCCCCCTCTTTCTGAGCTTCTCCTCCTTCATCCCCTCCCTGACCATCTGTTCCACACACTCTCTCTGTCCACCTCCACCACCACCCACTCTATGTCCATCTCCTCCTTCTCCCCCTCTTTCTGAGCTTCTCCTCCTTCACCCCCTCCCTGACCATCTGTTCCACACACTCTCTCTGTCCACCTCCACCACCACCCACTCTATGTCCATCTCCTCCTTCTCCCCCTCTTTCTGAGCTTCTCCTCCTTCACCCCCTCCCTGACCATCTGTTCCACACACTCTCTCTGTCCACCTCCACCACCACCCACTCTATGTCCATCTCCTCCTCCTCCCCCTCTTTCTGAGCTTCTCCTCCTTCACCCCCTCCCTGACCATCTGTTCCACACACTCTCTCTGTCTACCTCCACCACCACCCACTCTGTCCATCTCCTCCTTCTCCCCCTCTTTCTGAGCTTCTCCTCCTTCACCCCCTCCCTGACCATCTGTTCCACACACTCTCTCTGTCTACCTCCACCACCACCCACTCTGTCCATCTCCTCCTTCTCCCCCTCTTTCTGAGCTTCTCCTCCTTCACCCCCTCCCTGACCATCTGTTCCACACACTCTCTCTGTCCACCTCCACCACCACCCACTCTATGTCCATCTCCTCCTTCTCCCTCTCTTTCTGAGCTTCTCCTCCTTCACCCCCTCCCTGACCATCTGTTCCACACACTCTCTCTGTCCTCCTCCACCACCACCCACTCTATGTCCATCTCCTTCTTCTCCCCCTCTTTCTGAGCTTCTCCTCCTTCACCCCCTCCCTGACCATGTTCCACACACTCTCTCTGTCCACCTCCACCACCACCCACTCTATGTCCATCTCCTCCTTCTCCCCCTCTTTCTGAGCTTCTCCCTCTTCACCCCCTCCCTGACCATCTGTTCCACACACTCTCTCTGACCACCTCCACCACCACCCACTCTATGTCCATCTCCTCCTTCTCCCCCTCTCTTTGTCAGTCTGTTCCTTCCTCCTCTACCCCTACCCTCTCCAATGCCGTCTGTCTCCATTCTCTCTATCTATCTACTCCTCACCCTCTGTCTGCTCATCTCCTCCTCTTTCCTTTCTCTTTCCATCTCCCCTGCCCCCTAACAGTGGCCATCTCCTCCTTCCTCCTTACTCTCTATCTCATCATTCCTCCTTCTGTCACCACGTTATCACACTCCTCTCAGAAGGAGGCTGATGGTGCTTACCCCTGCAGTATTTATTTGCAGACTGTAACTAATATGTGTACCAAATTTGGTTGATATTGTTCCATTGGTTTAAGATGAGTTTCTACCCTTGGGTTCGCGCGCTTACGCACCTGTCAGATATATTTCACACCTATTTAACACATTTCACACGTATTTGTACAAATATTTCGTCTTTATCTCCAGAGAATTTCGCCCTGCAGTTTCTTTTTTTGTTTCACGCAGCCTAATGTTTATGACATGGTATCCCCTGAAAATCGTGCTGTTCAATGATATAATTTTCCAGAATGTTCAAATGTGTGTGAAATCTCATGGGACTTAACTGCTAAGGTCATCAGTCTCTAAGCTTACGCACCACTCAACCTAAATTATCCTAAGGACAAACACACACACCCATGCCCAAGGGAGGACTCGAACCTCCGCCGGGACCAGCCGCACAGTCCATGACTGCACCGCCTTAGACCGCTCGGCTAACCCCGCGTGGGTATAATTTTCCAGGTAGTCCGATGATCTACGTAGCTACCGTCTTCCAAGTGTGTTGCGAGTAGCTTTAGAAGTAAATAAATAATACATTAAACCGTCTTGCTTGATGAGGCAGTTTATCACGCGTCCTAAACTATGTGTCGTACAATGATGTGTGTTTTTCTTTCTTTTTTGGTACATTCATCGACACATGCGGATACTATCTGCAAGATGCGTCGCGAATACAGTTAGTAGTAAAAAAGTAATAAATTAAAACGTCATGCTGCATGTGGTAGTTTTACTGCATGAATAGCGAAAATGTAGCAGGCGATCAATTTTTTTCCTGTCAACACTTTTTGGGGGTCGCCGGCGAGAGGGAGTTTCGTAAAGATTTGAAATTTTGAGTAAAGTTTTGTTGCAAGTATCTAAATGCTCTCATTCTCAAATAGTGGATGACGAAAGCATGAGTATTTGCGCGTCGTGGGTTACTCTACTTTTTCACACCTTTGATAGGTATGCGTTTATTGCCCCCACAACGATAACATTCATACAGTAAGTGATATGGTTGAAATCTGTCCAGTGGTGTAGGAGGAGATGTGGAACAGACACACTTACATATTATAATATATATGGATTTATGTAATTTTACACAGAAAACTACCAGCTGCCTACACACTGAAAATTTAATACAAGTACCTGTTTAATATAAACCGCAGTATCACCGTCGCCTGAGTCACAGTATTATTTTTATGATTCAGGAGAGTCTAATAAGGTACGCTTTTACTTAAATCTAAAATATTCGGGATTTCCTATTTCCTGCCAGACGTCCCCCGGCAAATCAGCGAAGACCTTTGCGACAGAATACAAAATTCCATTCTGAACACTAGCGGGTTAACAGACCCGTAATATCAGCCGTGTTGGTTCCGTCTGTATGAGCAGAACGAAATCTCTTGATGAAGCTAGCCGGCCGGTGTGGCCGTGCGGTTCTAGGCGCTTCAGTTTGCAACCGAATGACCGCTACGGTCGAAGGTTCGAATCCTGCCTCGGGCATGGATGTGTGTGATGTCCTTAGGTTAGTTAAGTTTAAGTAGTTCTAAGTTCTAGGGGACTGATGACCACAGATGTTAAGTCCCATAGTGCTCAGAGCCATTTGAACCATTTTGATGAAGCTACACCCTGATGCCACAATAGCGCTGTCAGGACCTTGGTTTGGAAGACCGAATCCTCGGACGATTCGAAGCGGTTCCGGCCTAGATCACAGACCACACCCACACTGCTGCTCTTGTACGTCTGCACGTGTACTCTGCAAACCTCTGGACAATGCACACGACGGCACGTAGGGAGAGTGCCACATCGTTACCAAGCACGTGAGGCAATTAAGGATTACAATTTTCCCTACCACGTATTTGGTCATTGTGAACATTTCCTTTTTTTGTGGCGTTTTCTTAAATGCATATGTTGTGCTTTTTTTGGCTTCAGTTTTGGACGGTGTTGCACCCCAACTGTCTTACGATTAAGCTTTAATGTCTTCTGTAGCCTTCGTGACATGCTACTTAGAGGAGAAGCTGTCACTGCTATATTATAGTTGACGTTTGGACTTATAGTTCATTGCTATTCATTACCTGCGTGATTACTGCAATAAACACAGCCAAGAAATTTGAGACTCTTATAATAAAAGGGTACATGGACCGCGTTTTCATTAGATACCTACGAAGGTTTTGTCTTTTATGATTTTATTCTTCGTAGTGATGTTAAGCTACTCTGGGTATATCGGAAGTTATTTACGCTCTCTCCATAAACAAAATGTCGACATTACGATAAATAAGATATTTTGAAAGTTTATTTGTTATTTGTTTTATTTTATTTCGTAGTTCCATTCTAATGATTTATTCTCTGTCTATGGACTCTTGTCATATATTCCTCCACATATCTGTATTTAGAGCCATATGTTGAAGCAAATAGTTTGTTCCAAGTTGAAAGTTTTATTGACATATCAACTCTTGCGGTAAATTTTACAATCGTTCCAGTATCTTTGATTCTATCTGAAATTCAACGTAGTTCTAAGAACATGTTCCCACAAACTGTTTTGTAGTATCGAGTTATTATGGATTAACGCAACACTGAGGCAGTCTTAATTATGTTACTGCACATACTGTAAGTGCTGAGCCGGCCGCGGTGGACGAGCGGTTCTAGGTGCTTCAGTCCGGAACCGCGCGACAGCTACGGTCGCAGGTTCGAATCCTGCCTCGGGCATGGATGTGTGTGATATCCTTAGGTTATTTAGATTAAAGTAGTTCTCAGTTCTAGGGGACTGATGACCTCAGATGTTAAGTCCCATAGTGCTCAGAGCCATTTGAATTTTTGTAAGTGCTGAAACGATTATTACATTTATTAGCGAGCACTGGCTGCTTCCGGAATTGCAGTGGTGCGTTAACGAGGTGATGTTTATCAAATGAAAGACAACGCGCGAGGGAACCACCGTAGCAGTAGTTCCTTCAATCTTGTTGGTAGTCTTGATCTAGGATTACTCTCTTTTGGTGACGCTTTCACTCTCATATCGCGACAAGAAGGGTAGTGAAGATACAACACAAGCTGTTACGAGCCAGGGTTCACCAATATAAAGCTGAGTTTACGCTAAGGTGGTTTGTCATAGCGAAACCATCTGTTCCAGAATTTTTTTTTCGTCATTCGAACTGCCGCACGGGATTACCCGAGCGGTCTAGGGGGCTGCAGTCAGGGACTGTGCGGCTGGTCCCAGCGGAGGTTCGAGTCCTCCCTCGGGCATGGGTGTGTGTGCTTGTCTTTAGGATAATTTAGGTTCAATAGTGTGTAAGCTTAGAGACTGATGACCTTAGCAGTAAGTCCCATAAGATTTCACACACATTTGAACTTTTTTTTTTTTGTCATTCGAACTGATTCTTCATGGCTCCCAATTCATCTTGTTAGACATGAGGAATTACAGATTTACCTACTTCAACAGGCTATGCAGAAATTTAAATTCAAAGAATTTCACCATTCTTTTCACTCATTCTGTTGTGCTTTTTGTTGTTTTGGTAGCTTGGAACCTCATCCACATCTAGACATTTAATGAAGAATAATCCGTACGCAACCTCCGCACTGCCGCACTGTGCTTCAGAACAAGCTACGCATAAACATCCAGAACTTTCACCACAATCGTGATGGCCCGAAACGAAGTTCGCGACGCTAATCGTTTGGCAGTTGTTACAACAGTCTCGATTTGAGGAAATACAGCATATCTTTAATTACAGTTTGCCACTGTACCAGGAAATTTCTTGAAACAGTTTTCTAGAGGTATCCTTAAGCTCCAGGCTAATTCTCGGTAATCAGGAATTTCGCAACAAGGCTTTTAACTAGTGCAATCTTTCTTTTCTTTACATCGCTGGGTGAGACAGCTGCCACGTGAGAAACCAACTGATTTATTACAGTAATAAGAAAACAAACACACGTTCACTGTTAATCTATTCAAAATAGTCATTAGCGGGTTCGAAGCGACAGTTTCGTCTCCAGACGACCACAAAAGTTTTATTTTATGTCTATTATATGGCGTTGTCAATAAGACTACAATGTCGTCAGTGGTTCTCGAGTGGCGTTGCTGTACACTAAGAACAGCTGTTACCACGACTAACAACGATCGATCAAAATATAAGTTTGTGGGTTTCGCCGCTATAAAGTTCTTCTGGGCTGTAGACCGAAGACGTGTTGCAGTGTACCAATCTTTCGGGTACCATTGCATACGTTCAGATGAAGGTTACTTTTAGAAGATGCCTAAACATTGGTACGTTTACAACACGTTCGCGGGCCACAACCAAGAAGAATATTGGGGAAATTAAAATATTTCACTTTTGAGGAAAGCAAATGATTTGTTTTGTGCGCTACTTTCGTCAAAAGTGTGTTGTTTATTATCAAGTCAAGAGATTTTCGCTTTTTTTTCATCACGTAAGGAACCTTCTGGTTATTCAGTTGAAGCGGGTTACGTCTACGAAGGAAGGAAGGGACTGGAAACTTATAAATAGAAACACGACCTTAATAACAGTAGGAGCACAATATGCTGGTAATTTTTTTTTAATACACCGAAGAAACTGGCGTCTTATTTATCTGCTTAGCACTATGACTGCATGTCGTAGTGTTTATATGGAACATTCACTTAGACACTGTATTTTTACAACTGTAAAACTACAAACAGAGAGTTACAAAAAATAAGATGAGGAAGTCGGAGGCCACCAAAACGGACGAGTTCAGACGGTCATCGTGAATATCCAGAAGAGAGGAAAGTACGTAACAAAGAGGTTCGATTACGAACGGCTGTAGAAGGGTCATTAACAACTGACATCGAATGGAAACAATATTGTACGTTCATGTCCAATTACCTACGAAGAGTATGCTATGGACACCATTGGACCAGAGAAAACGTGGAAGGCTGAGGAAAACTTGGGACCGAAAATTCTAAAAGCAATGAGACAACAGATGTAAGAGATGATGATAGAGAATCATGCAAACCGGGCATTGAACAACGCCTGAGGGTATTCGAAAACCAATATAATCCATACATATTAAAAAAGTGTGTTTGTGTTTTCCACATCTCCCATTAAACGACCGGACAATAATAGCTGTAGTGGTAAGAGCCACCTACCTATAATAGTTCAGGAGATATGACGTTAATACGTGAAAAATTTCCGCACCATGGAGGACGTTTAAATTTATTACTTCTTTATTACTAACTCTAACCGCACCATATTTCTCTGCCGGCCGGTGTGGCTGAGCGGTTCTCGGCGCTACAGTCTGGAACCGCGCGATCGCTACGGTCGCAGGTTCGAATCCTGCCTCGGGCATGGATGTGTGTGATGTCCTTAGGTTAGTTAGGTTTAAGTAGTTCTAAGTTCTAGGGGCCTGATGACCTAAGAAGTTAAGTCCCATAGTGCTCAGAGCCATTTGAACCACATTTCGCTGACAGTATGACAATATCCACAAATCCACATACACAAATATAGCGTTGTACGACACATAATTTAAGAGATAGTTTAAGAGATACGTAAAAAAATGCGGCATGATGCATGTAATTTTAATACATTTTTATGTACTTCTACAACAGTCCTACAATAGAGTCGACTTAAGGAAATCTCTGACATCTGGCAGTGACTTTGACAGCTGTCAATTGTGAAGCGCAAACGGCTGTAGAGCTATGAAGAAGCGTTACCAAAAATTGCGCCGTAGGCACGCGAAACCGCGTACAGAAACTGTCCGGGATCGTGTTTATTAATTTGGATAGTGTACTTGTACATTTGCACATCATAAACGTTTCTTTGTACGACTGATTCATACTGTCAAAGATGTTTTCCCGAATACATGACCGGCCAGGGTGGCCGAGCGGTTCTAGGCTTTACAGTCTGGAACCGCGCGACCGCTAAGGTCGCAGGTTCGGATCCTGCCTCGGGCATGGGTGTGTGTGATGTCCTTAGGTTAGTTAGGTTTAAGTATCTCTAAGTTCTAGGGGACTGATGACCTCAGAAGTTGAGTCCCATAGTGCTCAGAGCCATTTGAACCGAATACATGGAAATGTATTTTTTCGATACTTCACGACAAACACAGTTAATTTTTTTGTTTTAGTTTCTAATAGAGAATTGGCAAAATTAACAACCGAGCAATGCCGGGTTTGTCAGCTAGTAATAACAATAAAATTGTAAGTCCACGACCATCAGTGAAAACATGGGTATATACAATATAGGCCAGAAATATTTCTAGAAAATGAAATTTTAGAATTGTCAACAAATGCATCGCACCAAAAGGACTACTTGCATTTAAAAGGCAAGTACTATAAAAAGGAAAACAAGACGAAGATTATGAAGGTAACTAAAATTGTAATGTTCTCCCTGTGAAAGAATTCACAATCATTTCAGCAAAGTGGTTGCTGTGCTCTTTCGCGGTTGCAGCCTGTTACGATACCAGTAGAAGAATAAGAGTTATGCTTGTTTTTATGAATTACTACCGACTAATTTCTGGAACAATAAGTTCAGAACTGACGTGTATTTCCAGTATTCTATGTTAAACGACAGTGATTTTAAAGGGCTTATCTGCCTTGTAGCGCACAGAAGAACATCCGCTTCAGCGACTGAGCAACATTTTTGTTTTTGAGTGTGCCGGGACTCATTACCAGCGGGCTGAATGATGCGACGGCGTGACTAGGCGACTTGTGGAAGGCGGAAGGGTGGGTTGTGGAGGGGTGGCTGAGAGGGGAGGGGAGGGGGAGGGAGCTAGGCCGGCACCGTTAGCCGCAGACCGGGTCACCTACTTGGGGCATCCGCCGTGGGAGGGCCCCACGACCCGCTGCCGCTCTTCTGTGCTGCGAGACTCCGGGTCCGCCGGCTCTCAGGTCCATCCCCCCCCCCCCCCCCCCACCCACAGTACCAGTCTGTCTGCTAATATGGCTCAGGCGAATGCAGCTGACAGAAAGTGAGCCCAAATTAGTCTCTCGGTTGCAGTATAAATTCGTGTCCTCATTAAGGAAGAATGGGATTGTTGGTGTTCATATTCCACTTAGCCATCTAGTCACCCCTATAATCATAAGGGTTCATTACCTCACACTCAGATATTTTCCCATAATACTATACAGCAGATTAATCATTTAGTGTCGAAATAAAACAGCAAAAGAAAATATGTAAATTAGGAATGGCACTACAGGTGATATACAAATTGCTTCAGAGGTCATCCGAAAAAAGATTAACTCTAGAAGTGGGAAATAAAATTAACAACAAAAAATAAATAAAGGTGCAGTATCATATTTAGATCACACAGACGTCATTTTAGAGGCAGACCACGAGGTCTGCCTCCGCCACACACCATTAGGTGACCAGCGGAGTATTATGTAGATGCTGATGGTGATACGTGGATGAAAGATATGGCCCGGCCTTGGGGTAGCATCCTGGCATTCATCTGACAAGATTTACCGAAACCGCAGAAAATCTATGTCACCATGGCCGGACTGAAATTTAAACCCCTCTCCTCCAGAATAAAAGTGTATTAGCCGTTGAGACACTTCGTAAATACTCAAGTGGCAGCCTATCTTCCCTAACCAGATAATTCTTTTGTGAGAGCGTACTGTACTATTTTCGTCTTACAGTGCAGCATTTACGGCTTCGATGCTTTTAACTAAAACGATAGGGAAGTTCTGAAATGTTTCGTCTTTACTGTAGATTTCGCTGTGCATTCTTTGTGAAATATTACTGAATAGAAAAGATTGGCCAAGTGCGTGTTGCGGGAGGGAGGGGGAGGGGGTTCCGAACAAAAATATAGTTCACCCATCCTGGGAACCGAGAATCTCCACGAATTTTGCCCGTTGTCGGTATCGATATTGGCAAAATATTGGGCCCGGGAGTACCAAGATCGTATCAAAATGTGTACAGTAGTTCCCCAGACTAGCCCAGACACACAAAAGGATGCAAGCTGGGGATTTCATTATATATATGTAGAGAGAGAAGATTTAATAACACATTTTTCATTTACTTACTAAAACACGACTACAACTTATGTTTTATGACTGCATTCAGTTATTTCGTCTGTTTTGCTTTTGACTGATGATGATGTATGTTTAAATGACAATAGATGTTTACGTGATATAATCACAATTTAACTAGGTTCATATGTTTTTCTTTACTTCTACTGTGAAAATATGCTTCTTGCCGAATTTCATGATTCTAAGTCAACGGGAAGCACCCTACAGGTTTCGACGAGTGAATTTTCGACTTTCAAAACATGTGACATAAATTGCCGTATCGTTTGATTGCATTGACTTACAAGCTTACAATTTTTACACCACCAAGTAACCATAGATCATAGCAACTGGCGTATTTGCGCTTGATACGCCGAACTGTTCCAGAGAAAAAGGGTGTTAACAGACGAACAGACGAACTGACAGACGGATAAAAAATGACAAAAAGTATTTTTTATATGATATAAATATAAATTAACAGCTCTCGAATTTTTTTCGTTACTTGTACTGTGAAACCTCGTTTCTTGCCAAATGTTCTAGGTCAACAGGACGCACCCTGTAGTTTTTGATGAATAAGATTTGTAGTGTCGAAATATGTGACATAAGTGCCGCATCTTTTGATTGAAGTAACTTAGATGCTTAAAATTTTTTCCACTTCCTAGGGACCATACACCTTAAGACTTGAGATAAATTTGAACTAGATACGTCCACCCGTTCCTAAGAAACAGGCTTCTTAACAGTCGAAGACAGACAGACAGACTGAGGCACAGAACCCTAAAGACACACTCATTTGTCACATGTTTCGCTGATAATTTATTTTCGCAACCTTGTTTTCTGGTTAGTAGCCCATTGTGTAGCATTACTGACAAAGATGCTGTTGTGCATAATAGTACAAACATATACAACAAACAAATTAATTGCTAATACTGAATGTACAAGATAATACATTCACATCAGTGTGGCACGGTTTAATACAATTCGAATGAGTAATCAGTCAGATTTGGCAGTTTCAAGAAGTAAAGAGTAACAGAAGTTTCTTTGCTGGTGTTCATTGTGGTTCTTGTAGTGCCTCTCCGTCTCCTATATTTCAAGTAAAGTGATAGTTTCTGCCTACTGTATCCCGAGTGCAGTATTTCTACACCCGATATACTACATTACTGTGCCAGATTTCCAGACAATGGTGCACAAAAGCGGAGTCTGCTTTCTGCAGTTACCAGCTTGTGTGGTCTTCTCTGAGTCTGCTTCGCACTGACCTACCTTTTTATCCTATGCAGTATGAGCCACATTCTGTTGCAACTGATGTCATACATTCCACTTTCGTTTATGTACGACCCTTTGTTTTGCTGGTGAAACCAATTTTCGTCAATGTTTCTGTGTTAACGTATGTCACTGCATATATCTCTATCTTCGCAATAATGCCTAGTTCAGTCTACCAACAAAATATGGCAATACACAGGTTTTGTTGGTGTATATGAGTATACTAGTGTTCTAGCTTGATGTTTTAGCTTTTTCTTAACACAACTATCCACAAAAGTGAGCTGGTGTAGTTTTACAGCTGTTGTTTAGACTGTGTGTGTCATTCCTGTTCAAAAATGATGGATAACATTGGAACTGTCTGCAAACGGTGGATTATAAAATGTTTGTGGAAGACAGAGAGCACTGAGGAAGATGGAATGTAGCAGTTTATGTATGTGTCTTTTCTGTGTATTTTAAACTGGTGGCTTCCTGTGTTGATATCAATATTGTCTTGAAAGTTAATGGATGTGCCTGCTACTTCCACGCTGAAGCTGTAGGCTCTTGCATTGTCTGTTCACATTGCAGAAAGGTTTGGAGACGCCGGTTTTCCTTTCGTCATACAAAGCACATTGTCTACGTGATAGTATTCGTTTAGTTTCTTGTCATACCCATGAAGAAATGTTACTTTCCAGAAGATATGAACCTCTTCAAATTAAATCCTATATAAATACTCCTCCAAGTAAAGGTGATTCCTTCCCAAATTAACATCTGCCAAATGCCAGGAAAGGGGCAGTGTCGATTTCTGAATTCTCGTGCAAATTTGCGACACTACACGACATTAACCGTCCTTCCCGTTCAACAAGTACGAAACACTACAAGGACGTTTTGAAGACCGCGAATATCATTGAGTCGCGTTGTATTCTTTCTGCTCGAAAATCTGTACAGCCTTTAGAAACTGGGCTTTCCAGGCCCACAAATCGTTTTACGCAAAGACATAATATTTCAATTTTACTTGTTATAATTGGTTGTAATATATAAATTATGTGCAGTTCATGTTTGTGTAATCTATAAAGACACATAAGTAATTTCTCTGAGGATATAATGCCTGAAAACACTGCATTTGATTTCATCTGTTTCTACAAATGATGTGTGAACAACTTGCTCTTTACACATAACACATATCATTTTGTCACATTCGTTCTTCAATTTGTATACAGAACAAAAAGGGGCAGAGTTCAAAGTGCGATACTTGTATTTGGGGACTATCGGGACATAAACCTCTACTGCGACATGGTGATCCACATTAATCAGAAATTTCGTTTTCTTGAAGCTTAATATAAATGAGGTTGTTGATCTATAAAACGACCACGAGCGCTTGGTGCTACACGTACCCCTGCTACGTACAGCTGCGTCTCTAATGGACCCTGTTAGCACAATGGTTTCGCATGCGGGAGAACGACGATTCAGATCACCGTCCTGCTGTGAAGATCTCCGTTATTTCCCCGAGCCCCTCCAGGCAAATTCCAGGACCGTTCCTGTGAAAGGGTAATTTCGATTTCCTTCCCCATACTCCCCTAACCCGAGGTTGCGCTCCCTTTCGACATCGACGGGACGTTAAATAGCAAATCTTCCTCTCTCTAATGGACACGTTGTCGACGAGATGTTAAACCTAACGTGGTTCAAAGAAATACGTCGGAAAATCTTAAGCAACCTGTTTTCCTTTGTAATTAATATTGTTACTGGAAACGAAACCTACCACTGTCAGTACTATATTATAAACAAGTTTCACAGCAAAACGTAAGGAATAAAATAGATTATTTCGTTTATTAATATTATTATTACTATTGCTATTACTATTACTTGGTCATTTCACCATGCAGCCAGCAGTTTTGTCCAAGATGACGACATCTATGAAAAGATATGACTGCAAAATAATTTAGTACGATACAACAGAAGGCGGATGGTTATGAAGAATTGGATCAATTTTTTGGCAGATCACTTTCACCTCTACGGTTTTTCCTGGTAATACTTTCTATAGATATGCAGGTGGTGGTTTAAATGACTACTTCACTCGTTCGACAGTTTCAAATAGGATTCTCTATGAGCCTAATCCGGTGTAGGTGAAAAGATGTAGAGGCATAGTTGGTGTACACACTTATGAAGGGTTTTCTTAGCCATATTAGTTGTTTTAAATTTTCCAAACAATGGGCAGTTTATAGTCTGGGTTGGATTGTTCGTTAATGCTGTCAATTAGGCTGATTCAAAGGTGCCAAAGAGCAGCTTTCGGAACCGTATCTCCAACTCTAAAGGCGGACAAATTGTACCCGATACAAGCTTGGAGAGGTGTGTGTCCATCCTTCGAAGTCGTTACAAACGGAGGGCAGCTGAAAATGATCTACGGTTGAGTGGAGATGTCTGGTATGGAATCTGAACGCAACTCTTTCTTGAACGTTCCGGTGCATACCTCGTTAAAATAGACAGAAACTGAGTGTGCACTTATGTGCAGGAAAGAATGACGGTTGATACATACACCGTAAATAGGATATTTAAATTTGTTTGCTTCATTTTAATTTTAGGTGTTCGCATTCTACTAAGAAAATAACAGATAGCTCTTTCATTGACAGGTCTGCATAAAAAAAGATCGTGTAGCTCGTTCACCATTGTTTTGAGATACCAGGCTTCCAAATGATTATTTACAGAAGAAAGAGTATTAATTTTTCATCAGTTGCAGTTATGTTATAACATTAAAAAGATAGTATTGAAAAGTTTTTTTCTTGGCAGCTCGCAAGTTTCCGAGTATGCTATCCGCAGAGAATGGTGTCGTACGTTTCCCTCTTCGTCACTGAGAGGAAGGTTCTCCAAGAGAAGCAATGATTCACGATACAGGAGTGCGGCGGTGAAACCGTGGTGCCGCATGACGCGGTGTTACGTAAGGACACTACGAGCAGGAATGCGTGAAACCCACGTCGTCATTGCTGATTTCGTGAGTTCGCTTCCACGACTTCCTAGTCCAAGTGAAGGTGGCCATTACGAGAGACATCACTCATTATTTCTATGACAACGACCTGTCTACCACGCAATAATGTCAGCGTGAGTCAAGCGGTGACTACCCGTTCGAGTTACAAGGTGTGGTAAGTGTTCGAACAGTGTGACACGGCAGTTACCTCTGAAGTTGTCTGTTGAGTATTGCGAATCGGCGTTTGCTCCCATCCCTACGTCTTTCTTGTTTCGCACAAAGTACACCACAATATAGCTGCTTTCGTTACCTTTTTTCATCAAATCTCCTAGTGAGTTTTCTCAGTAACAAGTCGCTGGACTTACACAGTTTAAATCATGGTCCTTGACGTAGTTTTCCTCTATTTTGTTTAATCATTTCAGGGCAAAACATTGGGACAGGCTGTTAAATAAATCTATGAATAATCTAACAACTTCTGTTTTTCTTTCTTTTCTGAGCAAAAGTAAACAAGAACAAACTCTAGGAGAATGCGTACGGAGAGATTTAAAGTGAAACGGCCAGATAAAACTAATCGCAAGAAAGGAGATGCCAGACAGAGATTCATTGGAAGAACCCCCAAGAAATACAAAACTCTTGTTCGACCAACACTTGAATATTGCTTTTCGGTATGGGATCCGTATCAAATACGATTCATAGGGGAAATAGGGAAGATCCAAAGAAGAGCAGCGCTTTTCGTTACAGGGTCGTTTAGTAAAGGTGAAATCGTCATCGTGATGTTCGGCCGACTCCATTGGTGAGTTCCACGCCACTATGTAATTTACTGTGTTAAAGCTCTGGAAGCGCACGTTTCTAGAAGAGTCAACAAATATTTGCTTCCTCCTAGGTATATCTCGTGGAAAGACCTCGAAGATAAAATTAGAGAGATTGGAGCTCCACAGGGAGTTACCGGCGATCGTTCTTCTCGCGAACCATCCGCAACTGGAACAGGAAAGGTGGTAAGTTGCAATGGTACACAAAGAGCCATCTGCAACACACCAGAAAGTAGCTTGCGGAGTGTAGATGTAGAAAGTCTCTGATGTCTTCGTTGCCAAGTGTTGACCTTAAAAGTAGGGTATTATTTGTTTATTTCTTTATTTAGTAATGTTAGTTATTCAATCTCATGTGATTAGATATTCACTTGATGTCTCATAATGTGTCCTATCAACCGCCCCCCCTTTTTTTCCAAGCTGTGCCACAAAATTCTTTTCTCCCGAATTTTATTCGGTGCCGCTTCATTAGTTATCCAATCTGTCTTCTGTAGCATAACATCTCAAATGTTTGTATTCTGTTCTTGTCTGAACTGTTTATCGTCCACGTTTCACTTACATACAAGACTACATTCCAGACGAATGCCTTCAGAAATGACTTCCTAACACTTAAATCTGTACCCGGCATTAACAAATTTCTCTTCTTCAGAAACTCTTTTCTTGCCATTGTCTCTGCCTCGTGATGACTGGGTGTTGTGTAATGTCCTTAGGTTGGTTAGGTTTAAGTAGTTCTAAGTTCTAGGGGACTGATGACCATAGATGTTAAGTCCCATAGCGCTCAGAGCCATTTTTGCCATTGTCAGTCTATTTTACTGCCCAAATAGCAGAACTCATCTAGCACTTTTAGTGTCTCATTTGGTAATTTCAGTCCCTCATTGTCAACTGATTTAACTTGACCTAGCCTTGTTTTCCTTATACCCCTCCGGCCCTTTCCGTTCAGCTGCTCTTCCAATTCCGTTGCAGTTATTTTCAGAATTATAATGTTGTTCGAAAACCCCTAAGTTTTTATTCTTCTCCCTGAAATTTAATTCCTTCTCCAATTTTTTTGTTCCTTTACTGTGTTCTCAATGTACAGATTGCTTAATATCGAGAATAGCCAAGAAACCTGTCTCACCCCCTTCTCAACCACTGTTTCTCTTTCATGCCCCTCGACTCGTATAATTGCCGTCTGTTTTTTGAACAAGTTGTAAACAACCTTTCGCTCCCGTTTTTTACCCCTACTACCTTCAGGATCTCGAAGAAAGGATTCCAGTCAAAACTGTCAAATGCTTTCTCTAAGTCTACAACTGCTATAAACGTAGGATTGCCTTTCGTTAACCTATCTTCTAAGAGAAGTCATAGGATCCAGTATTACCTCCCATGTTCCTACATTTCTCCAAAATCCAAACTGATCTTCCCCGAGGTCGGCTTCTACCGGTTCTTCTATTCCGTGAATAAATTCGTGTCAGTGTTTTGCATTCACGACTTATTAACCCGTTACATCGGTAATATTCATACCCATCAGCACCTGCTTTCTTTGAAAATGAGATCATTACTTTTTTGTCTTGAAGTCTGATGTTACATCTTGCACACCAGGTGGAGCAGTTCTGTCATGGCTGGCTCTCCCTAAGGTATCAATAGTTCTGACGGAATGCCGTGTACACTAGGAGTCTTGTGTCGAATTAGGTCATTTAATACTCTGTCAAATTCTTCTCACAGTATCACATCACTCATCTCATCTGCATCTACGGCCCCCTCTCTCTCTGTAATTTCGCTTTCATTTCCCTTCTATACGCTTCCACCTTTGAGCTTTCCCTTCTTTGCTTAGTACTGGTTTCCAGTCTGAGCTGTTGGTATTCATATAGCTCCTTCTATTTCCTCCAAAGGCTTATTTAATTTTCTATAGGTTGTGTCTATTTTTCCCCTAGTTATATATGTAACTTGGCGTTTGTTCTCTAACCATTCCTTATTAGTCATTTCTGTCAATCTCATCTTTTATATGTCTGTATTTCTTTTTGCTTCATTTGTTGCATTTTTATATTTTCCCTTTCCATCAATAAAATTCAATATTATCTGTGATATCTATGGATATCTTCTAGGTCTTGTCTTTTTACCTACTTGATCCTCTGTTGCCTTCACTGTTTCAGCTCACAAAGCTACCCATTCGTCTTCTACTGTGTTCGTTTCTCCTGTTTTAGTAAATAGTTACCTGATGTTCCCTCTGAAAATCTCAACGAGCTCTGGTTCTTTCAACTTATACAAGTCCCATATCCTTAAATTACTATCTTTTTGCAAATTTCTTCAGTTTTAATCTACAATTCATAACCAATAAATTGTGGTCAGTGTCCAAATCTGCCACTTGGAAATGTATTAAAAAACTAAAAACCCGCCTCGATTGCGAAAAAAGCACCCACACTTAACACTAGGTGCTTTTTTCGCAATCGAGACGGGTTTTTAGTTTTTTAATATATTAACCAACGATTGCTGACGCGCTGCGATGTTGAAGGTTCTTATACTTGGAAATGTCTTACAATTTAAAATCTGGTTCCGAAATCTCTGTATTATCATTACATAATCAATCTGAAACCTTCCGGTGTCTCCAGCTCTCTTTCATATATACATCCTTCTTTCGTGATTCTTAACCCAGTGTTAGCGATTATTGAGTAATGCTCTGTGCAGAATTCTACCAGGCGACTTCCTCGTTCATTCCTTTCTCCCAGTGCATATTAACCTACTATTTTTTCATGACTTCTTTTATCTCCTATCAAATTCCAGTCATCCAGCACAATTAAGTTTTCGTATCCCTCAAATATATTAATAATTTCTTTTACTTCATCATACATTCTTTCAATCTCTTCATCATCTGCGGAGCTAGCTAACATGTTATCTTCTGCTACTGTGGCGGGTGTTGGCTTCGTGTCTATCTTGGCTACGATAATGCGTTTCTGTGCTGTTCGTAGCAGCCTATCCGCATTACTGTTTTCGTATTCTTTATTAGATCTGCTGCTGCAGTACTCCTAGTTCATTCTGTATTTATAGTCCTACACTCACGTGACTAGAAGTTCTGTTCCTCCTGCCACCGAACTTCACTAATTCCCACGATACCTAACTTAAATACGTCTGTTTCCCTTTTTAAATTTTCTAACCTACCTGCCTGATTAAGAAAACTAAAATTTCATCCTCCGACGCTTAGAATGACAAGATTGTTTTTCTTGATGACGACATCCTCATGGATAGTTCCCAGCCGGAGATCAGGATGGGGGACTATTTTACCTCCGGAATATTTTACCCAAGAGCATGCGGTCATCATTCAGCCATACAGTAGCGCTGCTTGCCTTCGGGAAAAATAAGGGCTGTAGTTTCACTTTGCTTTCCACCGTTCGCAGTAACAACACAGCAAGGCCATGTTGGTTGATGTTAAAAGGCCAGTTCAGTCATCCAGACTGTTGACCCTGTAACAACTGAAAAGGCTGCTGTCCCTCTTCAGGAACCACGTGGTTGTCTGGCCTATCAAGTAGTGGCTTGCTGACATCACATGCGTGTGTATTTGAGGTCTGGTCTTGTAAAGACTTCTGCCAACGGTTTTACGTACGCCACAAACTTCGATACTAATATCCCTTGTATAAACTTATTACTGTCATGATTATATTTCCTGTTTCTTCCTTCCTCCGTCTTCCACGTTGTCTTCCGAGCGAGATGGTGCAAGTAGTCTCTTGTTCCGGAAGATAGTGGTTCACTGGAAAAAGTAAAAACTTCCGAAAAATCAGTTTAAATATCTCTGGGTCGAAGACTGGTACTATGTGCCGGAAAGAAATGACAGATGAAAATTTAGGTAGGCACATTACCTTCCGACAAATCTAATCCTAATAACCATAGATGTGTTTGCAGGCTCACTGTGGAACTTGCATACTGCCACTTTCAACTAGTTAAACAGATTCTTTCTGCATGTGCATTTCTTGAATTATACAGCACTGTATCTACTAAGTGATGTATTAAATGCAGCATATAACGTCCTCGCTTGAAATTTTCATATCCAAGTCATAGTTATCTTCGTTGTGTAATTTCATCGGAGTGTTTTAAATACTTCGAAGTACTTTAAACATAATGGACAGCTCTGAATCTCTGAGAGATCATCTACAACAGATTCGAGTTGTAGTTCATCACGACCATAATTTACGAACAGCTGACGTGATTCTCGACCCAGTGGGTGAGGCACAGTTCTAGGAACCCTGAGCGCAAAACAGGGACACGGCATGTGCGGTGAAAGTCAGGAATTCCATTCACAACGATAGCTTTGCAGAACAGCGCTAACGCATTACGTCCACAGCATACGGAGACGGTACTTGGCAGTTAGTAGCGATAATCTGTTGCTCACGGCGCCCCCTCCCTCCCTTTCCACACACACACACACACACACACACACACACACACACAGGCTTGAGCACGAGTACCCGGCTTAATCTAGCCATTCAGGTTTATTATGAAGAAGTAGTAAGGCAGTACATTGAAGCAAATAATACGTGGCAGGTAGATAAATCCCTAACGAGACTATGTTAAAGCGCTATACGTACGTAAAAACTGTTTCGTATTAACAAAAGAAAGTATGAAGTGTGAGACAACTTGAAGTAAGCTATCTCTTTTAACTTGACATAGTTCAGCCCATTTCTGTATTATGAGGTGTTCTAAGGGAAAAAAAATAAAATATGCACTTTGCACACGGTGCCCGAAATTTGAACACATTTTTCCGGGGTAAATCGGTTCCACATTGACGCACTAGAATATCTACCAAGTTTTGCTGCCATTCGATGATTGCAGCCCACACGGGACCTCTGTGAGTAGTTGCGCTTTAATTATAAATCTCACGGTACTTCGTGTTACATTACGCTATCAGCCGATACTCACTCACCTGCGTCCCAGCAGAAGCGTAAATACTAAATTTGTTGCTGGAACTATCACCATAGCACGAGAAAACATCGCTGCAATTTTGTATGTGAAGCAGAGCGCAAAATCATTCAGGATGTCTGGTTTTTCCCTGCGATGCCCACACTAAGTCCCCCACTCTACCCCCTACCCACATCGACACTGTTCGCGCCAACCTCCCCCAGTTACCCCACCACATAATTAGAATTGAAATGTATCGACTGAAACTAAACGCATCCTTCAAACGTGCACCTTCCTTCAGACTATTGTTTCCCAACGTGGGGGGAGGGGGGGGGGGGGCAATTACCACCAGAGGGGTAAAATGAAATCCATCTCTCCAGACACGTCTTCGGTGGTCAGCGGGACTCATCACTGATGACAATTCTGCTCCAGTCAATGAGGTTCCAAGCCATGGACGAGTCTGGAGACGCCCCAGGCAGCGGTGGGATACAAACCTGACTGTCGCCGGCCATATGGTCCGATAACAAGGAGCGGTAATCTGTGGTGCCATTATATATCATAGCAGGATGCCTTCGGTTGTCATGTGCGGCAACCTTACAGCACAGCAGCACATCGACGATACTCTACGCACCATGTTGTTGCCCTTCATTGCAAGCCGACCTGGACTCACATTCCAGCAAGAAAATGCCCACCCACACACAACGAAGATTTCTAATGCTTCTATTCGTACTTGCTAAACCCAACCTTGGCCAGCAAGGTAGCCGGACCTCTCCCCAATTGAGAATATCCGGAGCATTATGGGCAGGGTCCTCCAACCAGCTCGGGATTTTGACGATCCAATGCGCCGATTGGACAGAATCTGGCACGATATTCCTGAGGAGTATATACAAGATCTCATTCAATCAATGCCAAGCTAAATAACTGCTTGCATAATGGCCATAGTAAGACCAACGTGTTACTAAGTTGCTCAATTTGTGAGGCTCTTTCTCTTGAATAAATTATCCAATTTTTCTGAAATTGTTATCGTTTGTTTCTATGTACATTTACGTGAAATCTATGGATTTCCACCCCCTTCCTATAATTCTTCCTGGGGAGTCATTTTATCTTAGAATGTATGTAATGGTTAGTGTATTGCTATAGGGCACACACTGTATTATTATTATTATTAGTAGTAGTAGTAGTAGTAGCTGTCGTCATACACAAAACATTGGCAGCCTGAAGTCTTCGAAGTTCAGAAGCAAGAAGTTCAGTAACCAAGTAACTCATAAACAATAAGTACAGTGCACATATTTTAACCTGGTTGATTTTAAATGGGGGTATAAGATCAGGTTTAATCAAGACTTTCCGGAGAGAGTAATGACACAGAGAAAGCATATTTTGTTACCAAATTGTGTCCTCAGCGTAGTTAGTTAGCTTTCTTTTCTGAGAAGGAGCTGTAATTGTGTGCTCAATGTAGTTAGTTAGCTTTCTTTTCTGAGAAAGAGTTCTAGGTAGCGCCCGCGATGCACTGAAAATCGCTGCATCATTCTAGAAAAATACTTATTAAAAATAAGCAGTATCGTACAGTTGTCTTATTAAATGATTAGTTCCTGTTTTTAATAGAACACCTATAAAAATTAATATGATTTACCTTTCGTTATTTTAAAAATAAAAATGTTGAAACAAAGCTTTTTCCATTCTGAAGTTTAATCAGGCGCTATCGTCCATGATGACGCCGTAAGGGAGATATGGCGCTCTATTTGAAATCTTATGACATGCAGGAGAGATTATCTGAGAAACGTTGGGAACCTCTGTTTCAGGCAGATGATATGTTAGTGGATGAGGAGGGGGGGGGGGGGGGAGTCTGGCAAAATTGCTCTGTTTCTCATTATTAGTAACTTAGAAACGTGCATATAAACTCTACCCTCTTTAGTGTTGAAGGCAAGCCTGCTCTGCCGCACAAACCAGTGACTGGACTATCAGCCTAACTGTAGACAGAATACAGCATTTTTTTCGCCACGGCGCTAGGAGGGGGAGGGTGTTGGTCCCATAGCTCTGGCCGCCTTTTCCCCAGGGAAAGATTCCACGTAATCTGATAGCTAGCTGAGTGGCCGTGGGACCGTCCTGGAGGGAATGGAACTAGAAAACATCCCCACCCCTCTCCGGGATTGAACCCGGGACTTTCAGGGCCATTGTCTACTGTTCTACCGCTAGAGCTCCACTGCCACGGCGGAGGTAAAATACAATCCAAAGTACCCCCTCCCATCTCTTCCTAGCCTGCAGCGTCAATGAGCTCGATGTGAGTAAATCTCCATAAATTACAGTCAAGTCTTCGGTATTATTATTTTTGTGATAGGAGGGCAAAATTAAAAGCACGGTGCTAACATTAAGAGTGCAATGGGAATTCCAGGGTTAAACGCAGAGGAAAGAGCGGATAAATAGTATGAGTACATTGAAGATGAATGAGACGACTTGTATGATGAGCTGATAGAAGAAGAAACTGGTGTTGACGTAGAGGATGCAGTATTAGAGACAGAATTTAGAAGAGGCCTGGAAAGCCTGAGCTCAAATAAAGCAGATGGGACAGATAATATTTCATCTAAAATCACCGAGGGAAATGGCGACAAACGATTATTCAACTTGGTATGTAGAATTTATGAGACTAGAAACGTACCATCAGATTTTCCGAAAAATATCGTCCACACAGTTCCGAAGGTAGGAATGGCAGACAGGCGCAGAAACTATCGCACAGCAGCTTAACACCGCAGACATCCAAGATGTTGACAATAACGACATACAGAATAATGGAAAAGAAAACTAAGGATCTGCTAGATGACGATCAGTTTCCCTTTAGGAAAGGTAACGATAGCAGAGAGGCAGTTTCCTGACTTTCCGCTTGATAATGGAAGCATGAATGAGGATAAATCCAGATGCTGTCACAAGATTCGTCGATCTAGCAAAAAGCATTCGACAGTGCGAAATGGTGAGAGGCTTTCGAAATCCTGAGAAAAATGGGAGTAATCAACAGGGAAAGACGAATGATATATAATATGTACAAGAACCAAGAGGAAACAATAAGATTGGAAGACCAAGAATGAAGTGCTCGGATTAAAAAGGGTGTAAGACAGGGATGCAATCTTTCGCCACTACTGACGGAAACAAAAGAAAGGTTCAAGAGAATACTTATGATTTAGTGTGAAAGGATATCAGTGGTAAGATTCAACAATGACATTGCTATCCTCAATGAATTTTAAGAAGAGTTAGAGAATTTGTTGAATGGAAGTAATGGCCTAATGAGTATAGAATATCGGTTGAGAGTAAAGTGGAAAAAGAAAAAAGTAATGAGAAGTAGACGTGAGAATAGCGAGAAAATTAAAATCAAAATTGTTGATCACAAAGTAAACGAAGTTGAGGAATTCTGCTACCTTCGAAGAAAATAACCCATGACGGATGAAGAAAGGAGGACATAAAAACCAGACCACCAGAGGTAAAGAGGGCCTTCCTGGCCAACAGAAGTCTACTTGTATCAAACATATGCCTTAATTTGAGGAAGAAATGTCTAAGAAAATACGTTTGGGGCAAAACATTGTATGAATGTGAAACATGAGCTATGGGAAAACTGGAACAGAAGTGAAACAAATCGTTCTAGATGTGATGTTACGGAAGAGTTTTGAAACTCAGGTGGACTGATGGCATGAGGGATGAAAAGGGTCTCTGCAGAATTAGCGAGGAAAGGAACATATGGAAAACACCGAGAAGAAGGAGGGGCAGGGTGATAGGACATGGTTTAAGACATCAGGAAATAACCTCCATGGTACTAGAGAAGAACTACAGAGGGTAAAAACTGTGGAGGAAGACGCAGATTGTAATAAGTATAGCTAATAATTGAGGTGGTATGGTAGAAGCACTACTCTGAAATGAAACTGTTGGCACAAGAGAGGAATTCTTGGCGGGCTGCGTCAAACCTGTCAGAAGTCGGAAAGCTAAAAAAAAAAAAAAGTGCCGTAGTCAATTGTAAAGGTGTATGTGCAGGAAAAAGGGCAAGCGTGCCGGCCCCATCCACATTTACATAGAGGGAGGAGGCTAACATCGGACTCGTATTTACCGTCTGGCCATCCTGACCTAGATCGCTCGTTCTTTTTTTTTTTTTTTTTTTTTCTAAATCGTAACCGTGGCGGAGGCAGAACAGAACGACGGCGGGTGCGGGCGGCTGCTACCTGCGGGCGGCGTGGGCGTCGCTGGCAGGAAGCTAGCGGCGCGGGTGGGCCGCGCGTCTGATATGATAGGCGGCCCGGTCAGGACACGCCAGGCCACGCGGACACACACACCGGGTTGACACTAATTGCCTGCGGTCGCCGCTCGACCGACTTTCTGACCCGCCTCGCTGCATAAGGGTGTCTGCCGTCGGGCTCTCCAACCTGACACAACCGCACTAAAGCACACCTAGTTCCTCCAGTAATTTCCGTTTTTAAAGGTCTACTTACGAATTACTTGTGTAGTGGAGAGCGGCATAAAACCTTGAAACTTCTTGGACTTCGTTATTATCGTATGTACCGCATTAGGATAAAATTATACTCACTAGTTTCCTTCGTAGCGGGTGGCTATAATCAAGTACAGGTACTCACAAAGGTCCAGAGTGGGCTGTAAGTATCGTATAGTACCGAAATTTGGTTCAAATGCCTCTGAGCACTATGCGACTTAACTTCTGAGGTCATCAGTCGCCTAGAACTTAGAACTAATTAAACCTAACAACCTAAGGACATCACACACATCCATGCCCGAGGCACGATTCGAACCTGCGACCATAACGGTCACTCGGCTCCAGACTGTAGCGCCTAGAACCGTACGGCCACTCTGGCTGGCCCGAAATTTGGTAGATATTCTAATACGTTAATGTAGAAAAGATTTATACTGGGAAAAACTGGTTCCAATTTAGGCCACCAGGTGCAAATCTGACGCTGTGAATGCAAGAAAGACATACAGAAGTGTTTCCATACGTAACTGATTAGGAACGGGATGTGGGCAGAAAAGGTCAGGCAAGTGAGAAAGACAATATGCTGATCTTTTTAATTAACCGCTGCTTACACAATTTGTTCAATATGAGCAACAGAGACGTCGACGATATGCTGTACAGCGCCAGAATAACACCTGGGGGCGAAAGTCGGAACTAATTTTTTTTTCCAGCGTTAATTAATTCCGCATTAACGCATTAGCAGTTCTACTAAGTTATGCTGCTGTACGATAATTACAACCCACACTTTCTATCCGTCAGTAGCCGTACTTTAATTATAACTACCCGGTACATGCGGCGTGACTTTTCGATGTCTACGGGAAGGTTGCCTGCAGAAGACACAAATAATTTGCATACGACAATTCCTCGATCACTCTTTTGTCTGGTATACTATATAGTTAGTATATAGCGTTTAAGTGGTTTATTTATAGGAACGAGCTTCGGAAAGTGACTGTGCCGGGAACAGGCAGTCCTGCACAGGTGTATGATTCGTGTTAACATTATGCAACGAATACAAACAAAGAAAACTACGGCACATTCTTCAAAAATAGTTCAAATGGCTCTGAGCACTATGAGACTTAACTGCTGAGGTCATCAGTCCCCTAGAACTTAAAACTAATTAAACCTAACTAACCTAAGGACATCAACACTCATCCATGCCTGAGGCAGGATTCGAACCTGCGACCGCGGCAGTCGCGCGGTTCCAGACTGTAGCGCCTAGAACCGCTCGGCCACTCCGGCCGGCACATTCTTCACAAAGCACATGTTTTGACCAAGCACAGGGGAAGTAGATGTTTTCAAAACTACGACCTTCTTCATCTTGTTTAATTGCTCAGACATTCCGAGCGTTTTGCAACCAGTCTGCTTCATTTCGACGATTATAGTCATGTTTTGTATGGCTAAGTTAGTTATATATTATTCTAATTGCCGGCCGAAGTGGCCGTGCGGTTAAAGGCGCTGCAGTCTGGAACTGCAAGACCGCTACGGTCGCAGGTTCGAATCCTGCCTCCGGCATGGATGTTTGTGATGTCCTTAGGTTAGTTAGGTTTAACTAGTTCTAAGTTCTAAGGGACTAATGACCTCAGCAGTTGAGTCCCATAGTGCTCAGAACCATTTGAACCATTTATTCTAACCTGTCGTTTGTGAGATACAGGAAATACTGTTTGCATGAAAATTGGTACAAAACCTCTCGATTGATTTCAATGTTATTTGTGTATCCTTTGTTTTTCCATGCACATCGAAAAATCAACCTATATAATATTCCAATTTTCCTATAGCGAAAGGGTAACGCGTTAGCTCGCTTTGCGAGGAAGTCTTCCATCCGATGATCGATTCCGCGTGTTAGAAACTTGGTGTTGTACAAGTGTCTTTCTGAGGCTGAATTATCGGTGGTTTCTTACACTAGACTAAGATAATATTTGTCATGTTCTCCATCTACTCCTCAGAAACACCACAGAAGAAACGCACTGTGCTTAAATAGGCAGGAAGACCCATTATTATATTCTTAGACGATTGCAGTACAGTCACTGGAAGGAAGTCACATTCATAAAATATCTAGGAGTGTTTGTTCATATCGATTTAGAACGACTACATAAAACTTAGCGCACGGAAGCAAGATGGCAGAATGAGATTCATTGGACGAATCCTCAGGAAATGAAAAGGAGGTAGCTTTGAAATCTACAACCTACGTACGACAAACACTTGAATACCGCTCGTCAGTCTGGAATCCGTACCGGATAAAACTGACAGGGGAAATAGAGAAAATCCAAAGAAGAGCAGCGCTTTTCGCTACAGGTTCATTTAGGAACAGTGAAAGCTTGACGGAGATGCTCAGCGAACTCCAGTGACGGGCGTTGCAAGAGAAGCGTTTGCATTACGGTGTAGTTTACAGTTCAAGTTCCGAAATCATATCTTAGTAAAAAGAATCAACCAACATATTGCACCCTCCTGTGTATATGTTGCTAAAGACCATGAAGATAAAATTATGGAAATTCGAGACCATAAGAATGCTAACCAGCAATCGCTCTTCAAGCGAACTATTCGCGACTGCAAAAGGAAACCGGGTGAGTGACAGTGGTACACGAAGTATCCTCCGCCACACACCGTAAGGCTGCTTGCGGAGCATATATGTAGATGTAGAAAGAAGTGCAACAAAATTTACATGACTTACAAACAGCTAAGCAAACCACTTTCTTTCTCATCCTTGGTTAATTTACGATGTGACGACAGGAATGACACTCAACTACAGAAATAACATTATTGCTAAATGCAGGACAAAAAGCGCACCTAGTAGAAAAAGGCAACTACCGCTAGGAAAGAGATATGGTTGTGCGACAGAGCGCAGAAAGCTGAGGTGTAGCTGAACGGCTTATCAACGTCGTCAACATTACGGGTGCATCAGCGAGAACGTTTTGTTCAGTCATATTTGAGTAAAACGTATAACAGTCCAGCCAGTTAACAATATTATACGGATTTTTTCCCGTTTGTTGTAGACTGATCATAACTAGGCCTTGAAATTTCAAACATACCTTCCCAAATGATTCCCTAACATCTAACATCTATTTACTTTTTATTACTAAAGTTTCAGGCCAAATTTAGATGTATCTGTATCTTTCATATTATACTACGTACGAGTTTATTTAAGCTTATTCACACTGTGGATAATACTTCCAAAGGACAAAAATGCTTATACAACATTTCACCAGTCTGTGAGAACTATTCGTTGCGTTGGGTTGCTTCTCGCAAGTGACCTATCCGAGCAGAGCTCTTGGTTTAACAGTAAGATTTAATCCTTGAGAAGTATTCACACTGAGTACTATCACCGTCAAAAGTTGTGTAATACATGTGTGACTGCACCAGTTTCCAGTGAACAATAATTTTCAATAGTCCATCTGATAAGTCTGGGCGATATAATTCGTCGAGCACCGCCATCGATGCGAGGGACTATATGTAGCCGGCCGGAGTGGCCGAGCGGTTCTAGGCGCTACAGTCTGGAACTGCGAGACCGCTACGGTCGCAGGTTCGAATCCTGCCTCGGGCATGTATGTGTGTTATGTCCTTAGCTTAGTTAGGTTTAAGTAGTTCTAAGTTCTAGGGGACTGATGACCTCAGCAGTTAAGTCCCATAGTGCTCAGAGCCATTTGAACCATTTGACTAGATGTAGTTAACGACACGTTATCGTTTTGAGATAAATATCGATTACCCAGGTGCCGGTTTGCAGCCTGTTAGCAAAATATGAGTCGATTTATGTACATAGTGCTAATGTTAATGTCATAAACCTATCTCGGTAATCTCACGATAAGCTCCATCAACAAAAACTTGTAATGCAACAATATAAGAGTTACATTCTATTCAGGATTTTCCATTGTTTGAAAAATTGTAGTGCAATACACTGTAGGATACGAATAAGCAGTTCACCTACACATCTCAGTACAATGACACTGATGTTTTTCATGAATACTGTGGAAGTCTACACGCTGCCTAGAATAGCCCCCGCCCCCTCCATAGCCTATTCTTCGCCCCCTTCTCTCTCTATATCTATCTATCTCCATCTATATATCTGTTTGTCTATCTTTCCCTTTGGGTCAAATGGTTCAAATGGCTCTGAGCACTATGGGACTTAACATCTATGGTCATCAGTCCCCTAGAACTTAGAACTACTTAAACCTAACTAACCTAAGGACAGCACGCACATCCATGCCCAAGGCAGGATTCGAACCTGCGACGTAGCAGTCGCGCGGTTCCCGACTGAGCGCCTAGAAGCGCTAGACCACCGCGGCCGGCCCTTTGGGTCATTCTTCCAGCGCAGTGTGTGGTTTTCCCTTCACAGAAATCTGTGTTGTCAAGTGTACTTCGACGTTTACAACTAGATGCTTCTTTCTGTTTGGTTTTTGGAGGCGCGTTTGTTTAATTTTCATGTTGACCCTTCCACGTCTAGTTGCCAGGATGACGAGGTTCTGAAATAGATTCTCGGTGACCACGTTATAATTTTCTGATGTGGTGTAGTCTACAACGTGATATGCTTATCTTGTGGGACCTACTGATTATACGCTTGAGTAAATAAGAAGAAACATTGTTGTGGTAACAGCCGACGTTGTTTACAACTGAAAGCTCTATGCCATACTGTGAACTATACTCAGATTTTCAGTCCACCAAGCATTAGTTGACATCCACAGATAAGGTTATGATGCTGCACGGCGTAATTATCCACTGCCGGGAAGGAAGTTAGCAATGATAAAGAGTTGGATAGTATCTGGCGAGGAAGGCACTGTTGCAGAAGCTGAGGTAGGGGGAATCATTTTATAGATGACGCAACACGCGTTGTCTAAAAGTTTAGCGCTTTGCATTTCATGCACTTTTTTTAGCATGTGAGTTATGAGACGCTTCATTCACGTATATTCTCTCTTTTGGCTCTTGCTTTTCGTAACAATGCGATATAATTTGTTTCGTTGTATTTCTTCATATCTCGGTACCTATATGTGGCCCCATTTACACGACAAAAGAAGTGAAGTTTGTTGTCGAGTACAGAAATGGTGCGAGCAATGTTGGCGGCAGAGAAAGTCCTCGACACAGACAGACATTGGGAAACGAAATTAGCGGCGGTGTTTACTGTCAATTCCGGATGCGTTCGCAGAACCGGGAGCTAGTAGGGGTTGACGGCGGGCGCTGCGCCGTTAGCGGATGCGTTTCGCGGTGTTTGTTTAAAATATTTGGCGAGTAGCGGTCCGCATCCGTCAGTGCGAGCGGCGGCAGCGCGGTACGGCCGCTAGGCAGCGGCCCACGCGCCCCTCAACACGCATGCACCTCTGCTCTCTCCGCCTCACACACGTCCTCTCCGTACTACTCTCGTGACGTCGGGGGAGTGATTTCTGCTATTTCCGTCAACTTCAGTATCTTTAATTACCAAAGCTACTTCGACACGACGCGTTTCGGTGGGATTTGTCACTTTCAGGTTCCCCTAGATCAGGGGCGGGCAATTTTAGTAGCTCGGGAGCCGCTTTGTGGAAGCAGAGGTCAGCGGAGGGCCGCACATCTAAAATGCTTGTGTTCATTACTTAACTCTGTATTTCAGAAAAGATCGATTCCTTAGTGTACACACGAAATTCGTCACTGATTTTACGTTCTTTTCGGAGGTTCGTGGTTTCAGTAAAGTTGATCATTTATATATTTACTGTTGCTCAGATAATACGGAAATAAACCAAATAAACGTAAAAGCACTGTGCATCGTACTGTGCCCGCAAATCATGATACTCGGCATGGTGACTGATGGTAGCGAACGTAAACTGGAAATGCCTGTACGGTCCCCTTCGTTAGACGCCATGCCTTGAGTTAACTGGATTTGCGCGAATACTATCTGCACTACGCATTATTATTGACGTGGCTGTCCTAGTGTGATCATCAGTCGCGCACGGGAAGGAAATCTCGGTTCAAGGCAGATTTTTCTGATTGTATTGACGGACCTCGCAAAAACCTTTGGCGATCGCGTGTGGCCCACGGGCCTCTATTTGCCCACCCCTGCTCTAGATGTTAGTGTATTATCCCGTTTGGTACACGCTTCTCTGAAGCGCGACGCTTTTGTTGATTGTGACAATTACTTGATGTAACGAAATACTGTCGCCTTCCACTAGAAAATGTAATATAAAGTAGTTCGCAACATTTGTGCTTATTATTATTTTTGTATTAAGAGAGTAAAATAAGTTGTTAAATATTTTGATGAACTTGAGGGAAGTCATTTTTTCGAGTATACTGTTGTTTTACTTTGAAATAATTACTTTATTTCAGAATTTAGCGGTTAGTTAATTTCATTCCCTCGGATGTTACAATAATCAGTTGATGTTAAGGGAATTAAATTACGAAACCAGACGCTAAAGTAGTAGATAAGTTTTGCTATTTGTGCATAAAAAAACTGATGATGGCCGGCGTAGAGAGGTTATAAAACTTAGATGGGCTGTCACAAGATAATCATTTCTCAAAAAGAGGGGTTGATAACATCTAATATAAATTTAATCGTTAAGGAGTCCATCCTGAAAGTATTTGTCTGTAGCCTTCTACGGAAGTCAAACGTGGGTCATATGCAGTTCAGGAAGGAAGATAACAGAAACTTTTGAAATTTGGTTCTACAGAACAATACTAAATTTTATATAGGTAGAACAAATAACAAATAGGTACTGACTGGAATTGAGAGAAAAAGAATTTATGGCACAACTCGCTTGAAAGAAGGGAAGGGAGATTAATGTTTAACGCCCCGTCGATAAAGAGGCCATTAGAGACGTATTAATGAAGGAACCATTGCGTCAAGGAATCGTCAGTTTTGGCGATGGAGAAAGTTGTGTGTGTATGTGTGTGTGTGTGTGTGTGTGTGTGTGTGTGTGTGGCATACATTAACATTAAAACTAATAATATTTTGTAATGTGTGCCGCTTCTTGCTTTAAAAAACATCTTTTCTAAAATCACAACGGTGATAATTTAATTACATATCGATAGTAACATTGCTGTACATCCTTCAGTATCTGAGACGTCTTACAAGCTTTGGTCGTCTACAGGCACTACAGTGTAAACAGCTGTGTGCAGAGGAAGTGTTAGGCGATGTTTTCGTTTGTGTGTTCTGTGTGCCAGTGTGGATTACACAGTCCCACTATACGTAAGTTCAACCTCTTCTCTAATTTTGTGACATAATTATCACAAAACACAGATTGATCTAAACAAATTTATATTACATTTTCTGGCCACTGTGGCAGAGCGGTTCTAGGCACTTCAGTACGGTACCGAGCGCCTGCTACGGTCGCAGGTTCGAATCCTGCCTTGGGCTTGGATGTGTGTGATGTCCTTAGGTTAGTTAGGTTTAAGTAGTTCTAAGTTCTAGGGGACTGATGACCTCAGATGTTGAGTCCCATAGTGCTCACAGACATTTGAACCAAATATTAAATTTTCTGATCAGTGGTCACGATGTTAGTGCGCGACTTTGTGAGAATTGTTATGAGGCTTCTATAGATGAAGTACCGTTTAGAGATTAAAAGAGCGCTTTGTCTGAATACAGTTATTTTGACGTGATTTTCTACCGCTTTTGATAAACGTGCTATTACAGATGTTAATTTCATGGCAGTCAGGAATGCTGCATTTCCAATTCGCCCTGCCACTGCTTTCGTACGGAAAGTATATTAAAGTTTTTTGTTTTTTTCTCAATTTCCTGTCGATCACTGTGTTCATAAAAAATGGTTCAAATGGCTCTGAGCACTATGGGACTTAACATCTGAGGTCATCAGTCCCCTAGAACTTAGAACAAATGAAACCTAACTAACCTAAGGATATCACACATAGCCATGCCCGAGGCAGGATTCGAACCTCCGACCGTAGCGGTCGTGCGGTTGCAGGCTGAAGCGCCTAGAACCGCTCGGCCACTGCGGCCGGCGCTGTGTTCATAACTAAGCTGACGTAACAGCTACAGAAAAAAATTAACAATGTACGTTACATGAAAGGTGTCCTCACTAATGACACGTGACTAATGACACATCGATTCCAAAATATTATTTCGCGAAGCGTTTGAGAGGTACAGCTCTAAAATTTTGTATATTGTTTGAATACTGTTCTAGATATTTTTACACCTGTAAAGTACTTCCTGCTACCCAGTAAGGGCAAAGCATTTTTATTTCGTCAGCATCTTTCGACCCGGCTATCTCCGGGGAGAGCACTACCGCACTGCCGGCCGGAGTGGCCGCGCGGTTGTAGGCGCTACAGTCTGGAGCCGTGCGACCGCTACGGTCGCATGTTCGAATCCTGCCTCGGGCATGGATGTGTGTGATGCCCTTAGGTTAGTTAGGTTTAATTAGTTCTAAGTTCTAGGGGACTGATGACCTCAGCAGTTAAGTCGCATAGTGCTCAGAGCCACTTGAACAACTACCGCACTAGTTTACTTTATCGGCCTCTTTAAGAGGGGTCACGATTTTCTATTACTGACGATATACTTACGCAGTGAGAACCAAATCTTTGTACGGGAAAGTGTTTCGGAGTTCATAACTCTTAGTGAAAGATAATATATTGCGTTACTATGTACATATATGCTAACTGTACACTGTAAATAGAGCTATTTCTCAAGTCCCTAACAGGTTTTCCTGCGTGATGAGATTGACAGAAAATTAGCAGCAGCGGCGCAGTGCGAGTGGTTCTGTAAACACTGTTGCAACAATAAGCAGAAATTCTTACTTTGCGCCGATAACAGGCTCCCAGAGATCGATATCTCCCCGTGTCAGATGATAACAGCAGTTCTTGTTGACTGCCGCTCTTCAAAAAATGCTCGAGCGGCGGCATTGTTCGATCGCCACTTCCTCCGGAGAACAAACCGCTGGCCCCGATTACATTTTCACACGAGCGATACAGCTATCGGCCTGGGAGATCTGTAGGAAGCGTGGTGCTATAGAGGGAGGCAGAGGCGGGCACGGCGGCCATATTTTGAGGAAGCAGTCAGTAGGTCGGGCGGCCCGCGCATGCGCTGCGCCGGCAGGCAGTGGCAGCGACCGCGGAGAAAGTCGGCTCGACTCAGGCCGGCGCGGAGCGGCTCGGCGCGGCGCGCTGTCACTGGAGGTTCGCCAATGCGGCACTCCACGGCGTACCGCCTCTCATAAAACAGCGCAACAGCTGGCCGCCATCGCTGGCTTTCGTGGCCGACACTAAACCAAATACCACACGCATTGTCCGCCCACCCCGGCGATGACGCTTCCCGGATCGGGTTCCGCAAATAGAGACGACTGATTCCGAGGAACAGTCTTGACAATACTATCGTGATTACGTTTTATTGCCGGTATGTTTTTAATACGTGTTTCTTTAGGACTCTGTACCTCAATCGGTAAAGCGGAACCCTTAGGATCACTTCCTTGCCGTCTGTCTGTCTTACTGTTAGAAACCATTTTTCTCATGAACAGGTAGACGCATCAAGTTAAAATTTATGCCACATTCTAAGGTCCAAAGGCTACTCTGTGAGTATTTGTTTCACGTACGACTCGAAGCGCCATATCTAAGTGTAAAAATCGCTTGCGGAAATCTGATAATGGATAAATTCCGAAAAGTGTCTTATGAGGAGTAAAGTCATTCCTTGCCTGATGATTCTCTTTTACCATTGCGACCTAGTCAGCTTGAATGCAGAACTACTGATTCCTATAATAAAGGCCACCTTCCTCCTGCGTGACTTTATGCCACATTTATATTATCGAAATTAAAACATTCTAGAAAATCTTGGAATCCATGGGACCGAGGTCTTGCCAGTATCAACGTCGATAACAGGAAAAAATAGCCGAGGTTCTCGATTTCCGGATTGGTGACTTGGCTATATACATAATTATGTTTGCACGAAACCCACAGCGCGCAAGTCCTATTCGCATCTGACTTTTTTTTTTCTTTCTTTTTCTCTATGAATCTGGTTAGGTAATGCAGTCAACGAAGAAATAAAACCAAACTTGTGTGCGGAACAGTGGTTACTTTTTATCAAAATGTAGAGGAATGAATAAGCCGGCCGTTGCGGCCGAGCGGTTCTAGGCACTTCAGTCCGGAACCGCGCGACCGCTACCGTCGCAGGTTCGAATCCTGCCTCGGGCATGGATGTGTGTGATGTCCTTAGTTAGGTTTAAGTAGTTCTAAATTCTAGGGGACTGATGACCTCAGCTGTTAAGTCCCATAGTGCTCAGAGCCATTTGAACCATTTTTTGATGAAAAAATCAGCTGTTTACCAGCCCCGCCACGCACGCCACTATGACAGTTTTCGTTCTGGAAGTAAAGAGTCTGAATCAATCTTATGACTTGTTTGATGCAGATCACCGCGACTTCATCTACTGTGACAATCTCTTCATGTCACAGCAACACTAACGCCCGGCGTCCTCCAGCATCTGTCGTACATTAACTTGATGAAGAAGTTTCTGAGAACGTACCTTTGGAGCACTGCATTGGATTTAAGTGAATCAAGGGGCTGTGCGGAAAATCGTAACAGAAGAGAATCGAAGCGTTTGAGATGTGGTGCGACAGAATAATGTTGATAATAAGGTGGAATGATAAAGTAAAGAACGAGGAGGTCCCGCAGAATAGACAAGAAAAGGTATATGTGGAAAACAGAGACAAGAAGAAGGGACAGGATGATCGGACATCTCTTAAGACATCAGGGAATAATTTCTATGGTACTAGAGGGAGCTGTAGAGGATAAAAACTGTAGGGGATGACTGACACTGAAATATACCCACTAAATAATCGAGGATGTTGCATGCAAGTGTTGTTCTACAGTGGAAGCAGCTCTTTCATGTTTTCACACATGACCTTCACTTGCAGCAGCCTTCTATAAAACCACATCGCAAACCCTTCAGTCCCCTATTCCCAGTTTTTCCATAGTCGATTAATTATTCCTATACAACGCTGTGCACCAGACATACATTCTCAAAAAAATATTTATCAAATTAAGGTCTAATTTTTTATGAGAGTAAATTTCTTTTAGTGAGGAATGTCCCGCACGAAAACTACTCTAATCCAAAACTATATTATGGTGTGTACATGCAGCTGAAGAGACGAATGAAGATTTGTAACAAGTCCGGGATTCGAACCAGGGTCTTTCGACATTATATATGTGTTTGATACTTGAAAGGTCTCTGGAACCACATAGTTTCATTTGATTAAACCACATATGCCAGGGTTTCAGGCAGGACCCCCAGATTCAGTCGATGCTGAGGCGCTATTCCAATACAGTTGCAGAGCCTCTGCGATGGCGTTCGAGTTTGAGTGAATACCAAGTGGGCTGAGGCGTGAATGGAAATTTGGATTGAGGATGGAGGCGCATTACGGTAATGTACTTGTGCCAAACTGTACCAGGGTGGCGCAGTGATTTCTACATCTGCCTAGCGAGCAGGAGGCCAGGGTTCGAATTCCGGAATTGGTACAAACTTTCATTGGCCGCTTCAGTCTGAATATGTACATCATAGATGTTTGAGACTTGGAAAGGTCTTTGGAACCATATAGTTTCATTTCACCAAACTTATTCACCCTCTAAGAAAGTCACTCAGCATTCTGTAAAGGCACACGTGTGTCACAGTTGCGCTGAAAATAGTCTCATGAAAGGAAATCTAAATGTCATCTCCACGCTTCCTTTTGCATTCATGGTTTCTTCTGGTTGTCCATCAATAATATTACGTAATGAGCCATTCTTATGCTATATGTTTCGCTACGTTATTTCTTGAAAAGAAATAGTGGCGGCAAGCCGTTCGCCGCCTACCTGGTATGTTAGAGTACCAGTATAAGGTATACGATAGGATCCTTCTTTGCTCTAATCCTTTGCATGTGAAACTATTTGCCATCACGGAGCATCCGAACATTCCAAGCGATTAAGATCCGAAAGAAACTTATTGTCCATCACGCTACCGCTGCCCTCTGGGGGATACAATGAGCATCAAGTCCACAGATACATGTCGCAGAATTCCATCGAACGTTGATGCTGTTGAAGCACTAGAGTCACATTCGCGTGCAGTTAGATGCAAAAATCCATTCGATTTCTCAATTTTACGTGGTTTTCGTTTATAACTCACGGTCAATAATGAAGTGGTGCCTCGTAAAACGTTAGGGAAAATCACTTCATCCGTCCTTCCCCGTGTCTAGTATCTGTCTACAGACTTGAAGCGGTGCTCTAGAGATTTCTGCTATGGGTGCGTTACCTTAGTAATTCAGGGTTTCTGTGACTACACACACGATTTAAAACGCAACTACCATTCTTTCTGTTATCAATTCTTCAACCAAACACTGTACTTGTTCCCACATACCAAGACTTCTATTCAGCTGCTTGCATTTCTCTTCGACATTAACTCAAAAAAATGGCTCTGAGCACTGAGACTTAACTTCTGAGGTCATCAGTCCCCTAGAACTAACAACTAGTTAAACCTAACTAACCTAAGGACACCACACACATCCAAGCCCGAGGCAGGATTCGAACCTGCGACGGTAGCGGTCGTGCGGTACCAGACTGTAGCCCCTAGAACCGCTCGGCCACCCTGGCCGGCCCGGCGTTAACTTAATCCTACTTACAACTACTGTACCACATACTAATCTTCAGGCACTATACAATTTCAAACGCTTTCTGTGCTTCTTGAACCGTCTAAGTGGTGCACTATCGCACACCGTACTAATTTGCGCTGTTTGTGTAGGTCGCCTCTAGCATTTTTGTCGATATTGCAGTCGATCACTTGAGCGATCTCTCGATCTTCTAACAGCCATATATGTCTGCTATTATTGGAGCAACTGATTATAAGGATTCGAGAAGCAGGTTTGTTTTCAAAACTGTGTGTGATAAGCAGATATTCTTTGTAGGTAAACCTCTCGCATTCATGTTTCTTAACAGACGCTTTCGGCTCTAAGAAAGGAAGTGCATTAGAATACATTAGGTTGTTAATAATAACAAAATAAAACGCTAACGTACGTTCAGTTTCTCGCTGGAAAGGCAGTTCTAGTTCAGGAATCGAAGGAAGGGGAAGTGTGGATTGAACAGAGTGGGTTCAATAAGTGCTACTATCAGACAAGGCCGAGAAGTATGGTCGTAGTTTCCTGAGATCACTGTTTACTTTACCATCTCTACCATTTGGCGTCAATTGTTGGATTATACGTTCGCTGAGGACTATGTTTATTTATACCTTTATAGTGGCCAATTTTAGCTGCAGCGCCATTTTCAAGTGTCTGTTAAGTAATACAGAATGCTTATAGCGTACAGAAGCAACCAGCCACCATTTGCACTTTAAAGCATCAAGCTCTTCTTTGTATATTTCTTGAGCAATGAATAATTTTGGAAACGAATCACATTTGAGCTTATTCATTTCTAATTTACTATAGAGGAACAATGGAGGGACGTGTATCATGAATTAGCTTTTGTTGCAGTTTATTGATAGTTGAGAAGCTGATTTTAATATTCATGTGGCTGGTTGCGGTTTCCCGCTGTAAATATTATGTAATGAAATTATCGTTGCCACACAACGAAACCAATGTTATCATGGTCCTGCACAGTGAAGTCTACGTGGAAACGGCTCTGTAGCCGAAATTGTCCAATGGAGGTGTAAACAAACACTATTTGAAGCAAATATAGGGTGTTCGGAAATTCCCGTTACAAACTTCTATAACGTGTAGAGGGGAATGAGTACATATTATTTTGAATAGGAACCCACGTCCGGAAATAAACCGTTTCCGTATTACGACGTTTTCAGTTCAGATGTTTAACTCATCCTCTTCTACTTGAGGAACTATTTTCGGCACAACACAGTGTTATTATTAGGTAACAATTCGAAAGGAAACATAGCGAAGCATCCATTTATCACTTCAGCACATATCTTTGTACAGCATTAACACTTGAACGTTACATATTTACATTATTCCAAAACAAAAGCAGAAGCCAGTGTACTGTACGTACGGAGCAGTGCCGATGCACAAGACCGGTTCCATGTGGCGACCACCAACGTTGTTACGTCTCCAATTATTTCAGCTGAAATGAATTAGGAACACCTCATGTTCATTGTTAATTTGAACGAATATAAGCACTGCTTTTCAAACACAACAACCAAATTTCCGCATATGAAAATGGGTACATAATTAAGTTGTTTAATGTGAAATTTTCTCTTTTTTTATCATTTCCACATCCTCATATAACTGGGTCCCTTCTAAAATTGACTATGTAATACCGCTGAATAGCAGCAGTTTCTTCCCTGAAAGGAACGAGCGAACCTGTGTTGACGCACAAGTGCTGTGTTGTGTTACTTACCTGTGATTAACTTGGCGGGCAGCAACCTGCCACAGCACAGGGAGGTGTGTGGTGCGGCGTGCAGCCAGACCGCGGTGCGGTAACGTCGCCCCTGGGCGGCCTTCGCTGGTTTCGTCAGCGACGGCGCTGCCCTCGAAATTCGGCCTCGGCCCTGCACTTTCGAAATATCCCTGACACTGGATCTCGACCCGGGCTGTGCGTTCACCGCACTGCGGTAACCGACAAATAGGCAGCGCCACAGCTGGCGCCGTTTCTCGTCAAGTTTTACGCTAACGCTAAATAATCGTTGAACCATTAAAACATATGTTTTTGAGTTTCGGGTGACATGTTGCGATTTTTAACACTTTAGCGTTATTTGAGGTCCATATTATTCTCATTGTAGTACAGCACGTTCGCGTTTTTCAAGCTATGCGTTTCGTTTCTGATGGGCTGTATTTGTACTTAGATCATATTCATTTTTGCATCGTTCAATTCAGTTATTTTCCCGTGCAGTTAACAAACCATTTCAGTTACTTGACTTTAAGTATGATCTTGACGTAAGAACAACTAGGCCTGTAAACGGTGACAATAACGTAAGAAGCCGTAGGCAATTATTGTACCATCATATTACGTCCTTTGCAGATTTTTTTTCATCATATTAATATTGTTATTGTGCTGTTCCATAAATTCGATAACGTACCTAGTAAAGCTCGAGCTCGAACTATTCTACAGTAAAAAGAAGAAATAAAATATAACTTAATTTTTGTAAGAAGTTTTTATCGAATGGTAGCTACGGTGTCATCTGTTAGTTTCTCTAATTTAGCGAAAGTTTTCCATTTCATGTCTTTTTTGTGAAGTTTTCAACATTAGGTAACAGTTTTTTTCTGCAGTTATTCTCAGTGAATAACAATGTTGTAACGTGCGGAACGCAAAGAGTCGCGGAAAGTTTGTACGTATTCGATATGGGGAAACTGCTCAGCCTTTGTTTTTATTCCGAGCAGAGTTGTCTGTATTCCTCCTGGACAAAACATGGGGCGTTGTACCTCACAATGGACTGCTGAGGACGTGTCGCACGTTTCACGATTGCGCCATCCTGCTGTAAGTCTGAACAGACAAGCGTAACCAATCTTAGCACGGAACGCCAAAGTGATTCTACTTTTTCCTTAAGCGCCTTTGTTGACCGGCGCTGAAAACTGAGAAAATGGGATGTTATATTAAGGACATATAATTAGTCTTACTTTTGGGGTGTTGTAGGTATCGTCAACATCTAGCTGCTTTACTGTTTTGCATTCACTTGGTTAAGACGTTGCTGAGGATTTCGATGTGTGAAACATTGCCACATAATAAATAGGACATATGCAATACTAACCCTCAGGGATTCGGCTTCAGATATTTTTGTACACTTCAAAACCACAGAATTTTGCTTACGCATCTGCAAACATGTTGCTCCCGAGTATATGTGGCACTTTACTACTTACCGTCTGTCTCGTTGGTTTAACCAATATACGAAACGTCTCTCACTCCCAACTGCAAACGTAACGAAATATCTTGATAATGTAAAACTAATATTTACCTTCTACATACTTTGCTGGGATGCCACAATTGCTGCTACTGATACAGCGAAAGGAATCAAAATTAAGTAAATCTGGTGTTTGTATGACTAAGTAAATGACTAAAATCAAGCAAATCCAGAGATACTTCTCCACAAAGAATTGTCAAGTAGAATGAGATTGTCACTCTGCAGCGGAGTGTGCGCTGATATGAAACTTCCTGGCAGATTAAAACTGTGTGACGGACCGAGACTCGAATTCGGGACCTTTTCCTTGGTACAGCACTTGCCCACGAAAGGCGAAGATCCCAAGTTCGAGTCTCGGTCCGGCACTCAGTTTTAATAGTCAAGTAGTTAACACTGATATTTAATCTCAGTTCGATCGTAACACCCAAGGGGCCAGGCAAAACTGAAAGTCATGAAGGAGCCAGAAAAATGGTTCTGTCATACCACCTAGTTACGAGCGCTTACCATTAAAGAAAAGTGATATCAGCTAAGGTCGTCCTAAGGTCATCTAAACTAAGTGTAGAAGAGAAGATTCAGAATGCCTAGCACTAGCAAGAGGAAAAGGTTCTGAAGAGAAAGACAAGAAACATCGAGAGGTACTTAGAAAAATTCTTGGGTTAAGAAAAATTGGCTATACTTACTGATAACCAGGAACAATACAAGACATCCGACAATGTCTGACGGTATATGAAGGCAATTGGTTAAATTTTTCGGGTACATGTTGGGAACGGAAGACAACAGACTCATAAATACCACCTTTATAACCATCCTCAACAAGGACATCAGAAAAGGAAACTTGAAGGAAAAAATATATGACGTCACAATGGGTCTGTAAGAAACTACACGATAGAAATTCCTTAGATACGAGTTATGTGTGTTCCAAGCAGTTCCCAAGACAAAGGAAAAAATATAGCACCAAGGAGAGAATGAATAATTTGAGAGCATGAGACGCTTTCCACGTGAGTCGTAGTAGACGAAACTGAAGTGAAGGGCAGTAATCGGAAGCGGTGCAGGAACGAGCTTCATTAGTACTGTATTGTCACTGGAGCACTCAATACTACAGACCGCCGGGCCGCGGCAGGTAGCGCCTGCGAGCGGCTACCCGTAGCACGGGCAGAAGCTGCGGTGCGGCCGGCCTCTGCGCTCGCGCAGGCGTTTCCGCTGGCTGGCCGGCGACGCTGAACGCTCTGAAAATTCGCCGCTGCGTGCCGGAACAGCGGGAAGTGGAGTGTGTTAATTGGGGAGCGTGGACCCCTGACCCGCAACTCCTGCCGGCACCGGTACCAGGTCCGTGGGACGGCCGCCCTGCCGATCAGGTCACGTCTCCAGCCAATCCACGTTCGTATATCCTCAAGCGTTTGAGACGCTTTAAGACGTTCAAAATGACGTGGACTTGTAAGAGATCAGGAGGTTATCCACAGAATCGGTGAGGCAATGAATCTGTGGAAAACACTAACAAGAAGAGACTACACGATGACAGAATTGTATTAAGACATCAGGGAATCACTAACGTGGTATTAAAGGGAGCAGTAGAGGGTAAAAACTGTAGGGGAAAAGAGATTGGAATATATCCAACAAATAATTCAGACTTTTGGATGAAAATGCTTCTTTAAGATGAAGAGACTGGTACGGGAGAGGAAGAGGTGAGGTGCTGCATGGAACAAGTTAGAAGACTACTAATTCACAACGCACTCCGAAAATATTTTTCGCCGGCCGAAGTGGCCGTGCGGTTAAAGGCGCTGCAGTCTGGAACCGCAAGACCGCTACGGTCGCAGGCTCGAATCCTGCCTCGGGCATGGATGTTTGTGATGTCCTTAGGTTAGTTAGGTTTAACTAGTTCTAAGTTCTAGGGGACTAATGACCTCAGCAGTTGAGTCACATAGTGCTCAGAGACATTTTTGAAAATATTTTTCAAACAATTGTTTTCTTTTGTTATGTACCAATGAAATGTCCCAGTGCTGTCTTTAGCGAACGGTTTTGAGTAATTCTTACGTTGAATGACATCTAGTCCTAGTGACAGTTTCGAGAGTGAATCGGTTTTTGAAAATACATTCGCCCAGAGCGACATGTCAGTTCGATTTCATACGTTCTGCACCGCTAGGTAGTAACTTCTTGAGAATGTCTAGTTTTCTTAGCACGTTCTTCTATTTTCCTACTTGTTAACGGAGTCCACGACGACAGAATATTGCCGGCCGGAGTGGCCGTGCGCTTCTAGGCCCTACAGTCTGGAACCGAGCGACCGCTACGGTCGCAGGTTCGAATCCTGCCTCGGGCACGGATGTGTGTGATGTCCTTAGGTTGGTTAGGTTGTATTAGTTCTAAATTCTAGGCGACTAATGACCTCAGAAGTTAAGTCGCTTAGTGCTCAGAGCCATTTCAACCATTTTGAACAGAATATTAAAACTAAAATTATCAGCTTTCCAGAGAGGACAAACATTGAATTACAAACCCCAGAGGTTCTGTAATCTGCAGCTGCTTTAATGTTGCCCTAAAAACTTGAACACCACACAATGAATAGGCTTTAGACCTGTACCGACTAGCCCCCTGCGGCATGTAAAGCAGTACGAGGAGTGATCTATGATCGTGGGACATGTGATGAGCACGCCGGCAATACCTCCAGCCATTAGTGCCAGGAGATGAATACTGATGAGACCGGTGCTTATTTACTCAAGCAGATCCCCATTTGGCCTCACAAGGGCTGAGTGTATCTCGTACCAGACGTCACTACCTGGAGAAAAAAAACCTCGGGTGATACCAGGAATCGAACCCAACTCCTGCCGCGCCGAAGGTGGGTACGCTAAACACGGCTACTGAAGCGGTCATAGTTGCTCTTTTACATGTAATTTCAACATATTCCCTCGTGTTTTTGTGAGCAATGTCGAGGGCGGATGTGATTGCTCCCAAACCATGTAGCACATTGCTTATGCCACTGGACATCCATTCTTTCATCGCGATTTAGTTGCCACATGGATTCCGTGAGTCACCACACCTGAAAGCCATAATGAGCGCCAAGGACGGAAGACTTTATTCCCATGCAAAACGGGTTTATTAGTGATAGGATACTAGTTAAGATAGACAGGAAGGATAATTTAAGCAACCGTGAACTGTGGAAGGAACCACCCCATAATTCGCATGAAAAAATTTATAAACTGTCGCGTATCCTAAATCATACGGAATGAAATCTAAATTACGGTTATCACGTAGATATTATAAGCCGAATAGTCATTCAGCCTAAGCAGTAACTGTGCCCGTGTTGTGTAGCGCCTTATGTAAGTCTCTGCACTCTTATTAGGGAGGAGGGATGTTAAAATCTTCGTTCGATTTGGGTTTTCCATGAATTCCATAAATCGCCCTTCGAAACGCCAGTGTGTGCTCTATCCTTATTGATCTCGTCGTCGGATAATTAATCCCCATATATAAATATAAAAACGTTAAGTCGTAAGCCATCATCAGAATCTGATGATGCATGATGGCTTAAGCTGAGGCCCGTTAAGGTGTATAGTTTATAAAATTTAGAAAAAGAGCGCTCAAGACGAAACATTATTTTAAGTAAATTACATCGCTCGCTTCGGGATTGTAATCTGGATACTTAGGTGACTTGCAGCCAGAAATACTGGCCAGTCGTACCGCAATCTGCGACGCGGCCAATTCCGCCCTCTGCTATTATTGTTTGGTTGAGCATAAGCAGGAGTTAATGGGGATGGGGAGGAAGGAGGACACGGACGGAGCAGTTTAGGGCCGGCCAGGTGGTGAGCGGCCGCTGGCGGCGTGGCGGTGAGCCGGATGGCGGCAGGCAGCGCCCGCACGCGGATGCTCGCCGGAGAAAACCCGGTTATGGCGGGCTGCTCGCCCGGTTGATCCGGCCCCAAGTGGGGCGTCCCACATTCCGCCTTCTCACTGGGGCAGGCCTGCCAACGGCCGCCGGGATGTGCAGCGCCGCGCCGCGCCGCGGCAATGACGCATGCAAATCGCGATCGCGCGCCGCGGGCGCTGCCGTGCGCCTCCGACATCGTTAACGCGGGCTCCAGGGTCCGCGGGTACGCCTTGGCGCTCCTACCGGGTTCCCAGAAAACTAGCACACCTCCGCCACTACATCTAGACCTTAATTACTGTACAGTGCACACGATAATTTTTATTGTCTCACGTTTTAAAGTTACCTTCTGTACCATCACACGATAGACCGTGGGAACAGTTACTGCTTATACGCATTTGCACTGTTTTTTAAGTGTGATACAAAAAATTAACACCTAAAACTTTCCTTGCGAAATCTGATTTCTCATACTTTTCACCATGGCCAAGTATCCTTACGTACCTGTGACTCAACAAAATATTTTATGGAACTTCCTGACACTAAAACTGTGTACCGAGCCGAGACTCAAACGCGGGACCTTTGCCTTCCCGAGTTCGAGTCTCAGTCCGGCAAACAGTTTAAACCTACCAGGAAGTTTCATATCAGCGCACACTCCGCTGCAGAGTGAAAATTTCATTCTGAAACTGTTTTATATCTCGAGCAGATAGTTAGTGATTGTAATTTCGTGATAAGATCTCGCTGCAACGGAAAAGGCCTTTGTTTTGATAACTCCCAAGCTAACTCGGTTAATGTGGTCCGCAAAGCAACAAAAGCAATCTTTTGTTCGTCTTCTCCACAACATTTTTCTATTTGATCGAAACCCTTTTAATATGCGTGATTTATCGTGTAAGCGAAATTTAACGGAATGTCTAGAGTACCCATCTGAAGGACCTCACATAATGTTATTGTTCAGAGTCAGTCGCCACTTTTCGCCCACATGCATATATATTGTGTAAATCATTTCGTAATTCGCTTTGATCTTCTGACGACCTTACTAGAAGGTAAACGACTCATCATCTGGAAACAGTCTAAGAGGGCATTGTTTCCTAAATCTTCTATATAGATTAAGATCAGTACTGGTCGTATAACACTCGAACCTAGTTCCTGAAATTTTCTAAGCAGGTCTTCTCACTATGTCAAAAGCCTGTCTAGACCAGTGCTTTGCAAGCAGCCTTACAGAGTGTGGCAGGAACCAGTATTGGTATCACCACCATTTCTCTACTTTCCTCTCCGTTCGCTAACGTACGCCTGAAGGACGACTGTCAATAGGCCAATGTATAAGGGCTAGTTTCTCTGTTAAAAACTCGAGGCGTATGTGTAAGAACGTAATATGTTGTTCGACTCTTCTTGCAACGTATACTCTCGAAATTTATAATAGTAAGCCTGTCGGTGATGGACACCACCTTTCTTGAAACATCTGTCACTGGAGTTCGACGAGCATCTCTGTAGCGCCCTCGCGTACATTGAATGAATCCCTCGCGAAACGTACCACTAGTATGTTTCAGGCTGAGGAAAAATATTCAAGAATTTCTCGAATGAGTCTTTCGTAAAGCATTTGTTTCGTGGATGAGCTACACTGTTCCAGTGGATTCCACCTTGGCATCTGCTTTTCCTAGCGCTAGTTCTTTTGTGATCATTCCGCTGCAGATCCTTGATGGCTATCACCAGATACTGCACCTTTGTTTCTTCTTTCAGTAACTTACCTTCAAAATTCAGCCAGATTTATGAACAATTCCTCTACAATGTTCCGCAAGAACTGTGACTACTTGCTCTTCCTTTCTTTTTCCTTCTTTAATCCAGCCCGACACGGTTCGCGTACGCTTGTGCAGCTTCCAATATGGCCGAATCCATAGTTTCCCCATGCGAACAACAGCTCGAATAATCCTCCCTGCCACATTTACTCCCAGATTCTTGAACTGCGTGACCAGATTCCAGCTCTGTCACGTAAACTGTGAATGGAACGCTTACATCACTAGTACGTTTCATAAATTGCAATTATGAACGAGGACGTACTGAAAATTAACGCCTCCGAATTTTAATGTGAAAATAATAAATTTTATTAGCATGCTACATCTTCTAGGAACGTATGTTCTCGGAAATTCAACAGTAAAGCACACCCTGATGCACAACGCCCCTCTTGTAGCACCAAGACCTGAATGTATTCCACTTTTGATCTCCTTGGCGCTTCCACGCCGACTAAGTGATCCTGTAAACGAAACACGCTGCTCTTGTTTGGATCTTCCTCTATCAGTTCTATCTGGTATACATCCTAAACTGATGAGCAATATTCAGATTTTGTTGGATTTTATAAGCTATCTCCTTTTCTTTCTTGTGGATTCTTCCAATGGATGTCAGTCTATCACCTCTGTCTGACCTTCAATTAGCTTTATGTGGTCAATTGCTAAATCACGTCACACGAAATACGAGGGAATACTGTTGGTTGGGCCGATTTCTTCTCCCATTCTTGTGAATCGGAACTTACGCCACATCTATTACGATCTCATCGTCGATGGAAAATTGAACTCAAACTTTTCTATTTTTCCTTCGACTTCGATGACTTTACAACGGTCGGCCGCTGTGGTCGAGCGGTTCTAGGCACTTCAGTCCGGAAACACGCGTTTGCTACGGTCGTAGGTTCGAATCCTGCCTCGGGTATGGATGTGTGTGATGTCCTTAGGGTAGTTAGGTCTAGGGGACTGATAACCTCAGATGTTAAGTCCCATAGGGCTTAGAGCCATTTTTGACTTTACAACGCTTGGTATTAAGAGGAAGTTGTCATTATTAACCCCATTATTTGAAGACCTGGATGTATTTCACTTTTGATCGGAAAGCAATTATTCATAGCTGACCTGTCATCTGCTAAAAGATCCACAATGCAAATAATCTCCTCCGCCAAATGAATACACATTCGTTAGCATACTCCGGTGTAGCATTAAAATATAGAAACTCTGCCTCCACTTGGTTACCTCTAGCTACGGTTTTTTAATAGGTAGATGAAAGAAGTAATGCTGAAGTTAGATAGGCTGTCGACGTCGACGTCGTAAGAGACTGGACACCAGCTCCGATGGAGGGGGTCGGTCTTAAGAGAGGACCATCACTTTCTATGGAACCGCTGCATTCGCCTATTGTAGTTTGGAGAAATCAGAATTTCTATTAGTACCCGACCTCTTAGCTATACGACTCGATGATGATCTGTCCCTCTACTTCCTTTTGACAATCAGACACGCTTTACTAGAAGCATCGACAAAACATCCAGTTGATAGGTACAGCATTGTGTGAGTAGCTTGCACCATAATATTTCATGGTCGATTAACTATCCATTAGAAGTTTATGAGGTGGCCTGTAATCAAAAGCATGCCACGGTTGTGGAGGAGGAGGAGATTAGTGTTTAACGTCCCATCGACAACGAGGTCATTAGAGACGGAGCACAAGCTCGGGTTAGGGAAGGATGGGGAAGGAAATCGGCCGTGCCCTTTCAAAGGAACCATCCCGGCACTTGCCTGAAGTGATATAGGGAAATCACGGAAAACCTAAATCAGGATGGCCGGACGCGGGATTGAACCGTCGTCCTTCCACGGTTGTGCAACACTAATTACAGTATCAGTATATTCTAAGTGATAGTGTTTCATATTGTGACAACACCTAGTACCAACCTCAAACGTCCTAACTGCTCTCTCTTTAGGCCGCTTTTTGCCGGCAACGAGAAGAATGTAATAAGTATGTCAAGTTTTTGGGTCGTGTCTGTCTTCTCCGAAAATTATTTTATCCGAGCTGAGAGTATTATCTCCCTCAAATGTTACTGCGTGACCAGAAATTTCACAGGGGTTTCGAAATTCTCTGATTACTTGGTTAGCTACCGCAGTACGGAGAAATCGGGTTAACCTGCAGTTTGATCTAATCATTCAGTGCAAAAGATCCTTCGAAATATAAGCCCACAGTGGTGATGAGAAGAAGTGCAACCGTGTGTCTACGTCACCGCCTTCACTTGCTATTTAGGTGTGGTACGTTCTTGCTGACTTTGAGGAGCAGGTCGCTAGAATCTTGTGTTAAAATCTTGTATAACAAGCTTATTTTAGAATAAAAGTCGGATCTATATCCAACACACGTTCTATTTTAGTTAAATGCTTCGAGAACAACAAAATAATTGCAGTTATCAAAGTGCTGGCCGGTGTGGCCGAGCGGCTCTAGGCGCTTCAGTCTGGAACCGCGCGTCCGCTACGGTTGCACGTTCGAATCTTGCCTCGGGCATGGATGTGTGTGATGTCCTTGGGTTAGTTAAGTTTAAGTAGTTCTAAGTTCTAGAGGACTGATGACGTCAGATGTTGTCCCATAGTGCTCAGAGCCATTTGAACCAAAGTTATCACACTATGCACGAACATATACCAGGAGAGAAACTGCCTTCCTCAGTGACAGATGTGTTCGGTTTGTGGCATTTATCACTCTCTGATTTCATATAAATTCGTCATAATAAGCGGAAGCCATCCCAGTGTCATATTGTCTACTTTTTTATTTGTTTTGCTGATGATTCTTCGTGCATTTAGCAATATTAATATTAAATTGTTAAACTGAAAATGTAATCGGAATTAAAATATGTTTCACAGCTGATACTAATATGTAAAGAAAAGAAATTGAAACATTTAACCTAACAGTAGCAACGAAAATTAAAGAGAAGGTAAAACAATGATGCTGCATAAAAACAAACCAACTTAGAAAAATAAAACCTAAGACGCAGATTTTTCGCCAATCACCTCGCCTATTACACGAATGTTCTGCAAAGACATTAGATCTCCTAATACGTCAACAGAGACTTTTTTTTCTTTTAGTGTTTAACGTCCCGTCGACAACAAGGTCATTAGAGACGGAGCGCAAGCTCGGATTAGGGAAGGATTGGGAAGGAAATCGCCCGTGCCCTTTCAAAGGAACCATCCCGGCAATTGCCTGAAACGATTTAGGGAAATCACGGAAAACCTAAATCAGGGATTGAACCGTCGTCCTCCCGAATGCGAGTCCAGTGTGCTAACCATTGCGCCACCTCGCTCGGTAACAGAGACTTCACTATGGGAGTAGTCATTGTTCTACAACGACTGTTATTAACCACCGGTATATTTCATCATAATCGGTTAAGTGTCCTATGGTATGTAGTACTATTGATTACTTTTACTTTATACTGCCGTCAACATGTTTCTTAGTCTAGACACAGACAGTAAATTGCTCAGCCAGTCAGACTTCACGAGTGAGATACGGAGATTAATGAAAATTTTATTTGTTACATTACAGTATCTCTTATTAAAGATCGGTCTTGGCGATCGTAGCTCGACGTGCTAACACAGGCATCAGCTTAGATGTGAGCTGTGGCAGTGATAGGCAAGGGCGTCGAAGCTGCAAATTTGGCGAAGGGCGCTATACGGAGGCTCCATTGGCGTAACCCACTCTGATGTCCTTAGGTTAGTTAGGTTTAAGTAGTTCTAAGTTCTAGGGGACTGATGACCATAGATGTTAAGTCCCATAGTGCTCAGAGCCATTTGAACCATTTAACCCACTCTGAGCATCATTGCCACTTGTACCAATCTTATTGCTAATAATCTCACTTTCGCTGTTGCTGGTCTTAGAAGACGCAGCCAGATTGGTAGATATCCTCCATTACTATTACTCATTGTACAGGTGTTTAGAGTTTGCGCCAGCTAAGATACCTGTTAACCGCCAAAGATCTGGGTCTGTAAAATAGTACGAAGTGGACTGTCATGCATTATTCAAGAGCTTCCGGGTCGGTGCTACCTTGTTCGAATTTTTCTGTAGAGTTGTACTTCGATCACATTGTTCAACAGCGAAAGTCATGGGGCTAATATAATAGTGAGAGAGATGGTGTAATGAATGACTCTTTCACACTGCAGCGGTGTGTGCGCAGCTGAAACTTCCTGGCAGATTAAAATTGTGTGCCAGACAGGGTTTCGACTTGGATCTGTACCAATCGCGATCTCTCCTCTAAGTTTTATCTCACTAATCGCGTTCACAGTTTCAGTTCGAAGGCCAGGTTCCATTACCGACTCCCAGTCCGATACATTGTTTTAATTTGCCAGGTTGTTTCGGCTAAGACCCTGAAATCGTATGTCGGAAGAGTGGCTTTAGATCACCTGTCATTGCCTTTTCACTATTTTCTTTACATATTCCAGACATATCTCCTCCTCCGACAGGGCTAGGTCTCCATCTCTAATGACCTCGATTTTGACGTGACGTTAAATTGTAACCTTTTCCTCTCGTTTTTTCCAATACTCTACCGGTCGAGTCCTGTGTGAAAGACTAGCGATGGCGGAAGGATGACAACTCGTTACCGGCCGTAAACAAAGCGGCGACAAGTCGGTGTCGCTTTCAGTGAAGTGGGTTAAGCCGCAAGAAGCGGACGCGGCGTCACGGCGCACTGCTAAGTGGCCCGCGGCTGTACAAAGCCTGCGCTGCCGACCCGCTTCCGCACAGCCCGGCACATACGGTACGTGCCGCTCGGAGAAAAACTCGCAGACCTCACAACCGGGACACGCGATCGTTAAGAGTGAAATCATACCATCTGTGCCACAAAAGGGACTAAAGCAGTCTTCACCGCGAAGTGAGAAAGAACGGTTGTAGTTTAAAGGTGCGTAGTTGTCGAAATCCTTTCCGACGGAGCACTACTTGGAATTAGATTGGAATGGCGAAGGAGTTCGACCCTTGCTTGCTTAAACAACAGTATCGGTATTCTTCTGAAGTGATGAGAGGACACTACGGAAAATTTTTAGCCAGGATATCCAAATGTGAGTTCGACGCTACAATTCCGGAATGCAAGTCCGGAGTCTTAACCACTGCGCCACCTCTCTTTACGTCCATTAGAAGGTTACTTAGCAAGATGCCGTGGTGGAGAGCCACTGAACTCACATTCGGGACGACGGCTGTACAAATCTACTCCCGGCAACCCGTATTTGTGTGTTCAAAGGCTCCCCTAAAATCGTTTAGTACAAAACGCAAAGTGGTTCGTTTGAGAATCAAGCGGTCGGTTTCCTTTCCCTCATTCCGAGCTCCTGCTCCGTGTCCAGTAACGTCCCTGTCGGCTGTTTATAAAAGCAGTTCTAGTGCAACAAGGTAAAGGTTACTCGATTAACTCAGCGTTCATGCTAGAACTAAATAAGTGGTGCAGACATTTGCCACATAACCCAAAATCTTACGTTATAGTCTCCTGCGATCTTCAACTGAATAATGTCACTAATGCTGGAACCTGGTGGCGAATGAGAAGGCTAATTACGGAAGGGAGGGGTGAGTAAAATATCCAGTGTAATAGAGAGCGCTTACAGAGGCCATTTCAAAGTCTTTGCATCAAACGTGTAGGGGTGATATCACGTCAAGGCGGATACTTTTTGTCAGACATAAAATGTTTGCTAGTGTCGTTTTATTGAATTCCCTGGTCCTGGGACGACAAGATTTCGCCGCACTACCGGGGTCTACTAACCAGGTGTGCCACATTTGCATACTGCCTACCCCAGTAAACTGATAGCATTATTTTCAACAGGAAAACCTTAAGAATGAGAGTCTGTAGACTGAGAGAGATACTTTAGAACCTGGCGTAGCCCCTTTCACGTACAGCAGATGACTGTATTATAGGCAACACACATTGCATACGAACGCCGCAGAGTGCCTAAGCCCTGCCGCCTCTCAGGGGCATTACCAATCACAGGACGCCTAACTTTCCAGGATGAGTCAGCGAACATTTTGCCTCTAACAAAAGTCGTTTCCCATGACGTTATCTATCATTCTTGCACATTTGATACAAAGATTCTGAAACACAACATAAGCACTGAGGTTCAGTACTCCAGTCATGCTAACACTCACAAACTACATCTTGTACAATTCTTTCCCATCTGTACAAACTTCTACAACTCATTCGAGGCATAACCAGCTTAATTTTCTGTGGGCAGTTCTTTGTAATTCAGTTCCGAATCGTCCTTTTTACTTTTCATTTAATTCCTAGTCTGGGAAGCGTCCCTCTCAATTCCTCATTATCATTCGTTTCTTTTCTTGTGTGTCCTTTCTACGGCATGTGTAAAAAGTTATTTAGTTACCTAAGCTTAATTTTAAATATTTCGTGTAATTACATTGATGAGCTGAAACATTATGACCACTTGCTTAATAGCGCGTCTGTTCACCACTGGAACGCAATAGGGAAGTGATTGTGCGTGGAATGGATTCGTCTGTCATTGGTAGGGTTCCCGCGATACGTGGCATCAAATGCGTACGCACAAGTCATGCAGTTCCTGCATGCGGTAACAAGTAACGCTATTCAGCCTACCAGACAAAACGTTTCCATTGATTTATGATGCATCTAGATGTTCCCGTGCCCACTATAGTATTAACTGATGACGTCGTTGGGTCAACATGAGAAGACATTTGCATCATCTACTGCAGTGCCCCGTGTTCAACAATGTGCGCTCAGCGATGTGCTACGAAACATTCGTTCTTGCCCAGCAGTAACCTCTGCCATCAGATGTGCCACGTATCGCCCCGCTTCATACTGCTGCCAAATCTCCGATCTCTACGTTCTGTGATGAGGCGTGGACATCGAACACTTCGTCACCTGCTGCACGCGAACAGCCAACGAACCTCACCTACGAGGTGCTCATAACTAGACACCAAGCCGTAACTGTCTGCCCTTGGTCAAAGGTTTGAACCGTCGCTAGAATAATTCCTCATTCGTCTCTGCGCCGCTTAGACGTCTGTTTTCCTAAACGCTTCCAGGTGCCATTCAATCCCACGTTGGGCAGTGGTTACAATATTCTGGCTCGTCAGTGTGTGTTGTATTTCATAACGTTTTTTTTTTTACTTGTTTGAATATATTTTGTTTGATCCATTAACAACTGCCCGTTTTTTTCCGTGTCGTCAACTTCTAAATCTTTCAGAATACTTCTTGATCTTGCTGTATACTTAGTGCTTTTTTCCTGTTTTGTAAATGCTGCAGCTTCTTGGCATTCGGAACATTCCAGGATATGCCGTTAATTAAGAAACTGGGATTTTTCCAGCAGCTATAATGAGTTCGCTACTTGCGAATTAATATCAAATTCCGAATTTCTCACGCAACCGTACTAAAGATTTAAAACCTCAAAAGACCTTCATCAATGTAGTAGTAGTATGGCGACATTTTAGTGAACAAGTGGAAAACCGCAATATCTTCTGCCGCCAGAAATAGTATGTACCAGGATTTAGTGTTCATGCAGTCATTACATAGAGCAGGAACTCGCTCAAAGTGTTAATATCGCGTGAGGGCAAAGGATGCAGATCGCATGTTCCAGCCTTTAATACAATATCAGCAGTCGGTCCATCAACGAGGAAAAGAACTACTAGAGTTATTGACTCCAGAAAGGAAAAAGAAAATCTAAATGAGCAAAATTTTATATTTTCCGCAAAGATACAGCAGTTGCTGAATAATTCTGAGAGAACGAAATAGAACAGTTGCGGCAAAGCAACATAGCTGCATTACTGAATGAAAGGCCTATAAAAAAGAAATTAGCCTCTTCTTTCGCAGCTTCTGAAGATATTTCATCTTTAAAAAACCACAAACACTGAACAAATGCTCGTCTATACACTCCAAAAGGTGTGAGAGTTAACGTGTTAGTCGCTGGAAGTAATAGATTCAAATCACACCAATATTCTTATTTTTGTACTCTGTGGACTGTTAAGTGACCTAAGACAACTACTGGGAAGGTATTTAAAACGAAAACGGACGGTTTATTTACCAATCATAGTTTAAATTCGAGATTGTGCCCATTATCTAATACAACTATCAAAGGGAGGTAACCGAAATCTTGCTTCATTTCCTTACCTCTCACGAAATGACTGACGGCGTTTGTTTACGAGGTGAAACCACGCTGCCATCAGTCTCTTGGACAGCGTAATGCCTTAGAGTTTTCGACGATGCAAAGGAAAAGGAGTGGCTCTTTCTCCATTTCAGGGCGAGAAATGTAGCGGAGATATTTTGATGCAGGGTCTTCTGTAATACAATAGGTAGAGCTGGCCGAGTTTTGACTCATTGTAGAATCGGGCGCTTTTCACCCGAACAGCAGGCGAGCTGCTGCTGGGGCAGAGGGTGTCTCATCTGGTAACTTTTGAGAGGGGAATCACAGCTACACAACTAAGGGAAACCATCGAAATCCTTGGGTACAACGAGGGATTGAAATTATTTTTTATTTTGGAAATCACTTTCCACAGAAACACTTCGTTTTTATTTTAAGTATTCATCTTTCGTTCTTTGCGACTAGTGTCGGGATCGCAGCTCCATTCTTACGCAATCTTTCCTGCCATCAACAAAGCCATAATGTCAGAGCCGTATATGCAATTTTAATTTAGCTGCGACCTGTGGTGATTAAGCAAGCTAGCTTGTAGCTTCGTGGATTGCAGAAAGACCTGTCTGAGAATGGATATCCCACCCATAAACGAGTCGAAAAGAACGAAAGTTTAACCAATAAAAACAAAGTAACAGAGTAACATTGATGACTTTCTCAGCGAGTGTAGTGTAGCTGTGTCGCTGCCGAGAAGGTTGAAGAAGATCCGACGAGTAGTGTGATGGGCAGGATGACTGGAATTCTGATGTGAAGCAGCTGCGCTCTCTTTTCTTTCCTCACTTCCTCCCTTCTTGTGAAACTGTCGCTCTGCCTGTGCGGTCCCGCCGGCGCGCCACTAATGCGACACACGCCTACCTTCTTGCCGACAGGTGGAGCAGCAGGGGCGGCAGCAGCCACTGCGATGCGAGAGGCCCCCCGCGGCCAGATAACGTCTTCACGAGCCACGCAGCCGTCCGCCGAGCGCTACTCCGCAGCGACCGGCCTTCGCCCACAAGTTCCTCCTCCACCAGCAGCCTCTCACCTCTCATAATGTGGACAGGACGCGGACCTGGGTCTTGACGAACTTACTTCGCGCGAACTCTACTGTGTTCGAGACTCTCCCTGCCGCCATAGCGAAGGAGGCAGTGAGTTCGGAGCCGGACTCGGGCAACGCGGCAGACCGTTCGTGTCGTGTTCCGGCCGGGAGCGCAGTGCAGTGCGGTAGAGTGAAGACAGTGCTGAGCGCGCCGCGTGAGGAAGTAGCGTGGCGACGCCCGCGGAGCTCGGCGCGCCGGCAGCCCCACCGTCCCCCCTGGATCCCCCGTGGCTGTGCCCACAGAGGGCCGCGCTCCACCAGCACCAGCCGCAGCGGCAGCGGCAGCAGTCTCCGCCTCAGGTGGTGGTCGGCAGCAGCAAGCGCAGCGCCGCCACGCCGACGCCGACGCCCCCGCCGACGCTGCCTGCCGGTAGCGCGAGCATGAAGTTCTCCGGCGGAGACGCCGAGATCCTGGGCGGTGGCGACACGCTGCTGCTGTCCGCGTGCGGCTGGGCTGGTGGGGCCGCGCCCGTCGTCGACCACTTCCTGCTCGACAACAAGCTGGACGCGGCGGCGGCGGGGGCGGGCTCCGATCACGACGACTCGTCCGCCAAGGCGACCATGGACGCCCTCGACAGCCTGTTGCAGGCGTCGCCGCCATCGTCTGCCGGGGGCCAGCCGGGGGGCGCTACGTCCCCCGGCAGCTTCGCGGAGCTCAAGCCCCTGCCGCCCTTCACCGGTTACACGGGACACCTCAGCATCAACGGCATCTCGGGACACCACTTCCACGCGATAGCTGCCGGGCCCTCCTCTCCCCAGAGCCCGCAGCTCCCCGAGGCGAACAACAACAACGCGCACGCCACCAACCACAACACGGCGACTAGTTTCAAGCAGCAGCAGCAGCACCCGCACCAGCAACAACCGCAATCGCAGCAGCAGGTGCAGCCCGGTGGACGGCCTACGAGCAGTTCCGGAGTAACGGGTGCGACGCTGTACTACACCGTGAGTACGACGGCCGACCAACCGGTCGTCTCATCCTCGACGGCGTCCGTCGGGGGTGTGGTCAACATCAAGGAGGAATTCATCGACTACTCGAGCCTGATGGGTGGTCCGGATATCGAAGACATCGCGGCGCTGATCGGCTCTGCCATCGCGGACACGACGGTGCCCAGTACCGTGGCGGAAGGGCTGGCCGCAGTCGCGGCGGCGGCTGCGGCGAGCGCGACCAGCGGGCAGGCGCACGGCCAGGCCACCCCCGACGACACTGCCGGCTCGCGGGAGAGCTGGATGGAGTTCGACGCGTGGATCGACACCGCCTGCTCCGGAGAAGCCAAGCCCGTCATCTCGGCCGAGTCGCTGCAGGAGTTTGTGGCCGCTGCTGCTGCGCAGCAACACCAGCAGCAACAGCAGCAGCAGCAACAGCAACAACAGCAGCAGCAACAACACCAGCAGCAGCAGCAGCAGCAACAACAACAACAACATCACCAGCAGCAACAGCAGCAGCAACAGTCGCAGTTCGAAGGCAGCTCGGCGTTGCAGAGCCTGCTGAGCTGCCAGTACCAGTCGTCGGCGGCCATGCTGCAGCACATGCTCAAGAGGGACACGTCAGCTGCGGCTGCCTCTGTCGGTTACCATATGCCGCTCCTACAGAATCGGTTGCAGAATGGACCACCCAACGGCAGCGTCAAGGTAATGCACATATGAAAGTTAAAAGCATGTTTCGTTTACGTTTATCTCTTTTGCTACCTCAGTTTAATATCAGACTTCTAATCCAAAGATTGCGAATTCGATTGAAAGGTAATGACAGCACTTAACAAGATTTGTGTAGCATGTGTCCCAAAAGTCACCGCCAAACATTAGGGACAGGTTCCTTACAACAAACCAAGAAAAAATATCTAGTAAACAAGGGCACACCTTAAGGCGTATGAGCACTTGTTTATCTTCGACACTATGAAACGCATCCCTTCTGATGCAAGCTCTTTGCATTTCATTTCTTGGGAGGCGTTGGTATTGACCAAAATAAGTAAAAATTTCGAGTAAACATGGGCTTTAAAATGCATACCTTAAGACCTATAAGCGCTTGTTCAGTTGAAGAGATGAATTTCACACTAGCGAAGATGATGTTTCAAATGGCTCTAAGCACTATGGGACTTAACATCTGAGTTCATCAGTCCCCTAGACTTAGAACTACTTAAACCTAACTAACCTAAGGACATCACACACATCCACGCCCGAGGCAGGATTCGAACATGCGACCGTAGCAGCAGCGCGGTTCTGGACTGCAGCGCCCAAAACCGTCCGGCCACAACGGCCGGCAGCGAAGATGAACAAGTGCTCGTAAGTCTTAAAGTATGAATTTCAGTCGCCATGTTCACTAGACATTTTTTTATTATTTTGGTCAATTCATCCTCCTCCCAAATTATGGAAACCAAACATCGTGCCAGTAGAAGAGATTTGTTTCATATTACCGAAGATGAATAAGTGCTCATACCTCTTCATGATGGATTTTAGAGCCCATGTTTGGTAGACTTTTGTACTCATTTCTGTACAAGGAACCTGTACCTAAAGTTTGTTGGGCTTTTTTGGAACAGTCTGCATCTCAGAAATGCCTCGATTCGGACGCCACGTAAACATGTAGGTTTGCAGGTACTGGTAGAGACGAGGAAAGTGTGAACGTATTATCTCCAACAGGACTATGACTACAGATACTATCATCGTACTGTCTTCTTCTATCTCCTTCCTGGTCGAAGTTGTCCTTTTTGTCATCAACCGTTTTAACTATAATTTGACAGTCCCCCCCCCCCCCCCCCCAGTTTCTCCAAAATGATCGTCATACTCGTAGCTGAATGGGTAAGCGTCAGCTTGCGGGGTTGAGCCCTCAGTCGCTTCGAGGGTTTTGTGTTACCTCTTCTGCCACCTCTTGCAGTGACATTATAAAGTGATAAATGTCTAGAGGCATCGCTGTTCAGAGTCCGCGTTACAAGACTCTTGGTATTTCTACAACAGGTTGGTTATGTCAGTCCAAGCGTCGAAGTAAGGACAATACCACCTGCAGGAAGACCATGCCTAATAAAGCACTGTGGATTTCAACCCAACCTTGGCAGACAGCTTCATGTATGAAATGTTTATTTTCAGGCTCTTCTAAGAAATAACCTAAACCTTATGCAACCAACGCTGTAAGTTTCTCCAAACGTTTACGTTAGTGGTAACGAAATTTCCGTTACTTCCACCAGTACCACGACCACGCCGTCTAAATGCTCATGGTTCAGACAGCGTTCCTGTATAACGTTCATATGATCATGAGTTTGCAGTGGCTTCAAAAATGGTTAATGCCACAGAAAATAAATCTTAGAAAAATTCAAAAAAGCACCTGGTTGCGTATTGTACCCACATAAATCACCAATTTCAATCACCGTTGCAGCTCTCCATCCATAAAGGGTATAATGAGTTTAGTGTCTGTCTGTCTGTCTGTCTGTCTGTCTGTCAAATAGGACAAATCTGCGTTTATACATTCATTCAGTTGTGTATGTTTCTGGCTCGCAAACTTCTCCCAAAACTTCAAAATAATATTATATATCACAGAGTGCTACGCCAAACTGTAAGCTCATTAATCCACAGGAACCGCTATCCGATGTTGTCGACGTGAAAATTGGTTGTAGTTTCCGATTTCCTTCCTTTCTCTTTTAGTACGAACTTTGACGTCTCTACTCATTTAGTGGGTGTATGGCTGCAAATTTTTCATCCTATATTTTTTCGTTGCTCTTAGTTTTATTTACCCTCTTAGCTATATTTAATCCAGCGCTGTGCTGGCGTTGTCCAACCAATATTACACATCTCTCCAGCAAGTAGTGATATTTGTTGCATCCCAAGTGTACCAGTATGTACCCCTTTCGAGTTACTTTTCTGTTTTGCTCGAAACGGAACTGGTTATTGTTGTAAGGTTTTCATTGTGAGCGGCTAATCACTGCTGTCACACGGGAGGTGTTTCTGTCATTTATTTAGCGTATTTGTGATTTAAGATGGCTTCTGTCACACAGTTTATCGAAGCTGTTTTTGATTATGGCAACTTCGAATGTGCTGAAAACTTCTGTGACAAACTCAAGCCATAAGATGTCTTCAAGCCAGACGTTAAGTAGAGGGCGGTTTGCTGTTGGAGCTGTTTGCGAACCTCGGGCATCACCACTCTTCGTTTAGCTGTTGTCGGTGAAGGCTCTTCTCGAGCAGATGGAAGATTGCTCAATTTCCTGCCTGTGCGGTTAGCAGCACTCCAGCTCAGATTCGGAGCCGTTATACGGGTAGAGGCCTTTGGGGACAATGTGCCGTTGGTGGTAGATAGTAGTAACAGAAGTGGGTCGCACCCACACGGGAACTACGGCCCCAGTGACACAGTGACTGATACTACATCAGTGGCTTGCGCTATATATAGGTTTGGTGGCAGGTGTTATGTAGAGCAGGAAACCCAATGGAGGGCTCAAAAAGAAGACTGTCACTAGCCAGAAATTATTATTACCACTAATATGCAAGCGTTTCAGATAATAAAATTCACTAACTATTTTATAAATTGTAATACCAAGAAAGCTAAATCGTGCAAAGAGTAGGCACACGACAATTGACAATTAAATAAAATTTTGTAAATCTGTACTTTTGAACATTCTAAATATTGCAGTCAGATATGCTAAATGTAGTCCGACGCGTTTGTGATTTCAAGACTCTAAAAGCGATTTCAGCGACGTGCGTACTGTCAGTCTGTCCTGCAACACACGGACTCGGACATCGACACAAGGAGATCAACACTCGTTTGAGTGCTCCAGTGTCGAACGAACGCTGTGTGCAAAGCTATAGCGTTTGACCTGCCACGTCGACAATATGACGATCATACCGTAAATTTGCTCAAGTGGTGTAGTTAACCAACTGTACGTCGCTGTGTATGCACAGCTTCAGTCTATTGGTCCTACAGAAGCATGGCTGTAATATAAGAAAGCCCTACGATGGCAGCAAATCGATCATTCTGCCTCATTCTAATTCACTCACATTCCGAAATAGCATGGCTTGTCGTAGACGAGGGATACTGATTCTTGCTGTCAAGCTTCCACAATGTTTGACGACTCTTCACTATATTGGGCCGTAAAATTGTAGCTCCACTGGTCGTTTGATCATCTTGTTGCAACAGCATTTTGGACCTACAAGAAAAATATTACAAATCGTCCGAACGTTTTTATTTGTTTTGAATTAAAGGGCAATTTGTTCTTTTTAAACAATAAGATGAATCTTGCTGACTGCTTTGCTTGTTAAATCGTGTTACAAGTAAGCAGAAAAAATAATGCATGTTTCCCAATAAATCAGAAGTATACTTTCAAAGACGGCCAAGTTCTTCAATTGCCGGCCGTTGAGACCGAGCGGTTCTAGGCGCTTCAGTCCGGAACCGCGCGACTGCTACGTTCGCAGGTTCGAATCCTGCCTCGGGCATGGATGTGTGTGATGTCCTTAGGTTCGTTAGGTTTAAGTAGTTCTATGTTCTAGGGGACTGATGACCTCAGATTTTAAGTCCCATAATGCTCAGAGCCATTTGAACCAAGTGCATCAATTTTTACAGGCTAAACAATAAACTAGTGCACCTGCTTTGGTCTCAGTCTGAAGACCAGATGACTTTCATTAGTTAGACTGATACAGATGTGTTCCACAATACGTCTTCGAATTTTTTAAATAAATAGTTTCCGGACTTGGCAGCCCATGAAAGTAGCTGCTGCTCCTGGTTCCCATTTTAAATAACTTTTGTGCGGTTTTGAAACATGTATATAATATGTACATATCACGTCTTTCTAAGAGAGATCGTTTTGCTAGATTGTTCAACGATAAAAAAATAATCTCAAATATTTCCAGGCAACTTCCTTGACGGAAGTGATAATCCCTAATTTTTCGAGTATGCAACCGAGTAATGTCGTTCTCATGATGTTATGATATACTCCGCCTTCTTCAGGTTTACCGAGTGCTGATCTCGATTACGTTAAATACAGGAATTCCTCTGATGATAACAGGATACTGGGGAGTGACCTACTAGGTAGAAAAATTTGGTCATTCAGCTTCGAACTCAAGAAGATGAAGAAATTGATGAAATATCACAATACAATAGGAACAGCAAAATTTAATTAACAGGGACAAACAACCTAAAAAATGTAGTTATTTTTCTCTAACGTGAGAAGTGAATAGCGGGCAACTAAAGCGAATTAAGATCATCTCTTCAGGCATTACAAAAAAGTTTATTACTAAAAACAAATTTTTATTACGGTTCGCGAGCCAAACGTTAGTGTTGCTTCGTACTGAGCGACGGGTTTCGGGAAGAAGGGATATAGTCGGATGGCGTAAGTGAGAGAGATCTTGACCTGACTATGTTGTTAAAATGTCCTTATTACAAAAGATGTGCCGCGCAGGTTTAGCCGAGCAGTCTAAGGCGCTGCAGTCATAGACTGTGCGGCTGGTCCCGGCGGAGGTTCGAGTCCTCCCTCGGGCATGGGCGCGTGTGTTTGTCCTTAGGATAATTTAGGTTAAGTAGTGTGTAAGCTTCGGGACTGATGACCTTAGCAGTTACGTCCCATAAGATTTCACACACATTTGAACAAAAGGTATGACTTGGGATAAATAATGAAATAACGAACACTGTGTTTTACAACGTCTGACTTTATTCAGAAAACAGTATCAATTCCTGATATGTTTGCTCTAAAAGAAGAAGAGATCAAGTCTTTACACAGAAACTGTAACTGATTAGCACCGTTCCGTCTACTTAAAATGAAACTGTCAGTACCCACGACAGGGCACTCTTAAGTCCCTAGCTAAATTACTAAGATTTCATCAACTACGCTGCAACTACTGCAATAACTCTGCTTAGCCCTGCCTGGCTACCGTTTTCGGCAGCCTATGCTGATACAGCTATCAGCGTCCTAATCTGACTGCAATATACTTCTAGGAGCGTCGTGTTTCCGAGTTTTATTCAGTTTTCCCCTTCGCCGCCGCCAATTTATGACATACCATGTTGTCGAAGGGCCCTGTCCATCACATTTGCTCAAATTTTGCATTATTCTTCGGAGACTGAGTGGAGGGAAGGAGGTGTCTGTCGCTAAATCATGTCTTAGACCTGATATAGGCTCTTCATGGTGCACAGGAACCCCATCCAAAGGCTCGCTCCCATTATCCCTCTCTTACCCTCGCTCCTTGTCTGCAATTACATCATCGTTATTTTAACAGCTACAGTGCTATCGCCATATACCACCGTCGCTACCCTGGCGCCTCTGGTCAGTATTTTTCCTCACGACATTTAGGAACCACTGATATTTATGCGAGGGGCTTTCAGTAAGCAACACACTTTTTATCTGTAAGCAGGTTATCTTTAGTCAGTATTCCAATACACCATATTATTCACCGCTCTTTTGGCTACATAACCATATTTTTCAACGTAATCTCCGTTCCATGCGACGGCTTTACGTCACCCTACTGGGAAGGCTTGTGTGCCCGCATGGCACCGCTCTCCTGGTCGACGTCGAAGCCAAACGTCTTGCTGCATCAGTAACTTCCCCATCATCTTGCCAATATCAGCTTCGTAACGCGCAACCAATTCGACACAGATGGCCCTTCATCGTCCTTAATTGTCTTCTGCCAGGCGCCGAGTAGCCAAGACAGTGTCTCAGCACTACCAACAGCGACGGCCAGCTGAACAGCGAGATGTTCGATTGCGATCCGTCGATCACCTCGAATGAGAGTGACCGGACGTTCAAACATTGCAACAGCCACAGCGGCGTCTGGCCAGCCGGCACAGGTTTGCGCGACCTTGTTGTGATGATGGCAGGTGCCTCGCCCGCCGTTGACAGTACTATTGTTCACTGTCCGATCTCCGTAGATATTTTGCAAGAGCCTATGCACATCTGCAGTGCTCTGATTTTCCGCCAAAAGAACTCAATAGCAGCTCTCTGCTTGGAAAGCAGTTCCGTTACAGACACCATTTTGAGGACACCACCGATCGAACTCCATGAAACTGTAGGGGCAGATGCGGGAATACTCTACGATATCCCATGACAAATTTCGCTTTTTTCCAACCAAAACTGGTCAAGAAAAAACAGTGTTGCATTACTTATGGAACACCCGTCGTAAGTGCTATCACGAAGCGCGTCCGTCGCTACCCTGGCGCCTCTGGTCAGTATTTTTCCCCACAGCATTTAGGTTCCTGTAACATTTTATGTACCGGGTAATCAAAAAGACAGTATAAATCTGAAAACTTAATAAACCACGGAATAATGTAGATAGAGAGGTAAAAATTGACACACATGCTTGGAATGACATGGGGTTTTATTAGAACAAAAAAAAACACCCCATATTGCTAGACGCGTGAAAGATCTTTGCGCGCTTCGTTTGGTGATGATCGTGTGCTCAGTTGCCACTTTCGTCATGCTTGGCCTCCCAGGTCCCCAGACCTCAGTCCGTGCAATTATTGGCTTTGGGTTTACCTGAAGTCTCAAGTGTATCGTCAACGACCGACATCTCTAGGGATGCTGAAAGACAACATCGGACGCCAATGCTTCACCATAACTCCGGACATGCTTTACAGTGCTGTTCACAACATTATTTCTCGACAACAGCTATTGTTGAGGAATGATGGACGACGTATTTAGCATTTCCTATAAAGAACATCATCTTTGCTTTGTCATACTTTGTTATGCTACTTATTGCTATTCTGATCAGATGAAGCGCCATCTGTCGGACATTTTTTGAACGCTTGTATTTTTTTGGTTCTAATAAAACCCCATGTCATTCCAAGCATGTGTGTCAATTTGTACCTCTCTATCTACATTATTTCCTGTTTTATTGAAATTTCAAATTTGTACTGGCTTTTTGATCACCCGGTATCTCTCGTCTCCTAACTTTCTCTTTGTTATGTTTCCCGTGGATACTACAGGACAAAGTCGATTTCCTTCCATACGTACTCTAGTCCCAGTAGGCCTACGTGCTCGGTCTCTGATTGTCTCGTCGTTGACAGCTCGTTACGTTGTACGGAGACCCTTATCTTAGCGTGCACGTGTTTGCAGGCGGAGACGTACCTGGAAGCGCCGTCGTCCAGCACCCAGTACCTGGCGCACACTACCACGGGCAGCCCGCCGGGCGTGGTGTCCACCACGGACACGGCACTGCTCATCAACGGCAGCAGGTACGGCGGGGGCGGCGGCATGGGGGTGGCGCGGCCCGCGCCGGGCCCGGGCTCCGCGTCGGCGGCGGCTGCGGCGGCGGCGGCTGCGGCGGCGCGCATCGGCTTCGCATCCCACCTGCCCCCGCGGCCTCTCAAGACGGCGCCGTCGCCGGACCTGCTGGTCAACGGCGGCAGCCTCGACAGCCTGGCGGGCGCCGTCTTCCCGCACACCACCACCGCCACCACGACGACGCCGGCGCCGTCCAAGAGCAAGAGCCGCAACCGGTCGCGCAGCAAGCAGCAGTGCGGCGTGGGCGCGCCCGGCGCCGCCGCCGCCGGCGTCGTCTACTCGGGCGACCCCGCGGCCGCCGCCGTGCTCGGCAAGGAGAAACCCGTTCACCGCTGCAGCATCTGCAACCGCGGCTTCCTCAACAAGTCCAACATCAAGGTGCACCTGCGGACGCACACGGGCGAGAAGCCCTTCAGGTGCGACGTCTGCGGCAAGGCGTTCCGCCAGAAGGCGCACCTCATCAAGCACCAGCAGATCCACAAGCGCGTCGGCCGCGATTGACAGCTCGGGGGCGTGGCCGGCGCGGACAGGCTGCTGGCGGCGCTGGTGGCGCGCCGCGCGGCAGAGGAGCGAACCTCCGTGCTCGCGAACCTAACACTCGGCCGCCGGCTCTAAAGCCAGTGTCGGCCAAACGCTGTGATTCCCTGACACTCCGTAGAAAGTTATGCGGTTATCTTCCCCGTCGAGACAATCCTACCACTAGGTGACAACTCATTAGAAACAAACGAACAGTGGCGTGATTTGCCAGCCAGTGCGTAACTGTGGGGTTCGTCTCCATCCCAACTGACTGCATCGCAAACAGATCCGCGTGCATCGATGTGACGCATAACTTTCTACCGTGTAAGTGTAAGAGCAGCCGATCGATCTCGTACGTGCGGAGAGCAGTACACTACGTAAAACGGAACAGAAGTAAAAAAGGTATACTGTAGATTTAAATGTGTAAATGGCTGTAAATGCAAGGAAATAAGTTTCTATTTTGTTACAAGTCTCATAAATAAATGTGCAATTTTGAGATGAACTACCTGTGCAAGTTGAGCGCAGTAGGTGATAATGAAGTGTAGATAAAGAGTGAAAAGTGTAATTATAATGTATTTATAGCTGCAAATTAAAAGTAGCGTAACAGTTTCAAACTGCTTTTGAGAGTCGTTAAACTCATTTTCCTGTGCAGATTACTCAAATTGTTAAAGACATATTTCTTATGAACATTATCTCAGGTTAGCCAAAGAGTGCGTTGCTGCCTAATTTTATTTTTTTACTCTTTGTGTGTACGCATGTATGACTGCGTGTATGTTTGAAGGTATGTTTTTTTTACTTGTGTGCGGTGGAGTTGTTAACTTCCCTGTCTCTCACTAGACTATGTTCAAGTATTCGATTGGTTACGCATTTTGGTGCAACAGAGAGGGTTCACTGCAGAATTTAATTTTTTGCAGATAACTTAGTTCCAGTAATACATGATTTACTGCTAGCAATGAAACAGAGAATTTCAAAATTGTTACCTTATTTATTGTAGAAGAATCTAGGAAATCAATAATTTTAAATTAATTATGTTATGTTGTCAGTTCTATTCTACTCTTCTTATTGATTCTAAGTTGCGATCAAAAAATACTCGCAATAATTTTTTTATCAGTCTTGTTATTTCACGGTATGAAGTGTAAGTGACTTTGAAATTAACTGTACTTTGAAATTAACTGTACTGTTAATAGTTGGTGCTTTTTTGTTGTGCTTCCACGTAAAACGCATAACGCTACACCAGAGGTACAATTAATTCTCACAGCCGCTGAAAAAAATCATTGGTTTTGTAATAGTCGTATTTAGTTCCGGAAACTTTAGAGGGTCATAGGGTCAGAATAATAGTTTTTCACCTTATGTACGCAGGACGTCAGTTGTTGTATTAACGATTTTTTTCTCTTAGTTTCCTTCATGACATAAGGCAGCGCGGTCGAAGTCTCTTGCTGATAACCCTGTAACCCTGCTGCATATTTCCCGTGTTATTTCCCACATCATTTCAGTTAGTGACAAGATGATTCCTCATGGAAAGCCACAGCCGTTTTACTCTCTTGTCATTGTCCTGTCAGACCAGGTTCTCCATATCTAATCATTTCATTAACAAGAAGACGTGCTCAAACCTTCTTTCCTCATCCTCTAGGTATTATAATCAAAGATTTACACGTTATCCAGAAGGCAACTCACTACGCCCAACACTCAAAGAATTTGAGGTCAGTTCCGAATGCTTATCGATGAGACGAGGGATATTCCACTAACAGTCTTCTTGTACGGCAGAAATAGCAAAATCGAGTTTTGGTGTGACAATACTAGAGCCATTGGCGAATGGCCGTATAGCACGTAAGCTCGTTCGGCACCCATTTATCGTAAGAAGAAAATAAAATCGTAAAGCACTCTGTCAGTATGAGCTGAGATGAAAGATACCAAGAGCGTGACATCCAAGAGATCCTCTGTGCAATAACCGGTAAAAAACTAACAGTGGTACAGCAGCAAATGTAGCATTTATTTCGTGTCACGAAGCGTTACACACCCATTTTAAGCAAACTGACTTCCTCTCCTGAAGCACGCATTCCTACAATATGCCGTTTTCCACCTCTCTTCCTGAATCACATACATAATTTGTCATAATTTATCAGGGGAAAAACCTTGAAATATAAGAAATATTGACAGGTGTATTTACAGAATCGCTGTTTCGAGAAGAAAAAAAAACACAGCTGCGGGCGGCTCTGTTCAGATTTCAGCGATAGTTGTGTCACAAGTTTGTTCAGAAAAACAATTACTGCACTTCACTAGAACTCACACATTTTAAAATAGTATAAAACAAGAATAATCCTAGATTTTGCCTACTACGTTACCTGATCACACCGCACAGCCTAGAATGTGAATTTCTTCGTTTTAGGAATTCTAGGACGCTTTTGTACGAGTAACCAGCATTTCATATACTACTTTTAATTTGTCTACGATTCTCAACTGGTGTAAATATTTTATATATTCAACACAACACCAGCCATATTGAAATATTACATCCTATTCACAATAACTGAACAGAATGTGCTCTATGGAAGGTTAGTGAAATTTTGTAAAGCTAATATTAGGTAACTGAAGAAATTAATCATCATTAGTTTGCAAACAAAGAAGCACCAGTAATTTTATGCAGTACAGTGTCAAAAAGATGTGATTAATTCACGCTCTTAATTTGATTTAGACAAATGTTTTGAAAAATTTATTTTTACAAACAGAAACAAGGCGCCCTCTCTTTAACAAATGGAAATAGTTGTTGCCAGTCTTTCAAAAGTAGTTTTAGACCTGATAGTTTTGCTTTTTTCCTAAACTGTTAACGAATTTGGACATAATGCTGTTGACGAAGTACTTAAACTGCCTATAAGTTTGTATATTCTTCGATTCATACTGAAGTATTTGAGTCGTTTAAATATAACTAAGAAAGGTGTGCAGAAGCATCCGTCCTCATATTTTAGTGTGAATATTTCGCAAGAAGTGTAAGTTTTATAAACTAAATGAAGACAAATAAAAATATATGATGCACCGTAAGATTTGATTTTTGACTTTACAAATGTTTTTAAAGAACGTTCCAAGCCTTAGTCGAGTTTCCTTTTCTGTTGTGCAAATTATATTTGTGTTTTACTTTGAGGTAAAAGCAGTGCAAGGTTCTAAACATTTGTCAAATGCAAACACTAGTTTTCCTTTAAAATAGTGCACTACCTCGCAAAGTCTCCTGGCAGGTGTAAGTTGAGTAAGGATACGATATTATAAAATATTCTCTATTGGAACCAAAAATCATTAAATAGTACGATAACAAGCTCTTATGCTATGTTATAGAACGAATATTTACAATGATAAGTAATATTACTTCAGAAATAATGTTATTTCCATTTGTCTCTGCCATTTTTAGGGATTTTTCCTGAGAGCACTGCATTTTCCTTCGTACAAACATTTTTCTTCCTTTTCTATCCTGTTGGATAACGACTGTGATTAGTATTGCCACTTCCTTCTCTATCTTTCCGTCCTTCATTAGACCTAACAAAGTTATTAATTATGTATTTATTGTGTAAAATATGTTTACTAATTTCTCTTGCTCTGTACTTCTATCACTATATATTTAGTACAATGATGGTTGTGCATTATAACTGAACACTGTCTGTATAGCTTGGAAGGTATATTTTATCTGTGAACAGGCTGACGAATGGTAAATTATAATATTAGCATCATGAGGGATCTGGTTAATGGGAGTTCAGATTTAAGATTAATTAGCAGTCATTTCAGTATAAAATGCCTGCTTTATTACTTAAACATTAAAACTGATAGATCATTGGTAGGGATGTAATATACTTAAGAATCAACAATGTAAAATCACAACTTCATTTCATTCCTCACATCAGCACAAAGTTAATGCAAATGATACTGAAACTGCAAAGGTCATATTTTTATTTATAACTGTAGTATCAAAGGAGCCTACTCATTGTCTTATTAGTTGTTTATTTAACTGTTTTTAATGTGTTATTTATTTCAGAATATACAACTCTAGTGACTCTCATTCAGAGTTTGAGTGCTTAAATTCAGGAAGCTCTAATATATACATATATATATATTACACAACTGTATGCTACAAGATATACTTCAATGGTCAATAGCTGTATTAAATTAATGGTTACTTGCAGATGGTAACTATTTTCATCTGCATTTCAAAAGCATATCATATAAGGGCAAAATTTCAACTACTTTTTCATAAAATTGAAAGGTATACTTGTTTTCCCTGAAACACACCACTCACTACTTTGGAAACAGAATTCCTTTAGTAGCATAATTTGTATATTTGTGAAATTATGGTCAGCCCTTCCTATAATTTTTTAGATACAATAATTGTTTTAGTTACATTATTATAATATCAGAAATACAACCAAAAGCTACAGTGGTACTATTTTCTTCAATAGAGTCAATTATAATCAAGTATCTAAAATGTCAATATTTGACAAAGACTGATTTGAGGTAATCCAGCATATTATACAACTAATCAGTATTCATTTGCAACACCATTAACCATCATTTTGTTATGTACTCGTACATTTGTTGAAATTATTGTTGTATATTGTTTTATTTTCTTTTTGTATAAACTGATTTCAGTTGAAAATATACATTATTTAAGCAGCAGTTTGTAAATTATTTGTCTGAAGTCTGTTGCATTAAATATTACATATATTGACCATATGAATTATTTGCTTGGTTTTATTCTTCAATGACTTTCCTTTCTTACTAATTTTTCTACATTTTCTTTGTAGTTGGATGTGCATCCTAATCTTTCCTGAATTTCATTAGAAGGTGATTGTAGAATACTGCAGCAAACATGGTATTCACTAACAATTTTCAGATTTTTTTAAGGACAAATTTTTTCTTGTGTGTACTTTTTTGCTTGCAAATGTGTGGTATGGGCAAAATCAGATAGTGATAAATAAGTATTTTACTGCTCAGTAGGACCATAAGCCATCAAGATTAGATGATAGTAATGCTCCATGACACAGGGTGATATTGGGGATTGTATTTCACTAAACTTGACTTGTCAGACTGGATGTAACACTTCATTCAGATGATATCTGAGATGTAGGTCTAGGCTAACTTGATTTCTGTGTACTGCAGTTAAACAAAATTAGTCATTAATCTCTCAAAATTCTGATGCCTAGTTCACAAAACCCCGTTTAGGAGTAATGTACATGAAATTAATTATTAATGAAGAAAATAATATTATATGAGATAATGGCAAAAAAAAGTTTCTTGGATCTAAGATATTAGAGTATTCTGTGAACAGCTATCAGTAAGAAAAACATCCCATAAACTATGCTGTGCCACAGAAGTGTAATAAGTTGATCTCTGTGTAAATCACTAAATTAATCTTATGCATCATTTTTCAGATACATAACACTATAGTGTATATGAGTGTAGTGACTGTATGCCAAAAGAGATACTTCATAGTGTTCGTAGGAATGAAAAATGAAATCGAAGGAAAGTTGATAATAAGGCTGTGCGATGATAAACTGCTTGCTCCTCTTGAACGGAGTCATATTAGTCGGAAACTTTACCTTTCAACATAATAGATGAATTCATGGTAATGTGATCTGGCTGGCAACCCATACACAGTATTTTTTATTGTTGAAGCGCCGAGCATAGTGTGGCTGAGTGTTGTCAGATTTTTGGGTGAAACGCTCGCCTTTTCCACTGTTATAATGGTGCATACACACATCAAGCTCTCTACCCTTCCCGCGTAAAATACTGTTCACAGGTTAAATGCTGTACAAATATTGGTGTATGATTTGATTATGAGGAAGTATAAGTTATTACTTATTAAATATAAGAATGAAAATTTCTTACCCAACCTGGGTTACAGACAAATAACTCTGGTTGGAGCACCACTGTTTCATTTTAGTTTTTCAGAGGGTACACGATAAATGTAATTGAAACCAGAAGTCGGTTGCCATAGCAATGCAAAGCTCCTGCACAAGTAGAACACAATATTCCCGTTTTTTCTTATACTTATATGGCAAATGAATAAACTGCATATTTTCACCAAACAAAAATCTAAATACCTCTGCATCAAGAATATTTGGGTGGTATATTTGGTACACGATACAAGTTCCAATGGAACAAGGTACATCCCGTAAGCTCAGAAGAATGGAAAGGAGGAAAAAGGTTAATGTCCTGTCAACAACATTATGATGAAGAAATACAAAAACAGATTTTCCCCTTCACAAATTATGGAGTAATCTTCTTAAATGATTCAAGGAAGCAATTGTATGACTAAATAATGATAACCAAATGGGAAGTTGTCCCATTCCTACCAAATATGATGAAATCACTTCATAAACACTCCACTTCACACGATTATATGATCCTACAAGAGAACAGAATTATTTTAAAAATTGTATGTTGAATGTATTGAAACCTAGTAAATGTGTACAGTGACACTACACAATTAAAACATAAACCATAAATGTGCAGGTTGGTACAGTGATAAGACATTTCGTTCATATTTGATCCCTGTCCAGTCACACATATTTAGGTTCTTCATGATTTCTCTAAACTGGGTAAGGGTAATGTTGAGAAGATATCTTTGAAAGAGCCCAGCCAATTTGCTTCCACAACTTTCCTACAGTCTAGGCTTGTGTGCAGTCTCCAATGAGCACATCATCGACGAGACATCAATACAATAATTTTCCTATGTAACTTATACAAGTGCGCGATGCAATAGACAATTCCCAGGTAGATGTAACACTGTAACCACTTTATTTTAAGAAGCATAAAGGAAGTGATTCACTGCTAAAGTTCACAGATGCAGCAAGAGGCAAGATGTACAAAGCACAAAGAATTGATCTTCTTGGTCGATACCTCATACTGAAGAATTCTCTCTTTAACTTTGTTAAAAAAGCACCAAATTTTAGAACTAAATATAACTGGTGTGACCTCAGTCATTGCTGATGTAAACAGTAAAAGTCGAAGTCCACACAGGCCCCTATGAGAACAGCTGTGCTTAAACACAATCGAAAAAGTCAATAAGCACCGATGGATGCTAAGTCTTGACGCCCAGAATCCATGGAGGCGGATGTTCTGGGGGCTGAAGCTCATTGCTGACAGCTGGTGATTCGCTGTGGCTGCAGAGGCGTCATGTTCAAGGTGTCATGGTAGCTATAACTGTGTGTCTGCTGGGATACTGTGATGAATAGATCCTCATTTCGTTCAGCGAACTGAAATGACTGCATAGAGGCCAGACGTTGTCCTAAATACCTGCCCGGTGGAAGGGCGGCTGCTCGTTGTTCGTTCGACACATGATTCACAGATGCGAAGTAGTCCTGCATTGCAGCGTTGTTGATGCCAATTCTCACAACAGTGGCAGTGAGGCTGGTGCCTCACATGATGTGGTGGCTGCAGAAGGTGCCCTAGACGACAAACTAGTGTGTTGAAGTTGTCTGGGATATCTGGTTTCGATCTTCCTGAGGTAGTGTCATCAGTGGGTTAGAGCTTCAGCAACCTGCCGGACACACCTATGTTCGTGGTAGCTGTCATTGCAACCGAAAGCCTGAGGATACGTCATTTACTGCCTTTGTCTTTATCGGGACCACTGCTACATTTAAAAAAATATGTTTTTCATCTCAGAACACATTTCATACACTGAAGTGACAAAAGTCACGGGATACCTCCTAATATCGTGTCAGATCTGTTTTTCCCAGGCCTAGTGCAGCAACTCGATGTGGCATTGACTCCACAATTTGTTGGAAGTTCCATGAAGAAATACTGAGCCATGCTGCCTCCATAGTCGTCCATAATTGCGAAGTGTTGCTGGTGCAGGATTATCTGCGTGGACTGACCTCTCAATTATGCCCTCTAAATGTTCAATGAGATTCGTGTCGGGCGATCTGGGTGGCCAAATCATTAGCTCCAATTATCCAGAATGTTCTTCAAATCAATTGCGAACAATTGTGGCCTGGTGACATGGCACATTATCATCCATAAAACACGAATCCATGAATGGCTGCAAATGGCCTGCAAGTAGCCGAATATAACTATTTCCAGTCAATGATCGGTCTATTTAGACCAGACGATCCGGTGAACACGCAAGTGCAGCCCACACCGTTATGGAGCCACCACCAGCTTGCACAGTCCGTTGTTGACAACAGGGTCCATGGCTTCGTGGGATCTGCACCACACTCGAACCCTACCATTATCTCTTATCAACTGAAGTCCGGGCTCATCTGACCAGGCCACTGTGTTGCAGTCGTCTGTGGCCCAACCGATGTTTTCAGGAGTCCGTGAGAGATGCTGCAGGTGATGTGCTGTTAGCAAAAGGCACTCACATCGGTCATTAGGCCCCATAGTCCATTGATGCCAAATTTTGCGGCACTGTCCTGGCGGATACGTTCGTTGTACATTTCACATTGATTTCTGTGGTTATTGCACACAGTGCTGCTTGTCTTTTAGCACTGACAACTCTATGCAAATGCCGCTGCTCTCGGTTGTTAAGTGAAGGCGCGGATTTAATTGTTGAATTTTCTGGAACTTTAAGCTTTGAAAATCTAATGGCGTTCGACAAGGCAGTTTCAAACACGATCTCGTAGATATGTAGATACAATGCAACAACAGTGTATTGATTCGTGTAGTAAATGAAGTTACACTTCATTTCCTCTCATGTTTCTGACATCGAGTACACCTGCTTACAGTCTTGTCGGAAAGATTATGGTGTTAACCAGTAACATCAACAATTCCGAAATCTGAACATCTGACTTCTTACAGTGTGAATGATAATCTTACTTCCCTTCTATTATTTTCAATGTAAGTTCATCGGACAAAAATTACTCACGCAGGGCACATCTCGCTAAAACTACCGGTATGTAACAAGGCATCTAAGCTTGATATGCGCTCAGTTCGGCGAAGAGGAGAGTCTACAAGGTTTCAGGTATGCCATAACCAACTGCTTGGGCGTAACATTGAGTAGAACCTCATTTGGCTCAACGAACTGACTGCATGGAGCCTGGGCGCTGTACTAAATACCCACCTGGTGGAACGATATCCGTATTCTTTAGGATTACATGATGCAGAGCTACCAGATAACGGTGATAATGATTGCTACGTTTCATCTGTTGTTCTAAATGGTCCAAAACATTTGCTAAGAGATTTAGTTCGGGTGATGTAGCGTGCCAGTCGAAGTACAATAATGATATGGTGTCGCACTGCTCGCCGTACAAGCAATGTACTGGAACAGCCACGTAAACACGGTTGTTGACATACAGGAAGCCTGGGGTGTTCGCAACACACTCATGATGAAAAAGAAATGGCGATACTGGGTCACCGAGAATGTTGGAACTAATACATTGACTCATGTTCACGGTAGCCTGAATGAGTGGGTCAAAAGCATGGTACGAAAACACCTCCAAAAATTGCAAAATCATAGGGCCACCTATGAAGTCAGTGCCTTGTATCATCTGAAAAGAGGCAAAATCACGCTCCGTGGGTCCACACTACACACCTCGAGTCAGCCAATGTGCAGTTTGTCCTTTGTTTGCTCTAGTAAAAACGTTCATCCTTACGTTGCGCTATGAGCAAAGGCTTCTTGAAAGCTACCTAGCTATAAATGTGCATTTCATGCAGTTATCTCAAGTGTCCACAGGGTTATCACGGAAACTGGTTGAGATGGACCTGCTGTCACAGACATCATTAGTTTGTATTTGGTTTGAAGAAGAGTCACTGTCAGCAAATGACGACCATTTCCAGTCCCTATCGGTTAGGACATTTTTATGATCGCCCTTCTTACTCTGTGTTTCATGGCTACAAGTGGTACAGCATTCCTTGTGAACACGTTGAACTTTCGCCGCTGATACAACAAATAGAACAACCTCATTCACGTTTGTGGCCCAGAGCACGTAAAAACACGATAGCTCGTTTCAGTTATTCTGTCACAACTTCACTGCTACCAGTCTTACTGTACTGATTTCAAATAATCGACTGGCACATATACACTATTTCACTTCCATGGCTTTCAAGTATGTCCACGGCGAATGTTTACTGAACTGCCTAGTACCAGTTGTAAACCATCCACAGCACTTCAAAGCGAGCAGTGTGCTGTCTTAAAGGGGTGACTAACATTTTGTACGGTGAGCTTATCTGTTTACACCTTTCACCCGTAGGGTACATTACAAATCGTCGGTTGACATTATAGAGAGACATTCCGGAGAGATATTCACCGCTACATTTCCGATTTCTGCATTTATTTTCAGATATCAATTCACATCAGATTGACTACAATTTCAAAACTGTATAAACTGTTCCACGGCTTCTCCTTGGCGTCGATGGAAAATTCCATACACATCACCGAAGCACTCAGAAATTTACATTTGGGGGAAGACCACTGTGGTCGCAATTTCAGGTAAGTAATCGTTTTTTCTTCATTATTATTGACGCCTGACAAAACATGAAACGAAACGCTCAACAAACACCACCTAACAGCAAATACTCGATCTAAAATTAATAGATATCCATTACCTTCGGCAATAACGTACATTATAATGAGGAGATGATCAACTTGTTTAGAGATAATCTACAGGTAAAATTTTCTAGCATGCTATTTTTTAGTACAACTCTTAATGTTTACTATTTATACTGTACACGTAGTAAACGAATATACGAAATCGGAATACACTGACACAAAAAATAAAGAAATAAATCTGAAAACCAAGAAGTTTGGTAGGCGTGTTCGTACATCTACAAAACACGATAATGTCTTTTCAGATTCCAGGCCAGTTTCATAAAATGGCGCTAGTAGTGCCACTATGAGGATGCAAATCAGGTTTGCTTTAAATACAAGCTGCAGTGGTCGAGAGCGATAATTATCTTTGATATTGAACGTGGTGGGTTATGTCAGTCAAGAATGTTTTAAAGCAATAAAGACGCCTTTATCAACACCCCACTGAGGTGTGTAACAGGACTGAGAGAAGCTGGGTGTTCGTTCTGTGATACTACAGAAAGACTTGGCGGAATGTGTATGGCTGCTGGAAGCGGGGATCGCGAGAATGTATGGTCGCAAGAAGACCGGGCTCCGGACGACCACGCGGCACTGCCTAGAGAGTGCGTATGGCTCTGGCTCATCTGCATCTACAGCATTAATCTAAGTAGCAGTTGGCGCGACAGTGACACAGCGAACTGTTACAGGTCCGTTATTTCAAAGAGAGCTCCGAGCCAGACGCCCTGAAGCGTCCCCAAACCACTGCCAACTGCGACTTCAGCGGTGTCGAGGGAGAGCTTATTCGAGGGCAGGGTAGAGATTTGTTGCGTTTTCTGACGAAAGCTGGTCCTGCCTACTTGCCAGTGATGACCTTGTGTTGCGCCGCGCGGGGTAGCCGTGCGGTCTTGTGCGCTTTGACACGGTTCGCGCGGCTCTCCCCGTCGGAGGTTCGAGTCCTCCCTGGGGCAAGGGTGTGTGTGTTGTCCTTAATGTAAGTTAGTTTAAGTTAGATTAAGTAGTGAGTAGGCCTATGGACCGATGACCTCAGCAGTTTGGTCCCATAGAACTTACACATTTTTTGGGGCTTATTTTGGTTAGAAGGAGGTCAGGTGAGGGCCTGCAAAAACAAACCTATCTGAGGCCTAAACACACTGGAGTTATGGTATGTGATGTGATTTCGTATGACAGCAGGAGCACTCTCGCGTTTATAGCACTCTCGCGCTTATCCCAAGCATCCAGACTGCAAATTTGCACGAAAATCTGGTGATTCGATCTGTTATGCTGTTATTTCAGGGGGTGTTTTCCAACATGATAACGCTCGCCCACATACCGCTTTTATAGCCCAACATGCTATACAAACTGCCCACATGTTGCCTTGGTCTGCTCGATCACAAGATGATTTGTCTCTAATCGAGCACATCGTCGGACGACAACTGTAGCGTCATCCACAAGCAGTATTAATCGTCTCTGTATTGAGCGAACAAGTGCAACAGACATTGAACACCATCCCACAAACTGACATCCGAGCCGGCCGGTGTGGCCGAGCGGTTCTAGGCGCTCCAGTCTGGAACCGCGCTGCTGCTACGGTCGCTGGTTCGAATCCTACCTCGGGCATGGATGTGTGTGATGTCCTTAGGTTAGTTAGGTTTAAGTAGTTCTAAGTTCTAGGGGACTGATGACCTCAGAAGTTAAGTCCCATAGTGCTCAGAGCCATTTGAACTGACATCCGGCTCCTGTACAACACAATACATACACATTTGAATGTTTGCATTCAACATTCTGGTGGTTACATTGGCTATTAATGTACCATCAGTTCACATTTTCAATGGCTGGCCCACCAATCCTCACACTGGTAATTTTGATCTGTAGTTATGTATCATTCGCCATTGAATACTGCAACATGTAGATAGCATTTATTTATTTATTTATTTTTGCTTAGAAATTATAAATAATGAAATGGAATTTCTTACCCTAAATACTATCCCACAAGCTCTGGAAACGTCGATAAAGGCAAGTCCACTTTCACATTCTGCTTGCTTCTGTCAGCAACAAATCGTTGCAGTGAAGCAAACGAGTACTTACTGCCACCAGCATATAGCTGCACCGTAAAATCGATCAAAGTTAGATTTTAGTACTGCAACTTATTGCTGTCACCAATTCATGGCTACATGGTTACAAAAACAGATCAGAATAGTAAATTAATTATTTTCCACATCTAAGATACCGAAAAATTCTGAAATTTCTGTAAAGTGTGGTGGCAGTGCAAAGAACTGCGATGTTTTACATTGATTGTGCAAGATCTGGTTGAAGTTAATGTATTAAAAAAACGCTGTGAGACTCAAATCAAGTTCAAATGGTTCAAATGGCTCTGAGCACTATGGGACTTAACTTCTGAGGTCATCAGTCCCATAGAACTTAGAACTACTTAAACCTAACTAACCTAAGGACATCACACACATCCATGCCCGAGGCAGGATTCGAACCTGCGACTGTAGCAGCAGCGCGGTTCCGGACTGAAGCGCCTAGAACCGCTCGGCCACAGCGGCCGGCCTCAAATCAAGTAATGTGATGTCAGAACATTGTAAAAGTATGAGTTCATTTGCACATATACACATTTTCTCGAAATTAGTGCCCAAAATTCTAAGACATTTACCCCAGTTTACATTTGGGAACGTAGGCCCAATAATTCGATATCGTTCAACTAACCTAATCACACTTGTAACAACAAAAAAATAGAACTTAGCTAAAAAACATTCGACGCTAAGCAGGTAAATAAACAGACTTCCCATTATTCGTGTAAGTCACAACACACCATTTCAGCATTTAAATTGTTCTGAAGCACCACTTAAGAGGGAGAAAGCTAATGCATCGTGTTAATCGCAAGGAAAAATATACAGGGTTATTATAAATGATTGAAGCGATTTCACAGCTCTACAATTATTTTATTATCTGAGATATTTTCACAATGCTTTGCACACACATACAAAAACTCAAAAAGTTTTTTTGGGCATTCACAAATGTTCGATATGTGCCCCTTTAGTGATTCGGCAGACATCAAGCCGATAATCAAGTTCCTCCCACAATCGGCGCAGCATGTCCCCATCAATGAGTTCGAAAGCATCGTTGATGCGAGCTCGCAGTTCTGGCACGTTTCTTGTTATAGGAGGTTTAAACACTGAATCTTTCACATAACCCCACAAAAAGAAATCGCATGCGGTTAAGTCGGGAGAGCGTGGAGGCCATGACATGAATTGCTGATCATGATCTCCACCACGACCGATCCATCGGTTTTACAATCTCCTGTTTAAGAAATGCCGAACATCATGATGAAAGTGCGGTGGAGCACCATCTTGTTGAAAGATGAAGTCGGCGCTGTCGGTCTCCAGTTGTGGCATGCGCCAATTTTCCAGCATGTCCAGATACACGTGTCCTGTAACGTTTTTTTCGCAGAAGAAAAAGGGGCCGTAAACTTTAAACCGTGAGGCATCCAGAAGCTTTAAACTGCGCATACCATCGCCGAATAGAGTTAGCAGTTGGTGGATCTTTGTTGAACTTCGTCCTGAAGTGTCGTTGCACTGTTATGACTGACTGATGTGAGTGCATTTCAAGCACGACATACGCTTTCTCGGCTCCTGTCGCCATTTTGTCTCACTGCGCTCTCGAGCACTCTGGCGGCAGAAACCTGAAGTGCGGCTTCAGCCGAACAAAACTTTATGAGTTTTTCTACGTATCTGTAGTGTGTCGTGACCATATGTCAATGAATGGAGCTACAGTGAATTTATGAAATCGCTTCAATCATTTGTAATAGCCCTGTATATGTCGCCACTGATTGAAAGTAAACTGAGTAGAATAACAGTATTTTTCAATCACGTAAGGCGTCTAAAGCCTTTAGAGATAATATTTTCTATATTATTTTACACATGTAAGTAGTCGCAATATTCTAAAATGCGTCGCAAAATGCTAAGTTACGTTTCAGTAGTTATTAAATGCGTAAATTGTGTACTCAATCCGAGCAGCAGTATTTCGCGAAACTATACATACCGAAAATCAAGTACACAGCCCAAACACACGCATAAGTCAAGTGTAGTATTACGAAGGGAGGAAATAAGGTGCTTTTTAACGAAACATCGCTTAAATTCGACTGTATATAATCAAGAGAGAAAGACGGCCAAACACAGTAGCAGTGAGAGATGTGACATTTCCAAACGCAATGTCAGAGTCGATATCACAGGCAATACACATCAAAGTTATGTTATTCTCTGTAACATACAGATATGTAGATGTGTTCTAAAACTTAGTGGGTCACAACCGAAAATGACATTAGAGATTCTGCCAATCTGTGCTGCTGCTACAGCCGAAATGTACGTCTAATATTGAGTGCCCAGTCACACCGTTCATGTTCGGCCTTTCAATTACAAATTACGGAATCCCATTACTGCAGTGCGACAGCACAACAGTGGCGGTTGGTAATGAGTAGGATATCAGTGTCATAATACACGGAAAACATAAAAAAATTATGTGGTTGCAGCAGCATTACGGCAGGGAATTTCTAATAATAGTCGAAATGCTGTTATTCTACTCAGTTCCCCGTAGGAATGAGTCAGTTATAATAATATCAGTTACTTTCAATCAATGGCGACATATACAGGGTGTTACAAAAAGGTACGGCCAAACTTTCAGGAAACATTCCTCACACACAAATAAAGAAGAGATGTTATGTGGACATGTGTCCGGAAACGCTTAATTTCCATGTTAGAGCTCATTTTAGTTTCGTCAGTATGTACTGTACTTCCTCGATTCACCGCCAGTTGGCCCAATTGAAGGAAGGTAATGTTGACTTCGATGCTTGTGTTGACATGCGACTCATTGCTCTACAGTACTAGCATCAAGCACATCAGTACGTAGTATCAACAGGTTAGTGTTCATCACGAACGTGGTTTTGCAGTCAGTGCAATGTTTACAAATGCGGAGTTGGCAGATGCCCATTTGATGTATGGATTCGCACGGGGCAATAGCCGTGGCGCGGTACGTTGGTATCGAGACAGACTTCCAGAACGAAGGTGTCCCGACAGGAAGACGTTCGAAGCAATTGATCGGCGTCTTAGGGAGTACGGAACATTCTAGCCTATGACTCGCGACTGGGGAAGACCTAGAACGACGAGGACACCTGCAATGGACGAGACAATTCTTCGTGCAGTTGACGATAACCCTAATGTCAGCGTCAGAGAAGTTGCTGCTGTACAAGGTAACGTTGACCACATCACTGTATGGAGAGTGCTACGGGAGAACCAGTTGTTTCCGTACCATGTATAGCTTGTGCAGGCACTATCAGCAGCTGATTGGCCTCCACGGGTACACTTCTGCGAATGGTTCATCCAACAATGTGTCAATCCTCATTTCAGTGCAAATGTTCTCTTTACGGATGAGGCTTCATTCCAACGCGATCAAATTGTAAATTTTCACAATCAACATGTGTAGGCTGACGAGAATCTGCACGCAATTGTGCAACACAGATTTTCTGTGAACGTTTGGGCAGACATTGTTGGTGATGTCTTGATTGGGCCCCATGTTCTTCCACCTACGCTCAATGGAGCACGTTATCATGATTTCATACGGGATACTCTACCTGTGCTGCTAGAACATGTGCCTTTACAAGCACGACACAACATGTGGTTCATGCACGATGGAGCTCCTGCACATTTCAGTCGAAGTGTTCGTACGCTTCTCAACAACAGATTCGGTGACCGATGGATTGGTAGAGGCGGACCAGTTCCATGGCCTCCACGCTCTCCCGACCTCAACCCTCTTGACTTTCATTTATGGGGGCATTTGAAAGCTCTTGTATACGCAACCCCGGTACCAAGTGTAGAGCCTCATCGTGCTCGTATTGTGGACGGCTGTGATACAATACGCCATTCTCCAGGGCTGCATCAGCGCATCAGGGATTCCATGCGACGGAGAGTGGATGCATGTATCCTCGCTAACGGAGGACATTTTGAACATTTCCTGTAACAAAGTGTTTGAAGTCACGCTGGTACGTTCTGTTGCTGTGTGTTTCCATTCCATGATTAATGTGATTTGAAGAGAAGTAATAAAATGAGCTCTAACATGGAAAGTAAGCGTTTCCGGACACATGTCCACATAACATATTTTCTTTCTTTGTGGCCGGCCGGTGTGGCCGTGCGGTTCTAGGCGCTACAGTCTGGAACCGAGCGACCGCTACGGTCGCAGGTTCGAATCCTGCCTCGGGCATGGATGTGTGTGATGTCCTTAGGTTAGTTAGGTTTAATTAGCTCTAAGTTCTAGGCGACTGATGACCTCAGAAGTTAAGTCGCATAGTGCTCAGAGCCATAATCTTTCTTTGTGTGTGAGGAATGTTTCCTGAAAGTTTGGCCGTACCTTTTTGTAACACCCTGTATATATTTCTAATGATTAACACGATGTATTTACCTTTCTCCCTCTTAAAGTGGTGCTTAAGAACAATTTAAATGCTGAATTATTATGTTTTGAATAATAGGCAGTCTGTCTATTTACCTGCTTAGCGTCAAATTTTTTTAGCTAATTTGTATTTTTATTGTTGTTGCAAGTGCGATTAGGTTAGTTGAACGACATGAATTATTGGGCCTATATTCTCAAATGTCAGCTGTTGTTAGTATTGGGGTACATATTTCAGAATTTTGGGCACTAATTTGGAGAACATATATATGTGCTGATTGCTTTTTACTTTCACCGACTGCTTTTGGGAATGGTTTTAACCTGCGACCTGTCTGCATGAGGAAAAAGGAACTGATGGACCTGTAGTTTGGTCGCTTTACTCTCCAAACCAACTAGCCAACTAATTTGGAGAATAATTGTATACGTACAGGTTAACTCATACTTTATTTTACAATGTAGCCGTATTTTTCGATACGTTACGTGATATGAGCCTTACTAATTTTTAATATATTAACCTCGACCAGGTCTTGCACTCTTAGTGTGAAATATTGCTGTTCTTTGCACTGCCCACACTTTTTTCAGCCTTTCAGAATTTTTCAATTTTTTTGCATGTGGAAAATTATTAATTTACGACTCAGGTGTGTTTTTATGAACATGTAGCCGGTTATTGGTGGCAGTAACAAGTTACGGTACGAAAATCGAACGTTGATCGTTTTTACAGTGCAGTTATCTGCTGTAAGCACTCGTTTGCTCCACTGCAACGATTTGCTGGTGACAGACGCAAGCAGAATGTGAAAATGGCCTTACCTTTATCTGTGTTTCCAGAGCTTGTGGGATAGTATTTAGGGTAAAACACACTTTTTCAACAAATAAGAATTTATATTTCATTAGTTATAATTTCTAAGCAAAAATGTAAAAATAAACATGCTATCTGTGTGTTCCAGTATTCAATGGCGAATAATACATAGCTTCAGATCATAGTTACCAATGTGAGGATTGGTGGTCCAGTCCTTAAACAAATTTTGGAAGTCAGTAATGCAAACATAGCTGCAGAACGAAGGCGTGAGGCACAAGCGAGCGTGGGCGCACTGGGCTCTGGGCGTGGGGCACTGGACTTGGGGTGTTTGGTGTGGGTTGTGGAGTGTGTGGTGTAGGGTATGGGGCGTGGTGCATGGGGCATTGGGTGCGGTGTGTAGTTTCTGGCACACGGGGCACAAGGCATGTGGGACGTGAGGTATAGAGCGTGGTCTGTGGTGTATGGGGCATATGGGTGCTCCATGCTTAATTTGCAGAAGTGTAGTGGTGTGGTTAGGCCCTGCATTGCTTGACCTCGACATGTGGCACGATGTCATGCGTCCAGGAATGACTTTGGAGTTAAGGAAGTGCTGATGCTGACGTCAGTGAAATATGAAATGCTCAATTGCCTCAGCTGTAATATGGCACCATGTGTGTCACCTGGAACTTCCTAATCTCATCAGTTCCTGGAATTAACCCTCTTATCTTATCAGTTCTGGAATTTAGATCGTTATCTTACCAGGAGCTGCAGTGCCACACTACTTCGCTGAATTGTTCAGAGTAACCGTCATTCCTATTCATAACGAATCCTACTCCCATTGTACCATTTTCTGCTCCTGTTGGTATTGCCCTATACTCGTCTGACCAAAAATCCTTGTGTCTTTCCATTCCACTTCACTGATCCGCACTTTATCTAGATTGAGCCTTAGAATTTCCCTTTTCAGATTTTCAAGCTTCTGTACCACATTCATACTTCTGTCATTCCACACACCGACTTGTAGAAAGTTGCCCTTTCGTTCGGTATTCAATCTTTTTCTCATGGTCACCTCCCTCTTGGCAGTCTCATCCGAGAAATCTGTATGGGGGACTAGTCTGGAGTGTTTTGTCAATGCAGAGATCGTCATGACAGGCCACATGTCCTGTGAATACATATTATGTGTCGTTAATCCAGTTGCTTCCATTGCCTTCTGCAATCTCATGCCATTGGTCATTGCTGATTCAAGGAAGTGGCAGTTTCCCACTCCTGCCCTGACCTCTGTCAGTTCCTTCACCCTATTTCATAAGGCCGTTGGCAGAGCGGGGGTTACTTCTAATGCCAGAGATCTTCGGTCGCCATTGCTGATTTTTATTCAAAGTTTAAGCAATGGCGAGGTTCGAACCCAGAACCCAGGACGTTTTGTCAAACAAGTGATATGTCCATCTTTTAAGAAAGCACTGTATGGGTACATAGCTCCCACTTCCTCGAGACCTTAATCCAAGAGGGAGGTACCAACTGAATGGAATAGCCTGCAATATCTGCTACCATGAATGCGACCAACAATGCTTCAGACCAGCTGTAATTTGCAAGAACGCTCCTCCTGTAATGGACGATGCCAAGAGGGCCACCGTTGAAGGGTGCTGTTTTGATCTATAATAACATCCTCAGAGCAGAGGCTCAAGATAACCGGAGGAGTTAGGGGATGGAGCCGCTGTTTAATTCCAAACATCAACAGCTGGAATAGATACCAGTCGGTATTCGCAGCAGCTCCACGTCTCATGCACCGGCTCCTACGTCGTCCGGAGCCTTTGCACTGAGGATGGTCTCATAGACTGAAGTCTGTTAGCCGAATTTTTAAAAAAAGTTATTGTGGCCTGGACTGATTTTTTATTAAAATAACACACCAGTATTTGTGATTCTGTTTTGCAGTCAAGTCATTTTTAGGATTCCGTATCTCAGTATGTAAAGCGGAACCCTTATGGGATTACGTTGTTGTCTGTCTGTCCGACTTTAAGCCTCCTTTTTCTCAGAAACCGTTAGAGGTACCAAGTTGAAATTCGTGTTACGTTCTAAGGTCTATGGTCCCTTGGTGGCGTAAAATTTAAGCTTCTTGGTAAATGAAGTCAATAGATATGGCCAGATTTTGATACTCGCAAACTCACACTTAAAAACCAATAGGGTATCTCTCCTTGACAAAGATAAAAATTGTATCACATAAAAATACTTTTTTTTGCCATTACAAACTTACATTGATATATAATCTGTCAAAATTTTCGAGAAGTACTGTAGGGATTTTGATCTGCTATTGAATAACAGGTAGAGTGCTTCACGAGAAAGGTTTTTGTACATAATTTACAAATATTTAGAGCCAAATGAGTGAGGTACGATGAAGTCCCCTGCCGCTGTGAAAACTCTGCCTCTACCGCCTAACGGTGATAGTAGTACGGCCGCCTGACTGCCGTGCCACACCGGCGCTGCCACTGCAGATGCCTTACCGAACTGCGTTTCCACATGCGAACGTTCCCTGACAGTCTCTACTTACGACACGTACAGCACCTGTAATAATTCAAAGCAAGGTTATACTGGTAGCTGATGCAGGATTTCACTTCCATTGTTATCCCACAAAATATCCGTTGAAGTCCACAGAACAGTTCGACATTCGCCTAACAATAATAGCCCTACGACCAATTGTACTATTTTCTTTTCTGGAGACTTCTGTCATATGTTACCAGTAATCAGAACAGGGACAAAATCAGACGACATCTGCAGTTGCCTGTTAGCATAGCATGATAATATAACTCCTAAATTACTAAAGTAAATGGAAAATTGCAATTTTTTTTTACAACTGCAAGGTTTATTCTTGCCCTGGAATCTAAACCTATAAACGTTCGCACATGCAAAAAATCTTTTCCGTAATCTTTTTTGAGTAGTTTCGTTATTAGCATCTCACATTTGTATGGTTGCGACTAAGTTATTGAAACTCAATGTTCCTAAATAAGGGATACGTTTGTAGATCAATGTATGCGCTTTGTAGCCCTTATGATCATTTTTCTTCTCCTAATATTGATTTTTTTGAACTGAACTTCTGTTTAGCTACACGAAAAAGTACATAAAAATAGAAATATACTGAAAACAGTAAGTGCTATACCTACTTTCCTAGATGTGTTGCAGGATTTTCAGCTTACACCCTAAATAATTCGTATAATATGCCTTTGACTTGAAATAATATAATGTTGCTTGATTAATCAAGCCAGAATACTACGAAGCAGGGTATGTCAGTTCTTTAGTTTTCGTGTCATCTGTGTCTGATATTCGAAATAAAGATTTGTTTAGGCATTTCAGCTAGTCTTTGGGGTACTGCTAACTATATTTGGTACAAAGTTGTATTCGAGAATAATTTATCACTGCCAGTCACTTCTGTCTGCAAGTCATTACATTTTAAACATACTCTGGATGACAGTGTCTTAGGCTTCTGAAATGCACATAACTTTTTTTTTACTATCGAGTTGGGCCTCTGTGGACTGCGTAGTAACAACCAGTTTCACTCTAGTCTCCACGTCTTGAACTTGTTCCAGCTTTAACTTCCTGCTAGTATCTTCTGAGCCCACCAAGAAATGCCTGTTTATGCTCTTCGGATAATGGTCCTCTCCGTCTTTTGGACGTTGATGCCATTTTAAAACCTTCGTAGTTGCTCACCAATCTTCTAAATTTGTTCCTGTCAGGAATTTCTCTCTCTGAGGTACCAGTCTGCCTAAGAGCTTTTTCACATTCTTCGAACCGTCTTGGCCTTGTTTTCTTAGATCGGATGAAACTCCATATTCTTTTTGTTAGTCGATCACCGTCCATCCTCATGAGGTGACCGTAAAATAACAATCGTCTCTCCTTAATGGATGCTGTGATAGGTTCTGCCTTGCTGTACAAGTCCTCATTTGTTCTCATTCGCCATTGTCCATCAACCTTTCTGTTACCTAGGATTTTCCTTAATATCCTACACTCTCGCTTTTCCAGCCTCTCAGCTTGACCTTGTTTATTCGTGGTCAAAGTTCGGACACATATAAGCCCTCTTGTTTTACAACTGTATTACAATGTCGGAACTTGGCCCCTATACTCATAGACTTTTTGTTAGAGGTATTCTTTGTCAATAGGTATGTTAACTTTCTCAACCTGACATTAACTGCTTCTTCTTCTAATCCATTCTCCTGGATGACTTCACCGAGATACCTGAAATTCTTAACTCGTCCGTTTTTTCCCAGGTTGGTGATCATCCATTGAGGTCCATCACAGATGTTCGTCATATATTTTGTCTTTTGAATAGAGATCTGGAGTCCAACTTTCTCAGCAATTTCTGATAGCCTATTGATCTTGTTGACTGCTGACTCTATGTTGTTAGCAGAAATGGCCAGGTCACCCGCAAAGCACAGTCAGTGTACACCCCTTTGTTCTTAGGACCAAGTCTGAACCTCTCTTCATTTGTTTCTTCTTGGGCTAACAACTTTCTCCACTTTCGAAAGACCATTTCCAAGACGTAGTTGTAAAGGAGTGGGGATAGTCCATCTCCTTGTCTTACGCCCGTTCTGATTGTAAAGGGTTCTGATATCTCACCCATAAATTTTATTTTTGACAGTATGTTAGTTAGAGCTTGTTTGATGATCTACCTTGATTTATCATCCACCCCAAACTCTTCCAAAATATTCAATAATGCCTGTCGGTCGATGGAGTCATATGCCTTCTGAAAATCAACGAACACATAATTAGTCTTTTAAATGAATGATATTGTTAAAATCCATTTATTAATGCCTATGAAGTAATCGTTTGAACCTTTTCAAAAACTGTTGTATGTCCTACAGAATTTCTGTTTACGTGTAGCACTTTGTATGTAAATATAAAAGGTAATCGATATGCACAGAAAGATGGAAACTCGGAGTACACCACATGTAACAATTTCCGAGTCAGACGAGGACTGGCAGCTCAACTCATGAATAACTGATATTGTCGGTCTACGTCCCTACTACAAAGATATGCTGCGTTGTTTATGACGTCATATTAATTTAATATATTTAATAGCTTGTTGATATTCACATAGTCGAATGAGTTTCGAAAGATCATAGAAACTGCTGGTGTAAGGGTTGCTAATATCGAAAGTAGTATGATGTAGTAATAATTCACACCCCTTACGTAACGCTGGTTCCCTACAACTTTCGGAGTGAAGCTCACCATTTTTAGCAGGTGTATTGTCTTGCTGTTACGTTCAACAATGCCGAAGCATTACTGCTCATGCACTAGAACGTGAGTAGCAAGTTGTTCAGATGAAGAAACTTGCACAGGATAGGGTAGCATGGAGAGCTGCATCAAACCAGTCTCTGGACTGAAGACCACTACAACACAACAAGAAATATATTTCAAGTGCATAACATACATTCTTCTTCCCGGTTTCTGTACGATAAACTATGTAATGTGTCGTATGACTAGGGCCTCCTGTCGGGTGGACCATTCGCCGTGTGCAAGTCTTTCGATTTGACTCCACTTCGGCGACTTGTGGATCGAACTATGTTATAGAACTGTAAAAAGGAAAAACTGCTTCCTTAAAACAATGGCGCTGTGTGATACGAGCACAGTATAGATTTCCAGAGATGTATAGCGTCCACTGTTCACACCCAATCACGCTTCAGAAATTATACTATGCCTGCAGCAGAGCTATATAAAATAATGGTTAGTAATGAGGAATACGTCTTACAAGGAAACAGATAAATGCATAGCAGCAGTGTCCGACATGTGAAAATTACAAGTCATTCCGCCACTATCTCTGTAAACAGTATATCTGTCATGTGTTAGAAACATGTAGAGCGCTGTCTGATATACTTCGATGATGGATGTGTTCGGGAATTAACAATGCATGGACGTACTGCACAGTCATCTATCCACATTGGCAATGGTACTTCCAAAATGGAGAAGGGGTGGTTTAGCTATGATACTGAAATTGGGAAACAAGCTGTCACATCATTGGTCAGTGTTGAAATTAGTGAAAAATTCGTAATATTGTTCACATAATCAACTTCAATGCTTATTATTTCAGTACATCGGGGGTGTCTTTTCCGTCCCATCCATCCACTAGTGTGGTGTTGGTTATCACATAATGATTGACTGACATGGCTTGTTTGAGCTGGAGAAATAGTTTTGGTGGAGGGACAACACCTTCTGTTGATGGATAGCACCGAAACAGTGATCGCGTACTCGACTGCAATATGAGAAATCAGTCGAAATGGAATGCGGTGCCATCAGCGATTCCGTCACTGTGACAAATGAGTTTAAATGTAGAGGTCGTTAACCACTTTCGGACAGCATTTTGGAAACTCTCCACAATGCCGCCAAATTCTTCCAGTTTCCTTATGTTGTAACTCTCTTTTATTTAAAATCACCCAGTGTCTGCTGCATGTTATGGTAGGTGCAGTAAGACGATTTACACCATGCGACATCTACTTTTCTGTGAGAGGCATTGGATCAGAACATGTTAAAGCCAGTTCAGAAACTGACACAGACCTCGAAGTCTTGGTGGAAAAACAAAATGTATGGCAGTGTACAAAGCATGTTACAGCAGAAAAAAAATAATGTTTCAAACAATGACACAGAGTTACAGGGAGCGTCTCTTGCGACTTACAGGATAGCCTGTGCGATACAGTCATCCTCCAACAGTATAGGTGATGAAACTTTAAACTGGTCTGTTCAGTGGATCAATACCTGTGTATTTAGTAGGATCGTCACAGGTGCTTGAAGCCAGCATGCATGCGATATTTGTTTTCGTTATATGGGAGGAGAGAGATGCGGTAAAAATCTTATCAAGTTCTCTATCGGATAAACTTAGTGGAGCTTTTATAGTTCATAAGTTTTCTCTGCTGGATGGTACAGAATAAGGATGACAGAATGTTGTGGTGATAGAGGTGAATGGGCGCTGAAGGATGTGGATCTGTAGTACCTGCTTGTAGTTTGGAGAAGCACCACAATGCAGTAGCAAAATCGACATCTTTACCCCAGTTCCCGTACTGTCTTTTATACTAACTCATGTTGCAGGAGCAGGCTTCGTTTCCATCGAATGGTCAAAACACAGTTCTGTTGCAGTAACTCAGCTTCGCCTGTTTCTCCTTGGATTGCAGAAGGTGGTAGAGTGGTAGACATAGCTTTCTCTGTCTTCTACTCAGTTCCCACTTACATTGGAACAATTACATGCGCAAAGCTGCAGGGATGGTACCACAGAGTCTAAGGGGTAGTTGCAAGATGCATAGGGGCTACCTAAAACCATGTTGGAATTTTACTGTAGCAGATAGGTTCGAGATATGAGTGTGCCAGAAATATGATTCACTAGTGGCTGTAATCATTAATGGACTTCTCCATAGAATCCAACGCAGGTATGTGGTTGAATGGAAAGACTTGACTCCAAACACAGACATCATTTCTACCGAAAGCATAGTGCTAGACATCTCAAAAGCTAGTGTACATTTCTTACAACCTATATAATCACACCATCTACTAGTGTTTGTGATCCTTCTCAATCAATCATCGCCTATAGCTCAGTGGATATATTGCAGAACCTTTCACATGGCATCAAGACAGAATGCGTTACAAATACTGGAGAAATGTCTAGCGGCGGCGGCGTGAGGGAATTGCAGATACCGGTTTCATACCACGCTCCTTAGCCAAATCGCTTTCAAAATGTGGTAATTTTATTACGAGGTTGCACCGTCTGCAACATGTTGGTCTGATACTATACACTCCAGCGATCACCATCTATATTCAGTGTCATGGTATTTGTCTGGAAAAAAAAACACTTTATTCAGAGGTAACGCCATATGTAGATTTATAAATCCAGTTTAGCTTCTAACATGGATACTTGTATGCACCTCTGGAACCAAGACCGCTTGTGATGGTAATATGGTTGAGTTTTTTACATCTGGCAGTTTGTAAGACGATTACGCCTCTCTTTCTAAGACACAGTGGTGTACCACTCGCAAGAAAACGTATTAGACATTTCCACCCATCGTTGATTCTCGGTTAGTATTATTTCGTATCGCCAGCAACCTTTTGTTGGCGAAGTATTATACTTAGTAGTAGGGGGTGTGTGATGGTTCGCCTTGAGCATCAGGCTTATAAAGTATGAGTGTGTGTTCCGAAATGTGCAAAGGAAATGACTATGTACATTTGTAAGGAAGGTATGGATTTGACGTGGAATACTTGGAATACTGTGATAGCAAAGGGGAGAGTATGTTAAGTCATAAGAATGGTACAGATATTTCTGTTTCCAGAGCCACAGCAGTCAGCAAAGTGTGTTTCCGATAATTTGCTCATTGTCGAATGTTGTTCAATTGAGACTGCAATCACAAAATTTAATTTTAAGTACAGCGATCAAATGTATATGTGACCGATTTCCTAGGATAATTTTGTCTAAGGATGCTTGGGGTGCAGCGCTGGTGTCCTGTAGCGGTAATGATTCGCATTTCCCGTTAACGGCAGGAGCTCTCCGAATGGAATGGTCTGTTGGGAGTGTAGGAATGTAGCTAAATTGTCGACCGAATAGCAAACTAATACGTAGTATGTGTTGGGTAGCTTTCATGATCGTGTGGAAATCTGAGAAGACTCAACATGGACATGTGTTTGGATTGGACCATTATTCCATCCCATGTAGATTGTTCAGTTGACTGCTTCTTCACATTTCGCGTCTTTATTTAGTTGAGAGGACATCGATTGTGGTGTGTGCATCTAGCAGGTGAAAGACAGGTGCAAGACACGTTTGCCAGTTCTCTAAACATGAGAAACACCTTAATTGATTTAGAAAATTATAAAGATGATTCGGAATCTGTTAATCACTGACATTGGTGTTCGCGAGTTTAAATATCAGTTTCCTTTATTTTTTTCGAGTTCTCACATAAAGGTCTTTGCGGATGGGATAAGTTTCTAGTTACTCTATGGTTCTCAGCGTGTTCCACCTAGCTCAAGTTTAGGGTTACTAGAGAAATAATTTCCAGTCTATATCTTTGGAATTATATCATGCAAGTGATATTGCTATGCAAGCAATATTGCTATGTGCTTGATACCGCGGAAATAGTATGATATTCTAGCAAGCCATGCGAAATTACATATGTTCTTGTAATCCCAGAGTCTGGAAATGTGTGTAGAAATGCAAGTAAGCAAGCAAGTCCAGACCAGAAACAGTATCGCGTTTGTGCTGAGAGGGAAACGAGTCCTTCTTTGTGCAACAGTTCTGAGAGTGACTTCGATCCACTGACAGTGCACTGGTCACATTTTGGGAGTGGATGGCCAACTGACCTCGTGGGAAATATCTAGTGCTGCGAGTATACATACGGTGCATGTGCTTATGCTGTCTGTCTTTGCAATATATGTACGAATTATGTAAAAGGGGTGATTTTTTATGGTGCAGGATATGAACTGTATGTTTACTACAGCGACGTGGTACACGGTGATACATTGCTGGGTTAGAGATCAGTTTCATGCTCTAATATTCAAGTTCCTGTCCTCAGTGGGAGAGCTGTGTAACTGAGTAAGAGTCGTTCCGTGTTTGACGATATGTAAAGCACTTTGCAAGGTTTAATTGTTGGTGCAATATGGCGATCTGTGTAAAATAGTTTTTTGCCGCTGAAAGTCTCACCTGCAGAAAGAAGAAAAAGTGGACAGTGCTTCCACACTGGTGGCATCAGTAATTGGGCGAGTAAATTCGATAAGCGCCAATCGCAATCATTCATTCACAAGACATCCTTTGTGCTGGGATATAGGAGTCTTTACATAGCGGTGAGAACGTTATCGGTACCCCTAAGCGTACCCTCGCATTTCTATCGATAGTGATGTTGATTACAGTTCACCCAACCATGTCAGTGACGTCTTTCCAAGCATTACAACTGCAGGTGCGGTATTCATTATCACACATAGCGCTGGACGCCTGTCCTTCATAACACTTGTTTGAGAGAATCTAGGCAGGATGCAGCACCTTCCAAAAGCTCTGATGCGAAGACTTTGTCAGATAATTTCCTAGGACTGAGGAGAATCGAGACATATAGCTGATGTGAGTGTAGGCGTACTATCATTTTTTCGGATGCTGTACAGATATAAAAGAGAACTGCACTGTTTGTCTGAAATGCGTATATGTTGCAGTGCAAAGTTACTGTGGCTTAGGTCGTGGCATGATCAGAGAAAATGAGTGTGTGCCCTATCGTGAGGAATAGATAGATTCAGAACATCGATCATTGTGAGGGTATGAGAGAGACTTTTATGTGGAATATTATGTGCGCTATAGATACTGAGATTCGTTCCATAACCGCAGCTGTCAAGACCTGTACATCGATGAGTGTCAGACTGTAGCAGCAATCGTAATATTTGACTGTAGTTACACTGGTAAATGTGTTCCTGGCTCCCAATATTCTTGTGAGTCTTGTATGTATTTGATAATCTGTAGGTAACTTTTGTGGGGTTTAACTACCAGTGCAATATGGTGATGTGTAGAAAATAGTTTTTTTTTTTTTGCTGCTGAAAGTGTCGTCTGCAGAAAAAAGGGGCATATAGTGCTCCTACACCAGCAGCAGCAACACTTTGATGGGTCGCATGTGTTCAGTTCTGGAGAATGTGGCGGCCAATGGATGCCCATGCCAGTGGCCTCTGGGTACCCCAGAGCCAGAATGCGGTCCCCAAAGTGCTCCTCCAGGACGTCAAACACTCCCCTGCTTCGATGGGGTCGAGTTCTGACTTGCATGAGCCACATCTTGTCGAAGTAAGGATCACTTCAGATAATGGGGATGGAATCATCTTCCAAAACCTTCACGTACCGTTCGGTAGTCACCATGCCATCAAGCAATATCTCACCAGTTATTCCGAGACTCGACACTGCACGCCACAGAGACACCCGTTGAGGGTGAAGAGACTTCTCGATCACGAAATACAAATTCTCAGTGCCCCAAATGCGCCAGTTTTGATTGTTGATGGACCCGTCCAAATAAAAGAAGGCTTCATCGCTAAACCAAACCATGCATGTGCATACTAGTTCCCATCATGCTATAAGGGCCGCAAAATAACTGACGATGACCGAAGAAGTTATGGTGTAAACTGCAGACTGCCAACAGCAAGAAAAGCCTTTCTGAAAAAGATAAATTTCTTGACATCGAATATAAATTTAAGTGTTAGGAAGCCTTTAATGAAGTAATTTGGAGGCCTGTACCTTGTATGGAAGGCAAATGTGGGCAACAAGTAGTTCAGAAAACAAAAAGAATCTTTTGAAATGTGCTAGAGTGAAATGTTGAATATTGGGGGTTAGATGGAATAGCTGATGAGAAGGTACTAAACCGAATTCGGGAGAAAAGAAATTTATTGTACAATTTGACTAAAAGAATGGATCAATTGGCAGGACAAATTCTGAAGCAGTGGTTAGCACACTGGACTCGCATTCGGAAGGACGCCAGGTCAAATCCCCATCTGGTCATTCAGATTTGGGTTTTCCGTGATTTCCTTAAATCGCTCCAGGAAAATGCTGCGATGGTCCGTTTGATAAAGGGCATGGCCGATTTCCTTCTCCATCCTTTCGTAATTCGATCTTGTGCTGCGTCTATAATGATTGCACTGTCGATGTGGCGTTAAGCTCTATACTTCTTTCCTTCATCCTGTAGCATCAAGATCTTGTCAGTTTGATAATGCAAGGAAGTGTGTGGGATAAAAACTGTAGAGGGAAACAAGGCTGGAATACAATAAGCAATTCCAAATAAATTTAGGTTACAGAAATTTGTAGCGCCAAAGAGCCGTGCACAGAATAGACTAGAAGGCTGCATAAACCAGTCTCCAGACTGAAGACCACAACAGCTACAGCGGATTTCGCTATTGAAGGATATGTTTTAATTGATTTTGGCGGCAGTCCTGCGTCAGAGTCTCTGTCACAACTGTCCTGGACATAGTGTTCACTACATGATGACATTGAGTTACTGGATGGGTGTTATTGTGTGTAACCATACCTGGGAGAGTGCATAGTTGAACTAGCACCACAGTGTGGCTTATTGTTAAACTAGCCTTTCCCCTGTGGCTTTGCAAACATATGTGTTCTATATAATATTGCCCACACATTCTCCCACCTCTCTGTTTCCACCTCTGTCATCTGGCCACCTCATCTTCCCATCTTTTTCTATGTTCTCCTCCCCACCATGTCCCTTAGTCAGTGCCCTACCATCCTTCCCCTTCTCTCTATCAACCCCCAATTGCCCCCTCCCTCCCTATCCATCCCTCCATCGAAGTTGCACTTCTCCAACGCAACTCACCTACAAGCTGGGCAACCTACATGTTGGGGCTGGAAAACTAGGCTGTCAAAGGAGGTCGATAAGGCAGGCTGATAACACTACAACACAGCATGTCTATCAACCACAGCAACCTACATGTTGGAGTTAAAAAGTCGTTTCTTGCTTCTGTAGGCTGCACTGCAAAGCATATCAGTCAGGCAACTGATACTCTTCCTACACAATATATCTGTCATGAAGGGCAGCCTTGCAGATAAGGTGCTGGAAAAACGCGTTTTTGCCAGTATCTCCGGTGCTATTGGAGCTAGGAGCCTATAAACACCACAGTTTTGATGCTCATGAGGCCTCCTCTTCCTGTACCAAATTTGGTTTAAACCAATCTAGGGGTTTGGGAGGAGATCCTTTGCGTTTACACATACACACTCTGCTTTATGTGTACATATTTATAGAGGGAGAGAGAGATAGAGAGAATTCCGCGAGCATACGTTCCTAGAAGAATCAATAAATATATTTCTCTCTATACAAGTACATCCATGGTCTAGTAGCAGGCACGGTATATCAGCATGTTCGGTCAGAGGGTAAGCTGGCCTCTGTAATAAAAAAACCGAGTAAGTGGCTCGACGATTAACTTGAACAGGTGTCTTAGGACGCCTGCACAGAACAAATGCAACGAATAATAATGAACAAACTGAGATCGACAAAAAAAGGAGCAGCATATTTGATTAGTAATCAAGCTGTCCTCCGTCCTGGTTTCGAAACCTGCTACCGCTTAAATTTTCATTAATAATCAGCGTTGACGACCGAAGACTTCCGGTATAAGAAGTCACCCTCATTCTGCCAATGGCCTTGTCAAAGAGGGCGGAAGAGCGGATAGAGGTTCAGGGCATTCTCTTGTCCTTGCTGTGGGAAAATGCTCCTGAAGGCGGAAGAATCAGCAATCACTAACGGTATGAGGATGCAGAAGGTAATGGAAACCGTATTAAAGCCATATAACGTGTATCAGCTGTAACTGATAAAGAGTCATGATGATCTCTCCATTGACAAAAGATTCCGGAATTGTCTCCCATTCGGATCTCTGGGAAGGGACCGCCAAGGGGGAGGTGACCCTGAGAAAAAGTTTGAATAACCAACGAAAGGATAACGTTCTACGAGTCGGGGCGTGGAATGTCAGAAGTTTGAATGTAGCAGAGAAGCCAGAAAATCTGAAAAGGTAAATGCAAAGGCGCAATCTAGATATAGTAGGGGTCGGTGAAGTGAAATGGAAAGAAGACAAGGATTTCTCGTCAGATGAGTATAGGGTAATAACAATAGCAGCAGAATATGGTATACGGGAGTGGGATTCGTTATGAACAGGAAGGTAGGCAGAGAGTATGTTACTGTAAACAGTTCAGTGATAGCGTTGCTCTTATCAGAATAGACAACAAAGCAATACCAACAACGACAGTTCAGGTATACATGCCGACGTCGCAAACTGAAGATGAAGAGACAGAGAAAGTATATGAGGATACTAATACAGTAAGTAAAGAGAGATGAAAATCTAATAGTCATGGGGGACTGGAATGCAACTGTAGGGGAAGGAGCAGAAGACAAGAATACAGGAGAATATGGGCTTGAGACAAGGAATGAGGCAGGAGAAAGACTAATTGAGTTCTTTAATAAATTGCAGCTAGTAATAGCAAATACTCTGTTCAAGAATCACAAGAAGAGGAAGTATACTTGGAAAAGACCGGGTGGTACGGGAAGATTTCAGTTAGATTACGTCATGGTCAGGCAGAGATTCCGAAATCAGATACTAGATTGCAAAGCATACCCACGAGCATATATGGACACAGATCACAATGTAGAAGTGATGAAGAAAAGGCTGAAGTTCAAGAGATTAGTCAGGAAGAATCAATACGCATAGAAGTGGGATGCGGAGCTACTAAGGGATGACACCCCAGAGACGCTTGAAAATCTCTAAGGCTATAGACGCGGCACTGAGGAGTAGCTCTGTGGGCAGAACAGTTGAGGAGGAATGGACATCTCTAAAAAGGTCAATCACGGAAGTTGGAGAGGAAACATAAGTACAAAGATGATAACTGCGAAGAAACCATGGGTAACAGAAGAAATACATTTGATCGATGAAAGAAGGAACTACAAAATGTACAGGGATATTTAGGAATACAGAAATACAAGTCGCTGAGGACTGAAATAAATAGGGAGTGCAGGGAAGATAAGACGAAATGGCTGCATGAAAAATGTGAAGAAATCGAAATGATTAATTTAGCATACAGGAAAGTCAAAACGACCTTCGGTAAAATTATAAGCAAGGGTGGTAACATTAAAAGTGAAACGGGAATTCCACTGTAGAAAGAGAACACTGGAGGCCTCTATGAGGGAGAAGATTTGTCTGATGTGATAGAAGAAAAACAGGAGTCGATTCAGAAAGGGGATCTAGTATTAGAATCAGAATTTAAGAGATCTTTGGAGGACTTTAATTTAAATAAGGCAGAAGGGGTAGATAACATTCCATCAGAATTCCTAGAATTATTGGGGGGAACTGGCAACAAAACGACTATTACGTTGGTGTGAAGAATGTATGAGTCTGGCTACATACCAACTGATTTTCGGAAAAATATGATCCACACAATTCCGAAGACTACAAGAGCTAACAATTGAGAGAATTATCGCACAATCATCTTAACAGCTCATGCATCCAAATTGTTTACAAGAATAATATACAGAAGAATGGAAAAGAAAAACTGAGAGTGTATTAGATGACGATCAGTTTGGCTTTAGGAAAGGTAAAGGCACAAGAGAAGAAATTATGACATTGCACTTGATAATGGAATCGGGACCAAAGAAAAATCGAGACCCGTTCACAACATCTGTCGAGCTGGGAAAAGCGTTCGACACTGTAAAATGGTGCAAGATGGACGACCAAGAACGAAGTTCTCCGATTAAAAAGGGTGTAAGATATGGATGGAGGCTTATGCCCCTACTGTTCAATCTGTACATCGAAGAAGCAATGGTGTAAATAAAAAAATAGGTTCAGGAGTGGAGTCAATGCAAGGTGAAAGGATATAAGTGACACGATTCGCTGATGACATTGCTATTCTGACTGAAAGTAAAGGATTACAGAATCTGCTGAATGGAATAAACAGTCTGATAAGATCAGAATATGGACGGAGAGTAAATCGAAGAAAGACAAAAGTAGTGAGGAGTAGCGTACATGAGAACAGCGAGAAATTTAACATCAGGCTTTATGGTCATGAAGTAGATGAAGTTAAGGAATTCTGCTACCTAGGCAGCAAAATAACCAGTGACGGACGGAGGAAGGACATCAAAAGTAGACTAGCACTGGCAGAAAGGCCGTTCCTGGCCAAGAGAAGTCTACTTGTATTTGACGTAGGTCTTCATATGAGGAAGAAATTTCTGAGAGTGTACTTTTGAAACACAGCATTGAATTATTATGAAATATGGATTGCTGGAAAACCAGAACAGAATAGAATCGAAGCATTCGAGATGTGGTGCTACAGAAGGATGTTGAAAATTAGGTGGACTGATAAGGTAAGGCATGAGGAAGTTCTGAGCAGAATCAGGGAGGAAAGGAATATATGAGAAACACAAACAGGGAGAAGGGGCAGGATGATAGGACATCTGTTAAGACGTCACTGTATAACTTCCATGGTACTAGAGGGAGCTGTAGAGGGCAACAACTGTGGGCAAGACAGGCATTAGAATATATACCAGCAAGTAACTGAGGACGTAGGATGCAAGTGCTACTCTCAAAAATGGTTCAAATGGCTCTGAGCACTATGGGACTTAACTGCTGAGGCCATCAGTCCCCTAGAACTTAGAACTACTTAAACCTAACTAACCTAAGGACATCACACACATCCATTCCCGAGGCAGGATTCGAACCTGCGACCGTAGCGGTCGTGCGGTTCCAGACTGTAGCGCCTAGAACCGCTGAGACACGCCGGCCGGCAGTGCTACTCTCAGATGAAGAGTTTGGCACAGGACAGATATTCGTGGTGGACCGAATCAAACCAGTCAGAAGACTGATGATCCCCCCTCCCCCCCCCCCCAAAAAAAAAAAAGAAAAAAAGAAATTATATCTCGCGATAAAGTAAAATTAGGATAGGTTCCGGCTCACATTAACAATCTATTCGCGCTAGGAACACGAAATGTATTAATTGACAGTGGTACACAAAGTACCCTCCGCCACACGAGATAAGGACTGATGATGTAGAAATAGTAGGCGGCTGCGGGGGAGGAGTGGCGTGCGCTGGCAGACGCAGGCAGAGGTGGAAGCAGACGCGGCAGGTGGGGCGCGCACCTGGCGGCCGGGCCGACCCACTTGGCGGCGCCCGCCGTAAACTACTCGGTACAGTACGGCTCGCCAGCCCGCCACTTCCGTCTGCCTTTTAACAAGAACACCGCTACGCAGATGCGATCTCGGAAAATTATTTTGCACGACCTTACTCTTCACGTACACTAGCGTTCGCGCTGCCAGCACTCTTTGTTCTGGTGGTCACCTGCTGTAATAATATACTGAAGCGCCAAAGAAACTAGTACAGACATGCGTATTCAAATACAGAGATATGTAAACAAGAAGAATACAGCGCTGCCGACGGTGACGCCTATATAAGACATAAAGTGTCTGGCGCAGTTGTTAGATTGGTTACTGCTGCTACAATGGTAGGTTATCGAGATTTAAGTTAGTTCGAACATAGTGTTATAGTTGGGGCACTAGCACTGAGACACAGCATCTCCGAGGTAGCGATGAAGTTTGGATTTTCCCTTACGACTGTTTGACGAGTGTACCGTGAATATCAGGAATCCGGCAAAACATCAAATTATCGACATCGCCGCTGCCAGAAAAAGATCCAACGACGACTCAAGAGAATCGTTCAGTGTGACAGAAGTGCAACCCCTCCGCAGATTGCTGCAGATTTCAGTGCTGGGCCATCAACAAGTGTCATCGTGCAAGCCATTCAACAAAACATCATCGATATGGGCTTTCGGAGCCGAAGACCCACTCGTGTACCCCTGATGACTGCACGACACAAAGCTTTACGCCTCGTCTGGGCCCGTCAACACCGACATTGGACTATTTATGACTGGAAACATGTTGCCTGTTCGCACGAGTCTCGTTTCAAATTGTATCGAGTGGATGGACATGTGCGAGTACGGAGACAATCTCATGAATCCATGGACCCCGTATGTCAATAGGAGACTGTTCAATCTAGTGGAGGCTTTGTAATGGTGTGGGGCGTGTACAATTGAAGTGATATGGGACCGCTGACACTTCTAGGTACGACTCTGACAGGTGACACGTACGTAAGCATCCTGTCTGATCACTTGGATCCATTCATGTCCATTGTGCATCTTGAATGACTAGGGCAATTCCATCTGGACAGCGCGACACCCCACACTGCCAGAATTGCTACAGAGTGGCTCCAGGAACACTCTTCTAAAATCAGACACTTCCGCTGGCCACCAATCTCTCCAGACCTGAACATTGTTGTGCATATCTGGGATACCTTGCAACGTGCTGTTCAGAAGAGACCTACACCCCGCGTACTCTTACGGATGTATGGACAGGCCTGCAGGATTCGTGGTGTCAGTTCCCTCCAGCACTACTTCAGATATTAGTTGAGTCCATGGCACGTCGTGTTACAGCACTTCTACTTGCTCACGGGTGCCCTGTGCGATATTAGGCAGGTTTACCAGTTTCTTTGGCTCTTCAGTGTTCTTGTGGGAAAGTATCTTTCACAGATAGTAGACTGGCGTGCAATAGATAATCAAAATTGGTGAAAGAAGAAAATTAAAAGGAAAAGTAAGTAATCATTTCGGGGTAACTGAAGCGTTCGATAGCGCTTTACCAACTGACAACCAACCTGGAACCTTACAATCTAGCCTAGACAACGGGCTACGCTACAGATTAATACACTATGTGATCAAAAGTATCCGGACACCTCGCTGAAAATTACTTACAAGTTCGTGGCGCCCTCCATTGTAACGCTGAAATTCAACATGCTGTGCCCCACCCTCAGCTTTGATGACAGCTTCAACTCTCACAGGCATACGTTCAATCAAGTGCTGGAAGGTTTCTTGGGGAATGGCAGCCCATTCTTCACGAAGGCTACACTGAGGAGAGGTATCGATGTCGGTCGGTGAGGCCTGGCATCAAGTCGGCGATCCAAAGCATCCCAAAGGTGTTCTACAGGATTCAGGGCAGGACTCTGTGCAGGTCAGTCCATTACAGGGATGTTATTGTCGTGTAACCACTCCTCCACAGGCCGTGCATTATGAACAGGAGCTCGGTCGTGCTGAAAGGTGCAGTCGCCATGCCGGAATTGCTCTTCAGCAGTGGGAAGCGAGAAGGTGCTTAAAACATGCTGTGATATTGCCACGCAAAACAACAAGGGGTGCAAGCCCCCTCCATGTAAAACACGATCACACCGTAACACCATAGCCTCCGAATTTTACTGTTGGCGATACACACGCTGGCCGATGACGTTCACCGGGCTCTCGCCATAACTGCACCCTGCTATCGGATCACCACATTGTGTACCCTCACTCCACACAACGTTTTTCTGTTGTTCAATCGTCCAACATTCACCCTCCTTAAACGAGGCGTCGTTTGGCATTTACCGGCGTGATGTGTGGCTTATGAGCAGCCGCTCGACCATGAAACCCAAGTTTTTTCACCCCCGCCTAACTGTCATAGTACTTGCAGTGGATCCTGATGCAATTTGGAACTTCTGTGTGATGGTCTGGATAGATGTCTGCCTGTAACACATTACGACCCTCTTCAACTGTCGGCGGTCTCTGTCAGTCAACAGACGAGGTCGGCCTGAACGCTTTTGTGCTGTATGTGTCCCTTCACGTTTCCACTTCATTATCACATCGGAAACAGTGGCCTTAGGGATGTTTAGTAGTGTGGAAATCTCACGTACAGACGTATGAGACAAGTGGCACTCACTCACCTGACAACGTTCGAAGTCCGTGAGTTCCGCGGAGCTCCCCATTCTGCTCTCTGATGATGACTAATGACTACTGAGGTCGCTGATATGGGGTACCTGGCAGTAAGTGGCAACACAATGCACCTAATATGAAAAACGTATGTTTTGGGGGATGTCTAGATACTTCATATAGTATATAATTTGTGGTAAGGACTATGGGACCAAACTGCATAGGTCACGGTCCCAAGGCTTAAGCACTACTTAATCTAATTTAAACTGTCTTATCCTAAGGACAACACGCACACCCATCCCCGAGGGAGGACTCGAACCTCCGACGGGAGCAGCCGCGCAAGCCGTGACAAGATGCCTCAGATCGCACGGCTACCCCTTACATCCATAGCGTATGTCACCAAATATAAGTAAGATGAACATCATATTCGACGGCTTCGCCAACTCACAAGTGGACTATCTCCTGCTAACCTAACCTACACGTCGGACTAGGCTACAGACCAGTATGTCAGCCAAATCTAAGTAAGATATCCCTTTCCAACCTAGGCCACGGATTGCGATACAAAACAATATATATCACCAAATATAAGTAATATCTGTAAATCGTACTCGATGCATTTGCCAACTCCCAACTAAACTGTCACCTTACAACTTAACCTAGACCTCGAGCTACGCTAAGGATGAGTATTATTGAGCTTCTCAAACATTTAAGTTCAGCTACTTTTCCTCTTCCTACAATTGCTAATTTTGGAAACAAACGTATCAGCCTTCTGAGATATTTTGCGTATTTTAGTTGAATAATGTATGAATTAATTTTCTGGGGCAACTGATTACGCAAAAGCGAGTGGTAAGAATAATATGCGGTTTTCACCCGCAGACGTCATGTAGGTACATCTTCAAGGAGCTAGGCATTTTACATATTTCGCCAATGAAATTCGTGATAAACAATCCATCACAATTTCAGAAGAGCAGTGATGTACATACCAACAATACTAGAGAGAGGAGTGAACTTTATTACCCGTTGTTAAAGCTATCACTGGCCCAGAAAGAGCTCAAATTCAGCAACAAAAATTTTCATCGTTTGCCCAATAACATAAAATATCTGAGAGATAGCGAAGCAGTTATTTTAAATCTAATTTAAAATCATTTCTCCTGGACACCTCCTTCTATTTCATTGATGAATTTCTACTTTAAAACTGGTCGTCAGTAAAAGAAATGTGCTGTTGCATGAGTATCACTAAAAATAATAATGTGTTCATCAATGTTAACACAAAGCATGCATCCTGTAAACTATCTCGTTCCACATCATTTCCATAAAGGAATAGTTCATATGATCTATGGAACAGGTAACTAACAAATCAAATATAAGTAAGATTTTGTAATCATATTCGATTGCTCCGCCAACCTAGACCTCGGGATACATTACAGGTAAGTCTGTCACCACAACCTACATTTCAAAAACTAATACGAACATAAACGAAATATTGTCAGTGTTCTGTTCTCTTCCTGTCCGCGTGCGTAGGACGTCACATGCCACAACATCATTATTTTACAGAATGAAGACAACATCCCATAGCAGTAGGCATGGGAGTACGCAGAAATTAATTCGAGGCAGGATAAGATAGCAAAAGTTCCATTTCTGACACGACAAATTAGTCGATTTTGAGAACGTGCCGTGCCCCAAGAAATAAATTTAACAGAAATTACACAAATCTAATTGTACCTTAAACGTTCGTCAGTTATACAATCAATATTTTTTTACGGTAGCTTGCTGCTATACGTTAAAGGTAAACATAGCTGCTGGTAAACCTTTCTGGATGTGAGGTCGTGGCCCAAGAAACTCTTCCGTTCCTGACGTTTCGTCCAGGACTGCGCTCGACATCTTCAGAGGCGCCTACGGCAAGACTCAGCGGAGGAGCGCCTCTGAAGATGTCGAGCGCAGTCCTGGACGAAACGTCAGGAATGGAAGAGTTTCTTGGACCACGACCTCACATCCCACAGGTTTACCAGCAGCTATGTCATCCGGTCTATGAAAGGTAAGCATGTTTCATTAGTACATCCAAAGTAGATATTTTTATATTACTAATTTGAATATGGATGTAGGAAACTTTCGATACAACCATCAAATTGGTAGGTAGTACCAACTCTTTTTAACTTAGGGCTCAATGAAAATGGTCTTCGTCCCCATGGTTGGGCACGTTAATGTATAGATATGGTAACTAGAATACAAAACTCAAAACTCTATGCCTAAATGTCGCGCAGGTTTGCCCCATATGGTTTAAGAACCATATAGTTTAATAAAGGCCAAACAGCATTTCGATCTTGGTATTTCACCATTCTCTCTTTTCGCCGAGAGCAGAAATTTGTATTTTTTCTGTGTTTGAGGTCGTAAATGAAATATAGATCAGTATATCCGCAGTACAGCTTCCTATTCTGCCACAATCACTCTATCGTATAAAACTGAACGAAGTTTTAGCAAGCCTGTTGAGATTAAGATGTGCGCAAGCGAGGAGGTTGTTCTTGTGGAAATTAGGGATGGATTTAAAGCAGCAATGTTTATTTCGTGCTAGGTGTTGGGGAGCTCCCTTCGTGTAGCTCATTAACCCTAGAACATTTAAGGGGGAGGTGATGTTACATTCTTACCATCGTAGAAGGGGGAGGTGATGTTACATTCTTACCATCGTAAATTTTACCATATTTTATTCAAAGGAGTGATAATTTATAGTCCCCAATGGTATGTCACACACAGAATAAGTACAAAATGTCCTGTTTTACACCCTGTACTGAAGACAACAGACTGGCGGGAAACACAAATTGGTACCAACTGCAATTGTAAATTTTATGAGAGTTTAGTAATCTAGGGTTAAAGACAGTACAAGGAAGAGAAAGAGAGAAGAGATCGGGTACTCTGTCCACGACCTTAAAGTTCACATTACCCAAGATTGGAAAACAACGCTGAAATTGGTACCACGACAAGAAAACGATGAAATTTCCCGCGAACAACCCGACAGTCAAACAATGCAGTGCTTGCTAAAGCCACTTTGTTACTCCATGCATGCAACTGAGGACAATCAGACACAATCATTTCTCGAAATACGCGAGAATCTTGAAATTAATTAATAATAAATTCCAGAAGGAGAACCCCCTCCCCCTGCGGACGCGTACGTTAGTAGGTAGCCGTTCCCTACGAGCCCAATTTTTGTATTTGCAAACTGTAGGTCCCCACCCTGATTCGAGCACATATGCGATTCAAGAGAAAATCCAGTATATTATACATATAACGCCCCAGTGGTGTGTGTGCTTTCGTTGTGAGCACATTATTTCCTCACAGACGCTGTAGTAATATCTAGTGTGCCGCGGGACAGTATTATGCGTCCTGTATTGTTCATATTATCAACTCTCCGGACAAAACATAGCCGTTTCATAAAAGTGCACATAGACCGCATTGAAGTGATGTACTTGATTTAGAACTGTTTAGCTCGTGCGAACATCCATCCCTGACAGATAATGGCAGTGAAGTAGGGTGTTATGTGCCAGTCAGATATATGGAATACCCGTAGTAAGATGGCTGGTGGAGTCGTGACAAAATACCAGAAAGGAGATCGTGTTTTGGCGTGCGCTTGGCCACACTGTGAAAGTTGTTGACGAGTTGGTGGTGCATGAATGCCGCCTGCCACGGTATCCACAAGGAATGGCATACCACCTGACGCCATGTAGGAATGGAGATTGTATAAAAGAACCCAACAAGCAAAGGTCGGAGACGAATGTCACACTTTGTCAATGACAATCGGTTTTAAACACGACAGGAATTGCTTACGACAAGGAATGAAGATCCATTTGAAACAGTTTCCGAGAAAATAACGGGAAGGGAGCTGCATGCGATGCACACTTGGTGGCGGGTGCCTCGTAAAGGGCAATTACTCTCAAAGTCACATAAATATTTAATTCTCCCGTGCGCCAAACTACATACAAACTGGCCAGTAGTTGATCGGGGACGTACTGTGTGATGTAATGAGTTGGGTTTTGCGCTTTTTGAAGTATGAAAGACGTTGGGTGCACCTACCGCGTTTTATCCTAAGAATGCGGAGGCAGTAATTGTAGGCTGGAGTTGGTGTCATGATTTTTCGTACCACGGCTTGAGCCTACTCATTTATGTTACCGTGAACGTGAACCAGGATGTGCATTTCAACGTTCTCTGTGGCCAAGTATTGCCCTACGTGATGATAATCCTTGGGACAATCATATCTTCCAATATGACAACTGCCGTGTTCACAAGGCTGAATGCATACGTTTCTGCTTTCACGAATACTCACAGACACCCTATCGCGTCTGGTAGACCTTCCGTCTCATCCGATGTTGAACCTGTTGAAAGAGTCTGAGACTATATGGAACAGCTAGTGAAATGCAGCAGTTAACATCTTCGCAATCTAGTTGCTTCAGCTAGATGTGGCACATATGAATAAACTTGTGTACTCCCTCGCCTAATTGTGGGCATTATTGATGTTACGTGGCATTAACTTAATGTTTCCTGAGGGTTATTATTACTACCTTTGTTATTATTTTGATGTGCTTGTCTATCGTGTCCCGCGACATTATACTAGATTCGTTGCGTTTCGTGTTATTCATTAATGTGTTTGCGGATAGTATTAGATGTAATTTCAGTGTTTTCGCTGATCATAAAACAAAACAATTAGCATTTACGATGAGTGAAAACCTGTTCTTAATGTAAAGAAATGTACAGTAGTCTCGAAATGTAGCATTGTGATATCCTTCGACTACAGAGTTAGCGAATCACATAATATAATCAGTCAGATCAAGCAAGTATTTGGGAGTAAGGATGTGTAGTGGTATTGAGTGCACTGACCAAATGAATTTAAGTCGGTGGTTCCCAACTTGGGGGTAGTTACCCCTCAGGTGCAACACGAAAATTTCTGAGTGATAAAGTCAAATGGCTTCAACGATGATTTATCAATCACTCTGATTTTTAAAATAATCGCTATTATTATTATTATCATTATTACAGTAATCTATTATACGCCATTTGAATCCTTGCTGGATGAAAGCCTCATCTAGATATTTCCATGTATACGATACAAATCCTTCTCACTCCTGTATATTTTCTGTTGTCATCCGCCTACCTCTCTTTACTTTGTCTTCTCAGTCTTCTGTCATTTCCTGGAATCCGGAAAAGAAGTTCCTTTGGCCATCTACTATCCACTTTCCTGGATACTGTCCAGCACACCCCCACTTTTTTCTCACCTCTATCACTTATGTCTTCCACTCCAGCCCACTCCCCAACCCCTAATACATTTACTTGATCTACTGTCTCCCCCAGTAATTTCCACAGTGCATCGCTCCACAAGTCGCTTAGCTCCCCTCAAATTTTGAATCCTTTTCGTGTTAAATCGCCAGGTTTCACTTTCATGAATAAAAGTTTGGTAACACGAACTGTTCGTAAACAGCGTCATACACAACAAAAGTTTCATTTTGAAGTTTCATTTATTTTATCAAGAGCACTTCAGATCATTTTTGCTCTTCTGTTAATTTTTTTGTCTTGTATTTATTTTTTTCTTGTCCGTCCAGTGATAGTAATTATAACTCGTCTTCGATAGTAAATTATAATAGCAACTGTTTTCTGAGTTGAAAAACTGACAAGTAAATTTCTGGATTCTAAGACCAGTTTCTGCGAATGAAGAAATATTTTCAGACAGTGAAATTCGTGCGAACGCGCGATCCTATTGGAGCTCGAAAAGGCAACACACTCCGAACAGATTTCTTTGAGGTATAACTGATATTATTTTAGCGATAGGTCGCTGATTAGTAACTAGTATTACTGGGAGAACTCTTAAGAATACCGCCTCCATTCCTCAAAACTTACAAATGCGAAAGTAGACCGTCCACTAGGTAACAATGAAAACAAGAATGGAGAACCAAATGAACGTAATAGGCGATGGCCAATAGTGGACAAGAAGCCAAAAACAAAAATATTGTTAGAAATAATCAGAACCAACCCCCCCCCCCTATAGTTTGAATCAGCTACGTTAATTATTTATAATGTGATGTTTAATCAGGACCCAAACTCTGTTTGGTGTGTTGGACGTCATCTGAACTCGTTCAGGGGTAACGGTCTCAGAAAGGTTGGAAACCACTGGTTTATGTTTAGTTAAAACAAATGGCAGGCTATGTGATTCATTGTTAAGGTACAAACTCCAGCTTTTCTGCAAATGACATTATACACAAAACATTTGTAAGGAGCATACTTGAATTGCTATTCTACTTTACAGTACCCGTATAAGCTTGGACTCAGAGGATGTACAGTGTATACAGATAGGATCAGTCTTCTTTGATTGGCGAGAGAAATGTAACAGAAATGTAAAACAATCTTAAATAGCTGAAGAATTAATAAAGACGACGTACAAGCGCTGAGTACCTGCTAAGAAACCCCAAGAAGCAACTTTCAGGTCAGAAATTACGAAAATTCTTTAACTTATTATTTATGTAGAGAGTGCAGATAAAATTAGACAAAAAATAACTCCATCATCATTGTACAAGCAGTCACCTTCTTTTAGCCGTCTGCAGCAAGAGATATGTTTTCTTGTGCTCCAAAATTTTCGCTGCTTTCGTAGTATAAACTGATGTTAGAGTTATCATATTGATTCGCTAGTTTAGAAAGTGGCATACAATCAATCAAATCAAAATCGGAGGCTTCACACTTTTTTGTCTTATCTATAAACCCTTTCTGGCTTTTCCTTTGTGTATGAGTGGGCCACATGTGTCAGATAAATTAGCTTCCAAATTCTAGAGTGCTGCTCGTGTAATTTTGCCCTTCACCGTTCAAAGATAACTCTAAAACGCCGGCCGCTTTGGTCGAGCGGTTCTAGGCGCTTCAGTCTAGAACTGCGCTGCTGCTACGGTCGCAGGTTCGAATCCTGCCTCGGGCATGGATGTGTGTGATGTCCTTAGGTTAGTTAGGTTTAAGTAGTTCTAAGTCTAGGGAACTGATGACCCCAGATGTGAAGTCCCATAGTGCTTAGAGCCATTTGAACCATATGGATTCCAAACCATTCTGTTTTGTGGTCCGTTCCACACGCAGCAGGTGCTTCGCCACGGTTGATTTCTTGTCTCAGCCTGAGTGTGAATTCCTGGCTGGGTTGCCTAGTTCCCTGACTTTTTGCCCATGGGGCTTGTCTGAGACTGGCTGGAGAGATGTATATCTTCATACCAGCCTCTGCCAGTAATCTTCATAAGCTGACATAACACTTGCTACTTTCCTTCTCTTCCAAAATGAGTAAGGTGGCCATTTCTGATCTACAACAAAAGAAAATTTAAAGTTATGTAGTATCATGAGTGGTAACATCATTTTGTACAACCCTGTGCAGAAGAAAATAAACAGTTACTGTCGTCAGAACACAAAGAACTAACCGGTAAAAAAAATTCTACGTGACGTTATGAAACTATTTTTAAACCGCAGCACACTCCGCTCCTGAGTGAAAATTCATACTAGGCTGCTTGTGATTTGCTTTTTATTGTGTTTCTGGTGAAAGACCATGCTCAATTTTCCATTTAATTTGAAACAAATCTGGTCCTATAACTGGGTTTTAGGCGCGCGATAGGAAGAGACAAAAATATAAATTTCATCGTTTATAGCATCTTTTAAAAATACTTTACCTCCCACTGTAAGAAATTTGTGAGAATGATGTTAGAACATAACGTCTCAGGCATCCACGTTTTTATAGGTTTTCGCACTGCATGACTCGTATTTATATAAGCTAAAATTTGTAAAACTTTTAACACACAGAAAAATAATTATCGGGCTGAATCCAAATTTGGAAGATGGCTAACAACCGTAACAGATGATATACAGGCTATCAGCTGTAACGGATGGCACACACAAAGCAGCACCGGAAAGTTAAGTGTTACACTAAGCTTTTTCTATGAAGTACTGTCCATCGAAGTGGAATCACGTAGCCAAGAGCCAGTAATCATCAACGGCGTCAGAGGGAGCAGTATTAATGCACGACGTAGACCAGATATGGAAAATAGCAAGTCTAACAAACGAGTTCCTCAGACAGACACTTCGAACCGTACGGGAATGCTTCTACGATATCAGCAACAATGGAACAATGCATACAAACATAAACTCAGTTGCAGGTAAGGCAAACGGCTGACTTCGATCCGTTGGTAGGATGCTGGGAAACTACAGCTTGTTTACGAGAGTTAGCTTGAACGCTTAAGAGACCGACAGTGAAAATTGATAAATGCTTATGAAGGACTTGGTAATTGGCACAAGTTACGCTTTTCTGGGTTTCCTTCCGCATAATGACCTTCATCGTTGAGTCATTTCATTGTGGAAACGTCTTGCGCCGTATACGAAGTGCTGAAGCACTTCTTCTGGTAGAGTCTGCGTCAACTGAAGCGCCGTCAGACTTCGCACAGGCCGAAAGCAGACAGTAATGCCGCCTTCCCACGGAGTCACTATGAACCGTTCCCAACAGCGGCTTTAACACGATACCACGCGGTGGCGCTGCTAACCGGTCAAGCAGCACGTAAAACCTGCATGTTAACAGTCGACTCGTGACGTATTGCGGCTGCTGCACACTGTTGTTTGGTTGTACTGTCGTATAGGTCATACTGCTGGCTACAGGTGGAAGCCTATGCAGAGGATTTCATCCGTGAAGCTGAAAAACATCCATCGACGTGCAACATGGAGTGTGAGGAATATTCAGATAAACTGCAGGAAGTTAAAATCTTCACTGGACGTTGGAGGTAAGCGTTTTACAGAGAAGGCGATTGGTGTGTAGTAGTAAGTGGGTACATTCAGCGCACTGGGGAGTACAATAGGTAAAATCTATAGTGAGCTTGTAAATCTGACGGCAGCAAGTAGAGGTGGATAAAATGAAAGCAGGACGGCGGCAGCAGAGCAATCGCAACCAAAATGTAGTGATAAAATTGTAAAATTCGAATTAAACTAGAAATTCCAGATCATGAAATGCATTATTATCATTGAAATTGAAAATCATGGCCATTAATTAATTTATAATGTCTGTTTGGCAAAGTAATTTTAAAATCATTACTGAGATCCATACAGTTTTATTCATTACATCTAGTGTACACGTATCCACAACCAGTAATGTTATATAAAACATTTACTTGTAGCTCACTAATTTATTAAGCAAATTAGAATTGCTAAAATTGTTTAATTTCCTAAGTGGAGTATCTGTTTGTATAGAGAAAATTATTTATTATGATAAAAGAATTTGTATTGGTGACTAACAGTTCTAAATCATATCAATAAATAATCTTAAAAATTTTTATTCAAAATTTTATTCTTAATATGATATCCAAATTTTTCTTACCATACTTTGTTATATAGGCAAGCACTGCATTCGGAATTTTATTACTGAATATGGCATGCAGCTCCATTGTCGTTTTCTGTGGCTAATACATTCATTCTTCTTGACATATTTATGACATAGGTGGGATAATTTCTTATGAACTTGTATGGATTTACATTAACGTCACCAGTCAGTTTTGTAACTCGCTGAAAATCTCAGAAAGCATTATATTCCTTCAGATAATTGGTTGGTGGATCTGTATTTCACTTTTCTTGAGGAAAAAATTAATTTCTTCCATTCTTTATATATAGATATTCTGTAGTTTTGTGTGATCGAACAGGGAAGTGTCAATCAATTGATTATTCTTTCAATTAGTTTGAAACATTAAAAAAAAAATAAGCATATCAAATTCCTCAAAATTATAGTAATTTGTGACATCTAGCTCAAAATTTCTCTTTCCATTCAATCCAGCAAACTCTGCGGTTTGTGGTTCAAAGAAAGATATTTGAATCTTCAAATTTTTTAGTTTTTCTTGCTCTACTTCATGCCAATATTCTGGTTCATATCTAACAACAGGAACATAGATTTCGATTGATTCCACAACGGTTTTGCCTTCCATAAGAAGTGTGGTCTCACCTTCAACACCAGCTTCATTATGGTCGACCCATCGAAGAATGGTGTCATTTGCACTAGAACTCCAAGTACAAATCATAGTAATATCCCCTTTCCAAATCACTTCCTTATAATCTTTGAAGTATCCATTTAAATATTCCACCAAACAAGACTAGTGGAAAAAGTAATTCATTATTCTTACTTTTTATCCTCCCATTATTGAGGATAGTACTTTCCATGGTTAACTTGTTTGCAAGAGACGAAATCAGTCACACAAGGACAGCTGAAGAAATAAATGGAAGTTGTATTCTAGACAAAAAAATGTTTCCTTTCTTTATACTGATAATCTTGAACAGCTTTCCCATATACACTCCTGGAAGTGGAAAAAAGAACACATTGACACCGGTGTGTCAGACCCACCATACTTGCTCTGGACATTGCGAGAGGGCTGTACAAGCAATGATCACACGCACGGCACAGCGGACACACCAGGAACCGCGGTGTTGGCCGTCGAATGGCGCTAGCTGCGCAGCATTTGTGCACCGCCGCCGTCAGTGTCAGCCAGTTTGCCGTGGCATACGGAGCTCCATCGCAGTCTTTAACACTGGTAGCATGCCGCGACAGCGTGGACGTGAACCGTACGTGCAGTTGACGGACTTTGAGCGAGGGCGTATAGTGGGCATGCGGGAGGCCGGGTGGACGTACCGCCGAATTGCTCAACACGTGGGGCGTGAGGTCTCCACATTACATCGATGTTGTCGCCAGTGGTCGGCGGAAGGTGCACGTGCCCGTCGACCTGGGACCGGACCGCAGCGACGCACGGATGCACGCCAAGACCGTAGGATCCTACGCAGTGCGGTAGGGGACCGCACCGCCACTTCCCAGCAAATTAGGGACACTGTTGCTCCTGGGGTATCGGCGAGGACCATTCGCAACCGTCTCCATGTAGCTGGGCTACGGTCCCGCACACCGTTAGGCCGTCTTCCGCTCACGCCCCAACATCGTGCAGCCCGCCTCCAGTGGTGTCGCGACAGGCGTGAATGGAGGGACGAATGGAGACGTGTCGTCTTCAGCGATGAGAGTCGCTTCTGCCTTGGTGCCAATGATGGTCGTATGCGTGTTTGGCGCCGTGCAGGTGAGCGCCACAATCAGGACTGCATACGACCGAGGCACACAGGGCCAACACCCGGCATCATGGTGTGGGGAGCGATCTCCAACACTGGCCGTACACCACTGGTGATCGTCGAGAGGACACTGAATAGTGCACGGTACATCCAAACCGTCATCGAACCCATCGTTCTACCATTCCTAGACCGGAAAGGGGACTTGCTGTTCCAACAGGACAATGCACGTCCGCATGTATCCCGTGCCACCCAACGTGCTCTAGAAGGTGTAAGTCAACTACCCTGGCCAGCAAGATCTCCGGATCTGTCCCCCATTGAGCATGTTTGGGACTGGATGAAGCGGCGTCTCACGCGGTCAGCACGTCCAGCACGAACGCTGGTCCAACTGAGGCGCCAGGTGGAAATGGCATGGCAAGCCGTTCCACAGGACTACATCCAGCATCTCTACGATCGTCTCTATGGGAGAATAGCAGCCTGCATTGCTGCGAAAGGTGGATATACACTGTACTAGTGCCGACATTGTGCATGCTCTGTTGCCTGTGTCTATGTGCCTGTGGTTCTGTCAGTGTGATCATGTGATGTATCTGACCCCAGGAATGTGTCAATAAAGTTTCCCCTTCCTGGGACAATGAATTCACTGTGTTCTTATTTCAATTTCCAGGAGTGTAGTTATGAATCAATTTTCGTTGGGTTTTCTATTCTATTTTAGATAATCTGTACCATCAGCTCCAGTGATACTGAAGCTCATATACAGTTGAGCATGCTTACGGTGAAGCCAACGACCTCCAAAATTTATGTTAATCTCTGTGTCCTTGTTGGGAACATTAAGGTTATTTTTAATCTTTTCATTGACAGCGGATGAGTAGACCTGATAGCTCTCAATCTTAGTCATTTACAAAGGATAAAAATGTATTAATTAACTTCTAAAATGACAGCTACAGTAGCACCACTGAAGCCAATCAAATTATCATTTTCATCACTTACAGTCATTTCCAAGTCCTGGGTTTTATAGTGAACTAGAATAGTTAAGGACAATGTGGCTCATAAATTAGTGATCCACAAAATTCAGCATTAGGCTTGAATGAAGCAATAATATTAATTTTTTATGAGAACGATCAGTAAGCTTCACAAACATTCCATCAGTCAAATTAAAATTTATGTTGATTAATTCAAATTGAGTAACTTTTGGTACATTATTAGCAACAATCTTTTCATTAGCAATAATAGTTTGAAAAACTAAATCGAAGCAAACTTCAAGTATTACCTTTTATATGTGTATACAGTTTAACATCACTTTCAATAATAATTCTATTTAAATTTTCATCTGCTTTAATGTGAATACTTGGGCTTTTGGTATGAATAAACGTTTCTAAAGCTTTTCACAGTACATTGGCAAACATGAACTTCTATTGTTTCTCCATCAGAATACAATATTTTGTTTTTTGATGTAATATTTGGAGTCTTTTTTTTATAACAGATGACTTACCACCAAGAGAGGACTCATTCAACATTGATAAAAATATCATTAATTAAATGAAAACTGGTGGGGAACCAAAAATAAGATTCCAGGAAAAAAATCAACATATACCTATGGCAAGCTCTTTCCTAATGCTATTTGATGTGCAATAACAGAGCCAAGTGGATGTGGAAAAGCACTTGTGACTGAGTTATATTCTAGCATTTGATGATTTTATTCTTGAAAATCAGGATGTCATTAGAGACTATTTGACTAGGGACAGACACAAAGGAATCAATTGTTTATATTTAGCTCAGACATATTCAAAAGTACCAAAACAATTAGTCAGAGATAATTTCAATTTTAATGAATTTTCAGACAGTATAATACAAATTTAAATCATATTTACGATGAATCTTTTGGTGGTGAGTTAAAGATTGATAATTTTAATGAAATGTGTGGTAAATGTTGGAAGACCTACTTTGTTTCCCTGAGATAGACGTGACTAGGAAAACTACAGAGACAGATTAAATAATTTTGTGACATTAACAACATAAAAATAAATATTAAACAATATTTTGTTAATTTTTTCTTTAATAAATGTTGGTAAAATATGACACAGAAGTTGTTTAAAACGCTGCATAAAATAGAAAGACAAAGGAATAATTAAAATAAGAATTAAAAATGGAAGAAACAACCAAGAACAGAATACAAAAAATGAAAAAAGATCAGCCTATCAGACAGAAAAAGTAAAACAAGGAATCGAAGGCTTAGGTGATAATGTATTGAAAACTATTGAAGAAAATAGAGAAGTTGAAAAGCAGATAGTTCCTCATCACCATTATCTCGAAGATTTTAATGGCATAGCAACAATTAAGAACTATCAACATGATAAAAGAGATTACACTGTAAGTGTATCAGCAATACAAGATTTGTTGAATAAATATGAAGAAGTGAAACAGAAAAAAAGAGGAATAAACTTCTCAAAACATTAATGTAAGTGGAAGAATGCTAGTATATATCAACCATATTGAAGATCAAGTTTTTTCATTAAAAGCTACTGACAAATTTAAATTTGTTGGTAAATTACTAGTAAAATTTGACAAAGATGAATTAATTATTAGTGGTCAGGTGTGTGAAGGCACAGATGGTCTGAAGAATCATTTAACTAAAAATACATCATGATTAATTATACAAACAAAATATTTACAGTTCTGATCTATCAAATTATGCAAGTATTTTGTACCATTTAGGAGATATGTACTCCAAAAAAATCTGACAAAATCAATTCTAGTAAAGAAGTGAAGTACAATTATTAGATAAAATAAATCGTTGATGACTTTTTTCAAATCTGAAACAAAGAAGTCTTGATGATTCAATGCAAAGCAAGGATGAGAAACTTGGTGAAGATTTAAAAGAAAAATATATAGAAAAACACTTGAATAAGTTTCAATGAATAATGCATAGGAATAAATCGATTGATTAGCACTAATTCTGAAGAATTTGCTGGAAATGAAAATTATCATCGTGGAATGGTTGGCATAACACAAATGTAAACAAATAAATTTAGCAGTTTTTTATCAACAATCCTAAAAGAATTCCTTATTTGATCCAGTTTCTCAATAATATCCCTCATATATTCTGGAAGAGTGAAAAACATGGAAAGGCCTTAGTAAAGCGGGCTTTAAATAATTTGCCAGTGCCAGAGATGGACCTTCCAGGAATTTTTGTACCATGGACCATTCACTAAACTAGATAAAAGACTGGCATATGGTGATAAGGGTGTAAATCGCTCAGATGAAGAATGCAAAAAAGATAATATTGTGTACAGAAACAACAAAGATATAGAAACTAGTAATGAAACTAACAATGAACTTCAATTGGCTGCTGAAGAGAGAATGCATGTTCCTGATGCTTCATTAGGAGAAAAATTAGCTGCAATTGCAGTTAGAGGAAGAATGTACAGAAAACATAAACTGCGAATGGTCATAGCCATGACTGATTTAGATGTTCATGAAAATGGTTGAGGATTGTAAAAATATTCATACTCATACTTATTTATCTGTATACAGTAATAATTTCAGCTTAGATTATTTTGTGCTACCCAATGGTAAGAAAGAGAGACAAAACTGGCAGAAATTTGCTCATATCATTAGATATACCTGATGGAGAAAAAATTATTGAACATCTAACAAAAAAGAAAGAAGGCTTTGGATTAATACAGTATAAAGGAGGATTCCTTCCTTTATTTTTGGCACATTACAATATTTAGCTACTACTGGTTCATTTGCTGGCAGAGCAGCAGCTGTTGGAAATGTACTCATAAATAAGACATAAGCTTATAAAGAACTGGCAGAACAAAATAGACACATCAAAAGAAGGGAAGTGGAACTAAAACAAATCCAAAAAATAATCAATAGGTATTCTAATGCATTAAGTAATTTCGTTATATAAGATCTTGTAAAACAACTAGAAATCAAACATTTTCGTCGTATATTTTTGATAAAGTGTTATCTAATATACAAGGAAATTTGACTCTGGAATAGTTTATTTAGATATTTCTGATAATATTGGCACCTGTGGTATATGTTATTATAAGAATAATGATGAAATAATTGTATTTGATTCATTATAAGGAAATATTCCCAGAGAACTGGTTAAGTATCTTGGTTCAAGTAAGGTGCTGTATAATGGGCAGTGGATGAAAAATTTTAATGACATAACTTGTAGTCGTTTCTATATATTTGTTTCAAAACTGTCAGCTAATTAGAAGTTTAATGATATTTTGAGTATAATAATATTTTTGGAAATAAGAAAAACAAGCAGAACACTGGAAATATAAAATCTGGGGAATGAGTAATAATTAAAAATGAATTACAATCAAAAATTTGATTCAAAAATAGAAAATTTAATTAAACAACTTCATAAAGAATTATATAACATCTTTAAAGTAACTAGCGGATATGTTGATCTGAAAGCTAGAAGATAATGGATTTAAAACACCCTATAAGAGGTTGTGATGCAGTCAACAAAAAATATTTAGAAAATGAATACAACAGCCTTGTCACAAAACCTGAATATGCAAGTATCCTAATACATCCCAATAATTACGCCACTAGAGCACATTTGAAGGAATGAACTAACCACATTTGTAAAGATAACCCAAACAATTTCTTTACATAAAAGGAAGAAGAAAGAGCGTTCAAGGATTATTTCTCAAAGGCAGATTTAACTCCACATATAAACCAATTAAGCTATCCTCAAAACAGTATGTAGGACAAACAAGAAGTGAGATTTAATGTCGTTTTTGGTGATAAAGTTTTAAAACACACATTTGTCTATGATGTAAAAATTAAAAGAATTTTTATTTTTGGAATCGGTGTAAATGGTGATCTCTCATCTACTGATTTTAAAATAGAGATAAAAATATATAATGTTGTGGGTTGGCAGGAGAGCCAACACCGGGTACTAGAGGAAGCCGAAAGGCACGCGTTTTAGCTCACGCAGGCTGGTGTGAGGTCTGGAACAGGACAAGGAATTTAGACTTTAGAAAAACCGACGTAGCTGGTGGAATACTTTAATCCATTAATGATGAGCGTCGCACGTGACTGTACATGACTCAGTATCAATAGTAACTGGTAATGGTGCCTTCCTAGGTCATAGCAAATGACGTAGCTGAAGGCTATGCTAACTATCATCTCGGCAAATGAGAGCGTATTTTGTCAGTGAACCATCGCTAGCAAAGTCGGTTGCCCAACTGGGGCGAGTGCTAGGAAGTCTCTCTAGACCTGCCATGTCGCGGTGCTCGGTCTGCAATCACTGATAGTAGCGACACACGGGTCCGACATATACTAATGGACTGTGGCCGATTTAAAGGCTACCACCTAGCAAGTGTGGTGTCTGGCGGTAACACCACATATAATGTTGATTAACTGCAAATATTTAATCCACACAACTAAATAATAAATGAAAACGAAAGATAAAATTTTTATATCTGTAAATCAATCTGTTAAAACAGGACCTGTTTCAGTTGAATTACTTATGTTTGGTGAATTGTGTTCAGAATTAAATGATGATGACAGCATGGAACAATAACTCATGAACTTTTAATCTACACAAATGGATACTCATAATAAGTGCTTGAAGTGTAGAAAATTTACTGAAACATATAATCCTCACAGCTTAATAACTAAAAATGGGAGACGGAGAACTGAAGGTCTTTGTGCAATATGCAAGACTAAAAAGAGTAAATTTGTTGAGACAATTTTGTAGGTTATGGACACAGTATAATATTCCAGAAGAAATTATTAATGAATTACTTAAACCAATGAGTAAAAATTTATGAGAAGAAATGTAATTTCTTTTGGTACAGATGATCTGTGGCAAGCTAATCTAGCACAAATGGATCTAGACTACTTGAAAGGAATTTCAAAACTAAATGAACGATACAAATGTTTATTGTTATTGATGATTTTTTTTTCAAAATTTGCTCCAGTCAAGGACATATCAGGTAAAGATATAACTGATGTTTTTGAAAAAGAATGTTTAAAGAGAGAACTTCAAGAAATCTGCAGAGAGGTAATGGAAAAGAATTCCATAACAACGAATATAGCATTAACCACTATTCAACTTTTCCAGAATTAAAAGTATCTCTTATAGAAAGATTTAATGGAGCATTGAAGGAAAAATGCGAAATATATTTTTTCTTTAACAAAATATAATGTATTGATCTCCTTGAGAAACTGATTGATGGATACAATAACACTCCATATAACAATAGAAATTAACCCTAATGATGTGACCAAACAAAATGAAAAGTGTTGTTGCAAATTGTTTATATAACAAATTTTGAGGATGTTATGCCCAGATATAAAGTAGTGGCAGCGTGAATCAGTGCAGATTATACTGCAGACTGGTCAAGAGAACATTTCGAACTTAAAACCGTTATTCTTTCTAATGCAATCATATATAAATGAAGAGTTTTTAGATGGAGAAGATGGTTGAGATTCAATAATATGCACAAATAAAAAATATGTTAAATAAAGAAAAAATTATTCTAAAAATATTTCGTATATATAAATGGAAACTGCTACTGAAAATATAAAGCTGTTTGTATAAGATAATAACATTACTTTTGCTGACTGTGTTATTAAAGAAGTTAGAATATACTTTAATATTGCAACAAAAGTTAATACAAATGACATAAGGTCAGAAGTAATTGATTATTTTAAATGTAAGTTGATTAAATTAGATGGATTTAATATGTTTAGTTTATTAGATGTACATAAATATTGTTATAAATATTGTGGATTCACTTATGAAAAATTTTCTGTGAATTTAAATGGATAGATTGGTAGCCCATTCCTAAATTTTCTAAGATTAGATGGATTTAATATGTTTCGTTTATTAGATGTACATAAATATCGTTATAAATATTGTGAATTCACTTATGAAAAATTAATGGGTTTTCATGTTCACTGTAAAATAATGTATTTTTTATACTAACTCAGTTTGGTGAAGATAAGATTAATTATATCATTAATCAATTCTTCTCATGTGTAGCTAGCCAAAAGATTAAAATAATTGTACCAAAAATAATACTCATTCTTTCTCTCATTCTTTTGGTATAGGTTTATACAATTAAGATTATAACTAAGAGTTAACATTTCTTCACAATTTGGATGATAACCTCTAGTATTGATAAACTGTTTTTGTAAATTTCATCTTTGTACTCTAATGACATAATAGTTATACTCACAGTTATCTTCAATTAATCTAAAAAGAACAAAAGTTCGTCTTAAATTCTGATTGGGTTTTTAAGACACAGCATGTGGTAATAGTACATCTATTTCAATGTTTCTTCTGTCTATTTTTTCTCTAGCATTATCAACTATTCCATATAAGTTTTGTATGTCGTCTTTCCAAATTTTATTTAAATTTTTCAAGTGAGTTATTTGGCCCTGATACATTTCCTCCAGCACATTTTTAATCTTGTATTCTACATGTTTACGAATTGATTTTATGTGTGAACCATTTTCTGAATTGTCTGTCTTCTTCCTTTTTTGACTTGAAAATGAGTGAATATAAGTCCACTTTGTTGATGAATATAATGTTTTTCTGTGAATTTAAAGGAAAAGATTGGCAGTCCATTCCTAAATTTTCTAAGATTTTTGTATAATCTACATCAACATTTTTGCCGATGGCATTTTATGATGGCTTTGAGGACTTCTTCAATATATTTTGCTTGAAACTCTAGATTTTTGGTTGGATGATTTGGGGGAAGAGGCCAAACAGCCAGCTCATTGGTCCCATTGGATTAGGGAAGGATGAGGAAGGAAGTCATTTGTTCACTTTCAAAGGAATTATTCTGGTATTTGCCTGAAGTGATTCAGGGAAATCATGGAAAACCTAATTCATGATAGCTGGATGCAGTTTGAACTGTTGTCTTCCTGAATGCCAGTCCAGTGTGCTTATCACTGTGCCACCTCACTCCATCTAGAAACTATCATAATTGCATATTTATCATTGAATGTAAACTCATAGTTGAGGGGAACTATCATCAGTTCCATTGACATTTAGAATATATTTTTTTAGATTAATAAAAATTTAAATATAATAAATGTATGATGTGTTTGATTTGCACATTAACAGATTTTTATATTGTTGATGTATCTTTATCACTACTACCCATTATCTGCTTATTACATATCTTCATTGCTATTATTTATAGTGAACAAATGAAGGCAAATGAAAGTAGTATAATGTTGACAAAAGTTAATAAATTCAAATTACCTGGCGCTAGTACATGATGATGCACTTCATTGATGTATAATTTTTAAGCTTCAACATTTACTGGTTGACCATTTTGTAAATTTTTTAATATATGCAATTTTCCTTGAGGTAGAAAATATATAGTTTAAGCACAAACATTTTCACCACAACAAAGATAATTATCATTCTCTTTTAACCATAATTTTTTCTGTTTTGATGTAGTTTAATGTTATCTTGGTGATTAATGTTTACTAGGGCATTAATTGTTTTAAATACATCATCAGTTTTTCCAAATTCTTATTCAAAACATTTTTTGATTTTTCTTTGTTCAATAGTAAAATAATGTGGTTTTAATTCACATTGTTTTCGGATTTTGCATGAACAGTTCTGAAACAGTTCTTGGTGCCATTGGTTTTTTATATAATAATTTATTTAAACTTAATTTAAAACTGTCTCAATAAAGAGGGTGATTACACCTAAGAATCGTAAATTCAGTGAAGTGGAGAATTCAGTTGATAAGTTTCAGTAACACAAATATACAAAGAATAAATATAAGAATTCACGTAAGAATCTCTTCATTGATATCATAAAAAACTGAATAGTCAACAATTTGATTGTGTATATGGGAAATACACTGGGTGATCAAAAAGTCAGTATAAATTTGAAAACTTAATAAACCACGGAATAATGTAGATAGAGAGGTAAAAATTGACACACATGTTTGGAATGACATGGGGTTTTATTAGAACAGAAAAAAACAAAGTTCACAAAATGACTGAAAGGTGGCGCTGGACAGCAAAACGTCAGTGACTGCGCATGACAATCGTGTATAAAAGGAGCTGTCATCAGAGAGAGAATCAGATGCGCCAGCAGTCGCAGCATGTTGACGTTACCTGAAAAGGTGCTTTTAGTGAAGCTGTATTATCAGAATGGGGAATGTGCTAGTTCAGCGTTACGATCCTGTTGCCATAGGAAGGGGATTCGAACAGGTAAAGGTCCATTGACAAATGCAGCTGTGGCGATAATGATTTCGAAGTTCGAAGCCACTGGTTGTTTAGACAATAGACCCTGTAGTGGCCGACCGAGCACAAAGCGTAATGCTGCTGAGACAGTTTAGGAAGAAATGGAGACTGTAACGGGTTCGTCTATCCATGGGGAAGTCAGCGCTCGTGCAGTCGCACGTCGCACCGGCATTCCATACACTATTGTTTGGTTGGCACTTAGGCGTACACTCCTATCGTTTCAAAAGATGGCGGGAGATGACGATTGGTTGAGTAACATGTTCGATGAAGCTCATTTTATGCTCCAAGGATCTGTCAACACCGACAACTGCACAATTTGGGCTACCGAAAATCCTAGAACTGTCGTGGAAACTCCATTGCACGACGAGAAAGTCACGGTATGGGTTGGACTTACCACATCTACCGTTATCAGTCCTTTCATCTTCGAGGAAATGCATGATTCTGGTTTTGTAACTGCTACCGTGATGGGTCAGAGGTACGCCGATATGTTACAGATTCGCATCATCACCAGCGTGGCTGGTAACTCCTGCTGGAATGTACGATGTTTATGCAGGATGGCGCTCCACCCATATTTCTAGATGCGTGAAAGATCTCTTGCGAACGTCGTTTGGTGATGATCGTGTGCTCAGCAGCCACTTTCGTCATGTTTGGCCTCCCAGGCCCCCAGACATTAGTCCGTGCGATCATTGGCTTTGGGGTTACCTGAGGTCGCAAGTGTATCGTGATCGACGGACATCTCTAGGGATGCTGAAAGACAACATCCAACACCAATAACTCACCATAACTCCGGACATGCTTTACAGTGCTGTTCACAACATTATTCCTCGACTACAGCTACTGTTGAGGAATGATGGTGGACATATTGAGCATTTCCTGTAAAGAACATCATCTTTGCTTTGTCTTACTTTGTTATGCTAATTATTGCTATCCTGATCAGATGAAGTGCCATCTGTCGGACATTTTTTGAACTTTTGTATTTGTTTGGTTCTAATAAAACCCCATGTCATTCCAAGCATGTGTGTCAATTTGTACCTCTCTATCTACATTATTCCATGATTTATTCAGTTTTCAACTTTATACTGACTTTTTGATCACCTGGTAGTTTTGAATCGTATTACAAAGAACTCTAAAAATTAAATCTGAGTGTTGAACATTCTTAAATATCATTATCCATTAACAATATGAATGAAATGAGTGTGCTAATTCAATAAATACATATTAATTGAAATGAAATTATAGATTTTGATTGTAGTTAATTAAATCCTACATGTGGGAGTAAGCTCTCATGGAGATGCAAGATTTATCAGTGACAAGATAAGAATAAAAGAAAAATGGTGTGGAAATATAGAAAAGAAATAACATCTAAGTCTCAAAAAAAAAAACATTTACTGCCAGACACACATACAAAATTAACTGAAAATGAAACTTAATTAATCACTACATTTGCTATATTATCAAATTACTCGTTTTTCACAAACCTAATCAGTTTTCTGCCTAGATAAATGGAGACGAAATTGAGACAGTTCACAACTTATCAATTTCATGATGTTTGTAGGAGAAATAATATAAGGGGATGTAGTAAGCTAAGTTAGCCATACTGTGACGATAGGTTGCAGTATGCCTTGTGCAAGCAATCTTAGGCTCTAGTGGAGGGCTAGCCGTTTTGATGCAAGCAAGGGGAAGTGTGAGAGTGAATGAGAGGGCGCAGAGCAGGAAGGGCTCTTCAGGTATGGTATGTTGTGATTTGAGCCATGTGATTTCTGTATCAGACGACTGGACTTCAGTATTCTGCCTGGAGCCACATGCCTGAATACAGATTTTCATCACGGCAGACCTGGAGGACAAACGGTGACCAAAGTTATTCCGACTGTGGAAGTCTGTGGTTGTGGCACCTTGGTTAAGATGGAAGTTTGGCATCTTTGAACTATGGTGAGGTAACATACTTCTCTTGAGTAAATTTGGGGCTGTGTGCAAGTAATATAGCAAGGGGGTAACAGGACAATTTTTTAGTGCAGGTTGCCTACATGAGGGGTAAGTATACATTCAGGGACTAACCTATTGTTCTCTTTTGGTTGACGGATCCAAAACCGATTGTTCTGACAAGTGGATTATGATCTCCTGGGGATAATCCACCCTTTCAATTGATGGGTCCTTACCCTATCGTTCTACTATGTGGTTTAAGACCCCCTGAGGATAATCCATTCTCTTGAATCACAGTTCCTTAACCAACAGTTGTGCCAAGCAGATTATGAACACCTGGGGATAATCCATCTTTCAGAGAAACCGCCTCAGCACACGTTTTGATATCAGTTTGAGTGACTAATTAATTAACTCAAACAATTAATTAAACCTTCTCCCTGAGGGAAACCCCTTAACCTCTCCCCCCACACCTGAAAATTGGAGAGAAAAACTCCAGTGATTGGCTGTTTGGCGACGAATCGATTGCAGTCTATGGAATATTGTTTAAACAATTTAGACAATGTGTGGAACCTTGTTTATTTAAACAGTTTACAGGATACTAAGTGGTGTACCCAAAAAAAACCTGTAGTCTAGGGGTAGCGTCTTTGATTCATAATCAAAAACGTCTTCGGTCCCGTGTTCGATCCCCGCCACTGCCGAAATTGGCGGCCGAAGACTTCCGGCATAAGAAGTCAGCCTCATTCTGCCAACGGCCTTGTCAAAAAGGGCGGAGGAGCGGATAGAGGTTCAGGGCACTCTCTTGTCCTAGGGGTGGGAAATTGCCCCTAAAGGCGGAAGAATCAGCAATGATCAACGACATGAGGATGCAGAAGGCAATGGAAACCACTGCATTATAGACACGTAACGTGTATCCACAGGACATGTGGCCTGTAATTGAAGAAGTGTCATGATGATCTCTCCATTGGAAAAAGATTCTGGAATAGTCCCCCATCCGGATCTCCGGGAGGGGACTGCCAAGGGGGAGGTTACCATGAGAACAAGATTGAATAATCTGCGAAAGGATAACGTTCTACGAGTCGGGGCGTGGAATGTCAGAAGCCTGAACGTGGTAGGGAAACTAGAAAATCTGAAAAGGGAAATGCAAAGGCTCAATCTAGATATAGTAGGGGTCAGTGCAGTGAAGTGGAAGAAAGACAAGGATTTCTGGTCAGATGAGTATCGGGTAATATCAACAGCAGCAGAAAATGGTATAAGAGGTATAGGATTCGTTATGAATAGGAAGGTAGGGCAGAGGGTGTGTTACTGTGAACAGTTCTGTGACCGGGTTGTTCTAATCAGAATCGACAGCAGACTAACACCGACAACGATAGTTCTGGTATACATGCCGACGTCGCAAGCTGAAGATGAACAGATAGAGAAAGTGTATGAGGATATTGAAAGGGGGACCAAAAGCTAATAATCATGGGCGACTGGAATGCAGTTGTAGGGGAAGGAGTAGAAGAAAAGGTTACAGGAGAATATGGGCTTGGGACAAAGAATGAAAGAGGAGAAAGACTAATTGAGTTCTGTAACAAGTTTCAGCTAGTAATAGCGAATACCCTGTTCAAGAATCACAAGAGGAGGAGGTATACTTGGAAAAGGCCGGGAGATACGGGAACATTTCAATTAGATTACATCATGGTCAGACAGAGATTCCGAAATCAGATACTGGATTGTAAGGCGTACCCAGGAGCAGATATAGACTCAGATCACAATATAGTAGTGATGAAGAGTAGGCTGAAGTTCAAGACATTAGTCAGGAAGGATCAATACGCAAAGAAGTGGGATACGGAATTACTAAGGAATGACGAGATACGTTTGAAGTTCTCTAACGCTATAGATACAGCAATAAGGAATAGCGCAGTAGGCAGTACAGTTGAAGAGGAATTGACATCTCTAAAAAGGGCCATCACAGAAGTTGGGAAGGAAAACATAGGTACAAAGAAGGTAGCTGCGAAGAAATCATGGGTAACAGAAGAAATACTTCAGTTGATTGATGAAAGGAGGAAGTACAAACATGTTCCGGGAAAATCAGGTAAACAGATATACAAGTCGCTGAAGAATGAAATAAATAGGAAGTGCAGGGAAGCTAAGACGAAATGGCTGCAGGATAAATGTGAAGACATCGAAAAAGATATGATTGTCGGAAGGACAGACTCAGCATACAGGAAAGTCAAAACAACCTTTGGTGACATTGAAAGCAACGGTGGTAACATTAAGAGTGCAACGGGAATTCCACTGTTAAATGCAGAGGAGAGAGCAGATAGGTGGAAGGAATAAATTGAAAGCCCCTACGAGGGTGAAGATTTGTCTGATGTGATAGAAGAAGAAACAGGAGTCGATTTAGAAGAGATAGGGGATCCAGTATTAGAATAGGAATTTACAAGAGCTTTGGAGGACTTACGGTCAAATAAGGCAGAAGGGATAGATAACATTCCATCAGAATTTCTAAAATCATTGGGGGAAGTGGCAACAAAACGACTATTCACGTTGGTGTGTAGAATATATGAGTCTGGCGACATACCATCTGACTTTCGGAAAAGCATCATCCACACAATTCCGAAGATGGCAAGAGCTGACAAGTGCGAGAATTATCGCACCATTAGCTTAACAGCTCATGCATCGAAGCTGCTTACAAGAATAATATACAGAAGAATGGAAAAGAAAATTGAGAATGCGCTAGGTGACGATCAGTTTGGCTTTAGGAAAAGTAAAGGGACGAGCGAGGCAATTCTGACGTCACGGCTAATAATGGAAGCAAGGCTAAAGAAAAATCAGGACACTTCCATAGGATTTGTCGACCTGGAAAAAGCGTTCGACAATATAAAATGGTGCAAGCTGTTCGAGATTCTGAAAAAAGTAGGGGTAAGCTATAGGGAGAGACAGGTCATATACAATATGTACAACAACCAAGAGGGAATAATAAGAGTGGACGATCAAGAACGAAGTGCTCGTATTAAGAAGGGTGTAAGACAAGGCTGTAGCCTTTCGCCCCTACTCTTCAATCTGTACTTCGAGGTAGCAATGATGGAAATAAAAGAAAGGTTCAGGAGTGGAATTAAAATACAAGGTGAAAGGATATCAATGATACGATTCGCTGATGACATTGCTATCCTGAGTGAAAGTGAAGAAGAATTAAATGATCTGCTGAACGGAATGAACAGTCTAATGAGTACACAGTATGGTTTGAGAGTAAACCGGAGAAAGACGAAGGTAATGAGAAGTAGTAGAAATGAGAACAGCGAGAAACTTAACAGCAGGATTGATGATCACGAAGTCAATGAAGTTAAGGAATTCTGCTACCTAGGCAGTAAAATAACCAATGACGGACGGAGCAAGGAGGACATCAAAAGCAGACTCGCTATGGCAAAAAAGGCATTTCTGGCCAAGAGAAGTTTACTAATATCAAATACCGGCCTTAATTTGAGGAAGAAATTTCTGAGGATGTACGTCTGGAGTACAGCATTGTATGGTAGTGAAACATGGACTGTGGGAAAACCGGAACAGAAGAGAATCGAAGCATTTGAGATGTGGTGCTATAGACGAATGTTGAAAATTAGGTGGACTGATAAGGTAAGGAATGAGGAGGTTCTACGTAGAATCGGAGAGGAAAGGAATATGTGGAAAACACTGATAAGGAGAAGGGACAGGATGATAGGACATCTGCTAAGACATGAGGGAATGACTTCCATGGTACTAGAGGGAGCTGTAGAGGGCAAAAACTGTAGAAGAAGACAGAGATTGGAATACGTTAAGCAAATAATTGAGGACGTAGGTTGCAAGTGCTGCTCTGAGATGAAGACGTTAGCACAGGAAAGAAATTCGTGGCTTGCCGCATCAAACCAGTCAGTAGGCTGATGACCAAAAAAAAGTGGTTTATGGAATATAGTTTATTTAAGGAATTTGTCACGAAATCTATTGCTGTACGTGGAATATTTAAACAGTTGTGGAGCTTTTTCATTCCGATTACATGAGGAAACATGTAATTACACTGTCACAGATCATTCATACATGTCTGAAAACTTATTCATGTCTCGCCACCCACACAGACTGTCCGAAGTTGGGGGTGCACCAGAAGGACTTGGGATCCCCAGAGGGCTCACTGCACTGCTCTTGTCTGTTGCCTGCCCCAGAGCTCTATTGAGTATCATGCTAATCTCCAGAACAAAAATATACACCCCTTTGGCATCCCTGACCATCTCAAGTGGTCTGCATGCATGAACAAACCTTTTGGATACCTGTGGACACAAGAGATATCTTTCTTCCAAAGCAGATGCCTGACAGGAATCGATCCAGAAATACTGATAAAGTTAAAAAAATGCTGAAGTTAAAAAATAGTTTCCAGTCACATTATCGTCGTGTAGGCGATATAAGGCAGACGCAGTAGTTATTTCCCACACACACAAACTGATGATGTCAATCTGTCGAGGCTCTCTCGAAATACACTTTAAAAAGGATCAGAACTAAATGTTGTACACAGAGAGAGAGAGAGCTGTAGTTTGCTTTGCAGATGACACAGGAACTACCATGAGATATTTAAACAATTACAGTTCTCTATTCCGCCATGGATTCCTAACGGCCCCCAGCCCTCCTGGCGCATTTTCTTGCAGTACACTTCATGAACTGCTTCAAGAGTTATTAAATCTGATGTTAGGAAATGTGCTGGATATTGTCAAACACACATATATCATGGATATGACACAAACGTTGCTTCAGAACATGTGTCACAGGAAATATTAATTAAATCGGTAATATAGGCCTTTAAACAATATGCTTCAAACACAAACACACAGTTTAAAACTACTAGAAATAAAAAGACCGACACTGCTCCGCAGCTTGCGTAATAAACAATAGTGTTATATTTTTGACGAGAAGTCTTTATTAAATAAATTAAAAATATTATTATTTACCGTCACAATAGGAAGTGATAAAGTACGAAATGATGGAATTTCCAGTTTTGACGTGAATTTAAACCGTCACGGTTATAGACCTCTCAATCACTACAAGTCTCTTTTTTTAATGTACTGTAGTGTTTCTAAAGTTGACTGGTTTTCTCACTTACACCAGGATGAGGAAGTGGGGGGGGGGGGGGGGGGGGTGCCGGGAAAGGGTCTTATCATGTGATAGAATACTAACAACAACGACAAATACTGCAGTGTTGTATTGAGAAGTTTTAAAGAGGTCACAATTAATCCACGATCAAGTCTGTAGCAGTAGCTATCATGGCTAGATATCGGAGATAGCTGAAACACATTCCACACAGTCATGTCCCAAGGTCCACACGCAGTTCACAAATACCCTCAATGCAGCCAGCACAGCGCTCAGAGGTTGATGAAAACTACCGCCGTGGCCATACCCATAGTCGTAGACGCTTGTGTATGTCAGAGTATACCATCCAGGATATGGAGGACATCCGAGAGATGATTGGAGTGGCAGGAATATGGATGTTATCAACAGGTCCAGCACAAAACCCTGTCATTTTGAACCTTCTCTCACACAAACATACACGTAAGCTTCTATTCCCATTCATCCAGCACGCTGGTCATTTCGCTGTACCCTGCTGCCATTGACAATATCAGACAGGCCAGGGCACTGTTTTGTACCTAACTGAGGTAATCCATTACACCCGGTTTCTGACTCTTCGTGACCATCCCTGCCGCCAACTGTCGTGCACTGCAAAACAAACGACTACTGCTTGGATGTATACAGCAGTTCTGACCATTCCACCCCTACATAGACCCCCTCCCAGTTAAAAAAAAAAAAATCCACTTTACCCAATCCGAGACAGCGAGGTTGATGATCATAAACCTCCAATTTCTCATGCTAAATGTAGATTTCTCTCTTTTACACAAGCTGTTTTCGAAGACAAGAAATCGGGGCACACACGCATTTTCACATCGCTAATGTATCGTTACTTGTGAAAATCCTGTGACAGTATGGCATAGACTACACTTCCTCTAAGTATTCTGTCACCAATAATAAAGTATATTTTCTTATCTGTTACGTGTGCATCACAGGACGAGAATATTAAACTCATTTTTGGTTGATGATGGAGTGCTAATAGCATGCTGCGCCTCCGTCACAGGATGCCTACTCACTTTCGAACTCTGTCTTGAAATAATCAAATGCCTCGCCACATATGAAGCCTGTTAAGGTAACAGCGCAGAGAAGTTGTAAATACCACAACTATACTATGTATCACCCTATTAATTTGGTAATGCATCTGATTTTATTACATGGTGTCCTCTGTATTGTCGCAACGAAAAAACAAAAAACGGCTGATTACCACTCCAACACAAGAATGATATCCATGGTACCCTAAACATCGCTTCCATGCACCAGTTGGCTTGTCATTGATATCAAATTGATAGACTAATTAATTAAATTAATCAGGCGAGTCACTTTGCATGGCGAGTTATTCTTCTTATCAGCAGTAGGATTACACCCACCATGTAAATCAAATGGGTATCCCTGGAGGGAAGATAATGTTCTTTTCGAGAAATGCTATTGAGAACCAACTTTTGAAGCTGGCCGCAGAAGGGTTCTACCGTCGAAATCCATTTCGCTCAAGAACCGCGCTATTAAGAGCATGATCACAGCTATATTACTGTCACCCTGCATAAAACGTGGTCTTGGTTCTACAAGCACACACAAGAGTCACTGATAGCGTTACGCTTTGCAGTAGGAATGCTGTCTGCAATTTGGAATCAAGTCTCTATTCAACCACATACTTAAGGCGGATGCTATGGAGATGTTTAATGATTACAGATACTGGTGAGTAATATTCCTGCCACTAGTCACCTTTTTTGACCCCATGTGCTAACGACCCCATACAGGAAACTGCAGCATTCTTTTCAGACCATCCAACTGCATATTGTAACTGTTCCTCAGTCTCTCGTCCGCCCCCCCCCCCCCCTCCACCACACACACACCTAACAGATTTGTCTTTGCGATCATTCCAGTTTAAGTCAGAACTGAATTGATGTCGGAGAGCACTATATCTAAGGCAATCTGCATCCCACAGAGAAACAGGGTGAGCTGAGTTAATGAGCCATTACCCTGTTTTGACAACTCAGTGAGAGTGGTAATGTGGTGCCATAGCTCCTTCAACTGTTTATGATGTGTAAGGCCAGAACCACCCTGCACAACACAGTACAAGCACTTACAATAGTGTTTCTTATCGGGAAAATTAGGAGGACTCCACATTATACTGGAAGTGGGACAAGGACATGAATTCTGCTGCTGCATTGCTGTGCATCTCCAAACTACATACAGGCTCTGCAGTACAAAGGAGATCTGTGTCTCTCAGGGTTCATTCATGTCTGTCACCAAAACGTTCTTTCTATCCTCGTTTTTTGTACCATACAACAGAGAAAAACTACGAACTATAAAAAATCGTCATCGTCACCCAGCAGAGAACTCAATATGATTTTACCGCATCCTTTCCTTCCGATATATCGAAAAAACATCGTCTACGTGCTAACATTGACCACATGTGATGCTCCCATCAAGTATACATGTATTGGTCCACTGGACGAGATAGCCAACTATCGAAGTTGCTTCCACAGACTAGTGTAAAGCTTCATTGCCCGTACTGTAGGAGAACCATATCACATGGACTATCAATTGCAAGAGACGGTCATTGTGTTGTTGTTTGATACATTCTTTTTTCTGCTGTAACACATTGAAGCAATGTATGACTGCAGCTTTGTACACCGCCATTTTTTTCCACCAGAGCTTCGAGGTCTGTGTCAGGTGCAAAACTGACACTAGCACGTCTCGATCCATTGACTCTCACAGAAATCAAGCCATCACATGGTGTAAATTACAATGCTCTTACAACAAACTGGATGATTGAAATAACAGACAGTGGCTGTGTTTCTTATTGACAAAAATGTGGAAGACATCATGATGTATGTAAACTGGAAGAGTTTTGCGTCATTTTGGAGCATTTCTAAACAGCTGTCTGAAGATGATTGATGACCTCTACATTTAAACTCATGTTTGGCAGTAACGTGGTAGCAGATGTCTCAGTGTTCCGTTTCAACTGGTTCCTCATGTAGGCCATCCACGGAAGGTGTTGCTCCCACCAAGACTCTCTCTCCATCTCAAAAAAGTGGCATCAGTCAATCATATTGTGGTAATCAACAGTGTACCAGTGTACACATAGGATGGAAAGTCCACAGTTGATATGATACAGTTACTGTAATAAGCACCTGAGTTGACAGTGCAATCAGTTTTAGTAATTTTACCAGATTATCTGTAATTCCACCGCCGACCAGTGACATGATAGCATACTTCCCAGTTTCTGCATCATCGCTGAACTATCACTCCACTGCTTTGCAAGTACCATATAGTAGATTGTGAATGTAGATAGATGATTGTGCAATACATCCCTCCATGGTTAATTTTCGAACATATATATACCAAAGTACACCAGACAGCGTCCTATACCGATCTACATATTTCTAGCACTGTGATCTTAGTGCGTAATCTACGATTACGATTGTCCATCTTCCCCTATGTGGATGGGAGTCGCCGATCATTCTCTCATTCTTAGGATGGAGTTAGAGACTGAAAGATCTCTCCGTATTGTATTTGACCAACCTTCCGTGCAACACTATCACCGATTAATTTGCAGCTGAGCAGAAGTGGCAGGCTACTATACACACTACACCCCACATCTCGTGAAGGAACAGAGTGAGCCAAATCCGTAACTGCTGTTCACGAAGTCTATTACACCAATCTTACTCATGGCACCCATCCAAGAGCAGAAGATATCTACAGATGGTGCATGTCAAGTTCAAGTCCGATTACAGTTCGGAAATTATGACTTGTTCAGAACAGTCCTATAAAATGATCGTTAGTAGGCGAAAATGCATACGAAGGAACAATGAACTCTTATGAGGAAATAAACACGACGGTCACTAATCAGAGGAGATGTAACAGTCTTATCGTGGCAAACCACCATCCCTGGTAACCTTCCTCTTGCACACAGCAGTCATGGTCCGATGTTAGGTTGTATTACTGATGTGTAACGTCTCTAGAATGCCTCCTCTTTCCACTATTAGGATGTATATATGTAGCATCAGTCTACTCTCCTCCTCCAGAACACGACGTTTTATTGATTTTTCTCGGTACCCTTTTTATGTTACTTGTCTCTAAATTTATGTATTCTAAGCCAATTTCCGTAATTTTACTTCATTTTCACGATTTAACATATTTCACGGTATATCTTTCAATTTTTACGTATCTCACATTAATTTTTCGCGATTATACTAGGCTTTCCTCGAATCTTACCGATTTTATGTAGTTTTTCACGTTTTTTTACTGTTTTCAATATGTGTCTGGTCATATTGCTGACATACCCATGTGCCGTTTAAGTTTCTACTACAATATTTGCAAGTCTTATACACCAACCTACTAAAAGATCCTAAGGCTTCCCTCTCCCCGATGGTCCATATGCATGCATTTTAGATAGGTCGAACATGACTAGTATAGTAACAGTTGCTTCGTACATATATAAAACTGAACAGTCGATTTATGCACAAGGTGCGGCAACGGAATGGAGTATCGCATAAATCTTCATTCTTCTAGGGAGGGTGCTGAAGCAAGTTTTCCATCGATGGGCGTATTTCATCACGCATGAGCTGGATATCTTCTCATGACTGTGATATGAAGAGGTTTACGTTAACGACCGCAGGTAGATAGTACTATAAGTCACTCACAGAACACGCAGTTGTATACGTCGAATGCAGGTTATACCACACAACTTATACACCCCGAGAGAACAACAGAAGAAAATGGTTAAATGAGCAATAAATGACCTGCAGCAACATGTCTCTGTTTCTAGAATGCATCGCCAGTCTACCGTTAAATCATACCTCGTTACAACCCCATCTCAACCGATCATTCCGTCCACTTTAAGTCATTCTTTAACGCAGATGCAAGTCAATTTAGAGGCAGATCGTTCTATTTCCCAGGAAAGCATCAAAGACAGCAGTCAACTTGCATGTATCACTGTTACCTAAATAGACATACAATAGAATGTTGTTAAAAAAACCATAGAGCAACTGTTTGTAAGGCATTTATTAGCTGATACCGCAAGTTGGTGACTGGTAGAGAGTATAGAGAAGCACATTGTAAGTACCGTTTGTTAGGGTTTAAAAAAACTAAAGAGTCCTGCACAGGGTCAAACACACGATCCATTTTGTAGTTATATACTGCAATCCCACAGCTGGTAATACAATGCTCTTTAGCTAATTACACTTTATAAAAATCTATAAGGGGGTCTTCTCGCTGGCATATTCATCTTTGGACACAGAACACATCTCTGGACGTAATGCGCGGTGGATTTTCTTTTGGAACCTTATCCCGGATGTAGTGCATTGTAAATCCACCTATGAATATCGCTCCACATATAACATGATGCGGGACCATCTTCGAACCTTATCCTGGACGTGATGTACTGCAGACCCACATCAGAACATCACTCGGGATACAGCGCATGACAGATAAACACTCGAAAACTAATTAAGCTGTACATATGGAAAGCAAATTAAACGTAATGGAACTGTAAAATATGTGGTTGCAGGTGACTAGATGCACTTGAGTACAGTGCCACCGTCTGACCAGCAAAATAGTGCATTTGCACAAGGTGTTGACAAGTGTACTACACACATTAAAAAAAAAGTTTTGCATCACCTCGGTTCCCAGAGTTCCGGAACCTGTACAGAAAATTGGAACAGAGATCAACATAAACATCATTTCCGCCCTTTTCATTGCTCGTGAAAACCACACATTTCTTGTTGTACCACCATACAGCGAGACCTACAGAGGTGCTGGTCCAGATTGCTGTACACACCGGTACCTGTAACACGCGGTAGCACGTCCTCTTGGATTGAAGCATGCCTGTATTCATCGTGGCATACTATCCACAAGTTCATCAAGGCACTGTTGGTCCAGATTGTCCCACTCCTCAACGGCGATTCGGTGTAGATCCCTCAGAGTGGTTGGTGGGTCACGTCGTCCATAAACAGCTCTTTTCAATCTATCCCAGGTATGTTCAATAAGGTTAATGTCTGGAGAACATGCTGGCCGCTCTAGTCGAGCGATGTCGTTATCCTGAAGGAAGGAAGTCATTCACAAGATGTGCACGATAGGGGCGCGAATTTTCGTCCATGAAGACGAATGCCTCGCCAAAATGCTGCCGATATAGTAGCACTATCGGTCAGAGGATATTCACGTATCGTACAGCCGTTACGGCGCCTCCCATGACCACCAGCAGTGTACGTCGGCCCCACATAATGTCACCTCAAAACAGCAGGAAACCTACAACTTGCTGCACCCACTGGACAGTGCAGCCTGACAGATTGCCTCCAAATACATCTCCGTCGATTGTCTGGTTGAAGGCATATGCGACACTCATCGATGAAGAGAATGTGACGCCAATCCTGAGCGGCCCATTCGACATATTGTTGGGCCCATCTGTACCCCGCTGCATGTTGTCGTGGTAGCAAAGATGAATCTCGCCATGGACGTCGGGAGTGAAGTTGCGCGTCATGCAGCCTATTGTGCACAGTTTGAGTCGCAACATGACGTCCTATTGCTGCACGAAAAGCGTTATTCAACATGGTGACGTTGCTGTCAGAGTTCCTCCGAGCCATAATCCATAGGTAGCGGTCATCCACTGCAGTAGTAGCCCTTCGGTGGACTGAGGGAGGCATGTCATCAACAGTTCCTGTCTCTCTGTGTCTCCTCCATGTCCGAACAACATCGCTTTGGTTCACTCCGAGACGCCTGGACACTTCCCTTTTTGGGAGCCCTTCCTGGCGCAAAGTAACAATGTGGACGCGATCGAACCGCGGTATTGACCGTCTAGGCATGGTTGAACTACTGACATCACGAGATTGGTGGAATGACTGGAACTGATCGGCTGTCGGACCCCCTCCGTCTAATAGGCGCTGCTCATACATGGTTGTTTACATCTTTAGGCGGGTTTAGTGACATCTCCGAACAGTCCAAGGGATTGTGTCTGTGATACAATATCCACAGTCATCGTCTATCTTCAGGAGTTCTGGGAACCGGGGTGATGCAAAACTTTTTTGATGTGTGTATATTTACAAGCAATTTTTAAATATGTGGCGAAAAGTGTTGTCATGATCGCGTGGGCAGAAGAGACATAAAATCGACAGAATTACGAAAAATGAAGAAAAATATATATAAACTGAAGGGACAATACGCCAAAAACTGGGAACGTTGAGGCAGTGCTTGCGTTTCTTCTGCTTGGTACAGGAAAATTGTTGTACGTGGGAACGAGTAAGCGGCAGTAAAAAGAATGCAAGGAAAAGTTGACATGGAAGCTCCAGAAAACAGGCAAACAGTCATATTTCGTTGACAGCGGTAAGGCTGCTGGAACGTAATGTTTTAAGATGGATGACCGCCAAATGTAGAGTAATAAATTTATATATGTCGGTTCACAAGTCCTGGTGTGACCCCAAAGTTATTGGCAACAGCCATTAAGATTTTTATACAGTGTAATTAACTAAAGAGCGTTCTATTACCAGCCGTGGGATTACAAGATATAACTGAAGTTTGGATCGCATGTCTGACCCTGTGTAGGACTCTTTAATTTTTTCAATACTAACAAACATTATTTACAATGCACTTCTCTGTACTCTCCGCCAGTCACAACCTTGCGGTGTCAGTTAACAAATACCTTACAAATACTTGCTGTATGGTTTTTTTAAGCAACATTCTACTGTAAATATATTGAGGTAATAGTGATGCTGTCCTTGATGCTTTCCTGGAAAAGAGAACCTCCTGCCTCTAAACTGACTTGTATCTGGGTTAAAGGATAATAGAAAATGGATGGAGTGATCGGTTGAGATGGGAATGTAATGATGTGTGATATAATGATAGACTGGTGATGGATTCTAAAGAGAGGAAGATGTTGCACCAGGTCATTTATAGCGCATTTCGCCATTTTTTTCCGTTGTTCTGTGTGTGACTTAGAGCACTATCTACCTACGGCCGTTGACTGAGAATACATAAAATTACAGACAATACCATGAAAAAGGTACTGAGAGAAATTAATAAAACTCCGTGTTCTGGTGTCAAAGTAGAATGACAAATTATCTCCCACATGAGTAATACAACCTAACATCAGTCCATGACTTCTTCGTGTAAGAGAAATGTTACCAGAGGCAGTGGTGCACTACGATAAGACTGTTACATCTCCTCTGACCACTGATCATGGTGTTTGTTTCCTCGTAAGATGTCACTGTTTCTTCATATGAATTTTCGCCTACCAACCATCATTTTATAGGATTGTTGTAAACGTATCATAATTTCCGAACCTTAATCAGGCTTGAACTTCGTAAACAGCAGGCGTCTAACACCTCTGGAAACCGATGTAGTGTTTGTGTTACGAAGAGTCGATGTTTTCTTTGGTGTGCAAGGTAGTGGTTTTATCACTTTACAGTTTGTCACCATAGAGAAACTTGAAGGAAGATTGTATATCTTGCACTGGAAATATTTTCTTACATTGGAATATTGACAGCATTGCGTTCCACACGACTAATAGGTTTTAACACTATAGCATGCTTAAGTGCAGATTGTGTAGCCTTAGGAATGCGTGTGTTTAAGTTCTAGAATTATTTCTCTCTTACTTGGTACTGACCCCAGACATTTAAACAACACTTTAGAATTGGTAGCATATTTATTTATGTAAAACGCTTCAAACTCCTTCCGTCTGGAGATCCAAAATATAAACCCACACGTTTCTTCTTAGTCCTCTGTTATATCATCACAAGACTCTCATATCTAGGGTACACCAATAACGGGTGCTAACCTCCTAGACATGCACACATCTGGAGAGATTTCTGCACTTGGATGGATGCCATGAATAAGACTGGTGTGAAATAGTCTTCAGTGAATAGCAGTTACAGATTCGACGTACTCTGTTCCTTCACAAGACATGGAAGGTAGCGTGTACAGTACCCTCCTACTTCTACTCAGCTGCAAATTAAATCGGTGACAGTGTAGCAGGGAATGTTGGTCAAATACAGTATGCGGAAATCTTTCAGTTTCTAAAGTTACCCTAACAATGTGAGAACTTTGGTGACTCCCATCCACATAGGGAAAGATGGCAGTCATAATCGTAAATTACGCACTGTGATCAGAGTGCTAGAAATATGTAGATCGGTATAGGACGCTGTCTGGTATATATATATATATATATATATATATATATATATATATATATATATATATATATATGTGTGTGTGTGTGTGTGTGTTCGAAAATTAACCCTGGATGGATATATGGCACAATCATCTATCTACATTCACAATCTACTATATGGTACTTGCGAAGTAGTGGAGGGGCGGTTTAGCGATGATGCAGGAATTGGGAAATACGCTATTGTGTCTCTGGTTGGCGGTGAAATTGTTAATAATCTGGTAAAATTGCTAAAATTTATTGCACTGTCAACAGAGATGCTTATTACAGCACATTGTCTCATATAGATGGTGTCTTCTCCATCCCATCTATACACTGGTACGCTGTTGATTACCACAATATGATTCACACTGATACCACTTTCTTGAGATGGGGAGAGTGTCTTGGTGGGAGCAACACCTTCTGTGGATGGCCTGCATGAGGAATTAATTGAAACAGAACACTAAGACATCTGCTACCATATCACTGTGAAAGATGAGTTTAAATGTAGAGGTCATCAATCACCTTCAGACAGCTGTTTAGAAACGCTCCACAATGCCACAAAACACTTCCAGTTTCCATAAGTCATGATGTCTTTTACATTTTTGTCAATTAGAAACACATCCTCTGATGTGTTGTAAGAGCAGTGTAATTTACACCGTGTGATGTCTAGCTTTCTGTGAGAGTCAATGAATTCAGATGTGTTAGTGAGTTTAGCACCTGACACAGACCTCGAAATTGTATATATATATATATATATATATATATATATATATATATATATGGTGGTGTACAAATCTGCAGTCCTACATTGCTTGTATGTGTTACAGCAGAAAAAAGAATGTATCATACAACAACACAATGACTCTGTCTTGCAACTGAGAGTCCATGGGATATGGTTCTCCTACAGTACGGGCAATGAATCTTTACACTGATCTGTGAAAGCAACTTCGATCGTTGTCCATTTGGTCTAACGGGATCGCCACGTATGATCAATGTCAGCACGCAGATGGTGAGAGATGCAGACCTCCTTTGTAGTGCAGTATCTGTACGTGGTTTAGAAATGCACAGCAATGTAGTTGCAGAATTCTCCTCCTTTTTTCCCTTCCTGTATGATTGGAATCCTCCTAATTTTCCCAATAATAAACACCATCATAACTGCTTATACTGTGTTGTGCAGGGTGCTGCTGGCCTTACACATCATAAACGGTTGATGGCGCTATGACACCATGTTACCACTCCCACTAAGTGGTCAAAACGTGAGCCTATCACATTAACTCAGCTTACCCTGTTTCTTTATGGGACACATATTCTCTTAGCTGTAACTTTCTCCAACTTGTGTCCAGTTCAGACTTAAGTTGGAACTATCACATAGACAAAGCTGGAGGGTGTGTGTGTGGGGGGGGGGGGGGGGGCGGGCAACGACTAAACGACTAAAGAACAGATACGAGATGCAGTGTCTAACAACCACGCGGAGTTTTTCTGTATGGGGTCATTAGCACATGAGGTCGAAAAAGATGATTCGTTTCGGGATATGAGAGTGGCATGAATATGACTCACCAGCAGCTGTAATCTTTAAAAGAGTTCTCCATAGCATCTGTCAAAAGTATGTGGTTGAATGGAGAGAAGTGATTCCAAATCTCAAACAGCATTTCTACCAGAAAGTGTAACACTATCTGTGACTCTTCTGTTTGCCTGTAGGACCAAGAACGCATTTCAAGCAAGTTGACAGTAACATGGTCAATGTGATCGTGTTCTTAATAGCGCAGTTCTTATACGAAATGTATGTTGTCAGCGGTAGAGTCCTTTTGTGGTCAGCTTCCTCGAAAAGAAAATCGTTTTCCCTCCAGGGAATCCCATTTGAACTGCGTGGTGAGTATAATCCTACTGCTGAGAAAGAAAAATTACTCGTCATGCAAAGTAACTCTCTTGATCAATTTAATTAAGTAGCCTATCAATTAGATATCAACGACATGCCACCTTGTGGGTGGAAACAGTGTCTAGGGTACCATGGATCTCATTCTTGAGTTGGAGTGGTAATCAGGCTTTTCTTTTTTTCATTGCGGCAATATCTTTTAATGAAATTTTGATTTCCCACCTACACAGGGAGAGGCGACCATCGCAATGAAAGCAGATGTATTACAAAATTAATAAAGTGATACATAGTATAACCTGATATTTACAACTTCTCTGCGCTGTTACCTTAAGAGACTTCATACGTGGCGAGGCATTTGGTTATTTTAAGACAGAGTTCGAAAGTGAGGAGGCATCTTGTGATGGAGGTAGAGCATGCTATTAGCGCTCTGTCATGAGCCAGAAATGAGTTTAAAATTCTAGTCCTGTGATGCACGACGTAACAGTTAAGAAAATATTTTTTTCTACCTGATGAGAGAATACTTAGAGGAAGTGTAGCCTATTCCATACTGTTATAGGATTTTCACAACAAGTGACGATACTTTAGCGATATGAAAATGTGTGTACACCCCGATTTCTTGTCTTCGAAAATAACTTGTGTAAAAGAGAGAAATCTACATTTCACTTAAGAAATTTGAGGTTTATGATCAATAACCTCGCTGTATTGGATTGAGTCAAGTGGATTTCTTAATCTGGGTGGGGGGTGGGGCGGGTCTATGTCGTCTAAGTCGTGGAGGGATTGGTTAGAACTACTGTATACATCCAAGCAGCAGCTGCTTGTTTCGCAGTGGACCGCAGCTGGCGGCAGGGATAATCATAAGGAGTCGGCTCAGCCTGTGACGGGTGGTTAGGTACAGACAATGCGGCCCCCTGTCTGATCTTGCCCATGGCAGCGGGATCTAGCGAAGTGATGTTATGTTATGTGTGTGAAATCTTATGGGACTTAACTGCCAAGGTCATCAGTCCCTAAGCTTACACATTACTTAACCTAAATTATCCTAAGTCGTATAAATATTGATCTTTGTTATTTAGACTTTGGTTGGTTATCCTTAAATTTTTTATTAATTCTTTTAAGGGCTTTTTCCACTCTTTACGAGAATAAGAATTTTTCCTGTTTCTATTGTTTTTACCACTGTTTCGGAGCATAATTCTTTTTCTAAGCAATTTATAGTGGCAAATATTTTCTCTTTTTTATTTAAATAACATTGTTCTTTAAACAACTCGACAACTTAAATAATATTGTTTTTGCTGTCACTGTTGTTAATTTATAACACATAATTATTTTAATCTTAATAAAAATTTTCTCTGTATAAATGGATACTCAACTTCAGAAACTCAACTGTGAATATTTGCATACTAGATTTGATGAGAAGATTTGTAAGGAACTCAATAATGGTTTTAGAATTATTTTGCCAGACAGATACTATAAATTAATTAATGGTTATGATTTTCAATTTTTTGAAGATGAAAATGTTAAATTAAGATATCAAGGAATGAAGAAACTTAAAAATAACGATAATGAATTTCAAGATCTAGAATTTTCAGTTTTATTCCAATTTTACAATTTATCGGCGTATTTTGGTTGCCGCTGCTCTACCGCCGCTCTGTTTTAACTATTGAGCTCTGCTTACTGCCACCGCTTGCGTCCACTTGGTCTGTTGGCATGTCATGTAACACACAGGTACTCAAAGTGCCTTCAAACCTGCATCTGTCGCGACGAGGAACAACACTGTGCAACACACAGCAGGTTTTTAGAATATCTTCATCAAATACTGGACATACATTCGAAGACCGAGCAAAACTTCTGCATTCTGTAGCAAGAATGTCAAAAATACAGTCAACATAACTTCTAGCAGTACAAGGACTGTATCTCAATATTCTTTGAAAACAAATTGTCTCCATATTATGGTTGCAAGAAAGATGACAAACCGAAACCTTAATCACCAACAATTACCAGAGGAAGGTAATCACAGCCATCATACGACTGCCTGTGTACTTTCATTGTCAACTAACTTCTCCCGAAGCAATCAATTCTTAAACACAGATCAGTCTGGCGATATATTTGCTCCAACCCCAATGAACATGATGCTGTGGAGGGAATCACACATAGCACACAACAATATCCAGAAAATGTTTTTCTTGTTATAATAAATCCTTGATTACAAATTTGTGTTTACCATTTGTAGCCGCCACTAAGTTGGTAAATTGGCTGCCTTTCTAGTGAATCTTTAACTGCCCCTCCTTCGAGAAATAGCGCCATCCAGGATTTACATTTAAATTACTTCTTTTTTATTTTCTTCTTCAGCAAGAGAAGAAAAGAGAGACATCCTGCTCATCAGACTCAATGACGGAACCGAGACACGGTGGTGCACTTTGGGCCAACTCCCTTTGACATCACAGCACAATGGATATAAAACCCTACAAAACTGTGTTCCTTTCAGATGTTTTGGGTTACTGTTAAAGAACCCGGTGTCAGAATTACAAAATTCAAAATGGCACATCCAATTTTGTGGATCAAAAATTACAAATTTAGTGATTATGAATAAAACTTCGGGTATAAGGTGTTGTGAGGTCGCTGATAATGAGTTAGAAGTCGAAATTTCCGTATTGAAATGTTTTATTCGATATTTTACAGTTTTCAGTCGAAATCATAGTCACATTCGTTGCTTGTGTCATTTTTGCTTTCAGAAGGATCACTGTTGTTTTGTCCACTGGAAGGTAGCTCGAAAAGCACACCTTTTACCTCAGATAGCATATGTTTACCAGACAGCACACCAATTGGCAATGGAGCAGCTCTGTGTATGGCATATCCGCGCATCAATACTATGTGGACTGATGTCGGCATCGGACATTATTGCAGAATATTGCGAGCCGTTGAAGTTGGCACTAGACTTTCGAGAAATATACATTTTTTCTACATCTACATCTACATTGATACTCCGCAAGCCACCCAACGGTGTGTGGCGGAGGGCACCTTACGTGCCACTGTCATTACCTCCCTTTCCTGTTCCAGTCGCGTATGGTTCGCGGGAAGAACGACTGTCTGAAAGCCTCCGTGCGCGCTCTAATCTCTCTAATTTTACATTCGTGATCTCCTCGGGAAGTATAAGTAGGGGGAAGCAATATATTCGATACCTCATCCAGAAACGCATCCTCTCGAAACCTGGCGAGCAAGCTACACCGCGATGCAGAGCGCCTCTCTTGCAGAGTCTGCCACTTGAGTTTATTAAACATCTCCGTAACGCTATCACGGTTACCAAATAACCCAGTGACGAAACGCGCCGCTCTTCTTTGGATCTTCTCTATCTCCTCCGTTAACCCGACCTGGTACGGATCCCACACTGATGAGCAATACTCAAGTATAGGTCGAACGAGTGTTTTGTAAGCCACCTCCTTTGTTGATGGACTACATTTTCTAAGCACTCTCCCAATGAATCTCAACCTGGTACCCGCCTTACCAACAATTAGTTTTATATGATCATTCCACTTCAAATCGTTCCGTACGCATACTCCCAGATATTTTACAGAAGTAACTGCTACCAGTGTTTGTTCCGCTATCATATAATCATACAATAAAGGATCCTTCTTTCTATGTATTCGCAATACATTACATTTGTCTATGTTAAGGGTCAGTTGCCACTCCCTGCACCAAGTGCCTATCCGCTGCAGATCTTCCTGTATTTCGCTACAATTTTCTAATGCAGCAACTTCTCTGTATACTACAGCATCATCCGCGAAAAGCCGCATGGAACTTCCGACACTATCCACTAAGTCATTTATATATATTGTGAACAGCAATGGTCCCATAACACTCCCCTGTGGCACGCCAGAGGTTACTTTAACGTCTGTAGACGTCTCTCCATTGATAACAACATGCTGTGTTCTGTTTGCCAAAAACTCCTCAATCCAGCCACACAGCTGGTCTGATATTCCGTAGGCTCTTACTTTACTTATCAGGCGACAGTGCGGAACTGTATCGAACGCCTTCCGGAAGTCAAGAAAAATAGCATCTACCTGGGAGCCTGTATCTAATATTTTCTGAGTCTCATGAACAAATAAGGCGAGTTGGGTCTCACACGATCGCTGTTTCCGGAATCCATGTTGATTCCTACATAGTAGATTCTGGGTTTCCAGAAATGACATGATACGCGAGCAAAAAACATGTTCTAAAATTCTACAAGAGATCGACGTAAGAGATATAGGTCTATAGTTTTGCGCATCTGCTCGACGACCCTTCTTGAAGACTGGGACTATCTGTGCTCTTTTCCAATCATTTGGAACCCTCCGTTCCTCTAGAGACTTGCGGTACACGGCTGTTAGAAGCAATTGATGGACAGCAATTGATGGATATGTTTTACTTTAAAAGTTCTCTGTACAAAATTTGGATAGTTCTGCAGCACTGCGAGAAAAAAATCAGTATTACTAGGGAAATTATTGACTTGTAAAACGAATTATTTGCACTTCGCGAAGAAAATTATGATCAAAATTCCGAAAAGGTTACCAGGAATTATATAGGAAACCCTAATGACATTTTTTGAACAGATAAAAGTTTGTGAGATACTTGCAATAGCGAGGGACCTATTTTTACCGTGTCGCACTGCCCCACTGTAGAAAAATGACCATCCACTAGAAACGTGCAAATATATGCACGCAAATATATTTGAATTCTTTAATTATACTCTTAAGAGTGTAGGAGAGCCATTTACAAAAGCAGAGCCACCGCAGAAGAAATGTTGTAGCCAAAGATTTCGGATAAGATCGGTAGTAGTCTGGTTTTAAGTCGATCAATCTCATTACACCCGTAAAAGTGCCATAAACATACCTTCTGGAGCTCTGCCCATCTTATTTTATCCTGACAACTAGGCAGTATCAAATAAAAAATGGCTCTGAGCACTATGGGACTTAACATCTGAGGTCATCAGTCCCCTAGAACTTAGAACTACTTAAACTTAACTAACCTAAGGACATCACACACATCCTTGCCCGAGGCAGGATTCGAACCTGCGACCGTAGCGGTCGCGCCGTTCCAGACTGAAGCGCCTAGAACCGCTCGGCCGCTCCGGCAGGCTAGGCAATATCGCTGTCATGTATTAAACAGGCCACGCAGACAGTACTTGAAAAACGTATCGTTATCCGATTTACTGTTTGCCGTCAACAATCACGACACGTTAAAATATCGACTTGAGACTGGAACGACACTGCAACATTGGTCAAGTATGCAACTAGTGCAATCTACACAAGATTTCGTGGAATGAAAGTCAGAACGAGCACACTTTTTTTTAATATTCTGTCAAGATTTTGGAGTTAATTGGCCCACTGTGCAGCAGATGAAAGCAGAGAAGCATGACGACACAGGAGCATGTAGAGTGCCCTTCGGATTTTGCCGGGTGAGCTTACGTGCTGGACGGGACCGTGGTGCTCACAAGCTGGCGGTCTACATTGTCGAACGGCATGTACATCAAACGCAAAATAGGGCGCTAGGCAATTTGAAAAGCAGTTGCTACGTTAAGGAGGAGAAAAATCTCATTTACGTTCCCTTGTTCGCGCTACTCTGCACCCCATATTCAAACGACACCAAGCGATGGCTGCGTGAAGTGAGAAACATATGACCCTTTCTTGAAGAAGACGCGACTTTCTGACCTCAGTCTCCTCTTTTCATTTGTTGTAATGGGTGTCAATTTGCCCGCGAAATTTTAGACAGATTTTATTTCTCGGGTGTGAAAAGCATCCATGATGTACTGCTACGCTGCGGACGGCCTATTGTTAGCGCTAACGACCATTCTTGGTCAGGCCCTGCGACAGCATAATGAGTTATTATGTGAGCTACTCTATTATCAGTCGCCGGCCGGAGTGGCCGTGCGGTTCTAGGTGCTACAGTCTGGAGCCGAGCGACCGCTACTGTCGCAGGTTCGAATCCTGCCTCGGGCATGGATGTGTGTGATGTCCTTAGGTTAGTTAGGTTTAATTAGTTCTAAGTTCTAGGCGACTGATGACCTCAGAAGTTAAGTCGCATAGTGCTCAGAGCCATTTGCATTTTATTATCAGTCTAGGACGGAATTTTGAGGAACGTCACGAGTACGAACCTGAAGCTGTTTCGGCTAAATTTTCTCATTTTCTTCAGCCTCTAGAAAGTGTTCTATTTTGAACGGTTTCTGACAGCGAGTAGGGGATTGAAGATCGCCTCATCCTTAAACACCTTCAGTTCATTCACCTACAGTATGTACTACGTCACTGTTGCTTTACATTATACACAATCTAATCTGCTGTTCCACTATTGCATACGGTTATGAAAAGAACGAAAGGAAGATCATGGCTTAACGTCTATATACAATTCGTTCATTAGAGACGCAACGGTTAACGTATCTTCAAACAAGTGCAGATCAGACTGCACTGAGATGGACTTGACACTGATATTCAGCATACTATTACTCATATCTGAAAGTGCAGTTCACGAATTGTTCAAGGGTTCCGATACTACAGTCTGCTCGTGCTGCCACCGCTATTAACATTACTTTATGTATTCCTCGAAACTTCTTGTAAAGTTACCGCGTTGTCCTCTCAGCTGAACATTACCCACATACTGTCGAGTACATTCGCTTACGATTATAGCAGTTGAATAATAAAACTTCAAATGCCATGCATGTGTAATTCATATATACCATGGTCTCAAACGACAAAAGTTAGAATGTAATTTTGTATAAGTCTGGAAAGTTTAAATTGTTCTTTAGTAAATTTCTGGTAAAAAGCTTTACAAGAGACCAGGCGGAATGTGTGCGTTAATTAAGAAGTGACAGCCCCGCCCCCTTTCGATCCGCGCCGACCCTCTACCGCGATGCATAGCGAGAAAACTTCATACCCTTCAGGGAGCGCTCCCCCATAGGTCCCTCTCTGGCGTTTAATCCGCGTTGTGGTGCTTCTCGAATCATGACTGGGACCTGCTCAACCAGTTCACCGTGAACGTGAAGTAGGGTGTTCATGTCAACAATATTTCAGTGACCAACTGTTGCTCTTCTTTCTAAATTTTAATGACGAGTACGCCTTCTTCCAAGATGACAACAGTGTTACACGTGTACATTCCTGGTTTGGCGACACTCAAGTTCCCTGTGGTTCCTCGAGTAGCCCTCTTTATCTTAAACCCATAGAAAATTCTAATCACCAGTAAGTGGCTTCGGCAAGATGTGGAATGCCACTAATGAACAAAGTAAGAGCATATGGACTATCAGACCAATTGTGTGATTGGATTGAGGAGTTCCTAGATAACAGGACGCAGCATGTTATTCTCAATGGAGAGAAGTCTTCCGAAGTAAGAGTGATTTCAGGTGTGCCGCAGGGGAGTGTCATAGGACCGTTGCTATTCAAAATATACATAAATGATCTGGTGGATGACATCGGAAGTTCACTGAGGCTTTTTGCAGATGATGCTGTGGTGTACCGAGAGGTTGTAACAATGGGAAATTGTATTGAAATGCAGGAGGATCTGCAGCGAATTGACGCATGGTGCAGGGAATGGCAATTGAATCTCAATGTAGACAAGTGTAATGTGCTGCGAATATACAGAAAGATAGATCCTTTATCATTTAGCTACAAAATAGCAGGTCAGCAACTGGAAGCAGTTAATACCATAAATTATCTGGGAGTACGCATTAGGAGTGATTTAAAATGGAATGATCATATAATGTTGATCGTCGGTAAAGCAGATGCCAGACTGAGATTCATTGGAAGAATCCTAAGGAAATGCAATCCGAAAACAAAGGAAGTAGGTTACAGTACGCTTGTTCGCCCACTGCTTGAATACTGTTCAGCAGTGTGGGATCCGTACCAGATAGGGTTGATAGAAGAGATAGAGAAGATCCAACGGAGAGCAGCGCGCTCCGTTACAGGATCATTTAGTAATCGCGAAAGCGTTACGGAGATGATAGATAAACTCCAGTGGAAGACTCTGCAGGAGAGACGCTCAGTAGCTCGGTACGGGCTTTTATTGAAGTTTCGAGAACATACCTTCACCGAAGAGTCAAGCAGTATATTGCTCCCTCCTACGTATATCTCGCGAAGAGACCATGAGGATAAAACCAGAGAGATTAGAGCCCACACAGAGGCATACCGACAGTCCTTCTTTCCACGAACAATACGAGACTGGAATAGAAGGGAGAACCGATAGAGGTACTGAAGGTACCCTCCGCCACACACCGTCAGGTGGCTTGCGGAGTATGGACGTAGATAGATGTAGAAGTGTTTTGTAGAGTTCTTCCTTGCCGCTTTGAGGTAATTCTCATGGCTAGTGTCGGTATCACAAGTTATGAGCATGATTTGTCCTAGGAATAAGCAATTTTTTTGTCTGGTGTGCTTAGTTTTAACAATCAAAGCGGACAGTGATGTCTTTCAAAACGCTAAAATTAACTGTCAGAACAGATTGATATACACTGAAGGAAAAAAATCGCAGCTCCAAGAATGGAGTTATGCGACTGAAACAAAAGTTGGTAGGCGTATTTGGACATCTGAAAGATGATGTCTGTTCAGATTTCGCGCCAGTCGTGTAAGAGTCGCGCTAATGGCGCCGCTATGAGGGTGTAAATCAGGTTTCCTTTAAATACACTCTGTAACGGACGTGAGCATTGTTTACCTTTGAGATTGGACGTGCTGAGTTGATGTTAGTCAAGAATGCCCTCAAGGGGAAAAAGACACCATTAATAATAAAGAGCGTATGGCACTGGTGGCCGGGAGACCCCTCGCGGAGCGGTTCGGCCGCCGCTCCACAAGTTCTTTAACGCCACTACGGCGACTTGCGAGTGAATGAGGGTGAAATGATAAAAGACACACAACACCCACTCATCTCGAGGCAGAGAAAATCCCTGACCCCACCGGGAATCGAACCCGGGACCCCTTCCGCGGGAAGCGAGAACGCTGCCGCAAGACCACGAGCAGCGGACTAAAGACACCGTTGTCAACACCTCACTGATTTTGCACGAGGCTACGAGAAGCTGGACGTTCCTCCTGCGATACGGCAGAAAGACTTGGCTCCGGACGGCCACGAGGCACTGCAGAGAGTAAAGAGAATCGTGTGCGGCGAATGGCTCTGGGGCATGTACTGCATGTACAGCAGCAATATGAGCAGCAGTTGGCACCACAGTGACACAACGAACTGTTACAAATCGGTTACATCAAGGACAACTCCGAACCAGCCCTGTAGCGTGTATCACTGACCCCAACCCACTACCATTTGCAAGAGCTCATTGGAGAGCAGTGCGGAGATCTGTTGTGTTTCTGATGAAAGCTGGTTCTGCCTCGATCCTAGTGATGGGTGTGTATTGCTTAGCATGAGGTCAGTTGAAGACCTACAGCCATCCTGTCTGTGTGTTAGACACACTGCACCTGTACCTGGAGTTATCGTCTGGGGTGCGATTTCGTATGATAGCAGGAGCACTCTCGTGGTTATCCAGCGCACCCTGAATGCAGATTTGCACGTCTGGTGATTCGACCTTCTGTGCTGCCATCCATTAACAGCATTCCAGGGGGTGTTTTTCCAACTGCATCCCCTGTTGTAACTCTACAGGGCGATCCATTGATCGTGACCGGGCCAAATATCTCACGAAATAAGCGTCAAAGGAAACAGCTGCAAAGAACGAAACTTGTCTAGCTTGAAGGGGGAAACCACATGGCGCTATAGTTGGCCCGCTAGATGGCGCTGCCATAGGTCAAACGGATATCAACTGCGTTTTTTTAAATACGAACCCCCATTTTTATTGCATATTCGTCTAGTACGTAAAGAAATATGAATGTTTTAGTTGGACCACTTTTTCCGCTTTGTGATAGATGGCGCTGTAATAGTCACAAACATCTATCTATCTATCTATATCCGAATCCCGCTCCAGCTACTGCCGGGTCTGGGTGCTGACGAGTCCTCTCCATTTGGCTCGGTCCACCCGCCACTTTTCTTCCTCCACTTGCTGCCAGGTCACACCTCTCCTTTCAACAGATATTCTCACTCCCATTTTCCACCGTGTTCTTGGGCGCCCTCTGGGTCTTTTCCCATCCATCTTTAGTTCTTCCATAATTTTGGGGAGTCTCTGCCCATGCATCCTCTTAACATGCCCATACCATATCTTAATCTCTTTCTTCCAATTTCTTCTCTCATAAACATATGGCTCACAATTTTACACGAACAGTCGATAACAGCAGGTAAATTAAAATACAAAACGTAGGTACGTTTGGACATATTATTTCGGTTGTTCCAATGTGATACATGTGCCTTTGTGAACTTATCATTTCAGAGAATGCATGCTGTTACAGCGTGATTAGCTGTAAATACCACATTAATGCAATAAACGCTCAAAATGATGTCCGTCAACCTGAATGCATTTGGCAATACGTGTAACGACATTCCTTTCAACAGCGAGTAGTTCGCCTTCCGTAATGTTCGCACATGCATTGACAATACGCTGACGCATGTTGTCAGGCATTGTCGGTGGATCACGATAGCATATATCCTTCAACTTTCCCCACAGAAAGAAATCCGGGGACGTCATATCCGGTGAACGTGCGGGCAACGGTATGGTGCTTCGACGAGCAATCCAACTGTCATGAAATATGCTATTCAATACCGCTTCAACCGCACACGAGCTATGTGCCGGACATCCATCATGTTGGAAGTACATCACCATTCTGTCATGCAGTGAAACATCTTGTAGTAACATCGGTAAAACGTTACGTAGGAAAGCAGCATACATTGCACCATTTAGATTGCCATCGATAAAATGGGGGCCAATTATCCTGTCTCCCATAATGCCGCACCATACATTAACCCGCCGAGGTAGCTGATGTTCCACTTGTCGCAGCCATCGTGGATTTTCCGTTGCATAATAGTGCATATTATGCCGGTTTACGTTACCGCTGTTGGTGAATGACGCTTCGTCGCTAAATAGAACGCATGCAAAAAATCTGTCATCGTCCCTTAATTTCTCTTGTGTCCTGTGGCAGAACTGTACACGATGTTCAAAGTCGTCGCCATGCAATTCCTGGTGCGTAGAAATATGGTACGGATGCAATCGATGTTGATGTAGCATTCTCAACACCGACGTTTTTGAGATTCCCGATTCTTGCGCAATTTGTCTGCTACTGATGCGCGGATTAGCAATGAGAGCAGCTAAAACACATACTTGGGCATCATCATTTTTTGCAGGTCGTGGTTGACGTTTCACATGTGGCTGAACACTTCCTGTTTCCTTAAATAACGTAACTATCCGGCGAACGGTCCGGAGACTTGGATGATGTCGTCCAGGATATCAAGCAGCATACATAGCACACGCCCGTTGGGCATTTTGATCACAATAGCCATACATCAACACGAGATCGACCTTTTCCGCAATTGGTAAACGGTCCATTTTAACACGGGTAATGTATCACGAAGCAAATACCGCCTGCACTGGCGGAATGTTACGTGATTCCACGTACTTATACGTTTGTGACTATCACAGCGCCATCTATCACAAAGCGAAGAAAGTGGTCCAACTAAAACATTCATATTTCTTTATGTACTACACGAATATGTAATAAAAAATGAGGGTTCCTATTTAATAAAAACGCAGTTGATATCCGTTTGACCTAAGGCAGCGCCATCTGGCGGGCCAACCATAGCGCCATCTGGTTTCCCCCTTCAAGCTAGACGAGTTTCGTTCTTTGTAGTTTTTTCGTTTGATGCTTATTTCGTCAGATATTTGGCCGGTTACTATCAATGGTCCACCTTGTATATACCCTACAGAGAGTCGATATGATGTCTTGGCCTCCTCGATCACCAGGTCTGTCTACAATAGAACACATTTTGGACATCATCGGTCGACAACTACAGTGTCATCTACAAGCAGTGTTAAACGTACCTATATTGACCAACCAAGGGCAACAGGCATGGAACTCTATCCCACAAACTGACATCTGACACCTGTACAACACAACGTATGCACGTTTGCATGCTTGCATTCAACATTCTGGCGGTTACACCGGTTATTAATGCACCAGCATTTCACATTTGCAATGGTGTGTCTCGCTCTTACAGTAACCTGTGATCTCACAAATGTTAATTAGTTAAATATGTCACGAAAACAAATCTATTCCCGAAATTTTTTCATTACTTATTTTTGGGTATTGTGTTTCTTTTTTCGTCAGTGTACATTTCTCTGCGTTGAACCAACGCAAATAACAAGTCAAGTAAAACGTTCAAATCATACACATGAAGAGACCGGAAAAGCGGGGTGGGTGGTGGACAAGGACTGAGCAGGCTGGCCACAGTGAGAGGAGTTCATGAGGTGTGCCAGCAGCTCCGGCCGCGACGTCTGCACCTGAGCTGACCCCACGTTATCACGGCAGGTTTTCACCAGCAGGTCGCGGCGCGGGCCTGCCGGCGCCCGTATGCGCTGCGACAGGCTGTGCTGATGGGCTGAAGCCGCGGCCACGCTGTAGCCGCAGAAATGAGGCTTGGCACAGCGTCAGCTAAAGAGACTGTTAATAACAGCTTGCCTCATCCTAACTGCATGGAATACGTACAGTGGAACTGAAATTCTAGGATCATCGAGTAATAAATCTAAGGGGTAAAAGGTCGGTACATCATGACAACGATAGCATAGTACGGCGCAACTCAGAAAGAGCTAATTGAAATATTAAAGCGCCGTCGGTGCACTGTATGCCTTGCCTCGATGAAAAGACGAATTTTTCGATCGTCTGACCACATTACAAACCTCAAATCATCTACTGTCCAGTAATTGTGTTGTTTGGTCCATAGAAGACGCTCATCGTAATGTGCTGCTGTGACGACGGCGTTTTGAGAGGTACCCGATTCCAGATGACCTCTGCATACAGTTCTGTTCCCACCGTTCTCTCACAAAAATGGTTGAGATGGACCTGCACTCACTGAAAGCAACATTCCTAGAGAAAGCTCCAAAACATTCAGCGAGGACTGGAACGTTTATCGAAAGGCAAGGGGAAAGCATTCATTGCTTTTGACAAAAGCATTGTGTCTATCGAAGATGAAAATGAGTCTGACTCTGAAGTCATTTGGACGCTAGCAGGCAGCCTACGTGAACTGAAATAAATCAGTGGATGTTTTTACAGGCCACCCGAGTCGGTCGTGATAGTTGTAGAATCATTGAAAGAAAGTCTACGCTCAGTAGCCTGAAAGTACCCAGATCATGCAATATTGGTTGGAGGTGACTTTAATCTACCATTATAGACTGGGACGTCTATGGTTCCATCGCAGGTGGTACGGACAGACAGAGTAGTAAAGTACTCTGAACAAGCTTTCCGAAAATTTTTCGGCACAGATCGCTTGACAGTCCACACTTAATGCAAATATTTTAAATCTTGTAGCTTCAAACACATCTGACATTATCCACGGCGTCAGTATATAGACAATGGTTAGTGGTCATTGATGTCACCGTAGCGACGATGGTTACTAGAGTTAATAAATGCATCAAGAAGGCTAGGAGAGTATTTATGTGAGAAAGAATAGGTAAGTAGCTGTTAGCATCCCACTTAGACACCCAATGGAGATCATATACAGACATCAAAAAAAGTTTTGCATCACCCCGGTTCCCAGAACTCCTGAATGTAAACGTCGACGGTGGATATTGTATCACAGACAGTCCCTTTCTCTGTTCAGAGATGTCACTAAAACCGCACAACCATGCATGTAAACAACCATGCATGAGTAGCGCCTATTAGACGGAGGGGGTCCAACAGCCGTTCAGTTCCAGTCATTCCACCAGGAAGGTGGTACTCGGTTCGTGTTGACTGTAGTTCAACCATGCTTAGACGGTCAGTGCCGCGGTTCGACCGCGTCCGCATTGTTCATTTTGTGCCAGGAAGGACTCTCAACAAGGGAGGTGTCCAGGTGTCTCGGAGTGAACCAAAGCGATGTTGTTCGGATATGGAGGAGATGTAGAGAGACAGAAACTATCGATGACATGTCTCGCTCAGGCCGCCGAAGGGCTACTACTGCAGTGGATGACCGCTACCTACGGATTATGGCTCGGAGAAACCTTGACAGCAACGCCACCATGTTGAATGATGCTTTTCGTGCAGCCACAGGACGTCGTGTTACGACTCAAACTGTGCACAATAGGCTGCATAATAGGCATCTTCATGGCGATGTCTATGTTTGCAATTACGACACCACGCAGCGCGGTACAGATGGGCCCAACAGTATGCCGAATGGACCGCTCAGGATTGGCATCACGTTCTCTTCACTGATGGGTGTCGAGCCTTAGGCTCACTGTCCAGCGAGTGAAGCAAGGTGGAGGTTCCCTACTGTTTTGGGATGGCATTATGTGTGGCCGACGTTCGCTGCTGGTGGTCATGGAAGGCGCCGCAACGGCTGCACGATACGTGAATGCCATCCTATGACCGATAGTGCCACCACATCGGCAGCATAATGGTGAGGTGAAACTTCCTGGCAGATTAAAACTGTGTGCCTGACCGAGACTAGAACTCGGGACCTTTGCTTTCGTGGTGGAAAGGCGAAAGTTAAAGGTCCCGAGTTCGAGTCTCGGTCTGGCACACAGTTTTAATCTGCCAGGAAGTTTCATATCAGCGCCCACTCCGCTGCAGAGTGAAAATCTCATTCTGGATATTGGTGTGGCATTCGTCTTCCTGGAAGACAATTCGCGCCCCCATTGTGCACATCTTGTGAATGACTTCCCTCAGGATAACGACATCGCTCGACTAGAGTGGCCAGCATGTTCTCCAGACATGTACCCTAACGAAATTGCTTGGTATAGATTGAAAAGCGCTATTTATGGACGACGTGACCCACCAACCACTGAGGGATCTACGCCGAATCGCCGTTGAGGAGTGGGACTATCTGGTCCAACAGTGCCTTGATGAACTTGTAGATAGCATGCCTCGACGAATACAGGAATGCATCAATGCAAGAGGAGGTGCTACTGAGTATTAGAGGTACCGGAGTGTACAGCAATCTGGGCCACCACCTCTGAAGGTCTCGCTGTATGGTGGTACAACACGCAATGTGTGGTTTTCATGAGCACTGAAAATGGCTGAAATGATGTTTGTGTTAATCTCTATTCCAATTTTCTGTACAGGTTCCGGAACGCTCGGAACCGAGATGATACAAAACGTTTTTTGATGTGTGTAGTTTCAATATGATGGACGTAGAGGAATTATGGCCCAAGTTTAAACTGGATAAGTATGTTCTGTGAAATTGTTTTAAGGACGGAAAAGACCAGCCATGGTTTAATAATAAACTTGGAAAATGCTGAGGAAGAAGAGATTGTTCCACTTTCGGTTCAAACAAGAACGCACAAATTTCGAGACGCAGAAGTTCGTAGAACTTCGTGCGTCTGTCAGAACTTTGATGCACATGGCATACGACTTCCAACGTTATGCCTTAACAAAAGATGTTGCTGAGACCCGAGAAAATTCTAGTCCCACGTTAAATCGCAAAGCGGGCCGAAGATTTCTATCATGCCACTCGTCGACCGCTCTAATGTGGCAGTAGAAGACAGCAAAAGAAAAGCTGGAGTGCTAAATTCCGAGTATAAGAAATTATTCAGGCAGGAGGATCATACAAACATATCGTCAGTTGATCGTCGCACAGACTCTCGCATCGAGGACATAGTAAAAGGCATCCCTATGGTAGTGAAGCAACTGAAAGAGTTGAAAACAAAAAAGTCGGCAGGTACGGATGGAATATCACTTCGGTTTTACAGAGAGTACGCTACGGAATTGGCTTTTTACTTATCTTGCATTTATCGAGAATCTCTTGCCCAGCACAAAGTCCCAGATGACTGTAAAGAAACGCAGGTGACTTCCGTATGTGAGAAGCGGCGTCTCCAGACATGTCTACAGCCTGGAATCGCATTTACTGGAATATAATTGTCTTCAGTGATGAGCCCCGATTTGAAGTGCGCACCGATGTCCAGCGAAGAAATTTCTGGAGACGCCCTGGATAGGGGTGGGATACCAAACTGACTGTCACCCGACATACGGTCCGATAGCCAGGAGTGATGGTCTGGGTTGCCATTTCATTTCATAGCAGGACTTTTCCGGTTGTCATCCGTTGTTCCCTTACATAACAGCGGTACGTCGACGATATTCTACGCCCCGTTTTGTTGCCCTCCATGGCAAGCCATCCTAGGCTTACATTTCAGCAAGAAACGCCCTCCCGCACACGGCGAGAGTTTCTGCTGCTTTTATTTGTGGTTGTCAAACCCTACCTTGGCCATCAAAGTCGCCAGGTCTCTCCCCAACCGAAAACGTTTGGAGCATTATAGTTAGGGCCACCCAACCAACTCAAGATTTTGACGATTTAACGCGCGAAACTGGACAGAATTTAGCACGATATCCCTCAGGAAGACATCTAACAACGCTATCAATCAGTTCCAAGCCGAATAACAATTGTCATATCGGCCATAAGTGAACGAAAACGTTATTGACTTTCTCAATTTGCGAAGCTATTTTTTTGAAACTGTTATCATTTGCTTGTCTGTACATATACATCGCATTCACAGACTTCCACTCCATTCGGATAATTCCTTCGTGGTGCAGAAACTAAAAAGCACACACGAATCTGTCAGAATGTTGGCACCGATTTGCCGTAAATTCATGGTAGCTTGAAGGGTTCCTGTGGCTCGTGCTTCAGAACTTCCGTGGCTTCACGCGAAGATTGACTCGCGTCCACGACCAGAACCAGCATCAGATGCTTCCAGATGCCACGCCTTCTTGGCGGTGTGCGGCGCAGCAGGAGAATTACATGAGGCATTCCTCTGCAGATTTAATCGGTATGTGATTAATATTTTGCGCAGTTGCACTTGTTAAATTCGTCTCAGTAAGGGACGTCTGCCTCGCTTTGACTCGTGCAACAGATCTATCATTACTTCTATAATATTAACAGTTGTTGCTGTTGTGGTCCTCAGTCCTGAAACTGGTTTGATGCAGCTCTCCATGCTACTCTATCCTGTGCAAGGTTCTTCATCTCCCGGTACCTACTGCAACCTACATCCTTCTGAATCTGTTTAGTGTAGTCATCTCTTGGTCTCCCTCTACGATTTTTACCCTCCACGCTGCAATCCAATACTAAATTGGTGATCCCTTGATGCCTCAGAATGTGCCCTACCAGCCGATCCCTTCTTCTAGACAAGTTGTGCCACAAATTTCTCTTCTCTCCAATTCTAGTTATGAGATCTACCCATCTAACCTTCAGCATTCTTCTGCAGCACGACATTTCGAAAGCTTCTATTCTCTTCTTGTCCAAACTATTTATCGTCCACGTTTCACTTCCACACATGGCTACACTCCAAACAAATACTTTCAGAAACATCTTCCTGACACTTAAATCTATACTCGATGTTAACAAATTTCTCTTCTTCAGAAACGCTTTCCTTGCCATCACCAGTCTACATTTTATATCCTCTCTACTTCGACCATCATCGGTTATTTTGCTCACCAAATACCAAAACTCCTTTAGTACTTTAAGTGTCTCATTTCCTAATCTAATTCCAGCAGCATCACCCGATTTAATTCGACTACATTCCATTATCCTCGTTTTGCTTTTGTTGATGTTCATCTTATATCCTGCTTTCAAGACACTGTCCATTCCGTTCAACTGATCTTTCAGGTCCTTTGCTGTCTCTGACAGGATTACAATATCATCGGCGAACCTCAAAGATTTTATTCTTTCTCTATGGATTTCAATTCCAACTCCGAATTTTTCTTTTGTTTCCTTTACTGCTTGCTCAATATACAGATTGAATAACATCGGGGATAGGCTACAACCCCGTCTCACTCCCTTCCCAACCACTGCTTCTTTTTGATGTCCCTCGACTCTTATAACTGCCATCTGGTTTCTGTGCAAATTGTAAATAGACTTTCGCTCCCTGTATTTTACCCCTGCCACCTTCAGAATTTGAAAGTGATTATTCCAGTCAACATTGTCAAAACCTTTCTGCAAGTCTACAAATGCTAGAAACGTTGGTTTGCCTTTCCTTAATCTTTCTTCTAAGATAAGTCATAGGGTCAGTACTGCCTCACGTATTCCAACATTTCTCCAGTTGGCTTCTACCAGTTGTTCCATTCGTCTGTAAACAATTCGTGTTAGTATTTTGCAGCCGTGAATTATTGAACTGATAGTTCGGTAATTTTCACATCTGTCAACACCTGCTTTTTTGGGATTGGAATTGTTATATTTTTCTTGAAGTTTGAGGGTAGTTCGCCTGTCTCATACATCTTGCTCACTATATGGTAGAGTTTTGTTAGGCCTGGCACTCCCAAGGCTATCATTAGTTCTAATGGGATGTTGTCTACTCCCGGGGTCTTGTTTCGATTTAGGTCTTTCAGTACTCTGTCAAACTCTTCACGCAGTATCATATCTCCTATTTCATCTTCATCTACATTCTCTCCCGTTTCTATAATATTGTCCTCAAGAACATCGCCCTTGTATAGGCCCTCTATATACTCCTTCCACCTTTCTGCTTTCCCTTCTTTGGTTGGTACTGGGTTTCCATCTGAGCTCTTGATATTCATGCAAGTCGTTTACTTTCCCCAAAGGTCTCTTTAATTTTCCTGTAGGCAGTATCTATCTTTCCCCTAGTGAGATAAGCCTCTACAGCCTTGCATTTGTCCTCTAGCCATCCCTGCTTAGCCATTTTGTACTTCCTGTCAATCTCATTTTTGAGACGTTTGTATTCCTTTTTGCTCGCTTCATTTACTGCATTTTTGTACTTTCTCCTTTCATAAATTAAATTTTGCTTGCTTATTTTACTGCATTTTTGTATTTTCTCCTTTCATAAATTAAATTCAATATCTCTTCTGTTACCCAAGGATTTCTATTAGCCCTCGCCTTTTTACCTACTTGATCCTCTGCTACCTTCACTATTTCGTCTCTCAAAGCTACCCATTCCTGTTCTACTGTATTCTGGTTCTTTCAGTTTCTTCAGGTCCCATCTCCTCAATTTCCCACCTTTTTGCAGTTTCTTCAGTTTTCATCTACAGTTCATAACCAATAGATTGTGGTCAGAGTCCACATCTGCCCCTGGATATGTCTTAGAATTTAAAACCTGGTTCCTGAATCTCTGTCTTACCATTATATAATCTATCTGATACCATCCAGTATCTCCAGGCTTCTTCCATGTATACAACCTTCTTTTATGATTCTTGAACCAAGTATTAACTATGATTAAGTTCTGCTCTGTGTAAAATTCTACCAGGCGGCTTCGTCTTTCACTCCTTACTCCCATTCCATGTTCACCTACTACGTTTCCTTCTCTTCCTTTTCCTACTGTCGAGTTTCAGTCACCCATGACTATTAAATTTTCGTCTCCCTTCACTATCTGAATAATTTCTTTTATCTCATCATACATTTATCAATCTCTTCATCATCTGCGGAGCTAGTTGGCATATAAACTTGTACTACTGTGGTAGGAGTGGCCTTCGTATCTATCTTGGCCACAATAATGCGTTCACACATGCTGTTTGTGGTAGCTTACCCGCATTCCTAATTTCCTATTCATTATTAAGCCTACTACTGCATTACCCCTATTTGATTTTGTATTTATAACTCTGTATTCACCTGACCAGAAGTCTTGTTCCTCCTGCTACCGAACTTCACTAATTCCCACTATATCTAACTTTAACCTATCCATTTCCCTTTTTAAATTTTTTAATCTGCCTGCCCGATTAAGGGATCTGACATTCCACGCTCCGATCCGTAGAACTCCAGTTTTCTTTCTCCTGATAACAACGTCCTCCTGAGTAGTCCCCGCCCGGAGATCCGAATGGGGGACTATTTTACCTTCGAAGTATTTTACCCAAGAGGACGTCATCATCATTTATCCATACAGTAAAGCTGCATGCCCTTGTAGTTTCCCCTTGCTTTCAGCCGTTCGCAGTACCAGCACAGCAAGGCCGTTTTGGTTAGTGTTACAAGATGAGATCAGTCAATCATCCAGACTGTTGCCGCTGCAACTACTGAAAAGGCTGCTGCGCCTCTTCAGGAACCACACGTTTGTCTGGCCTCTTAATAGATACCCCTCTGTTGTGGTTGCACCTAGGGTACGGATATCTGTATCGCTGAGGCGCGCAAGCCTCCCCACCAACGGCAAGGTCCATGGTTCATGGGAGTGGTTATATCCGACTACTAGACTGGAAAACCAACACCTAAAATGGTCATTACGCAGTTTCCAAAGCGATTTCCATAGATTATCTCCTTCACAAATGATACAGAATAACAATTTGAATCTAATAGGGAAAAGCTACACAAAAATATTGTACTTAAATTTCCACGAAAGCCAACGAAATTTATTGGGTATGAGTTCTCTTACTACCGAGCACCTTCGCCCTCCTTAAACCACAACACTCGCCTCGAAAAACCGAAAAATAACATCTCCGTGAACTGGGGCGCACTTTATTTTCATATTTTGCTTTCGGTACTTGAAAAGCAACTTAGGTGAGCACAAAGGATCACTTACTCCTGACTTCCGGTGTGATTATCACACTGAAACATAAAGTCTGTCTCCAGCAGGGCACATAACTTCCCTCCTACACCGCACTAGGGCTGGATCTAGTTTCAAGAGCTCCCAGCAGCTACACGAAATTGTTGTAACATTCAGGCCCTTCTGCCGATGAGTTTCAGGAGCAGAACATAGGCATTTTGTTTGGTCATTTCCTTCTCCCGTTCGCACTTCGACAAAGAGCTGCTTGCTGACAGATCTTTCAGAATTTATTTCCAACAAACGTTGCGAAAGACGAGCCACACACAGCAATTAACTCATCCTTAATTCAACATGGTAGGCCCAGACAAAAACTCATTTAGAAGGATTGTAGTGTTACGTCAACACTCCTCTACACACTCTTCACACGGCACATGGGCAAGCCAGTTACATGTGAAAACCTGCTGCTATGGCTGGAATATTTTTGACACAGTATGGTGCAAGGGCAGTGGCGAGCAGAATTACCTCATACTATATAGCCCGACATTGGATCCCCTTGGACCACTATCAGATCAAAAGTAGTGCACTGCAATAACAGACCTATAGTCTATAGTGAAAGTTTTCAGTGAAAAACAAATACTTTCCCCTGTACGTGTGCGCACTGTGTCGCTATGGATTTGAACGGCGTGCTGCAGAAGTGCCGTTACAACTTTTTGCAACAAACTGTAGCTGCTTTTTGTGGCGTAGAGTGTCATTACAACTTTTTGAAACAACCTGTAGCTGCTCTTTGTGGTGTAGGTGGGTAGAGAGAGTTGGCACTTGATGCACGCTCTTCAGTTTGCATGCAGACTACAAGGAAGTCCACCTCAGAGTGCGACTGTCTTTCATGTCACCCCATCGCATCCATGTCATTAACGTAGGATTTCTTATTGACTGTAGCATTCGCTACATGGTCAGTTTCAGACTTTACTTGGGAGTCATTGAACAGAGTGCCACACACACAATTACAATCTGTTTTAAACTAGTTGCACCTGACGTTTGAGATCCACAGTTTCGGTGTTCTCGCATTAAGCCAGGCAGCTGCCACAGCGCATCACTCTCTGCGACAGTAGAAAATCGCTTTCAGGCTTCTATCTCCAACAAAATTCAGTAAAACATCTCCATTTCCCGTACGATACGCATCTCTACAGTGCCTTTCAATATGTCAATAATTTATGAAGCAGGTGCACCTCGTTCCACCACTTTATCCAAAAGAAAGAGAGATGTTCCAGCATCTCTCTCTCTGTCTCTTTCTTTCTTTCTTTCTCTCTCTCTCTCTCTCTCTCTCTCTCTCTCTCTCTCTCTCTCTCTCACTCTCTCTCTTTCTTTCTTTCTTTCTTTCTCACTCACTCTCTCTCTCTCTAAGTTTTCGCTCAAGGAATACACGAATTCAATTGACTTCGTATAGTCCTCGTAGCGTGTAGCCTCGGCCTGTCCCTCGTTCGACTACTTCCATCACATATCGTAAGGCACACGAAGCTTAAAGTAACCTGAATCTCTTACTAAAAAGTCACATTGAAGACAGTCTGGCATAATGCTTCACGTAGCAAAGGTCAGCGGAAGTGGCAACACAATGGGAGGTGACGCTATCAGGCTCTCATATTGCTGGCGGGAGCATGCCTTTCAAGTAACAGCTAGTTTAAGTCAGACCATAACAGTGAAAACTGACACGGATTAACGTATACAATGATATAAGCAAATACTTAAAAGTTAACTCGAGTCTGCAAACGAGTCGCTTGCGAGATGTGTGGGTATGACCCGCCACTGACTTACGTATCAAACACTGTTCTACACTGAAGAGCCTAATATCGTGTTGGGCACCCATGAGCAGGCAGAAGTGCCGCAACACAACGTGGCATGGCCTCGGCTAATGTCTGAAGTAGTGCTGGAGGGAACTGAAGCCATGAATCCTACAGGGCTGTCCATAAACCCGTAAGAGTACGAGGGGTGGAGATCTCTTCTGAACAGCACGTTGCAAGGCATGCCAGATATACTCAGTAATGTGGGAGATTGGTGGCCAGCGGAAGTATTTAAACTCCGAAGACTGTTCCTGGAGCCACTCTGTAGCACTTCTGGACGTGTGGGGTGTCGCGCTGTCCTGATGGAATTGCCCAAGTCCGTCGGGATGCACAATGGACATGAGTGGATGCAGTTGACAGACAGGATGCTTACGTACGTATCACTTGTCAGTGTCGTATCTAGACGTATCAGGGGTCCCCACACCATTACAGAGCCTCCACCTACTTGAACAGTCCCCTGCTGACATGGAGGATCCTTGGATTCATGAAGTTGTCCCCATACCCGTACACGTACATCCGCTCGATACAATTTGAAACGAGACTTGTCCGACCAGACAACATGTTTCAAGTCACCAACAGTCCAAAGAGGGTTTTGACGGTCCCAGGCGAAAACTTTGTATCGAGTAGTCATCAAGAGTACACGAGTGGTTCTTCGGCTCCCAAAGCCCATATCGATGATGTTTCGTTGAATGGTTTGCACGCTGACACTTGTTGATGGCCCAGCACTGAAATCTGCAGCAATTTGCGGATGGGTTGCACTTCTATCATGTTGAATGATTCTCTTCAGTCGTCGTCGTTCTTGCAGGATCTTTTTCCGACCGCAGCGATGACGGATATTTGATGTTTTACCGAATTCCTGATATTCACGGTACACTCTTGAAATCTGGTCGCACAGGAAAATTCCCACTTCATCGCTACCTTGGAGGTGCTGTGTCCCAATACTCGTGCGCCGACTATAACACCACGTTCAAACTCACTTACATCTGCCATTGTAGCAGCAGTAACCGATCTAACAACTGCGCCAGACGCTTGTTATCTTATATAGGTATTGCCGACAGCAGCGCCTTATTCTGCCAGTTTACATATCTCTGTATTTGAATACGCGTGCCTATACCAGTTTAGTTGGCGCTTCAGTGTATTACAGGATATGGGTTCCCCTTTTGGCAAACACACTTCTTTTTTATTTTTACTTAAACATGTTTCAGCGCCTCTGTGCCATCATCAGTGGATTTTTGTTTATTGAAAACTGTGAAAAGTGAAAATGTTTTAGGTTATAGCTGATTTCAGAAAGTGAGACAAAGAGAAAGTGTTTGTTCGTTTTGCTTCTTACCGTGAGTTTGAAATGCGGAAAGAAAGGACAAGAACTGCAGATTCAAAAGATCAATAACACTGTTCTAGTTGGATACATAACGCACGAAACCTTTATGAGACCTAACGGTCATATTCTAAATTAAAATGAAACTATTGTTTTGACAACAAAATATTTATTTTAATTTCTTCCTTCCACTGTCTGACCCTCACATATGCCATGTTGTACCTGAGCACCTAATTGTACCCCTAATACTTAAAACCCTGGCATTCTGCCACGATTATGCCAGCGATTCCTACCTTCTCTCCATCTCCTAACAACATCACTTCCCAGGATAACTTTATCGCCTTTCGCTTCCAGACCCAGAAATTATCAGTGGAATCATCCCTTACAGCCAACCGTAACTCCTCTTACCAGATGTTGGCTCCATCCTTCCCTCCTGCCTAACTACAATTCGTCCATCTTCCGACACCCATGTGCTCGAATTTCACCTTGCAGGGAGATCCGCGGTGACGCTAATGCACTAGCTGCTGCTAGGTATGTCGCCGACATAGTCTGCCGGAATTTCGTCTTGCAGGGAGATCCACTGTGATGATAATGCACTGACTGCTGCTAGGTATGTGTGGCACTGTGTGCAAACTGTGTCTCATCACCTGTGATGATCCGCTCCAGAAACTCGTCGCCGTCACCTTGGTGCCTCTGTAGAAAAGGGAAAGCTGCCTCCAAGCGCTTTGCTTTGTGTTCTGGAGTCAGTTGCTTCAGTACCCACCTGGCACATTATTTCCGGAAAAACAGGGCTCCGTGACAACTTCATGCAACAAGGAGCACCACATCTTTGGGAACTGATTGCTGAGTTCCGTGATTCTGAAGCGACAGTTCCCAAAAATGCATTACCGCACGAGCCCTGTAAGGTCTCGTGTAGTGATGGATTGCCTCCCGCTGCAGTTCTCTTCGTGAACATCTTGGCGATCTGCTGCAAAGTCTCTGCACCAGAAACGCACCATCTCGTTGCTCTTGGCATTAGGCCCACGAACCTGTCACAGCTGATGAATTTCAATCGGCGCTATGTTTTGTGCAATCAACAACTTTATCACTGCAGCACTTGACACGCTGCGGGAGCTGGAATACGAGCCTCCATTTTCAATGGCTACTGCAAGACCTCGGGAAGTTCCGTTAGCGCGCGCGCCATGCTACTTCATTGCTCTGCCACGTATACGCAGTCGTTTAACACAACATGTTTTCCCAGCAGTCGGAAGGGCGGAGAACTTACTTATGGACACGCCTCGTAAATCAAAGAAATCAAATGACATCTTTTGATTGGTGATTATATTTAAATGGTGATTATGTCCCACAAGCTGCGACATGGTAGCGAATTGAACTGTAACCCGCAAATAGAATAAATTTCCTTTACTTCATGTTTATGGTCACAAATTTTTACTTCATCCGACAACGGGTTTCGGCCCATGATGACTATCTTCAGATCTGTTTTATGAAAACATGTCCTAATATGGTAGAGCCACCGTGGCATCGTCAAATGGTAAACACAAAATAACCTTCAGCATCACCGAACATATATAAATAAAACACAAGCGTCATCTTGTCAGCAGTACTATTGTTTTGTTTTGAACAGTAATATTGCTGACGAGAAAAACCATTGTCTTCACTATTATTCATATATCTTCGACGATGCTGGTGCTGACTTTGTGTTTGCCATTTGACGATGCCGCTAGGGCTCCAGTTTATATGTTTTTATAAAACAGCTATGAAGGTGGTCTTTATGGACCGAAACCGGTAGTCTGATGATATAAAAAATTGTGACTATAGACGTGAAGTGTAGGAAATTTACGGTGATTATGTTTTACAAAGAAACACTCTTTTTCTGTCTCCGTTCCTTGACGTTATCCAATAAATGTAAAACTGTCGTGAAATCTCCTGAGCTGAATGGCAAAGTTATCAACGTTAGATAATAATTCCGATCTCTCTGCTACTTGATACGGGGAGAAACAAAGTACCAGGCGGTATCATAAAGGAACTACGTCCTCAGTAATACACGACACAGTCACGGTGTTCCTTAATCCATTACGGGAAAAATGTATCATTATGTTCATGTATGAAACCTAAGCATAAAGAGAACCGGCGATAGTGTCGATGAATTATTCAATAGGAGAGATTCGGCAACATTCCTTCCCCTCCCGCCTCTCAAAAGAGTGTCTAGCTGGAGACAGTTTCCACAGGTGTCCCTGGGGCGGCTGATGTCCGGCGTCCAGCGGCTGGAGAAAGTGGGGTCAGCCGGCGGCCTTGGCGGCCTCGCCTCGCCTCTGCTGGACAGGACAGAACAGGGCAGGAGAGGGCAGGAGGGGCCGACGAGACCCGCAGAGCCTCTAACAGGCCGGGGAAAGTATTTCATCCGCGCCTCCTCGTCGCTGACTGTTTCTTCTGGGGCTGGACCGCAGGTCTCATTCACCTAGGTTACGTTAACCGTGGATTGTATACGATCAGCCCCGGATCTACGAAATTTCCGAACCGGGGCAAAAACTTGATAGTGGCGCCTCGCCCCCCTGCTCCCCCATCCCTTGAGCGTTTGAGGTAAGGCCTCTAAAATTTATAAAAAGCGATTATGCAAAAATATGTTAATTTTGTAGCGCATTTCCCGTCAGGGAGGTCGCAGTTCGTAGTAATAGACGGCAAATCATCGAGTAAAACTGAAGTGATATCAGGTGTTCCCCAGGGAAGCGTCCTGGGACCTCTGCTGTTGCTGATCTATATACATGACCTGGGCGACAATCTGAGCAGTTCTCTTAGGTTGTTCGCAGATGATGCTGTAATTTACCGTCTAGGAAGGTCATCCGAAGACCAGTATCAGTTGCAAAGCGGTTTAGAAAAGATTGCTGTATGGTGTGGCAGGTGGCAGTTGACGCTAAATAACGAAAAGTGTGAGGTGATCCACATGAGTTACAAAAGAAATCCGTTGGAATTCGATTACACGATAAATAGTACAATTCTCAAGGCTGTCAATTCAACTAAGTACGTGGGTGTTAAAATTACGAACAACTTCAGTTGGAAAGACCACATAGATAATACTGTGGGGAAGGCAGGCCAAAGGTTGCGTTTCATTGGCAGGACACTTAAATGATGCAACAAGTCCACTAAAGAGACAGTTTACACTACACTCGTTCGTCCTCTGTTAGAATATTGCTGCGCGGTATGGGATCCTTACCAGGTTGGATTGACGGAGGACATCGAAAGGGTGCAAAAAAGGGCAGCTCGTTTTGTATTATCACGTAATAGGGGAGAGAGTGTGGCAGATATGATACGCGAGTTAGGATGGAAGTCAATAAAGCAAAGACGTTTTTCGTCGCGGCGAGATCTATTTACGAAATTTCAGTCATCAACTTTCTCTTCCGAATGCGAAAATATTTTGTTGAGCCCAACCTACATAGGTAGGAATGATCATCAAAATAAAACAAGAGAAATCAGAGCTCGAACAGAAAGGTTTAGGTGTTCGTTTTTCCCGCGCGCTGTTCGGAACTGGAATGGTAGAGAGATAGTATGATTGTGGTTCGATGAACCCCCTGCCAAGCACTTAAATGTGAATTGCAGAGTAATCATGTAGATGTATATGTAGATGTAGATGTAGATAGATTTCCTAGAGTTTTTTTATATAAAACATAAATGTTTGAGGAAATGTAAGACATGTTATTCGGTCTTAAGTGTGTCAAAGTGCAGTGCCTCGCCTCTTCACACAGCATTCTTGCATGTCGCACGTCACTGTATTTCGCTCTGTGGAATTCAAACGTGTAAATTTTGTAATGAAAGTCATCAAACCTGTTTTCAGGACAGTGGAAAATAACCTGTGATGCCTCTCCTGGTCCCAGTTGGCCGGTTTGGCATCCTAGCCCTCCCAAAAAAACTCAGAATTAATACTGGTTGGGATTATTTGTGACCCGCGGAATAGGAACTCTTCAGAAAATTTGCACTCTTTAGTGCCTATTAGCTAATAACTTTCTCTTTTGTGTGACATAAATTAAATATAAAACCATAAAACCAGTAAAGACAAGAGACAAGCAAGACAGAACCCACCTCAACCCTTAGATCCCAGCATTTTTTTCTCTATAATCTTGCTACAACTTTACAAAGTGTGATATCCTTTTCGCAAAAGAATCTATTACTTCAAAGTTCGTCAAACGTTTTGCTACACGAGAAATCAAACTGTCGTTGTCTAATAGTGAAAAAGCTGTTAATACGAATAATACCCAAGACTGGTGTGGTTTCTCGATTTGATTACGTATATGTTGTCATTGTCTACTAAATAAAACGAAATAGGCCTTTCTCATATTGCAGCAATTGTAACACACGCCAAATAAGCGAGACTGTTTTGGCACACATGGTCAATTTTATGCACCTCATTTACAAAAAAAAATGGCTCTGAGCACTATGGGACTCAACTGCTGAGGTCATTAGTCCCCTAGAACTCAGAACTAGTTAAACCTAACTAACCTAAGGACATCACAAACATCCATGCCCGAGGCAGGATTCGAACCTGCGACCGTAGCGGTCTTGCGGTTCCAGACTGCAGCGCCTTTAACCGCACGGCCACTTCAGCCGGCCACCTCATTTACATAAATGACACGACAGAACATAATTCACGAAATACCGATATCAAACGCATATTAGGCCTACTACAAGCAAAAAGTTTTATGTTAAGAAATAGTTTCATGTTTCATTGATACACTCCAGTTTCTCAAGCATGAGATCGAAAAGTAGTGGTACGAAATTATTATACAAATTTAGAATAGTCATTTTCTTCCATATAATTTGTCTAATGTCCCCATTTCTTCTTCTTCTTCCTCGTTCGACCAAACAATCTTGTCATTATTAATTCTGTAACTGCTCCTGCCATTGTCAAAACTTATTCTCCGGTGAACTACACTAACCCTGCCAGAATCACAGGTTCAGTTATCCAGCGTTTATCATCCGGTTAGGCGTTGATTGCGTCTTCGTACAAAGCGTTTCCGCGCTGTTTTAGAATAGAACTTAAAGCGGCTGCTAACCGGGGGCTGTACATGTGTTAGTGTAGCAATCTGGCAAAAATTTTCTGTCAGAATTTCATTTCCTTGGATGCACCGAGAAGATAATATGCAATCTTTCTTAACTGTTATTCCCGTTAGTCGTTTATTTCCACTCCGCTAATCTGAATCTATGAAATCCGCTAATAATATAGCAACGCTGATCATTCGCTCACCCAATCAACCACATAAGCAAACAGCAATTGGCATTCACCAATTCCGGTTTCTTCGGCTGAGCTCGTGTAGCTCCGTCCCCTTTTGTCTGCGGGAAAGCTTTTTATTTCTGGATGCGACGGCAATTCCCCTGGAAGAGGCATCTCGTACACTATGCACGCTTCCAAAAATCAGCTTATGATTAGTTCAGAAATCAACTTAGAATGTATTCAAAAAAGTTATAAACCAAATGGTTTGCGTGTCAAAATCATATGAAAAATCGAGAGAGCAACGTGCGTTGGATGTTAGGCGCTTTGTGAAACAAGGTTTTTTCCTTCAGGAATATGAATTTGGCGACCCCCGAAATTGCCGCCCGGAGCAGATATCACGGTTTGCCCCCACTTTCCATCCGTCCCCTCCCCCCCTACCCCCCACCCCCCCCCCCCCCCACCCCCCACCCCGCCGCCTGGGTCTGGATACGATATTATCAGACAAGGTGCTTCATAGGTCGACATAGTGATCCAAGTAAACTAGCACCTCGCTGGGCGTCAGTATGGTCGTGGCACGTATTTCTGGTCCGCCCTAGAAACTTGTGCGGTGTGCGACACATTTTCACTCTTCACAGTTGATTCTACATACAGTCCCGGTTCATCCTTCCCTTCACTTTCCTTTCTCTCCTCTCCACCGTCACTTACATAATATATTCCTATCTCCCCAGTTATTGTGTATCGTGTACCAGGCAAGAGACACACAACAAATTCCAAGAGGGGCCGCCATTGCACAGACACAACCACTCGCCTGGCATTCCTATTGGCAGTAATTTCGAGTTTTGGTGAAAATTTCGAATTTTGGCGGGAATTTCTTTGTCCCAGGGCTGTGCTGCCTTCGCACCCCCCCCCCCCCCCCCCGCTTTTCCACCAGATGATTGGCGGGATATTAAAAATGGCCTGGTCCTCCTGGATGGAAAGCCCAAGTGCACACCCCCAACACATGGAAACTGCCCAGATGCAGGAGCGGAAACTTAGCTTAGTGCACTTTATTTATTTTGGATGGAAAAATTAAGTAAAGATAGGACCTAATTACGTAATTAGTGATAAAGATTGGGCCTAATTACAAAACTATATGCATAGCACTACACAAGGACTGCCCAAAATGGCAATATAGCTCAAAAATTAACGACGCCATACAGGTGGTGCTACCCTGTCTACCCTACACCTACAAGCTGGCATGAAAAAGGCTGAGGTGTCAGGTACAATCTTTATTTTATTTGTGGGAAATATATTCATCTGACGAGATACTGGTGTTGGACAGAGAGGAGTTTAATAAGTGTATTAACTGTAAGCATATAGCTGAGGACTGTATCTACCACTGATTCAGGCCAAAGTTCGCTACACACGCCTGCTGGACAATCACCTTGCAACCCAGGTAATTGAAGCCCATACACGCTACTGCAACTCATGGAAAAAATTCGTCAATTTTCTAATTACATTTCGAAATTGTCGTGAAAAAACGAGCACTCGTAATGAATGGGTCATAATGCAACACATGTACTGGGGAAAATTGCCGCCCCAGAAGACTGCAGAGGGGGCGGTAGTTGAATGTGCGTCCTCCTCAAAAGATACTCATGAACTAACCAACTTGGAGGCAGTCTTACACCCCCCCTCCCCCTCTCTCCCTCCCTCCCTCTCCTCACTGTAGATAGGAACACGCTCCTTTTGTGTCTTGCTGCTGGTGGTCCACAAAGAGGTCCTTCTGGTGGCACTGATATTCTGTCTCCAGTCTGTGGAAATCAGTCCAAGATAGACCAAAGGCAAGAAGAGAACGCTTCTTGCAATCTGTTAAACGTATTTCTGAGAAAGATTGGATCCCCCCTCCCATGGAAGAATGGAACAACAGTGACTTGGAAAACAGGAAGCCCTCCTCCTAAAGCGACCGCACATAACGCCATATCTGGGAGCACAGTATTTGTCAGCTGCGACCGGAGCTATCTTCAAGGCATGGTACGAGCTCACATGTGGTCGCTGACCACCTTGATGCAACAGTCCTTTGCCAAACCAAAAATGTATAGTCAACTAAACAGTGGGAGATAAATGGAGGGCCACCCCAAGTGAACTTGTTTGTCTAAAATATAGCGACACAGCCCTGCCCCCCCTCCCCCCTCCCTTCCACGCCACCATCCAAGTCGCACGCAGCTACGTCAGAGATCTCACACACACTGGACCGTCCTCCACACTGCCCCACCACAATCGATCACAGTTCTGCGATGGAGAACAATTGTTTGTATTTAACGTCAATGCATCTCTTATAATCAAGGATCTTTTAAAGAGGAAAACACTATCGTAAAAACCGGTATTGTTTTTACTTTCGACCGCAGGATACAATTCGCATATCATTATTCTGTGACATCCACTGAAATGCACCACTACCGATTACTAATGATTTGGCAATATGTGCCCCCTATACACGTTCAACATTGTGTAAAAACGAGGAAAAAACCTGCTCTTATTTTTCTGCGAAAACTACCTATCATTGCAGAATGTCATCATTATTTCGAAGCCATCATTGGAGTAAAGAAAAAAGCGAGAATTTCAATCCCGTAGAAAAAACATCTATGTTAAGCAATTTCTTTCAGCTTGATAGACAAATTACACCACCTGAGAGCGTCTCTCGCGTTCAAAACAGTGTTTGTAAATAAACTGTCATCCAGATGTGTACTACAAACATTTCCGCCAGGAAGTTTCATATCAGCACACACTCCGCTGCAGAGTGAAAATCTCGTTCTGGACACGAAATAACATGAGAGAATACAATCTTTCATGCCATTGGCCCACATGTCGGAAAAAACACAATCATTTTATTTTCGACAACAACATGTTGTAATTCAAGAGGATGTTTCTGTTTTGTACTCTATGGAAAGTCATGTTTTGCCAGTGCAAAGCTATATCACACCTGCATTTATGAAACAAATCGTGAGAGCCGGTCTTGTAATAGAACCTCCCATAAGATTTCACCGCATCTCTCTCTCTTCACTTACATCGAAACCAATTACCGTCTGCATACTTACATTTCACATTTTTGTTACATAACTCCACTCTACGGACATATGTGTAAAGATTCTAATCAACAGCAGATTCTTGTGTTCTAATTTTGTAAGCAATTTGATCATCACACCCTGTTTCATACAATCTACTCGCATGTTGGGGAAGAAAAAAACACTATCATTTCTAGGTTTGACAACAAGCTATAATTCAAGTGGTGTCTACTTTATAATTAGAGGTTATGGTGTATGAAATAACATGCAATCATGACGATAATAATGAAAACAGTCGTGATTCCACAAGAATAGATGCAGCCGATTTCTATTAGTTTTATGAGCAAAATCAGTATAGTTTTGAGAGAACTATCTGTATCTTAACTTTAACCAATTATACCACTCCTTATAATAGAACGTGCTATAAGATTTTTCCACATCTCTCTCTTCCAGTATATCCAAAAAACAAATACCATCTGCTTGTTGACATCAAGTATACTGCATATACATATATCACTCCATTGGAGCAGGTGGCAAGTGCTCAAAGCCTTGCACAGATCTGCATAAAATTTTGTTGACTGTGCTGAAATCGGATGGCTCCAAGCACTACGGGACTTAACTTCTGAGGTCATCAGTCCCCTAGACTTAGAACTACTTAAACCTAGCGAGCCACGTGGCTCCGGACTAAAGCGCCTAGAACCGCTTAACCACAGCGGCTGGATTGACTGTGCTGGAGGAAGACCATATCCAACAGACTGTCAATCACAGGAGAGGGTTTCTGTATTGGTCCTTCATAAGAAGTTTAATACATTGTTTTTCTCGGCTGTAACACATCCAAGCAGTATACGACAACAGTTCTGTACACTGCCCTACTGCAGGGACCCAGGTGCAGCCTGAGAAAAACACATGATGTCATCCAGGGGTGGGGCAAGGGTGGACAGGGGAGGGTAAATAATTAATTTGTGTATCAATTTCATTCAGTTTGATATCAAAATTGCACCAGCACTACCAGTGCTCTACTATTACGCTATGCTACTATTAATGTACGGTATATCATCGTTGAAGCACTTTCATTTTTCGTTTTTTAAAATAATACTCAAGAAATATCTCGTGTTCCTCACCATTTTTTCTTACATCTTGCATCATGTAGGCATGCCATTTTACCTCCTTTCTGTAATTTTGGTATAATAATAAGATTAATTACGCTAAAGTATGCTGTATTCCTTAGAAAAGGTTCTAATATTTTGTACTGATAGTACGTAAAACCTTTGGCTATGTTTCTGCATTTCAATAACATTTGGAAGCGACTCGTTTGGCGACGTGTCGATTTTGCGCCATCTGCGCGCCATTATGTGCGCATTTGCATTCTTTGTAAGTCGATCTTTGTAATATAATTTTCTTGTCGTGAAGTCCGATTACTGCTTTTATGTGATGCAAAACCGCTTTTACACTACACATCATATAATCACGGTTTGCCATTACAAAGGTTCTCCACACCCCAATGATGCCATCGCTCCAGATTCCAAGAAAAATTATAATAGCAGGTAACAGAGGTGTTTTGGCCAAATATGAGGTTTGATATTAATGAACATTGATATTATAATGATACGTATTCCTTTGCTGTACTTGTGCTGTGATAATTGTGATGTATCCCGACTGTGAACAATTAACTCTTGGAGGACTGAATTTCAATCATTTTCTTTCACGAAGGATGGATTACACGACAATCCTTCTGCCAACAGTTACCAAAACACGACGTGCCACAGACAGTCAGAAAGTTGCAAACCGATAACATTTTGTAACACACTCTTAATAAATGTTATTTCTTATTGTGTTGCCTTATTTCTGTTATAGTGCTACCTTAACAAACGAGTACGTGTACAGTCGACCATCTTTAAGTAATTACGTTGATGAGCCAAAACATTGTGACAACTTGTTTAATAGCTTGTTTGTCAGTTTTTGAAACGAAATACATCACTTATTCTGCGTATCAGGGATCCGACAACTTCTTGATAGATTTGTGGAGGTATATGGGATTAGATTTCTACGCAAGGTCATGTAATTCGTGTAACTAACGGACCGCTGATTTGCGTATGCGGTGATGGCGCCCGATAGCGGCCCAGATGGATTCCATAGGATTTACGTGAGGCGAGTTTGGTGGCCCAGACATCAGCGTGAGTCCACTATAATGCTCCTCAAAACACTACAGCGCGGTTCTGGTTCCGAGACATGGACAATTATATTGCTGAAAAGTGACATCGCCGTCGGAGAAGACATCAAGAATGAAGGGATGCAGGTGGTTCGCAGTTGTCAGTGTGTCTTCGATTACTACCACAGGTCCCACGTAAGGGCAGGAGAATGTCTCCCATAGCATATTACTCCTTCCACCAGCCTGCGTCCGTAGCGCGCTGTACGTTTCGAGCCTCCTTTCACCTCGATGACAGCATTTGTGAAGACGCTAGTCGACCTAGTGTGGCAAAAACGTGATTCGCCCGAAGACCCGACACGTTTCCATTGATCGACGGTCGAACCCCGATGGTCCCTAGTTCACTGCAGTCGTAACAGACGATGTCGTTGGGTCGATATGTGAACAGGTGGGGATGGAGTGCTGCGGAGCTGCATATTCAACAATTTTCGATGAACGGTGTGCTCCGAAACACTTATGCGTACACCAGCATTGTGGTCTTTCGGCAGAGATGTCACAGATCACCATCTATCCTACTTTACAGATCACACAAGCCTCCAAACTCCACGTCCTGTGAAGAATCGTTGACACCCAACCTTTTAGCGCCTAGTGGTAGTTTCACTGTCCTTCTGCCTCTTTCCGTAGATGCTCACGACATTAGCACGTGAACATTGGACCAACTTCCCGTTTTCGAGATACTCGTTCACAGGCTCCACGTAATAATGGTTCAAATGGCTCTGAGCACTATACGACATAACTTCTGAGGTCATCAGTCCCTAGAACTTAGGACAACTTAAATCTAACTAACCTAAGGACATCATACACAGCCATGCCCGAGGCAGGATTAGAGCCTGCGACCGTAGCGGTCGCGCGGTTCCAGACTGTAGCGCCTAGAACCACTCGGCCACGCCGGCCGGCAGAGGTGGATGAGTTAGGTGATTTGTTGGTTGATTTGTGGGAAGGGACCACTCCAGCCGGCTCCATGTAATAATAATTTGTTCTTCGTCAAAGTCGCTTATCTCAGTGCATTTCCCCATTTGCACCCCATATCTTTGCTAGGGCCATCCCCCGTCAGTATTTTCTCCGCTTACATCCTTTTGTTACCGCGCCATGTGCCCGCAACGCCACCACGTGGCATCCCGCATCGCGGTGGGCAGTGGTCATAATGTTTTGGCTTATTTGTGTAGGATGTTTGGCCTGAATTAACACTAGCATTCACTTACTACATTCACAACCATAGAAATTTGCGTTATTCTGGGGTGCAAGCAATACCAAAATCTGAAACTGCGACGAGAATCCATCGTAGAACTGTCCTAGAATTCCCCAGCACTACAGACTTTACAATAATGTAATTTTGAAAGGACTTCCCAATACAATCATACTGTATGACACGATCTATATGAAGTGCCATGCCTTTAATCACACTGACCTACACATGCCGTTGTTACACCGAATCAAAAATTCTCTCTCTCACACTGAGAATATCTCTTTGGCTGACATATCCCACAAAAGAAATAAAGATGTCATACGAAACAAATTAGAAAAAAGTTCTTTCGGCAGATATCCACTCAGTAAGGAAAACTGCCATCGGTAGTGTTATGTCGTAGTCAACTGTGACCCTTTCGCACTGCTAGTATTCTGGAATATTCGTGACTGAGAGCACCATTGCCTGCAGGAGGCACTGTCGTGCTATTTCGCTCAACAACGCCCGAGCGCTACAGTCGCACCCCTTTATGCGAGGCGAAGACAACTGTTTAGGCTTCGCGTGTGACCGAGTCGCACAAAGAAAAAAAATGAACAGGTTGCAGATGTTTATAAAACATGAGTATGGAAGTTTTCAGTCGAATACCCAACGGCGATTGGTTAATCGATTTGTTGACGCAGGATGCATTTATTTACACATGATATCAGTGGAAAAATCGCTATAGTGATTCTTATTCGGAGCATCCATTCATGGGCTATGTTATTACCTCCACATTCATTAAGGCTACCGAGAACTTAACATAGCGTGGCAGTTTCATTAGGACAAACTTTAGTGTGAGAACGGAACTAAATTTAACCGAAAATATGACCATGGTTGAGCTTAAACATTGTTTGGAGGTGTGTTACTTACGAACTCAATAAACGAAGTAAAGGGTGTGAACTGTTATTCGTTCAAAGCAACATTTTCACTTGAACTGAAGACCTGATGACTAAATATTCGTAAAAAAGCACTTTTTTGTTTTAGACAACACGGTCAGGCTACGTATGAAGCATGGTCTCTCTGCCAACCTGTTTCCGGTCACCGAAAAGAAAACTTTTTCAGTTAAGAATCGCCGAAATCTAGCGGGACGAACAAATAAATCTAATCGACGCAAATATCTACTTTAATGCACGGCGAGCTCACTGAGCGCAAAGTTAAGTCGGTATGAGCCGCGCCCATCAACTATCAGACTTGAAAAATGTTGCCATCAACTTCGCGGCCAATAGTGAATCAGAATATACGTTTTTTATTGGACGTCGGCTGCTCTTTCTGTTGTGGGCTACATACGCGTCTACTTCAAATTTCATAAAAATTATAAACTTCAAAATTTTTTGAGTACTGCACAGAAATATTATTAATGAAGAGATGCGCCACCAGTAAATTAGAGTAAGATATTGCAGAACTGGAAACAAAAATGTCATGTAGGGACAATTCCCTACTATCATATTGGAGTTATTGTATCCTCAATGGGTTGTTTTCTTTTATTTTCTTCAAATACATATACACAGATAAGAAGTAGATAAGAAATTGTTAAAATATATTATTAAATTTTTACAAAGTGCATATGTAATACAAATAACAACAAAATCTGATGTATCATATTCCCTACCTTCAACATAATTCAGGAAAATAAAAGGAAAAGCCCCACTGAGGATGCCACAACTGTGGTGAAACATGTTTGGGTGATAAAACAATAATTCGTGCATTTGGAAAAGACAGGCCCATCCTTAATTCATTATCATTGAGTTCTCTGTTATTTATATGATGATAATGCGCACTACAGTGTAATTCGTTAATACCTGATTTGCACATCTGCTGTCACGAGCACCGTAGTTTACTTTGAAAATTTTGTCAAGAGTACCGTAGTTTACTTTGAAAACTTAAAGTATCAATTCTTTAACAGCAGTTAGTACCAAACTTTTTGTAACACGTCTGTTAATGACGTATAGTACTTCACATGTAGGATTAGCATTTACCGTTTTAGCAACATACAATAGTTATCTGCTATTTAAATATCACCTTCGGAGCTTCTATTGATGCATTTGTTAACGGAAACATACTGTTTGAACTAACTAGCCAGTTATGTAAAATTACGAATCAGGAACGGAAAAGTGATTCAAAGTCAGCAACAATTACTTTAGCGCGACCAGAAGTTGCTGAAAAGACCTATTAACGATATCTTTTTAACTTTGGCGACCAATATTTACAGAAAATGAGAGACTGCTTGTTTGCCTACAAGTTCGTCTCGTGAGGCACTTGTGAACTACTAACTTTCTACGTAATTGCTAGGTCCCGTCGAGTGCATACGACCGCCTGGTGTGAAAGTAAAATTACTATCTCTTTACAGTAATGCTAACAGTTCCTGTTTATTTGCTTGATCTCTTCAGACAAATTAACAAGATAATCTTCTGCTCTTGGAACGTATACCGTTTTATGCCACCAGCGTCGGAAGTAGTGATCTCATACAGTATTTTACCAACTGTCTACGCACTTTATAAATACGACTGTTTCGGTCTCTTGAAGTGTAGAAAACCACGCACTCACCCATCCCATTAGGCGATCTATTTTGTTTCATGAGCCTCTGAGTCCTCAATACAACACATAACCGACGTGGATAAGCTGTGCATCTTTCATGTGCCTCACACCAACTGTCCTCCAACTCACCCTCGCCGCCCGACTTCCTTTCAATCTTAATCGAGTTTCACAGGCTCTCACCGCAAAGACTTTTCTCAAAATATCAGTTATTCTCTTCAGTGTGGTAAATTGTTAGAAACTTCTTACTAGCTTGAAACAAATAAAATATTACATCGTAACACAACTTCTGGAACGGAAAAGTATTACATATTTTATGTTACAATGTCTGTATTTTACAATGTCTGTGTGTTATTATATAATATCCATCCACAACTATACTGGGCAGTGGGTAGTGGACACTGTGGCATAAGGATATTTGGATCGGTCTGGGGAGAGTGCACGGATAGTCGAAGTGATTAAGGCAACCGCTCGCGATAAGCGAAAAATCAGAGTTCGAGTCCTGTACCGGCACAGATTTTCGGTACAGTAAATAGTTTAGCTGATACTGAACTGAATGCGCAATTTGCAAATCAGTTTCGTAATAGAAAAATATCGCACTGAGTAATGCCACAGGGGAGGTTCACACCCCATCTCATCAAAAAGTTTCAAGACTGCATAAATAAAGAGTGTTTTTGTAACATAGTCGTAAAATTGCCACATATGTTTGGCAATAATAATCTTTGTACAGACAGAAGTTGTCGTGTGGATTGTCTACATAGCCTTAAGTTGACCGATGATGGCCTAGAAACCCGAAAGCATAACGAAAATGAAACAAGGACTGTGGAACGCTACTACCGCGTATTTCAGTTTTTAATATGTCTCTGTTCTTCAAGGTGAATACGGAATATTCCATAAATACCAACACCTAATAAACTGTCGAGTTCACCTATGCGAAAGGAGAGGGAAGAATGAGATACAAACTGAAGAATGTACTCTCCAACATTAGGGGAGGTCTTTGTCAAAACAAGTCCTGGAACGTCGCACTCCATGACGGGGCATGGCGCCTTTCCCACGTGTTTACAGCGCTTGAAGCTCATCCTGAGAATATGCTACCGTGGAGAAGAAGCAACTCCCGAACGTGTAATTCTGAGCTGTGACGTATGCAGCAGGGAGGGACAAACAGGAGTCTTATATTCAACGATCTAACACTTCCCTCGGAGATTAAAGCAAGGTAAAAATCCATACGGTGCGAATAGGATCTCCAACAGGGTAATAAAAGATAAATTATTCAAAAACTATATGTGAGCGATGAGGTTGAAGGTCATTGAAGAAGCGGGAACATTGACCTATCAAGCTTGCTAGAAGTTAATGGATGCACTACAAGCAATTTGGAAATATTTTAATACGTGTTGGTATTTGACATTGTCAAATAGGAAGAAAGACAGCCTGTTATGGTAAAATGGTGGATAAAAATCCAAAGTTGAGATCTCAAAAATTCTTTTATTTATCTGAAATACAGAAAATTTCATATAAGAGGTGAAAAATAGCAAAACACGTTTAATATTTAACCTGCCATTGTACGATACATACTGTGGTGTTATAAGACATCTCATGTGCGCTGCTTGTCAAAAGCTCTCCAGCGTGAACGTCAGTATCTGCGGACGCCGAGAGGTGGCGCGAGCTTGGCAGTTTACGCAAATCAGTAGCCGCACCTCCACTCTCTGGGAAGACTACACGACACCAGCGCCTTCTGCGGCGCTGGCATAAAGGATGCCGACGACAGCGCTCGGGGGCCTCTGCAGCGCGAGTAGCGAACACCAGCAGCAAAAGAAGCAAGAAGCCAAAATCAGTGACACCAAGAAGGAAATCCGAGAAGAAAAGAAACAAAGTCCATAGGCAGCTGTAGGAACAGCAGTATAGGCTGCTCAACCTACGACACACCGAGGCAAGAAACCTTATGAAGTCACGACGGCCTAGGGGGCCAGTTCGTCAGCGCAGAACATATCCTCAGTTCGACAGCTCAACTCCACAGGACAGCGGCTGGCGACGTCACAGAACCAGCGGAGCCTAAAAAATAGTTTAGTGTTGAATTAGCAAAAGACTTTTATTCGGACATTGGGAATGCTTGTTGTATTCTACATGACTACTTTTCAGAAGATTCGAAAATGTGTTTCGTTATTCAATTATAGCACTGTCTACTGATATTCTGTAGTGTGCCCAGCTACCACGGTCTGTCTACTGCTTCCTAGTCTACGAATAATTGATGTTATCACCCGAAATACAAAACTTACTAATAAAAATTATTACTTAATTCATTGTGTATCAGCCACCAGGCATTACAAATCGTCATAATCTGTTGAGCTGAATCACTCTTGTTGTCATGTACGTACTGAAAAATATAGTAAGTAATTCTAAAGCGGAGAATATCTCTGATCTGGCAGGGAATCGAACCCGCCCCTCTTCAGTTAGCAACAATGCCACACTTGTGATTTAATACAAGGCGTTTGACAGAGGTAACAGTTACATGGTCCATGTTTGGATGTAAATAAGGCGTTTCACTCGCAACGCTAGCTACAGGAACGAGGAAATACGAGTGCGTGTATTACGACTGACAGAGAACTGGCTACTGTGTAGCGTAATAGGTACACGAAAACCGTAAACTGCCAGATGCTGCAACTAGCCAAAGAATTTTTATAACGTCATGACTCCAGGATAAGATAAAGAATTGGAACGTAACGAACTATCTACTAGATTTACATTATGAAAGATGGAAAGAACTACGTTCAATTTCTACAAAACTGTAGTGACCATATCTCAAGTGACAAGCTGTTCGATAAGTAACACAAAATCAGGACATACTAAAAGAAAAGAAAATTAATAAATATATTATTACAACTGAAAGCAGCACAACATTTTAAAATATAGGAAAACATGTACAGTGCCAGTTATCGAAAATTATGAATCCATAATATCAAATAATAAAGTGAATTAAGACTGTAACCCAAGGTCTAGGAGTCAGTTACAATCAGCTTTATGAGTGGCTTTAATTACAAACCAGTGTGTATTTGGATGACACCTAAGTGGTACAACTCAGCCATTAGATGTTACATTAAGGATAGTTACAAGGCTCGAGCTTCATGAATATAATTATAGTACCTTATGCCTAGGTATTTGATACAGACTATATCATCAAACAATAAAACAAACGACACTTGGCAAAAGCAAGTTAAGTGATGAGCAGTAAGAATTATTTTTGTTTGTTTTGTATTACATGTTTGTGAAGTCAATCACATTCAAAAGTCAATATCCAGAAGACATAGACATAATATATAATCCAAATTACCCTTATGCATAAGTAGCCTTATGTTTTTGGATGATACAGAACAAGTTATGAACAGATTGTATGGGTACAGGCATAAATTGACTGAAATATATTCAGAGACCAAGGTCTGAGACAGGAAATACAGAGAACAGATAGAATCCTAATGTAACTCAAGACCTAGGTAGCAAATACATGATGATGCATCAAGTAATGACACCTCACACTTTCATATAGGAGAAGTGCTTATTAAGATTAACGATAAATTACATATGCATAAAATATAATAAAGCAGTCAACCTTATGAAACAGGAATAGCAGGAGTATCAAACAGTGCAGCAATATCCATATGTATAAAATAAACAGTAGGAAGCCTTAAGTCCAAAAACAAGGTGTCAAGAGGCATTAAACATGGCTACATCTGAAACCAGAAGGGAATATAATCCAAATCTAGAATAATGCCTTGTTGTTACATACACAATGACATACCACATTGCTTCACCTGTTATATATACTCGCATAAGCAGAGTATGTGTATTATGTATATCAGGGATCTCCTCCCAAATCCGTGTATCAATTTCAACGAAATGTGGCACAGGAACAGTAGGACTCATGAGTATCACCAGTGTGGTGTTTATAATCTCCAGGTTGTCCTGCACGACAGTGTAGGAATAGTATCAGCCTATCAAATCAATCTGATTTGCAGGGCAGTCTATACACCAAGGGAAAGAAACAATTTTCTGGACCCCAACATGTAGGCTGCACTGCATAACAAATGTATTGTGTTGGAGAAGTGTCACCTGCTTTATCGACCTGCTTTGCAAGGCGGTCTGTATGTCAGTGCCAAGAAAATGATTTTCAAGCCCCTGATGTGTAGCCTGCCTTATATGATAGGTATGTTGTGGGAATAGTATCTACCAGCTTTACTGAACTGCATTACAGGGATTACATATGCCGATGAGCATGGCTGGAGATAGGTTGAAATGGACAGAAGAGGAGATGGGCAGAGTGCAGGGGAGGAGGAAATGGACAATGATACGGGAGGAGAGGGAGATGCATGAGGCAACTGGAAGATGTAGAGGAGCAGTGGACAGCTAGAAAAGGCAGAGGGGGGGGGTAGTTGGAGATGGAAAGAGAGAGCAGGATACTGTCATAGGAAGGGCGGAGGAAGATATGGTCAAAGAGAGGGGAAGAGGAAATGAAGAGACAGAGAGAGTGGAGAGGAGGAGATAGACAGAGGTGGGTGGGTTAGGCGATTGGCTGATTGATTTATGGGAAAGGGCCAAACAGTGAGGTCATTGGCCCCATCGGATAAAGGAAGGATGGGGAAGGAAGTTGGCAGAGACATTTCAAAGGAACCATCCTGGCATTTTCCTGAAGCTATTTAGAGAAATTACGGAAAACCTAAATCAGGATGGCCGGACGCGGGTTTGAACCGTCGTCCTCCCGAATGCGAGTCCTGTGTGATAACCACTGCGGCACCTTGCTCGGTGGAGGACAAGATGGACAGACAGAGGCGGGAAGAGGTGGACAGAGAGAGGGGGAGGAGGCGGCGTGTTCATTTGTATGTCAAATGCATATGTGCAGAAAGCCACAGAGAAAAGCTAGTATAAAATAAGCGAAAAACTGAAAGTTCCACGATGTTGTAACCTGAGGCCTATACACGTGGTACAAATAGTTTTATATGTGCCGCTGTTGACATCAGTAATAGTAGAAACAAATATGTAAGTGGCATATTAATGACACTAGATATTAATTACTATCATAAGTAGTCTTATGGCTATGTATTCAATACAGAATAAAATACAGGCTGATCGTATGTATAAGAGTAAAAATTGACTACTATATATTCCTTGCGTCAAATACATCCCGAGATCCGGGAGAAAAGCTTCAGTACTCCCAGCAACATAATACAAGGGAAGATCAGTGCAATGCAACAGTGGTTGCTGTAAATGATCTGTGGTATGCCACAGATGTTGCAACGGATGTGACAACCATGGTGAAGAAAGACAGAGCTGTATTCTGAATTCAATGGTAAACACTTTGAAAGCAGCTCATGTAGACTCTTTGAACGTTCTGTTATCGGTATAAAGAATAAAATACCTTTACGACTGTCTCGTTCTGTATCTAAGGGTGCCCAGTAAAAAGTTGTCCTAGCGACATTTTAGTATGAAGACTCTAGATTAAAACGGTGTGTCAGACTGAAACTCGAACTCGGGACCTTTGCCTTTCGCGAGCAAGCACAATTGTGCTACCCAAACATGACTCACGACCGGTCCTCACGGGTTTACTTCAGACATTTCCACATCTACTGTAAAAGCTGTGAGATCTGATCGTGATTATGTAGCTCAGCTGGTGATGCACTTGCCCGCGATACGCAAAATTTCGAGTCTCAATCCAGCACACAGTTTTAATCTGTCAGGAAGTTTCATAACAGCATACACTCCTTTGCAGAGTGAAAATTCGTTCAGGAAGCCTTTTTGTACCTTTTAGTGTAGATTCGACTAGTAACTAGTGTAACAATTACATATCACGCTGTAGACTGCGAAACGCTCTACTCACTTTAGTCAGCAGATGGCAGTTCAATTTAGAAATAGATTTCTAGAGTCAGTAGAATGCAAGGGTGGCACAATCATCCCATATGTATTATAAATGCGAAAGTATGTGTGTGAATATGTTTGTTAATGCCTCACGCAGAAACAGCGGAACGGATATGGAAGAAATTTGTGATAGAATTAGCTTATATCCTGAATTAACACATGGGCTATTTCGAAAAGTGTGTAGTACAAGATATTTACTGATTTGAAGAACATAACTGTTTCTAACGTTTTGATATAATTGCCACTTTGTTCTACAAGATATTCTTATCCCTCTAGTCAGCCACCCGGGCTGCCTGTTTGTGCTAGTACCCTGTTTTAAACGTTCTGACGGAAAGCAACTTTCATCTTGCCACTCTTGTTCCTTTATAAGGTTTACAAAGGTCTCTACAGCAACTGGATCTTGCCACTCTTGTTCCTTTATAAGGTTTACAAAGGTCTCTACAGCAACTGGATCAGCTTTCCTGAACAGCTGATGACTATATTTAACACGTGTTGCAGCACAAAAATCTTTTAAAGTTAAAATTTGTGCATCATGATCTGAAAGGCCATTCACCTTTTTGCTAACAGAATGCCTTTCTAGTAATGTGGAATGAACAAAAATGTTGTCTATGGTTGTTCTACTGTTCCCTTGCACTCTCGTTGGAAAGAATACGGTTTGCATAAGATTATATGAATTAAAGAGGTCTACCAGCATCCTCTTCCCTGCACAATCATTTATACAATTAATATTGAAGTCACCACATATAACTAACTTTTTTTATTTCCTATAAAGTGAACCAAGAACCTCTTCTAGCTTTAGCAAAAATGTTGTGAAATCGGAGCCTGGGGATCTATAAATAACAACAGTTAGAAGTTTAGCTCCGTTAAATTTAACCACACATGCACAACATTCAAACACCTCTTCAGTGCAGTACTTTGAAACATCAATTGACTCAAACGGGATGCCGTTTTTCACATACATGGCTACTCCCCCACACCGCAAAGAGCTCCTCGAAAAGCTGCCAGCCAACCTGTATCCTGGTAAAGGAAGCCTCTGAATTATCTCCTTATTTAAGAAGTGTTCAGATATACCAATAATTTCAGAGTCAACATCTATAAGCAGTTCACTAACTTTATACCTTGTATATTTTGATGAAATATGCTAATTCCCTCATTACTCTGATACCTAAGCTTTGTCAAAAGTGATTCCCTTGTTAGAGAGACTTCCCTTAAGCAGGAATACCTATAAGCTGACTTCAACCTAAAAAAGGTGCAGCTCTAACACCCACTACTGCAGGAATTTTCCCATGAGTGATCCCACCAACCCCACCCATGCTGTCACCTATAAGCTTTGCCAACCTCCCCTTCCCATACCTGTTGAGGTGCAGGCCATGTCTAGTGAAACCCGTCCTGCTGATAGACTCCACCGACACCACTGAAACGTGACCCATGCTTTCTGTCATCGGTGCACCCCAAGTCTCATGTTATTACGCCTGACGGCTGTATTAAGATGAGGCCGATCGTGGCGCTGAAACAGTTCCACGAAATGCACATTCGTGTTGCCAGTCTGAGTGGCTATCTTAGAAAGAAGCTATTTATTCTCTAACATTAGGTCTCTATAGTAGTTGTGAAAATGCTTCTACTGTTTAATATGTTCTACGTAATACTGATCAACGTAATGATTACAATCCTTATACAGTCCTCAAAGTGTTTCATCATTAGGTCCATACAAGCCCTCTGCACTTTAGCGGCTGGCGTCAGGCGTATCTTACAGCTTCTGGGATGCTTGAATACTCACAACGACGGTGTCATTTAAATGCATTACGGCAGGGAGACGTCGCGCCTTTGCATCTAGAACGTGCTAAGCATTTAGTGAGGTGGAATCTGATTATGATATGCGAGCATATCCACTGGTGTTAGGCACACACGTGAGGACAGGTGATGTTGCACATGCAAATATAAAATTTGCGATGCATTAAACTAGAAATTGCTTATTGTCTTTCTTCGTCCGGTTAATATGTTTGTCACTCCTTCACGCTGAAGAGGCTGGACGGAATCGGATGAACTTTGAATTGGAGATAGTCGTCACCCTGAATTAACACATAGGCTACCTTTTAAACCGAAAAAATCACTGTCCTTGGGATGGTCAACGTGACTACCGCATCCCGTGGCATGGGTAACATAATTAAAGAGTCATCCATAAAATGTAACTATCAAATGAATGCATTAGCTCTAGCATGAAGATTAGTTTTTAACGGTTTTGACAAATGAAATAGGTAACTAGAGGAATCAAGGACAACAGAAATATTCCTGTAGGTAAAATCATCACAAGACTCTGCAATGATGTAACTGATGTGCATCCTGGATGAACCAAGATTGTGCAGTGGTACAATGTTACGCATCACCGGCGGAAACAAAGAAGCGATGTTATTGATACCACGAGTTCCTGTCATCCCAACAAACTTGTCTTTCCATTGCAAACGCCTCCTGTTCGTTTTGAAAGGATCGGGAGCAAACGTTCAAAGTAGCAGGTATTTACCTGGGCACACCATGTTTTTCGTACTAACAACGCTATGTTGACTGCTCACGTGCATCGAGAGGCAGAAATCTGTACACATATGCAGAGAACAAGAAGTCTCGGAACGTTGTTTACGGAAACGTATTACAGTAGATTTCTGGCGTCTCACACACACAAAGACAATTATGATCTTTTACGTGCTAGGCGTGTCACAAACAGTCGAAAATTATTTACTCACTTCCTGGGCTCATTTTGTAATTCAGTACTCGGTCGGGTAAAAATTTTTTCCTTAAGTAAACGAGTCAGTTGTGAGCAACATGTATTCTGTCAATTTCTACATCTACATTTATACTCCGCAAGCTACCCAACGGTGTGTGGCGGAGGGCACTTTACGTGCCACAGTCATTACCTGCCTTTCCTGTTCCAGTCGCGTATGGTTCGTGGGAAGAACGACTGCCGGAAAGCCTCCGTGCGCCCTCGAATCTCCCTAATTTTATATTCGTGATCTCCTCGGGAGGTATAAGTAGGGGGAAGCAATGTATTCGATACCTCATCCAGAAACGCACCCTCGCGAAACCTGAACAGGAAGCTACACCGCGATGCAGAGTGCCTCTCATGCAGAGTCTGCCACCTGAGTTTGCTAAACATCTCCGTAACGCTATCACGCTTACCAAATAACCCTGTGACGAAACGCGCCTCTCTTCTTTGGATGTTCTCTATCTCCTCTGTCAACCCGAGGCCGGCCGGAGTGGCCGTGCGGTTCTAGGCGCTACAGTCTAGAACCGAGCGACCGCTACGGTCGCAGGTTCGAATCCTGCCTCGGGCATGGATGTGTGTGATGTCCTTAGGTTAGTTATATTTAATTTTTTCTAAGTTCTAGGCGACTGATGACCTCAGAAGTTAAGTCGCATAGTGCTCAGAGCCATGTTTTTGTCAACCCGACTTGGTACGGATCCCACACTGATGAGCAATACTCAAGTATAGGTCGAACGAGTGTTTTGTAAGCCACCTGCTTTGTTGATGGACTACATTTTCTAAGGACTCTCCCAATGAATCTCAACCTGGCACTCGCTTTACCAACAATTAATTTTATATGATCCTTCCACTTAAAATCGTTCCGTACGCATACTCCCAGATATTTTACAGAAGTAACTGCTACCAGTGTTTGTTCTGCTATCATATAATCATACAATAAAGGATCCTTCTTTCTATATATTCGCAATACATTACATTTGTCTATGTTAAGGATCAGTTGCCACTCCCTGCACCAAGTGCGTATCCGCTGCAGATCTTTCTGCATTTCGCTGCAATTTTCTAACGCTGCAACTTCTCTGTATACTACAGCATCATCCGCAAAAGCCGCAAGGAACTTCCGACACTAGCTACTAGGTCAAACTTTGGCGCTTGTTTTTAGATAACTTTTGTGATGACTCATGCGCGTGGATTATGAGTTTCGGCATTAACATTACTTTTGAAAATAAATGTTTAACGGCGGGTAAGACCGCGGCGTGCAGCTAGTTCGTTATTAATAACCCATGTGCACAATCACCTGCCGCTGCAGCTGTACGCTGAGGGTGGCACGTATCGGCGCATTTACGACGGGCAGCGCGCCGCCGGACGGAGGCCAGGGCCGAGGTTTGTTTACTGTGAGCGGCGCGCGCCGTGCAGTGCCGGGCTGCGCGCGTCGCGTGCCGGCCTTGCCATGTGGGTCAAGAAACAAGGCCGGCGCAGCCGGAACTGCCGCCGCCGCCGCCACAGCCGCCCACGGGCACCGCGCAGCGCCCAAAAGTCGGCCGCCGCGCCGGACTCGCTCACCTCAGCCACCGACACGTTCTGCATGCCCACCACGGGCGCCAGCACGGCACACTAATGGTGGTGCCCTCACTGACGCTGTGCAAACACAGAAAATGTACTACTCGCAGTGTTACTGGAGACCTGTGAGACCACAACGCCGATTGTTTTAACCGTGGAATTGATGGCTTTACACACAAATGGTTTGAATCACACTTAACAAGTAGAATGCAAAACGTGAATCTTCAGGTTTTGGTGGCGCAAAGACTGTTCCATTAAGTTTCGGGTGTCGCAAGAAATCTCCTTCTTCTTCTAATATTTCGGCTGTATAACGTTCAGCCATCTTCAGAGTGAGCCGCAAGACTGCCGCTCCATCGCTCGCTTCGTCCCTTTATACTTTTACAACCTAACAAGTTGGCAGTGGCAGAGCACTGTATTGATAATGGTCACAGTATGTTGTATGACAACGTCGAAATTTTGGCAACTTCATCATCCTTTTGGGACTCGATAGTGAAGGAGGCAATTGAAATTCGCTTGACGACGAATTTAATTAATAGAGATAGTGGTTTCAATCTTGATAAATCATGGAATCCGGCACTGGCTGTAATAAACTCGTAAAGACGTCGTCACAGTGCGGCTCACAATGATATATCGATATGCCAACACAGATCAACTGCGGAGTCATAGATACAACTCGCGCATTATGCACGTCTCTGCCGCCGACCAACGTCTCTGGTGCATTTGCATCTGTGGCGGCATGCGCAGTCGTGCGGTACAACAGTATAAAGGGACGAAGCGAGCACTGGAGCGGCCCCCCTTCCACCCTTCACTTTTCCTCTCCTTCCCCCCCTTTTTTATTTCTCCATCATCTGTCCAGTTTCCCCCCACCTGCTCTCGGTTGTGGTATGTCATATTTGTGCCAACTTTTTAGTGCCGTGTTTAAGTGAGTGTTCAGTGTTGTGCGTCTTTCCACAGTGTTGCGAACAGAAATCATGCTGTCGCTGGGTGTGCATTTTATATCTTGCGAACATAAACCAGACTGTCACCGTGTTTTTTTAACTTTCTGTCTGTTATTTTTCTGCTTCTTGTGTATTTTCTTAGCATCATCAACCCTGTGTTTTATGTTTTAAGTTCTAGCATTTTCTGCCATTTTACCTTTAAGTCACCGATTTTATCGCCAACTGTTATTTTTTATTATCTTCATCTTTTTAACACAAATTCTGTAGGCTGAAGAGCGGCGTCGTAAGCTGCTGCCAGCCCGCCCCCTTCGGGGGGAATTGAAATTCAATAAAGAAAAAAAAAAAAAAAAAACTAGAGCGGCAGTCTTGCGGCTCACTCTGAAGATGGCTGAACGTTATACAGCCGAAATAGTAGAAGAAGGAGATTTCTTGCGGCTGCGCACCCGAAACTTAATGGAACAGAATGCAAAACGTTGTGCTGAGTAATTCAGACGGTGTTGGAAAGGTCGTAAAAATTGGTGACAGGAAAAAAAAATCACTAAGTGAGTCCTGCAGTGTTCAATTTTGGGTTGATTCCTGTTCATCTACATAGATACTCCGCAACCCACCGTAAGGTGCTTGGCGGAGGGTACCCTGTACCACTACTTGTCATTTCCCCTCCTATTCCACTCGCAAATGAGCGATGGAAAAACGACTCTCCATGTGCCTCCGTATGAGCCCTAATTTCTCGTATATTGTATTTGTAGTCCTTACACGCAATGTATGGCGGCGGAAGTAGATTCATTCGACAGTCAGCTCCAAATGCTGATTCTCTAAATTTTCTCACAAGGGAACCTCCCCATCGCATCCCCCTCAGATTTAGTTATAAGTTGGCACAGTGGATAGGCCTTGAAAAACTGAACACAGATCAATCGAGAAAAGAAGAAGAAGTTGTGTGGAACTATGAAAAAAATAAGCATATTATACAAACTGAGTAGTCCATGCGCAACATAGGCAACATCAAGGATAATGTAAGCTCAGGAGCGCCGTGGTCCCGTGTTTAGCGTGAGTAGCTGCGGAAAGAGAGGTCCTTGGTTCAAGTCTTCCCTCGACTGAAAAGTTCAATTTTTTTTTTATTTTCAGACAATTATCAAAGTTCAGGCACTCACACGTAATCAACTTCGGTCTCCAAAATTTCAAGACATGTTCAGATGGACATATGCAGGATTTGACGGTCTACACAAGGAAAAATTTGAAAACGTTAAAAACATATGTTTTGACAGAGCACAGGGAAAACTGTGCTACTGTGAAACTGTTGCATTCATTTGTTGCAGTTTATGTGACAAACTCTTAGGTTTTCATTACTTTTTTGGGAGTGATTATCACATCCACAAGAAAACCTAAATCGGGCAAGGTAGAACAATCTTTTTACCCATTCGGCAAGTGTACAAGTTAGGTGGGTCGACAACATATTCTTGTCATGTGACGCACATGCCGTCACCATTGTCGTATAGAATATACCAGACGTGTTTTCCTGTGGAGGAATCGGTTGACCTATGACCTTGCGATCAAATGTTTTCGGTTCCCATTGGAGAGACACGTCCTTTCGTCTACTAATTGCACGGGTTTGCGGTGCGGTCGCAAAACACAGACACTAAACTTATTACAGTGAACAGAGACGTCAATGAACGAACAGACAGATCATAACTTTGCGATAATAAAAAAATTAAACTTTTCACTCGAGGGAAGACTTGAACCTCTGGTTCTGCAGCTGCCCATGCTAACCACGGGTCCACAGCGATCCCGAGCTCACATTCTCCTTAATGTTGCCTATCTTTCGCATGGACTACTCAGTTTGTATATTTTCCTTATTTTTTTCATAGTTCCATACAACTTCTTCTTGTTTTCTCGATTGATATGTGTTCAGTCTTTCAAGGCCTATCCACTGTGCCAACGTTTAACTAAATCTGAGGGGGGTGCGATGGGGAGGTTCTCTTGTCAGTAGCGTTTCCCGAAAAACAACGCCGCCTTCCCTTGAGGAATTCCCCTTTGAGTTCCCGAAACATCTCCGGAACCCTTAAGTTTGGTTCTAACCTACTGGTAACAAACCTAGCAGCCCTCTTCTGAATCGCCTCGATGTCTTCCTTCAATCCAATATGGTACGGATCCCAAACACTCGCCAGTACTCAGAATAGGTCGCACCAGTGTCCTATATGCGGTCTTCTTTACAGGTGAACCACTCTTTATAAAATTCTTCCAATAATCCGAAGTCGACCATTTGCCTTCCCTACCACAGTTTTCATAAGTTCGCTCCACCTCATATTGCTTTGCAATGTTATGTCCAGATATTTAAACGACTTGACTACGTCAAGCTGGGCACTAGTAACACTTTATCCGAACATTACAGATTTGTACTTCCTGCTCATCCGCATTAATTTACATTTTTCCACATTTATGGCTAGCTGTCATTCATCACACCAGCTGGAAATTTTGTCAAAGTCGTCTTGTATCTTCCTACAGTCACTCAACTTCAATACCTTACCGTACACCACGGCATTATCAGCAAACAACCGCACATAGGTGCCCACCCTCTCTTCCAAATCATTTCCGTATATAGAGAACAACAGCGGTGCTATCACACTTCCCTGGGGCTCTCCTGAAGATATCCTTGTCTCTGACGAACACTGGCCGTCGAGGGCAACTTACTGGGTTCTATTACTTAAGAAGCGTTCGAGCCACTCACATATCTGTGAACATATTCCATATGCATGAACCTTCGTTAACAGCCTTCAATGGGCCACCATGTCAAATGCTTTCCGGAAATCTAGAAATACGGAATCTGCCTGTGCATATTCGAACTGAGAATCTTTTCAAGGATTCTGCAGCGAACCTGATTTAGGGATATTGGTCTGTAATTTTGCGGTTCCGTTCTTTTACCGTTCTTGTCTACTGGAGTGACGTACGCTGTTTTCTTTGTGCTGGGCGAGAGATTCACGATAAATGCAAGATAGGTAAGGGACCAATGCCGTAAAGCACTCTTTGCACACTCGAACTGGGATTCCATCCGCACATTGTGATTTATTTGTTTTCAAATCTTTAAGTTGCATCTCTACGCCAGGTATGCTTATTTCTATGACGTCCATAAGGGAGTCTGTCTGATGGTCAAATGACGGTTTGTTTGCACGGTTCTCCTGCGTAAACGATTTCTTGAACGTGAAATTTAAAACTTCGGCTTTCGTTTTGCTATCTGCAACTGCCACATCAGATTGGTCAACAAAGGACTGAATGGAAGCCTTAGACACACTTAGCGTTTTACATCCAGCCAGAATTTTCTCGGTTTCTCTACCAGATCTTTTGCTAAGGTGTGACGGTGATAGTTGTTGTGTGTTTCGCGCATAGATCTTTTCACAGACGCACGAATCTCTACTAACCTTCGCTTGTCGTCGTTTGTGCGTCCCCTTTTGAACCTAGAGTGCAACAGCCTCTGCTTCCTCAGCTTCTTACGAATTTCGTTATTAAACCATGGGGAGTCTTTTCCATCCTTTATCCACTCACTAGGCACGTAACTCACTAGTGCATGAATTGTAATCTGCTTAAACTTTCCCCATAATTCCTCTGCATCCATCTTACTGGTGCTAAGTGATGCCAGTTCACTGTCTAAGTAAGATGTTAATAACTTCTTATCTGCTCTATCTAGCAGAAACACTCTCGTAGCCTTCATGACTGATTTATTAACTTTCGTAATCATATTTGCTATAATGACATCATGATCGCTAATTCCCGTTTCTATACTGACTCTGTCGATAGGGTCCGGCCTAATTGAAGCTACAAGGTCTAAGGTATTTCCGCTGCGTCTGGGCTGACGAGCTAGCTGCTCAAGACATTTTCAGAAAAGTGTTCAAAAATATTTCGCATGACTGTCTGTCTGTATCCCAAGCAATGAACTCGAAAATATCCCAGTCTATACTCGGCAGGCTAAAGTCGCCTCCAACTAGTACTGCATGATGTGAGTATTTACGCGCTATTGACCGTAGACTTTCTTTGAATGAGTCTAGAACTGCCACAGCGGAATCGGGTGTCAGGTAAAAGCGTCCAATAATTAAATTAGTTTCACCTACACCTGTTACCGCGACCAGACTTCACTGTCACACTCAACTTCGATCTCAATAGAAACAATATTTTTGTCAACTACAATGAAAACTTCCCCTCCTATGGCCTCTAATCTGTCTTTCTCATATACGTTCCACGATTCGCTAAATATTTCAGGGCGAATAACCATCCGCTTAACAGTCACATGCAGAATTGGTACTCTTCGGAGGCACAGAAAGCAACAGAAGAGATTGTTAATGATGTTTTACAAAGAATTATCAAGTAATTCTCTGAAAATACACTATCGCTAAATTTTGAGCAAACAGACTATATTCATTTCTTTTCAACACATAGTCATACCAACAATGGAGGTAGCCCATGAACAGGAGTCAGTAAATAGGGTAGAATGCCTCAAATTTTGGGTGTATATGTTGCTGAAAACTTGAAACTGGAAGAAGCATAGTGCGGTATTTCTCAAATGTTCAGCTATTTTTGCTTTTCGCGTAATTGCTAGTCTTGGAAACAAACGAATGAACCTCCTGGCATACTTCGCATATTTCCATTCGATAATGCCTTACGGAACAACTTTCTGGCGTAACTAAACACTTAGAAAGAAAATATCGATTGCACAAAAGCGAGCAGTAAGAATAATATGTGATGTTCACCACCGGTCGTCATGTAGGTACCTCTTCTTGGGCAGTTTAACTGTGCCATCATAGTACATATATTCGCTAATGAAGCTCGTCATATAATCCATCAGGATTTCAGAAGAATAGTGATACCCATACCCACAACACTAGAGGAAAAATGACCTTTATTACTCATTACTAAAGCTGTCAGTGACTCAGAAAGGAGTTCAATATGCAGCAACAAAATTTTTTGGTCATTTGCCCAATACTACAAATCATCTGACAGGTAACGAAGCAAGCTTTAAATCTAACCATCACTTTTCCCGGACGACTCCTTCGATCTTATGAACAAATTTCAATTTAAAATCTTACAGTTTTGATCATTGCTGTTATTCAGCAATCGTATACCAGTTTCAGCATAGGATTAAACGGCCAACCGGTTGCCAGTAAACGGTATATACATTGACTTAGGTTTCGACACCCACCAGGGGTGTCTTTATCGGAATGAACTGTTGCTAAATCGTAAAATTACATTGCTAAAAAGCATTAGTGAGAATCTGGAGCAGCTATGCTCAAGTCAAAAGTAAAATAAAACGTTGTAGCAACACGCGGCAAAGGCTAGAACACAGAATAGTCAGAATAGTCAGAACTTGGGGCTGCTATGCACAAGTCAAATGCAAAATAAAACGTTCTGGAAATACGTGGGAAAGGCTAGAGCATTTTATTTTACTTCTGACTTGAGCATATCTGCTCCAGATTCTGACTATTGCTTTTTAGAAATGTAATTTTACGATTTAGCAACAGTTCATTCTGATGAAGACACCCCTAGTTGGTCTCGAAACTTAGGTCAATGAACCTACCGTTTATGTGCAACCGGTTGGCTGTATAATCCTATGTTGATTCTATTTAAAAATTCCTAGTCTTAAAAAAAAAAGAGAAGTAGTTCTTAAGTGTAGTAGTATGAGCAGGACTGAAAAATGATGTCTTCATTAATGTTTACTCTAATCACGTACCATGTATACCTGTAAACTGACTCTTTCCACATCATTTCAATAAATGATCTAGTGAACATATAACTAACTAATTAACGAACTTAAAGAATCATTAACTAATGAACGAACTTAAAGAATCTAATTCACAAGTAGAAAATAGCTTCAAATGATTAATTACTTTGTAAATGAGTTAACGTGTTAAACGTTTGACGTTAAGCACGTAAACAAGAAAGAGATTAGAAAATGTTTGGAATTATGTCTGAAGTTTGTAGGACGTCACCAAGTCCTCTCATTCTCAGATACTAGGTGAATATAGTCTGGGTAATTTGCGTGCTGTCAGTTAAGATGCCTCAACACACTTACACGGTTGTCAACTGTAATGCTTGGCTTATTGTGGTAAAGCTTTAACATAAAATTATAGCTCTCAATGAGTAAATTATGGCAGCATTTTGAATTCGGGCAATGCCTGTGTGACATATTGAAAACCGAATTACTTTTTGCCCCTAGAAGCCATTAGATAAGCAACCTGCAACTGAAAATGTGCCCCGGAATAGCAATTTAATAATATTGACCCTTGGGTCACGCTGCGATGCCCTGCTAAGTCTACATGATCAAACAGTCTCTGAATTCTGTAATACCTACGTCTGTACTCCGCAAGGCACTTTACGATGTGTTGTGGAGAGTACTATCATTGCTCCCCTTCTCTGATCCAATCGCGAACGGTGCGTGGGAAGAACGACTGTCGATGAACCTCCGTATGTTCTCTGATTTCTCTGATTTCCACTTTGTCGTCCTTTCCCGAGAGTACGATCTCGGAATTTTCGTGATACACAACTCCTCTCTTCTATCGACTAACACCGGAATTGGTTCAGCACCCTGACAAGCTGACGAAACGATCCTGCGACAAGGCGTGCCCTTCGTAGGACCTTCTCTGTCGGTTCTATTAACACAAAGTGCCTAGGCTCCCTGATTGGTAAGCGAAATCCACGAATGGGTTTTAAAATCATTTTGTAAACCACATTTCCTTAGCATTCTTCCAATGAATCTCAGCCTGGCATCTGCTTCTCCTGGTTTTATGTGGTCAGTCCACTCCACTGTAGGTCCCTCTGACAGTTACTCTAAGATATCTTACGTTGTTAACGTTTCTAGTGATTTGTCGCTGGTAACGAAATACGCTGACGGAAAAAACTGCAAAACAAAAAATAATTAACTTAGAGTAATGAAATTTTCAGAATATATTTCTCTAGATAACGTATTTCATACCATAATGTCATATGGGATTATTTTCTGGGGTGATTCATCAAGCCAAGCTAAAGTTTTCTGGGCACAAAAACGTGCAGTAAGAGTTATATGTGGTGTGAACTCAAGAACATCCTGCAGAAACCTAACTACTGCTTCCCAATATATTTATTCTTTAATGAAATTTGTCATTAAAAATATATCACTTTTTCAAACCAACAGCTCAATTCATGGGATCACTACTAGAAATAAGAATAATCTTCACAAGGCTTTAAAGTCACTTAGTCTTGTACAAAAAGGTGTGCATTATTCAGGAACACACATTTGCAATAACTTGCTAGCAGCCATAAAAAGCTTAAAAACCAATTAAATTCAGTTTAAGAGAAGCCTAAAGGATTTATTGGTGGCAAACTCCTTCTACTCCATTGATGAATTTCTCAGTAGAACCAACTGATTTGTGTGTGTGTATATACATAAGTACAATATAACTTCTGCACAATTTCAGTGCACTAATGTGTTCATTGTAAATAAGTGTGTGTGTGTGTGTAAGTACAATCTAACTTCTGCACAATGTGTTCATTGTAAATAACTATTGTAGTAGTTGTATTACACGTTTATTACCTTATAAATAAATTAAAAAAATTATTTTAAATTCAGTACATTAGTATATGTAAAATGATTCCTTCGTATAGTGTTCATTAAAAAATGACGATAATTCTACTTGGTACCTGTGGAATGGTACATTAGCTAATTTGTTTGAGTTGTAAATATTTTGTCATGTATTGTTGTTTTTCTGACATGTTCTACATCCTGGAGGACCTCCTCACTACGGATCAACTGAAATGAAAGTAAATCTAATCTAATCTAATCTAAAAACACTGAAAGATCACAGGTTAATGTATGCACCAGATCAACCATTATAGAAGTGAAATGTTGGTACATTAATAATACGCGTAACCGCCAGAATGTTGAATGAAAGCATGAAAATGTGCGTTCATTGCAATGTGCAGGTACCGCACGTCGGTTTGTGGGATGGAGTTCCACGCCTGTTGCACTTAGTCGGTCAATACGCGGACGGTTAATTCTGTTTGTGGATGACGTTGGAGTTGTCGTCCAGTGATGTACCATACGTTCTCGATTGGAGACAGATCAGGTGACTGAGCAGACCAAGGCCACCTGTCAGCACTGTTTAGAGCATGCTGGGCTGCAACCCAGGTTGGTGGGCGAGGGTAATCCTGTCGCAAAAATACCCCTGTAATGCTTTTCGTGAATGGCAGCACGAGAGGTCGACTCACCATACTGACGTCCAGTTTAGCAGCCAGGCTGCGCGGGATAACCACTAGAGTGATCCTGCTGTCATACGAAATAGCAACCTAGACTATAACTCCAGATGGAGGTCCAGTGCTTCTAGCATGCAGACAAGTTGATTGCAGACTCTCAACTGGCCTCCGACTAACCAACACACGGTCATCACTGGCACCGATACAGAACCAGCTTGCATCAGAAAACACAACAGACCTCAAGCCAGCCCTCCAATGGGCTGTCGCCTGACACTACTGAACCGGCAAATGGCGATGGTCTGAGATCTGTGGAATGCACGCTGTAGGGCGTGTGGCTCGGAGCTGTCTTTGAACTAACCGATTTGTAACACTTAGTTGTGTCACTGCGGTGCCAACTGCTTTTCAAATATACTGTTCCAGGTGCAGTATACGATGCGCCAGAGTCATAATCCGAACGCGATGATCTTCCCTCCCGGTAGTGCTACGTGGCCGTCCGGAGCACGATCTTCTTCCGACAGTAAATTCTCGTGACCACTTCTGCCAGAAGTCGTATACAGAGGCTATATTCCTGCCAGGTCTTTCTGCAGTATCGCAGAAGGAACATACAGCCTCTCGTAGCCCTATTACACGACCTCGTTCAAACTCAGTGATTTGTCGATAATGATGTATTTGTCGCCTTGATGGTATTCTTGACTAACATCAACTCACTACGTCCAATCTCTAAGGTAACCAACGCTCTCGACCGTTAAAGCGCGTATTCAAAGCAAACCTGATTTCTATCCTCATGGCGGCGCTACTAGCCATCTCTTACGCGACTGGTGCATCTTTCAGATGCAGAAACACGCCTACCAACATTCATTTATGCCGCACAACTCCTTCTTAGTGTTGTGATTTTTTTGCCATCAGTGTAGAACAGTAACATCCATCCTCCGCAGATCATCCAGCATTTCGTTACTGTCTTCTGACGTTGCAACCTTCCGACAGTTGATAGCATCGTCTGCGAACTACCTCACGGAGCTACTGATACGCCAATAAACATAGGTCCAGAAACCAAGCTTCCCCCGTGCGGCGTATTATCCCTTTCCCTCCTGGCCGCGCGATCGTGTGGATTTGGTTTTAAAGTTGCCACATCTCAAATACATCATTTTTGTGCGTCGCTCCAGACTGCAACGACTGTGCGGGCTCCGAGCTTGCGTTTGGTAGCTGTTTTATTTCATAATGCAGCCACCAGAGGGAAGCAGATGACTTCAGACGTCAACGAGAAGACAGAGCCATGCGTCCGCGAGGTAAAAACAACGCATTTCCCTTCATTTGGTTCACTTAACGCAATGCTGCGGTATTTTTAACTGAGAATGTTTCATTTAACGTATATAAGGTGTCTAAACAAGTGCATGAAGTGCCAGTTGGATTTTAAAAATGTTTATAGTGAGAACAGTACGATCTGCGTCTCAGGTGTTACTGATGCCAAGCTTTGATGCTTACCTCTCTTTCACATGCAGACAGTACTGTAAATATTTGCACTAAAATCTACGAACAAGTGGCACTGCTTTGATTTTTACATACGAAAAAATATCCTTTTGTCTTTTGGAGTTAACAGATGAAGAAGTAATAGAACTTATTTTGGAGGATTCCAATTTAAGTGATCTCTCCAGTAACGACAATGACGATGACTTTCAGCCAAGTCACGTTGCATCAAGTGTGACCAATATTTGAGCATATCCAAGAAAAAAAATTGCTTTCGTTTGTGTGTGTGCGCGGGCGAGCACGCGCGCGGGCGCGCGCGCGCTCTTGTGTGTGTGTGTGTGTGTGTGTGTGTGTGTGTGTGTGTGTGTGTATGGGGGGAGGGGTTGTCTATGTGAGAGTAAGTTATTTCGCAACACACATACGTTTATATCACTTTTGTCATACCATTGTATTCGAAGTCTTTGACAGAAAAATAAATAACAGCATTTTTTGGACAGCACAATACATATTATTTGGACTGGGATAGAATCTAATTTGCACGGTCCTGCTAGTGACGTTTTGAGAAAACCTATCACCCTGAGAATTTTTAAAATATTTTTCCTGATTTCACAGGTCATAATGCATGGGAATTGACATATTTCAGATAAAAGTTTGAAAAAATTCCTCTCAGGGTGGAAAGGGTTATGACTGTGTCCCTGAACACTTTATATCAGAGTCCCCGAGGATCCAAACTGCTGTTATGCAACTGAGGACAAACATATGCCAACAAGTCTTCCACATGACCATCCATCATATGGGGTGACAATTATTGAACTATACGAAAGTAAACGTAAATTAGTTACAAACTATGGCGTGCAATCCCTTTATTCAACATGTAAACGTCACTACAGATACTCAGATATAGGTTATGACATGTTCGAAATGCCTACCATCATTAGCGACTACATGCCTTTTAAAATGGCATTGGTGTTGTTGCTGTACACCTTTTCTTTAATATAGCCTCACAAAAAGGAGTGTTCAGATCCGGAGAATATGGCGGCCAATCGAGACCCATGTAAGTGGCCTCTAAGTACTCCAGAGCCAGTGTGCTGTCCGAAAAGTGCTACTCCCGGATATCAAACACTCTCCTACTTCGATGGGGTCGAGTCCGTCTTGCATGAACCACATCTTGTAGAATTCAGGCGACTGGACATTGAACACCACACAGTCACTCGTTGAGGGTGAAGAGACATCTCGCTCGCGACATATGGATTCTCAGCCCTTCCCTCCCCCCCCCCCCCCCCCCAAATGTGCCGACTTTGCTTATTGACGAACCCAGCCAAATGAAAGTGGGCTTCGTCGCTGAACTAAACCATACTTATTCCCATTACGCCCCGCAGCCAATCGTGCACTTTTAACGTCCTAATGCATACTTGTTCAGAAGTTATGACGATTTTATTTCATGTAGTTCAATAATTGTCGTACTATATGAAGGCAAGGTTCAGTGCATCTCTTCCTCCGTGCCGGTACACGTTTAGATGTCCCAGCACGCACAGACAATCATCCACAATGCATACCCGGCGTTCACATAAACTATCAGGTGGCTGGATTACACGAAAGCTTTTAAATATCCTCATACAAAGAAATCCAACGTGTTGAAGTCGGGGGACCTGGGGCACCATGGTACTGGCGAGCCACGGCACATACATTTATCGTCGAAACGCTTTCGAACAGTACTTGTGTGATAATAAAATCAAACGGGGGCAGTTGGTCACTTTGTTATTCGAAATAAACGTAGTCTTAAATATTGACAGTGTTGTAACGTTGGCATGACACGACTCTTCAATTCGGATTACAAGCTTATTTCTCTGTCGTCCATACGCCACTTTCTTTTGTCCCTATAATAGTCAAGCACTCTGTATATTACAATGCAAAAATTAACTGCCCTAAAGCACCCCCTTGGGATTCTCCCGAAGTAGGCTTTACATCTGTCGATTTGGCCCTTTTAAAAACAATTCCGATTTAAAAACTAATATTTACATGTATATAAAGAGTAAAGAACATGTCTTATGTTTAACAGCCTAAAATAAAAAAAAAAAACACTGAACATGCTGCAACTGCAGTGAAACATGCTTGGGAGAAAAAACAAAATTGTGTTTTGCTAAAGGCGGACCCCACCCAAACACATATGCATTCAGTAAACTTTACTCAAAATGACTTTCATTTGGGAATAAGAGATTTTTCAAGAATGTCTGAATAAAAATTCTGTTATACTTCGAAGCCATCTTCCTCTCTAAAAGATTTTCAAACACCTATTAACTGTCATTCGTTTGGCGGGTATTTTTGCATAAACTGTTTAATAATCTGACCAGTAATACTGTAAAAACAGTGAGTAACAGCGTCCAGTGGTCTATAATCAACACTGTGTCAACAGTAATTTCGCTGTACTCATGATTGTACGTCCAGTTCGAAAGTCACACATACTACTTGTTATCTAACAAACAACGTCATTAAAAATCTACGCTATTCTTGAGAAGCAAGTTGTGCATGTGTTTGAACTTTGAAGGTCACGACGAACTGTTTTGTTCTGAATCTGGATTCAAAAAATGCTTCAAATGGCTCTGAGCACTATGGGACTTAACATCTGAGATCATCAGTCCCCTAGAACTTAGAACTACTGAAACCTAACTAACCTAAGGACATCACACACATCCATGCCCGAGGCAGGATTCGAACCTGCTACCGTAGCAGTCGCGCGGTTCCGGACTGAAGCGCCTAGAATTGCTCGGCCACCGCTGCCGGCAATCTGGATTCAAACGCAGCAACTAAGCAAAGCTATTTTACCTTACCGAGAGTCCAACAAAGGACTGATTTTGATTGCTGAATAGGCATAAACAGACGTGGTATACCTCATTTAACACTAGGCTCAACTTGAAATTACTTGCCGAAAATCTTTGTACTGGACTAGGATTCCTATCCAGCAAGCTTTTGTCACTGTTAATCATACACGAAAGACGTTCAATATGGTTTCAGTCAGAAGTAACTAACTAGGAATGACGTCATGTGAAGTTGTGTGCCAGACCGGGATTCGAATCCAGACACGCGCCATACGCGAAGGTCTTGAGGATTTTGAAATCTTGACCAGACAACGGAGTGATGGAACTGTACGAAGGGATCAAATCAGGGAATGAGAAGACTAGACTCAGATTCCCAGCCGAGAACCATTATATTCAACATTTCAAGGTGAAATAAAAGATGAAATAAGTGCCCTCTGAACTAGCATGGCGATTGCTTCATTAGCTAAAATAAATGACTAGTGCAAGAAACCAGTGACAAACCCTCTACACGCCGCCACTTTCGCCTCTGTCATGGTCCAACCTAACCTCTAGTCAGCACTGAAGTGATATCATGTTTAAGATGAATGTAGAAGCACGGTATAGTAGCACGATCTTCACTAAGTGGAACAAGTGGTGAGCAGCATTTGTTTGTGCCTATTAAAAGCCATCGCCTGAAGTGGTAATCGGACACAGATCTTACGTATACCAACTTAGCATGAATCCATCAAACCATCAAACTCCATAGGAGCCAACCTCACGATTTTGTCATAACGCAAGTGTACCACAATGGGTGAGAGATCTGATCCGTGGTCAGGATTACAGGCCGTTCAATACATTCAATGACTTGTTAGATCGAATCTCCATCAAGCAACTGCCTCGACTACCCAGTAGGATTCGTTATGAATAGGATAGTACGGCAGGGAGTGTGTTACTGCGAGCAGTTCAGTGATCGGTTTCTTCTCTTCGGAATCGGCAGCAAACCAACACCGATAACGATAGCTGAGGGATACGTGCCGACGCCACTAGCTCAAGATAAAGAGATAAAGGAAGTACATGAGGATATTGAACGGGTAATTCAGGGCGACGAAAATCTACTAGTCACGGGGCATTGGAATGCGGTTGTAGGAGAAGGAGTAGAAGAAGGGGTTACGGGAGAATATGGGCTCGATAGTAGGAAGGAGAGAGGAAAAAGACCAACTGAGTTCTGAAATAAATTTCAGAATAGCAAATACTCTGTTCAATAATCACAAGAGCGAAGGTATACTTGAAAAAGGCCGGGAGATGCGGGAGGATTCTGGTTAGATTACATCATGGTCAGGCAGGGTTCCGAAATCAGATATTGGATTGTAAAGCGTACCCAGGAGTAGATATAGACTCAGAGTACAATTTAGTAATGATACAGAGTAGGATGAAGTTTAAGTCTAGTCAGGAAAAATCTGTGCGAAAATAGTGGGATACGGAAATACTAAAAAATGAGGAGATACGTTTGAAGTTCTCTGAGGCTCTAGATAATGCAATAATGAATAACTCGGTAGGCAGTTCAGTTGAAGAGAAATTGACATCTTTAAGAAAACAATCACACCTGCTGGAATGAAAAACATAGGTACAAGGAAGATAAGTACGAGGAACCCGTTTGTAACAGAAGAAGAGCTTCTGTTGATCGACGAATGAAGGAAGTACAAAAATATTCAAGGAAATTCAGGAATACAGAAACACAGGTTCGCATAGGAATTAAATAAATAGGAAGGGCGGGGAAACTAAGGTATAATGGCAGCATGAAAAATTTGAAGAAATTGAGAAAGAAATGATTGTCGGAAGGACCGACTCAAGATATAGAAAAGTCAAAACGAACTTCGGTAAAATTAAAATCTAGGGTATTAACATTAAGAGCGCAACAAGAGTTCCGCTTTTAGATACAGAGCCGGCCGAAGTGGCCGTGCGGTTAAAGGCGCTGCAGTCTGGAACCGCAAAACCGCTACGGTCGCAGGTTCGAATCCTGCTTCGGGCATGGATGTTTGTGATGTCCTTAGGTTAGTTAGGTTTAACTAGTTCTAAGTTCTAGGGGACTAATGACCTCAGAAGTTGAGTCCAGTAGAAACAGTACACTGAAGGACTCTATCAGGAGGACTTGTCTGAAGACGTGATAGAAGAAGAAGCACAAGCCGATACGGAAGAGACAGTGGATCCAGTATGACAGTAAGAATTTAAACGAGCTTTGGCAGGCTTGAGATCACGTAAAGAAATAGGGATGTATGACACTCCATCCGTATTTCTAAAATCCTCGGGGAAAGTCACAACAAAATGACTGTTCACGTTTGAGAGTAGAATGTATGTGACTGGCGATATGCCATTAGACTTTCGGTAAAACATCATCCGCACAATTCCAAAAACAGAAGGGCCAAAAAGTGCGAGAATTATTGCTCAATCTGCTTAACTGCTTTTGCATACAATTTGCCGACAAGAATAATACACATAAGAATGGAAGTGAAAGTTTACGATCTGTTAGATGACGACCAGTTTGGTTTTAGGAAAGCCACAGAGAAGACAGTTCTGACGTTGCGGCGTATGGAAGCATACGTCCATAGAATGTGTCGACCTGGAAAAAGTGTTCGACGATGTAAAATGGTGCAAGACGTTCAAAATTCTGAGAAAAATAGGAGTAAGCTATAGGGAAAGACGGCTAATATACAATATGTCCAAGAACCAAGAGTGACTGATATGGCTGGAAGATCAAGAACGATGTGCTTGGATTGAAAAGGGTATAAGACAGGGATGATGTCTATCGCCCTCACTGTTCAGACTATACATCGAAGAAACAATGATGGAAATAAAAGGAAGGTTCAAGATTGTGAAAGGATATTATCTGATGACATTGCTATCCTCAGCGAAAGTGAAGAAGAATTACAGGATCTTTTGGATGTAATGAACAGCCTAATGAGTACAGAATAAGGACTGAGAGTAAATCGAAGAAATACGATAGTAATGAGGAGCAGCAGAAGTGAGAATACTGAGAAACTTAACATCAGAATTAATTATAAGTAGATGAAGTTAAGGAATTCTGCTATCTAGGCAGCGAAAAACCCATGACGGACGGTACAAAATGGTTCAAATGGCTCTGAGCACTATGCGACTTAACTGCTGAGGTCATCAGTCATCTAGAACTTAGAACTAATCAAACCTAACTAACCTAAGGACATCACACACATCCATGCCCGACGCAGGATTCGAACCTGCGACCGTAGCGGTCGCTCGGCTCCAGACTGTAGCGCCTAGAACCGCACGGCCACTCCGGCCGGCGGGACGGTACAAGGGGGTCATAAAAAGCAGACTAGCACTGGAAAAAAGGGCATTGCTGGCCGAGAGAAGTCTACTAGTATCAAATATAAGCTTTAATTTGAGGAAGAAATTTCTAAGAATGTACGTTTGAAAAATCTTAAATTTGTGGTACGTTCCTATGGGACAAAACTGCTGAAGTCATCGCTCCCTAGGCTTACACACTACTTAATCTAACTTAAACTAACGTGCGCTAAGGTCAACACACACACACACACACACACACACACACACACACACACACACACACATGCCCGAAGGAGGACTCGAACCTCCGATAGATGCAGCAGCGCGAACCGTGCAAGGCGCCTCAGGCCACGCGGCCACCCCGAGCAACAATGTACGTTTGAAGCACAGCATTGTATAGTAGTGAAGCCTGGAATGTGGGAGAAACGGGACAGAAGTGACTCGAAGCCTTTCCGATGTGCTGCTACAGAAAAATATTGAAAATTAGGTGGACTGATAAGGTAAGGAATGAGGAGGTTCTGCGCAGAAACGGAGAGGAAAGGAATATGTGGAAAATTCTGACAAGGACCAGGGACAGGATGGTAGGACATCTATTAAGACATCAGGGAATATCTTCAATGGTACTAGAGGAAGCTGTAGAGGGTAAAAACTGTAGACGAAGACAGAGACTGGAATACACCCAGCAAATAATTGACGACGTAGGTTGCAACTTCTACTCTCAGATGAAAAGGTTGGCACAGGAGAGGAATTCGTGGCAGGCCGCATCAAACCAGTCAGAAGACTGATGACAAAAAAAAATAGAGGTGTAGATTGAGCTGATGAGCATACCCTTAAATACTACAAGTCCGATCCCCAATGACCTAAAGGCATAGCTGGGCAACGTTCATCAAAAAGTTAACTTCGTGAATCGTTAATCCATTACTGAAAAAGTTAGTTCATTAAATGTTAGATCGTTACTTTGCAGGAGATTTATCGGAAGTTAATTGTCAATTGTTAACCTGTAATTAAACTTTAAGTTGTGGGTGTGGTGAAATGAGCTAGTGAATCAAATGTATTATTGCTTATGTTTTGGTAAAAAAAAACAGTTTAATCATTTCATCATTTATTTTCATAATTATTTAGTTGTCAATGTTAAATAACAGGAGAATCAAAGTACAGGAGAATCAGACAGTATCTGACATAAGGTCTTCATGAACATCAACATGCTAAAGATTTCATATGATAGCGAGGCTCGTTTAGGAGACAAAATGTATTTGCGCACAAAAAAGTCGTTCGTTTGCAGCTTTCGGGAGTAGAGGAGTTTTACTACTGAGCTTCCCTTTAGATTAAGTGACAGACGTACAAAAAATCTTCCTCTTCGTCTTCGCTGTTGCTGCTTTGTCCACCGCCGCTTGAAGTATCTCTGTCCTTTAGAACTTTTGGCGGCTTCGAGCCTCAAAGCCTCTTCTACAATTTTTCTCTTTCGTTTTCTTACTACTTCCACTACACTGTTGTCATACGTTTCCAGCCACATCAACCGGAAACTCGGATGTAAAGCGGCAGCAAGTTGGAATTTTTCATCGTCTATTACAGAGCCAAACCTTGCATCTACGACTCTTATCCAATTCACAAGTACTCTAGCCTTTATATTCTTCAGTTTTAATACAGTTGCCTCAAATGTCCGCAAGAGTGACCCGAGATACTCTTGAGCTTCTCCGTGAATTTGGTCGAGGGCCCCAGCGACGAGTGCCATAACATGTAAACAAGTTCAGTAATAATATCATTTTATAGAATTCATAGGTAAAAAAGATGATGTACATTTGTTTTATCGGACTTACCTCCGTGTACTCCTTCATTATAGTTACATCCTGATCATTGAAAGTCTGAAGCTTTAGCTGAGTCGTAACTCTATGAAAAGCAGGCCTTTGTGTTTCTAATATGGCACTAAGAGCAACAATAGCGTCGTAAGTAAGTTCTACCTAGAGGTACTTAGAAGTGCCGGTCTCCTGCCAAATTCATTGCGCACACTATCCACTGCCACCACACGTCGCGACTGCTGATTGTGTACCATTACCTCCTTTCTACGTAATTGTTATGGTGTAGAATTAATTTTGTTATTTCGCATAAGTCAGTGCCGACTGATATGTGATGTTTGAAATACGCGCGCAGGCATCAGTCGCAACCTACAGCGATGATCATGTAACGTAGCAGTTTAAATGCTGAATATTGTTTTTAGAACGCCACCCATATTTTGAGCGCGAGTAAATGCGTCTTAAATATACGTAACATGACTTAATCTCAATACACAGGCAAAATGTTATTTATTATTAATGGAAATGTTACGCTCTCCTTCAATGAATGACAAAGTAACGTACCCTGCAACTAACCCAGCGATAATATAGAGCATGAAATGACTTCTTTTCTCAGCAAATTCATCTAATGTTACACATAAAGAAAGAATGGTACAGACACCTGCGTATTATTAAAATAATTGCAAAGAATTTATTTAACTTAATCTCCTTAAGAAATGAGTTAACTTTTAAGCCTTTGAATTAACTGAAAGTATTTTAAATCATAGGTGAAGCCTCACCTAATCCTTGCGGTGTTAAATCTCTGAATAAGTTTCGTGATAAAAAATATTAACTAACTTTAATATTGAAAACTGACTGTAAAAATCATAAAAGCACTTAGAATTATTTTCATTTACGAGTGAAGCTCGCAAACACAGAAATATTCTTTAGTACACGTAGTGGCGGATCAGCGCCACCGAAACAGTCGAAGCCAGATGGGCGAGTGACAGAAATATTAGTATTAACTTTAAATAAATTTCACGTTGAGGGAGAGGTTTTTTTGAAAGGAAACATAAGATACTTTTAATTAAGAATTGGGGTTTTCCAGTATATTTGTCACCGCCTGCAATGAACTGGCAACACTCGATATGGAAAGTCTGCGTTCTACTGACGTAAATTCTAACTCATCATCTTCAGACAATTGATTTAAAAGGGTGGCAATAACATCATCAGTTTCTTAGTCCACATCATGTGATGGCAAGTCTGGTAATTCGTTGGTCTCCGTAACAAACTGCACAAATGTCTTTACAAAGTTACTGTCATTGTCGATGGCAAAAAAAATGGTTCAAAAGGGTCTGAGCACTATGAGACTTAACATCTATGGTCATCAGTCCCCTAGAACTTAGAACTACTTAAACCTAACTAACCTAAGGACATCCCACAACACCCAGTCATCACGAGGCAGAGAAAATCGCTGACCCCGCCGGGAATCGAACCCGGGAACCCGAGCGAGGGAAGCGAGAACGCTACCGCACGACCACGAGCTGTCGATGGCAGTTCTCTGTGGAAAAATGATTGAATTGAATTTTAGGCTTAATAAAAATGACAAGAGAAAATCAGTAAAGTCATTCTTTCAGAATTTTCCAAGGACGTAAGCAAATCAAAATAAAAAAAGGACATATACAATGTAATATTAACATAACATTTACTTGTTTTGAACTATAAAATGAGACAGTAATCGTCTGCTATAATGCATTTTAGTAAGCCGACAGCAAGAAACATTACTTTTTACGAACATGAGTCATATTTGTTTACATTATCTGAATAGTCTGAACATATATGCTTTACGTATTTTTTTATGAAATAGAAAAACACGAATAACTCAATTTGTATATGTATTATTATATTAATTTTCAAATTTCCTTATATTGTTTAAGGTAATCGGAATTATTTATCCTCTTAACTAATCTCGTATCTTTTTTTGTCTGCATGAAACTCATAGAGGATATCAATCATTGCCTGTGCCAGTACATCACATGAACCGTACGCACGTGAGCAGTGCACGCATTCCGGCTCTTGTGTCAGGATATAATCACAGAACAGTCACGTCCAAATAACTTTTGTTGTGAGTTGAATAGCAGTCAGACGTAGTTGCCAGACAGCCGATTTTGCCAAATAAAATGGAATAATTTAAGATTCATTAGAGCACCTTGTGATCATGAGAGCCGTAAAGGAGTCGAGACGTCGAGATGAAACAAATATTGCACTTTATATTTCGTGTAACTATCCCAAGAAAATCTAAAATTATTTTATTTTACGCATTCAATGTAGTCACGTAATAATCATAATCTCTGTACCGAGAAAATAATGCCTACATTAGGTTTTAAAGGGCCTGTACAAGAAAGACTACACCACCGTTCGTAAAAATAAAAGATGACATTATCTTTGCTGTCAAAAGGATTTTTTTTAAAAGTAATGACTCGTACTCGCCAGATACTCGTAGATGGGTTACTTTGTATTTCAATGAAAAAGTATCGGCTTACTTTATAATACGTTGCTTTAACCGAATATGCTCATCGACAAAGCGTTTGCTCAGTGTCTCCTCGAAATTGAACTTTTGCTGGGGCTTAAAGTTTTTATCAGCTTCTCAGACGGCTTCTATTCGACGACATGTAAAGTAATCATGTTAGTAACAAAAAAGTTAATCGTTTATTCGAGAAGTTAACTTCGTTAGTTAACCATCAACAAGTTAACGATTTTGTGCCCAGCTAGTACAGGAAAAGGAAGCTCACAATACTATCATGCAAATATAAATTAAACAATGTTCTGCAATAAATAAAGTCTTATCAAAGTAAAATTATTAGGGGTTGCCCAATTAAGCATAGAAGTGTGGGTACCACCACTCACATGGATATATTACTGAAGGGATTCATCCAGCTACGAAGGGAAATGAGCAGTCACTATAACAATTTGTCTTATTGCCATAAGACATCAATTAAAAGGATTTTCCCACTAAATCAAGGATATAAACAATTAATAAACGGACAAAATGTTGCAATTATAAACTGTAGGGTTGGCACAGGTGGGTGATCACATGAAAGCATATAATGAAACTATATTGCAGATATGGCCAATGATTTCAAAAATCGCTAGTGATTTGAGGATGACCTCTGGAAAAACAAGAACGAGCACCAATAGGTTTACAAAAGCACATGATAGGTGCATCTAGCTGGCTGCATGTTAAAAATGTACAATTAAACCACAATTAAATTAACTACCGTCGCGTCCCCCTCACTTTGGTGACTGCATCGATAGCCATTCATCTCACGGTTAAATGGTGCGAGTGTGGAAGACGGCTGCATTAGCGGCTGGAAAGTCTGAGGCCACCTCTACCTCTGTACCCTGCTCTAAATCGGAGACATTCTCCATGGTCCCCATGAAGCAAGTGCAGTCTTCGATGTCCCTGCAGCAAGCGTGTTCTGACTTGACTTCCGAAACTTGGCTGCTTCTGCCAGCATAGGAATCTCGTTTATCATAGGCAGCGGACTTTGTGACATACGCCAAATAATAGTTTTGTAAACAACTTTAACAAATTCCTTCTCTCACAGATTTTGTTGTGGTTAACCAATAATAGTGTGCCATGGGAAGGAAGGCATGGAATCTCTCCCACTACATGACAGATTTCCAACATCAGCCAGCCAAAAGCCTTGCACATAGACACGAATGAGAAAATCGCCATTTACCAAAATAATTACTGTGGGCCAATAACAGACCTGCTTACTCGAATTTAAGCGAACATTCCTGCATGGCGCAGCCACAGCCAGCGGCTGGTCTCACAGTCTCAAGCTCTGAGTATTCCATCTGGTTTTCGGGCCTTATCTCACAAAAAAGGATTCCTTCTTGAGTCTTACACAAAGCAGCTGTTATGGAACATATGGTTCAAATGGCTCTGAGCACTATGGGACTTAACATCTGAGGTCATCAGTGCCCTAGAAGTAAGAACTACTTAAACCTAACTAACCTAAGGACATCACGCACATCCATGCCCGAGGCAGGATTTAAACCTGCGACTGTAGCGGTCGTTCGGTTCCAGACTGTAGTGCCTAGAACCGCTCGGCCACTCCGACCGGCTATGAAACATAGGCCACCCTCCTACATACATGCTGTGCAGACATAGGAAACTGCGACTTCCGTGTTCTACACCTGCTTTGGGATGGCTTTCAATCCTGAATGATTTTATAACTCACTGGTCCTAAATTAACTTCTCCATCACGAACCAGCTACAGAAAGCGCCCAAAATGGCAGACAACGGTGGCCGGCATCCATTTGCGCAAGGAAAGGAAAAGAAGTAACTGGCAGGGAAGTCATTGGCAATAGTAAATATAGTCTGCAGTTTTCCTACAGTGCTGAATCACTGACTATCCTGACTGGAAAGATATACATATTCCTTTACAAATGTAGGTTACGTGACAGTTTGGGGATGAACTGCCACGATAACACACTACAGTATTTCTATCCACACACTAATTAATACAGGGTGACAATTTTTGAACTACATGAAAAAACCGTAAATTAGCTACAAAATAAGGCGTGCACACATGAACACGTCACTACAGATAATCGTATTTACGCTGTGACATGTTCGATACACCTAGCATCATTGACGACGACGTGGCGCAGACGAATTGCGAAATTCTGCATGACCCGCGGAAGTGTGGGAACATTGATGCTGTCGATGACCTCTTAAATAGCTGTGTTCAGCTCAGCAGTGGTTTTGGGACTATTGCTGTAGACCTTGTCTTTAATACAGCGCCACAAAAAGGAGTCACATGTGTTCAGATCCGGAGAATATGGCGACCAATCGAAGACCATGCCAGTGGCCTCTGGGTACGCCAGAGCCAGATTGCGGTCCCCAAAGTGATCACCCGCTGAGTGTGAAGAGACTTCTCGATAGCGAAATGGCGATTCTCAGTCCCCCAAATGCCCCAGTTTTGTTTATTGACGAACCCATCCAAATGAAAGTGGACTTCGTCGCCAAACCAAACCATGCATGCGCATACTAATTCCCATCATGCCCCAAGGCCAACCGTGCAGTTTGCACGTTCTAACGCAAACCGTTCAGAAGTTATGACGATTTTATTTCGTATAGTTCAATAATTGTCACCATGTACGCATGTGTTGGTTGGAAACGGTTTAGGCGTTAGGAGGCGGGCGCTGTGGTTGCTGGTCCCACGCTCCCATGCATTTGTTTAACGCGGGTGTGACCCCGTCTGCATTACTGACTGGCCCGATCACTATATCTGTGTGTTTTTATATAATATTTAGTGACACCTGAATATGAAGCGTTAAGCGGCTTTTTTATTCTATAAACAATTTGTTAAAATTGCTCCAAATATTGCTGAGTTACGCTTCAGTTGCATCCCGTTTTCGTCTCTACCTCTATGGGATGTAGATGGTTCTTTACCGGACAGCGTTTCTTCCTAGATACTAACCAATAAACCCCGATTCTTTGAAGAATCGAACTCTTCTGATATAAAACAGCCTCAAACTTCTGATTACTTTACAAATGAGTTAATGTTTTGAATATGTGTCGTTAAGAGTTTAAAGTTTGGAAAAGATTTGAAATTATATTTAAAGTTTGTTGGAAGCCCCAAAGTGCTCCCCTTATCAAACACTGCATGAGTATAGCCTGGGTAAAAACCTAGTTTTTCACTTATCTCCGTGTTTATGACGTCATATCTTCTGAACTACGTTTGTATAATGGTATAATTTTGCAGGAACATTTAGTGATGTAGGTGGATACTGTCTGCAAAATATGTTGCGAAATAAGGAAGTAATTAGTTAAAACTTCATGCCTGATACGGTAGTTTTACTGTGTGCACAGCTAAAATGTAGTAACTGGTAAACTTTTTTTCTTTCATCATTTTGTGGCAGGTGTGAGCGAGAAAAAGGCTGCGAAAGGTTTTAAATTATGTATAGTCTGTTGCTAGTCGTGGCCGAGCGGTTAAAGGCGCTACAGTCTGGAACCGCACGACCGCTACGGTCGCAGGTTCGAATCCTGCCTCGGGCATGGATGTGTGTGATGTCCTTAGGTTAGTTAGGTTTAAGTAGTTCTAAGTTCTAGGGGACTTATGACCACAGCAGTTGAGTCCCATAGTGCTCAGAGACATTTTTGTTGCTAGTCGCTAAGAGCTCTCATCCTCAAATATTGGATGAATATAGTCTGGTGTTTGCGCGTGGCGCGTTACCCTTGTTTTTCAACCCTATCCCCACCGCTTTGAGAGGTAGGTGGTTTCTACTCCCCATGGTGCTTCTTTTGAGACAGCATGTGATATGTGTAGTAAGTTTAGGAGATGACGTTGAACATATAAACGTACATTTTTTATAAGGTACAGAGGATATGGAGTCTTTGCCTGTATTTCCTAGCTATGGTCGCTGGTTCGAATCCTGCCTCGGACATGGATGTGTGTGATGTCCTTAGGTTAGTTAGGTTTAAGTAGTTCTAAGTTCTAGAGGACTGTTGACCTCAGATGTTAAGTCACATAGTGCTCAGAGCCATTTCAACCATTTGTATTTGGTTCAAAAAATGGTTCAAATGGCTCTGAGCACTATGGGACTTCACATCTTAGGTCATCAGTCCCCTAGAACTTAGAACTACTTAAACCTAACTAACCTAAGGACAGCACACAACACCCAGCCATCACGAGGCAGAGAAAATCCCTGACCCCGCCGGGAATCGAACATTTGTATTTCCTAAGAGTAAATAAGAGAATGTGTAACTTGGACTTTTCACTTCCTATCTTTGGTTGAAATTGCTTCAATCGCTGCAGAATTATTTCACTGCTCATGTAAGTTTACAAAAAATCAACTCTTCAGAGACATTCATTCATAGTGTTCCAACTTTTTTTTCATAAATTTTGAAAATTTCATACACTTGTCGTCGATAGTAAAAATCTTGTGAATCAACTTCATTATCTTTTAGTTTTGTCGTTCCGTCAGTTGCGTCTAATATTATTTTGACAATTATCGCTTTAGCTCTGTCTAATTAGAACTGAATGAAACGAATTTTACATGCCACATGTAATTCTGCTTTATTATTTGGCAGGCATCATAAGTGGAAAATTTCGTAAATGCTGCTCCACATGTGTTCTTGTTCTGGTTTTAGAGCTGTTCTGCCCACTGCCATTCGAAATTTCATTTACACAGCATTGGGAAAAGAACATGCAGCTTTTTACGGAAATTCGTTTTATTCCATTGTAATTAGATGGATTTAGAGTGATAATTATCAACAAAATGCAATTCTATTACATACTTCACAAGTACAAGGTGCGACAATAAAGTAATGAGACTGATTTTCTATGCAAGATGTGGCAACCCTGCAGGTTTGCGTAGGCACAATATCTTTGACCTTGGTCTGTAAGCTGCTTCTAGTCCAAGCGGCACATCGATGCAACTGCTCAGTCGTGAGTTGTACTGTAATAAGTTAACACGTGTTTGTGTCTCTCGTCACGGAAATGGAACTGAATAATATTGCGTAACGGTATGCCATTTCTTTTTGCGTTAAATTGGGTGAAAACGTGACGACAACTTACAGTAAGCTTCAGAAGGCTTTTGGAGGGGAGGTTATGTCAAGAGCTCAAGTTTTTCGTTGGCATAAAATGTTTAGCAAAGGCAGAACGAATGTTGAAGATGAAGACAGCAGTGGATGACCATCAACCTCACGGACGGATGTCAACTTGGCCAGGGTGCGTGAAATCGTACGATCTGATCGAAGGTTATCCTTGAAAATGATTGCAGAAGAACTGAACATCAATCGAGAAACGGTTCGTCTAATAATAACATTGCTGATAATTGGATTCTGGATTGCGATAATGCGCCGTCCCATACTACTCTGTCAGTAAAGCAATTTTTAACCTCAAAACAAATTTCGGTTCTACCACAGCCACCTTATTCACCAGCAAGGTTTCCAAAAAGCTGTGACGAGGGTCTTGGAAGATATTACAGAAGATGAGGTGCAGAAATGTCACCATCAATAGCAGAAGCGCTGGAAAAAAGTGTGTGCAATCAGAGGGGAACTACTTTGAAGGAGACAACACTAAAATTGACTAAAACGGTAAGCAACATTTTTTTTTCACATTAATCTCATTACTTTATTGTCGCACCTCGTAATCTCACACACTATACAAAACCTTTCTGCAGTAATCAAATGCATTACAGTTTGACCTGTAAAACAGGATTAGAGTTCGGTAGACGACCATAGACTGATTGACTTACTATCTCGCAACATCACATTAATTTACAATATTACAAAAAAATGGTTCAAATGGCTCTGAGCACTATGGGACTCAACTGCTGAGGTCATTAGTCCCCTAGAACTTAGAACTAGTTAAACCTAACTAACCTAAGGACATCACAAACATCCATGCCCGAGGCAGGATTCGAACCTGCGACCGTAGCGGTCTTGCGGTTCCAGACTGCAGCGCCTTTAACCGCACGGCCACTTCGGCCGGCTTACAACATTACATTTCCTTTCCTTTGACAGTGGGCAGTAAACAAATATCAGCCACGCAGAAGAGTGCAGTGGCATCTTCTCCTGTCGGGTGGCTGCCGTCAGTTAGATTTTCCGCGACCGGAACTCACCAGACCCGATGCAAAGGAAGGATACGACGCTGGTTTCCTCTGCCCTCGTATGGGAACATGCAACAGAGAAAATAAACATAAATGTGTTGTTTCATATAACACTTTGACCTTAATACCTTAAAAGCATTACTTAAAAGCAACACAAACGAAACTATCGTAACTCAGTTCCTCAGAAAGGTAGAGCGCCGAAAGTTTGGCACGCTACACCCTGCACGGGGAAACCTTCGCCACCTATCAGAACTGCGTCTGTCGGCAAAATATAAACAGCACCTCATGCAATTTTCGGTAAACTGGAAACGTTTCGCTAACGTATACTAACATAATAGTTGAAGATTCTGTTTAAGCGATCAGTTTTCATAAGCGTACACTGGCGTTGTTATTGCGCCAGCAGTAATATGTCTTTCTTTATTTAGACTTTTACGCCAAATGGCTGGTGGCTGATCCCGGCGATGGTGAATGTTGGCACTGAACGCCCCGGGACACAGAAAACTTTGAGCAGCGGTACACATAATGTTAAGACCGGCGAGGGTTGTGTGGCGGGGGCAGATGTGGGGACATTGGGCTGCTTGCTCCATAGAGGGAAGAAGATACGGCAGGTCATTGGTTATTGTTGTCCAGCACTGAACCGATGAATGATATCCTGTACTGTTGTGTGGCTTCCTGCAGCTACGATCAGCGATAGCTAACGGTGACCTGTGTCATCGTCCTGTTGTGACCCACTTGTATGGAGACGATGATTTGCTCTAAAATGAAGTAATCACGATACACCTTAACACGGTAGCCTAGTGCAATATACCGAGTGAGTTGCCTCAGTGGTTAGCACACTGGACACGCATTCGGGAGGACCACGGTTCAAACTCGCGTCCGGCCATCCTGATTTAGGTTTTCCGTGATTTCCCTAAATCGCTCCAGGTAAATGCTGGAAAGATTCCTTTGAAAGGACACGGCCGATTTCCTTCCCCATCCTTCCCTTACTCCGATAGGATCGATGACCTCGCTGTTTGGTCTCCCCCCCCCCCCCCCACCCATCCCCCCACCACCAAATCAACCAACCAACCTAGAGCGATATCGGTGATGAGATCGTTGTATCCTGCGGACACCCATGCCCAAACTGTGATTAAACACGATGTTACCGCATTTCTAGCGCATCCTGGTCTCCACCGTTTTGTGACTACGTCTGAAGACATCCTAGCAGCGCCACACTGTGGACTGTTCCATTCGCCGCGTCGTAAAATGGGTCTCGTCGGATGTAGCTGACATATATGTAATTAAACATCGCGATTTTACCAATAAGAGTACACATAACTACATGCGTAAAAACGTGATACTCACCTTTCGACGTCAATCTCGTCTTGGTATGCACTAATACGTGACACAGTTAAGCACCTGTTATAAAAGGAAAGGACACTCTGGGAAAGGGAACGGAAGTGAAGCTGCGATGGTGAGGTGCCAACAGCTGCAGTTTAGGAGCATCGATATCTAGGAAGATGGTAAAGACCCCATTGAAACGTATCATCAAAACTGGATTTGCTACGCCAATACGCATGATGTGTGAGAGTGATCCTACGAAATCCTCTCTGTCATGGAGATCTAGCGGACTTGCCAAAGCTAAGAGTATTTCGGTCCCTCTCTAAGCTACGTTCTCTTCGCTCAGAGAACCACTAGAGGCAATCAATCCCTGGGCCTGTTGGAACATTTGTAGATGTCATAACTGAACGTGGAGCATGAGAAACAAAGGTTCGTTACCAGAGAGACAGGGCGCCACGGAACTGACTCCCGAGCGACCAGGAGTGGTTGCGTGTCGGCCGCATTTGGCACCTTCTGCCTGTCGTGTTTCATTGTTAGCGATTTTTTTTCCCGTGGGAACACGTCATACACGGTTATTTGTTGTCTGGTAGTCCAGAGATCTGGCGTTTCGCTTCTTAAGACTATCACCACCTCAAGCAAACCTCGAAAACGGAGAAAATACATTTATAGACTTTTGAAGAAAAGCATATTTATAGCCATCACTTGTACATGTTCAATATTATTCTTTACCGGTTCCGGTTTTTACAATATCATTACTGGAAGAAAAGCAGTACATCAGATGTATCAAAACTGCATACTACAGATAAATGCCACAATGGCATACCAAATACAACGATGGTCAACAGTGATATGTCATATACACATAATCTGCCTAATGTCGTAAATCACACAAGTAGGTTAGACTCCAATACATACCAAGTTGCGTAAAGACTGCTGACATTTAAAAAATTTTCTGTGTGGTACAGCATTTATGCGTTCCTGATATGCTTCTGACTCACGTTCTCTATTGCAAAAATAGTAATGAAGGAAATTAAGCGCTTGCTACGCCGACTCGTCATACTGTGTCTGCCGTCCTAGCACCAGATAAATAGGGGCTTATTGAGACTCCATTGGGAGTCGGGAATGACAGCTGTTCTGCGTCCAACCCACGGTTTTTAACACAGCTCTCCCACATGCAGGCGGCCTGCGTCTAGGGATGGCGGTTATCGCTGAAAAACCGGTTTTCGGTTATATCGGTTTACCTCCACTCCAGTTTAATCTGATAAAGCTGTTCAAAATAACCGGTTTCTGAAATAACCGATTTTCTGTTTTCATTCCTATTATTTCTCGTAATAAAACTATAAATTACAAAGATCCAGAAAACTTTGACTCTCTCAGTTTTAAGACATGCAGAACCAAATATTAAATTACATAGACAAATAAAACTAAACGTAGGCTGTCCACCATTCACTTCGTTTCTCGGAAAGTGGTAAGTGTTGGAATACTGCAAAAAAAATCACCAGCATTCTTATATTGTTTCTAATTTTTTGAAACTCTGCTAAAAAATCACGTTGTAATCGGGGATTACAACGTGAATAGTCAGCGCTAAAGGGTGAAAACTGAGGCTGAACGATCTTATTTTTCGTGTTATTCGTCTTCAAAGGCTACAAGCAGATAAATGCATACTATGCAGACGCAGGCAGCGAATCAACTACTTTCTGTTTTGTACTACAAACGAATTATAGTTAAGTTTCAGATTTACTGCTGATACCGTAATTTTCTTCCTCTCATTTTTTCATAGAAATGGCAGACAAATCTTTACTCTTTTAAAGCAAATGAAGCATTATGTTTCATTGCTACAACGAATCGTAAAAATATTTCCAGATTACGGTTGGTGCCCTTCTGCAATATAACGGGTATCTGGCGACGACAGCAAGAAACTGCCAAGTGTGTGTCCAAGTCTTGTGCACTCCACGTACACGCGTACCTTAAGCCACGACACATGGAAACAGGGACACTGTTGTCTCATAAATGCTGTACCAATTCCTACGCCATGTGTTTGTGCTCTTTCCTGTCAGCATTGTTATTGAAATAGAACTTATCGCATTTCTCATTTTCTATATTAATGCAATATTTCAAACCAATACATGTTATACGGATAAAAATTACTTCCTTTCTTTAAAAAAGGTTTATTTAAAAACGAATTTTGGCACTGTTGATATTGCCAATTGGTATTTGGGTTTTTCTATTAGGTTGTCGTTAAAAATGAAAAACACCTGTTATAAACGAAACCAAACAAATACCGAAAAATACCTATTACTCAGAACTAAAATATCGGTATCGCTTTTAAGAGATCGGTTTCTCCCATTCCTACTAGCCACCCGACTGACACTGTGTGCGTGGCGCCGCTATGCGGCAGGCGTATACTAACACTGTGGTCAGTCAGCATTTCAAGGTAGTGCCAGCTCGTGTGCTTCTACTCGTTCGTCCGCTCTTGCCCTTAAATATCGTCCTTTAAACCAAATGATTTCGATTTCGAGTTAAAATGACTACATCTACTTTTGACGCTGACTCTAAACAATGCAGGCAGAAGACGATATAATCCTTGGCGATGAGTGTTACAGAAAAATGGTAAAAATTATATGGGTAGATCGGGTAACTTATGAAGAGTTATTGGATCGAATGGCCGAAAAAAGAAGTCTGTGGCTCAAGTTCAGTAAAAAAAGGTCAGGAGGATAAGATACATACTGAGACATAAAGGAGTCGTTACGTAGAAATGAAAAAAAGCGCAAGAGATAGAGTAGCGTGTACAGTTACACCAAACCACTATTTGGACTGAAGACTACCACAACAATAACAACAATTAATTACCTCTTTCCTTAAATGACATACAGTACGTAGTCGAAACGGCGACCATTATTTTTTTGATAATTGCGAAACTGTTATTTGTTCGCAAGATATCGAATTCAGTAAAACTGATTGACAACCGAGCGAAACGGGAAATACTATCAGCCACACCCCATGAGAATACACTGATGTTAACAGCTACTTGGTTTTGCGTGAATTTTAATAATAAATAGACAATTGCAAAAGGCGCTACTTTCAGCATAATCGACAAGATATAATTTCTGTTTCCACTTGTTTCCCGATATGTTCTAACGCGACACGATTTTCGTAAAACCCGAAAACGCCATATCTGAAGAAAATAACTTTTCAAATTTTGAGAACATCATTTCCCTCTTGCGACTAAAATACTGAATCTTTTGTTTCGTATATATTAGATTTGTTATGAAAATTACTAATTTTTATAAAATTTAAATCGAAATATTAGTCGTGTGCACGCAGCTCTTTTCCTCCAAAAAACGGGCGCCTTAAACGTCCGTGTTACAATTATTTAGCAAAGACGCCCACAAACATGAACATAAAAATAACGGATGCGGCAACCAATCAGCACAATGGGTATAGTATCTGCATGCGCGTAAACGTCTTCTGGAATTTCAGAAAAAGAAGTACTGTCTCCATCTGTGTTCTCCAATGGATCCAGAGTAATTCCTCACACAACGTATGCAGAGAAAAAAATTGTATTTTTCAAGTACAAATTGTCGCTCTAAGTTTCTTCGTCTACTTCAGAACCACGACCAAAGCATATAAATTCATGTAGCTCCATACAGAATGACGTATCACTGCTGAATAAAGGCATCCTCCTGATTTCTCCATGCATCTGTGTTGCTCTTCCCTGTTCTTTAACGTCACCTATCCACATTCCATATTCCAATAGATCACTGTTTCGATGTTTTTTCTCTCTTTAACGCCCCAGGAGCAAAAAATACGAATAGTTTAAAACACACCTCGACAAACTTAAGAGAAACTACAGTATTAATTCTAAACTTCAGTTAATTACATTTTGCGACTGAGAACGGAAGTTTCTGCTCATTTTCATAACTTCGGAACTGATGTACCCGTTCAGAGGAGTAGGAAGCCCCTTTATGTAAGAATACATCTACTAACTATAAAAGTAGTTTCTTCATTGTACTCACGGAGCGCCTGTAGATTCTCGTGCTATCACCAATATTGCGTTATTGCTAGGAGGGTTGCGCGCCTATCAGGGGCTACCAAAGCATATCGTGTTCGGCTTGTAATGGAAACAGGCACTGAGTTTTTGCCCCGTAAGTCTCGTACTTCACCATTACCGAACATAGAGTAATCACAAATTTTATTTTTACGTGCAGTTCAAAGGTTTTCCTTCGCAGAAAATCAAATATACTGGGTGATTCATGAAGATACGCAAATACTTCAGTATGTTATTCTAAAAGTAAAACTAAAGAAAAAAGTTCATATAAACATAGGTCCGCAAATATTTAGTTGCAGAACTACGGCTAATAAAAGATTTTGCCTGAAATTTAGCAACTTCGCTAATATGAAGCCATCGCAAAACTGTACGAGGTTAAAGTAAAGCACGATTTACATTTATTTTGTTGTTATTAGTCTGGTGAATCTAATAAAACACATCCCAGACGTGTATCTGCAGTAGTTTTCCAGAACATCCAGAGAAGCAAAGATCATTATACAAGTAAATTTGTTTACTTTCCATTAAGAATGTAGAAACGTTTATATCATTGTTGGCGACCGTTAGTAAGTTGTCTCTGTCGTGTCATAACCTTGACACGAGTTAGTTTTCTGTATTGTCCAGTGAAAGAACACAATAACAAGAGAATATTAAGTGAAACCACATAGTAACTGTTGTAGTTTGTAGATTATTTATTTTATGTCTTTCAAATTTACGACAGAAGAATACGCCGATATGGTGTTTATTTATGGCAAATGTGATGGTAATGCTACGGCTGCAGTTAATGAATATCGCGTCCGTTATCCAACTCGGAGCATTCCGAATGCACGAACCATTAATGGAGTATTTCGAATGTTACGGGAGATAGGTTCTCTACCTAACGTTCATAATGAGTACGATCGCTCGATACGTGAAGACGATGATGAGGATATTATGGATGCTGCTCAGCGTAGCCCGGGTACCAGTACAATTAGGCGTTTCACAATCTAAGGTATGGCGTACACTGAAGTACAATAATCCGTATCCTTACCATAACCAAAAAGTGCATTATTTACATCCGAGAGATCCTGCCTTTCGCTTGGAATTGTGCGACTGGTTAAAAACTAATCGGCAGTTACACAAATACATTTTATTTACTGATAAGGCACAGTTTACTCGAGATGGTATAAACAATTTACATAATGAGCACATATGGTTTGAAGCAAACCCACATGCAACAGTGCAACGCAATTTCTAGCAGCAATATAACATAAATGCGTGGTGTGGTGTAATCAACACACACTTTATTGGACCATTCATTTTCGCAGGACATCTGACTGGCGAGACGTACTTACAATTCCTTCAAGAAGAAATGCCCCGCTTGCTCGAAGATGTTCCACTTGCTATGCGATTGCAAATACTACGGCTGCAGTTAACGAATATCGCACCTCCACATTTCACCAACGCCGTTACTTCACATTTAAATGAACATTTTCCCCAGAAATGGATTGGTCGTGGTGGTACACGTCTGTGACCACCCAGATCGCCCGATTTAACACCACTGGATTAAAGTGAATGGGGATGGATGAAAGACATAGTTTGTGAGGACAAAATCAATATATGTGAGGCATTACTTGCTTGCATTATGAATGCAATAGACGAAATTAAGAACAATCCTACCAAGCTGAAACGAACAACAAAATATGTTCATACACGTGCAGCAGCTAAATGCATTGAACTCGGTGAAGACATTTTTGAACATTTATTGTTAAGGTATTGTGAAACTGTATGTACACTGTACAACTTCCTTAACAATGAGCTTTGTTTTTTTCGGGTGTGAAACAATAATTAACGTTAATGTCTCCAGCCAAGGCAACTAGAAACAACTCGAGCTACTAACAAACAGAGTGTAAATAACACCACTGCTTTGATCTATGTTTGTCGTCGGTAATTAGAGTTCTGCATTTAAATTTCCTCCTCAATATTGTAATGAGACGCCAGCGAAAAGTTTTGGGATAATATTAAGGAAATCTGGAGCTGAAATCAAGTTTAGTGCACTATCTTTAGCGTTTCCCGTTTAAGTACAAATTTATACACCTGATTTCTTCTTTTCTTCACCCATTTGCGTACTTCGTCAAAAGACTGCTCTCGCCTTGCAAAACAATCCTCTCGCCTTGCAAAACAATCCTCTGTGAAAATCAGCGTTGTGCCTCGTGGCCCTAACTGCATAGTGTTGCATCCTGTGTGCCAGAAAACAATAACTCAGCTTTATCTTGCGTTCCCTTCCATTCCATCTAGTGTAAATGCTTCTTCACAAATACGAGTGAATGGCAGTGCACACTGGCGAATTGTCTGCGAATGCCCTTTCGCTTGTGGTCGCTTCCGTTCGCTTCGACGAAACCTGTCTTAATAGTTCATCATATATTTGTTAATAACAATCCATAGTTACTAATCAAAATATTGTTTAATGCTGTTACACTTCAGACCATTATTCAGTCAGTAATAAATGTCGACCTTAAAAACTCTGCAGAAGTTGTGAGATCACATATTCGGAGCCTGAGGTTCTTTTTTTACAGTTCTCCGCTCTTCATCCAAGCGAATTAAAAAATTTTGTAATGAGAAATGCAAACAAATTCTCGGCTCGTTCTATTTTAAATTAAAAATCACAAACGGGCAGTTAAAAAACGAAAATAGCTGTTCTGTGTTGTATTAACTATGTGTTGCGCAACACAACATACGTTTCGTCTTCACTACGATTATGAAGTGTTGCGTGCCAAAAGGTAACGGCAATCACGCTGCACTAAACAAGGTCACGTGTTCAAGCTTCCTGAGACGCTTGCTGGATCACTTGGCTTGAATATATTTCAAGTGTGCCACAAGCGTTTCGGAGCTAGCGACATTATCTGGGTAGTATCTCCCACAGGCGGAAAACGTGTAACTGCTCCTCCACTTTAAAAACCACGATTTGATTCAAATGCTATGCCATGCATTTCTCCGAACTATCCAGCCTACCTGTCTCCAGCTACAGGACTATCCTGAAAGGGACCAGAAGATAACAGGAACCCGTTGAAAGCAGCAGCGTTGCAGGAAAGCATCAAGATTAGTGTAGTCAGCCATAATGAATATTTAAAAGAAGCAACTGAAAGATAAAGTCAATATATTACCTTTATAGAATAAGTGAGTGAAAACACTGAAAGAAGAGTATATTATTTTTGCCTTCATCGATCTAACAGTGCAGTCGCATTATATTGTTATTGATAACCATTTAAAAGTGGTGATCTATTCAAAAAGAGTGTCATTAACAAAAATGCTAGTCACTGAATTTGTACTTGAAATTTTTACTGGTATCAGAAAATGCAACTGTCTCTTTTGTACATGTGTCAGTGCTTTTGTACAAAAATATTATTTGGAAATGTTTGAACGTTTTACTAAACAACTGTACGTTTAAAAATGCCGCAGATGTTTCTCACAGTTCATACACACGAAAATAACACATTTTTACAGACTTCAGCAGGTTTGATTAGAAATGTGCTACTCATGTTGTATATACTATGCAAGAAATTAATCGCAGTTACGCGTTCTTAGTTGTTTTTCTCATATTTTGACGTATGCTTTTTCTCTGTTAACTAACCTCAGACAAGTATCAACTCAAAAATAATTAGTTTCGCTAGCCACACAATCCTGATTTTTATTACTATCGCCGCTTGGCTCTGACTTCGCGATACGGTTCTTTGGATTTTTCTCTAGGTGGTGTTGGTCACATCCTGATTAAATAAAATCACAGATTCGTTGATGGCGTAAAATACGAGGTAGCAGGATGTGGACCTATCTCCACTAAACGCTGTCAGTGGGCTTATAAATTGCAATCGCTAGTGCGCATCGTTTTCCATTAGAGCACAATTGCATTGTTTATTTCATGTTTGTCATCATTTTATTCAGAGTTAGCAGTCACAAAATTGTTTAGCAGTCACAAAATTATGATATAATTTCAATGTTGGTAAATTTGCGTCTACTTTGCGATGCTCATTACATCAGATTACGTAATATTCAATCAGTACGAAATATCGACGTACTGAAGTTTGTAGATATCTCATGGTTTCGTGAGAAGATACGACTCGTCTCGGATCCGAGAACCACCTTTAAGAAACCGATATCTCGCCACGTGAGAGCAGAGGAGAGGAGATGAGATTGTAGAAGACGGAGAACAACGCCGCAAGGATTTCTTACCCATCTTCTTGTTAACATATCGTCATGATTCGAGATGACACTTACCACTGTGCACTGTAGTGACGTCGATTTTTACCAATACACTATGCTTATCAGTTTTAATGTCCTCCAATTATTTGTGTGGTATGTTTTTTCTTCTTCTTTTTTGTGCTTGTTAACATGGACTTAAATTTGGCTTACTGATTTTAATTCACGCTGTGTAAATCAGCGATCTGTTCTTCGATGTTAAAATCTCTTGTTATTTCTATATTTGCCGTGTGGGACAGAGCACTGTACCATCTTGCTAACTGGGAGCAGATTTTGAGGCAACAAAATCTCGCCATGAAAATAACGTGATCTACAGTGTTGCAGGCAATAACTGTTAGTGGTCGCCATATCGTCCGCCTATTTCGCATCAATGTTTATTTCAGGGGAAAAATTCGAAATTTATCTACATTGTTCTCGAGCGTTTGCGAATGTTCTTGGATGATCTAAATAAAGGGCTAGGGGAAAGAACCAGGTAACTCAACTCGAGAAAAAGCGATTTTAACGTTTGAACTGTGATTGCATCAATAAATAAGAAAATGTTCTAATGTGTGTGAAATCTTATGGGACTTATATGCTAAGGTCATCAATCCCTAAGCTTACACACTACTTAACCTAAATTATCTATTTTAAAATGTTTTTAACTAGTAACTAGTTGTTGACAATGTTTCTTGTTAATTTGATTTACTTTTCTGTTTATTGGTTGGTAGCAGAGTAATAATGTAACACGCAAACTTTTAAATATAAGATTTTCTCAACTGCAACCCTTTTAAATTCGCATAGAATATTTGTTCGTAGGTACATGGTCATGTTATAACTTGGAACAATTATTAACATTTGGGAAAACCTTATTTTTCCGGAGTAATTTTTGTAGTTTCAGAAAAAGACTGCAGCTCACATAAAGCTAATGCTAACATTTAGAAATGAAATAAGAAAATATATTTAACTTCGTTACAGGGCTGGCGAGTGGTGAAAGTCGGGAAGTGTTCGAAGGAACAGAGCTCGCCCCTAAGAGCTCCATTCATTGCGTCTCCCGACTGGAAACACAGCTTCGGTCTGCTCCGCGGCAAGAGTTTCCCAACGACCAAACGGCTCTATCAAGAAATACTAATCCGCATCGAGGCGCTTAAATTCGTATCAAAAGTTAACCAGCTTCATCCCAAAAACTCGGACCGAATGCGGACGTTAGCACAATGAACGGACCGTGCTCCACAAACTTTCACTGTTCTTTGCTTCGTGCGTCGCGCACCAGTCAATTTTCGGCTATTGCGGGCCACTTTTTTTAATGCCGGCAGATTTCGCCAACAGCTGGGGAACCTTCTCGGTGCGTGAACCGTTGGGCCTGTTGCTTTTCAATCACCGAGAATTACAGATGGCTTATTTCTAACCGTGTAACGAATACAAAGCCACAGAAAAAAGGATATGCCTACCGAATTTCTGTACATCACGTAACGCTTGTTAGATTCATAGATCCCTCAGTGGGAAATTTTCCCTTTCATCACTTCGTTGAGACCAGTGCACTAACATCTACAGCAGGAATGTCCAAACCGCGGGCCAACGCAAGTATCAGTGCGGTCCAAGAAGCGAGCATCTGTCACAGACCGGTAAAAAAGAATTCATTAAAACTTCGTTTATGTGAAGTCACGATAAATGAATATTTTCAATCTGAAACTCCCTCCACATGGTGCTATTCTCTCATTGGATCATCCCTGGTTTTTACTTTTTCTGCTCGGCGATTATTGTTAGTGTTAAGCAAATATTCATCTTCTTCGATTGTGGTCCAGGTAAGCTATAACGTCGGGTATCCCCGATCTACAGCATAAAATGGTCATATACATTTGTTAGAAAAGTTACCTTTCCCCTCTGAAGCAGCACACATCATGGGTACGACCAGAACGTCTTTAAGTACCACTACGGTAACTGAAATGAAGTCTTATGACAGGTGTTTTCAAAGTGTTGCAGGACAGCAAGTTAGTAAGACCTTTCATAGACTACAAGCAGGCGTTTCAGCGGCTCTAGGAGGGGGAGGGGGGGGGGGGGGGGGGGGGAAGGTGGCAAACCACAAAACTACAGATTCGAAAGCCCTGGGTATAACTCTCGATCAGTTTTAGGGTTGTTACCCGTTGCTTTTCTCTTGTTTCACCTCTGTAGATGTTAGTGTGAAAAATGACGAGTTGCACTGTAGCTCAGAACCCATTTAAACTGCACGTCCACCTATAGCTGGCAGGGGATGTCCATTCAAATGTCGGAAGAATACAACTGTGTACCTCCTCTGGTGTGCAAATCAACCTTCAGATTGATGATAGCTTTACCTTTAATCCGAGAAAAAATTTATGATACGGAAGGCGTTATCATTGCTGCATTGATAGATAGCCAAGCTAAAGTTTTTGGATTCCAAAAATGTGTAATAAGAATTGTTCATCGCGTGAACTCAAGAACATCCTGCAAAGGCCTGCTTAGGGACCTAGAGATACTGCCTACTGCTTCCAAATATCTTCATTCCTTAATGAAATTTCTCATTAAAAATATATCCCTTTTTCAAAGTAAAAATATGTCTCTTTCGCGAACCAACAGTTCAGTTCATGGAATCAATGCTAGAAATAAGAACAATCTTCACTTACTTTGGTTCAGAAAGGTATCCATTATGGATTCCTCAGTAACATCTCCCAAAAAATTGCCAATATTTTCAAGCGGCGCAAAATAAGAATTGAATTCCAAATAAACAATAAAATATGCCAAAAACTTCCTCATAATTTAAAAAGCAGTCGAGATAAATTTTCATCCTCTGGCATACAAAAAATCATATGTAGTAAATGCCGGGCTCAGCACATAGGTCAAACTGGACATAACTTTCACACCAGATTCACAGAACACATCTGTGCCTTCTGATACGACACACCACACAAATCAGCAACACCCTCCCATATAAAAGATACATGACATCCAATTGACAATGTAGAAAGAAGAAATACTATATGCACTGAACAAAGGACACAGATTCTCTCTATATGAAGCACTAGAAATCTATATACACAGAAAAAAAACCTTGGGGAACATCTACTCCATGACAATAGTGAAACAGGCTCAACCAACTTTTTCCAAAGCTTTGTCAAAGAACTTAATGCATTCTCATTTATAGTTTAAATGTACAACAATTAATGCAATCACTCCTATTCATCTCTCAATAAGTTCAACCTGCAATACATATGTATGATATGTTGTCATCTTTTTATATATAAGAAATTAATATAATAACTGAAGTGTGCATACATCTGTATTCAAGGGCAGCCCATTAACATTTTCTAAAACAAAAGGAAAACATTTTTATGTATATAACTATTTTATCATCATTTTTGTATCCAATGGAGTACATTCACATTTTAGAAAATCTATGAGGGTTGGAACTTAAATAGTGGTACCTACTTATTCACAACCGATACAAAACAGTTACATGTTTGTACCTGTTACTGTCCTCCAAAGTACTCATCAGCATTGTGTAGAACCCATTGCCAGCAATGTGAAAGGTGTAGTATACCATTAGCAGAGCCTGTTCTGTTGATGGTGTGAATGGAGCCGTCTACTGCCAGTCGAGTCTCTGGAACAGTTCTGAAGTGAATGCCACGAAGTGGTTCCTTCATCTTCAGAATCAAATCAAAGTCACATGGACTTAAGTTGGGGGAGTATGGTGGATGGAACAGTACTTCCCAGTCCCATCAATTGAACAGAGCAGCCACAGCTTGTGCTGTACGCGCCCACACATTGTCGTGCAAAATGATGGGTGGATTGCACAAAAAGTGTCATCACTTCTTTCGCAAAGCTGGTCGCAGGTGATGCTCCAAAAATAAGCAGTAATACTGTGCATTGACATTCTGCGATGAAGGAAAGTAATGTGTTAGGTTAACACCATCACAGTTGTACACGAGAATCACCATAACTTTAGACCACTCCATTTGCACCATCAACAGAACAGGTTCTGCTAATTGTATACTACGCCTAGCTGCCAATGGGTTCTTCACAACACTGGTGACTACTTTGAAGGACAGTAACATGTGCAAACATGTAATTCTTTTGTATTGGTTGTGAATAAGTAGTTGCCACTATTTAAGTTCCAACCCTCGCATATAGCTACCTAATATAACAATTGAGTTGTGTGCACATCAGTATTATGGTGAAGGAAGGAAAACGTATCTTTGTAGAAACTATCTAATCTTGCACCTCTGTATCCAATGTAAACAAATATCTGTAGCATGTACAACTTCTTTGAAATTACAGTGTAAATGCAATGTACAGTGGAGATGAAATATAGCAGGCAACAGTATGCAGAGGTTTTACAACTCTGCCATCCCTGTAAGTATAACAACTGTCAGAAATTCATGTTTTTTAACCTCTAAATTGCCTTTTCTAGGTGAAATATTTCTGTCATTAGCAAAAGCCGCAAAATAACTTACACTACCCTTGGTCTGCAACTGTGGAAAGATGTACTCTTCACCAACACCAGCCATGTAAATAAACAATTCTCCATTTGAAGATGACAGTTTGAACCATCGAAATGCTTAGTGGCAAAATAAACAAGTGGCTGATGCAGAAACTGTTTCATTTGTATTGATCAACAGTTGCAGCCCACATAATGCTGTGGCTTCTGGACAAAATGCTCAATTTGAAGGATGATAAAAGCTGGTACAGCGATTACCTTAGTCTCCTATTTAGTGAAAACAACAGCAAGAGCAGCCTGTCTATTTCTGCAGTTTCAGTGTGTAGATGGTCCAAGAATTTAGTGGGCTGAAATTTTATTTCAACTTTATGAGAGACTTACTATTTGAAAGAGGTGAGCTATTCATCAGTTCACACTTGTGACAATGATAATCCAGCTACAAGCAACATGAGTGCAAATGGTGGTTCTCTCAAGCATTTAGAAGAACATCACATATACAGTGCTGAGTCTTTGACATGTGACTGCAAGTGACCATTTCTTGTGTAAATGTTGTTCTGATCATGTTACTTTATAAACACAATGTATACTACTTTAATCAGCAGGTGGAAGTCAGTGCACTGAAATCTGTTTATGTACAATATTAATATCCTAATGTAGACTTTTTTCATATTCTGCCTGATAACACATGGGGGAACTGCTACCCAGCCAACCAGAATGTAGGTGAGAGCAGGGAACTGCACAAAAACCACTCAGAGGCTGACCATCAGAACTGACTCGGAATGATTCGAGGCCAGATTGAGACAGTGCTTCAACAATCTGACACATCTAACATATTACTGTGTAGCCACCTCAGTAGATTAACAACTTTCTTAGTGGGAAATGACAGAAAACACTATTGGTATGTCCAAACAGTAGGTGTTTTTACTATGTTAAAGGAGATAAAAATCAGCTGCAGTGGCAAGTTTTAGGGTATTGTGTGTTTACTATATTGGTTGGCTAATGGTTCAAAATAGGAAGTCAATAGTGTCTGTTAGTGCACAGCTAACTTAAATAAAATATGAAAAGGTTGTTCAGAAGCTACTATCATTAGAAAAGTTTTGTTATCGATATGCACATTCTATGATGAGTCTTTCTCATGGTTTCACGGTCCTTCAACCACTTTCCATAGAAACTCATGACAGTAGCATGTAACAAGCAACCACATTGGCTGTTTCCGAGATGTATATTCGCAGGAGCCAGGCCATAACAGTCATGGTAGACTTTCAAAGTCTGTTATGTCAGTAGATGTCCCCATTTGCAATCTGTACTCGGCTCTACTCAGCTTCTGCACTTTCCTTACTGCGTCATGTGTGTGCAGCACCAGCAGGAGCCCTCAAACTTGCCGTAGGCAGATATACTGTTTTAGTGCAACAGTGAATTTTTCCAAATCAGAAATAGAAAAGTTATCTCAGGTTCACAGTGTTGCAAAATAGACTAACCAATTTATCTTTAATTGGTACTGAACACGATATTTAAGTTGAAATTAGTGGTGTCAAAGATTTTGCAAAAACTACAGCTCAGAAAGTAGATTTTCTGTAAATATATTTGTTCATTTTAAAACTGAATATCTAATTCTTTATTTTAGTGTTGTATCTATGCAAATAAATAAATAATCTAAAATTGTATTTTTGTGTAAATCCTAAAACAAACTTAATATCCTGACAATTTTTTTTTTTAATTTGGAGCTGGGTTAGCTAGTCAACCAAACTTTGACATGAGCTGGGAATGTCAACCTAGTGTTCATGCCCCAGTGACAGACAGTGATGAAGCTAGGCTGTTTGGCAACCAGTGCACTGTTTTATCATGTCATCCCCATCAATCCCACAAATACTTCAAATAATATGTTTTTGGGAAGAAATTCTTTTGGTATGAATAGTTAAGCAATCAAAGTATAACCTTAACTGTTTTATAAACAGTTTTTCAGATTAAAGAATTAAGTAACACAGTTTAAGTGATTAATTAATAGAGCAGTATGAATAACCAAAGATCTTCTTCAGCTTAGTATCTCTTTCTTCTAACTCTTTCTGCAGCAAATTTTGAAATTAGATAATCAAAATCAGCCCATGTCTGTAGCCACACTACTTTCCACTGACAAACTAGAAAGTCATGCTTGACCCATAGTGGACTTAGTACAATTCTTAATTACAATGCCTGACAAAAAATGTGAAGCACTCAGAGGACATAGTTTGATGTCAATAAAACTTCATATATGTACTCACCATCAGCAGGTACATAAATGATAGCTGCAATTCTCTGTGGCAGGTAGAATGGCCACCAGAGTCCATTAGTGTTGTTGTATTTAGTGTTGTCAACAGGCCTGGTGGGGTTCGTAAGAGGAGTGAACAGCGTAAGGTGTTCAGAGATCACTGTCAAGGACCTGGAGATGCTGCACACTTGAGTTAGACAGAATTATCAGCATCTGACAGTGTTTGAAAGAGTCCTCATTGGGGATTTCCATTTGGCTGGCTGGCTGAAACACAGATATTCAGATTTGTAGGGAATTCGGATGGGACGGTGTCCCAATGTTGGACTGTATGGGGATGTGCGCGCAGATATACTAGTCATCAAAGTTCCAATTGATGATGCTTGACCACTATAGGGGAATATCACCATATTGTGCACCAAGCATGTCATAGCCCTTTCACATCTGTGCCTGCCATCTGAGAACAACTAATGAACTCTCTGCAAAATTCTGTATCATCTCATACCAATGGTCAGAAACTATCAGCAGCCAGACTAGGAGACTAGGGAATTATCATTCCAGGCATAGGTTGTGATTAAAACCATGACACGAATGCTAGATCTGAAGTTGTGATATGACTGGAAAGCAAGAACTGCTGGTGAATAGCATCACATTGTGTTCAGTGAGGAATTGTGGTTCTGCACTCTCACAGCTGAAAATCATTGGTCAGTTTGGCAGCAACAAAGGGAGAGGTTCCATTCTTCCAGTGTTTCAGAGGGTCACAGCAGTGTTACTCTTAGTGTCATGGTGTGGGGTGCCATCAGGTATGACTTCAGATCACAGCTGCTAATGACTTAAAGAACTCTGACAGCACAATGGTATGTCATGTACATCCTGCATCTTCATGTGTTACCTCTCTTGCTACAGAATTGTGGTGCCGTTTTTCAGCAGCACAATGATTGTCCACATGTGGTATACATTCCTTTGAGCTGTTTGTGTGATGCTGCATGATTTCAGGCAAGAGCGAGTGCATTCTAATAAGTAGGATCACACTGTCAAGTTCTTTGCAAATTTGGTTTAGTTTTGTAATCACTGAATAACATCACACAGCCTCTCAATGCATGAAGTTTCATTTCATTTTCTCCTCTGCTTCCCAGTGCCCCACTTTTTTTGTCAGACAGAGTAGTCTGAGTTTTAAGAACCTCTTACATGATGCTTCCAAAAAACAAAGTTAATAAAAAAATCTAAATCTCAACGTAATCCTCAACTAAACTTTTTACAATTGTGTGACTATTCCTGAGTCTTAATCAGAGTGCGGGGCTGTAGAACAGCAAAACAACCTGATATACACTCCTGGAAATTGAAATAAGAACACCGTGAATTCATTGTCCCAGGAAGGGGAAACTTTATTGACACATTCCTGGGGTCAGATACATCACATGATCACACTGACAGAACCACAGGCACATAGACACAGGCAACAGAGCATGCACAATGTCGGCACTAGTACAGCGTATATCCACCTTTTGCAGCAATGCAGGCTGCTATTCTCCCATGGAGACGATTGTAGAGATGCTGGATGTAGTCCTGTGGAACGGCTTGCCATGCCATTTCCACCTGGCGCCTCAGTTGGACCAGCATTCGTGCTGGACGTGCAGACCGCGTGAGACGACGCTTCATCCAGTCCCAAACATGCTCAATGGGGGACAGATCCGGAGATCTTGCTGGCCAGGGTTGTTGACTTACACCTTCTAGAGCACGTTGGGTGGCACGGGGTACATGCGGACGTGCATTGTCCTGTTGGAACAGCAAGTTCCCTTGACGGTCTAGAAATGGTAGAACGATGGGTTCGATGACGGTTTGGATGTACCGTGCACTATTCAGTGTCCCCTCGACGATCACCAGTGGTGTACGGCCAGTGTAGGAGATCGCTCCCCACACCATGATGCCGGGTGTTGGCCCTGTGTGCCTCGGTCGTATGCAGTCCTGATTGTGGCGCTCACCTGCACGGCGCCAAACACGCATACGACCATCATTGGCACCAAGGCAGAAGCGACTCTCATCGCTGAAGACGACACGTCTCCATTCGTCCCTCCATTCACGCCTGTCGCGACACCACTGGAGGCGGGCTGCACGATGTTGGGGCGTGAGCGGAAGACGGCCTAACGGTGTGCGGGACCGTAGCCCAGCTTCATGGAGACGGTTGCGAATGGTCCTTGCCGATACCCCAGGAGCAACAGTGTCCCTAATTTGCTGGGAAGTGGCGGTGCGGTCCCCTACGGCACTGCGTAGGATCCTACGGTCTTGGCGTGCATCCGTGCATCCCTGCGGTCCGGCCCCAGGTCGACGGGCACGTGCACCTTCCGCCGACCACTGGCGACAACATCGATGTACTGTGGAGACCTCACGCCCCACGTGTTGATCAATTCGGCGGTACGTCCACCCGGCCTCCCGCATGCCCACTATACGCCCTCGCTCAAAGTCCGTCAACTGCACATACGGTTCACGTCCATGCTGTCGCGGCATGCTACCAGTGTTAAAGACTGTGATGGAGCTCCGTATGCCACGGCAAACTGGCTGACACTGACGGCGGCGGTGCACAAATGCTGCGCAGCTAGGCTATTTGGCGGCCAACACCGCGGTTCCTGGTGTGTCCGCTGTGCCGTGCGTGTGATCATTGCTTGTACAGCCCTCTCGCAGTGTCCGGAGCAAGTATGGTGGGTCTGACACACCGGTGTCAATGTGTTCTTTTTTCCATTTCCAGGAGTGTACTTTCCATGGTTTTGCAGCTTGTATAAATTTCTTGTAGAAACCTTCTCAAAGCTGAGTAAAGCATGTACAAAGATCCTAAGGCCCTAAAAAAGTCGCACAAAATAAACCTGATGCAAAAGCATGTAATCCACACAGACTGAGAGAGTGGCTCGGACACAACATAGACATAGTCTTAACCTTGTCCTCAGCACATTGTTATATCCAGACCATCCTATTCGGTAGCATGTAAAATATTTTTTCTTGTGTTCATAGCTTTCTTTCCAATTTATTGAAAATAAAAACAGCACCAGTTTTTTATTACATAAGGAAGCAGTATTCAAATTCTTTTTATGAACAACTGTGATTGTAGTGTAAATGAATATCCACAGTAAACTTGCAGCATATAAGTGTATTCCTTTACTGTTGTCAATAGTATTTGTAATCAAGTGTTTACTCTAATGTGAATGAATATTTCAAACAAAAGTATTAGAAATCAGATTTTATTTGTATGTATATGTCAGCTATGTATACCATATAAAATAGCATTCCATTCACTTTTGTTAGTCACCAGTGCTGTATATGTAATTTTGAATGCGATATCATGCAGCACACTGCGCCCCTTGTGCTGTATGGGATACTCTACACCCTTGTGTTTTTTATGCTACATATTTTCTGTCAAAACTCACACATTGTGTATTATATAATAATAATGGTTTATTTTTCCATAATAACTTTTACAGTCGTGAACACAGTCAGTCAGTACATACATGAACAATAATAATAGTTTAGTAGTAGAAATAAAGTACATACAACATTAAAAAGCAATTAATAGCTGCTTTAATTTTATTTTAAATATGTTTCCTTTTAACATTTTTATGGTATTTGGCAGTCTGTTGTAAAAAAATCTTTGAGCAGAAAATGGATTATGATCGCTTGCTTTTTTATTTCTGAATTTTGTGTGGTAATTCTCTTTCTTCCTTGTATTATAACTATGGATATCACTATTTATTATACTGTGCTCCATATTTTCTTTTACAAACAGTATAGTCCTTAGAACATATAATGAATACACTGTTAGTATATTATACTTAATGAAGTATTCTCTACAGGATTGACGTTTACTAATATTTGCTGTTATCCTAATTGCTCTCTTCTGGGCTCTAAAAGCCCTATCCATGTATACCGTTGGTGCCCTGCCCCAAATCTCAATACCGTATTGTAGGTGGGACGCTATTATGCTAGAAAGGCGTTTTAGCAGGTAGGTATTACACGAGATTTTTTTACACACGTAGCTGATGTGTTCCTTCCATGTAAGATGTTCATCAACTATAATACCCAGGAATTTATGTTTATCAATAGTTTTGATTGATAACTATGGCTCAGTATCCACTTATCTTGATTTGTAATTTAGCATAAACTCCATTAGAATTGTCTTTTCCTTATTTAATGCCAATTTATTTTTAGTCATATATTCTGTAATGAGGGTCGTGTTCTTTATATTATTTTGCACTGCTAGCTGTTTTGTAGGGCCCCAGCTTATGAAGGAGGTGTCATCGGCATAATTCACAAGGTCTGCATTTTTTGGAATTATTATATCATTGATGTACACAATGAACAGAAAAGGCCCAACAATACTTCTGGATGAATGAACTACTATTAGTAATGTATTTCTACTTATTTGTTTTCTGTGTGAGTGTAATAATTATTTCACTGATGTGATCTATGGGAAAGATATCCAGCTTGTTGTCATAGTATATATGGGGACTTAAAAAAAATTACAAGCTGACATGGCACATCGGGCATATAACAAGGACCAGTAATAACATAGGAATCAGGGGTCACAGAGGCCATCCAGAACTACTAAATGGTGTTGCAGTTATTTAGTCATAAGCTACAAATGGATGCCCCCTACAGGAGATGCTCAAAGTTTTGTCCACATGAATTGAGACATTCCTGACATCGACACCGCATTGAATGGTGCACCCTCTAAAAAGTACCTGATGCATCTCAGAGACATCCTGTTGCCACAATAATTCTGCCCACAAAGTCCTTCAGTGATGTAACAGAATCTAGGAAGTTTTGTCATCCCCACAGAGTTGGTCATCGGATTTAGATCATATCCCTCCCCCCCCCCCTCCTGCCCGTACCACCTCCAACTACATTAGTGGGCTAATGGCATCTGTAGCATTTTCAGTGCTACAGACAGACTCTGTATCATCCACATTTGTAGTACACATGACAGTCAGACACAGGAACTGCAGTGCAATTTTCATTAATGGAGGAAATCAAAATTCAGAACTTCAATTTCGGTTTTACTGTCATCTGTTTCAACACTAATTTGGTCAATTAACAAACTTTAATTCCACTGTTTATCTTCACGTGCAGTCAAAGAAATGGCTCTGAGCACTATGGGACTTAAAATCTGAGGTCATCAGTCCCCTAGAGCTTAGAATTACTTAAACCTAACTAACCTAAGGACATCACAAACATCCATGCCCGAGGCAGGATTCGAACTTGCAACCGTAGCATCAAGCAGTTCCAGACTGCAGTCAAAGCTTCCTGTCTTTATCTGATAGTCCGTAAACAGAATTTTACTTAAATATTCATTCAATGTTTATCACATAGCTTTCTTACAGCTCTTTTCACTTCATTAGACTGTTGCTTGTTTGAAATTATAGAGATCCTTTTGAACATATTGATTGACAGCCTATGTTCCTTTGACAGTTTCCTGAGCTCAGCATTGAAATGCAGTCAAGCTTGGGCAGTACACACACATTCAACAAGCGTTCAGGAACATGACAGTCATTTGCAACCTAATGAATTCATTGGTTAGCATGCTAAATGGATGATGAATTCAGAGTAGGCCACACCAGTAATAGTTGACATCTTGAGGAAGATGAAATGAATGAAGGAATGTGGTATGAATTTAACACCAGCCGATGTAAATTTCATTGGAGATGGAGCCAGATGTCTAGAGAACCAGCAAATGTGTCTTCCACCTGCTAGATGCACACACAACAATTGATCTTCTCTCAACTAAATAAAGAAGTCAAATGCAAAGAAGCATTCAACCGAACAATTTACATGGGAGGCAATAATGGTCCAGTGAAAACACATGTCCATTTGAATCTTGGCAAATTTCCACTTGATCATGAAAGCTGCCTAACTCATACCAAGTATTAGTTCACTATTCAACTGTCTAGAGGACAATACTGTTCATCATCTTATTGCAGAAATCATCCCAGATGCCATTACAAATAGTTTAGGAACATCATGAGTGTTGTTTTAGTCAGTCGTTGTTGACAGCATGAAATCAAGTCTTGTTTAGCCCAAAATTAAATTAGAATTGAAACCTTTTGTGGCATAGATCCAACAAGAATTTACAGTATTTGCAAGTTCTTTTGGGGGGGGGGGGGCGGAGGGGGGGGGAAGGGAGCTGTTGACCACATGCCAACAACATTAGCTGACAAAGAAACTAAAGCAATGTGTAATGAACATGAATGTCACATATCATCAGGAAGTGTGTGAGTGGACCAAGGATGGAATTCAAAAATAACAGGCATCAATGTTCAATATTTTGACAATCTGAAAATGCGTGTCAATTAGAAATTCATCACCCAACAGTGAACTAGAAGCACGGTGATTTGATGTTAAATGTCAGACATACCTGCAACAAAGCATTGGCACTAATGTAATGTGGATGTGAAAGCTTAAAACAGGATTCAAATCTCAGTTAACAGAGACCCAAAAATACTTTTAACAGCTCTAATGCGTAAATGGAATTCATATATCATAATAAAGCAATAGTGTGGGACCCATACAGGACTAACAAGGTATAGTGAACATAACTCATTTGGGGTCAGTTTGTTGCAGAACATTCAGTGAAAATAGTCACCTAGCATACAATTTGGACCTGCATCTGTAGATTTGGATCTGTTTCTGAAGATGAATACTTATTTGTTTCTCTGTAAGAGCATCCACACTCTGAACCAAACTGAGTCATAAAGATAAACAGTAAATACTGCACAACACAGGGAAATCATTACACATAAGGAAGGGAACTATGTTGAATATCTGTAAAGCCACAATGCCTCCAGGAATTTACACTGATGGATAATGGTGTACAGTGTAATATTTCTGAAATATTTAAACTTGAAGTAATTATATAATATCTTTACCAGAACTGAATGTATGGCAGTTATTACAGCACATAAACAGGTAGAGCTCATAATATTTAGAAACACTGTAGAAAACACAGCCTCATGTCTCATAACAACAAAAACAGTAGAAAATGGCAGAAACTGCTTATGGCAGATTCTAGTGCACATTCCTTCATGTAATTTTAAAACCTGACACTAGAATGAAACATCAATAAGGAAACATCACATGTTTCTAGGTACACTATCCTTCAGGCACAACATTCTCCCCCACCCTAAACATGTGGCACTAGATCTGAGGTCATGCATATGCCGCATTTATGCCTCTTTGCCACGCATGTACCTTCAGAATTTTGATTAAGAGAAAACCACCATTACGACCAGAGTAAATTGCGTTGGACAACCATATATAAATAACAGGGGACAACAGTTGCTTTTGTGGATGTAACATTGAACACATAGGCCACAGTGGAGGAAATCACTTGCCAGTTCAATGCTTGTTGGCAACAACAGATGAGCAGACACACCATCCAAAAACTTCTTGCATACAGCTTGGTTATAATTAAACTGTTGCTACTCTAGATAGCCCATATGAAAACCAAGGGGTTGTAGGACAATGAAACTTTGTGGAAACATTTGTAAGGGCATGGAGAAGACAAATCATGAATCAACCACTGAAAGAAATACATTTTAATTTTCACATGAATGGTAACATTTGTTAATTGTGTACCATGTTTACATTCTAGATTACAAATGTTACTCAACACGATGACCGTCCACATCCATGACAGCCTGGAACTGCACTAGAGATTGCTCTACTGCTGCATGAAACATCTCAGGTAGGTTGTTGGCTACCTCCCATCTTCACCCTCCAATGTGTGTCAGCGTCACATTGGTAAACCCTGTCCTTCAGGTTACTCCACAGCCAAAAATTACATTGGTTCAAATGAGGTGGTCTTGGTGGCCACAATTGGGAGTGATCTGAAATGAATTGGTTTTCTCCAAATGTGTTATGGAGTAACCAAGTGACCTGAAGGACAATGTGAGGTGGAGGTACAACATGGATCAAAACAGTTAAATACATAGCATCTCTCTGCCGTACAGTAGAGATCGCATGATTGTGAAACAGATGACAGTAGTGTGTGCCATTCATGGTGCATTGCCTTGGTCATTGGGGTCCAAACTCCTCAAAGAAAAATGGGCCAATCATGAATTGTGCAATGAAGCTACACAACACAGTGACATGTTCACTATGCAGGGAAACTTCATAAATGTTTTTTGCTAGTGATGACCCCCAAATGTGACAATTGTGAATGTTTGCTGCCCTAATGAGCATAAAGTGTGCTTCATCACTCCACAAAATGTTCCAAGGCAACATGTCATCAACTTCAACCCTTGCAAGAAACATAAGAGCAAAATCTGCTCAAACATCTGTGTCATGTGGAAAAAGTTGGTGAATAAAAAGAAGTTCATATGGAAACCATTCCAAAACTGTTTGCAGCACTTTTCGAGTGATGGACAATGGAATGTTCAGTTGTTGTGACACAACTAATGCACTACTTGAAGATTGCATATTGCATCAAGTATTCTCAGCCATAGCAACAGTAACTTCTTCCACAATTTGTGGTGGAATTGGCCATCAGTCTCTCCCAAGAGCAATTGCCAAATAGTCATTTAATTCAAACTTCCTAATCATCTTTTTCAACCTAATTTGGAAAGACGACCTGTCCATATTCCTTTACTGCATTGTTTAATGCATCAATACTCATGAAGACCAGCTACACGATTACTGTCGTTTTGATGAATCAGCTTTGCAAGTAAAGCCTTGCTCGCATTATCCAGGCCCATGTTGACTGACTGCAGCTGTAAGGCACACTGATGCTTGTGTTTCAACTCTACATTGATGTACCAGCACTGGCACCTAAAGGCAAGTCATGACACTAACACTGCTTGGAACACAAATCCTGAAGCACACAGTCTGAACATCATTCATATAAAATTGGGTACCCATACAGCAATCAGTTATACGTTTACACTGGCTCAAGAATGAAGGTTTAAATGTAACCACCCTGTACCTCTGCTTATCTCCTAACAAAATGTCACAGAGGTAAGCATGGGGGAAGGAACCCTGCCTTTAGATGTCTGATACATGGAAAAGGACATGAGACTGATGTGTCATGGAACCTGTTAGTACATCCACATGACATGCTTAAAACTATATGAGAGGGACACATCCAACTTACTGACATGAGGCCATTCAGTATACATCATTAGCACACTAATTTTCTCTTCCATTGTTGCCCACTAACATGTTAGGTAATTACTAGTAGCAGTACATGGAATCTGCTGGGAGCATGAAAAAGATATAATTACAAAGACCACTTTTTAAGGGGCAAATTATTATTACAGTTTTCTGTCAGACTTCTTCCCATTACTGTTATTGCTGGGAGCTTCGGAAGATGCTACGACTATAACTAAAATATTGTGATGAATATATAGTTTCTACACACAAACTTTATGCCTTTGAACAAGAAACACATGAGAAAGAGTATGTTACATCTGTTTCATTGTTGAACCTTGGATTTTTTTTTCATGTAGCAATAAATTCACCATCTATAATCAACAAACCACTGTGAAGTACATGACAGACCTCCTCCAACCAAAAGCATTAACTTTATTGGAGTCAAAAGAAAAATTCTTTCAAGAAAACTAAGAAATTTCTATGAGACATAATTGCTGTCCAGTACATACCTCCTACTGTCAATGGAATCCTAGCTTTCAGAAGTAAGAGTTCCTTCCTTGAGGAGGAGAACTTGGAGAAGGTGAGGAAAGTAACAGAAGAAATGCTTGAAAATTCTACCATATGGCTCAACAGTAACAAGCTTGTACTAAACACTAGGAAGACTGAAATTATGTACTTCTCCCTGCACAAGCTAAATGGTTATCATCATCATCGTCATAAAACTGTGGGGAACATCCGTTGGTGTACAAACAATGTTCCTGTGGCAGAAGAAAGCTGTAAGGGTAATCATGGGAATTACAAGCCAACAATCATGTCAAAAACATATGAAAAACCTAAACATCTTTCCTTTATATTAAAACATGTCTTCTTCACACAAAAAACTTTACCTTGGAGAACAGCTGTCCATTCCCATGAAACTAGATATAGAAATAGAAATAAACTATGCATAGAGTTTACAAGACTGTTCGAGATCCAAGGTAGTTTTAAACACAGTGGAATGGAGCCATCTAACAAGTTACCACTATCAGTGGGAGATTTACCAAATGATACTTCTGAGAAGCATCTTCATAGATTTTTGTTTTCGAGTCATCACTCTTCTGACTGGTTTGATGCGGCCTGCCATCAGAGTAGCACTTGCAGCCTAAGTTCTCAGTTATTTTCTGGATGTACCGGGTGATCAAAAATTCAGTATAAATTTGAAAACTTAATAAACCACAGAATAATGTAGATAGAGGTAAAAATTGACACACATGTTTGGAATGATATGGGGTTTTATTAGAACAAAAAAACAAAAAAAAAGTATTGCTAGACACGTAAAAGATCTCTTGCGCATGTTGTTTAGTGATGATCGTGTGCTCAGCTGCCACTTTCATCATGCTTGGCCTCCCAGGTCCCCGGATCTCAGTCCGTGTGATTATTGGCTTTGGGGTTACCTGAAGTCACAAGTGTATCGTGATCGACTGACATCTCTAGGGATGCTGAAAGACAACATCCGACACCAGTGCCTCACCATAACTCCAGACATGCTTTACAGTGCTGTTCACAGAATTATTCCTCGACTACAGCTATTGTTGAGGAATGATGGTGGACATATTGAGCATTTCCTGTAAAGAACATCATCTTTGCTTTGTCTTACTTTGTTGTGCTAATTATTGCTATTCTGATCAGATGAAGCGCCACCTGTCGGACATTTTTTGAACTTTTGTATTTTTTTTGGTTCTAATAAAACCCCATGTCATTCCAAGCACGTGTGTCAATTTGTACCTCTCTATCTACATTATTCCATGATTTATTCAGTTTTCAAATTTGTACTGACTTTTTGATCACTCCGTATTCCAGTCTCTGTATTTCTCTTCAATTTTTGCCCTCTACAGCTTGCTCTAGTACCATGGAAGTCATTCACTGATGTCTTTAACAGATATCCTATCATCCTGTCCTTTATCCTTGTCAGTGTTTTTCACATATTCCTTTCCTCTCTGATTCTGTGCAGAATCTCCTCATTTCTTACCTTATCAGTCCACCTAATTTTCAGCATTTGTCTGTAGCCCCACATCTCAAATGCTTTGATTCTGTTCTGGTTTTCCCACAGTCCATGTTTCAAATCAGAAATTTTCTTCCTCAAATTAAGGCCTTTGTTTGATACCAGTAGACTTCTCTTGGGCAGGAATGCCCTTTTTGCCAGTGCTAATCTGCTTTCGATGTCCTCCTTGCTCCATCTGTCATTGGTTTTTTGCTGCCTAGGTAGCAGAATTCCTTAATTTCATCTACTTCATGACCATCAATCCTGATGTTAAGTGTCTCGCTGCTCTCATTTTTGCTACTTCTCATTACTTTTGTCTTTCTTAGTCTCAATCCATAATCTGTGCTCATTATGTTGTCCATTCCATTCAGCATATTGTGTAATTCTTCTTCATTTTCACTCAGCATAGCAATGTCATCATTTCATTGATATCCTTTCATCTTGAATTTTAATTCCACTTCTGAACCTATCTTTTATTTCCATCATGGCTTCTTCGATGTACAGATTGAACAGCAGAGGTGAAAGACTACATCCTGTTCTTACATCCTTTTTAATCTGAGCATCTACTCTTATTATTCCCTCTTGGCTCTCATACATACTGCATACTACCCATCTCACCCTATAACTTACCCCTATTTTTCTCAGAATTTTGAACATCTTGCACCATTTTACCTTGTCGAATGTTCTTTCCAAGTAAACTAATACAATGAAAGTGTCTTGATTTTTCATGTCTTGCTTCTATCATTAACTGTAATATCAGAATTGCCTCTTTGCTGCCTTTACCTTTTCTATAGCCAAACTGGTCATCATCTGACACATCCTCAATTTTCTTTTCCATTCTTCTATAAGGTTATTCTTGTCAGCAATGTGGATGCATAGGCTTTTAAGCTGATTGTCCAATAATTCTTGGAATTGTCAGCTCTTGCAGTCTTTGGAATTGTATGGATGATATTTTTCCGAAAGTCAAATGGTATGTCACCAGACTCACTCTGCACGCCAACATTAATAGTAGTTTTTTTTTTTTTTTTTTGCACTACCCCCCAATGATTTCAGAAACTGTGATGGAATGTTGTCTGTCCCTTCTGCCTTATTTGATCTTAAGTCCTCCTAAGGTTTCTTAAATTCTGATTCTAATATTGAATCCCCTTTCTCTTCTAAAGTGACTCCTGTTTCTTCGTCTATCACATCGGACAAGTCTTCCTCCTCACAGAGGTCTTCAATGTACACTTTCCACCTATCCACTCTCTCCTCTGCATTTAACAGTGGAATTCCCACTACACTCTTAATGCTACCACCCTTGCTTTTAATTTTATCGAAGGTTGTTTTGGCTTTCCTATATGCTGAGTCAGTCCTTCCGAAAATCATTTCTCTTTTGATTTCTTCACATTTTTCATGCAGCCATTTCATCTGAGCTTTCCTGCACTTCCTATTAGTAAAATTCCTCAGCAACTTGTAATTCTGTATACCTAAATTTGCCTGAACATTTTTGTACTTCCTTCTTCCATCGATCAACTGAAGTATGTCTTTTGTTACCCATAGCTTCTTCATTGTTACCTTCTTTGTACCTATGTTTTTCTTTGCAACACCCATGATCACCCTTTTTAGATATCTCCATTCCTCTTCAACTGTACTGCCTACTGAGTTGTTCCTTATTGCTGTATCTATAGCCTTAGAGAACTTCAAGCATATCTAATCATTCCTTAGTACTTCTTTATCCTGTTTCTGTGTGTATTGATTCCTTCTGACTAATTTCTTGAACTTCAGCTTATCTTCATCACTACTACATTGTGACCTGAGCCTATATCTGCTCCTGGGTGTGCCTTACAATCCATTATCTGATTTTGGAATCTCTGTCTGATCATGATGTATCCTAATCTTCCTGTATCACCTGGCCTTTTCCAAGTATACCTCCTCCTCTTGTGAATCGTGAGCAAAGTATTCACTATTACTAGCTGACTTTTATTACAGAACTCAGTTAGTCTTTACACTTTCTCTTTCCTTGTCCCAAGTCCATATTCTCCTGTGACTCTTTCTTTTACTCCTTCTCCTACAATTGCATTTCAGTTCCCTACACCTGTTAGATTTTCATCTCTGTTTACTTACCGTATTATCCTTTCACATTCTCATATATTTTCTCTATCTCTTCACATTCCGCTAGCAACATTGGCATGTATACCTGAACTATCATTGTCGGTGTTGGTTTGCTGTCAATTCTGATAAGAACAACCCTCTCACTAAACTATTCTCAGTAACACTCTCTGCCATACCTTCCTGTTCATAATGAATCCTACTCCTGTTATACCATTTGCTGCTGCTGTTGATATTACCCTATACTCATCTGACCAGAAATTGTTGTCTTCTTTCCATTTCACTTCACTGACCCCTGATACATCTAGATGGAGCCTTCGCATTTCCCTTCTGAAATTTTCTAGCTTTCCTACCACATTCAAGCTCCTGAATTCCCCATAAATTGTTAGTTGAAAAATGTTCTATAGTGTTAAGGAATTTTAATGTACACAGTAAATCACCTCATCCCCATGTATTGTTCAAACCCATCACTATCTGTAACAATCAAGTTTAAGATAGAAATAAAAATTCAATATTTTGTATTCCTGAAACTGTTAAAGTTCATACAAACAACCTCAGAATTGTATAAAAAACTGTGTACAGTGTTTCTTACAATTTCCAAGTGCACCACAACAACTGACAGTAATAAACAAATTTCTAGCAATAAAACAGTAAAACATTAAATGTGATGTAATTCTTGAAATACAAAGTTGTCTATTTCAACATGCATTGGCTAATGATCAAGTAAATAAATAAATAAAGTGGGAAGGTGGGAAGGTTTAGAAGAAGGAGCAGGTCACTCAGTCTGCAGGATGAGAGGGATCTACCTATTGTAGAGGCGAGGGAGACAAATACCTTTGTTTGAGAACAGATAAAATCTCAATTCTGTCTGGATAAAAATTCAGGTGATCCTTGTCTTATTTAACTGATCACTGCACATGATCAGCTGAAAGCACATGGTTGTGTAGTAGGCTCCTGTGTTGTTTTCCAATGAAATATGACAGCAGTTATAACAGAGGCCTAACTCCATCATATGTAAATGTACCCTGTACGAGAATACCACAGCCAACAATAGTGAACAACACTATCAGTGAAATAAGTTCATTGGATCATTAGTATTAATTTTTAATAGAAAATCAATCAATTTTAAGAACCTTGTTTTCATCTGTAGATGTTGGAGGCTGTTCATCTGAAAAAATGCTTTCCATATTTTTGCTGTTGACTTGTAAAGAAGAAGGCCTTTAGTTAAATCTAATTCAGGCAGAGTGAAACATAGTGCTTGCAAGAATATAAAATGCAAGTAGGTTTTACAAAACACAGCATTGCTACCAACTGAATGATATGACAATGTTGCTAACTATAAAAATTACACTGAAGTACCCACTATTGTGCAGATACACATACTCATCTACAAAAATTAGATCATATGTGGTTTTCCTCCAACAACATAGTGAGATAAAGTCTGCCACCCTCTTAACTAAATAAGTTTCACGTACTCCCAACTGAAAAATGGTGCTCTCATTCATTCATCATACAGTGTACCAGTGCCATCCTTCCATCAACCTGTGGACATAACGGATTGTTCTTAGCTTGTAAATACATAACAAGTGACACATCTGTTTCATCAGTTCCAACATAAAGTTGTGATTCATTTAATACATTTTCCTGTAGCATAGCAGGCACTGCCACATGAGGCTCAAGTCTTGTTGTCCTATAAAGTACCCTGTTGTGAATGGTGAACCATGGCAACATTGTGAATAGCCTGTGCTCTGCGTCAGCAGCCTGCACTCCCTGGCAGTCTGCAAGGCTACAACCTAGTGTCCACAAAACACCAATTTGCCTGCTAAGTCCATCCACTTCACCATGTCTCTTGCCAGGTTTATAAATTACTTCAGAGTCAAACTCACTCAACATTAATACACATCTTGTAAGCGTACTTGGTTGATACCTCAACCTCAGCAACCATGTTGCTTTGTGATCTGTCGGTACCCTAAATTATTTTCCATATAAATAGCATCAGAAGAACATTACGCTGTACAATAAAATTAATATATCTTTCTTGGTGGTAGAAATTTTTTCCCAGCTTTTTCAACTGCTGTGATGCATAAGCAATGGATGTTACTTATTCTGCACTTTGTGACTTAAAACAACCCACAACATGGCTGCTAGCATGACATGATAAAATCAGTTTATTTTCTAAATCAGGAAAGATCAACACAGGACTAGTTGCTACTACTTCTTTTAATTTTTCAAACGTGATTTTGCATTCTGGTATCCATTCAAACTTCATGCTCTTTTTTAACAAATGCATGAGTGGTCTTGATATATCTGCAAATCCCATTACAAATTTCCTGTAGTAATTGAGCAGTCCCAAAAATGATGGTAATTCCTTATTCATCCAAAGCAGTGGAAAGCTTTGTACAGTGTTCATCCTTGGATCTACTGTTATTCCATCCCACTTAATTAAATGTCCCACATAATTACCTTCCTTCAGTGCCAAGTGTCACAGCCCTATGGTAAGTATCAGGGCTGAACATAACCGTTTAAAAATATCTCTCAACTGTTGCACATGTTCCTCCATATCCTTTGCAAACATGATTGTAACATCAAGATGCACCTTATACTGTTTCAGTTTTAACCCTCTCATAACTCCACCCAACTACTGCTGAAACATGGATGGTGCATTTTTCAAATCTAACAGCATCCACCAGTACGGGTAATGATGATAAGGAATCGAAAATGCAGTTTTCAGTTCAACTCTGGCACTATTTCCAATCATAGATACCCAATTGTTAGATCTCTCATCAAAAAATATGTACATGGTCCCAAGTTTTCCAGGGTTTACACAATATTCAGTATTGGATATGTGACTGTGATTGTACACACACTGAGATAACTGTAACTGCAACAGAATTAATACTTCTTTGTCCCATCTGAAGATGGGATTGTCCCATCTGATGATGGGTGCAACCCAAAAGCTAGTTTTTTTTTTTTTAATGGTGCCATCACGCAATTGATGGTTAATGAATTCTTCCATTACCTGTAATTGTAGATTAAGGGGAATGCTATATGGCCTGCAGTACACAGGTTACTGATTCCCAGTTGGAATCCTGCGCTGTGTCACCAGGGTTGCTGGTAATGGACCACAAGGATTGAGTAGGCCCTCGAATTCCAACAGTAATTCCTCCATTGCTACTTTTTCTACTCTTTCTAAATATTCCATCCTTGCACATAATGCAGTTATACTGGTGCCTCGGTTATGGCTAGGTTTCAAACATGTTCTGTCTAGACTATTCCTGCTTAGAACATCTAAACTGGTACCAAATAATCCATTCAACAAACTTACACTGTTGATACCAACATTATCCATACTGATGGGTACTAACTGTTCACCGACTATATACATGCACAATACTTCTGCAAACAAAATGTCAAGGTTCCATTCCCATATGTACACAAAGTAATTTCCCTGTACCGTGCAGTACTGTAGCATGTGAATTGAGCCTTAGTGACTTTGCACAAAATTTTGCCGGTCTGTTCTTTGTGACAGATGAAACTTGTCGCAGTAAGTTACTTGCAATAGTTCCCCCAGATGGAACAATATTCCCCTGAGTTCTAACATGTGTTGGCCTAGGTCAACTTTAGCATGATGCTTATACAGGAAATCTAATCATAGGATGGTGCAGTACCCTTCACACACATTGGGTGAAAATTCTGTACTTTCCCAGAATCGCTTTACTCCAACATGAAAACTTATCACTGTCAAACCTAGAAATTGTATATCATTGTCCCCAACTCCATGTAACATATAATGTGGAAGGTTTAACTGCCACTTCCCCAAAAGGTTGAGATCCACCAAAGACACCCATGTCTAATAAATATTTACGTTCCCTACCATGTGCTACATCACTCAAGAAACATTCTGCCTCTGCAAACATTTCTGTTACATTAAAGGTTAGTGGGAGCACTGTTTGGAAGAGTTGGGGCTGCATTTGTGGTTTATGGATGATCATTTATAGTTCTGCTTTTTCCATTTAGCCCCTTACTTCCATAGTCTCACTTCCGGTGTCCTGCTTTCCCACATTTTTTATGCTGTGGCTGACGACTCTCTCTTCACATGTGATCTGAACATCCACAATGATAGCACTTCAAGCAAGATGAATGATGACTTGAAAGTAGTGAAAAAAAAAAGTTCCAGGTCTAAACCTGTTAAAAACCTGAGTAATACCAACTTTTCAATCATTTTCTTCAAAGAAAAAACACCTGACTACACAGAATTTTTTCCTTTGGCTGATAGCTGGGAGGGGAGAGGGTTCTTGCCCCTCCCCCCTCCCCTTGCCCCTGGGTACGGGTGTCTTGATTTAACATCTGTAGAGCTGTATAGAAGACATTTCTTTTATCCTAGATTTTCATCATCACATCTATTTCCTTCCAGTGCCTTGGCTACACTAATAGTGCCAGCCAGTTTCTTTGGAATTCTGCACACACATTTCTTGACACATTAGTTGGCAGTCCCCTTAAGAATGCATCTAATGCCCTATATTCCAGTTCCTGAAGAACAATTCTGTTTGCTTTGTCATCATCTTTCAAATGAGCGGTAGTCACACTGGCCCTCTGTATGTCAGCTATCATATTCTAAACAGGCTAACTTTGCTTTTGGGTTTTAACTGTTTGCAAGAGAATCTGCTGCTATTCTGCCTTTTATAACATTGTACCAGCATTTTCCTGCATTTTCTGAATGTTTGAATATTCCTTAGATTCTCATGGTGCACAACATACACGTTTTTGCTCCTCCCATCAAGTGCAGCTTGGTCATCTGTAACTATTTGTTGTTTGTCCAAAATCTCAGAATTGCAGTTGTTGATAGGTTATCTATAAATGCTGGTACATCCTCCCCTTTCTTGCATGAAAAAGATAACTAATCCAATGGCAGCTGAATTTAATATGGGAGCAAGCAAACTGTATGAAGGCCTGTCCTCTCTCACAGCATTTAACAGCTTATGCAGTTCATGGTTATCTTCCCTCAAAGCATCTAATTGCTTATGCAGGTCTGAATTATCCACTCTGAACTGAGCTGCCTGTAACTACCATTAATTCATTCACTTCCTCGGCAGTTAAGCACTTGTGTTTTTGACCTTGGCATTACACAGTCTTTATCTAATAGGAAAGAAAACAACAGGAGAAACAAAAAATCAGATGATGAGAAGGACACTGAGATGTAACATATCATAACATTTCTTGCTATAATTCCTTTTCTCTGCCTGAATGTCTGCTAATGAATGACACTTAATACTTCTAAAAATAAGCTATACATGGTGAGTGTTTTGGGTGCATACGATGTATGAAAAACAGAAGGCTAAAATTAATAAACTATTCAGTGCTGAACAACTTTCAAAACCTATTCAAAAGTTAAAATTTGCAGATCATATAACTAATCTTTTGGACTTAAAAACAGCCAATGTAGAACTCAATGTACTTGGGAAAGGTTTCAATTATGCTCCACCACAAAAAAATTTCTGAAAAACAACTGGAAATAATAAAATAGACCTAGATGTGCATTAAGTGAGGACATCTCCACTAAACATCTCACAGCCCCCATGAACTGGAAATATCTAATCTCATTTCCAGTGCTCCACCGGCTAAGGACCAACAAGCTTTAAACAATTTCAAGAACAAGATGACTGTCAATAATGTCATAGCAATCCGATCAGACAAAGGAAATGCTGTTGTCTTAATGAATGAATGTGACTTTGTTAACAAAGTGAAAGATTTCCTGAATGTCACCAACTTCCAACAGACACAGAAAGGCCCTTCAGAATCCTATAATGATAAAATTAGAAGTGTTATCAAACTGCATTAAAGTATAATATCAGATTCTGATGCCTACTTCTTCACTAACATGAATCCTATACCTCCAAGACTTTATGGCCTCCGTAAACTCCATAAAGATAATATTCTAATCCATCCTGTGCCATCTTCATTCTCAGCTCCATGGAAAATTAGCCAGACAGTTAAATAACCAAGTTCAAACCTAGCCATGGGATCCTTAATCAGTTGACTTAGTGAACAAGTTAAAAGACATGCCAAATCCCCCCTATTGACAAGCTGTTTTTTTATGTTAGTAACTTATTCACTAATATACCTGTTCAGGAGTGCTTAAATATTCTCACAGACTTACTAGATATATCAGGTGTTACCCCAGTTGTCACAGATGACATAAGGTTATCTACAGAAACACGTTTCAGTGATAGGATATATAAACAGTTGGATGGTCTAGCTACAGGATCCCCCATCAGTCCAATCCTTGCTGATATCTTCAAGGGCAATTTTTGGAAAACAATCCCCCGTCATCCAATGTCGGGTTCTGTTTTGACGATGTGTTGTGGTTATGGACAGGTACTACCAGGCAACTTCAAAAATTCCTCAAGCAACTAAATTCTAAACACAAAAGTATAAAATTGACAATGGTGTGTGGGGGTAACTGCATTAATTATTTAAATCTAACCATAGACATCAGTGACCATATTCATGCTTTCAAGATTTATATGAAACCTACCACAACAGATATAGTAATACTGGCCTGTTCTCAACACCCAGTGACCCACAAGCATGATGTCTTTCATTCTATGATACATCCCCTAATATCCATCACCATGAGCAAAGACAACTTCCAAATGGAATAAAATGCAAACAAATAACACCAAGCAATGGACGTTCTCCTACCTTAGTGAGCTCTATAAAGCACAAAAAGCAGAAACAATAGGCGTGCTCTCTTCTTTAACCTGTGCTTGACCCACTGCCTCAAGAATGCAATAAGTGGTGCACAATTCCATACTTAGGAAATGTCTCACTGGATGTAGCGTGAAAGCTTAAATCTAGGAATGTAAGCACATCATTTTATGTGCACAACACTGTTGGATCCTTTTTGCCCAATGGTAAAGACAGCACTCCAGCCTTGGAAAAGAGTGGAATATATAAAATTACTTGTAACTGGCAAATTCTATACATGTCAGTCTGGCAGGGTATTACGTACACCCTTGAAGGAACACTGTAGAAGGTGGAAACTTTAATAAGGAGCCTCTACTTTTGCAGACCTGCTTAAAGAAGGCCATAATTACATAAACTGAAACATGAAGTATTACACCACATCAATAAAGGGAGGAGGATGAACTGTCCATCAACCCAAGCTTAGTACTGTATGATCAGACGCAATTCCCTTACTTGCCACTTCTAACTGCAGATACTATTCATAACCCCATCCAGGTCATCTCATAAATTACCACTCTTGCTCACATGTCCCATTTCCTTTACTTCAGTTGCCATAATTTGTCTCACCGTGTTAAAAAATTATTTTGTATACTCATGGCTGCTTCACTCACTTGCTTACTATTACTACTGTATCTTATCTGTTTGTAATTGATGGCCTATTAAAGATAAGATTATTTTGTTCAGCCACATCTTTGGATACATAACCAAAGTATATTCTTCAGATATATTCTTCTATGTATTATAACTGGTATAGTTTGTCTATAGTTCATTAGTTAATCTAACAAAATTTCACTGCACCAGATACTTATCTTTATATGTGATGACAGCATAACAGCTGAAAAACAGTTTATGTAACAAATTATAAATTTTGGACAATATTACACCAGTGTTGTGAGTGTTTCATTCATAATATGTGATGAATGAACCATGCAGCTTGGCTTGCATGTTACACTGCTCATATAATCTGGGTGCAAACTGACATACATTGCTACCAAAATTTACTCTAAACATCCTGAAATCGTCATCTAAGTTTACTGCAAATGAATTGAAGATCTGTGCCATTGCACAAGCAGTAAAAGCATGTATGAAAGAAAAAGTTACTGCACTCCCCCTACTGTGATGATGATGCCGTATGTTGCAACTGTTGACACCACCCTAAACCCAGTAAGCCCCTTCTGACTTTGGTTGTCAGAAGCCACTTCTGCCACCAGTTGTAGCAGGATCTGGACGGCTGGTGTAAGTGTTTGTCTTGCTAGTGGTGCATCTGATGCTTTGGGTTGTTTAGCCGGCAGTGGATCTGAAGCCCAGAGAATGTCCACTTCTCCTCTCCCCTAAGGAGACTTGTGAACAACTTGCTACTATGTAAGACTCTGCAGTCGATCACATTGGCAGGTGTGGCTGCATGACTCCGTGTGGAAAGCACTCAAGCACACAGAACTGAAGAAGGATCCTTGGCAGCATCAGGCAACAGTAGCCTGCAGTAATAGATTGTGCTTGCACAAGGCAAGCCAGCAGCAGCAGCAGCAGCAGCAGAGTGTGCCCACACAAGATGAGCAGTGACTTGGCACAGACCTCCAGGTAGACACTCCTAAGTCGGCAGAAGCCAGCCAGTGGATGCCACCTCCTCCTCCCAGCTGGGAAGTACCAGTTTGACACCCAGCAGCATCAGAAACAGGGGCAGCCAGTAGTTCCACAATAGCAAAGGTAGCATCAAATGGTATCAGTTAGATGATCATTTCAGGTCAACAAAGGGTGTGGAGTTCTCTGGTAGCATATCTGAAATAGGCAATATTTAAGGTGGTTCGGTCCATCACTGTTTTGCCAAGCCATCAGTCCTCATCAGAAGAAGTGAGTAAGAGCCTGGTTCTGGGCCTGGAGCACATTGAAATCCAGCTTGTAGTGGGTACAGTCTGCTTGCTTATTTCTATGATGTCAATGGTGTTACAGTGATTCTTGCTGTGCTGGCAGTCTGCTTGTAGCTTCTTGTGAAAGTACACCCTTCTGCCTTCCACTTCCTACTTTCCCATAAGGCTTCTTGTGTCAGCTTGTGGCAACATTTTTCTGCTGACCTTGTCATGGTTTTTTGATCATCAGGTAACAAAAGCCATGGTGCAATAATACATTTATTCATGTTTTCTTTGACATATTCTCCCTTAGTCTCTCTGGTTCAGTAAAATCATTTCTGTTGAGTGACAGTAATGTCTACTATACTTGATCTATAAATCACACAGAAGGTTTCTCATTACATTCGAATTATTCTTATTAATATTGTGATATTCGCTATTTTTGGCTTAATTAAAACAGCAAATTCAGCCAGAAGGCAAATACTTGTTTATAAAGAATGATTAATATATAATAAGGCGTCGCATGGCGACGGTGGAATTTTCTAGTGATGTAATTTGTCGTCTTTGGGCGGCAATAAAAACAGAAAAATACGGATAGATATACGATCCTTCACTATTTTGTTCGCTGGAGAACAAATGAAGCCTTGAGCGCTAAAAAGACTTTTACTGTTTTTCTCGAGTAAGACGGACGCAGATTTGTGGCGGTCTGATCTAATTATTTTTACTAAATAAATAAAAACGTGTTCCGTCTAAGTTTTGAGTGAAGTGTAGGAAGAAGAACTGTTGTAACTTACCGTGACGAAGCACGAGCGACTCAAGAGGACAATGGCTATATAAAAGAGCGCTCAATGGACATGATATGGACATAAAAATCTACCGTCATTGTAGTATTAAGCTTAAGGTACGATATATGTTTTAGTTATAATAAATATTTGTTCTGGGAATACTGAATCATATAGCAGTGCTCATTTCTATTATCTCCTCAGTATTATTTTCATTTTAATTATGCATTTTGCTAATATTACAGACTCCAAGATCAGCAGTCCAATGTGCGTGTTACATGGATAAAAAGAAAACTGTTTTATCGTCTTCTTGCATCAGCTTTAATATTGAATTTCTCTTTTGTGTGATGTTACAGTTGTTTTTGCGCCCTTAAGAACTTTCTGGTCCCTTAGGAAATTTTTTTTGTCATAACAATAACTTCACAACCGGGTATGATCGTATCTACGATCATGAAGTAATTAGAAAGACGATAACGCAACTTCTTAATCAATAGCACGCTAGTTGTGACTGCCTCAAGCCACGCGAAACCGCAAGTAAAAACTATTCACATCTCATAATGCAATATTTTATGACAATGGTCAATCCATGATTCTTACGCCAATTGTGATTGATAAAACAGTTAGTTAAATCTCAATTTCCAACTTTCCATTGAATAGCAACATCACTTCTATTTTATAACATCACACTTGGCGCCCGAACAGGGACTTGACCAAAAATTAGTTCAAATTCTTGGAAAATTTTCTATGTGCTTGTGTTAATAAATGTTCTGTCGTTTCATGTACACATCGTCTCTCTGTGAGAATAACGGTCAATAACGCAGTTTAATTACCGAGAGAAAAGAAAAGAGACGTGAATTTGCTGAGACAACATAGCGGTATTCAAGCCATCAAAAAGTAAGTCAGAATTTTGCATACGCAGTGTAGTGCTTCAGTAGCAACGTTGCTTTTCCAAGTCGATCCACATCCTTTCTATCTCCTTCCCGCTATAGAAAATCTGCTTTATTTTATCTTTCAAAGTAAAATTCTTCGTAGTCTGATAATAGAAATTATTTCTCCCCATTGTTAGTATAGCTGTATTACATTTTCAACATGGAGGATAGTGTGTGCAATTTGCAGTGAAGAGCATATTCATTCATTTGTCTGAAACGTTTAGGTTCCATCTTGTCTTCTTGCCAGATAGAATTTCATTTGTTGCTCACGCGAGGGCGGTGCTCTTAGCGGACTCACCACGTCACTGACAAACGACGAAAGCCTTGCGTAGCACCTGATTTACTGACGAAAATGGCAGATAGTAAACAGAGACAGGTGACAACAGGAGACGGGAGTGAAGACGTTAATAGTATTCCATACCCTTTACGATCGCGAACGGTAGGTTCCCGTGTGGAAACTGAACTAACCATGTCTGTAACAGGGGAAAGTGACCCTGAAGTCCAAACTCGTCCCGCTGCAGCTACAAATGACCTCGGTGCGTTAATGGAAATGCTGAAACAACCGTTTGACGCAGTAAATGAGAATATAAAAACACAAAATGAGACTATAAAAACACAAAATGAGACTGTTAACGCCCGACTAGATGCTGTAAGCGAATCATTAAAAACAGAGCTAGGCACAATCAAAACAGATCTGCATAAAGAAATTACGGCTGAATTAAATACCCATTTGGATGAGGTGCAAACTAAGATCAGTGATCAAATTCAGTAAATGCAGAAACAGGTGAAAAGTGAAATAGCTGAAGTATCTGGAACATTAAACACAAAAATTCAGGCAGCTACCAAAGAAATAAACTCAGTTAGAAATGCAGTATCTGACATTGAAGGTGTAGTAGAGGATCTGTCGAGGCAGATAGACTCAATCAATATCGAAGAACAGGTTAAGAGCACCGTGAAAGCACACGCGGAGGCATTGTCAGAACACTACAGTGAATGGATAAAGGGTAAAGATATTTTTATCGAAAAGAAGGTCAGGGAGGAGCTTAGGGAGACTGTCAAGGATGTAACTTATGAAATCTTAGCTGCTCCTGGTAAGTCGGGAGACACAGTAGTTTCTGAATTGGGACAGATTCGGAGGACATTTACACGGGATCTTCCCGAGTGGAAGCAGCAAGTAGTGGACGAAGTCAGAATGCTGAGAAACTGGGTAGAAAATCCGCACACACATACGCAAACTATAGGGAACAACTCTTTAGACGGTGACGAATGTCAGTCAACTCCTTATCGTTCACCGCCTGATTACATGCAAAACAACAGTCCTGTTGAGTCCCGAGTAGGGAAACTAAATGATCCGCCCACAATTGTGAGTTTAATGCAAGAGGAAAGTGTGATTAAGCATCGCACTTTTCCTGTTTTTCATCCGCAGAAGCGAGAAATACACCCCATCGTGTTCCTAAAGAATTTTTCCGGCATATTTCCCGGGAGTTGGACAGACAGACAGCGTATTCAGTTCGTCACTGGCTTTATTTCTGGTGATGCAGCATTATGGGGAACGGAAATGGTAGACATGTGTAGGAATTATGAAGAGTTTGAGAAAATGTTCTTGGCAAAATTTTGGAGTAATGGGGTACAGCAAAGATTAAGGAAGGAGGTGTATGGTGCGGAAATTTTCAATGAGAAGCATGGAAGTCTCCGGCGATACTTTGAGAAGTATCTAGCAAAAATTAAATTCTGGGATTCTCCGATTTCTTCCAAGGACGTAATTATGATTCTCAAAAGCAAACTCCCTGTGTCTATTAGAGAGAAATTAGTAAATGTGTCAAAGAAGACACGGATGTATTCCTTTCTGTGCTGGATTCCTTAGATTTAATTAGCGAGGATGTGCGCTCCAAGGTTGGCAGCGGCAAATTCTTCCCTGGCAGCCAGCAGAATGCATCGCACGCGGACAACAATGCGCCCAAGGAGAGAGCGAGCTACTGCGACCGCTGTTACCAACCTGCCAGCGGTTATCAAAACGCAAACGGCAATAACTTGAAACGGAAGCAGAAAACCAATTACAGTAATCAGCAGAGATACCACCCAATTTACAACCACCAGGTACAACATCAGTACGGAAACCCACCCTTTAATTCTGCGCCTGAGCAGTATGGAAATTCTCCACAAACTAGTGGTAATTTTTCAAATGGGCCAGTGTACAATCAAAGTTATAGGTCGAAATATAGCAAGTGGCATGGGCAAGGCGGAGGCCACCCAGCACAACATAAGAACAACTATTCACAGGATAGAGGACCGCGGAACAATTTTCAAATGGCACCAAATGCGAACTTTCCTTCACAAGGAAATGGTTTTGCCGGCAACCAAAAGATCGGGCGACATCAGCCTTCTCAAGTATTCTATTCACAAGTGAATGCACCCAGTGGATTTGACCCCTTTACACCGGCATTTGTACCACATAACCAGCACCAATATGAAACGGAACAAACACTGAAGGCCATGAATGACAAACAGGTTAAACATCCTGCGGAAAATTAGAGGCAGCGCCTTTCAGCCTCCTAGAGGTCGCTGCCGGTTCCAGTGGGGGTACTAACGAATACTCTGATTCTGAGTATGTTAATGCGATACGGTACGACCATGAGACCGACTTACGAGATGACCTTGCACCTGACAAAGAAGCTCAAGACATTAACGACATTTATGATGAACAGGTCCAGGCTTCGATTAAGATTTCTATTGCCAACATTCCTTTCACAGCCGTTGTTGATACAGGAGCAAACATCAATGTCATGTCACCATGTCTCTTCAGACAGGTGTCTTCTGTTTCAAAAGTTTTATCATTGCCGATTCAGGGCTGCTCCATATCGGGAGCGATTGGTCCATTGAAACAGAGAGTTAGTTTACAGACACAGCCTCAACTGCAGATAGCATCTGTTTTGGTTTCTTACCTCTTGCGTACTGGAAATTTCCTTGTGTGAACTGTTAATGATAAGTATTGTGTTGAACAGCGCACTGACTACATGGTAACGACTACTACATGTAAACTTTAAGTATTAAATGCTATGTATGGAAAAATTGTTTATAGTGATGGACATGAACTGATATTTCTTCAACAAGCTGAAGCAGGAAATTGAGGTTGCACCAAGAATTTCAATTTAATTTTAAGTTAGTAATAAGAAAAAAAAGTGCTTGCGAGGTGATTGCCCGGAGCTAAATAAAATATGTAAAGGTGAGAAATGGAGGAGGATGCGCAAATAAGCACTTCTCTCAAGGTACAAGAATATTTATAGATTTATTTTTAGTAATGTAAGTACTTGAAGTTCTGTAGTAAAAGCCCAAATTACCTGCTTAAAAAAAAGGGTACATGTTCAAACAGTCCAGACAGTGGACAGGAGTAGAAGAAATAGCTTAAAGTTCAGTTAAAGCGTGCTGTTAAATGGAAAAACAAGTGGTAACCCACATGTGTTCACGCAAGGAGACAATAAGCTGTAGTAAACTAAGTTAGGTGAAATACAGTACAAATAGAGGCAAACCATGAAGCATCAATAATGTAGCGTAAGTACTCCACGAGGCCACTAATTGCTATGAAAGTAAACTATTTCCCTGTGATCTGAGCCCAATGTAAAGAGTATATGAGGAATGTTAGCTGACGAATTGATTTCAGTAGAATCGAGGTACTAAATAACCACACAGCAAGCCCCCTGTATCATAAATAAGTCCAAGTAAAGATCTTCAGAAGATCTGTAGTGTAATCTAGCGACCATTCAATAACCTAATTGAAGGCTAATCTAAAGAACAAGCAATGCAGTGATATTTAAACTTAATATTGACTATAACCAGAGTAAGACGTAGAAGTAGCAAAGCATGCTGTAATGAAAGACGTTGAAATTTATATATGTGCCTATGTTTATTATGATAATTTTATTTACATGCAGATTTTATTGTAAAAATGTCTCCTGAGACACTCCTCTTATGAAATCCATTTTCCTTGTGCCCGTTCCTTTTGATCTTGGTTCATTAACCCAGACCAAGGGCCGACTTGTAAAAGGCACGTGTGCTTCGAGGCAAAGCAGTGCTTATGAGAAATGAGACACGTAGCGTGATGAACTTCGCTAGCTTTGGTAATTTTTGTTATGGACCGGTTGCGTAAACCCAGTGAACTGTCGGTAATTCCATTCATGCAAAAAAAAAATAGTAGACACGCGTTACCCTATTTTTTTTTTTTAACAGAGAACGATTGCTGAGTACATGAAGCGAAGAGGGAGAACTATTGTTATCCAGTCTGCCCTCAAATATAAAAAAAATTTGGCAAGCACAAAGGAAAGCACAAAAAGAAAAAAAAAAGATTCAGCGTTAAATGTGTACTCGTTAAGTAGTAGATATGCTGCGTGGCAGTAGAAAATGATCTTGGGTGCACTAAAGAATAAATGCAACGAGTGTTGCGAAACCTGTAGTTTTCATAATGAGGAGGTGAGCACTTAAAAGAAAGTCTGAAAGAATATTTTTAGGTTCACTAGTGAAAGTAAATCTTGAGATATAAAGAGTCCATTCATAAAGCAGTTGTTCACTGGACTTAACAAAAGGAGTGACCATTAATTGTAAATATTAGCTCGTAAGTGATATTTTGTAAATAGTAGAATATAAGTCTTTCTATACCAGTGGAGGAAACGTGCAAAATTGATTGTTTTGTAAATGAACTCCATCGGCGAAGGAACTAAGCACGAATGCTGTGTGAAGATGCACACTAAAGTGCGACGTGCATAATAAAAATAACTGTTCACTGTATACTAGTGGTAGTGTTGTACTGCAAGTGTAAAAAAGAGAAGTCAAGGCTACGACAACAGGTGCAACGCAAAGTTCAGTGTTGTTCTAAGTGCAGCGACAGCTAAAACATTCGTCGTCACTTACCTGTGAGCCTCATGGGAGGCAGTTGACAGAAGTATGGAGGCAACTTCAGTGTCCGGCTCCTCCGATGGGAAACGCGCGCGAGGTGTTTGTATCGATGCACTCGTGTGATACGAAATTCACAAAAAAAAAAAAAAAAAAAAAAAAAAAGGGGAGCAATCGACGACCAGCAGCGCTGTTACAGCCTGAGCGCGAACGGATACTAAGTATTGGAGCTCACGCAACACTGTGCAGCCGCTGTGAGTGGCTGACGTGTGGGTGACGAAACAATCCAAACTTTAAACTGCTAACCGCCATGACTTCAATCGTACATACTGGAGGAAAGACATTTGTACACTTGTGTGACTACATTTTCATATGTAAATTAAGCAATTTTCTTGAGTTGAAGTTAAGATGAGTGAGAAGTAGATTGTTAGATTACTCAGGCCTTAAAGCCATTAATACCGGCACTCCTGAACACTGCTAAAATGAATTATAATCCTGTCTCTTGATGGACAAAGAAAATGAATGTGCACTATAGGAAGACCCTAAACTCCAGACCAGTCCCGATCCTTAACAAATGTATCCAGTAGCTTGTAAGTCATACTAATAATTTTCCACTTCTTCTGTTTCATATTGTAAATAAAAACCCGGGAAGCCACTTGAATTCCTGGTACCACAGTGGAAAGGACAGATGTACTGCATGATGAACGCCGTAGACAGCTAACACAGAAAGTGAAAGCATCACGAAGTGTAGTGCTACGTTATTAAACTGTAATTGAACCACAAGGAGTCAACAGATGCTCGAACATTGTCCACTCTAGTTTAGTGAAAATAAGCACTCACTGTACTCATGTATTAGTTGTTAAGCTCAAGAGAAAGTAATTCCTGAATTCTATCCCCTGAAGTGCGAAATGAACGTTCACTTATTGTTATAAGCAAATATGGACCAAACTTAAATATGCACATAAATGTTAATCTTGGTATTATGGAATGAAGTGACTGATGAACAAAGAATGAAAAACTTTATTTTGAAAAATGATAAATATCTGATATATGTTTATAAATGTGATTTCAATTTATGTACTTTGTACGCCAGTAACGTTATGTAAATGTCACACCAAAAATCACGAATATCTCATGAGGACATGAGGATCGAGGTAATCCTTCGGCATTCCCTCTCTCCTCATGGGAGGCAATGTGATATTCGCTATTTTTGGCTTAATTAAAACAGCAAATTCAGCCAGAAGGCAAATACTTGTTTATAAAGAATGATTAATATATAATAAGGCGTCGCATGGCGACGGTGGAATTTTCTAGTGATGTAATTTGTCGTCTTTGGGCGGCAATAAAAACAGAAAAATACGGATAGATATACGATCCTTCACTATTTTGTTCGCTGGAGAACAAATGAAGCCTTGAGCGCTAAAAAGACTTTTACTGTTTTTCTCGAGTAAGACGGACGCAGATTTGTGGCGGTCTGATCTAATTATTTTTACTAAATAAATAAAAACGTGTTCCGTCTAAGTTTTGAGTGAAGTGTAGGAAGAAGAACTGTTGTAACTTACCGTGACGAAGCACGAGCGACTCAAGAGGACAATGGCTATATAAAAGAGCGCTCAATGGACATGATATGGACATAAAAATCTACCGTCATTGTAGTATTAAGCTTAAGGTACGATATATGTTTTAGTTATAATAAATATTTGTTCTGGGAATACTGAATCATATAGCAGTGCTCATTTCTATTATCTCCTCAGTATTATTTTCATTTTAATTATGCATTTTGCTAATATTACAGACTCCAAGATCAGCAGTCCAATGTGCGTGTTACATGGATAAAAAGAAAACTGTTTTATCGTCTTCTTGCATCAGCTTTAATATTGAATTTCTCTTTTGTGTGATGTTACAGTTGTTTTTGCGCCCTTAAGAACTTTCTGGTCCCTTAGGAAATTTTTTTTGTCATAACAATAACTTCACAACCGGGTATGATCGTATCTACGATCATGAAGTAATTAGAAAGACGATAACGCAACTTCTTAATCAATAGCACGCTAGTTGTGACTGCCTCAAGCCACGCGAAACCGCAAGTAAAAACTATTCACATCTCATAATGCAATATTTTATGACAATGGTCAATCCATGATTCTTACGCCAATTGTGATTGATAAAACAGTTAGTTAAATCTCAATTTCCAACTTTCCATTGAATAGCAACATCACTTCTATTTTGTAACATCACAATATGTCAGCAATATTTTTCTAAACTTTATTATTCAGTGTATATTGTTTTGATCGCTCATGATAAGAGTAAAGCTGGTTTCTAAGGAAACATTTTCTTTAATGAAATATTTTAAATTTAAGATTCCCTAAAACTACACACTATGTAATTCATATCCACCAACAGCTGTTTGTTTTAGTTTGACGTATCTTGTTTAAAAGCACTAATTTCCATCATCCCAATAAAGGTCTTACCTCCCCCAAAAACTTCATATTTCAGAACTTATTAATATTTTAAATTACAATATTCTGGAATCTTCACAACTTAAATTGTAATATTGTCAAAATTCCACTATTACAATTTTTAGCCCCATTTCCTTATTAAAAAATGTATAACTTTCTTAGAATTATTTGTTACTTTGTGAAAAACTTGACTATAAAATTTTGTCTCTTCAGAAATTTCTTAACAGCCTTTTGTAGCTTCAAGTAATCTCCAAAATTGGGGTGTGAGGAGAAATGGCACAGGAGATCTGTTTGCAGACTAGCTCTGAGGGATAGCACCTGTCTGCGAATGCCTTGGTGAGACCTTCAGCATACTGAGCAAGGGAGTTTCTGTCACTACAGATATGCCATCCCCAGGTGGCCTGGTTGTATCGGAGGGACTTCTTGGTGTTAAAGGGATGACAACTGTCAAAATGCAGGTACTGTTGGTGGTCGGTGGGTTTAATGTGGACAGAGGTGCAGATGGCGCCATTTCTTCTCACACCCCCAACCCTCCCACCACCCCCAGGAACCAGCCTCAAAGGAGTCCCATTCATCACCCAGTACCATCCTGGATTGGCACAACTGAACCACATCCTTTACCAGGACTTTGATTACCTATCACCTTGCCCTGAAATGAGGGACATCCTATCTGAGATACTTCCCACCCCTGCTAAAGTGGTGCTCTGTCACCCATCCAACCTCCACAACATCCTAGTCCATCCCTATGCCACTCCCAATCCCAACTCCTTGCCACACTGATCACATCCCAGTGGAAGAACTCAGATGCAAAACCTGTCCAGTGCAGTTGAACGTAACACACTTGATTTTAATGGCTGGTTCACTACCCAAGCCATCTGGATCCTTTCCTCCACTACTAGCTTTTCTGAAATTGTGCAGGTGGAAGTTATCGTTAAAACACGTCCTCCGCTCCCGTAAATATCCCAGCCTCAGCCTAGTGTATATACTGCCACAACCTCCACCCAACAGCTTCCACCCCCAACCCCCACCCCCTATCCTATCATCTCCTCCCCATTTTCATGTCCCACCCTGTTTACTTGCAGCCCTCTGCCAACATATCTACCCATATTTCCCCACTCCTCTCGTTTATATCCACCTATCTGCCCCACAAACTCCTGGCTCTGTGCCTGTTGGCAGTCTAGTCCCTGCATACTCCACCAGACAGCATTTGTCTCTCTCCCCACCCATACACTACCATCCCTTCACTTTCCCTAACCCCTTCAGATTGCTGATTGCATCCCCTGTGATAGTTGCACTCTGGCCCGAGATGCCTGAGTTGGCTGTTGTGTGCGTGAGGTGTGCTTGCTTGTATGTGTGAATGGTGTATGTGTCTCTCTTTTCCTGATGCAGGTTGTGGCCGAAAGCTTCATGTAAGTGTCTTTTAATTGTGCCTGTCTGTAACTTGATGTGTCTTCTTTACAGTAAGTGGAAATCTGTCTTTTTCTACATTGTTGATATTTCTACCTGGAGTTTCCATTGCTTAATCATTAAATAACCTTCATAACATGTTCCCTTGCTTCCTTTCAGGTAAAAATGAAGTGAACCACTTATATATTGTAACTCAGAAGCCATAGCTTTTAAATTTCTCCAAAATGATGCCGCAATTTGTATAATAAAATGACTATACACTGTACAGGATGTAATGGTCCTAAACCATTTGGAAATTTAAAGTGATCATAGACTCGTAATATACAACTGGTTATGTTTTGAGACTAGTTCTGCAACATGCCAACAGATGACAGCACAAGGCTGCACACACAGGCACAATAAGCATCAATCTTCACATGTCAGTGTGCTGAGTGATAGTGTTCTGTTTACATTGAGACCTGTGAAGGCAGGCTATTCTTACCACGTTTGTAACCACCCACAATTTTCCAGCAAGTTAGAACAATGAGCAAACATGAAATTCTGTGTGAAACCAGAAAAATACACCCCACAGATGCTTGACAGGATTTGCCAAGTGTACAGCACTGTTACAAGGAGTTGTGTGAGGTGTTTTGAGCAGAACGCATACTTCAAGAGCAAAAGAATGTCACTGGAAGACAATGAGAGATCAAGATGATGTTCCATAAGCAGGTTCATCCCCTGGCTGCTGGCACAGGAGCAGAAGCAACACCACACTGATGTCTGTCAAGGACTCCATTGGCATGCCATTGGGACTACCCTTCATATCGATGATCATTACAGCTGACAAAACCTGGGTGTGTTGATACAACCCGAAACAATGCAACAGTCTTCACAGTGTAAGAGCTATCATCTTCATGACTCAAAAAGTTGAGGCAGTCCACAGCATGACCAAATGCATGCTCATTGTATTTTCCAACATTCACGTCATTTTTGCATGATTAATTTGTTCTCAGGGGTCAGACCACCAGTAGTGACTTCTACTTTCAGGTTTTCAAGTGTCTGAGAAAGTTTATTTGACAAAAGTGACTGGTGACTGGATCTGTGGTGGACAAAAAATAGGTTGATCCATGACAGCAATGCACCTTGTTTCCATACTCTCTTCATATGTGAGTTTCTCACAAGAAACAAGATTATTTCACTTCTGCACCCACCCTACTAACTAGATTTGCCTACTGCAGACTTCGCCATTTTCTGGAGCTGAAGATAAAGTTCAAAGGTCACTGTTTTCACCACAATCATAGAAATCCAGCACAAACTGCATAAGAGGCTTGATGCACTTTTGAAAGAACATTATATGGACACATTTAAGAAGTGGCAGAAATGCTGGAAGTACTGTATTGCTGTACATGGTGACAGTTTTGAAGGTGACAGTGTGTTAATATAGACTCCTAAGCAAAGTACTTTCTAATAAACTGAGTTGGTCTTGGACTTTTTTATACTTCCTCAGACAGAGCAAAAATACCTATCAAGGTACGTACAAAAGAGCTAACTCATCAATGAAGAAGTCTGAAACAAATGTTATGAGAATTTACTTAGAATGTGGAGTTAGATGATATTAAATTAAGAAACAGGTTCAAGATTTTAGAAAATGAACATTATACACACATCAACAAAAGGATCATTTATGTGATAAAGGTAACAATCATGGATGTTGCAGATATGAAGACAGAAAAAGAAAGAACATCTCAAATGGAACCAAATAGCTATCAAAAAGAATATAAGAATTTCAAGGAAACAATAATAGGGATATGACATAACGTATTGATATAACAAAACCATTTGTAAATGTTTGCTGGAGGATGTAAGAAGCTACACTGACAATATTATAAGAGAAAGAATTAAAAACAAGGAGAGTGTGAAGAAGACTAAAGAGAAAATTATGTTGGGTATTCATATTTTTTGCCCGCTAAGACGGTGCAGTAAGTAATAACAGAGAAAAAATTGTACAAGAATTTGAAGATTTCTTTAAGTATTTGTATAAGTCAAAAGATGAATCAGGACCATGCACTGGATAGACATGTACCCAATAAGACAATCCATAATGGTGGGCCGGGGGGGGGGGGGGGGGGGGGCAGAACCTCCATGGTATAAGGTCACTGTAAAGAAACTTCTAAAGAAACAGAGATTACTGCATAATTTGTGTAAAACAAAGTGTGTAGGGCTATAGATAGAGCGATGCTGAATGCAATGTGTTTGGCTGTCAAGAGAGCAATGTGTGATGCCTTCTGTGATTACAGAAGCAGAATATTGTCACATGATCTCTCATAGAACCTGAAGAAATTCTGGTCTTATGTAAAGACTGTGTGGCAGCAAAGAAGCTTTCTACCATGCACCACATGTTTTGATACATGTATACATGTATGTATCAAAACATGTGGTGAATGGTAGAAATCTTCTTGGTGACGAATCTAAAGTGTTCAGTGAGAAAAATTTACGTGTGCAACAATAATAATGCAGTGGGAATATATTCACATCTGTTGGACGAATGTCATGAAAAAAAAAAAAAGATCCAAACCGACAATTCCCAACAATTAATCTGTAAAAACACACTACATGTTATAAGGAAAGCGTGTAAACTGTCTGAAGATGAATCACAATGAACTGGAAACCGGTAACGATACCCTTTGAATAAAGGAACTGAAAGTAAATTTGTGGCTGGTTGCTGTCCTAACACCATCAACATTTGTCTTCAAATAACAGCCACGGTCTTCATCATGTCATCGTGTGACAAAATTGCATTACGATTATATGGGCTAGCAAGTGAATTTGTAGCTAGATTGAGGACTTTTTTATAGGGAGGATGCAGCATGATACCTTGGGTGGAGAGTCATAGTTAGATGCAGAAGTAACTTCAGATGTACCCCAGGGAGAGTGTTGGGACCCTTGCTGTTCATGTTATATATTAATGACCTTGCAGGCAATAATAAGAGCAACATCAGTCTTTTTGCATATGATGCAGTCATCTATAATGAAGTACTATCTGGAATATGTCATTTTTTTACAAAATAATGTATATTTCTGAGGTAGCAGTGGCAACTTACCCCCAGGGGACTTCAGCTAGAAGTACGCAGGTGGCGACCACGGGGACCCGAGCTGAGTCTGACATTGCATTCACTTACTTGTGTCAGGCTCCTTCTTTCTCCTGCCCTGTCAGCCTCCCTTGGCCAACTCTTGCTTTTTCGACCCCAACAGTATTAGGTTTCGAAGCCCAAGGGTGTCTTTCCAATTTTATTATTCCTACTTCTAACCCAACTCCTGAGGGGAGCCCACCCCTTAAGAAAAGCTAGCAGTCCTGTAAGCTGTGAGGGTAACACCATAGGTTGGATGGGAGGCCAGCACCCGCTCTTCATAAAAAGTTAAACATGCTTTCAAGACTAAAAGTAAGCCTCGGAACATTACTGACAAAAATAGACGACATCAATGGCAAAGAAATGGTATACAATTTGGAACGTGGAATGAAAGGAGTCTGTACAAAACAGGAGCTGCAATCAGTGTGGTCAAAGAAATTCAGAGGTACGAACTAGACCTAGTTGCACTGCGAGAAATCCGGTGGGACGATGCTGGCAGCATTGATGTTGAAAACTGTACTATTCTGTAAGGAGCCTGTGAATGAGGTCGTCTGTTAGGCACTGGTTTTTGCATCAGTAAGACTTTGGCCACTAATGTTTCAGAATTTGTTTCAGTCAACCCATGAATATCTGTTCTAACACTGGACATAAAGCATATTAAGGCGACTTTTGTGAACTGTTCTACTCCCATGGAGGAGAGCGAAAGTGAAGTGAAAGATGAGTTCTATGCACAGCTATAGGCAGTGATGGACGCTATACCAAATGGATGCCTGAGGATCCTCCTTGGTGATATGAATGCCAAGGTTGGGAAAGAACAAATATTCCAAGACACAACAGGAAGGCACAGTCTACACAACCTAAGCAATGGCAATGGGGTTAGGTTAATCAGCTTCACTACATAATTAGGGTTGTTCATCTCCAGCACAAACTTCCAACAGAAAAACATACATAAAGGAACCTGGGTGTCACCAGATGGGAGAGCTGTAAATCAAATAGACCATGTTGCCATTGATCTCAGAGCCAAGAGATGGGTGTTAGTTGTTAAGACAGCACGGGGTGCCGAAGGTGGGAGTGATCATTTCCTGGTCAGAGGCCTTTTAAACATACAGTGTAAAGGAAGAACGGGGCCTAAGTTAAAAAGAGTGGAAAGGTACTGTGTGGAGAAACTAAAAGATGAGGCAACGAAGACCGGATACCTGTTGCAACTTAGTAACCGCTTTGAAGCACTCAGTGAAATGGACATGAATCAGGACCTTGAACTAATGTGGGGAAACATCCATAGCTCAGTTAGGGATTCAGCAAAGGAAACACTCATGGGAAACCCAGTGGGCAAGAAGATCTGGTTTGGAAAGGAATGTGCAGATGCCCTGGAAAGGAGAAAGGAAGCCAGGAGCAAGTGGCTGAAGGGGACAAATCTGGCACAGGGCAAAGCACAATTTGAGGAAGTCCGAAAGACTACACAAGCAATTCTGAGAAGAGCAAAGAGGAAATACATAAGGGATATCATCGTTCAAGCAGAGACAGACTTCAGAGGACAAAAGACTAGGGATATGTTTCTGAAGGTGAAGTACCTCTGCAAAGGTCACCAGGCCAAGCCAAAATTTGCCAAAGATTCCCATGATAAGATCCTGACGAACGATAGGGACATAGCTGAGAGATGGAAAGAGTACTTTTGAGAGCTGCTAAATTGTGATGAACCCAAACTGCAGTTTGATTTCCAGTACAGCCGATGCAGACTATCCCCCACCTACCCTGAATGAGACAAAAACCAGAATCAGACACCTTAAACAGAATAAGAGTCCAGGTGAAGATGGAATACAGGCTGAAATGATCCTGGCAGGAGGAGAAACTTGCACAAAAAATACACTGACTGATACAAGCAATATGGACCAAAGAAGAACCACCAGGAGAATGGAAAACAGCTCTGATTTGTCCAGTACATGAGAAGGGTGACAAACTGAAATGTGACAACTATCGAGGAATCACCCTGCTTAACGTCTGCTATAAGATCCTGTCCAATTGCCTCATACATAGAATTCAGCCAATGGCAGAATCGGTGATTGGGGAGGTACCAGGGAGGTTTCCGGCCAGGATGGTCAACAATAGATCACATCTTCAGTTTCTGGCAGCTCACTGAGATACTGGGTGAATATGGTAAAGATTTGCATATTTTATTCGTTGATTTTAAGAAGGCCTATGATTGTGTACATCGCAAGAGCCTGCTCAACTGTTTAAGGGAGCTTGGTATAACAGACAAACTCATCAATCTAATAAAGATCTGTCTGAACGAAACACGTGCTAAGGTGAGAATGGGAAATTGCGTAACTCAGGAGTTTGAAATTGTGACAGGATTCAGGCAATGAGATGGGTTGTCCCCTATCCTGTTCAACTTTGCCTTCGAGAAGATCGTACACAAGACCTTCCAAGAGAACGAAGGGATTGAAATCGAAGGAAAGAGACTGGCATACTTAGCCTATGCAGACGACATCTGTTTACTTTCTAGGTCGGAAGAGGAGTTGGAGCAAATGAAGAAAGCACTAAAGGAGGCTGCCAGCAAATTTGGGCTAAACATATACGAAGCCAAGACAGAGTACCTTGTTATGATGCGTGGTCATTGTCAGACTGCTGATCAAACACTGCAGATTGGGGACCAGTCCTACAAGAGAGTGCAAGAATTCAAGTACCTAGGGGCACTTTCCACTGAGAACTCGTCGTGTGAAGCAGAAATCAATGCCAGAATACAAGCAGGACACCGATCTTACCACAGCCTAGCACAACTGCTTCGGTCCAGATATCTCTCCAGACAGTTCAAGATTCGACTGTACAAAACCCTGATCCAGCCTGTTGTTCTATATGGGTGTGAGACATGGAGTATCTGGAAACAAGACTTCCATAAGCTCCTTGTTTTTGAGAGAAGAGTGCTTCTGAAGATCTTCGGTCCGGTTCTGGATGCAGATACAGGGGAATGGAGGATCAGATACAACCAAGAGCTTGAGGAACTATACCAGCAGCCCAACATAGCAGGAACTGTCAAAGCCAAACAAATGTGGCCCGGATGGAGAGTCACAGATGGCCTCCTGGATTTCACACCTACAGGAAAGAGTTGGAGGGATGGACTCCATGAAGATTTAAACCAAGTGTCAATAGACGTGAACGGATGGCGGATAGCGGCAATGGACAGAATACAGTGGAGGAGGAAACTTGTAGATGCGTGCGGTCCACTAGGCCTGATCACGTAGGCGTAGTAGTTGTAGTAGTAGTAGTAGTAGTAGTAGTAGTAAGTAGCAGTGGCAACTGGTGGTATCTGCTTGGTGAATTTTGTCAAGTGAATATGGCATATTGTTCCTTGGTCATTCTGTCAACATGTGATGCAGCAAAGTGAATGGTTCCATTTGGTATAATTCCACCCATTAAAAAATATTTATTTCATTCTGTTGGTCATTATACACGTAATACATATACCATTATTTCACAAAACTGTTAATTCTTATTAATGCTGTATTTCAATAAACTTCCCTATTCACAGGATAGTTTTCAGACTACTAACCATAGTGGTGTATTTATTTTATATGGAAACATTTTATGTACAGAAAAATTTATGATTTTAGTGTCATGTAACCACAGGACCTCAAAATTTGCCAACACTAATAACTGTTGGGTTTTTTATTCATGTACCTTATCTAATAGCTCTCATTATACACTTTTCAATAAACATTTTACTTTTCTGTAAACGTTTGTATGTTCTAGAATATTCAAATCTTAAAATGTAGTTCTTTTCTAATTCCACTGTTATTGTTTTGTAGACCCAGTTTTTCTGTTTCCAAAAATATATAACTTTCTTATAATAATACACTAGTTAACAAAATATTCTAATTAGAACATTCAGCTTTCCAGAAAATTCTTGGCAGATTTTGGATATCCCTGTGCACTTTAAAATTTCCATTTCATAAAATAGTAACTATACTTCTCATTTTTTTTTTTTTTGAGTGTATAGCTTGTACTTAAATAAGAAACCTTCACTGCCTATTGTGTATTTGTATCATTATGTTAATATCTAAGATGTAATATCTTTGTATTTTAAACTTTTGTAATATCTGTACTATGCACATCTTTATATAGATAGGAAGTCAGCATTTGGAAACACTCCTTGTCAGTTATTCATTGTCCATCACACATTACACAAACTTTCACATCAATTAGTCAGTATGTAAGTCAGCCATTGTCCATCACTCAGTACACAAACAACTACACTGATATCACTTACTTGGGGTGAAAGCTCTTGTTGAGGTTTTTTTCCATGCTTGCAAGTTTTCCTTTCCTTCTCTTCTTCCTCTTTTTTTAAGCAACATGACTAAGTTTTAGTATCAATAAATTAGAAGAGAATGAAAAAGTAAATTTGACAGCATTGTGTACTTTTATTTAACTTTTTCCATCATCAAATAGTTACAGGAAAAAGATTTGTGCAACTGATCATCAAGAAGAATTAAGAGGCATAAAAACAGGTCACTAACATTACAAACACGAACCAGGCAATTCAAGGCTGCATACACATGTTCCCAGACATTTGAGTGTATAGCTTGTACTTAAATAAGAAACCTTCACTGCCTATTGTGTATTTGTATCATTATGTTAATATCTAAGATGTAATATCTTTGTATTTTAAACTTTTGTAATATCTGTACTACGCACATCTTTATATAGATAGGAAGTCAGCATTTGGAAACACTCCTTGTCAGTTATTCATTGTCCATCACACATTACACAAACTTTCACATCAATTAGTCAGTATGTAAGTCAGCCGTTGTCCATCACTCAGTACACAAACAACTACACTGATATCACTTACTTGGGGTGAAAGCTCTTGTTGAGGTTTTTTTCCATGCTTGCAAGTTTTCCTTTCCTTCTCTTCTTCCTCTTTTTTTAAGCAACATGACTAAGTTTTAGTATCAATAAATTAGAAGAGAATGAAAAAGTAAATTTGACAGCATTGTGTACTTTTATTTAACTTTTTCCATCATCAAATAGTTACAGGAAAAAGATTTGTGCAACTGATCATCAAGAAGAATTAAGAGGCATAAAAACAGGTCACTAACATTACAAACACGAACCAGGCAATTCAAGGCTGCATACACATGTTCCCAGACATTCAAAGCACGGGTCATTTCCAAAGTTCATTCCTATGAACAGTAGACTTTGACTAAACTGTTGGCCAAACAAAAATAAAATAAAAGGCGTTTTCATCTGCATTTAATCTGTACTTTTTGCAAGTGATGCTGCCATGTGCATGGGATAGTCATTGTGTATATGATAACACTGGAGCTTTCATTACATTTCCCCAAGATAGGGAAACATTTAGAACTGATAGAGCAGTCAAGCAAGAAAATTGCATTTCACCAAAACTATTCTCAGAAATCATATAGGAACTTCTGAAATTTTCCCGGCGTATTTCTTCTTCTAATAATTTCTGGGTATGCAGCTGGATCCTGTCAACATGTTGATGGGATCCGGCTGCATACCCGGAAATTATTAGAAGATCATATAGGAAGTCTACAGATCCTTGCACTGGGAAAATGAAGAATGAATACATACAATGAAACATATCAGATCCTCCTCCATTTTGCTTCTGACATTGTGCTGCATGTTCCTAGAGCTGAAAAACTTCAGTAATGAATGGAAGTATTTAATAGATCAAGTTTGAAAGTAGCTTCAAAAATAAACTACAGCAAAACTAAAATAATGTTTAGACATCAAACAGAAAATATAACAAATTAAAAATGAACACACAGAACTAATTACATAGTTTTTGTATTTCTGGCAGCTGAAGACAATGCCTGCATGGACATAAAAAGGAATGAACAATACAATAGAAGTAGTAGTATGATATTCTGCCTTACAGCAGGTCTTGTCATTGGTTAAGCCTCTTCCACTTTTGTCAGTCCATAGCCAGTCTTTTCATTTCTGAATATTTGTCTCCTTTGATGTTGTCCAGCAATTGATGTCTTCTTTTTCCTTTTCCCCTCTTTTCCCTCCACCATTCCTTCTTTCAATAAACAGTCCCTCCTCAAACAATGTCCAATCCAGTTCCATTTTCTCTTTCTGATGACTTTTAGCATGTTTCTTTCTTCTCCAACTCTTCTTAATACTTCTTCAATCCTTACTCAGTCTTCCCATTTCACTTTTTCCATTCTTCTCTGTATCCACATATCTAGTGCCTCCAATCTTCTTTCATCTTCCTTCCTCAATGTTCAGGTTTTTGCACCATATAGTGCAATACTCCAGATGTAACATTTGGCAAGTCTTTTCTCCAGATCTTTGTTTAGTGATCTGCAAAGTAATTTCTGTTTCCTCTTGAACCCTTCTTTTGCCATTGCAATTCTTTTCCTAATTTCTGTTGAGCAATACATATCATCCATTATTACACTTTTCAAGTTATTCACTTGTTCTATTTCCTCTCCCCCTATTTTCATACGGCATTTTCTCCACTTTCCTCCAATTACCATGCTTTCCATTTTCTTCTTGTTAATCTTCATTCCATATTTTTCTAATTTTGTGTTTAGATCATCTAAATGAAATAGCCTAAAGTGCTATTGTTAAGCTAAATAGGATTTTACTAACTAAGCACCTACTGTATCTGAAAACAAAACTTAACAATCACAATCAGTGCATGTTACCAATTTTGACCTATGAGAGTGATCATGGACTTCAAATGTGAAAACCATTCAAAGACTAGGAGTTGATCAGCAAGTAAAAGAGAAGCAGGAAAACAAGCACATGAATCACACAACAGGCTCGAGTGAAGGAGATAATTATAACTGTACTGAAAATTAAATCGAGATAGGAAGGACTTATAGACTGCTGAATAGGTGGAAGATGGACTAAGCAGCTTCTTTGCAGTGGGTTGCATGAGATAAGGAAAGACAGTGATGAAGACCTGCAGGAAGGTGGGCGGATGACAGTAAATATACAGAGGCAGAAGGTTATAATCCATAAAAAAAAAAAAGCCTAGAGAAGGGCTATATCCAGCTGTAGAAGTCAAGTGGCTGATGGTGATCTCTAACAGAATTTCAAGTTGGAGCAAATTAAAGTAAGGTTTTATTCTTAAGGCTTCTTTTTCTTAATGTATTCACCTAAAATTAATACTGATCAGTCATCAATTCTCAAGTAATAATGTCTAGAGTGGAGTGAAGATAGCATCTGGACTGAAATAAAATGTGTTAAAGACTGTGATCCAACTGTTGTATGTCCATAGATACAAACTGGCTTTGAGCTGACACTTGAGGCATGCTCAGGTGAATAATGTGGTAGAGGGTTTCTATTGTAAGGCAATGACCTGGAAGTAGAAACCTATTCAGCCAACAGTTTTAAGTCACAAGAAGATTTATTTGAATGTAAACTTTAATGCAGAGAGGTTTTTATTCCAAAACATTCTGTGCACTGCAACTAATCTATTATACATCCCATCTCATTCCTCATCTTCAGTAGCTACAATCCTTTGAATACTGTGGATAAATCACTCAAACAACCCAGAAAGTTTGAAGCAACATGACAGAATAGTTAAATGATGCAAGCCAATGCTAGAAAGGAAATGGTTGAGAAGATAAAGAAGACCTTATGGCTAGTTTTTAACCATTGGTGGGGTGTGCCAAACCTGATACAGTCTCTTCAGTTGATTATTATCCTGTAACCATTATTTTTCAACAAAGTACAATGCTCAACAATACCATCTGCAATTTAGGCCCTTTGAGGAATGATATTGTGTAATTGTTTTAGTCAAAGGCATAAGGGCTTGAACCATAACCTCAATTACACAAATGAGGATGGTATCGGTCACATCACTGAAAATGTGGCTCAGACTAGTGTGGAGATCATGTCACTCTTTGAGCCACATGACAAACCTTGGAAGAAGTGTTCTGTAGTACATGCTAATGCAGAACTTGGACATTCAGGGCAGGAGGCAGTTCCACAACATTCAGGGCAGGCGACAGTTCCACATTGGTGCAATTTATACATCACCCTTCACATGGAAGCATCATTTGTAGTATAGCCTCAATCTGAATCCTTCTGGTGAGATATTTCTTGTATGGCTAGTTGTTAACAACAGCCATTCTGTCCAAAACAGTATCTGTTCTGTTTCGGTGATTTCCAGTGTTTCCACTGGGACCTTGTTATTTTAATTTCTCTGATAGAGGCACATAGTAAATATAGTTACACCTGAATCAGTTATGAACAAAGACTGCAGCTTGAAAAATTCTGTGGATTTGAAGTAAATCTTATTCAGCATACCCCATATTAACTAGTGTTGCCTTACAGTTCCAACTAGCATAGCACACAGCATTTGTAATGGCTCATGAGTAAGCTTGGTAAATAGGTGCCATGTTGCAACAATATGTATTCAGTGTGCAAGTACAAGTACTCAGCAAACTGGTGTTGCAGAAGTCGCTGTATGGAGCATAAATAACGCCAAATTTAGGCACTCATTTTCTGTCATCAGCAGCCAATAGCCAAAGGGAGGTGCATGCCAGTCTACACATCAAAGTGAACCAGTCAGCTGTTGTTGCCAGGCTCTGCCAACAATAGCTGCAGGCTACTGCCTGTGCTGAGTGAAAATGTTGCTGACTTGGCACCTTTCCACTGGAGGGTCACCTGGTGGATGACTGTCTGCCACTGGGCACCTTCCTGATGGACTGGCGTATGAGCCTGCACCATGTAGCAGCCCTGCCATCATTGCACTACCACGTCAAAGGAACGTATCGTTATCGTTATCTCTCTCTCTACCAAAATATATGTGTATGTATGTGTCTGTTTATTTGTTAGTTTGTTGTTTGGCAGCTGAATTTTATGTATCTGTAACAAAGTACATGTGATGTGTAAGGCCAAGTGGTTTTAATAGCAAGTGGTATAATCTAATAAGTTTGGACTACATGGCACATACTCTGACCACACCAACTGATACTGAGAAAATTATAAAGTTTGAAGTAGCTGGATATTTCAACTTTTGAATCAATAGCTCACTAACTGGCAACTTCTGGGTGAAAGAATTATTCGACTACATAACCCATCAATGTAGCTTTAACTCTAGATCAGTTATGCCACACACTCAGTTTTCATTTACTTAATGAAGTTCAGTCACCTTTTACGTTGATCTTAGGAAGCTGCTGTGCCCCCAGAAGTTCTTTACTATAACACACACAGAAACAGATTCTACACCATGCAGATAGATCACGGACTTACCTGCTGCAATGGTGAACTGTCACACATAACTTTGGAGTTCGTTTGGAGGGGTAAATGTGATTTGCAAGTTAAATTGTGCAATGATGACATGAGGAATATTACAACCCAGTAGAAACTGCAGATTCTTTCACACAACTGAATTCTATGCAACCCCAGTCTGTGGTATAAGAGTCACTCATTGATAATGGTTTTTTGTATGTCAAAAATTAATTTTGAAGATGCACCTTAATTTCATGCATGTATTGAGTAATATTCTTACAGCACTCTCCATACATTTGACATAAAACTTCTAACTTCAAACATGAAATTTCTCTTATGTGCCAAAGATAGTGCATGACATTTAACAAGAAATACTCCAGCATAGAAAACTGGACACGTCTATCTTCATGTACGATTTAAGCCAGAGTCACTCCTTCTAAGTCTTATTGTTGTTGTTGTTGTTGTGGTCTTCAGTCCTGAGACTGGTTTGATGCAGCTCTCCATGCTACTCTATCCTGCGCAAGCTTCTTCATCACCCAGTACTTACTGCAACCTACATCCTTCTGAACCTGCTTAGTGTATTCATCTCTTGGTCTCCCTCTATGATTCTTACCATCCACACTGCCCTCCAATGCTAAATTTGTGATTCCTTGATGCCTCAGAACATGTCCTACCAAATCGTCCCTTCTTTTTGTCAAGTTGTGCCACAAACTCCTCTTCTCCCCAATTCTATTCAATACCTCCTCATTAGTTATGTGATCTACCCATCTAATCTTCAGCATTGTTCTGTCGCACCAGATTTCGAAAGCTTCTATTCTCTTCTTGTCCAAACTATTTATCATCCATGTTTCACTTCCATACATGGCTACACTCCATACAAATACTTTCAAAAACGACTTCCTGACACTTACATCTGTACTCGATGTAAACAAATTTGTCTTCTTTAGAAATGCTTTCCTTGCCATTGCCAGTCTACATTTTATATCCACTCTACTTCGACCATCATGTTATTTTGCTCCCAAAATAGCAAAACGTCTTCACTACTTTAGGTGTCTCATTTCCTAATTTAATTCCCTCCGCATCACCCGACTTAATTCGACTACATTCCATTATCCTCGTTTTGCTTTTGTTGATGTTCATCTTATATCCTCCTTTCAAAACACTGTCCATTCTGTTCAACTGCTCTTCCAAGTCCTTTGCTGCGTTTGACAGAATTACAATGTCATCGGCGAACCTCAAATTTTTTATTTCTTCTCCATGGATTTTAATACCTACTCCGAATTTTTCTTTTGTTTCCTTTACTGCTTGCTCAATATACAGACTGAATAACATCGGGGAGAGGCTACAACCCTGTCTCACTTCCTTCCCAACCACTGCTTCCCTTTCATGCCCCTCGACACTTATAGCTGCCATCTGGTTTCCATACAAATTGTAAATAGCCTTTCACTCCCTGTATTTTACCCCTGCCACCTTTAGAATATGAAAGAGAGTATTCCAGTCAACATCGTCAAAAGCTTTCTCTAAGTCTACAAATGCTAGAAATGTAGGTTTGCCTTTCCTTAATCTTTCTTCTGAGATAAGGCGTAATGCGAGATGCCTTTAATAGGTTCCACAATGAAACATTGTCTCGAAATTTGGTAGAAAATCCGAAGAAATTCTGGTCGTATGTAAAGTACACAAGCAGCAAGACGCAGTCAATACCTTCGCTGCGCAGTGCCGATGGTACTGTTACCAACAACTGTGTCGCTAAAGCGGCGTTATTGAACGCAGTTTTCCGAAATTCCTTCACCAGGGAAGACGAATGGAATATTCCAGAATTTGAAACACGAGCAGCTGCTAGCATGAGTTTCTTAGAAGTAGATACCTTAGAGGTTGCGAAGCAACTCAAATCGCTTGATACGGGCAAGTCTTCAGGTGCAGATTGTATACCGATTTGGTTCCTTTCAGATTACACTGATACAATAGCTCCCTACTTAGCAATCATATACAACCACTCACTCACCGATAGATCTGTACCTACATATTGGAAAATTGCGCAGGTCGCACCAGTGTTTAAGAAGGGTAGTAGGAGTAATCCATCGAACTACAGACCTATATCATTGACGTCGGTTTGCAGTAGAGTTTTGGAGCACATACTGTATTCAAACATTATGAATCACCTCGACGGGAACGATCTATTGATACGTAATCAGCATGGTATCAGAAAACATCATTCTTGTGCAACGCAGCTAGCTCTTTATTCACACGAAGTAATGGCTGCTATTGACAGGGGATCTCAAGTTGATTCCATATTTCTAGATTTCCAGAAAGCTTTTGACACCGTTCCTCACAAGTGACTTCTAATCAAGCTGCGGGCCTATGGGGTATCGTCTCAGTTGTGCCACTGGATTCGTGATTTCCTGTGAGGAAGGTCGCAGTTCGTAGTAATAGACGGCAAATCATCGACTAAAACTGAAGTGATATCAGGTGTTCCCCAGGGAAGCATCCTGGGACCTCTGCTGTTCCTGATCTATATAAATGACCTGGGTGACAATCTGAGCAGTTCTCTTAAGTTGTTCGTAGATGATGCTGTAATTTACCGTCTAGTAAGGTCATCCGAAGACCAGTATCAGTTGCAAAGCAATTTAGAAAAGATTGCTGTATGGTGTGGCAGGTGGAAGTTGACGCTAAATAACGAAAAGTGTGAGGTGATCCACATGAGTTCCAAAATAAATCCGTTGGAATTCAATTACTCGATAAACAGTACAATTCTCAAGGCTGTCAATTCAACTAAGTACCTGGGTGTTAAAATTACGAACAACTTCAGTTGGAGAGACCACATAGATAATATTGTGGGGAAGACGAGCCAAAGGTTGCGTTTCATTGGCAGGACACTTAGAAGATGTAACAAGTCCACTAAAGAGACAGCTTACACTACACTCTTTCGTCCTGTGATAGAATATTGCTGTGCGGTGTGGGATCCTTACCAGGTGGGATTGACGGAGGACATCGAAAGGGTGCAAAAAAAGGGCAGCTCGTTTTATATTATCACGTAATAGGGGAGAGAGTGTGGTAGATATGATATGCGAATTGGGATGGACGTCATTAAAGCAAAGACATTTTTCGTCACGGCGAGATCTATTTACGAAATTTCAGTCACCAACTTTCTCTTCCGAATGCGAAAATATTTCGTTGAGTCCAACCTACATAGATACGAATGATCATCAAAATAAAATAAGAGAAATCAGAGCTCGAACAGAAAGGTTTAGGTGTTCATTTTTCCTGCGCGCTGTTCGGAAATGGAATGGTAGAGAGATAGTATGATTGTGGTTCGATGAACCCTCTGTCAAGCACTTAAATGTGAATTGCAGAGTAGTCATGTAGATGTAGAAGGTCAGTATTGCCTCACGTGTTCCAACATTTCTGCGGAATCCAAACTGATCTTCCCCGAGGCCGACTTCTACCAGTTTTTCCATTTGTCTGTAAAGAATTCGCGCTAGTATTTTGCAACTGTGACTTATCTGATAGTTCGGTAATTTTCACATCTGTCAACACCTGCTTTCTTTGGGATTGGAATTATTATATTCTTCTTCAAGTCTGAGGGTATTTCGCCTGTCTCATACATCTTGCTCACCAGATGGTACAGTTTTGTCATGACTGGCTCTCCCAAGGCTGTCAGTAGTTCTAATGGAATGTTGTCTGCTCCCGGGGTCTTGTTTCGACTCAGGTCTTTCAGTGCTCTGTCAAACTCGCCACGCAGTATCATATCTCCCATTTCATCTTCATCTACATCCTCTTCCATTTCCATAATATGGTCCTCAAGTACATTGCCCTTGTATAAACCCTCTATATACTCCTTCCACCTTTCTGCTTTCCCTTCTTTGCTTAGAACTGGGTTTCCATCTGAGCTCTTGATATTCATACTAGTGGCTCTCTTTTCTTCAAAGGCCTCTTTAATTTTCCTGTAGGCAGTATCTATCTTACCCCTAGTGAGATAAGCCTCTAAATCCTTACATTTGTCCTCTAGCCATCCCTGCTTAGCCATTTTGCACTTCCTGTTGATCGCATTTTTGAGATGTTTGTATTCCTTTTTGCCTGCTTCATTTACTGCATTTTTATATTTTCTCCTTTCATCAATTAAATTCAATAATTCTTCTGTTACCCAAGGATTTCTGATAGCCCTCGTCTTTTTACCTACTTGATCCTCTGCTGCCTTCACCACTTCATCCCTCAGAGCTACCCATTCTTCTTTTACTGTATTTCTGTCACCCATTCCTGTCAATTGTTCCCTTATGCTCTCCCTGAAACTCTGTACAACCTCTGGTTTAGTCAGTTTATCCAGGTCTCATCTAATTAAATTCCCAACTTTTTGCAGTTTCTTCAGTTTTAATCTACAGTTCATAACCAATAGATTGTGGTTAGAGTCCACATTTGCCCCTGGAAATGTCTTACAATTTAAAACCTGGTTCCTAAATCTCTGTCTTACCATTATATAATCTATCTACCTTCTAGTATCTCCAGGATTCTTCCATGTATACAACCTTCTTTTATGATTCTTGAACCAAGTGTTAGCTATGATTAAGTTATGCTCTGTGCAAAATTCTACCAGATGGCTTCCTCTTTCATTTCTTACCCCCAATCCATATTCACCTACTATGTTTCCTTCTCTCCCTTTTCCTACTCTCGAACTGGAGTCACCCATGACTATTAAATTTTCATCTCCCTTCACTACCTGAATAATTTCTTTTATCTCATCATACATTTCATCAATTTCTTCATCATCTGCAGAGCAAGTTGGCATATAAACTTGTACTACTGTAGTAGGCATGGGCTTCGTGTCTAACTTGGCCACAATAATGCGTTCACTATGCTGTTTGTAGTAGCTTACCCGCACTCCTATTTTTTTATTCATTATTAAACCTACTCCTGCATTACCCCTATTTGATTTTGTATTTATAACCCTGTATTCGCCTGATCAAACGTCTTGTTCCTTCTGCCACCGAACTTTACTAATTCGCACTATATCTAACTTTAACCTATCCATTTCCCTTTTTAAATTTTCTAACCTACCTGCCAGATTAAGGGATCTGATATTCCATGCTCTGATCCATAGAATGCCAGTATTCTTCCTCCTAATAACGACGTCCTCTGGAGTAGTCCAAGCCCGGAGACCCGAATGGGGGACTAATTTACTTCTGGAATATTTTACCCAAGAGGACGCCATCATCATTGAACCATACAGTAAAGCTGCATGCCCTCAGGAAAAATTATGGCTGTAGTTTCCCCTTGCTTTCAGCTGTTCGCAGTACCAGCACAGCAAGGCCGTTTTGGTGAGTGTTACAAAGCCAGATCAGTCAATCATCCAGACTTTTGCCCCTGCAACTACTGAAAAGGCTGCTGCCCCTCTTCAGGAACCACATGTTTGTCTGGCCACTCAACAGATACCCCTCCATTGTGGTTGCACCTAAGGTACGGCCATCTGTATCGCTGATGCACACAAACCCCACCACCAACGGCAAGGTCCATGGTTCATGGGGGGCCAAGTCTTATTGCACTTAGCAATTACATAAAAACTAACAATAATGAAAAGGTCAATGACAATAGTGCGCCGAGTGGCATCTGCATAAGTATGTGTCTCTAGTGATTGCAGTTATACTTTCTGCTGTCCACTGCACTCCATCTGCACCTCTGCTACTGTGCTGACCACAGCACCTTGCAGGTTACCACCATCACCCGGGAAACAATGAAGTATGCTATCCTCCTGGTGGGCTAGTGCTGACTCCAACATGCTGCACCAGCTGTGGCCACCTATGTTGTGAAGGCCACTGACTGCCTCTCCAAATCTGTCTTCTCTGTTGTAATTATTAAGGACTAATTCAACCAACATTGATTCCGTGAAGGATCTCCCCCCCCCCCCCCCCCCCAAACACCTGCAACTGCACCTATGCCCTGGGATGTGAACTGCCATATCTCCTGACTTATCACAGCCATCTTCACCTTCCACCTTAGTTGTCACTCACCCCAGCCACTGTAAGTTTTGTCAGAAGTTACTGACTGCTACCATGACTGAGCCATTGACATCACCTCCAGCTACAGCTTGCAGCTCTGACAAAGGAGTATGGTGAGTGGACTTACTAAATTCCCTCTCCTCTTCTCATGCAAGGGGGTGGTTCAGAAAACTTACTGTCATAGAAACTTGAAGGCACAATACGTGCAGGTGGAGGAACCTGTCAACCTTATTTCAGTTCAGAGGGAATACTACGAGAGATTTTGCTGCCATGTAACCAGTATGATGCAAGCAGTGCAATCTGTTGAGGCATAGTGTGTCGTACATGCTGTCAGAGACTGTGAAGTGTTGTGCATGCCAGTGCTATGGCTATTTAGCCAAGCAGTGTACAGGGTACAGTCGATGATGATTAGACGGAAAGACTAAAAAATGGTGTGTTACTAATGTAAGTGGCTGTATTATTATTGTCTCTGTTAGTTTTCTGTTGTTGTTGTTGCTGTTGTTACTTCTTCTTCTTTTCTTTATTTTGGTGATTAAATTTTCCAAAATGGCAGAGTCAGAAACACGGGTGATGACTACACTGGAAGTGAATGAATCTTTAATAGCTGAGGTAGCTAATTTGAAGGAAGATAATGCAGATTTGGGTAAAGAAGCAAATGCTATGAGAGCAAGTAACCTGCAGATGCAGAAGGAATTAGCTGAAGTGAAGGAAGGTAAAACTTCATCCATTGTAACCACACTTTTATTACATTCAACTGCTGCCAGTCTGACTAACCCATTCTAGGACAAGACAGCAGAGGATGTGGTGGCATTCACAGATGACCTGGAAGCAGCTGCAAGGCTAGTTTTCTGGATAGATGAATGACTGCTGCCAATGGCCAAATAGCAGAAGTTAACTGCCTAGAACACATGTTGGTCAGGATGTTATAAAAACTAAACCGAGATTGGTACATGCGACGTGTAATTTCCTACCACCACAAATGAATAAAGAGCATCATTCATTTTTAGAGTTAGCTAATTACTATAGAACACCTGTGATTAGATTTTTCGATATTGAAAGACTGCTAATGAAGTTGCTGAAGAAGGGTGTAAAGCTCAAGTGGATGGCTGACTGTCAAGGCACTTTTGCGAAATTGAAGGAGGCAGTAACAACTAAACTTGTGAAGCTTCCTGGCAGTTAAAACTATGAGCCAGACCAAAACTCAAACTCGGGTCCTTTGTATTTTGTGGGAAAGTGCTCTACTGACTGAGCTAACAAAACATGACTCATGGTTTACCCAACCATGAAAAAGGGCATGCTGAGTTTAATGTTTGTTGGAACAGTCTTCAGGTGTTACCTGTATGGCAAGAAATTAAAAGTACTAATGGATCACGCAGCATTAACATGTGAGAACTCATGCCTTTAAAAGTAATGTGATGGGTTGCATGTTGAGCATGAAATGTACCTAATATCGGCAAATAAATGTTTTTTTATTATTTTTATAATAAAACTCTCATATTTTACTGTTTAAAATATTTACTTGCAGTGCAAAATGATCAGTATAGGAGGGTGATTTGAGAAGTTCTCGGAAAGGAATAGAAAAAAAGTACTTTCATCACTGAAACTTCTTTTTTTTTAATTTTTCAATGTAGTCTCCGTGTAGATTAATGCACTTGGTCCAATGGTGTTCCAGTACCTTGATCCCATCTTGAAAAGGAGTTTCCTCTTGGCCTGCAAAATAGTTGTCAACTCCAGCTATCGATTCATCGTTTGCAGTGAATCTTCGTCCATCAAGAAAAATGTTCAGTTCTGGGAAGGGTTGGAAGTCTGACGGAGCCATACCAGGTGAATAAGGTGGGTGTGGCAACAATTCGTACCTTAGTTCATGTAATTTTGGCATGGCAACGGCACATGTGTGAGGGCGTGCATTGTCTTGATGGAAGATGACTTTCTTCCTTGCTAAACCTTGCCTTTTTGTGTATATTTTGTTGCAGTTTGTCCAGAAGGTTAGCATCGTATTCTCCAGTAATTGTTTGCCCAGTGGGGAGATAATCTACAACCAGATTCCCCTTTGTATCCCAGAATACTGATGTCATGACCTTTCCTGCTGAAGGAATTGTGTTTGCTTTCTTTGGTGGCAGAGAATCAGCATGTTTCCACTGCTTTGACTGTTGTTTTGCCTCTAGGGTATAATAGTGCACCCAAGTTTGATCTGTGGTCACAAATCGACGCAAAAAATCTTGCTCGTTTCTTCTAAAAGGGGCCAAACATTGTTCCGATACATCCATTCTCATGTGACTTTGATCCAGCATCAACAGTTGGCACCCATCTTGCAGATATTTTTTTTATTCTAATTCTTCAGTTAAAATGTGATATACCCTTTCAGATGACATCTGGCAAGCATGAACAATTTCATGCACTTTCAATCAGCAATCCTCCATGACCATTTTGTGCACCTTTGCAATCATCATCTAAGCTCTCCCAACCAAATTTAAGTTTAGTTGTCCACTTGACAACAGTTGAATATGAAAGAGCAGAGTCCCCCCAGAGTATTCCAGAAATCGGCATGAATGTTGTTTGCTTTCATACCTTTCGTTACATAGTACTTAATCACTGCACCTAATATGAGTATGATGGCGCACTACGAATGTGGTGGTGTGGACATGTTGGGAACGTGGGTCTCACAGGGAGTGTGCAAGGGATAAGTCCCTGCAGGCGCACTATCTTCTATGCCTGCCCTTGGTGGCTCATTTGTATAGAGCATCTGCCATGTAAGCAGGAGATCCCGGGTTCGAGTCCCGGTCGGGACACACATTTTCAACATGTCCCCAATGAAGTATATCAACGCTTGTTTGCAGCTAGGTTGTCAATTTAATTATCTTTTCATTATGAAGAGCACGTGAAACTACATGATGTACAGTTTTGACAAATATTGACATTTGCCCTTTTAGAACCAAGCCACAGATATACTTAGCTATCATAAATTATAAAAACACTATAAATGATGAACAATACACACAAAATGACATTTTAGAAAATATGAATGGCAAAATATATACTTGTGCTGACAGTTGCATGATGAGGTAAACACTGCACTGCAATGACCAGCCCAACCAACTGACCTCTGCAAGTGACACAACAACAGTTTGTATGGGTCAAGGGATGTACAAAACCCAGCTACTGAGCTTATGAGAACTTTGTAGGCATTGCTGACAAACTGAAGAGTCTTCTACAATTTTTGTGAGTAAAATGTTCATAGTGTGAGTGCTTGTGTATCAAAATGGTTGTTAGTTTGAAAGTTCCTTCAAGCAGACTGACTCAGTGGGCACTGAAATTAAATAAATTTGACTTTGGAGCAATTCACAAACTGGTTAGAAAGCATGGTAACATCAATGGACTGAGCAGGAAGATTGGCATTGCATGACTATTTGTTTGTAGCCTCACAGAGGGGTAGAAGGCACACTTCATTGATGCAGACTGCAAGCTATTAAAATGCAGAGACAGTTTGCCATTCACAGTAGTTATTATGTAGACACTGACAGCAGCAGCTCGCCAGCCACCATCACCACCTGGAGGCATCCACAGAGTGCCACCCTTCCAGCAGATTACCATTGACTCGGGCATGAAGTACCAACAGCGTCCAGTTATATCACGGATGTCATTGTCTGCAAAGAAGATCACTACTTGACACCCACCAGCACTCTACTTTAGCCATGCCTGGGAAGTGAAAACCTTCATCTTCCACCACAGCAGTCACTCACCCTGGCCACCATGATGGAAAAGTCCTAGATAAAATATAAATAATGGAAAATGAAAATGTAACAACTCACCATATAGCTGAAGTTATAGAAGATTAAAATATTCCAGAATGAGATTTTCTCTCTGAAGCGGAGTGTGCGCTGATATGAAACTTCCTGGAAGATTAAAACTGTGTGCCGGACCAAGACTTGAACTCGGGACCTTTGCCTTTCGTGGGCAAGTGCTCTACCAACTGAGCTACCCAAGCACGACTCACGTCCCGTCCTCACAGCTTTACTTCTGCCAGTACCTCGTCTCCTACCTTCCAAACTTTACAGAAGCTCTCCTGCGAACCTTGCAGAACTAGCACTCCTGAAAGAAAGGATATTGCAGAGATATGGCTTAGCCACAGCCTGGGGCTAAGCCTGTGGCCAAGTCAGGTCTCTGCAATATCCTTTATTTCAGGAGTGCTAGTTCTGCAAGGTTCGTAGGAGAGCTTCTGTAATATTTGGAAGGTAGGAGACGAGGTACTGGCAGAAGTAAAGCTGTGAGGATGGGGCGTGAGTCGTGCTTGGGTAGCTCAGTTGGTAGAGCACTTGTCCATGAAAGGCAAAGATCCCAAGTTCGAGTCTCGGTCTGGCACATAGTTTCAATCTTCCAGGAAGTTTCATTAAAAATATTGCTAAGCTTTTGGGCACATTATTTCAGGGGCAAAACTAAAACAACATACTATAATTTTCACCAGGGCTTTGACTACCTACTGTCATTCCCAGAAATGAGGAACATCCTACTCACAATCCATCCCACTTCTGCCAAAAGGATTTTACACCATCTGCCCAATCTACAAAATATTCTAGTTCTTCCTAATGTCACACCTACTCCCCTTGCCACATGTGTCATATCTTTGTTGTGGAACACCCAGACTAGCTTAGCACGTCTTGGTCACCTACAAAAGCAGTAATCTTGTATAGCAGCTTTTCCATACCTTTAAGCACAGGCTTTTATATGGTAATGATCACCTACCAACTATCCATCCTGAAGTATGAGCACTGCCGTTATGTGGCCAAGAACAGAGTTGACCACACAGTTCCAGAACACATTGCAGAGAATTCATTCATTCACACCCTGTGTTCTGTAAATCTCATCATGGAGGAGAGTATCAAGGATGAGGAATGAATCAACTTATACATCAGCTAGTGATCTGCCTTGGCTTTGCACATTATGGTAGCACTAAGCATCTACAGCTGAACGACTTGTCTGGCATAATGGCAATTTTGTTTGCTGGGCACTGCATAGAGTTATGATTAAACATCATAGAACTATGTTAGGTAATTGAATATAATCAGTTTCATATAAATTAAACAATTTACACAGCACAGGCCACTTGCTGGTATAGTGCAGCATTTAAGGCTTACAGGCCACTTGCTGGTATAGTGCAGCATTTAAGGCTCGAGTGGACTACCTAGCTACAACCTACTAAAGATGCAAGTCGTGCATCGGTCTGCATGGCCATTTATTTGTCAGTGGGGTGGGTGCACTATTCCCTACTCCAGTTCCTGAGATTATCCTTCATATGTAGGCAGAGACAGGCAGCATGGAAATTTAATTCATAACTCTATAGAAGGGGAATGTTTGTATATATGTATAGATTCTGATAATAATAATTTTGTGTGGCTCAGTATCCTGGTGCAAGTCTTTAATTGGATGTCACTTCAGTGACTTTTGTCTCCCTCACCAGTTATCCAACCAGGCCAAGGGGACCTACAGTTTACATAGCATCTAACACACATTTCATTTTTGGCATATCTCCACATCATCGAGAGGTGATTGCAAGATTAAAAACATAGCTAAAAATCCAGGTCCAGCCAGTGTTCAAACTGGCAACATTTCGGTAAATGAGCCTGCACTTTACTGCTGGACCATGAAACCTGACTCCAATTCATCTCTAGGAAAATGAAACCCATACTAATTTGAACTATGTCTCACTTCTGGGAAATGTCCTCATCATTGAGAGGTGACTGCTAGGTAATGAAAAATCCACGGTCGGACTGGGATTCAATCCCACAAGCTTTTGATTTTCTGGCACATGCTAGACCACTAGGTCCAACACTGGTTCTGCTCAAGCTTCACTGCTGGCTAGAGTTACAGCAGCTGTACAGCTAGATGGCAATGCCTTCATTTTCACAGTGGTAGTGGACTTCAATTCATTATAGTTCAACAAATTTCAGCAAAATATTTATAAATTATTGGGTTGGTGCATAAGTTCATAGTATTTTTCCGTAAGTGATCTTGGTTTAGACCATGTAGTACGCTTACACTTGATTTTTGAACCTTCCCCATTGCATGCAAAAGTCACACGATGGTGTAATCATCACAATTCATCACATGTGCCAGTTCTCTACTACACTGATGAGGATTCTTGTGGATTAATGTGTTCAATCAATCTTCATCCACCTCCAAAAGGGGATGGGAGGGGAGGGAAGGGGAAGGGGAAGGGGAAGGGGAGGGGGAGGGGAAGGGGAGGGAAGGGAAGGGACATTAGCAAATAGTGTCTATCATTAAACTTTGTAAAAACTCATCTATAGAAAGCCCACAACCTACAAAAGGTTCTCACCCAGCAATATGCATAAAGTATGACAACACAGATGAAGTTGACAATGTCAACAAATTATTGAGATAATTACTTGATTATAAATTAAGATGGGAGGAGCACTCCACATAAATTCTGAAATGACTGAATTTAGCTTCCTTTAGCATGCACATGTTTTCAGACATAAGTGACATAAAAATAGACATATGTTGCCAACTTTCATTCCATACGACATAATTTTAATAAATTTTTTATTCTGGGCAATTCACCAAGTCAACTGCACATATTCCTAGTCCAAAACTTAGTAATATGGATTATTTGTCTTGTTAATTCAAGATTTTTTTCTACAAATCCGTTCAAAGAACGGGGTGTGTACTAACTACTGATTCTCTGTATATTGACTCCTTAAATAAAAATTAACTCCAATGGCAAAGAAAAGATCTCAGAAAAAAAACTAGAAGAAAATTTGACCCAACCATTTTAACAAATGGGTCTGAGCACTATGGGACTTAACATCTATGGTCATCAGTCCCCTAGAACTTAGAACTACTTAAACCTAACTAACCTAAGGACAGCACACAACACCCAGCCATCACGAGGCAGAGAAAATCCCTGACCCCGCCGGGAATCGAACCCGGGCGTGGGAAGCGAGAACGCTACCGCACGACCACGAGATGCGGGCACCATTTTAACAAAAAATGATGAATACACTAGGAAATCAGGTGAAGGATATATCAACTATAATACACAAGAAGAATTAACCACCAAATTAAAAACCATAGCAGAAGAGTTGGCTCCAATAAATCCCATGAAGAAACATGAGTGGTGGAATGAAGAATGTGACCAGGCATTAGAAAGAAGACACCAAGCTTGGATAAACCATCAAGCCCAAAAGTCTGAAGAATCACATCTAAAACTAATTAAGCAAAGAAAGTCAACCCATAAAATCATCACACAGGCAAAATGCAAACATCTTTAAAAAAAACCTAGAAAAGATAGAAGAGAACTTCCAGAAGAAACAGTAAAGAGATTATTACAAAACCTTTGGGAGATATCTTAAAAAGTATTTGTGCCCAACACATGCTGAGAGAGAAGTCAGGAAAGCTGGCACACAGTAATCAAGAAAATGCAGAGATCCTTGCAGAGACTTTCAACAAACTTTTAAATTGTGGTGACCCAATGGAAACATTTCAAGTAGACACTGAAGCACCTATTTTAACCACCCCAGACCTAATAGATTCTCCAGCTATCAATGAGGCAGAGGTCACAATTCAGGAAATAAAAAATTACAAGGCATGTGTCGAAGACCATGTATTTGCAGAAATCTGGAGAAATGCTGGAAAACCTGTGGTCATAAATCTCCACTAACATTTAATTGAAATGTGGATCACAGAGAAAATTCCAGTGCACTGGACCTCAGGAATAATCCATCCATTATTTAAAAAAGGAGATAGAACCAACCCAGATAATTACAGAGGAATAACCCTTCTGGACTGCACATACAAAACTTTCTCTTGCATAATTTACAATAAGATTTAAAACATTCTGGAACCACAACTTTGAGAATATGAAGGAGGATTTTGACCATACAGAAGCTGCTCAGACCAACTTCTTAGCCTGAAACTAATAATGGAGTATTACAAATATAGAAACAGACAGTTATTCATCTCATTCATAGATTTTAAATTAGCATATGATAGTGTTCATATACCCACACTTCTAAAAATCCTTAGAGCATTTGGCCTCCATCCCAAACTGGTAAGACTCATTCAGCTAACTTTAACTGAAACAAATTCAAAGATCAAGTTTAGAGGAGAAATGTTAAAAGCTTTCACAATAAAAGCAGGACTCAGACAAGGTGATGGATTGTCCCCTTTGATTCACAATGGTGGCCCTTGATTACATGATGACAATCTGGTAAAAAGAAAATTCATGTAAAATCAAAATTGGAGGAAAACCAGCAATAAGAACAAACTGCCTTGGGGTTGCTGTCAATTTAGCTCTCTTATCCCTTGACACGGAAGAAGTTCATGCTCAGATCACAAGTCTCCAGAAAATTGCTTCAGAAATATGATTACAAATATTCTTTTAGAAAACTGAAATCATGCCCATGAAACCTCTTTGTATAGATAAAATCTTCATAAATGATCAAACAATTAACATAGTTCTACAAGTTAAATATCTCGGAGAAATTATTTTGCACAACTTGGGTGAGAGAGTAACATGGATAAATATAACCAACAAAATGAAAAAAAAAACACAATTTCTAACCTGGTCAACATATAATAAGAAATGCCTTTCAATAGAAACTAAGATCCAACATTACAAAACTGTAACTCTCCTGGAAGCAACTTATGCTTGTGAAACTCTGTTCCAAATTAAAAATGAAAGAAGAACCTATCAACTCCTCAATACTAAATGAAGAATTATCAGAACATGCATCAATAAAAAAATACCAGGTTGATGGAGTCTAGAGAATCCTCCCTAGTGAAACTGTCTATTGTGAGATTGACCCAAACACTAGCACAATGAAGAAGAAAAGAATCTCATATTTCTTTCCTGTCTTACGACTGCCTGACAACAGGATTTTAAAACGACTGATGAGAAGTCTCAGATGAAAGACAGGAGAACAGTGGGTCAAAGAAATTCAGCAAGATTTTGAAGCAGTCGGACTTATGTAGAGAACAGAAACAAAATTAACACTGTCCTTATGAATCATAAATTTTCAGCAGAAATGATGCACAGAAGACCGGTAGAGATTTCAGACGAGTTAAGAAAATTGCATTTGGAATGAATGACAAAATTCCTGGGCTGAGCACAAGAAGAACGTCGTGCCATCTTCAAAGAGAAAGGGAACATGGAATGACTCAAGTGGTCCAATGTGGCCAAACAAGTTAAAAAACTCTTTCATAAAAAATGTATCTCTCTTTCAAACCAAAATCTCTGTTCATGGAATCAAGACTAATGCTAAGAATGATCTCCATACAGACTTACAATAATTTTCTCTCATTCAGAAGGATTTCTACTATTCAGGAACAAATATTTTGAATAAATTGCCAGGAACCGTTTCAATGCAGTAATATACTTTGTGAAAGTAAGTGTTGTAACTTTTTTTAAGTACATGGCAAAGAATATCTCCCATTGTACCAGTTATCAGGGCTTCTCCCAGCTGCATTTACATATGGAGCATGGGAAAAATGAGTGTTTGAATAGCTGACTGCAAGCTGTAATTAGTCTAACCATGTCCTCTTGATCTCTACAGGAGCAACACAGGGGGGATTGAAGTATATCTCTACATTAACAATTTAAAGCTGATTTTTTAAACTATATAAGTGGGCTTTCTCAGAATAGTTTGTCTCAATCATCAAGTGTCTGCAAGTTCAGTTTCTTTGGCATCTCTGTGACACTCTCCCTTGAGTCAAGAGTCAAACATGTGACCACTCGTGCTGCCTTTCTTTATTCAATATCCTGTTAGTCCTTTTGCAATTTCCAAGTGATCTCCTTTCTAAACTAATTGCATTTCATTAGTATTCTACCAACAGAACAAAGTTTGCTATCTACTTACATTTAAATTCTTGTGATAAGTGTTGCATTAGTTTGTAAACGAAAATATGTTTAAAAATTTAGATGTATTCCACATGCTCCAAGACTAGTTCACTAGGGTGTACAGAAGAAATATTAGCATATTCATTATCTTGTAAACAGGTATTGTACAGTTCTATTTTTCTGCCACATTACGCATTCTCAAGATATCCTCACTGCAGATCTTTGAAACAGACATTGTACATTATCCTCAAATCTAATCTAGACAGTCCTCATATTCTGTGCCAGTCTTAGCAAAATTCAAGTGTCAGCACACCATTTATCATTTACTATATACTTCTTGTTGGAATGTTTTACTATCTGCATGAGGCCCCATTGTTTCATAGGCAGTTAAGGTTCCCATGTCTCATTTGCATTACCACTGTTCACTTTTCTGATACACAGTGTGAATGAATATTATGAACTACATACCAATGTAACTGTCTATAATAATTAGGAATGAAGTATAAATGAACATATGAGCAACATAGCCCACTGAAAGTATCTATAATAAGTACAAATGTAGGAGCACTATTAATAGTAAGCCATGTTGATTAATAAAGTTACATAGTTTATGCACTGACTCTGTCATTCATTCATTCATTGTGTTTCATTCATCCCACCATGAAGGAGATCTTTCAGGGCTGTGAAATGAATCAAAGAGCATATCAGCAAAAGACAAACAAACTTAATCTTTATACTGTATTAACAACAATCACTACATTGCTTAGTACTCTTCGTACTCATAAAACTAATCAATTAAATCAGAAGCAAAGCCACTACTTCCAAAATAAAATAAAATAAAATCAGCTTTTACCTCAGTTATACTAAATAGCTGCCTTTTATCTCCTATTGGTAGGCAACTATTTATTAGATTACAATGGTATTTTTCAAAGAAAATAATTATTTACCTACAAAAATACTGAGTCCTATTTACAGTACATTACAGCTTTTGATGCAGCATTAAGTCAAACTCTACAGCTAAAAGAACTTTTAAAATCCTTAAATCTAGACATTCAGATATTTTGTAACAAGAGAAGCTTCTGAACTTATTGGGATTCCTGATTTCTTCATTTATGTTGGATGGAAGCTTATTGGGTGCATTTTCACCAAAGTGCAAACCCCATTTGAAAGATAGGCTAGGAAACAAAACATACTTATTTTTCTTCTTTGCTTCAAGTATAAGGAAAATTCCTGTTACAGTACTCCATCTAATAAAATATGCTTGAAAATTATTCTTGTATCTTCTGTTGTGATTTTGTGGAGTACAGTTCAGTTGAAAATTATTTTTTAATGTCAGCAATAAAACCTTGGGGGTGGGGGGGTGTAAATGTTTTGGGGAATGAGTAAAAAATTCCAAGGTCTCTCTAAACATCTGCAAACTGTGCATTAGGTATTTACACAATATTCTTACTGCTCTCTTCTGTGGAATAAATAATTTGTTTCCTTCATGTGCACTGTCCCAGAAGAAATTTCCATAAGACAACCAGGAGTAAAAATATGCAAAATAAGCCAATATTCACATCTTTTGGCTAACACAATGTGACATTGTTCTACGGGCATAACATTGTGAACTATGCTTCTCGATTAGTTTATCTGTGTTGACTCTGTCTTAACTTTGTTTTCAGCTGAATTCCAAAGATACTGCAAATAGTGGTCCATTTATTCTATTACCATTAACATCTGCTTCTGTTGCTAATTGGTAATATTTGTTTGTTGTAAATGTTTGTTGTCGATGTTTGTACGATTAAGATAGTAAGTAATTACTCTGAGTTAGTTGTACGAGTGTTCGGATATCACCTGAGTTGTCAGGTAAGGCTGAGTTTGATCTTGATTAACATTCTTATCTCTTCAGCAAACATGGCAGTTTGAAACATATTTTAGTCAGTGGAAGAGCATGGATGAAGTTCAGAACAAGAATGGTCCCATTATCAGTCCTAGTGTGTGTGTGTGTGTGTGTGTGTGTGGGGGGGGGGGGGGAGGCACATGTTATGTTACCCCATTCTGAGGTTATTTTCCTGTGTATGCTATGGGGGGGGGGGGGAGGCACATGCTATGTTACCCCATTCTGAGGTTATTTTCCTGTGTATGCTATAACTCTTTAGTTTGCCAAAGCAGAATTTTGTGATTCACGCAATAAAAGGCTTTAGCAAGATGACAAAATATATCACCAAGATACTTTTTCTTATTTCTCTCTGCCAGCACCTCATTTGAGAGCTCTTGTGTGGCTTTCTATGTTGACAATCCTTCCTTTGTATTTGGTGGCTTACTAATGAGTAAAATATTCTCCATCACTATGAGAAAGTAATCACTAAATTTGGTGGCCAATGATTCAGTGATATGAATGTATCATCATTCCCACCAGCCTTGTTAAGGGAAGTCTCTCAGTCTCATTTGGACTGCCATTTTTGTTTCTGTCATGCTAAATAATATTCTTGGAATGTTTAATTTTTTAAACATAGCACATGTGTTTTGATTTTCTTAATAACAGACTATAGGATTTTACAATATTGTTGGTAATGGAGTATAAATTCTTCACTATGGCGTATCCTGTTTGTTTGACACTGTTCTCTCTTCCTAGAACATGATACTTTAAATCTCACGAGTTGTCCATCCCTTATACTTGCTTCTTCCATGATTTCTCTCTATACACAATGATAGTTTTCTTCAAACACCATGATTCCATTATTGTTTATGATTGTCAAATATAATGCCATTCTTCTATAATCTGTACCTGATTGGTCAGTATATTTTATTGTTAACATTTGACCAATGTGGTCAGTTAAACCATTGATTATTGGTGTGGCTTATTTAGCTGACAATGGTTTTTACAGCAAGATATTTCAATACAGAGTAAAGGTTCACACTGACTCTAATATCTCTCGTTAAAAGTCTAATATTGCTATCCTTTTCCATCAATTCCCACTGCCTGAATGGGAAAAAATTGAAAAAGAAATGGTTGCTGGTAAGGCTGATTCGGCATACAAAAAAGTCAAAACAACTTTCAGTGAGATTAATAGCAATGGCGTCAACATCAGGAGTGTAACGGGAATTCCAGTGTTAAACACAGAGGAGAAAGCAGGTAAATGGAAAGAGTATGCCAAATGCCTCGTGGCAGAAGGTATGTGTGATGACATAATAGAAGAAGAAGTCAAGATGGAAGACACAGGGGATGAAGTCTTAGTCAGTCAAATAAAGTGGAAGGGATAATTAATATTACCTTGGAATTCCTAAAATCATTGGGAGGGTGGGGGGGATGGGGGAGTAGCCATCATACGAGTTGGTGCGTACAGTCTCTGAGTCAGCGTACATACCAGCAGACTGTGGAAAAAATCTGCACAGTCCCAAAGATGGCAAGGGCAGATAAGAGTGAGAACTATTGCAAAATCAGCTCAATGTCTTAATTGAGGAACTGTTAGATGATGATCGACTTAGCTTTTGGAAAGGTAAAGACACCAGAGAGGCAGTTCTGATATTAAACTTGATAATGGAGTGACACTTAAGAAAACCAAGACATGTTCATTGCATTTGTAATGTAACAGGGTAAAACATGTTTAAAATTCTAAGAAAAATAAGAAGGCTATAGAGAAGTGTGGGTAATATGTAATATGAATGAGAACCAAGAGGGAACAATACAAATGGAAGGTCAGGAATGAAGTGCTTGTAAATGCCACCTTGAATTCTCTCTCTTATGCAGAAGACAGTTTCAGAAGAAGGAGAAATAAATATGTTTCCAAGTGTTGGATACGTTGTTTTCATCAGTTATCACATGTGTGAAAATCATGTTGTACATGACTTATCAATGAAGTAAATAATAAAAAAATAGCAAATATCACTTAAGCGGTAATTTCCGGACAGAAACAACACACAAAAATAAGAAAAGGTATATCTACAGCTCTCTCTCTCTCTCTCTCTCTCTCTCTCTCTCTCTCTCTCTCTCTCTCTCACACACACACACACACACACACACACACACACTTATACTAGAGAAAATAATTACTGTGATTTTTATGATCAATTATGAATGCCTGTGTATGTACGGCTCAGCATTTATCTTGCACTTCCTAATTTTTGGGTGTTATGAAAAACAAAATAAATTCAAATAGTTGAGAAGGTTTCACTATATTGGCACAAACTCAAATAATCAATACTCTTACAGCTAACCCTATGAGACATTTATGAGAAAAATGTAAAGAATATGAACAGGAAACTACAACCTGTTCATAAATTATTTAGAAGCTCTGTTGGCCTATTTAACAATTAAAATAATGTAATTTTAACATATATTTTCTAAAAACTCTTCCAGTAAACATCTATTACAGTCTGTAACATATTATTCAATCTAATTGTGGCAGTAAACTTTCCAACTAGGACAGCTAAATACTACATCATTAATAATATATTTACTGGCACATCAAAGGAACAAAATCGTATCACAAAACTAATAAACAGCCTATAAGACGATAACATGAAGTTCCTTGCTCGGTATAAATAGTGAGCATGTTAAGAAGTCTAATATGGAGTATTTTAGAGAATTGCTTAAAGGTATGAATGGGGAGATGTTTACTGTGATCACAATATGAATGAAAAGTACATGTTCATTAACAGTCATTATGTTTCTACAAAACAGTAATTCAGATTAAACAGAAGCCAACAATAAAACCATGGTTTACTCAATGAAAAAAGATATCTTGTATGACAAGAAGGAAACTGTACCTGTCAGCTAGGAACAGCTCCAATACTGATGACTTAGCTTACTGCAAGAAATACTACAGAATATTAAGGAAAGTAATATAGAGATGTAAGCAAATAAGCTATGGGAAAAGGCAGCAACATCAGACAACAAAATAATAACAATATGTGATATAGCAAAAGAGTAGACAGCAGAACTAGAAAGAAACAGGGGCACATAGCTTTTGAATTGGTATACATTGGTGACAGATGGGTATAGTGTGTCAAATCTTTCTAAAGAGTACTTTATACCTTTTACTGACAGAATGGGATTATCAGTGCCAGTAACTAATGCCCTAGAATACGTACACTAGCCATTAGAAATAATTTGTTACATGAATATAGCACTGATGTCACCAAGAGCAAAAAGGTAAATAATATCTTTACAATCAAGGCATTATAGTGATTATTGGCAAATATCAACAAAGATAATTAAAGTGTGTTCTAGTGAGGTTAGTAAAACCTTACGTTACTTGTGCAACCAGACTTTTATCATTGAAACATTAACTGAAATGTGCCAACATTAAACCTCTATTTAAGTAAGGGCACATGGAAATGCTATCAAACTACAGACCAGACGGTATTGCTTTTTCTGGTTTATCTTGACAAACTCTAATCAGTTACGTTGTCAGATGCAGCGTTTGTTTTTGTTTGCAGATGGTATGAGTATGACGATAAATAGCAAGCTGGGAATAGTTTTAGAAAGGGCTGCTAATGAAATTTTCATAGACATTAATAAATGTTCTATAGCCAACTCACTGTCATTAATCTTTGGAAAAGATCCACTATACGCAGTTCAGAAGATGTACAATGTTTCACCCCACGCATAATGTATGGAGAACTGCAGACAGAAGACACTGACACTGTTAAATTCCTATGTTTAGAGCTTAATGATAAATGCAGTTATGAGGCACATACAACAAATTGCTGAAACACTAAAGCAAATCTTTATTTGCAATGCACATGCTGTAAGGTGTGACATAAAAATAAAGAAACTGGTATACTTCGGTTACTTTCACTCTGTAAGGTCATATGGTACCACGTTTTAGGGTAACCCTCCATATCAAACAAAAATTTTCAGAGTCGAAAATCATGTAATACATATTATTTGTGGTGTGAATTGTCTAGCATCCTGTAGCAGGCTGTTCAATGACCTATGTCATCTAATCTGTTGATATCCAAGACAATGCGGTCCACTTCCAATTCCCTGATTGTCTTGAAATTTGCTCACATTATTTGATAGTAAAACAGCTGTAGTAGGCTCAACAGGATTACCACACATCTGTAATGTATACCATTAGGAAAGGTCACTGTGGTCTGAGAACAACATCTTTGATCGCAACCATTGCTCTGATTTTTAATAAATATCATTAGCAATTGCAGCTGAAAACTTCTGGTATAAGGAATAACCCTAATCTCTTCAAAGAGGGCTGTGAAGCAGATAGAGACTTCAGGGCACCCTCTTGACAATGTTTTGGAAAACTGTCTCTAAGAGGGGGAAGAATCGATAGTAATGGCATGAGGATGCAGAGTGCAATGGAAGCCATTGCATTCACACACTGACTGCCACATGCATGGTTGATGGATGTTTCACTACCACACCAGGCTAGGCCACAAGGCTCTGTTATGGCCAGCAGCAGCCTCGTGACAGTCAACATGTTAAAGACACACCATGTGTATCCATGGGATTAATAGCCTGTAATTGTAAAAGTGCCATAATGACATCATCATTGGCAATGGCAAATGATTCTGGATTAGTATTTCTTTCAGATCTTATTGGCGGTGGGGGGGGGGGGGGGGGGGATGATCGCCAACGCAAAGGTAACTGTGAGAAAAAGATTGAAAACCTGATGAAAGAATACATCTTACAACATTGTAATGTGGAATGTAGGAAGAGTAAGTTACTGTGGACATTTCGGTGACAGGGTTATCCTCATAAGAATTGAAAGCAAACCAATGCCAATGACAACAGTTCAGCTGTATATAACATTATAAACAGAAAATGGAAACACAGAGTGAGTATATGAGCCCAATGAATGGATAACTCAACTGTGTAAAATGGAAATAAAATACTAATAATCATGGTGGATTGGATTTGTAGTAGAGGAAGGAATAGAAGACAGAGTTATGGGAGAATATGGGCTAATTAGTAGGAACAAGAGAAGAGAAAGACTGCTAGAATTCTGCAATACATTTCAGCTTGTAATCGCAAATACACTCTTCCAGAATCACAAGAGGAGCAAATAATACTTGCAAAAGGGTAGGAGACAGAAGAAGATACCACATGGATTACACCATAGTGAGACAAAGATTTTGAAATCAGCTACAGGATTGTAAGTCACACCCACGAGCAACCACAGACACACATCACAATTTAATACTGATGAAAGGTAGACTGAAGTTGAAGAGGCTCGTCAGGCAGCATAAGTGTGTAACAACGTGGGGTATTAAATACTGAGGAATGATGATGTGATCCAGTCCTATATCTAAGGCTGTTTGTGAGTTTGCCAGTAATTTTATAATCCCCTGGCTGCATTACAAGCAATGCGCAGGTTAAGTCACATATGGGGCTACCACCTCTAGGTGTAAGAAGTACAACATTGAAATTTCGAGTAACAAAGCAAAAATAATGGCATTCCAAGGAAAATAACCCATCAGATCAAAAATTGCTTTGGATAATTCAGTTTTCGAACAAATGTCTCAAACCTCTTATTTAGGCTGTGCTATAAGGTTTGATTTGGACCCTGATATTGAAAGTAAAATACCTAGTTCCAAGCTGTCAGTGGTGCCATTAGCAGAACACTGGGACATAAAGTACAAAAATAAACTATCATGAAATTCTATAAAGTAATGGCGGTTCCAGTACTATTCTACTAAAGTGAAAGCGGGGTTAAAACAAAGGCTGCAAAAGGAGAGATATGATTAGAAACAAAGATATTAGAACAGAATTAAATATTTTCAGCTTGAATGAAAAAATTCAAAAATACTGTGAAGATTGGAAACACCACCTCATGAGAATTCCAGGTCACGGAATTCCTCAGAAGATCCTGAATTACAAGCCAAGTGGGAAAAAGGTATTAAAAGGGGCATTGGAAGGCCTATAAAAAGATTGATTGTGAGTTTGAAACATGCAACAGCCTAATCCCAGAAAGAATGATGATGATGACGATGAGGTGCATGCAGTAAACATCATGACAATGAATACCACAGTAGGCAGTTCAGTTGGAGTGGTATGAACACCCTTAACAAGAGCAGTCACAGAAGTTGTGATAGACAAATAACGGGATAAGGAAGGCACATGAGAAGAAACTATCGATAACAGAAGAAAAACTTCCAATAAATCAGTGGAAGAATCTAATATAAAGATGTCACAGAAAATAAAGGAAGTCACATAGGGATGAAAGCAACTGGAGTGCTAGGAAACTACAGAGGAATGGTTGCAGGAAAAATGTGAACAAATCGAAAACAAAATGTCTATTGAAAAACAAAACTCAGCGTATAGAAAACTAGTAATAACTTTTGGCGAACTTCAAAGTTAAGGGCTTCAACATAAAGAGACCAAAATGAATTCCACTATCAAATGCAGAGGAGAGAGGAACTAGGTGGAAAGAGTGCAATGAGGTCCTGTAAGAGGGGACGAATTGTCTGCTGATGTGGCAGATGAAGAAATGGGTGTTGGATTTGTAAGATATATGGAACCGAGTATTAGTCAAAGTATGTCACGGGTTCGAAAAGCTTGCAATGAAACAGGGCAGAAAGGATACATAACATTTCTTCCAAATATTTGAAATCATACATTTGGACTTTCAGAAGAACGTAATCCACACAGTTCTGAAGACAGCAGGGATAGACAAAGATGAGAAATATCACAGAATCCGCTTATGCATCTAAGTTGTTGACAAGAATAATACAGTCTAAAACAAAAAAAGATGATGCTCTGTGAAGGAATTATATGAATGGGATGGATATCAGTGGAAGATATCTAAATGTACAAACAAGCAAATGATTACAATTTAAGAAAAATTGGACGATTTATTCAAGTGAAAGAGCTTCGCAAACTGAGTAAGTCAGTAACACACTGGTCCACCTCTGACCCTTATGCGCACAGCTATTTGGCTTGGTACTGATTAACAGAGCTGTTGGATGTCCTCTTGAGGATTATCATGCCATACCGTGTCCAGTTGAAGCTTTAGATCATCATTGGTTGCTCATGTTTGAAATTACATTTAGCTTATGCTGAACATGTGATGTTGACTATTTTTCATTGTGGTGAAAGATAACTGGGGCATTGCTGTCCTACAGAAAAAAAAAAAAAAAAACACGCACTAATTTACTGTAACTGGACAAAACAGTGGTCCAAGAGAACATTTCTTCTTAAGATAATTTTGTGTTACATGCAATGATCACTTATTTTTATGCTGTTTCATGAAAAGTAATCCTTTTTTATTGTAAGGCACCATTATCTCAAAGAACTTTCACCACAAAAAACATCCACCATAGTATAAGCTCGATGTAATTTTAAATGGGAATAGCCATTTGACAATGACCCTATTAGCTGTGAACTGGTAAATGTGCAAGACTTTAAAATTGTCATTTTTATTTTTGATATAAATGAATTGGTCAATTTCAAGACACCAGTCTTGTCTCACTGGAATCAACCACATAATGCTATGACTGGCTAAAAGGGAAATTCAACACTTCTAGAAGTATATTGGAACTCTATAATGAATAAAGACTCTGACCTTCCAGATGAGACAGAAGGTTAGGAGGGAGAGTTCAGTCAAAAGCTCTGTTTCATGGTGCATACTACAAAAAACAGTGTGTAAAGAAACCAAAGGTACTTAAAAATCTTCCACACTTTTTAAACTGTTTTGTTCACATATATAGTTGTCTTTCCTCTGTTTCTGTACAGTTATTCTATTATAAAGATGTACTATGGATGTGTCTAATAAAACATATGTTCACTCTCTTATTTTTCATATCATTCTGAAGACTGCAAAACAAATTCACCAATATACTTGATGGCCAGAAAAGAAACTATACTGACACTTATATCTGACAGGTACCTGTAATGTAATTTATTGGCATACGTTTCAGGAACATATATGAAAGCAGTTCTTACAGAGCAGTAATATTATATCAGTCAAGTCAGGCTGCAAAAGTTTCTTTTAATGACAGAAAATACAAGACATAATATCGGAGTACAGCCTTATGAGCTTTACAGAAAAAATGTGTCCAGCTCACATAGGAGCATTATTTATACAATAAGTCCTTCACTTAAGAGTCAGGCTCATTATCATAACGCATAGGAATACCACTTCTTCCTTTTGAGGCATGCTCCACTTTAGTTTGCCCTAAATTCTGTTCCAGACCCCTCCAGCTTCTACTAGCTAAGAAATGGCTTCCCGATGCACCATGCAAAGAAAGTGCAGTATTACTCTTTAGTGATACCGTACTGGTACCAGAAACTTCGTTCACTGCTTCTTCATCATATTTTTCCATAGTTTGTAAGTGACCTCCTGTAAGAGACACATTTGAAAGATCATACTGTAATCCATCAACTGATGTGTTCATGTCACTGTCATCACACAAGAAATCTTGGAAATTTGTGAGATAAATGTTACTCCATGGCCTGTTAGGATTACATGCAAGCTCAAAATCATATGCTGTAACCAATGGCTTAAAAAATCTTTCATTTGTGAAAGAATTCTCTGGGCAAGCCAAAAGCACAAAGACATCAATCTCTGGGAAATTTGCTAATTTTGGAACATTAGGTTTTCCTACTACTACTATGTAACATTTCTTTCCTCTTTCCTTTGCAATATTCTTAATTCTGTCGATAGCTGTAAGGTACTTTGAAATACCTAAGGTGCCTACTAAAATACCAATTATCCTGGCATCTTTCACTTTCTCGATTAGAAACATCCGTTTCATAAGAAATTTATTGTTGCTGACGTTATGTGCCCTTAAGACATTGGCATCAAATGGATCAAAAATAAAAACTTTTGCACCAGATAGTTCTAAAACTATATTTTGAAACGTCCTTTCATTCTTCCCTAAAAATACAACAGTGTAATCACTAATTACTGTTTCTCTTGGAACACTGAAACACCTGCCACATATAACATTGAATTCTTCTACGTGCACACTGATGTTTAGTGAAGGAATAAGCAAATTACTGTAGTCAGAACACAGTCTCTCTCTTATTCTACTAATACAATGTTCATATGCAACGTCATATAAAAGTATTAAGTTCTCATGTTTCTGGAAATTATTTGTGAATTCACAAACAAACTGTTCAATATCTAATGAATATTTCTCGAAAATATGCAATACTGGTATGCGATCCGTGAGGCTTAAACATGCGTGGCCGAAATGAATGATTGCGTCTGCATTAACATGCTGTGCAGTAACTTCATCAACACAACAGCTACCATAAGATGTATCTCCCAATATAAACACCTGATTATGAGCCAACAACTTTTGAAGTTTTAAAGAGACATCAACGGAATCTGGCAACAGTTTATCTGGAAACTGGAGGCAGATCGTCTTCGCACCAATTTCTCTTATCCATTCTGCACATCTTTCAATTTCGTAAACAGTGTCCACTTCAAATGCAGGAGTTCTTTCACGTAAGACATCAACCTCAATGGTCCTCTCTATGGCAGCCTTTCCGTCACTACTAAACTGTGTCATGCTTGAAGGATGTTTGACATGGCGTGTCAGAATACGAGTCCGCTCTTATAACTGCAAAACCACGTTATCCTCTGCTTAAAAACTTTCACAAACTTTTAAGTGTAACAGCCACCCACAAAAACATAATCGTAAACACACGTGCTCCAAAGTTTACATGGTGTGAGTAAAGTCAAAGTTATTCTTTAATGTGATCGATATTTTTTGAGCAAATATCAAAACAGGCATTGGTATTTTAACAAAGGAAAAAAAAGGAAATTTAATTTACTTTAAAATTAGGAACGGGAAAGTTAATATGAAAATTATCAGGTATCTTCTGTCAGCAGTCGCAAAAACTTTAATATCCAATTCTTCTAGCAATACATCATTACGGTGGATTCACATTTGACGGAACGCCACCGTCACGTCAAAAGATTATCCTCTGCAGTTCAAATGGTCTGGTGGCATTCACACACGCCGTCAACAGAACTTAATCGTCATGCCACGTCAAGATTTATCGGGCAGAATGTGTCAACGGTCCATTGTGCAGCCTACTTGGCGCCAAGTGTTACATTAAGTACACAACGTGAACTAATACGAATGTATACCCCACTGACTGCTATCATATTCATATTTTTCATATTTGTGTGAAATCTTATGGGACTTAACTGCTAAGGTCATCAGTCCCGACTGCTATCACGGAAAGATCTTAATGTGTACTGAGGGACAATACTAAGATAAAGTATTTTATTTTAGACACTGAAGGAATACATTGCAAAATAAAGTTCAATGTGCTCGACTCATGATTTTTCCAGTGGAACAGAGAAAAGAGGAAACCGGGATTAAAGCTGATGCAGCATGCAGAAGTTTAAAATAAGATTCGTAATAAATTAATGAGGAACAGCAGGTAGCAGAAATATACGGAAACATAGTTCAAGTGCACTAAAACGGCCTATCTATACATACCGTAAGCAAACCTACAGCTTCTGTCTAGGTAATACTGGACGTCTAAAACTTGAATTTCTCTTCGTAATTTTTATTTGTAGTTTGCTTAACATGTAAAAAACTATTTTCTAGACATTCAGAAATATTTATGGAACGATGACTCCTCCTCTTCCATCCCTTGTAAGGAGCGTAAAACTCTCCTTCACAATCTCGATTTTTTAACACTTTTGTAACCCAGACTGTTTTTGCTCTCTGTTCCTCATCATCAAGTGCAAGAGCAGTAATTGCAAAGTACTTTAAACTGGATTTCGGCATTTTATGACGATCTACCATGAACTACGAAATTGCGCCTCTGCTGAGCTGTAAAGCCACGACGTTCTTTCGACGTTGACATGTTGTGTAGTGTAAATACTCAGGAAGTTCTCCGACCGTCGACGTTAAAAAACGTGACAGAGATTTCTGGAAAGTGTGAATCCACTTTAAGTCTTACAAATGCAACGTCTTTGAGCGGCCAGGACTGGTGAATTGCGCTACGAATGAGATTTTGACTATACATACAAAGAACTGCTACAATATACTACATAAAGTAACTGAAGTAAAAGTGCAGTGAGACGAGCAGAAACCACTCGTTTATTCAGAATAACAATTACACTGAAGTCACTGTACTTCATGATGGTCCCCTGGACGTTACTAAGAGTGAGACATTGTTCATAATAGTGTGTGTGATCCCCAGGGATGGCAATGTATGATCTGCAACGTGTTCCCATGCTGGCCACAAAGTTGGTAAGCAGTTCTTGTAGCAGAGCATTTCATCTTCCACCAGCGCAATTGAGAGCTGCTGGATGGTCATTTGTGCTTGTTGACAAGCTGCAATATGTTTCTGAAATGTGTCCCACACGTCCTTGATGGGTTTTAAGTTAGGGGAACAGGCAGGACAGTCCATTAGCCGAATATTCACTGATTCCAAGACGTTCTCCAACTGCGCAGTTCGATGCTGTCGCACAATGTCATCCATAAAAATAAAATCTCGGTCGAATGCACCTCAGAAAAGACACACATGGGAAAGGGATACAATGTCACAATAATGTTGGCTGGTGAATATATTGTGTTCGAAGATGGTGAATGTATTGTGTTCAAAGATTTGGAGGTCAATATGCCACGTCATAACACCTAGACCACCAAACTGGTCCTATTCGACAATGTTTGTAGATGCACTATGTATCCTCATACGGCGAGAGGTAGGAGTGCTGTATTGCATCTGAAAAGACAAGCTATTTGCGTTTTGTTTCATACTTATTATTATAACAGGAGAGACAGATATTTTTTGAGGTGATTGTTTTTTTAGGGGAACATCGTAATTATTTATTGTCCATGATGTTTTTAGTCTCCTCATCAGCAGATATATGTATGGATGCAGATAAGGTGGCATCGATCTTGTGGCAGAGTTGTGCAGAAAGCTATTACAGATGGCGTGCGTGGAGCATTACATGGGCAGGTCCCACTGACCCAGGTTTTTAGTTGCTGACGATGATAAGCTGGGCCAGTCAGTTCCTAAACTGAAATCAGCTAACACGTACCTAGCTTTTGCACGTTTGTAGTGGCAGAACAGTTTTATGGCATTCTCATGCCTGTGCAGATACAAAAGTGGCGATGGAGGATGTTCTTATTCATGTGACGCCTTTACTTCCCTTTTAATTGTACTATTTTGTGGCCACCATGGAAACAGAATTTTTACAATGCTGGGAGGAAAAGTTCTACCTCAGGAAGCAACAACAACAGCTGTAGCAGGAGCAGATGCAGGAGCTGCTCAAACAGAATACAGAATTAATCAGCCCTTATGCCACGTTGGCATAGGGCCAGGAACCTTCAGAGAAGCCCTCTCTCATCTGACCCCAGTATCATTCGCCAGTTTCGATAAGCCTGTGGAAAGGTGGGAGAATTACCTGCACCTGTTCTTGCTCCACTGCCAGATAAGTGGTATCCTCAATCCAGCTGATAAGGCTACCATGCTACTGTCCAACAGTATGGGGTTGGACAAAACCATGCAAAATTTAAAGCCCTCTACTGAGTGCAACATTTAACTTTGAGGTGCTCTGTCCATTGCTTGTGCGGTATTTTGAACATCAAACCCATATGATGGTGGCACAGTTGCAGTTACATCAACATCACAAGCACCCCAGGCAATCAAATGTGGTCTGGACGGTCACATTGCAAAGTTTGTCATGCAAGTCTCAGTTTGAGTGTCCCCGGTGTGCTACCTTGTATGCAGACTCACTAATTAGGGATGTGATTGTCAGATTAGCACTCAATCCTAAGGTCAAAACTGGGGTATTGACCTTGGGTTGGGTTGGGTTCATTTGGTGGAAGAAGCCAAACAGCGAGGTCATCGGTCTTGTAAATAGCCTGTTTATATGTTTGTATGTAGGCAGCACTATAGAATGCATTAATATCACTGACAGCACTCTGCACCCTCATTAAGAGACTCTGTGGTTGGACAGACTTGTGGTTAGCAGTTAGCGAGTGGACGGCTTGGACATACGTCCTTCATTGATACTCAGTGTTGGTATGCCATGCATTGTAAAATGAAGATGGATGTAGTTGGTAATGTTTGGGTAGTGGAATTATTTACGTGTTGTGTCTTCCTTTCCATGCTGTGTGGTTCTTTAGTGGATACAGGAGTGGGGAACAGATGCAATTCATGCACAGAGAATTCAGATATTAATTTATTCTACATATAATATCAAATAATAAAAATAATACATCAGTTTGTTGCTACATCTCAAGTATCAGTTCGAAACAGTAGTTTTGAATGTAGAAATTATAAATCTGCCACTCATCAGTACAGTGTCATTTCAGAAGACAACAAGCCCTGGCGACTATGATTGTATGTAAATGTTATTCAACTAACAAACATACAAGATTGGGTCAGTGCATGAATGTTTCAACTTAGGTACACCCACTGCTGGAGCTCTGGAGAGAGGGGATGCTTACATTGCATTGGCATCAGCATAATCGTTCGTGGCAGCGCCCTTGTGCCTCGCTGGTGGCTATAGGAAAAGTGGCTGCATAACTGGCGGTGCTCCTATTTGAAAGTACAATTGATCGTATAGCAGCAGATACCACAGCCTTCCCTGCCCAACTTGGAAGATAGGGGGGGGGGGGGGAGGTGTGTGCCATGGATGGTGATGAGGCTGACTGTTTGGCTGGGGGCAGAGCAGACCAACCTTTGTCCTGACAATGAGTATTGCGAGGGCCAGGGAAACTGCCCCAATAAACCAGATGCAATATGCAGCCAATGGCATAGGTAAGAGCATGGAGGGTGTTGCCGAGGGTGCCAGCAACTAGCCACCAGTCCATGTCCATAGGTGAGGCGACCCGTGGGGTTGGCAGCAGTGGGGATGCAGGTGGGCAGGTAAAGACTTCATTGGTGAGATGTCTGTGAAGGGAGACACCTGCTCAGTAAGCTGTTTATGAGGCTCTATTGGAATGGATGGATGTGGCTCCATCACGGCTCCTGGACGTTGTACAGTGAAGAAATCCGAAATAGTTTGGTCTTTGGCAGGATCACTGAATTCATGGAGCCGTAGCTGATTTTAGTGGCGCTGATGCATGCCTGTGCTGCTGCAATAGTATACTCCAATCTACCACCTGACCTGAGAACAACGCCAGATTCCCACAAATGTGGCTTTTTGTACTCTCTATATTGAACTCTAACGTTTGGGTGAAACATTGTGGTGAAGTCTGAAGATGCAGACGAGTGGTAAGGATGAAGCAAATGCAGCAAAGTCTGGTGGCATCTCTCATGCAAATTCTAACGGCGAAATGTGAGCAGCGAATAAAGTACAATATGAACTCAAAAATTTCATTAAGTCATCTTCTCGTGAAAGTGAAGGTCAAAGTTTTAACATTTGCATCTTGAACAACTGAACGAAACATTTAGCCTCATCATTAGACTGTGGCTAGAATGGTGCCGTCCTGGCATGCTGTATTCCGTTGTTTTCAAAATTGTGCAAATTCCATGGAAGGAAAAGAAGGTCCATTGTCAGAAGCAATTGTTTCTGGGAAGCATTCAAGGCAAAATACAGAAGCGAGCCTTGATAATGCTGGCAGCATTCGTCAAATTCACTGGGATAACAAAAGGGTATTTTCTGAAGGCACCAACGATAATCAACCAACGTATTACTCAGCAGCAGACAAGAAACTCTATATGGAGGCATTGCCATGCAGTATTAGAATGTGGTCAGGAGAACATTTCCTGGCACAGAGCAGCCTTATTGTCCACGCAAGGGCGACATTGTGCCATCACAGATCCTATTTGCTTATCGAAACCAAGATATGTAAAATGTTGATGCATGTATTGGAATCGTCTTTGTATTAATTACAATGTCATTTTGATGTTGTTCTTGAGTCCATTTCAACAATCATCTTCTTGTTTTGGCCATTTTGCATTCGGTCCTCTATTTGCACATTTAGTCTTCTTCACGTTTTTTTAGTTCTTCTTTACTAGTCCACTAATTATGAATGTTTTTTATCTGTTGGTGGAGGTCCGAAATGCCGCTCAACTGCTCTGTTTCCATGCTCTTGTGCATATGCTGTTACTTTCAGTTTATAGCTGATCATATGAGTTTCTTTTTTCCTATTATGAAACTAGCTGCTAACAAACATATTGTACTGTTACTGATAGCACAAATCACTTCCAGTTCAAGTTCACAGGCATCGTAAACTTCAATGACACATCATAGGCTAGATAGTGTTCTGGGTTTGTGATGGTAGGAAGGGAGGGAGAAACTGTTAGCAAGCTTATAACTCCCTGCAACTCATGTTCGTTGCATTGGTGCACTGCTGCTGCCAGTTAAATCCAATGTTGGCAGGCAGAGATTGGGATCCCGCAGCATAGAATATACAACCATTTGTAAGACTAGTGGGGATTTTAAATCAAATTCTAGTCATTTTTATATTCATTTCAAGCGTAAGGCGTACCTGAATTTTGGAAACAATTTATCAAAGAAACAAGTGCGTCTTATAGCCCGTAAAATACGATAAGTCAGTTTTCCAAGAACAGCTTGCAGTGCATGTAAATTCTTAGGAGATGTCAGTTGTTGAATTGCCTACCAATGTTTCGTCCAAGGACGAGCGCCGTTGGCGTTGACGATAAGTCCTAAGTATTCAATCATTGTATTCAAAAAAGAACATTTCTGCAAGTTGCAGTTGAGGCCTACCTCAGTTAAAACTTGGAAAAAACGGACCAAATTTTTAAAATATTGTTTCGGTGTTTGTCCAGAGACAATTACGCCATCAAGATAATTAAAACGAGAAGGCAACTTGATTTACTTGTTAAAGAAATTTTTGAAACAACAAAGGCACACAAGCACTTCCGAAAGATGGGCATTTATATTCAAGCAAGCCAACATCGGCGTTCACAACAGAAGATTTCTTTGTCTCTTGTCCAATGGAAATTGAAGATACGCTTTGCAAGATCACTTTTTGAGAAAAACTGTCCTATTGCTTGGCAGTTCAAAGGTTTCTCTATATGTGGGAATGGGTAGGAATCAATGACTGCCTGTGAATTTACTGTGTGCAAAAAGATGAATATTCCTGTTTGACTTATGAATGGTTGATTTGGGGGAGTGGGCCAAACGGTGAGTTCACCATTCACATCAGAGTAATATGTCTAGGAGAGTTCTAGGACAAATGGCATTTCTGAGTTTAGTTTCCAAGATGTTGACCAAAGGTATAATTTCATAGTTTCTCCCAACCAAAATATTCATTTCCCCCATCTCGAAAAATTAAATTTTACCTAATTACAATGGAAAAAGAAATGAAGATGAAAGCAGAGCAATTTAAAAAACATTGATTTTCAGGAAGCTAAGATACAGAAAGTGGTTATCTGCAAAAAGTTAAAGTCTTTTTTATTTAATGGACTACACAAGAGTTTATTTCTTTTAAGAAACTGTTTAATTTTTATCTTCTATGCAACTGTTTAATATTCTTAAGAAATCGCTTTATCATCTGTTTTTATTTGGATTTAATTTGTAATGGCCATATGGTAATGTTTTAGTTCCATCTTGTAATATAACACATTTTTCACCATCAGAACTTAAAACAATTTTATTGCATTTGATTGTATATAATTCACGTTTAAATGATCTGATAAAATTCGTTTTTCTTTATCGTTCTATTTTGTCATTTAAACAATTTTTATAATCATCAAAAGTAATTTCATTTTTCCCAACAGATTATTAACTCCTTTAGATTTTTTCATATTCTTCATCTCCTTTTGATCTTAAAGTAATGTGTTTTAAATCAATTGTTCCCCAATTTTCATCTTTCATTTTTCCTAAGACTTTCTTATTGTGAAAACCATAAATATCTTTTGGGTTATCACTTGCATCAAATTCGTTTATCATCGATTTCATATCTTTATAGAAATTTTCAGTTTTTATATCGTACAGTAAATGAAACAATATAAAATAAAGCAATATTTTCACCATATTTTGGTTTCATAACATTATAATGAAAATCATACATTTGTGAAATATTTAGAATACTCATTCAAATATAAATTTGTTTGTTGAAGATAATTTTAATTTTTTTCATAAGAACTGCTACTAAATTTTCTGAAAATATAGTAGTATGCTCATAATTTGGCACACACCTTCCCCCATATCTTCCAAGTTGGGCAGGAAAGGCTGTGGTATCTGCTTTTATACGATCAATTGCACTTTCAAATAGGAGCACCACCAGTTATGCAACCGCTTTTCCTATAGCCACCAGTGAGGCACAAGGGCACTGCCACGAACGATTATGCTGATGCCAATGCGATGTAAGCATCCCCTTTCTCCGGAGCTCCAGCAGCGGGTGTACCTAAGTTCAAACATTCATGCACCGACCCAATTTTGTACATTTGTTAGTTGGTTAATATTTACAGACAATCACAGTCACCAGGGCTTGTTATCTTCTGAAATGACACTGTATTGATAAGTGACAGATTTATAATTTCTACATTCAGATCTACTGCTTGGAACTGATACTTTAGATATAGCAACAAATGTAATTAATTACTTTTATTATTTGATATTATATGTAGAATAAACTAATATCTGAAGTCTCTGTTCATGAATGGCATCTGTTCCCCACTCTGGTATGCACTAAAGAACCACACAGCATGCAAAGGAAGACATAACACATAAAACCAGAAGTAAACTTCTTGTGGTGTCACCGCCAGACACCACACTTGCTAGGTGGTAGCTTAAATCGGCCGCGGTCCATTTAGTACATGTCGGACCCGCGTGTCGCCACTGTGTGATCGCAGACAGAGCGCCACCACAAGGCAGGTCTCGAGATACGATATAGCACTCGCCCCAGTTGTACGGACGACTTTGCTAGCGACTACACTGACGAAGCATCGCTCATTAGCCGAGAGACAGTTAGAATAGCCTTCAGCTAAGTCCATGGCTACGACCTAGCAAGGCGCCATTAGCCTTACATAGTTTGATAGTGATCATATGAAATGTCTCATCAAGAATGCTGTATTCACATCAAAGAATAAAAGATAAGTATTCGAGGAGCTGCATACTTTTCTTATGAGAATTCACTACTTATCCTGTTCCAGAATTCACGCCCGTCTGCGTTAGATAGCGTGCATTTAGGCCGCCTCTATCTACAAGGTGTTGGCACATTTGCCAACACATCATTGGCGACGATTTAACGGAAAGGGTCTTGTTCTTTCTAATTGCTTACATTTACTTGTGTCATGGCTTCGCCACAATCTCCAGATGTACTGTCCGAATTTTATCGCTTGCAGAATCAGCAGACGCAGGCGTTATTGGATGCCCTTGGACAGCTCGTCCAGGGTCAACGTGCACTGCAACACGACGCGGCAGCTGCCGCTACACCGCTACCGCAGCCACAACTCGCAGTTGCACCGCCTTTTAGGCCCTACGACTCGGACGTGGAATCCTGGACCGAGTGGTCCCGCCAGTTTGGATTTCATCTCGCCGCTTACAGAATTCAAGGTAACGAGCGGCAGCCTCATTTATTGTCGTGTGTAGGGGTGCAAACGTACCGAATTGTTTCCCCGACGCGACGTAGCAACTCTGTCCTACGAAGAAATTTTGTCGGCATTGGACGCCTATTTCAAGGAAACAGTTAATGTAGTTGCAAAAAGGTATACTTTCTTTCGTACAAAACGTACGGCCGGTCAAACTAATCGGGAGTGGGTTGCAACTTTGCAAGGCCTTACTAGGGAGACTATTGTTTCCGACAATGGCCCACAATTCATGTCCGCAGAATTTCAGTCATTCTGCCAGGCCAATGGTATTCAACATCTGATATCCGCGCCGTTTTCGCCTCAGTCAAACGGTGCCGCTGCACGATTGGTCCGGACTTTCAAGTCACAGATGTTGACGTTGAAAGAGTCGCACTCTCGGGAGGACGCGTTGTTGCTCTTTTTGTCATCGTATCGCTCTCAGCCCCGAGATGGTCGCTCGCCGGCTGAGTTGCTCCATGGTCGTCCTCATCGAACCTTGATGTCTTTGCTGCATCCGCCGCATCAGGTTCCTGTGCAGCGGCAGAATCCTGCTTTTGCTCCAGGCGACGTTGTATTTTATCGCAACTATCGAGGTTCACGGCGTTGGCTCGCAGGGCGCATTCTTCGCTGCCTCGGCCGCGCGATGTATTTGGTTTTGGGGGCCTCTGGTGAGGTGCGTCGGCATCTCAATCAGCTGCGCCTCTGTCGTCGCACGGGTTCTGCCGCTCCCCGTCTGCTTTCAGCGACGGTGCCGTCCGGTCAGCGCCCTGGGGACCCATCTACTGGCTCGCCTCATCCCCAGGTGTTACCGACGATGCCTTCCATTTTGCCCCATGGCGACGCGCCACCGCAGCCGCCGCCGCCGCCTGTTCTCCCGCCGGCGCCGCCCACATTCGCGCACTGTAGGCCGCTCTCTTCAACCCGCGCTCTCTTGCGCCGCGCATTGCACATCATACAGATAGCTCGTAGGGACTCCCCTCTTCCGTAGGGACACAATACACTGCACTTTCGCTGAAAAAAGCAATAATTGTCGTTTCGTAAAAGCGCAAAATTGTCGTACATCCTTCCCTATTCGAATAAAATTCCTCCAAACAGCCAAGATGTTTGATCTTTCCTGTGCTTCCCCACCATTAACCCGTAGTAAAGCTGCAGCACAAGAGGCGGGAATGCCGGCTACTCCCGCCAACATTTCCGTCCCACTGTCCACCTTCTAAGAGGCAGTCGCTCGAAGGACAAGCAGGTTGCAGATCAGCAAGAGCTGATCGCACTGCTGATAGGCAGTGAACACTCACAAACAGCAACACTCACACCACACACACAAGCGCCTGCTGAAAACTCGAAAGATATGCCCTCTCTCTCACCTCTGGCGGCCCAAGCACCGACGGAAACGGAGCCAGAGCCGACGGGGGACACAACTACCACAGAAGACGGACCGTGGTAGGAGGTCGGTCCGCGACGCAAACAGCCGCCAAACACGCAAACAAGTGAGCCCACAAACTCACGAGGCAACCGCCGAGTGCTGTTGCCAACTCCAATTACACCGCAAATTAACAACAACGGCAACACAGGGACCAATACGAACAACCCTGCGACTGCAGCACTCACAAACTCACAAGCAGCTACGCAGAACCCAAACAAATCCGTGACTGGCTTCCCACCAGTCATCATACACAACTATGGAGACCTTAGTCTCCTAAACAAAGGAGCTAATAAAAAACACAACCCCACAACATACTACTCAAAACTCACTGGGGAGCACGCCGCACTGTGCGTGGCAAACAAAACAGACTACTCGATTCTGCTGGAATTTCTTAAAGAAAGGAAGGTAGAGCATTTCACGTACAGAACAGTCCTTGAAAAGTCACAGCAGTACGTGGTCAAGGGGATAGATTCACGAACCCCAATCGAAACAGTACACGAAGAACTCGCCGCTCACGGTTGGGAGTGCATTCGGGCAAACCGAATGACAGAGTTCGGCACAGCGAGACCAGCGCACAACTACATGGCGGAATTGGCCGACACGGCCAAATCCCGCGACCTGTTGAAGTTAAAATTGTTTCTTCATATGGTCGTCAGTGTAGAGATACACAATACGCCGCGCACCCTCCAACAATGCCACAACTGCCAGCGCTTTACGCACGCGGGTATACAAAAAATATTCAAATGTGTGTGAAATCTTATGGGACTTAACTGCTAAGGTCATCAGTCCCTAAGCTTACACACTGCTTAACTTAAATTATCCTAAGGACCAACATACACACCCATGCCCGAGGGAGGACTTGAACCTCCTCCGGGACCACCCGCACAGCGGGTATCCGATACGGTCTCGCTCCCCGCTGCCGCATTTGCGCTGGCGGTCACACGACCCAACAGTGCAAACTCCCCAACACAGCACCTCGCAAGTGCCGGCCGGTGTGGCCGTGCGGTTAAAGGCGCTTCAGTCTGGAACCGCGTGACCGCTACGGTCGCAGGTTCGAATCCTGCCTCTGGCATGGATGTGTGTGATGTCCTTAGATTAGTTAGGTTTAATTAGTTCTAAGTTCTGGGCGACTGATGACCTCAGAAGTTAAGTCACATAGTGCTCAGAGCCAGCCAACCTCGCAAGTGCGCCAACTGTGGTGCTGCCCATCCGGCAAACTACAGGGGGTACATTGCATACAAAGAAGCTCTGAGGCGCAAAATAGCTAAACATGCCAAACCTACGGCCATCACAGTTCCGAAAACGCCCCCGCGCCCAGTAAGAAGTGGAGTATCCTTCGCTGGAGTGGTCGCTGGCAGCCCCAGCAGCGCGGGGCGGTCAGAGGAGCCCCAGAGCTCAGGACACGCACAACAAACATCCCCAGCAACAGAAACACAACAGACAAACACAACACCTGACACCACAACCGCATCGGGTACACCACACAACACCAGTAACAACAACACCCTACCCCTGAGATCGCGGACTGCAGCCCACCACAGGCTACAGAAGACGCACCAATACAGGGACGACCACGGCGTCAGAGGAGGAGAAGGAGAAGCAATCGAAACAGGGGATCACGACCACACCACAACAAGTACACAGGCAACAGGACACCAATCCTCACTAACACAATCCGGACACCGACTCGAATCCTGTATCAAATCCTGTATCACGTCAGTAACGCACTCTCTCCTATTTCTCAATAGTAAAAAAAAAAAAAATGCTACTCTTCTTTGAACTTTCTCGATGTAATCCTTTAAACCTATCTAGTATGGATTCCACACCACGCAGCGATACTCCAAAAGTGGACAGACAAGCCTAGTGTAGGCAGTCTCTTTAGCAGATCTGTTGCATGTTCTAAGTGTTCTGCCAATAAATCGCAGTCTTTGGTTCGCCTTCCATACTATTTCTTCTTTCCGATTTAAGTTGTTCGTAATTGTAATTCCTAGGTATTTAGTTGAATTTACAGCCTTTAGATTTGATTGATTTATCGTGTATCCGAAGTTGAACGGATTCCTTTTAGCACTCATGTGGATGACCTCACACTTTTCGTTATTTAGGGTCAACAGCCAATTTTTGTGCCATAAAGACATCTGTTCTAAATCGATTTGCAATTTGTTTTGATCTTCTGATGACTTTACTTGACAATAAACGACAGTATCATCTGCAAACAACCTAAGACGGCTGCTCAGACTGTCTCTTAAATAGTTTAGATAGACAAGAAACAGCAGAGGGTCTGTAACAATTCCTTGGGGAACACCACAAATTACTTTTGATTTACTTGTTGATTTTCGATCAATTTATACGACATCTCTCTGACAGGAAATCACGAATTCAGTCGGATAACTAAGATGATAGTCAACAAGCATGCAATTTGGTTACAAGCCGATTGTGAGGTACAATGTCTAATTCTTCTGGAAATCTAAAAATACGGAATCAGTTTGAAAACCCTTGTCAATAGCACTCGACACTTTATTTGAGTTAAGAGCTAGTTGTGTTTCACAATAACGATGTTTCCTAAATCTGTGTTGACTGTGTGTCAATAGACCATTCTCTTTGAGGTAATTCACAATGTATATTCCAAAATCCTGCTGTATATGAATGTTAATGATATGGACCTATAATTTAGTTGATTACTCGTACTACCTTTCTTGAATATTGGCGTGACTTGTACGACTTGCCAGTGTTTACGTATTGTCTTTTGTCGAGCGAACGGTTTCATATGATTGTTAAGTATGGAACTATTGTACCAGCATACTCTGAAAGGAATCTAATTGGTATACAGTCTGGACTGGAAGACTTGCTTTTATTAATTGATCTAAGTTGCTGCACTATTCTGAGGATGTCTACTAAGTTCATGTTGGCAGCTGTTCTTGATTCGAATTGTGGAGTATTTGCTTCGTCTTCTTTGGTGAAAGAATTGCGGAAGGCTGTGTTTAGTAACACTGCCTTGGCAGCACTGCCGTCAATAATATTGCCATTCTTATCGCTCAGAGAAGACATTGATTGTATCTTGCCGCTAGCAAACTTTCATACGACCAGAAACTCTATGGTTTTTCTGCCAGGTTTCGAGACATAGTTTTGTTGTCGGAACTATTACGTGCATCTCGCATCGAAGTTCACGTTAAATTTCTAGCTTCTGCAAAAGATCGCCCATCTTGGGCATTTTGAGTTTGTTTGGATTTGGCATACTTTTTTCGTTAATTGTGCAAGTGTTCTGACCCATTTTGTGTATCAAGGGGGATAAAAAAAAGCAACGGCATTCGCTTAGTAGTGGAAAGGCATCAGGACCAGATGAGATACCTACAAGAATCTACAATGATTATGCACGAGTGCTTGCTCCCCTTCTAGCAGCAAATTGCCGTAGATCGCTGGAGAAGCAAAGAGCACCCAGCGCACGAAAAAAATGCGCAGGTCATTCCAGTTTTCAAGAAGGGTCGTAGGACAGATGCAGATAATTAGAGGCCTATACCGTTGAGGTCAGTCTATTGTAGAATTTGGAACATGTTTTATGCTCAATAATTATGACGTTTTTTGGAGAATGAAAATCTTATCTATAAAAATCAACAAGGATTCCGCGAACAGATAGCTTGCGAAACTCAGCTCGGTCTGTTGCTTCTTAAGATCCGCATCGCAGTAGACAACGGCGCTCAGGTTGATGCCGTCTTCTTTGACTTCAGGAAGGCATTTGCACCGTCCCGCACTGTCATTCAGTGGGAAAAATTTTACAAGCTTACCGAGTATCGGACCAGATTTTCGTCTGGATTCAAGACTTTCTTGCAGATAGAACTCAGCACGACGCTCTTCAAGGAACAAAATCGACTGTTGAAAAGGTAATTTCCGGAGTATCGCAAGGAAGTGTTACAGGATCGATACTGTTTACAATCCATATAAATGATCTAGTATCCTAGTAGAAAGCGCAGGAAGCTTTTTAAGTGTATTCGCAGATGATGCTTTTCTCTCTAAGAACGTAGCAACGTCAGAAAACAGTATCGATTTGTAGCATGACTTGCAGAGGATTGATGAATGGTGCAGGCTCTGGCAGTTGACCTGAACGTAAATAAATGTAACGTATTGCGCATACGTAGGAAAAGAAATCCGCTACTGTACAATTACGTTATTAATGAGAAACTGCTGGAAACAATATTGTTGTTGTTGTGGTCTTCAATCCAGAGACTTGTTTGATGTCAAAAAAATGGCTCTGATCACTATGGGACTTAAAATTTGAGGTCATCAGTCCCTTAGAGCTTAGAACTACTTAAACCTAACCAACCTAAGGACATCACACACATCCATGCCCGAGGCAGGATTCGAACCTGTGACCGTAGCAATCGCGCGGTTCCGGACTGCAGCGCCTAGAACCGCGTGGCCACCGAGGTCGGCTGTTTGATGTCACTCTCCATACTACTCTATCCAGTGCAATCTTCTTCATCTCCGAATAAGTACCGCAACCTACATCCTTCTGAACTGCTTAGCATATATATCTCTTGGTCTACTTCTACGATTTTTACCCTCCATGCTTCCTCCAGTACTAAATTGGTGATCTCTTGATGCCTCAGAGCGTGTCCTACCATCCGATCCCTTCTTCTAGTCAAGTTGTGCCACAAATTCCCCTTCTCCCTAGTTCTATTCAGTACCTCCTCATTAGTTATGTGATCTACACATCCAATCTTCAGCATTCTTCTGTAGCCCCACATTTCAAATGCTTCTATTCTCTTCTTGTCTAAACTGTTTATCGTCTATGTTTCACTTTCATACATGGCTACACTCCATACAAATACTTTCAGAAAAAACTTACTGACACTTAAGTCTATACTCGACTTTAAAAAATTTCTGTCCTTCAGAAACGCTTTCCTTGCCATTGCCAGTCTACGTTTTATGTCCTCTCTACTTCGACCATCATCAGTTATTTTGCTGCCGGCCGGAGTGGCCGTGCGGTTCTGGGCGCTACAGTCTGGAGCCGAGCGACCGCTACGGTCGCAGGTTCGAATCCTGCCTCGGGCATGGATGTGTGTGATGTCCTTAGGTTAGTTAGGTTTAATTAGTTCTAAGTTCTAGGCGACTAATGACCTCAGAAGTTGAGCCGCATAGTGCTCAGAGCCATTTTTAGTTATTTTGCTCCCCAAATAGCAAAACTCCTTTACTACTTTAAGTGTCTCATTTCCTAATCTAACACCCTGAGAATTAGCTGTTTTAATTCGACTACATTCCATTATCGTCGTTTTGTTTTTGTTGATGTTCATCTTATATCCTCCTTTCAAGACACTGTCCATTCGGTTCAGCTGCTCTTCTAGGTCCTTTGGTGTCTCTGAATAGAATTAGAATGTCGTCGGCAAACCTCAAAGCTTTTATTTCTTCGCCATGGATTTTAATCCCTACCCCAAATTTTTCTTTTGTTTCCTGTACTGGTTACTCAGTATACAGATTGCATAACATCGGTTATAGGCTACAACTCTGTCTCACTCCCTTCACAACCACTGCTTGCCTTTCGTGCCCCTCGACTCTAATAACTGCCATATGGTTTCTTGACAATTTATAAATAGCCTTTCACTCCATGTATTTTACACCTGCCATCTTCAGGCAAACACCTAGAAACAATATGTACCGTAAAATATGTAGCAGTAACTATCCAGAGCGATCTTAAATGTAATTACCACATAAATCAAATAGTAGGAAATGCAGATGTGCGACTGAGATTGATATGAAGGATCTTAAGGAAATATAACTCTTGAACGAAGGAAGTAGCTTAGAAGGTGCTTGTTCGACCGATTCTTGAGAATTGCTCATGAATCTGGGATCCTTACCAGGTGGGACTGATGGAATAGATAGAGAAGATTAGGGAATAATCAACTAAGAGGGGCGCTTTTCGTCATCGGATCGTTTAATCGCTGCGAGAGCATTACAGAGACGCTCAAAGCAGAGATCCTTTAAGTGGGAGACGTCGCGAAAGAGGCGTTGTGCATGAAGGAGTGTTTTACTACTGAAATTTCGAGAGAGCATTTTCTGGGAAGAATCGGACACCATGTTACTTGCTTCCACATACATTTCACGAAATGACCACGGCAGGGAGATTAGAAAAATTAAATACAGAGGCTTACTGAAATCATTCTTCCCACGCGCCATTCGCTAGTGGAAAAGGGAAGGGGAGATCAGTTAGTGGTACCAGAAGTACCTCCCAGCACGGTGGCTTGCGCAGTATGATGTAGATGGAGATTTCTCCATGCCTTACTCTGAGGCCTCTTTTTGTCGAAACTTACATTGTAACTAATCCGTGACACTCACAGAGAAAAATCAGAAGGTGCCTAAATAGAATTCGATGCCCGAACATGGGAACACACTTTCGAATGCTTTGTAGGTTTTCCGTAACCGAAAAGTAAATTGGTTTATCAAAAAATGGTTCAAATGGCTCTGAGCACTATGAGACTCAACTGCTGAGGTCATTAGTCCCCTAGAACTTAGAACTAGTTAAACCTAACTAACCTAAGGACATCACAAACATCCATGCCCGAGGCAGGATTCGAACCTGCGACCGTAGCGGTCTCGCGGTTCCAGACAGCAGCGCCTTTAACCGCACGGCCATTGGTTTATCATGTAGGACGAATAACTTCTGACTTCCAAAGTTGTAACATGCTAGGTCAGCGCCACTGGGGCTGCCGGCCGACCTGGCTTTCGCCACTCCTAATCACTCCACCAAATTATTCATCATCAGTCAGCGACAACGAGGAGCAGAAAGTAGGTATTCTCATCGACTATTTCCTGCCCCTGCTTATAGCGTTTCTGTTAGGTGCCGCTTCTGGGCAGGACATTAAAAACCCTTCCTGCAACAGATGTTGGAAACTCCACCATTTATGGAGGAATTAATTTCCCTGTAAGCCCGCCTGGTAGACTCCGGCCCCAGCTCATTTAGGAGGATTAGAGAAAGATCAGCCCATTAGCACCAGGTTGAAGGGGACCTCCTTCCCTCAACAGGTGGACGCTGGCACAGCCGACTACAATACTGACTAGTGCCAGCACAAATGGACGGCTAGGAAATGATACGTTACAATATGTTGAGTGTACGCGCGCGGTGTTATAGGCTGATCGTCACTGGTATGAGGGACCACTACTGTGTGTTTTTACAAAATGAGTCTTGCACTATTTATCATTATAATTCCCACCAATACTAAAACAATTGTTCCAACGATTAACTAGTTTTTTTTTTTCCTGACGAAAAGAAGTCTTTTCTTGTTTGAGGCACTTCCCCACAAATTCTTTGATCTCCTCGTTGTTGCTTAACATTTTTCCACGTAATGCCTTATTGAGTGAACCAAACAAATGAATATTTGAGGGATTCGAATCTCTAGTGTAGGGAGGATGAGGTAGAATCCCCTAACACATTTTTCAATGGTTTCTTGGGTCAGCTGGGCGGTGTGAGAGTGATTATTGTCGTGTATCAATATCACAGCTTTTCTTTGAGATCTGCAACGTTTTTTGTTTCACTGTGTACTTTACTTTATTCATCAGCATGTCTAAGCAGTAAGGACTGTTTATTGTACGCTGATCTTCCAAATGATCGAAAAAGCGACATCTTGGGCATCCGAAAACATGGTCAACATGATTTTCGGTAGTTGATGCTTGTGTTCTGAATTTATTTTGGGTAGATGACCTGGTGTGCTTCCATCCCATGTTTTGTCTTTTGGACTCTCATTCAGTATGGTGAACCGAAGTTTCATCACACGTTAAAATCTTGTTTAGAATAGATCACCTTCCCCTTTATAGCGTTTTTTTTTGTCTGTACACACGTTAAGTCTTTAGAATGATTTTTCACTTTTCAGTGGAGTGTGTGCTGATATGAAACTTCCTGGTAGATTAAAACTGTGTGCCGGACTGAGAATCGAACTCGTGTCATTTGCCTTTCGCGGCCAAGTGTTTTATCAACTGAGACCACCTACGCACGACTCACCACCCTTCCTCACAGCTATACTTCCGCCAATTTCTCATTCTTACCTTCCAAACTTCACAGAAGTTCTCCTGCAAAAGTTGCGTGATTAGCACTCCCCGAGAAAGTGCAAGTCCCCCAAGTTTCGCTTGCGAATTTCTGTGAATTTTGGAAAGTAGGAATGAGGAAGTGGCAGAAGTATAGCTATGATGAATGGTCGACCGTCGTGGGTTGGTGTCTCAGTTGGTCGCGCACTTGTCCCCGAAAGGCAACGGTCCGGAGTTCGAGTCCCGGCCCGGCACACAGTTTTAATCTGCCAGGAAGTTTTGCTTTGAGTTTTGTCCCGTGGTTGCGTTAAATCTTTCAGGAATCAGAAGTTTTGCTGTGCTTGAGCTTGTCACTGACTGTTGTTATTGCAATTGTTTTTGCTATATCTTCTACTGTAACACGTTGGTCTTCAACACTGTCGTCAATGCGGGTTTCAAGCAAAGGAGTTGAAGCTTCCTAAGGCCGGTCAGGATGTTGCTCGTCCGTCACTGAGATCTGAGTGTTTTCGAACTGTTGTACCAACTTATAAAAAAAATCCGCAGTTCATGTAACTTTCGCCGTACTGTAAAGTCAATCGAGAAAATATTTTAGTCAGTTTTTCTCCTTCAGAAAAAACTGATCACTTAATGTAGTTCAACTAATGTGGAAACTTCGAGGAGATGCACCATCGTTAAATGCAGTATTTAGGTTCTAAAGAAAACAATTTTCGTATTTCAACTGCTCACCAGCTCATTCCAGTGATTCCAACCTAACGTCATAAAAGTATAAAACTCCTCCTACAAATTGTTTCATTTCTACCTCAACTTGTCTCTACAATTACTGAATGTCCATCGTATTAAGTTGCGCAGTGGTACGAAGGAAAGACTTCAGCGGCGATAGGTGCTTCGATTCCAGATCTAAAATTGTTTAAAATTCAAAGTAGAGTTCTGGCGTTTTGATGGTTTACCAGAGTGCAAAATCTGTCCATATGTATAACTGTGCGAATGTGGCAATAACAACATAAAGTCTTTGAAAAATTACTAGAATAAAATGAATTACGTCATACAAACTGTTTAATTTCGGAGGTAAAATAATTAAACGTTGTAAGTAGATTCCCAGGTGCGTAGTCATTAATCTCTAATCCATCGTGACCAATTGCAGTAAAAGCTACTAAAGTAATGTCGAATCAAGGCCAGATAGTGAGGCATAAATATGATTTATTGCTCGAAGAATTGCTCAGAAAACGGTAACAATATTGTAATGATGCGACTTCTTTATATAGAACTTCATCTTCACACAAATAGACTCAGGTAGTTACATACATTTTCCACGTTATCATTCATATTTACCGTGAGTAGTACCGATACTTCCACAGTTCGTTGAAGCATACCTAATGATACTGTCTTGAGTAACAATTTCTCTTCACTGAGAGCCACGTATTGGGCACTGATTCACTAAAAAGACTCACCCTCAGCCTCCCACATACTCCCATATTCTGCAAGTGCGTATTTTATTTGTTAAATGGTAGTGACAAACTTCGTTACGTCTGCTGAACAAGAGATGTGCAACAACTGACGCAAGATCTCGATTTGTCGCTCAGCTATGGATATTCTAGGTATTTATAAAATAACTTGCAACAAGACAACGCTTATTCCACAAGACTCACGTTTCCCCTTTATTAAGGTATTGTTTGCATACACCAGTACCCTGACGATTTACCGGATCCTTCACCAATCGAAAAACTGTGAATCTAAATAAATCCGAGGTCCTTCGACAGTAAAGTTCCCCATTTTGAAGTATAAATGCATCAACACTATGAAAACTGCTGCAAGCAATGGTCTTATGAATTCATTTAGGAGCGATAGTAACAATAGATACACTGTCCAGTCATATTAATTTGACTATCTGTTAGAAGTCTGAATAACCTCCTTTTACAGCGAGACATGTAGCAAGAGAGTCAATGAGGTTCTGGAAGATGCCGACACCGACGTGGTGCCACGCCAACTCCGATGACGTGGCCAGCTGCTCTAGGTTCCTCTCGGTTGAGGATTCAGGCGCGAACAGCGCAGTCTACATCTACATCTACATTTATACTCCGCAAGCCATCCAACGGCGTGTGGCGGAGGGCACTTTACTTGCCACTGTCATTACCTCTCTTTCCTGTTCCAGTCGCGTGTGGTTCGCGGGAAGAAAGACTGCCGGAAAGCCTCCGTGCGCTCTCGAATCTCTCCAATTTTACATTCGTGATCTCCTTGGGAGGTATAAGTCTCGCTTCCCGCGCCTGGGTTCCCGGGTTCGATTCCCGGCGGGGTCAGAGATTTTCTCTGCCTCGTGATGACTGGGTGTTGTGTGGTTAGTTAGGTTTAAGTAGTTCTAAGTTCTAGGGGACTGATGACCATAGATGTTAAGTGCCATAGTGCTCAGAGCCATTTGAACCATTTGGAGGTATAAGCTACAAGGCGATGCAGAGCGCCTCTCTTGCAGAGTCTGCCACTTGAGTTTGCTAAACAGCTCCGTAACGCTATCACGCTTACCAAATAACCCTGTGACGAAACGCGCCGCTCTTCTTTGGATCTTCTCTATCTCCTCTGTCAACCCGACCTGGTACGGATCCTACACTGATGAGCAATACTCAAGTATAGGTCGAACGAGTGTTTTGTAAGCCACCTCCTTTGTTGATGGACTACATTTTCTAAGGACTCTCCCAATGAATCTCAACCTGACACCCGCCTTACCAGAAATTAATTTTATATGATCATTCTACTTCAAATCGTTCCGTACGCATGCTCCCAGATATTTTACAGAAGTAACTACTACCAGTGTTTGTTCCGCTATCATATAATCGTACAATAAAGGATCCTTCTTTCTATGTATTCGCAATGCATTACATTTGTCTATGATAACGTTCAGTTGCCCCTCCGTGCACCAGGTGCCTATCCGCTGCAGATCTTCCTGCATTTCGCTGCAATTTTCTAATGCTGCAGTTTCTCTGTATAGTACAGCATCATCCGCGAAAAGCCGCATGGAACTTCCGATACTATCTACTAGGTCATTTATATATATTGTGAAAAGCAATCATCCCATAACACTCTCCTGTGGCACGCCAGAGGTTACTTTAAGGTCTGTAGACGTCTCACCATTGAGAACAACATGCTGTGTTCTGTTTGCTAAAAACTCTTCAATCTAGCCAGACAGCTGGACTGATATTCCGTAGGCTCTTATTTTGTTTATCAGGCGACAGTGCGGAACTGTATCGAACGCCTTCCGGAAGTCAAGGAAAATGGCATCTACCTGGCAACCTGTATCTAATATTTTCTGGGTCTCATGAACAAATAAAGCGAGCTGGGTCTCACACGATCGCTGTTTCCTGAATCCATGTTGATTCCTACAGAGTAGATTCTGGGTTTCCAGAAATGACACGATACGCGAGCAAAAACCATGTTCTAAAATTGTACAACTGACCGATGTCAGAGATATAGGCCTATAGTTTTGTGGATCTGCTCGACGATCCTTCTTGAAAGCTGGAACCACCTGTGCTCTTTCCCAATCAACTGGAACATTCCGTTCCTCTAGAGACTTGCGGTACACGGCTGTTAGAAGGGGGGAAAGTTCTTTCGCGTACTGTGTGTAGAATCGAATTGGTATCCCGTCAGGTCCAGTGGACTTTCCTCTGCTTAGTGATTTCTATTCCTTGGACACTTATTTCGATGTCAGCCATTTTTTCGTTCGTGCGAGGATTTAGAGAAGGAACTGCAGTGCGGTCTTCCTCTGTGAAACAGCTTTGGAAAAAGGTGTTCAGTATTTCAGCTTTATGCGTATCATCCTCTGTTTTAGTGCCATTATCATCCCAGAGTGTCTGGATCCCACAGATTCTCGATTGGGTTTAAATCCGAGAAGTTTGGTGGTCAGGGAAGTACAATAAACTCACCCTCGTACTGTTTGAATCACGCACATACACTGCGAGATGTGTTATATGTTGCATTGTCCCACTGGTAGACGCCATCATGCCGAGGAAAACCAAGACGCATGTAGAGGTGGACGTGGTCCCCAAGGATAGATGCATACTTGGGTTGATCCATAGTACCTTTCAGAATGACGAGACCACCTAGGTGGTGGACTCTTCCGATGATTGCTGGAGGGTGTTTGCTTTCAGAAACCGCGCACGCTAACGACCATCTGTTCGATGCAGCATAAAACATGCTTCGTCTGAAGATGCCACCTGTCGCCACTCAGTGGACTTCCAGGTGCGGTACTGGCGTGCAAATTCCAGCCTTAGTCGCCGATGAACAGCAGTCAGCAGGGATGCACGAACCAGCAGCCTGGTGCAAAACCTTACACGCAGAAACGTTCACTAAACGGTCGTTGAGGAGACACTGTTGGCAGCCGTTTTGTTCATCTGAGCGGTCAGTTGCTCAACAGTTGGACGTCCATTCGCCCGTAAACCGCTCCGCAGCCGTCGTTCGTCACTATCATTACAGCCTGTGGTGCACCATAGTTGCCTCCGCTCCCGTTTTGAGTAGCATCATTCTGCCAAGCACAATACCTTTAACCACGACGGCACACGTACAGTTTACAAAAACCCTTTTGGTCGTTGGATAAATCGCTACATACCTGCATAACAACAACTGCAATGTTTCCGCGTCATCCTCCCCCCCCCCCCCCCCCACAAGATTAATATATCTTCTATTGCTAGTGCAGCTATCCGTCGTGTGTAAATGGTTACTGCACGTTTATGTCGAACATAGTCGGTGGTTACATTAATGTTACCGAACTGTGTATAGGGAGAGTGTCCTCTAGCACAAATCAGCACGAAATGGCCACAATTATCGAGTGGCACCGTTCGTTTACCGTTACCCAAAAAATAATATTTCGTTTAAGCTCCGTGACAACAGGTTATTCGAGAAATTTCATTCTACTGTCATTAGAATTCTGATCAATGTCGTTGGTAAAACGTGTTATGATCGTCGACGAAACAGTGAAATTTTTAAAAAACTTCCTGGCAGATTAAAACTGTGTGCCCGACCGAGACTCGAACTCGGGACCTTTGCCTTTCACGGGCAAGTGCTCTACCATCCGAGCTACCGAAGCTCGACTCACGGCCGGTACTCACAGCTCCACTTCTGCCAGTATCTCGTCTCCTACCTTCTTTCGGGAGTGCTAGTTCTGCAAGTTTCGCAGGAGAGCTTCTGTAAAGTTTGGAAGGTAGGAGACGAGATACTGGCAGAAGTGGAGCTGTGAGTACCGGCCGAGAGTCGAGCTTCGGTAGCTCAGATGGTAGAGCACTTGCCCGCGTAAGGCAAAGGTCCCGAGTTCGAGTCTTGGTCGGGCACACAGTTTTAATCTGCCAGGAAGTTTCATATCAGCGCACACTACGCTGCAGAGTGAAAATCTCATTCAGTGAAATTTTTGTTTCTCACGAGAAATGTCATGTTGTTGACTACTTAGTTATCGAAATCAAAATGTTTAAGTTGTCAGTTATGTTATATGTTTTTTCACATCACTTTCGACTCGACTGTGAGTCGTTTTCAACTTTGTTAAGTAATTACACTTCTAAATGCTGAAAATGCCTGGTAGGTGAGTCGAAACCGGCTGTGTTAATAGAACTTACATCATAAATGCCAACTGGTGAATTCAAACTTAATGCACAAGTAAAGTAAATATTCATTATGTAAATTATCTTTTTCTTTTTTAAGGTAATGTAATGTCGAGATGTGGGGCATTGTAGACAGTTTAGGAAGACTGTTTGTTGATAGATATTTCGTAAGGATTCAACGGTAGTGTTAGCGACAGAACAATTACGGCGTTCTCGTAACTTGATTACTAGATACCTGCGATGTTACTGTCATTACTGATAGATCAGATTTTCAGTACTGCCCCTTCAGGATGACGAGGCTAGAATGTACAATTTAAAGACTTGACGTCGATGGCGTTAGAGACAGTTTGGTCAGAGACCTTGCTGAAGGAATTTCTCTACAGCGATTGAGAGGAACCAGAGTTGCGCGCTACCAGAACTACAGTTCGCTAGTTTTGGTACACTGAATAAAGGACGCAGAAAATGGTAGGATTAACGACAGTACTGGTAAAACTGATAGGGAAAGAAACGTAAATAAATGTGTAAGAAAGAAACTGAAGCCGACGATTTCTCTTTGTCTTTTTTTATTTTTTATTTTTATTTTTTGCTTGGTTGCTTGTTTTGCACATAATTAAAACTGCATATCCTTAATGTTACTCCATTGTGTATTTTATATCCTTACAGAAAATTAATTCCATTTTATAAATAATAAAACTTAGTTGGCCGGCCGCGGTGGTCTAGCGGTTCTAGGCCCTCAGTCCGGAACCGCGCGACTGCTACGGTCGCAGGTTCGAATCCTGCCTCGGGCATGGATGTGTGTGATGTCCTTAGGTTAGTTAGGTTTAAGTAGTTCTAAGTTCTAGGGGACTGATGACCACAGATGTTAAGTCCCATAGTGCTCAGAGCCAACTTGGTCGCTTAACTTCTGCATCTTTATGTAACCAAAGCAATTACTATTGATGCAAGTACGGTTTACAAGCACAAACATAAAAATACACGTAATTGTTGTCATTATTTTGTACTTAACAGAACTTTCTTCGTCATGATGAGAGGCAACAGGTTCCTATTTTTATTAATAAAAGCGAAAGTTGTTTGTGACTAACAGAAACATGTTTCATGTAAGTTCAATGAAGTACTGAAGCGATCTTTGACATTTTTTGTCTTGTGTTCTTATTATTTTACATTTTTGTTGAGGAAATTGTGGTTTCTGGCGCCAAATGATAAATCTGTATTTTTTTTATTTTTACCATAACATCCCTCTGTTTCACGTTACAAATAAACTATTTTCGAATAAAACCTAAATTAAACATCGGCAATTTCAGGTTTGTTATAAATACTGTTTATTCTTAAGTAACAGGCAGGAGGGAAACTAAGTAGAACATAAATATTTCCTTTCTATATCCTCACTCAGTTTCTAGACGGTTCGCCGCTTCCGGTTGTTAGGGGAGTCTAGCAAGACACTGATCACATTCGCAAAGAAAGTGATCTTTATGAGGTAATGCCCGAGAGGTATGCAACACACCTAACGTATAGGTAACGTGGGTGCGACCTTAACCGACCAAAACTACTAGGAAGACTGTCGTAGTCTACGCTTACTTATGGTAATGTACCGTAACCTACGTTAGTTTTACATCTCTAAGAGGAACATAGATAAACGAAACCGGGAAGGCTGAGGGAGGATTCAAAATCCTCTCTTCACAAAGTGCATACACTGTGCAATAAAATAGTTCAAACGCATGAATGTCGCATGCAGGTGCTAAATCAGTGAATCAGAGTGGATTATTAATTAACTTTGGTGTTGTCGTTAACGCGTGTGCTCTTTGCTAGAGATGCTGCAAAGAAAAATTGCAGTAAATTGTTGGCAAGTAACGGATAACGGTATCAACACGTTTACGTCGAGAAAGCCGCTATGTGGGCACGGTTGTAAGCGAGCTATCAATATTCATGGACATGTCGCTACGGAATTACAGCGACGCCGTAGCTAATATTCAACGTGCGACCGCGCGTTCGCGTGTGAAGCGACCGTCACGGAGTGAGGGACGCTAGTCCGCCACACACATCGGCTTTTATTACCCGAGAGTAGAGAGGATTCACCCGCTCTGCAGCGGAGTCCACGCTAGAATAAACCTTCGTGACACGTTCTATCTCTCTGCCGGCCTCGGGCTGGGTTTCTAACACCTGATGCCTGCCCTTCGCAGGTTGCGTTTTGTGTGTGTGTGTGTGTGTGTGTGTGTGTGTGTGTGTGTGTAGACACGGAGAGACAAAGAAATACATGCATACACATAAAAAGAGAGACATACACGCGATGTGTGATAATTAACAGCGAGCACTTACACGGGCGGAAATATACATCACCTAACTAGGTGACACTTTGTATAGGCGTTTTACGAACATCTTAACAGTTTGATAACAGGAACTGAAGTTGGCTTAAAGAAGTGAAGTGCAATGGTATTGTGCTTTCTCGCCACGGTATCATAGCTCAGATTTCACTTTATTTACATTTTTTTTCGGTAACGGAATAAGAAGTAATATTCAACAATATTTTTTTTACGTTTTCTATTACACTTATTGATATTGTCGAATATCAGTTCTAATTAATTACTTAGAACGACACTGTAGACTGCGCCGAAGTGTCACGAAAAACCAACGCATTTGGAACTATGAAATTGTTACAGTAATTGCGGTAAGTGATTTGCACCAACTGCTTATCTCTTACTACTTTCAATTTTTCTTTATTGACATACTGCTTTTTATAGACAAGTGAAATACCCATAACATTTTTTTTACGATATCATCAGAAAAGTAAGACCATACACCACGCACAAAAAAATAAAAAATAAAATACAAGATCAATGTTGAATATCGGAGTAATAAGAGAAGTGAAATCCAACAATATTTTTTAGATTTTCTGTTGCACTGATTAATATTGTCGAGTCTCCTCTAATTACTTTACAATGGCACTGTGTAGAAAACTGTCTCGTCGTGGTCATCACGCATGATGTATGTGGGAGGAGAGAATATGTTGTCCGACTGTTCTCGGAAAAGGCTCTCTCGAAATTTCAGTTGTAAACCTTTCTGTAACGCACAACGCCTCTCTTGTAACGTCTGCCAATGTTGAGCATCTCTGTAACGCTCTCGCGCCGAATAAATGTTCCCGTGACGGAACGCACCTCTCTTCGTTGCATCTTCTCTCTCTCTCTCTCTCTCTCTCTCTCTCTCTCTCTCCTGTCAGTAACTGGTAAGGATCCCATATTGATGAACAACAATCAAGAATCAGTTGATAAATGCCTTAGAAGCCATTTGCTTCGTGGTTGAGTTACATTTCCTTAATATTCTTCCTGTGAATCTCAGTCTGGCAGCTGCTTCTCCTACTATTTGTTTTAAGTGATGTAGCAAGATCTAATAAAAAACGTAAATAAATTATAAATAATGAGTAACAATGAAACGTTATTTAATTATATAAATGGCAGTATACGTCTATACTTAAAAGCATTGAACTGGAAGTTATGATACCTGTGGATACAGTCCTACACCACCATCATTTAGTTCCCAATCGCAGCATGATTAATCCTGCTTCCCAAAGAGTACTTTTTTTTATATACAGAACTTTTCTCTATTCTTGTAAGTTTTGATAATCAGTTATGTCAGTTCCTTGTATCTCTTATTTTGTCGAAGAGGGGATGAAGTATGAATTTTTCATCAGATCCTGTGCATAATTTCGGTTGCCGCACAGTTATATGGACTTCGTTTCCTTGTTGCAGAATTCTTTTTCTGTAAGGCTCTTTTGGAACACAATTTGAAATAATTTCTGATACGTATTTTTCTCTTCTGTAGCTCGCTTACTATTTCACTTCATGGATGTACACACCTTTAACGTTAACTTCGGAACAGAACGCACAATTGCAGGTATGCTTAATACGAGGCGACATTGCCTCCTATCTTCATACTGTCCCACTGACAACTCACGACTGACAGTCCATGACGTCTGCCTGGACACAACCACAACAAAAAGAGCTCAGCTCAGAGATATACCTACCTGATTCAAAGACTGATAGTAACTCTTTCTTAATCCTTGACGGCCTGGTAATCTCTGGCTTCCTCAAGCACAAGTTGACTGTATCTATACACTATTTCAGGTTATTTAATTTAATTATATTTCATTGAGAAATTAAAAGTAATTAAAAGAAGAATTGAGTGTATAATGTCTCCCTTGGATCCAGGTAATTATTTCTTGTCATTGCAACCTGAAGTCCCACTTCAGCGGTCACTCCACTGGATATTTTACAGTAGATAGTGTTTGCAGCAGTTCTTCATCAGTATTGTAGTTTTACAGTAGTGGCTTTCTTTTCCTACGTATGCCTAGTATGTTATATTTATTTACGTTTACATTTCAGTTGAGACAAGTGAACCAACTGCAGTGAGATGTGGTTGTGCAACTGAGGAAGGTACCCCAGCTTTTGCGACCACTTGTTGCTTCGGAGGCGAGGCAGCTGTTCCAAACTTTTGAACTGTAGAAATAGTAAGAGATAATGACAAGTGAGAGGTGCTCTGTGGCGTGACAAGTAAAGTCTCAAACAAAGCTCCATAAGGAAAGAGTAGCGTCAGTGGCAAACTTATGAGTTATTGGAGTGTCAGGGTGGATCCTATTGATCTGGACCAGCCACCCTCCATATGACGTTGCAAATTGCACGGACATATTGAGATTTAGTTGGAAGCTGGAATGCGGGAAGCGGCACCTTTCTCTACGCAAATGGATTACATTTGAGCCCAATTACTTTGGTAATAACTAAGACGATGTTTCATACTAAAGACAGTGGTGACTCGCAATTATCTCAGAGACGCATCATTTGCAAACACATGTGTACGGAGTCGATCGTATATAAATGTAAGTGTATATAAGTCGTAGGTACAAATCAACATATTCTTAACGAACTGTTTGTAAAGGAATTATATAATTTTCTTATGTATATATAGACACTAGTTCAACTACCAGAGATTAATGCGTAAAGCATTTGCTGAACAAAAGAAGCTTTACGCTCTTCGTTTATTAGTTTTAGAATAAGTTGCCTTTCGCTGTGATCCTGTCCTAGTGTTAAGAGGTGTTGTCCCATTTCTTAATGATAAAATTGGGTTAAATAATGAATGTGATTTTGAAGCAGAGCGATTTCGCCTTTTGTGATACCATGGGTCCCAGCTCCTGAAATTCTGGAAAATTATTACTATTATTTTAATTTTATGCAGAGAATTTAGATGGAGGCGACGATCTTCACGGCGACGCTGCTCAACAATAGAGGTGCGTGAATGTGTTCATCTTTTTCCTTTCGTGGCCGCTACCGTCAATTTCAATATATTTGCCGCGACATTCAGAACCTACAGTCTTTCTATTCATTTAATTTCGAAGTCCACGCATTTACGTTCTAAGATGAATAAATTCATTTAGCTGTAATTCTTTTTATCCAGGCCAGGGCGAATGATTACACTCAGAATGTACGTGCCTCTATCCCGTTCGTATGTTCGCATACATTTGAGTGTGTACAAGCGAAACTATATTTAAGACTCATTTGCTACACAGTATTAACGCTTTTTTTTTTTTTTTTTTGCCACTCATTCGTGAATGTATGTGCCCTTTTATTTGATGTAGTCAGTCAGCCGTATTCTTTAATAACATTATTTGTAATGTTCAGTGGCTTAAGTTTCCACAGTTGATCTTTTCCTGTGTCGCAACAGCGCTTCACGTGAAATATTTATTACGCAACATCCACAATAACTTTTATTTCAAAATTTCGACGACCGACTGAATACAGATTTTTCTAACAATAACAATAGCAAACCATAATAATATAAGAGGACGCGTTACAGGTTTTTCGATCTTAAAGCAAATAAAAATGTAAGTAACTTAATTACAAACCACTGATGACGCTTTACCTCAACAAAGCGAAACACGTCTGATGAAAAAAATCACGCATTTTTGTATCTGCAAAGACAGGACAAAAATACCCTCAAGAGGGTATGTAATGTTGATGGTGAGCCATCGAACCGATGGGACCGTTAAGCTCGGCGACCCACTTGCTGCTATTCGTAAGGAGTTGGTTATGAGCCGGCACTGGGTTTCACCCACTCCCTTCTCCCAACATTTGAAACTTTCGTGTTATACTTAAACTCGAGCTACATGAAAATTTAATTTCGAACGGAAATAAATGGAGCACTCGTCACACGATACGAAATCCAGGCTAGCCGGCACAACAATTCGTCTGCGAGAAAGTAAACCGTTGTCAATGAAATTTACGTATAGCATCTGACTGCAAACCAGATGACTCAGATTAAAATGTTGGCCCTGAGTATAGTTAATCTATCTTAATCTTGTAAACAATCTCTGTACCAGAACTGCTATTGTAATTACAGAGCAAATGAACATAAGAAAAGCAAATGAACATAAAAATTAACGTATCTGACTTTCTGGTAAAACTGCTTGAAAAATCGTAAGATAGCATATTACTGAAAACCTACCACATCAGATGCCATTATAAATAACACATCATGCCACTCAAATCAACATAAATTAGCACTTTTTAGACCAGAACTCAACCGTGTAAACAAAATTCATGCTGAGAATGATGTAAAATCCAAAGAATTAAACATTTTGAAAACAATAACCCACAGCAGTGCTTACGACCCATCTACAGCTGAGGAATTACATGAAAAGGTAAAAACCAACCAAACAGCATCAACAACACAACCCAAAATAGGAGAAGAAACAAAATATATCTCTTTGCCATTCCTCGATAACATCTCATACCAACTTGCAAAACTGTTTAAACCAAACACAGTGAAAGTAAGTTACCATTCAACCAACAAAATACAAAACAATATACTTGATAACACTAAAACAGCCAAGCCACGTTTTCACCGAATCTGGTATATACAAATTGGTCCGTGACAGCTGCTCCTACTACTATACAGGGCAAAATTTTGAAATTCTTTCCAAGACCACACAGATGCACTTCGTTTAAAAAATTTAAGTAAACCTATTTTTGCAGCCTACCTAGCACAAAACCGTCGTTCAGTTACTAACATCAAAACAAACCTCCATATACTACACATTGCAAACAAAGGAAAAAATGGATCTTCTGGAACAACTAGAGATTTTCGCTCATAAGAAAAAGTCTCCCCACACCGTTTTAAATGAACAAACAGATTTAGCACATAACTCATTCTTCCAACATTTCAAAGAATCAATACTCCTGAAAGACTAAATAACCCATAAAAAAAATTTTCCCCTCCTCTCTGTCTCTGTCTCTCTCTCTCTCTCTGCTCCCGCTCTCTCGCTCGCTCACTCTCCCAGACTGGCACACCTACTCGGAACTCTCTTACTCCTTCTGGTACACATACACATACACACACACACACACACACACACACACACAAACACAATCTCCTCCTCCCATATACCACTCAGCACAGCAGTTCATTAATATAAAAAATAATAATGCTGTGATGTTTATTTTTAATTTTAATTTCATAAGTGTTGATCAGTTTAGTTAAACAAAGTACAAATGATATGTCAATCGAAACTGCAGTGCTAAAATTTAGTGGTATTACCTTCCATACTCATTATTTAATAGATTATATAAATAGCACATGTCAGTCTTGCCATATTTCTACGTGCTATTTTTAAAATAGAGAGATAGGTACATATAATTGACGCCAGTGTATATTACAAACGCTGAAAAAAGAGATTCTCTGCCCTACACTCTTTGACATAACTTTAGGCGTACTCTTTGGTTTATGTACCTTTTTTAAAGCAAGTGGAACGTGTTACGTGTGGCCAAGTGTGTAAAGTACAGTACAATTAACGTCATCGGGAAACCATTCATTATGTTTTCCAGGAGACTGTGTACGCCAACATCCAACCAATGGAGACTAATAACTTTAAGTAAAGCACCAAAATCTATCGCATAATATGAATAATTCTCGCCACACTCAGTGCTTAGATGTTTCGTTTACACATCTACACGACTCCCACATTGCTGCAGAGAAACAACAAATATGTACCACCTGATGATAAATCGCTAGGCGTTTCGAAACCGATAATGAGACAATAAAAGAATTGAAGAACAAAATCAAAAGGCAGCTGCAGTAATTTCAAAAAACTATATTCATCGCAGTCGCAGTGTCCCTCGATCATAGTGGATAAAAGTTTTACTGTAATCTTTTTACTGATATCAAGCCTCAGAACTGATACTGATATTTTCACAAAAAGCACTGTGATAGTCACTGTGCCTTACAAAGTAAATGAACTTTGATGGTAACTAAATTTATTGGCATAGCTCTGCTCACGGAACGATCATCTGCTCTGAAACCTTAAGATAGTAATGAGACTGTCAAAAATAAGATTTCATCTGCCGCACTTGCGCTGTATCTTACCAATTCTCATAAAATGCTTCTCAGTACACAATTCGCGATGGGCAATGCGAGTATACAAACACAGTCATGAAAGTAAATGAACATGGGGAACTACTCTTAACGACTGATAAATGAGAACAAGACTCCAAGTTTAACTATGCCACATTAAGCCATGACATCAATACACCTTTTCCTAAAGTTCTTACACCTAGACAAATTAGCAAAATTTTTCTTAATGACTTTCTTCTGTACAGTTGCTTTCCTTGACACTTGTTGCAACTATAAGACAGAACAATATGCTGCATTATAAAATTTCTGCCGCAAACTTCAGCTATACGCGTTTTTCTAACAATAAGAAGCTATTCAGTCACAAAAATATGAAAAACTGGATTACCTTAAAAGTTGGTTATTGACATTCTTCCATTAATATAATCTTATTTTCGTTCCTCAAGACATATTAGTACAAAACTCTTTTTAAATAACGTTGTCCCCGCTACACGGCAGGCCAGCTTCCATCCTTTCCAAACCAAGTACGTAGCCAGACTGTCCAAAACACACTGCTACTCTCTTCAAAATGAAATGCCGTCTCTGACCAAATAGTGTAATATTACAAGGGTTGAATACATTTATCAGATTCGAAACTTCATTCACATTTATGGTCAAAACTACCTGAAAATCGTCATGGCAAATAGGAAAATCCCCTTTCACACTGTCGTGCAAGATAAACATAACACCACACTATACACGCATTCATTCTACTCATCTACACTCAGAAAACACACATAAACAACAAATGTTCCATAGCAATGAGAACGAGGGCCAATGAGTGCGGCGAAAGAACACCCTATCCCTTGGACTCCTCCAGCCAACAATACTATACGACTTTACTACACTTATTACGAGAATTATCATACTTAGATGTGAATATTGACTCACGTCATTTTAATTGTTGTCTTGAAACCTTTCTTGAGAGAGATTAACAGATTTTGACTGGAATGGGTATAAAACTCAGTAGGGACGTCAACCGGCTTTCCACTGTTCGTCCAGTGACCGAATACGAGTTTTTCTGACAGCAGTCAAGTACACTATGTGATAAAAAGTATCCGGACACCCCCAAAAACAAACGTTTCTCATATTAGGTGCAGTGTGCTGCCACCTACTGTCAGGTACTCCATATCACCGACCTCAGTAGTCCTTACACATCGTGAGAGAGCAGAATAGGGTGCTCCGAGGAACCCACGGACTTCTAACGTGATCAGGTGAATGGATATCACTTGTGTAATACGTCTGTACGCTAGATTTCCACACTCCTAAACACCCCTAAGTCCACTGTTTCCGATGTAATAGTGAAGTGGAAACGTGAAGGGACACGTATAGCACAAAAGCGTACAGACCGTCCTCGTCTGTTGACTGACAGAGACCGCCGACAGTTGAAGAGGATCGTAATGTGTAATAGACAGATATCTATCCAGACCATCACACAGGAATTCCAAATTGCATCAGCATCCACTGCAAGTACTATGTCAGTTAGGCGGGAGGTGAGAAAACTTGGATTTCATGATCAAGCGACTGCTCATAAGCCATACATCACGCCAGTTAATGCCAAACGACGCCTCGCTTGGTGTAAGGAGCGTAAACATTGGACGACTGAACAGTGGAAAAACATTGTGTGGAGTGACGAATCACGGTACACAATGTGGCGATCAGATGGCGGGGTGTGGGTATGGCGAATGCCCGGTGAACGCCATCTGCCAGCGTGTGTAGTGCCAACAGTAAAATTCGGAGGCGGTGGTCTTATGATATGGTATTGTTTTTAATGGAGGGGCTTGCACCCCTTGTTGTTTTGAGTGGCACTATCATAGCACAGGCCTACATTGATGTTTTAAGCACCTTCTTGCTTCCCACTGTTGAAGAGCAATTCGGGGATGGCGGTTGCATATTTCAACGCGTTCGGGCACCTGTTCATAATGCACGGCCTGTGGTGGAGTGGCTACACGACAATAACATCCCTGTAATGGACTGGCCTGCACAGAGTCCTGACCTGAATGCTATAGAACACCTTTGGGATGTTTTGGAACGCCGACTTCGTGCCAGGCCTCACCGACCGACATCAACACCTTTCGTCAGTGCAGCACTCCGTGAAGAATGGGTTGCCATTCCCCAAGAAATCTTCCAGCACCTGATTGGAAGCTGTCATCAACGTTAAGGGTGGGCCAACACCATATTGAATTCCAGCATTACCGACAGAGGGCGCTACGAACTTGTAAGTCATTTTTAGCCAAGTGTCCGGATACTTTTGATCACATAGTGTAGCAACAGGGCTTGTATCAGTAACACTACATCGAAGACTGAAGAAGTCTATATTACTGGTCACAGCAAAGGTTGGTGATACTTTTTACAGCAATTTAGTGGTCTTAGTAGTGTAAGTTGAAGACCCAGGTACGCCAACGCCGTTTCATTTATCGACTGCGGCTTGGAGCACATGAACGACAACTGTGAGCGCATCTCTTCCGTCACAAGGAGAGGAGGAGCACCTCAGTGTTAGTTTCATTTGCCTCGTTTTTTGTGCCTCAGTGTGATTAATAGGTACACATTACCAAACTACTCTGTTAACCATGCCATATTGTACTGTGTCTGTAATTGCAATGGCTTCCAACACTACACTGGCGAGTCCTTAGATAGTGTACATACACCTGAAAATTTTCTACTCGTTTGTTTATTGTTCATGCTACATTTTCGCCATCTGCTATCTTCGATCGGTTGAGCACAGACCTAGGATGCAGGGCGTTGGCTCCTCAGAGGGCTATAGCAGATAGCGCAGTACAGCAGGCAGACAGGGCCCAGTGGCAGAGAGAGCTCCTGAGCCGTTTCTGCGCAGCTTAGCGGTGCCACACTGGCTGACTGCGTGCGCGCAGACGAGGCAGCCCCGAGCCAAGCTGACGGGGCGGCAGACAGCGTAACGCCGGCCACTGAGGCTCAGGTACGGAAGCGCCGGTGCGGTGCTTCACACACTGAGCTAGCCGACCTAATGAGATGCAGCCTCTGGGCCAGGCGACGAGTTAAACAAGCGCACTCATATTACCACTGCGGAATGTGGCATCTCTGCGGCTGCATCATTACTCTCCATTTCAACTTTAAATATAAGCGGAATCAATAAGTTTCTCTTTGAGGGCGTTGCTGCAGCATACATGCAGCGCAGCGTGACTCCAATGTGGTTATAAACTTCTAGAACTCCTAGAGGGCAGTGAGTACATTATACTTTCAACAGTAACCCGTGTCCGGAAACGTACCGCTTCCGTGCTACAGCCGTTTGAAAACATGTTTGTAGGGTAGGTGTGCAACAGGGTAGTCAACGTGGGGGTCATTATGTCGGATCAGCTAATGTCATTTGACGTCTGTCCTATCTCTCTGTCCTGGTTCGAACCTCATTCACGTGTCTGTGCCTGTTAGAGCAAGGTGGTTGAGTACACGTTTGCAGAATATACCGACATGAGCCTTCAATATGGCGAAGCTCACGATAAGGGAAGAGCTGCTCGTCTCCTTTATCGAGATCGTTCTTCACAACGTCCGACTCCATCACATACCGTACTCTTTTCCCCTTAATTACGCCACGGTTTAGAGAAAGGGTACCTTCTTTACCGGTAGCAGGCATGGCCGTGGTGCTACAAGGAGACGCCGCACACTCGCATTGGATGAGGCCGTAATGTATCGCGTCGAAGAGAACCCGTCAAAGAATACACGAGCAATTTCGTGGCTATTAATGAGTGAAACCGTAAAGCAAGTGACGTACTGCGACACGCCTAATCAATTACTTATATAAGCGGTTGCGTTTCGAACATGTTTACAAATGGTTGTTGCACGGAAATGGTACGTTTCCGAACATGGGTTCCAGCTCCAAATACTATCTAATTACTTCCTTCCACAAGTTCTAGAAATCTGTAACGGGAATTTCCGAACACTCTGAATGAACACCCACGTGTAGGCAAGGGTTAGTGTGACATTCGTCTCATTCCGAAGTGCACGCAGAAAATGCGAAAACGTCAACTATGGTGATGTTATTACCAAATGCGCCCAAACAGGACCAACGTATCGTTAATCTTTTCATGCCTCTCAAGGACAAACACGGGAAGACATGCACCGGAGAACGAAGAATATATATGGGACGGCATGTCTGTCGAAACCACCGTTGTGGAACGGTGCACCAAGTCCTGTGCTAGCTTCATGTTAACGCGCATCTCCATATCGCAAATGTCGTAACGCAGAAGTTGCGCCATTTGACATGGGAGACACTCCCCATGTACTCCTTCGGCCCCTTAAAAAAGGCACTGAAGGGTCGACCATCCCTGTCGGACGAGAATGTGCAGCGGGCAGTTACGGACGTCTTGACGCAGCTGGACACGGTGTCTTACCAAACGGGTATCTTCAAGCTGGTGTGGAGGATGGGTGATTCCCTCAACGCCAACGACGATTTTGCTTGATTGGCATGCTGATTCTGAACAGTACGGCCTTCGAAACGAAAGTTTTTGATCGCCCCATGTATTTGGCAGAGGGCTAGTTCTGTTCCACTGCACTCTCGAACAGTACGTGGGAAAAATGAACACACAGGTTATTCCGGGCGAGCTCTGCGTTTCTAGCGTCACGACGATTGTTTCTCCTTGAAAAGATCAGAGGTAACAACATTCTTTCACAGTCGGGAGTGAATGTTAGTGATTTTAATTTGGTGAAAATATCTCTGCGACCTTAAAACGCGTTTCTATTGATGTTTACACCCAACTCGCACCTCATCTTCGTGAAAATGTCTCCTCTTTTATGATGCCCATATTTGAACTTTTGCGATATGATCTGCAGCAGTACTCAAGACGAGGTCGGAAATGTGTAGAGTGGGCAGTCCCTTTACTACACTCATGCTCATAAATTAAGGATAATTGCAGAATGTGGTGCCACACAACGTGGCACTACACAAAACTGGCGCTAATAACATAGGCACTTAGGGAACACACACGACACAGATCTTTAAGTCCACGGTATTGGTGATAAGTTGAGAAAACCGTCCCGAAACACATGTGCTACAAAACGCCACTGTTTCCTGCACATGTACCCCGACATCAGTATGGGATTACTATGCACACGTACACACGCCGCGCAACGGGTTGGCATACTCTGGATCAGGTGGTCGAGCAGCTGCTGGGGTATAGCCTCCCATTCTTGCACCAGTGCCTGTCGGAGCTCCTGAAGTGTCCTAGGGGTTTGAAGAAGTGCAGCGATACGTCGACCGAGAGCATCCCAGACGTGCTCGATGGGGTTTCGGTCTGGAGAACAGACAGGCCACTCCATTCGCCTGGTATCTTCTGTTTCAAGGTACTCCTCCACGATGGCAGCTCGGTGGGTCCGTGCGTTATCATCCATCAGGAGGAAGGTGGGATCCACTGTAACCCTGAAAAGGCGGAAATACTGGTGCAAAATGACGTCCCAATATACCTGACATGTTACAGTTCCTCTGTCAAAACATGCAGGGGTGTACGTGCAAGAATCATAAACCCACCCACACCATCAAACCACGACCTCCATACAGCCCACTTTCAAGGACATTAAGCGGTTGGTATCTGGTTCCTGGTTCACACCAGATGAAAAACCGGTGAGAATCAATGTTCAGACTATACTTGGACTCGTCTGTCAACTTAACTTGGGACCACTGTTCCAATGACCATGTACTGTGTTCTTGACACCAGGCTTTACGGGCTCTCCAGTGACCAGGGTCAGTGGAATGCACCTTACAGGTCTCCGGGAGAATAAACTGTGTCTGTTCAGTCGTCTATAGACTGTGTGTCTGGAGACAACTGTTCCAGTGGCTGCGCTAAGTTCCCGAGCAAGGCTACCTATAGCACTCCGTGGCCGTCTGCGGGCACTGATGGTGAGATATCAGTGTTATTGTGGTGTTGTACACTGTGGACGTCCCGTACTGTAGCGCCTGGACACGTTTCCTGTCTGTTGGAATCGTTGCCATAATCGTGAGATCACACTTTGTGGCACACGGAGGGCCCGTGCTACGACCTGCTGTGTTTGACCAGCCTCCAGTGGCCCTAGTATTCTACCCCTCATAACGTCATCATTATGTGTTCTCTGAGCCATTTTCAACACACAGTCACCATTAGCGCGTCTGAAAATGTCTGCTCACTTACTCGCTACACCGTACTCTGACATGCACCAACACAGCTCTGCGTATGTGGACTGCTGCTCCCAGCGCCACCGTGCGACGACCGCATGGTCACACCCCGAGGTGATTTAAACCCGCAAACCGCCCACCCGAGCATTGTTTCACCATGTATTAATTTATTAGCATGAGTGTACTTTGCTCAATACTGAAAAGGTACGGTGGTGTTTTTATTGAACCAGACACACTCGTGGTTACAACATGTATCCTTCGACGACTCAACGTCGTGTGGATAGATGCTTAATGGATGCATAGAAAGAACGTGCAGACACAGTCATATTTCCTTCGGGAAACAATTTTATATTTTACGGAATTTTTATGTACTACCATTGGACGGCCATCATTCATTTTCCGTCGAACATACCGCTCTACCTCAATGACGAATTGCGGGCAGTCTATGGAGATCGAGGAGTGCATTCTTCTAACTTCCAGCTTCGGAACGAAGCCGCAGCACCGTCGCCTAGAGTACACGAGATTTCATCAGAATAAATTAGCGGTAACTCCAGAAAACTTAAAGTATATTTAATAATTAATTTTCTATTATCATAGAAAGAACAACGTAATCATTTTTCACGTGTGCTCGAATAAAAGAAAAGTCTCTCATCACTTATTATTATTCAGAGTTTTTACAACATTGAATTTCCAGACTTCCAATAGGGACATTTTAGACAGAACTGTTTGTGTTGTAGTTATTAGTGTTATTTTTGATGAGGGTAAATGATTGGTAAATATACTCACATTTTTTACAGTGAGGCGGGTTACTGTTTTTTGGTTAATGCCTTTACGTGCTTTTTGTGTAGTTCGAAAACTGTGTTCATATGAAAAATAGCTTTGATCAGTATTCAAATACAGTTCTGCTACCTGTCACATGTTATGTTGCCTAGATAGTTTATTATCAACGATTATTATAGCTGTGTACATTAATATTTTCGGAACCAAAAATAAATTCAGTGCAGGGGACTAAACTTCATGCCATCTCCGAATATATTATTTATGTAATTTAGGGCGATATTTGACGTTAGATAATGTGACTGTGACAAAAGTTGTCAATTACTGTTTATTTGTCTGAATATGTCTAATTCTTGTACGGCCATGTACATATCAGTAACCAGTTTTACAGGTTACACCAAATCGAAAGTCACACATTCTTCATCATTGTTAGTTTCGAATTCTTAAATGTGTTTTGATTAAGGAACTGAAAATATTAATTGGGTCCAAATTCTTTCTGGTCTTAAAAGAACCTTGGAAGTGAAAACATATAATTGTTAATATTGGATATTAACTTTCGACGTACTTAATATCAATTATACGTCTCTGTCTGTTGTATTGACTGTCACAGGAACTCAAATGGAATGCTATTTTCATCTCTGGTTTCCTTTACTGATTAGTCGTAATTAAATTAAATTGTTCCTTTCTTTATTTCTTTTCCTGGACGACTTTAGACGGATAAATTGTTTCAGTAACATATCGGAATTATTTCCTTATTCATTATTATGTTCCATAGGCTGTTCCCCTCATTTTTCTGTTTGAGATACGAGTAAAAAGCACAGCGTATCCAGCCACTAAACATTCAATTTTTTATGCGGCGCATTTTGTAGACTTTGCTCCATCATAAAGTGGCAGTTCCAGTGTTAAGTCCAGGTCACGAGAAGAAAAAAAATAGTTGCAGTCGTTTACAGCTTTGTCGTGTGCTTTCCTGAAGAATTATGCATCTGAACTTTACATTTTAATTTATTTATTCGTAGATATTTACATACACTAGTTCATCAAACGTTCCTGGACACATAATAGTGAGCATTAGAATGGGATGTGTTTTTATGATGGCTTGAACTCGGCTAAGGCACTTTCAATGAGGTGCCCAAATGTCTATGGAGGAAGACAGTCCATTCTTCCTCAAGAACTGAAAATAGAAGATTGAGAGGCAGGGCGCTTGGGTCGCGTTTATGTGCACCATCTCTTAGGATATGTGGAAGAAACATTAGAATCTTATAATGTATGTATATTCTTCCCTTATGAGACGCCCTACGTTGCTGACAGTCTCACAAGAACTCTCTTTTGTCTTCTCATGACTTCAGAGATTCTGTTCATTTTTGAACACATTACACATTCTGGACAAGAGTAAGATAACTTACATAATACGACCAGGGATCTAGTACAGCGGGCAAATTTAAATAATCTAAGCAATGCAGCCTCAAATATACTTTATAACGAGTGTACGGCTCACAAAGACTCTCGACCTGGTCCCAGTTACAACTTTGGGCAGAGTTAGAAAGTGTAACAAGTAAAAAATCTGATACCAAAGTTGTCACAAACAATGAAAAATCCAGGAGTATTTCCACAATTTAATTCTCGTATCACTGTAAAGATGAGTGAGTTCTATTAGTGCTAGTGGCACTGAGAAACGTAGACTAAAGGGATCTTTATCAGTCCATACTTAAGTTGCTGCTCAGTTAGACCCTCTTTTCACCATAAGGTACTGTAGATCACCTCAAAACGGATGTTCAGTTCGAGGATAAAGAAGGAATGACTTCTGCAAGTTGGAATCTCTATTTTTTTGTAGCCTCCAAATAGTTCTGAGAGAACATTCCTGCTGCTGCAAGATCTTATCTCACGTGTGCTAGATCATGAAGACCACAGATTCTGTAACATTAAATAAGAAAAAAAAACATTTAGTTGTGGGTTGACAAACCAAATTTATTCATAGACATGACAAACAGAATATTTGAATGGTAGCCGGATAAAACAGAAGAATTCTTACACTTTTAAACATGTAGAATTTCCGACTCTGCTCCCTCAACTCACAACTGATCGTGCCACGATATTCTTGATTGGTTCTCAACACTTCAGCATCAGTTGAAAGCTTCCTAAGGGAGTTGTCCTGCTTTTATAGCCAAACCTCCCTGCTGATTCAGTAGAGATATCTCATATCGTATTTTGAATCAGGAGTTTGCTAAGCATATTCCCAGGAATCCACTTTTGCACAAAAACCAGGCATGAGGAAACAGATAAACCTAACAACTTGAGAAAGTTGTTTTTCTCTGAGAGACAGGAAACAGGCAGGTTGAGGCTTGTTCCCACAGGTTTTTGCTAGTGTGTTTCTCCCGACCGCAGAGACCTCCAGCCTCTCTCTCTCTCTCTCTCTCTCTCTCTCTCTCTCTCTCGATAAACAGGACGTGTTCTGGATTAAACTAGAAAGCCGGTTCAAATCAGTTTTTATAAATATTAATATTTACTTGCCTTATCGCGAGAAGGGTGATGCCTAGTCAGAAAAAAATCTGCAGGGGATTCTCCCAAGGAATCTCTTGTGAATCAGAGCCAGGATTCTAATAAAAATAAGTCTGAAGGGGATTCCGTGAACTTTTCTGTGAACCAAAGCCTAAGAATGCGCATTCTGTAAAAAAAATAATAATTGCGTTCGACTTTTATTTGCAAACCACCTGAATTCCGAGAGAGGAAATGACTGCTACACGAAAAAGAGCATATTTGAAAAAATATTTTTGACAATGGTAGCAAGTGCCGTTGTATATAAGCGGCATGGTGTGGACTACGTTTGTCAGTTGTAGTCTGGATACTGAGCGAGTAAGAGAGTAGCAGAGCTCAATTGTCTCATAATATTGATTATACACAGCATTAAGGTAAGCCATACTTTTTACAACATTCAGTTGTTGAATGAAACATTGCGTTGTGGGTTTATGACATTGAGCTCATCATTGCCCTAATAGTATCCATTTTGTATGCTATTAGAGGTTTTGAGAAAATAATGTTGCCACCCCATTATTCATGATGCTGGTGATCGCAGCGGTCTTCTGTATTTAAGAGGTTTAGTGTCAGCTACCTTTGTTAGTTGTGGTTTTGACATCGAGCAAGTAACTGTGCTAGTAAAGATCAGTTGTCTCATACTATTCATTATACACTACATGTAGATAAGAATTGCTTTTTTGCATCACAAAATTTTGTTGATGAATGAAATCAGGTACTGTCCCTGTTTCCTTAATGTTTTAGATGGGTAGCAAAAGGACAACTAAAGACTTACGAAAGGCAAAATAGGCAGTTACTCTAGGTTCATTTATTACAAAAACAGCTGAGAAATTTAAAACACCTGCTAATAGGATACGAGGTGGGTAGATCACGTAACTAATGAGGAGGTATTGAATAGGATTGGGGAGAAGAGAAGTTTGTGGCACAACTTGACTAGAAGAAGGGATCGGTTGGTAGGACATGTTTTGAGGCATCAAGGGATCACAAATTTAGCATTGGAGGGCAGCGTGGAGGGTAAAAATCGTAGAGGGAGACCAAGAGATCAATACACTAAGCAGATTCAGAAGGATGTACGTGGCAGTAGGTACTGGGAGATGAAGAAGCTTGCACAGGATAGAGTAGCATGGAGAGCTGCATCAAACCAGTCTCAGGACTGAAGACCACAACAACAACAACAATAGGATACGAGACAGATTGAAAAGTGGAAATGAATCAGACTCTAAGGCAAGTACTAAGCAGATATGCTCTACTTTTGTATCACATAGTTGATGATAAAACTATGTGTTTGTAATCCTTTTTTTTTTGATCATCAGTCTACTGACTGGTTTGATGCGGCCCGCCACGAATTCCTTTCCTGTGCTAACCTCTTCATCTCAGAGTAGCACTTGCAACCTACGTCCTCAATTATTTGCTTGACGTATTGCAATCTCTGTCTTCCTCTACAGTTTTTGCCCTCTACAGCTCCCTCTAGTACCATGGAAGTCATTCCCTCATGTTTTAGCAGATGTCCTGTCATCCTGTCCCTTCTCCTTATCAGTGTTTTCCTCATATTCCTTTCCTCTCCGATTCTGCGTAGAACCTCCTCATTCCTTACCTTATCAGTCCACCTAATTTTCAACATTCGTCTATAGCACCACATCTCAAATGCTTCGATTCTCTTCTGTTCCGGTTTTCCCACAGTCCATGTTTCACTACCATACAATGCTGTACTCCAGACGTACATCCTCAGAAATTTCTTCCTCAAATTAAGGCCGGTATTTGATATTAGTAGACTTCTCTTGGGCAGAAATGCCTTTTTTGCCATAGCGAGTCTGCTTTTGATGTCCTCCTTGCTCCGTCCGTCATTGGTTATTTTACTACCTAGGTAGCAGAATTCCTTAACTTCATTGACTTCGTGACCATCAATCCTGATGTTAAGTTTCTCGCTGTTCTCATTTCTACTACTTCTCATTACCTTCGTCTTTTTCCGATTTACTCTCAAACCACACTGTGTACTCATTAGACTGTTCATTCCGTTTAGCAGATCATTTAATTCTTCTTCACTTTCACTCAGGATAGCAATGTCATCAGCGAGTCGTATCATTGATATCCTTTCACCTTGTATTTTAATTCCACTCCTGAACCTTTGTCATCCTATAAAAAAATAAATAAAAAAAACATAGTTCTCCAAACGCTCTCAATTGTGGAGGGATTTGGCAAGCACGAAGACAAGCGGTAGAAATTCTCGCCATGTGTGGGCGGGCGTTATCTTATTGAAATGCAGGCCTAGGATTGTCTGCCATGAAGGGCAACAAAACGGAGCGTAGAATATCGCGAACGTACCACTGATCTGTCAGGGTGCCGCGGATGACAACCAAAGAGGTCCTGCTATGAAATGAAACGACATCCCAAACCATCACTGCGGGCTGTCGGGCTGTAGAGTGGGCGACAGTCAGGTTTGTATCCCTGTCCGCGTCGTCCCCACCGGGGGCCGAACCGCACAATAATCCTGAAAGAGTGGTTCGGTGTGGGGCGGCGGAGTGGTGAAGTGCTCTGTGGTAGTCGTCGTGGGGTTATGGACCACGGCGGCTGCCGGCAGCTGTGGCCGAGCGGTTCTAGGCACTTCAGTCCGGAACCGCGCTGCTGCTACGGTCGCAGGTTCGAATCCTGCCTTGGGCATGGATGTGTGTGATGTCCTTAGGTTAGTTAGCTTTAAGTAGTTCTAAGTTAGGGGTCTGATGACCTCAGATGTTAAGTCCCATAGTGCTTAGAGCCATTTGAACCATTTTTGAACCACTGCAGCTGTGGTAGGGACGGAGCCTCTCCGTCGTTTCTAGGCCCCGGTTCACATACAATACAATGCAAGCACAAGAAATGAAATTCGCAAAGACTTTATGTCCTGCTATCAAAATTTCCCCTGTTTACTATCCTTGCCAGCTGCACAGTGGGACCTGTGCTGTTGCATCACACATTCAGCCGTCGGCTGCCCAAGTTCACAATTTAGCATTTTCTGTCGATACCCGTGTGAATATCAGTTTGTGATCAGTTTGCACAACTCCATTGGGGTGCTTCGTTTTATGTCTTAGATTGTATACATAACCAGCAATAAATAAACCAACAGCCGTATTTTCATCTCTGATTTTTTCCAGGGGCCACTGATTTCGGCATCCATAGAGGGCCTGATGATAGCATAATGGACTCCTGAAACCGATTACCTCTGGAATAAATCAGTGGTGAAAATACAGCTGTTGGTTTATTTATGGCTGGTTATATATAAAGTGATTGGTGATCTAGAAGTTTTTACAAAATTCAACGAGCGAATAATACAAACGCTTTAGAGAGAGTGCGTTACTGATTCTGAGCATTTTGTTGTTTTTGAGGTGTAATATGGTTGCGAGTGTATTTACCACACGGAACTGTTCCTGTCCCAATATTAGAAGCTGGTAGATAGCTACATTGAAGATATATTATTCATAGTGTACACAAAATACTATTCAGTGCCGTTCTGGATTCATTAATGTAGATATAGCAGTGAAATCTTAGTTGTCTAATGGAATTGATTCAAATATCTACTCAAATTCCGAGAAGCTACAGTTTGCAATAGATGATGCTGTAAAAAGCGTGAGGATGATGTAGAATGTGTATTAAATTCGTATATTTCCACTTCGTGTCACAGTGTAAAATTTAATAGTTCACTGTGAAAATTTTTATTTAATATAATTATTATAAATTATTTGTTTTTCGTTTCATTCCTCAGCGATATATTTAAATAAGGTAATTTTGATACAGTTGTGTGTGAGACAAGAAATTATTAACAGGCAACACAACAAAAGTTCTGGTATAAGAAATACAGAGATATATGTGTGTATGTAAATAATGAGTTAACTTTTTGATCTTGAAATCATTAGTTAATATTATACCAGAGGTATGCTTACGTTCACATCATCTTTGACTTTCACAGAAATAATTCAACTTTACACCATCACAAATTTTCATAGAGATGGGTAATACAGGTGCTGGCAGTGATTACAGACAGTCAGCGATCACAGATGGTCAGTGATCACTGATACTCAGTGAACACAGATGACCAGTGATCATAAATGTTCAGTGATCACAAATGGCCAGTCATCAATAGTTGTCAGTGATAAATTATGGTCAGTGATCAATAATGGTTAGTGAGCGATTAGCATTTACCATTATGCTTTTAATGTTCACCGTTACCGTTTACTAGCAGGGAGTGTGGGGTATAAATCACACAACTGAGCTACTTCCATCAACTAGGATTTTTAATACAGCGCTGAGAAGTTGAGAAGGTTGGTATTATAATGCACGCAATTTGTCCGTAGGTAAATAAAGTAACTTGACGCGATTTTGTACTGAAAATAATAAATGTCTCTGCCTTTCAAGGACATAATGAGACTGCCAGTTGGGTATCTTTGACTTTCATTTGGAGGTTACATAATTTTTACTACGTATCTGGTACATCATTTAAATGCTAGGATCTTGCAGGTTGCGAAAAGAGGAGGGGCAGCACACAGTTGGTCTATTTCCGTCAATTGCATTTTCTTTAACAGTGCACTATGATTTGCTGGAGATAAGGAGGAGGGAGAGGGGGTGGGACTTGATATGTATGTCAGAAGTACAGTAATTTGACACCACTTTAGTACTACGTTCTGACTGCTGGAGACAGAGGGGGAAATGGGCTATAAAACACACAATTGGTCTGTTTCCATCATCTCGCTATGTTGTGATTGGATGAAGATAAATAGGGGAGGGGAGGGGCGAGAGGGAGAAGTTTTTTTAATGTCCTTGAATATTTTGTAATACTGGCCTTTGAAGGAGAGAGTGATAGTAGGGTGTAAAGCACACAATTAGTTCCTGTTTCCATATAAGGAGGTGGTAGTGTTTTTAAGTTTTGCATTAACACAGTTGTGGTATTTCCACCATATTGTATTTTAAATACTGCACTATGATTGGCTGGAAGTGAGTTCTGTGGTGTGATTGGTTGGAGATATGGGGGGGAGGACATTGATTTTAATTTTTCATTAACGCAATTGGGGTATTTCCCCATCTTGGATTTTTTAGTACCGCATTATGATTGGCTGGAGACAAGGAGGGAGAGGCGAGATGGCAGCAGCGAGTATCTTCAAGCCGATAAGGATGGTGATGTCCGTTATAACAGCGGTGATGAGACTGATACGGATGATGACCTCACTAGGTGAATGGCCTACGCCACATGGGGCCACAAATGTAAACAAAGAGACCCAAATAGTACATACCAATACTACTCGAAGGCAACTGCAAATATTTTCCCATGAAGGCACTGACCGTCATGTCTCATAGGGGGATATATTTATTAACTTTTATGGCGATTACTTTTGAAATAATGAACAGTTTACTTATTTTTTCCATCTGTCTCGTTTTCATTTCACTGCGCATTATAGATGTTGAAGCAACTTTCGATATTGCCCAGTGTAGTGTTTTGGGATCATTCCAGTTCATGCTGTGTATTAATGATCTTGCTGACTAATCTCATAGATCTCGGACATCATGCCGTTATGTATAAGAAAAATTCTGTAAAACATTCAATCAATTTTGATAAGGTTTACAAGCGGTGCAATTATTGGCAAGTGGCTCTTAATGCTCAGAATTGTAAGATGGTACAAAATTCAAAAAAGTAGTATTCTATAACTAAAGTATCAATAATTCACAATTGAAATTGTTCAGCTCAAGCAAATACTTGGACGTACAATTTGTACAGATATGGAACGGAGCTATCTAATGCGTAGGTAAACCAAGAGATAGTCACAGGTTCGTTGGAAGGACACTAGGAAAATTCCGTCAGTCTACGAAGGACATTACTTGCAACACACTCGTGCGACCAGTCTTAGAACATCGCTCAAGTGTGTGGTAGTCGTATCAAATAGGGTTACTGAAGATATGCAAGGAAGATCGGCACGAGTTTGTGTGTCTTATGGGAATATGTTACGGACATACTGATAAAACTGAATTGGCAGACACCTGAAGATAGGGCCAAACTATCTTGTGACAGTTTACACGCAGCTTACAGTTTCAAGTACCGCTTTAAGTGAGAAATCTAGGAATAGACTACATTCCCTACGTATCCTTCCTGTAGAAACCGCAAAGACAAGATTACTAGTTATAGCGAGCACAGTTGCGTTTTAAGCATTCATTCTTTCCGTACTTCATATGTGCAGTGGAAAGTATCCTCTGCCATGCACTCCACAGTAGTCTACAGAGTATAGATGCAGATTTAGACGTACATATACTAAAGAGCAAAGCATAATTTTTTGGCTATTGCTACCACGAGCCATATAAAAACAGTTGACAATAGTTAGTTACATTGGTGATATCACTGCCCTCAGGAACGGTAGAAGTCAAATTTTTGTGTAACACTCGCGTTGTTCGATGATATCAATAAAAACTACCAAGTTTATCGTAAATATTTGGAGCGATCAAGAAGTTCCTGTTTGAGGATATTGTTGCAGCGTATAGGCAACGTAGCGCAACTCTGATGTACCAACATGTAGGCGAGGGATTAGGGCGGCATTCGAATCTTTCCGACGTGCGTGTGGTAAATGCGGAAAGGTGAACTATGGCGACATTATTACCAGGCGCGTCCAAGCAGGACGTGCTGTTGTTCTTGGCTTCCGAAGGACAAAACAATAAGACATCCATCGGAGAACGGAAGATGTGTGTAGGGCAGCATGTCTGCCGCAAAACACCATTGTGGAATGGTGCGCCAAGGGATGCTGCTGATTCCGATAACGCACGTCTCCATATGAGAAATGTCGTAGGGCGGAAGTTACGCTAACTCAAGTGGGAGACAATCGAGCACCCGCCCTGTAGTTCTGATCTCTCCCCATGCGATTATCACGCCTTCGGTCCTTTAGATACGGCTTTGAAGGGCCAACGGTTCCTGACAGACGTGGATGTGCAGCGGGCAGTCACGAACGTCTGCAGGACACGGTGTTTTAACAAAAGTGTATGTCCAGCCTGCTGTGTCGGTGAGATGACTGCCTCATAGCTCACGGCGATTTTGCTTGACTGGCGTACCGCTTCTTTACTGGCGGCCTTCGAACGGAAACTTTTTGATCGCCCCTTATCACGCAAGTAGCACTTCGAAAACATAAAACTACATAATTGTGTTTTGTTTGTTTGCAGGCACATGTATGATAGTCCTGGTACACGTGGAAATCCCCGCGCCACGGCTAGAGGAGCCAGAACAAGAAGGCACATCTCAGTGACGGAGTGAAGTTCGGTGCGGGAATTGGTTTTCTGCATACGAAGGAGAACAACGCTGCAACAAACCATTCTGAGTTGGTTGAAGAGTGCAACAACAATGCACCATCGTATTACACCGTGTCACGCGCCGCAGACGCTTCAGTTGTGCTCAAACAACGAAGTGGCTGACCATCTCTTTGTGAAGAACTGGGATTTGCAAGAGAACTGGAGGCCCTTCTGGGCTAAATCCTGCGGTTCACAATCGAGGCGACAGCGGGAAGACTGAAAAACAGTCACAGGTCAATTTGCAACTTCCTGCAGGATATTTTAGCCAACGGCCTTGCCGCAGTGGTAACACCGGTTCCCGTGAGATCACCAAAGTTAAGCGCTGTCGGGGTGGGCTAGCACTTGGGTGGCTGACCATCCAGTCTGCCAAGCCCTGTTGGCTAGCGGGGTGCACTCAGCCCTTGTGAGGCAAACTGAGGAGCTAATTGATTGAGAGGTAGCGGCTCCGGTCTCGGAAACTGACATACGGCAGGGAGAGCGGTGTGCTGACCATATGCCCCTCCATATCCGCATCCAGTGACGCCTGTGGGCTGAGGATGGCACGGCGGCCAGTCGGTACCTTTGGGCCTTCATGGCCTGTGAGGGAGGAGAGAGAGAGAGAGAGAGAGAGAGAGAGAGAGAGCAGGATGTCTTAACCCGATAAATGTCACCGTTCACTGCTCTCCCCCGTTCAAAAACCAGCAGCAGAAATACTGGAGCTGTGTCGGTCTAAAACACACGATTTCCTTAGCCACCTTATCACCGTGGATGAGTGCTGGGCGTATCACTACTAAACAGAGAGGAACTAAGCAAACAGTGGAAACATGTAGATCCACCACCATCGGAAAAGTTGATGACAAAACCACCGTCGACATGGTGACGCTGGATGGCCATTAAATTTTATTAATATTCGGAGTGGCATAGCTGTGAGGAAAGGAGATAAACTTTGTTGACACAACGAACGAGGACGCTGTCTGGGACTGGGCAAGCGCTTATTATGAAATCAGACCCGTCGACAGCCTGCTGGGGAAATGGCGGTGCTGCGATGTTAGGGAGGAGAGCACCTTCAGGTGCCAAGGTAACTAAAGTGCGCGTCATTTATGTTGGCGGCCGAGTTTAGGTTCGTTCTGCGCATCTGAAGTCACAAAAGACAGTCAGCCAATGAACAGAGAACGATGTTGCCAGATCTCGACTGCAGTCCAGAGCATGGACGAGTGTCTTCAGTTTTAGAAACGTTCAGTCATAAATAAAGTAATAGAAAAAAAGCAATGTCTTGATGGCAGACTTTCTTTTATAGAAAGTTTGGAAAAAGCATCCTTTATACCAATTGCTTCATATTCTATTAATTAATTAAACCAAACAAGCAATAAGACTCCTAATTCAGGCGATAGCAAGGAAAGGTGTTTGTATCAATCTCATGAACCGCTTTTTCGCAATAAAGAACAGCAGAAATTGTTTATTTCCTATTGTACTTCGACGAAACGTGAATAATTCATAGTCATACCAACAGTGTTTGTCAATATTTTGCATGCCTTGTTACTGTCCTAATGGCGCTCTGTAGTCAGACAAGCTGCGTTAGCGTAATGGTTAATGTGTTGGGTTTCTACGTGAAGGGTTATGAGTTCGAATCTTGTGCGGTGCTTAATATTTTCGTTATTTAAAAACAACATCGAAGTGCCTTACTTCACGAATTATATTCGTTTGAATGTAATTTTTTGAAATTTCTAGCGCTTTGTCTCTTCATTAACCCTTTCGCTGCTGCAGACACGTGCTCCCCGCATTCCACGCTGTGCGCGATTTTGTCATCACTGCACTGCTCGCCTGTGCAGACACATGGTGTTCCCACTGCTTTGACACACTTATCATACGATTTCACAAAAACTATTTGGCCCAAAAATTTGATTTTTACACGTCTTCTTGACTGATACCTTCCCCCCATAAATGACTTAATTCTGTTTCGATGTTCAACGCAGTTATTATGCAGCATTAAATGTAGTAAACCATTGCACGAAATTTTGAAGAGTTTGCAGAGGTAGAAGTCCATAGCGTATACTTTCCGTATGGTCGATTTTAGTTGCCACAATGTTGAGAATGAAATGTGGACAAGAGACCTAAATTTCATATAAAATTTACTGTATAACAATATCTCATTTAATTTAAGTACCACAAAGGTGTCGTATGTAATACTGAGAAATATTCCGTCTTTCGCGACTGTAATAAAAGTTTTATTTACACCGGACGCGTTTGGCTTTATTTTAAAGCACATCAATCAATGAAAGGTGTGGCACATACACAATGGTACTCATGTTCTCTTTCTTGTTTTTGTTCCACAGTCGCAGTTCTCCCAATGGTACTGAAATATATTCCTCTTCTGTAACTGTAATCAGCGACTTATTTAGACCAGACGCGTTCCTCTGTTTTGAAGCATCTTCAGTGGACAGTATTTTGTCTCCTCCATTGCCAAGTCACCTTTCGTTGTTTTGTGCTGCGGTAACACAATATTCAACGTTTGTGTTGTCTGATCAGTGTTTTAGCAAATAAATGATGTTTTTGTGTGCCACACACAAAAATTATATTTGACATAGCTCAGAGGACTTCACTGATAGACGGTATATTCAAGTCCTAATGTTTTTGTAAGTCCACAGTTTTGTTTAATGTATTTTGTCGACTTCCTTTTGATTGATTGAAGTGCTTTAAAATAAAGCCAAACGTGCTCAGTGTAAATAAAACTTTTGTTACAGTCGCGAAAGACGGAATATTTCTCAATATTACATACGACACCTATGTGGTACCTAATGAGATATAGTTATACCGTAAATTTTATATGAAATTTAGGTATCTTGTCCACATTTCATTCTCAACATTGTGGCAACTAAAGTGGACCATACGGAAAGTATACTCTATGGACTTCTACCTCTGCAAACTCTTCAAAATTTCGTGCAATGGTTTACTGTATTTAATGCTGCATAATAACTGCGTTGAACATCGAAACAAAATTAAGTCATTTATGGGGGGAAGGTATCAGTCAAGAAGATGTGTAAAAATCTAATTTTTGGGCCAAATAGTTTTTGTGGAATCGAATGATAAGTGTGTCAATGCAGTCGGAATACGATATGTCTGCACAGGCGAGCTGTGCAGTGACAAAATCGCGCACAGCGCGGAATGCAGGGAACACATCTTTGTAGCAGCGAAAGGGTTAATGCGGCCGTGGTGGCTTTACTTCATGAAATGCGCGCTCCCCCTTAAACGTAAGCTTGCGAACTATGCCATACCATGGCGCTGCTTCTATTGGCGCGTGCGTCGTGTGCAACTGGCAACGCAGCAATCTCCCGCGTCTGGGCGGGCATGCGCGAGCCGCCAAGATAAAAGAATTGAACTATAGCACACGCTGACATGTTCTAGGACATTCTAGAAGATTCTGGAAACATCTTGATCCTTAGGAAGACCTTAGGAAGAGCCAGGGTGAAATAAATGTATGGGAGAAACTTGCGGCTAGTGCTAGTGCAGAGGACCAAAGACAGTGAACAGTCAGCAGTGAATAGTGGGTCAGAAGCAGCTTGTACTACAGCCGAGTCGTTGGGAGCAGTCACTATAAAGTGACGCTTGGATATTACTGCAGTAAAACTTCGAGAAGTTTTCAGTGAACAGTCAGCAGTGAATAGTCGGTCAGAAGCAGCTTGTACTACAGCCGAGTCGTTAGGAGCAGTCACTATAAAGTGACGCTTGGATGTTACTGCAGTAAAACTTCGAGAAGTCTGTGAACATTCGAGGGATGACAACCGAGGTCCCAATAAGGATCTAGCAACAGTTATTATGTTGAGTTTTCTGCCTGTTAGAGAAAAACAAACACTGTAGAGTTTGTCTGTAGTTGTAACGGATTATATTTTCTATTTTCTGTGCGCGTCAAAATGTAAAGAGGAACAACACTTGTCTACTTGCGTGAATGAGGTATCTGGTTGCATGAATCGCGACGAGTAATAGTTAATATTTTATGTTCGTCGGAATATAAACACAAGTGCTACCTCGCACTTGTCTCCAGCTGTGGTTAAGGTATTTCACTGTGTACTGTCTGAACAAGTTGCAAGCTCAAGCTAGTCTCTGAAAACGGAAAGTAGAACTCAGGAACCGAGAGTTGCTGGAAAGCCTAAATATACCTCTCTAAATAGCATTGAACTATTGGGAAAATAAATTGTTATTAAATTGAATGCTTAAGTGTTTGTACCGTTTTTAACTTCCTACGAATCACAGGTTGTCCTGTCCGTTCCAGAATCACCTGTCCTAAGCATCCTATGACACTTTCTTTTAAATTACAGTAAACCTCAGTTCACGCTGTCGTCAATGACCCGATTTCGCTATAGAGGCCACACCTTCATCCAAGCTGGTGACAGGACTTGTGCCAGAATGTGACATCTGAGTGCTTTTTGGACTGGCTTAGTGTGGTGCAAACATGTTATGTTCGTAAGGTGCAAACTGCCACAGGGGCGTTCTACGAAATCGCCTTATGATGTCACAGGAGGCAGCCAAGACGAAGCGTCTCGCGAACCTGTCCAAAGTAGCATATTTGCTCCACGCCAATATCCCAGCTCATTCTGAACACGACGCAGTTACAAGTTCTAATAATTTGGGCTACTAAATTTTGCACCAATCCCTGTATTCTCCTGACGTGGTACCCAGTGACTTGCTCCTGTTTCCTCAGGTGAAGGAACTACTGTGTGGCAGGCATTTCCATAATGGTGCCGAGGTGATTTTACAGATGGACCGTTTCCTGAACAGCCAAAATGCAGACTTCTACAACCAAGGATTTCACCAAGTCGTCATCGCTACGAAAAAGTCTCGCTTTGAATGGTGTGTGTATCGAGGAGGACAGACGTCATAGCCAAATTCCTTTGCAGCATTTTCGTAGTTTCGAGGTGATAATTAAAACTTTATGACTTGCCCCTCGTACCCGAATTAGCTTCTTTAACAAATTAGTCGATGGAATAGAAAGAGTTGGCCACCAATAAATTTTTAGCTTTCTCCTAAACGGAACTTCAATAGTAGATGGACTATTTTTAGCTGCTGGGAAGTTATGTAAGAGTATCTGTATCCGGCAATGAATTGCTGTGGCTTAGTCTGGTTAAACGTAAAATTGCCAAGCACATATGGGAAGTAGATATACGTCCTAATCTCCTTCTCCCCCTTAGCACTTTCATCTCCTCTTCGCCCTCTAATTGTTCATTTCCTCCTTCCTCTCTCTTTGTTCATCTCCCCCTTCTTCCCCTCTCTTCCTGTCATCACGTTCTCCCCCTACTCATCTTCTCTTGCCCAGTATCTCCTCTTACTCGTTGTATCTCCTCTTCTCTCTATCCATCACCTCCTACCATCTTTCTCTGTGCATCTTCTCCTTCACCTCTCTCTCCCCCTCCTACTCCTCCCTCTATCTGTCTCGTACTTTCCGCTCTCTGTCTCTGTTTCCTCCCAACCATCTTTCCATCTTCTCTTCCACCCTCTCTCTGACGGGGAGCCTTGTTTACTGTTTTTGCAAAATCATATGTTGTTTTGGTCTTCAGTCCTGAGACTGGTTTGATGCAGCTCTCCATGTTAATCTATCCTGTGCAAGCTCCTTCATCTCCCAGTACCTACTGCAACCTACATCCTTCTGAATTTGCTTAGTGTATTTATCTCTTGGTCTCCCTCTACGATTTTTACCCTCCACGCTGCCCTCAAATGCTAAATTTGTGATCCCTTGATGCCTCAGGACATGTCCTACCAACCGATCCCTTCTTCTAGTCAAGTTGTGCCACAAACTTCTCTTCTCCCCAATCCTATTCAATACCTCCTCATTAGTTACGTGATCTACCCACCTAATCTTCAACATTCTTCTGTAGCACCCCATTTCGAAAGCTTCGATTCTCCTCTTGTCCAAACTATTTATTGTCCATGTTACACTTCCATTCATGGCTACACTCCATACAAATACTTTCAAGTCTATATTCGATGTTAACAAAATTCTCTTCTTCAGAAACGCTTTCCTTGCCATTACCAGTCTACATTTTATATCCTCTCTGCTTCGACCATCATCAGTTATTTTGCTCCCCAAATAGCAAAACTCCTTTACTACTTGAAGTGTCTCATTTCCTAATCTAATTCCCTCAGCATCACCCAACTTAATTCGACTACATTCCATTATCCTCGTTTTGCTTTTGTTGATGTTCATCTTATATCCTCCTTTCAAGACACTGTCCATTCCGTCCCTGACAGAATTACAATGTCATCGGCGAACCTCAAAGTTTTTATTTCTTCTCCCTGGATTTTAATACCTACTCCAAATTTTTCTTTTATTTCCTCTACTGCTTCCTCAATATACAGATTGAATAACATCGGGGAATGGCTACAACCCTGTCTCACTCCCTTCCCAACCACTGCTTCCCTTTCATGTCCCTCGACTCTTATAACTGCCATCTGGTTTCTGTACAAATTGTAAATAGCCTTTCGCTCCCTGTATTTTACCCCTGCCACCTTTAGAATTTGAAAGAGAGTATTCCAATCAACTTTTTCAAAAGCTTTCTCTAAGTCTACAAATGCTAGAAACGTAGGTTTGCTTTTCCTTAATCTTCCTACTGAGATAAGTCGAAGGTCAGTATTGCCTTACGTGTTCCAACATTTCTACGGAATCCAAACTGGTCTTCCTTGAGTTCGGCTTCTACCAGTTTTTCCATTCGTCCTTTAAGAATTCGTGTTAGTATTTTGCAGCTGTGACCTATTAAACTGATAGTTCGGTAATTTTCACGTCTGTCAACATTTGCTTTCTTTGGGATTGGAATTATTATATTCTTCTTGAAGTCTGAGGGTATTTCGCCTGTCTCATACATCTTGCTCACCAGATGTTAGAGTTTTGTCAGGACTGGCTCTCCCAAGACCGTCAGTAGTTCTAATAGAATGTTATCTACTTCCGGGGCCTTGTTTCGACTCAGGTCTTTCAGTGTTCTGTCAAACTCTTCACGCAGTATCGTATCTCCCATTTCATCTGCATCTACATCCTATTCCATTTCCATAATATTGTCCTCAAGTACATCGCCCTTGTATAGACCCTCTATATACTCCTTCCACCTTTCTGCTTTCCCCTCATTGCTTAGAACTGGGTTTCCATCTGAGCTCTTGATATTCATACAAATGGCTCTCTTTTCTCCAAATGTCTCTTTAATTTTCCTGTAGGCTGTATCTATCTTACCCCTAGTGAGATAAGACTCTACATCTTTACATTTGTCCTCTAGCCATCCCTGCTTAGCCATTTTGCACTTCCTGTCGATCTCATTTTTGAGACATTTGTATTCCTTTTTGCCTGCTTCATTTGCTGCATTTTTATATTTTCTCCTTTCATCATTTAAATTCAATATTTCTTCTGTTACCCAAGGATTTCTACTAGCCCTCGTCTTTTTACCTACTTGATCCTCTGCTGCCTTCACTACTTCAACCCTCAGAGCTACCCAATCTTCTTCTACTGTATTTCTTTCCCCCATTCCTGTCAATTGATCCCTTATGCTCTCCCTGAAACTCTGTACAACCTCTGGTTTAGTCGGTTTACCCAGGTACCATCTCCTTAAATTTCCACATTTCTGCAGTTTCTTCAGTTTTAATCTACAGTTCATAACCAATAAATTGTGGTCAGAGTCCACATCTGCCCCTGGAAATGTCTTACAATTTAAAACCTGGTTCCTAAATCTCTGTCTTACCATTATATAATCTATCTGATACCTTATAGTATCTCCAGGATTCTTCCATGTATACAACTTTATTTTATGGTTCTTGAACCAAGTGTTAGCTATGAGTAAGTTATGCTCCGTACAAAATTCTTCCAGACGGCTTCCTCTTTCATTTCTTACCCCCAATCCATATTCACCTACTATGTTTCCTTCTCTCCCTTTTCCTACTCTCGAATTCCAGTCACCCATGACTATTAAATTTTCGTCTCCCTTCACTACCTGAATAATTTCTTTTATCTCATCATACATTTCATCAATTTCTTCATCATCTGCAGAGCTAGTTGGCATATAAACTTGTACTACTGTAGTAGGCATGGGCTTCGCGTCTATCTTGGCCACAATAATGCGTTCACTATGCTGGTTGTAGTAGCTTACCCGCATTCCTTTTTTTTATTCATTATTAAACCTATTCCTGCATTACCCCTATTTGATTTTGTATTTATAACCCTGTATTCACCTGACCAGAAGTATTGTTCCTCCTGCCACCAAACTTCATTAATTCCCACTGTATTTAACATTAACCTATCCATTTCCCTTTTTAAATGTTCTAACCTACCTGCCTGATTAAAGGATCTGACATTCCACGCTCTGATCTGTAGAACGCCAGTTTTTTTCTCATGATAAATATCCTCCTGAGTAGTCCCAACCCGGAGATCTGAATGGGGGACTATTTTACCTCCGGAATATTTTACCCAAGAGGACGCCATCATCATTTAACCCTACAGTAAAGCTGCATGCCCTCGGGAAAAATTACGGCTGTAGTTTCCCCTTGCTTTCAGCCGTTCGCAGTACCACAACAGCAAGGCCGTTTTGGTTAATGTTACAAGGCCAGATTAGTCAATCATCCAGACTGTTGCCCCCGCAACTACTGAAAAGGCTGCTGCCCCTCTTCAGGAACCACACGTTTGTCTGGCCTCTCAACAGATACCCCTCCGTTGTGGTTGCACCTACGGTACGACTATCTGTATCGTTGAGGCGCGCAAGCCTCCCCACCAATGGCAAGGTGCATGGTTTAGGGGGGGGGGGGGGGGGGCAAATTCATATGTTGTTGTTGTTGTGGTCTTCAGTCCTGAGACTGGTTTGATGCAGCTCTCCATGCTACTCTATCCTGTGCAAGCTTCTTAATCTCCAAGTACCTACTGCAGCCTACATCCTTCTGAATCTGCTTAGTGTATTCATCCCTTGGTCTCCCTCTACGATTTTTACCCTCCACGCTGCCCTCCAATGCTAAATTTGTGATCCCTTGATGCCTCAAAACATGTCCTACCAACCGATCCCTTCTTCTAGTCAAGTTGTGCCACAAACTTCTCTTCTCCCCAATCCTATTCAATACCTCCTTATTAGTTACGTGATCTACCCACCTTATCTTCAGCATTCTTCTGTAGCACCACATTTCGAAAGCTTCCATTTTCTTCTTGTCCAAACTGGTTATCGTCCATGTTTCACTTCCATACATGGCCACACTCCATACAAATACTTTCAGAAACGACTTCCTGACACTTAAATCTATACTCGATGTTAACAAATTTCTCTTCTTCAGAAACGATTTCCTTGCCATTGCCAGTCTACATTTTATATCCTCTCTACTTCGACCATCATCAGTTATTTTACTCCCTAAATAGCAAAACTCCTTTACTACTTTAAGTGTCTCATTTCCTAATCTAATCCCCTCAGCATCACCCGATTTAATTTGACTACATTCCATTATCCTCGTTTTGCTTTTGTTGATGTTCATCTTATATCCTCCTTTCAAGACACTGTCCATTCCATTCAACTGCTCTTCCAAGTCCTTTGCTGTCTCTGACAGAATTACAATGTCATCGGCGAACCTCAAAGTTTTTACTTCTTCTCCATGAATTTTAATACCTTTTCCGAATTTTTCTTTTGTTTCCTTTACTGCTTGCTCAATATACAGATTGAATAACATCGGGGAGAGGCTACAACCCTGTCTCACTCCTTTCCCAACCACTGCTTCCCTTTCATGCCCCTCGACCCTTATAACTGCCATCTGGTTTCTGTACAAATTGTAAATAGCCTTTCGCTCCCTGTATTTTACCCCTGCCACCTTCAGAATTTGAAAGAGAGTATTCCAGTTAACGTTGTCAAAAGCTTTCTCTAAGTCTACAAATGCTAGAAACGTAGGTTTGCCTTTTCTTAATCTTTTTTCTAAGATAAGTCGTAAGGTTAGTATTGCCTCACGTGTTCCAACATTTCTACGGAATCCAAACTGATCTTCCCCGAGGTCCGTTTCTACCAGTTTTTCCATTCGTCTATAAAGAATTCGCGTTAGTATTTTGCAGCTGTGACTTATTAAACTGATAGTTCGGTAATTTTCACATCTGTCAACACCTGCTTTCTTTGGGATTGGAATTATTATATTCTTCTTGAAGTCTGTGGGTATTTCGCCTGTCTCATACATCTTACTCACCAGATGGTAGAGTTTTGTCATGACTGGCTCTCCCAAGGCCATCAGTAGTTCTAATGGAATGTTGTCTACTCCCGGGGCCTTGTTTCGACTCAGGTCTTTCAGTGCTCTGTCAAACCCTTCACGCAGTATCGTATCTCCCATTTCATCTTCATCTACATCCTCTTCCATTTCCATAATATTGTCCTCAAGTACATCGCCCTTTATAAACCCTCTATATACTCCTTCCACCTTTCTGCCTTCCCTTCTTTGCTTAGAACTGGGTTGCCATCTGAGCTCTTGATATTCATACAAGTGGTTCTCTTCTCTCCAAAGGTCTCTTTAATTTTCCTGTAGGCTGTATCTATCTTACCCCTAGTGAGACAAGCCTCTACATCCTTACATTTGTCCTCTAGCCATCCCTGCTTAGCCATTTTGCACTTTCTGTCGATCTCATTTTTGAGACGTTTGTATTCCCTTTTGCCTGCTTCATTTACTGCATTTTTATATTTTCTCCTTTCATCAATTAAATTCAATATTTCTTCTGTTACCCAAGGATTTCTATTAGCCCTCGTCTTTTTACCTACTTGATCGTCTGCTGCCTTCACTACTTCATCTCTCAGAGCTACCCATTCTTTTTCTACTGTATTTCTTTCCCCCATTCCTGTCAATTGTTCCCTTATGCTCTCCCTGAAACTCTGTACAACCTCTGGTTCTTTCAGTTTATCCAGGTCCCATCTCCTTAAATTCCCACCTTTTTGCAGTTTCTTCAGTTTCAATCTGCAGTTCATAACCAATAGATTGTGGTCAGAATCCACATCTGCCCCTGGAATTGTCTTACAATTTAAAACCTGGTTCCTAAATCTCTGTCTTACCATTATATAATCTATCTGATACCTATTAGTATCTCCAGGATTCTTCCAGGTATACAACCTTCTTTTATGATTCTTGAACCAAGTGTTAGCTATGATTAAGTTATGCTCTGTGCAAAATTCTACAAGGCGGCTTCCTCTTTCATTTCTTCCCCCCAATCCATATTCACCTACTATGTTTCCTTCTCTCCCTTTTCCTACTGACGAATTCCAGTCACCCATGACTATTAAATTTTCGTCTCCCTTCACTACCTGAACAATTTCTTTTATCTCGTCATACATTTCATCAATTTCTTCATCATCTGCAGAGCTAGTTGGCATATAAACTTCTACTACTGTAGTAGGCATGGGCTTTGTGTCTATCTTGGCCACAATAATGCGTTCACTAAGCTGTTTGTAGTAGCTAACCCGCACTCCTATTTTTTTATTCATTATTAAACCTACTCCTGCATTACCCCTATTTGATTTTGTATTTATAACCCTGTAATCACCTGACCAAAAGTCTTGTTCCTCCTGCCACCGAACTTCACTAATTCCCACTATATCTAACTTTAACCTATCCATTTCCCTTATTAAATTTTCTAACCTACCTGCCCGATTAAGGGATCTGACATTCCACGCTCCGATCCGTAGAATGCCAGTTTTCTTTCTCCTGATAACGACGTCCTCTTGAGTAGTCCCCGCCCGGAGATCCGAATGGGGGACTATTTTACCTCCGGAATATTTTACCCAAGAGGACGCCATCATCATTTAATCATACAGTAAAGCTGCATGTCCTCGGGAAAAATTACGGCTGTAGTTTCCCCTTGCTTTCAGCCGTTCGCAGTACCAGCACAGCAAGGCCGTTTTGGTTAATGTTACAAGGCCAGATCAGTCAATCATCCAGACTGTTGCCCCTGTAACTACTGAAAAGGCTGCTGCCCCTCTTCAGGAACCACATGTTTGTCTGGCCTCTCGACAGATACCCCTCCGTTGTGGTTGCACCTACGGTACGGCCATCTGTATCGCTGAGGCACGCAAGCCTCCCCACCAACGGCAAGGTCCATGGTTCATGGGGGAATATACTGTAGCCAAAATAATTAATAGGGTATTATGTAAAACTTTTAATTCGGTCAGGAACTTTTCGAGATTTTTGCTAACGACATTTCACTATCATACATTTATGTATTATGTACATAAAATGTATAGCTTAAATTCGTGCAAACGGTTAATAGAGTAACGTGTAAAAATTTGAAGTAAATGGGTCAAGCATTTCTTGAGGTTTTTGATACAACGTTTCCCCTTTATGTATTACATATATATTAACAAACTATATGGCTTACACCGTTTGAATGTGCGTTAGAGTACCGCGCAAAATTTTATGTAATTGTGTCAAGAACGTTTCGATGTTATTTACATATTATGTGTATTAAAAATATGTAGCTTATGTCCCTCCGAATGCTCACGAGTATCGTTTAAAAAATTGAAGCAAATCGGTTAAGAACTTTCCGAGATTTTTGATAATAGCGTTTCCCCTTTATATATTATACAGTTGTTTATATACTAAATGTATTAAAATGAATATATAAAACACGCACGTATGTGAATGCAACACTGTGACAAAATTTCAATTTAATCGACCGACTATGTTTCGAATTTCGCGAACACAAATATACGTAAGTTGAATTTCTGTATATGAAGAAGTACAGTCCTGAATAATGGACGCCTTTCATCATCACAGTAATTGACTATAAATCTTAATATACATTATTCTTACTGAGTACTGATTGCATGAACTGAGCTGTTAGTTCGAAAAAGAGATATATTATTTATAACACAAGTAGCAGAGTGCCCGGCATCGCATGGGTATGTATTTATTCCAATCTTCTATTAGTCCATCTCCTCTTTCCCCGTATCTCGAATTACCTCCTGCACCTCCCCCCCCCACTCCCAGTCTCTCTTCCCATGCCCTCTCTCTGTCATTATGCCCCTCCCCTCTGTCCATCTCCTTCTTCCCCCTTTTTCCATCTCCTCCTCCCCCTCCCTTTGTGAATCTCCTCCTCCCTCTCTTCCTGTTCATCCCCTCTCCTTTCCTTTCTATATTCATCTCTTCCTTTCCTCCCTCTCTGTCCATTTCCTCCTCTTCCCTTACTCTGTCCATTTCCTCACCCCCCCCCCCCTCTGTCTGTTCATCTCCTCCTCCTCCTCCATCTCTCTGACTACCTCTTCCTCTTCCTGTCTCTGTCAATCTCGTCCTCTTTCCTACCTCTGTCCAACTCCCGCCTCCCTGTCCATTTTTTCATCACCTATCTCTGTACATCTTCTCCCCTTCCTATCTGTGCTTATGTGCTCCTCCCCCTTGCTGTTTGTCAGTTTCCTCATCCTCCTTTCTTTCTCCACGTTATCATGCTTCATCAGGAATCTGGTGATTCTCAGCCCTATAGTATTTCGTCCCAGACTGTAAACAGCATATGTACCAAATTTGATTGAAAGTTTTCCAGGTGTTTAGAACGAGCTTTTTACCCGTGACTTTGTCCGCATACGGACATGGCAACTATATTTCACACATGTTTAGCAAATTTCACTTATATTTGTACACATAGTTCACCTGTATGTCGAGCGAATTTTGCGTAGCACTTTTATTTTTACGCAGCTCAGTGCTGTACAATGTTGTATTTTTACTGGCACATTCAGCGGCACATGCGGATACCGTTAACGAAATGTGTTGCTAATAGAGTTACTAGTAAAGAAGTAATTAATTAAAATGTCATGCTTTAAGTGCCAGTTTTACAGTATTAACAGCGAAAATGTAAGCGATAAACTTTTTCATCACTTTACGGAGTCATCAGTGAGAAAAAGTTTCGCAAACGTTAGAAATTATGTGTAATATTTGTTCAAGTGTCTGAGTGTTCTCATTCTCAAATACCGGATGACTGGAGTGTGTGTATTCTTATATTCTCACTTTGTGGGTTACACTGCTTCTTCAGCCCCACCCCAACCTTTTGACAACCCATGTACATGTACATACACACATACGTCCATTTTTAACATTTTTGTGGAATAATTAAGGAATAAACATACTGGGAAGCAGCAGCATGTACGCCCAGTTGCTTGAACACATATCTGGAGAACGTTCTTGAGCTCACACCACCAAAGTGAAAACCAGTCACCTAGCGACTGTGACTCATTTGTGACAAGTGACACTAAAACAACACTTCTGAAGTATTATTTGATAGTAGATCGAAGCAAACACCAATCCTTTACAGTTATATAACTGAATGAAATAGTCTCTGATGAATCAGTTTACATGTCCGACGAACAGCAAAATTAAAGATAACTTTCCTTAATTCGATGTTCTGGAAATTATGAAAACCGACTAGAAATGCAATTTCATTCATTTTATTTCATAAATACCCAAGTATCGCTGTTGAAATTAACCGTTACGGTTCCTATCTGAACTAGGGACATGGGATGAAAAATTTTGGTTCAGCCCGTGCCAGTGACCATTTGTACGGCCATACGAACATTTGTCTTACTGTAACTGTGCATATAAAGTTTGAACGACGAACCAGAGCTGGTGTCCAAGCAGATTGTGTGAATCGATTAATTCCTTTTGCAAAAGATTTTAATTGGGCTGAAATTAACGCCCAGCTAATGGCACCATTTAGACAACGGCCTTGCCGCAGTGGATACAAAGGTTCCCGTGAGATCACCGAAGTTAAGCGCTGTCGGGCGTGGCTGGCACTTGGATGGGTGACCATCCAGCAGCCATGCGCTGTTGCCATTTTTCGGGGTGTACTCAGCTTCGTGATGCCAATTGAGGCACTCGACCGAATAGTAGCGGCTCCGGTCAAAGCAAACCATCATAACGACCGGGAGAGCAGTGTGCTGGCCACACGCCCCTCCTATCCGCATCCTCAACTGAGGATGTCACGGCGGTCGGATGGTCCCGATGAGCCACTTGTGGCTTGAAGACGGAGTGCTGCTGCTGCTAATGGCACCATTTGAATGTGCACTGTTCGGATTTTACGTGCAAAAACATGCTAAAAATATCTTTTTCTGAGAGGTTTTTGAAGCATGCCATTTCTATACTTTAAACATGTACGAATCGGTTCAAATTTCACACCAAAGTAGATAAGTTGATAAAGTCAAAACGAAATTTTTTATCCAATAAATTTTATCCGTTGTCGAGATACGATGGTTTAAATTCGAGCTAAATGTAGCAGATAAAATTCCTTCTTACGTGAACTGAACGCGCTGAAATGGTTTAAAGTTAATCAAATTAATGAAAAACGCAATTATGATAAAATAGAAAAATCTAGCTTCACTGGATTTCCCGTTCAAAAACACGTTTTCTATTAGTTCTTTTACGTACGCCACTTCTATGTTTCATACTTTTGAAAACCGGTTCAAATTATGCAAGAAGGTAGGCAAATAGATTTAATTAATGGTCGTCCTGTTGTTTTGTGAAATTTACTTGCCACGAAATTGAACAGAAATTGTTTCCAACCAGGGCGAATGCAAATGGAAGGACATTAATGAACTTTTATAAAAGGAGCCTCTTTGCAACATTTTACTATCGGGAAACTGGTAAACTTTTAATTCGAAAGAATCCGGAGAGCGCGAAAGTGCTAGCGGTCTTCAGGAGAAGTTAATTTTCTCCTCGACGGAATCCAATATTTCTTAGGCGGTAGCTAGACTGAAGTTTCATCTACAGGAATTAATCCTTCTTTAAATTCGGAGAGGCCTAGGAAATGTAGCCGGCAGTAAAGGATTGAATGTCTCCGCCGGTGCACCTAAATACGACTGACTGCTGGCGCGATGAAGCAGCCTCACTCACCATGCGTACTGTGTCAGTATTATGGTTTTACCTGCAATTACCGGACGAAAATCCGCATTAGTCTTATTAGAGTAACTCAAAGCTGATTGCTCGTGAGCTTTATTTTGTAACAGCACACATGGAAGCTCGCTTTTGTGACAGACTGTCCGTATTCCCGAAGTAACAGCGAATAATACGTAGAGAAGCGGCACCAGAATGTTTGTAATATGTACAGCAGTTATTCATAAGCAGACACATAAAGAGACTGCGCATCGTGAAGAAACTATCTCATGTAATACTTCGAGTTCTTTGTTACAAAATATTTCTGGGTCTCATTTAAGTGTATTTTACTTAGAAGTGTTTCAGAAGTATTTCTGAGTTTTTGTCACACTCATGTGCAGCACTGAAACGTTTATTGGTAAACGAGTAAACACAAAGTAGCCCTTTTCATGGTAGCTTTTCTTGACAACTTGACACAGTAAGACATATGGATGTTAAAACACAAATAGCGTGTTTTATTTGCCAATGTAATTGTCGAAACAAAACTCCAATACAGAGCTCTTACGCTCGGTGGATTTTGTGTCGTCGATTGACACCGAGGATCGATCTCACTGTGTGCTATATTTTTCCTCCTCGGCATATATTTAAGATGTCGCATGTCTGTTTTAAGTCGCTTCTTAGAAGCGACCATTTTCAACTCTTCGTGCATCCATCTAACAACACTTTGTAGATGTTTACCATTATAAGCTCGTTGCCAGTTACTAAGACGCAGCATATGTGAGCCAGGAATTTTATTTCATAATCCATACATCCATACATATCGTGTGTGTCTGTCTGTCTGTCTGTGTGTGTGTGTGTGTGTGTGTGTGTGTGTGTTTTCCACATCTCCTCCTAACGCATTAGATCGATTTCAACCAAATTCGTTACACATATCACTTACTGTCAAGCAACAATATCCGTGGGGGTAAGAACCATCTGCCTATTATAGTTCAGGAGATATGGCATCATAAGCAACGAGATACGTGAAAAACTGGCGCCTCATGCCTGACATTCATATTGATTTCTTCTTTGCTACTAACTCTATTTGGAACATATTTTGCAGACAGTATCCACATATGCCGCTGAATGTACCACCACAAATATATCATTGTACGAGACGAAGTTCAAGAGATAAGACGCCGTAACTCTGAGATGCCTGAAAACTTCCGAATCATTAACTATTTATTAAGTTGCAATACATTTATTCTCTACTACTAACACACTCCTACAATCAACTTAAGGAAATCCCTAACACCTGGCAACGCTTTTGGAAGTTTTCAACTGAGAAGCGCAAATAGCTATAGGCGAAAACAATAGTCGACTATAGAGCTATGAAGAGACATTACCATAGAGAAGTTTATAAAATCGCGTTGTAGTCATGCGAAGCACCTGCGCTGTATGGAGTTGTAATGTTTCTAATTAGGTTCTGAGCTAAATAAATATTATAGAGAATTTGTATTTTGCATGCCACGTTTCTTAATTTGGATACTGAACTCATATACATTTGTACATCATGCATATTTCTTTGTGCGACTGCTTCATAATTTGAAACGTTTTTTCACTAAGACATGCAAATGAAATTTTATCGATGTTACAAAATGGTTCAAATGGCTCTGACCACTATGGGACTTGACTGCTGAGGTGATCAGTCCCCTAGAACTTAGAACTAGTTAAACCTAACTAACCTAAGGACATCACACACATCCATGCCCGAGGTAGGATTCGAACCTGCGGCCGTAGCGGTCTCGCGGTTCCAGACTGAAGCGCCTAGAACCGCTCGGCCACACCAGCCGGCACGATGTTACGCTACAAACACAGTTCACTATTTGCGTTCGTTTCTGATAGAAAATTGGCAAAATAAATACACGGACTCTGTCGCCTTCGTCAGGTAGTATTTAATGTAGCACAGAATGCTTCATTTTTTATCCAAAGTTTACTCAACCCATAGTCAGTCCATATGATCCTTTGTATTTATTGTTCAACTCAGATTTTAACCCTTTACTGCTTGTGACGTGCATATACGGAAAAAATTCCAACCCCAAAAAATAATTAATATAGAGCAATTACATTTTGGGAATACATTTGGTTAGGTAACATATTTAAGTCATTAACATTGCAAGATCACAGGTTAATGTAAGCGCGATATAAGGCATAGCCATTGTGAAATGCTGGCACATTAATAGCAGGTCTAATCGCTAGAACGTTGAATGTGTGCATGCATTGTGTTGTACACATGCCGGATGTCAGTTCGTGGGATGGAACTCCATGCCTGTTCCGCTGGATCAGTACAGGGACGGATAATGCTGGTTATGGATGACGCAGGAGTTGTCGGCCTATAGTGTCCCATATGTGCTCGACTAGAGAGAGATCTGGTGATCGAGCAGGCCAAGACAGTATGTCGACAATCTGTAGAGCATGATGGGTTGCCATATCGATATATAGGCGAGCGTTATCCTGTTGGAAAACACCCTTTGGAATGCTTTTCACGAAACAGGTTGAATCACCAGACTGACGTACAAATTTGCAGTCAGTATGCCTGAGATAACCACGAGAGTTCTCCATCTCATATATATATATATATATATATATATATATATATATATATATATATATATATATATATATAAAACGCATCCCATACTATAACTCCAGGGTTTGGTCCAGTGCGTCTAGCACGCAGACAGGTTGGTTGCCGGGCTTCAGCTGGCCTCCTTCAAACGAATTTGGGCATCACTGGTACCGATGCATAACCAGTTTTCATCAGAAAACACGACAGACCTTCACCCTTCCCTCCAATGACCTCTCTCTTGACGCCACTGAACTCGCAGATGGCGGTGGTTGGGGTCAGTGGAATGCACGCTACAGGGCGTCTAGCTCGGAGCCGTCCTCGAAGAAACCGATTTTTAATGCCAACTGCTGATCAAATTGCTGCTGCAGATGCTGTACGATGCGCCAGTGCCAAAAGTCAAACACGATAGTCTTCCCTCTCGGTAGTGCCATGTGGTCGTCCGGAGCACTGTCTTCTAGCAACCGTCCATTCTCGTGACCACTGCTGCCAGAAATTATGTATAGTGGCTACATTCCTGCCAAGTCTTTCTGCAATGCCGCAGGAGGAACACCCAGCTCCTCGTAGTCCTACTACACAACGTCGTTCAAACTCAGTGATGTGTTGTGATAACGGTGACTTCACCGTCTTGACTAACATCAGATCACTAAGTCCAGTCTCACACAACCAGTAGTCCGCCGCTGTAAGTCGCTGATGCCCATCCACTCGCACCTGCCTATTCTCACTCATTTAGACCAACCCATTGACATTACCTCTCTGTGTCACTCTGCCACTGTCTCCTGTGTCACAGCAACAATCTGCTTCGTTCTGTCCCTCTACTACTCCCTTCTATTACTATCACTGTCTCCCTCTTGCCTTAACTTACTGCTAATACCTCATTCATTCGTTCCCACTTCTCCCACCTCTTCTCAGTGTCACTATTTCTCTCTTCTACACCTACATCGATACTCCGCAAGCCGCTTCAAGGTGCCTGGAGGAGGGTGCCCTGTACCACTACTTGTCATTTCCCCTCTCGTTCCATTTGCAAATAGAGCGACGGAAAAACAACTCTCTGTACGCCTCCGTATGAGCCCTAGTTTCTAGTATCTTCGTGGTCCTTACGCGCGATGTATGTTGGTGGGAGCAGAACCGTTCAGCAGACAGCTTCATATGCTGGTTCTCTAAATTTTCTTTATAATGTTTCCAGAAAAGAACGCCACCTTCCCTCCAGGGTTTCTCATTTGATTCCCCAAGTATTTCTGTAACACATAAGTGTTGTTCGAACCTGCCGGTAACAAATCTAGCCGGCCTCCTACGAATTGCTTCGATGTCTTCCCTCAATTCGACCTGGTACGGATCCCAAGCACTCGAGCAGTACTCAAGAATAGGTCACACCAGCGTCCTATATGCGGTCTCCTTTGCAGGTGAGCCACTCTTTCCTAAAATTATCCCAGCAAACCATTTGCCTTTCACATGATCAATCCACCTTATATCGCTTTGCAACGTTATGCCCAGATATTCAAACGACTTGACTGTGTCAAGCTGGATACTAGTAATACTGTATCCGAACATTACAGGTTTGTTCTTCCTACTCATCCGCATTACCTTACATTTTGCCACATTTATGGCTAGCTGCCATTCATCACACCTACTGGAAATTTTGTCTAAGTTGTCTTGTATCTTCCTACTGTTACTCAATTTCGGCACCTTACCGTACGCCACGGCATCATCAGCAAACAACCGCAAACTGCTGTCCAGCCTGTCCGCCCAATCATTTATGTATATAGAGAACAACAGGGGTCCTATCACGCTTCCGGGAGGCACTCCTGACAGTACGCTTGTCTCTGATGAACTTATTCCACCTTCGTTAACAGCCTGCAATGGGGCAACGTGTCAAATGCTTTCCGGAAATCTAGAAGTATGGAATCTGCCTGCTGCCTTTCATCCATAGTTCTCAGTATATCACGTGAAAAAAAGGGCAAACTGGGTTTCACACAAGCGATGCTTTCTAAAACCACGCTGATTCGGGGACTTAAGCTGCTTAGCCTCAAGAAATATTATATTCGAACTGAGAATGTGTTCAAGGATTCTGCAGAAAACAGAAGGTAGGGATAATGGTCTGTTGTTTTGCGGGTCCGTTCTTCTACCTTTCTTATGTAGTGGAGTCACCTGCGCTTTTTTTCTTTCGTTTGGGACTTTGTGCTGGGAAAGCGATTCACGATAATGCAAGCTACAGCGACGCCGTACTGTACTCTTTGTAAAACTGGACTGGGATTCCATCCAGACCTGGTGATTTATTTGCTTTCAGATCTTTAAGTTGCTTCCCTTCGTCATTGTCGCTGAGTCTGTCTCTCATTATCACTGGCTCCCACCCACTTCCACCTTGTCCTTCACTTGCTCTTTATTCCTGTCCCACTGGTCCAGTCTCCATTCTTTTCGTAGCACGGTTCTCTCACTGTCAACAATGTTCCAAGCAATGCGTCCATCTCTCTTTCTGACAAAGCCATTCTTACTTTAGCTCTTTCTATATCACAACTATTGTCAACTGTCTTCCAGTATTTATTGCTTTTCCGTCTCTTTCTCGGTGCACTCTCTCCTTCTCTCCAGCATAAAATAGTGCGATTGTCTGTATGCCACAATTTATGGGAAAATTTTTCAAGTGGCTGAGGAAGCTAGAAAGAGGCAGCTGGTACCCCACTTTTCAATCAGAGTATTTTAAACAGGGCCATATTAACGTTTTTGTGCTCTGATAGGATCATTTTTTGCCGGTTCTCTTCTTTTCCCTGCTATAGTGGGGTATGTGAAAGGAACTTGATGAGTTAATAAAATTTTGATAGTTTACTTATGCGAAATGAAATAACGCAAAAGTAGTTTCTCACCTCAGACCGGATTCAAGGTACACAAAAATGTTATATCTGCTTCAGTACTACAACAAACGGTACCCAGAACCCTTCTGATGATAACGGAGACACTTTACAGCACATTTGTCCGTGCTATTTCACTTTATAAACCACTTTTTAGCTTCACACTGGATATTATGTGCGTATTTTACGTGTACAAGTAAGGCAGCTTTGAACCTCTGTGTCTCACAAACGGATGAAGATATCAAGAAAGCTTTCAAGGTATTTCGAGCTCTGATCTTATGAATATATCGCAAAAATTCCAGCCATTTACTGTGCGTAGCCGTCTTGGAACTCGCTGTTCAATTTTGGTACCCAAAAACCATATTTCTGGCGTGTTTCTCGATAAAGGACAAATATTATTCAAAACTGGAAAATGACACTTCTGAATAAATGCCTAGAGGATATACCGTTAAAATTTTAGCAATTTGGTGCGGTTATTTATTATTTAGATTCCGCTTTACATAGGATTTGACATGCGTATTTCACGATACCGAGCGGAGCAACGCAGGGCTTAGCACACTGGACTCGCATTCAGGAGGACGACGCTTCAAACCCGCGTCTGGCCATCCTGATTTAGGTTTTTCGTGATTTCCCCATATCGTTTAAGGCAAATGCCGGAATGGTTCCTTCCAAAGGGCACGGTCGCTTTTCTTCTCTATCCTTACCTAATCCACGCTTGTGTTCCGTCTCTAACGACCTCGTTGTCGATGGGACGTTAAACACCCTTCCCCTTTGTATTTTACGTGTAGAAGTAGGGTAACTTTTAATCTCTGTATCTCGGGAACGGGTTAAGATATTAAGAAAATTTTCAAACCTGTTCGAGATCGAGATGTTAGGAATCTTACTTTCCTGTCGGTCTTTGTCCCGCTTCAACGCACGGTCGGCCGTGTTATAACGGATTTAGCAATATTAGTGGCAGATGGTGGCCGAATGCCCTTCCTGCCGCCACCCCGAATCCCCTAGGACGGAATTAGTGTACCCCAGCTGTCTGCGGTTAGTGTAAGCCATGAAATAGTGCGAACGTTTTCAAATGTCTGGGAGTCGTGTAACTGAGGCGGAACGTGGGGACCAGCCCGGTATTCACTTAGCGAGCTGTGAAAAACCGCTTAAAAACCACATCAGGCTGGCCAGCATACCGGCCCTCTTCGGTAATCCGCCGGACGGATTCGATTCGGGGCTGGCGCCCCTAACCGAGTCCAGGAAGCAGCGCATTGGTGCTCTCGGCTACCCTGGCGGGTTATCGGGATGTTAGGAAAGCGTGTTTTTCGGGTTGTCTCAGCAACCACCCATGAACTAAATACTGCCTTCATAAGCCCCTTAAGGTGCACCGCAGACCACTTATAATGCAAAAAGAAGCAACTGAATTGTTCCATTTGCCCAAGCTGGAGGAAGTGTGTAATATTCATACCTTGACCCTGCACTGTAGGACAGCTACAGTATCATGATCCTTTTTTTTGGTATACAAACAGTCTCTAGCTCAAGTGCAATCCAAATCACTTGACTCTACCCTTCTATTGCAAATAGAGCTCGAAGTATGAGGCCCAGAAACATTCCGTTTTAATGGGCGTTTTGGGACGTATTAGGCAGCACATGTTGCAAGCGTTCCGATTCGCACACTGAATTATCACTGATGGGGCAAAGATCTTAGCGACAGATATTGACAAGGCGGCAGCAAACCAGCATGTAGCTATCTTTTGTTCCAAAATAAGGGAACTTTTTGAGGAAGAGCAAGAGAATTAATAGAAACGCTGACCAAAGTTACTATATTCTTTACAATTTGTGCAGGCAGATAACCAAAACCTCTTGGATTCTCAGTACACTTAATATGAATTGTAGGTCTAGTAAAAAACGTGAAAATATATATATTTTCTCGATACCTATGCCAGAAAGACAATAAACTACTCTAATTTAGGAGAGGAAGGTGAGGTTATGTACGTAATGCAATGCACTGAACAGATATTACTCGATCGTGTAAATTAGCTTTCAGTTAACGATAGCGAGTGACCTGAGCATTTGTGATCCATGCACAAGAATTCCACTTTACCCTACAATCACTGCAAGTTCTGTACGTGGAGTGTTGCAAGATAACCGTGCGAATATTTATATCACACGATTGGAGTGAACTTCACGTTGCCTATTTACCACCAAGGCAGCGTAAACGGAAAGAGTTCATCCAAAATCTCCAGCGATGCAGACCTCCGAACCGCCTCCCGCGGACTCCAGAACAAACAGTGCAAAATAGTGCCATACCCGATACAAACCTACACTGCCTCGTGCACCCGACAACAGCCTGCGTTTCTCATTGGCTGAAGGACAGCGCGGCTCATCAAAGATGCAAACACGCTTCACTTGTGAGACGAAGAGATAACTGAGAGAGTTCCCACGAGTAATCGAATACAACCACACGATTTCTTTGCAGAAAATTGCAAAGATTATTTCACGACTTCAGAAAATAAAACAATTGCGGGAAAAAATGAGAGTGCTATTTAACAACGGATTTTCATGATAGAAAAGGATTCCACATTCGACCCCAAGGGCAGCTCTTTCCTCTATTTCTTATGTTGTCTGCCAGTCTAACTTCGATTGATTTCTTTAAGACATTGTCCCAATAGCGAGACCTAAGGGCAACTCTCTTATGTTTCATTATACATAATTCTGAGGCCCCCTGTTAGAGCTACGCCACGGCAGATTTCTCAGGTTGTACTGAACGTGTGTGACGATGGTGCTCAACACATACGTCGTGAATTTTGCAAATTCTTTAGCCAATGTACGTTTTCCCACAATACATTTTGTAAACGCCTGACTTTCTCAATCCTAGATCATCCTTTATCGCGCCAAGGAGCGCTGTAATCTTCTCTGGCGGATGAAATAAACTTTTGATATTACACAATGAAGCGCCAAGGAAACTGCTATAGGCATACGTACTCAAATACAGAGATATCTAAGCAGGAAAATTACGGCGCGTCAGTCAGCAACGCCTATGTAAGACAACAAGTGTCTACCGCAGTTATTAGATCGGTTACTGCTGCTACAATAGCAGGTTATCAAGATTTAAATGTGTTTGAATGTGGTGTCATAGTCGTTGCACGAGCGATGGTTCACAGCATTTCCGAGGTAGCGATGAAGCGGGGAATTGACCGTACCACCATTTCACGAGTGTACCGTGAGTATCAAGAATCCGGTAAAAAATCAAATCTCAGACATCGGTGCTGCCGAAAAAGGATCCTACAAGAAAGGGACCAACGACGACTGAAGAGAAACGTTCAACGTAATAGAAGTGCAGCCCTTCCGTAAATTGCTGCAGTTTTCAATGCTGGGCCATCAACAAGTGTCAGCGTGCGAACCATTCAACGAAACATAATCGATATGGACTTTTGGAGCCGAAGGCCCACTTGTGTACCCTTTATGACTGCACGACACAAAGCTTCACGCCTCCCTTGGTCCAGTCAACACTAACATTGGACTGTTGATGCCTGGGAACATGTTCCCTGGTCGGACAAGTCTCGTTTCACACTGTACGGGTCGGGGACAACCTCACGAATCCATGAACCCTGCATGTCAGCGGGGAACTGTTCAAGCTGGTGGAGGCTCTGTAACGGTGTGTGTCGTGTACAGTTGGAGTAATATGGGACCCTTGATACGTCTATATACGACTCTGACTGATGACACGTACGTAAGCATACTGTCTGATCACGTGCATCCATTCGTGTCCATTGCGCATTCCGACGGACTTGGGCAATTCCAGCAGGACAATGCGACACCCCACATGTCCAGAATTGCTACAGAGTGGCTCCAGGAACACTCTTCTGAGTTTAATAAAGACCTCCGCTGACCACCAAACTCCCCAGGCATGGACATTATTGAGCTTATCTGGGATGCCTTGCACCGTGCTGTTCAGAAGAGATGTCCACGCCCATGTACTCTTACGGATTTAAGGACAGCCCTACAGTATTCATAGTGTCAGTTCCCTCCAGCACTACTTCAGACATTAATCGAACCCATGCCACGTTGTGTTGCGGCACTTTTGCGTGCTCGGGAAGGCCCTATGCGATATTAGATAGGTGTACCAGTTTCTTTGGGTCTTCAGCAGATGTTCTTAAAATTCTTCCTAGCTTTGGAGGTGTGGCCTCACAAAACGGTAGGAAAGCAACCGATCTACATGCAGCTTCTACTGGTCCCGACGAAGATCCATACCCGAAGGTCCATACAGTTTGTCTGTCTAGCCAATCTACCTGAACAGAAGCTTAAGGTATTCTACCTCTAGTGTCCAGATTACCGCGTCCGGGGTGGCTCCGAGATGGCGTAAATCCTCCTCGTCAACATCCGCAGACTCACCGTGCATCGGTACGTGGATGACAATCTATTGTATATCAAAGGTTGGTTTGATAAGTCAGGTAAATTTCCAAGAACGAATGGAACATTTTGTTGCACCTTCATGATTAGTAAGCTTGATTATTCAAAGGCTCGTACAAAGAATTTCAACAATTTACGGCATACAGATCATTTTTGACAGCCGCCTGAATAGGTCAGTGTGTCGACTGCAATTGAAAATGAAAAAAAAAAAAAAAAAACGAGTGTCTTGCTGTTGTTAAGCGTTTTCATTTGAAGGATTGGAGTGTCACACAAATCAAAGCTGAAATGGATGAAGTTCACTTGGACTCTGCAGCATCATTGAAGATCATTTAACTTTGGATTAATGAATTTGAACGTGGTAGGACAAGCACCGAAGGTGAAGCGCGCTCTGGATGTCCAATTGAGGTCATCACAAAGGAAACCAATGACAAAATCTCCGATATGGTACTGCAAGACCGACGATTAAAAATCAGTGACATTTCTGAGACTGCAGGAATCTCAGTTGAGTGGGTGAATAATATTCTCCACGTAGAATTGGCTGTGAGGAAGCAGTGAGCGAGATGGGGGGCTTCGATTGCTCAAAGGCGACCAAAAGCGTATCCGGCAATACATTTCAGCACAATGTCTGGCGATGTTTAAGCACTGTCCACAAGACGTTTTGATCCGATTTGCGATTGTTGATGAAACTTAATTCCACTATTACACACCACATTGAAAGCGGCAGTTAAAATAATGGACAAAAGCTGTTGAAAGTGCACCAAAGAAGACAAACACCATTTAATCCGTGGGTAAGGTGATGGACACTGTTTTTCGGAATTCCCAAGGAATAATCATCATAGGTTACTTGGAAAAAGACGGGACCGTAACTGGAGCCTATTATGTTTCATCGCAGTATCGTTTGAAATTTCGCTTTGCTGAAGAAAAGGCAAAGGTTGACAAGCAAAGACGTGATCTTTCACGAGATTAACGCACCGTCCTACAAACCAGGAATAACAATAGCGACAGTGCGTGAATTGGGCTTTTAATTGGTTCCTCATACATCCTATTCAGCAGCTTTGGAGGTGTGGCCTCACAAAATGGTAGGAAAGCAACCGATCTACATGCAGCTTCTACTGGTCCCGACGAAGATCCATACCCGAAGGTCCATACAGTTTGTCTGTCTAGCCAATCTACCTGAACAGAAGCTGAAGGTATTCTACCTCTAGTGTCCAGATTACCGCGTCCGGGGTGGCTCCGAGATGGCGTAAATCCTCCTCGTCAACATCCGCAGACTCACCGTGCATCGGTACGTGGATGACAATCTATTGCATATCAAAGGTTGGTTTGATAAGTCAGGTAAATTTCCAAGAACGAATGGAACATTTTGTTGCACCTTCATGATTAGTAAGCTTGATTATTCAAAGGCTCGTACAAAGAATTTCAACCAAGTGACTTATTCTTGTTCCCTAACTCGAAATTTTGGGTTGCAGGGAAGAAATTTTCATCAAGTGAGGAAGAGATATCTTCAGCCAAAGATTATTTTGCTGAGATTGACGTGTGTTAGTTTTCTACAGACTCTGAGACACAACGGTCTTTGACTCGGCCGACAGAATCTATTGACAGAGGTACTCAATAGCGATTCATAGTTGCCACCAGCTTTCATCAGCTGGGCCCTGTAGCTTCTCTTGCGTTAGAGGATAGTAGCGACGATTTCTGACACACGCTTTGTTGGTCTTTCGCATCCTATAAAAGAGTCGCCGTTTTAGGTATGAACCAGTTCCGATGAGATTAGCAAATAGCGTTCTCACCTGAAGATGGCGAGTGGATGGACCACCGAAATATTGTGTCTACATGATTATACGATCCGGCTGCAGAACCGATAAGAACATCGTCAGGTGACCACCAGTGTAGGTGACTGTCATGAGGGCAGCCGGGACTGGCCTGAGGCCTACTGCACCGCACACTACAGGAGTACTGTTCTCATCAACTCAGCTGCGATAACGTAAACACTAAGTCAAAACTTGTTTCACTCATTAATCCATTTACGTTCGTTGTCATCATTTACATTGTAATCTTAAGAAATTCCCTGGTTCTCTTCGACTCTTGTGAAAATTGAGTAAAACTGCTGTCTATTGTGGAAACTGTGGCTTTCAGTTATGGATGAATACGAGAATTGGAAATTTGGAAATTTGTCGTAAGGTCTTACGGGACCAAACTGCTGAGGTCATCGGTCCCTAAGCTTACACACTGCTTAATTTAACTTAAATTAACTTACACTAAGGACAACACACACCCCTTTGCCCGAGGGAGGACTCGAACCTCCGACGGGGTGAGCCACGCGGACAGCGACAACGCGCCTCAGACCGCTCGGCTACCCCGTGCGGTTAATACGAGAATTATCACAGCTTCAGCGCACTGAAGAGATACCCTCATATTCGAGGAATTAGCCCCTCTACGAAGACGTGTTTCGTTTCCATCTACAACTACAACTACATCCCTACTCTGCAAATCACCACGAAATGCATGACAGAGGGTACGTCTCATTGTACCAGTTTCTTTACGGTTTCTTCCCGTTCCATTCAAATATGCAACACAGGAAGAATGACCGTTTGAATGCCTCCATGCGTGAATATTGCCCTCACGATCACTATGTGAGCGATACACAGTGACTGTAAAACATTGCTAGCGCTGTCATTTAAAGGCAGTTCTTGAAACCTTGTTAGCAGACTTTCTCGTGTCAGTTTACATTTATCGTCAAGAGTCTACCAGTTCAGTATCTTCAGAATCACTGTAACACTCTCCCACAAGTTAAACAAACCTGTGTCCATTCGTACTGCCCTCCACTGTAGACGTTCGTTGTCTCTTGGTAGTCCTATTTGGTACAGGTCCCACACACTTGAGCAATATTCTAGAATGAACCACACGAGTGATTTGTAAGCAATCCCTTTTGTAAACCAATTGAACTTCCCACTATTCCACCAATAAACCGAGGTCTACCGTCTGCTTTACCCGCAACTGAGCTTGTCTATTAATTTCATTTCATATCCCTACAAAGTGTTACATCCAGATATTTGTATGAGTTGGGCCATACCAATTATGACTCATTGGTATTATAGGCATAGGATACTATGATTTTTCGTATTGCGTAGTGCACAGCTTTACATTTCTCAACATTTTAAGCAAGTTGCTAATCTTTCCAGATATTTGTATGAGTTAGCCGATACCAGTTATGACTCACGGATATTATAGCATAGAATACTATGCTTTTTCGTATTGCGAAGTGCACAGTTTTACATTTCAAGCAAGTTGTTAATCTTTGCACCGCCGAAATCTTATTAAGATTTGAATGAACATTTATGCAGCTTCTATCACACAGTAATTCATTATAGATATCTGCATCATCTGTAAAAAGTGTTAGGTTACTATTAATATTATCCGCAAGGCCAATAATATACAGCATGATCAACAAGGGTCCCAGCACACTTCCCCGGCCACTCCTGAAGTTACTTCTACATCTGACAATGACTCTCCATTCAAGATAACATGCTGTGTCCTCCCAACCAAAAAGTTTTCAATCGAATCACAAATTTCACGCGAGCCCTGTATGATCGAACTGTTGACAACATACGTAGATGTGGTACTTGAAAATCAAAAAGTATTGCATCTACGTGACTGCCTTTATCGAAAGCTTTCAGTATGTCATGTGATAAAAGTGAGAGCTGGATTTCACATGATCGATGCTTTCAGAATCCGTGCTGGTTGGCATGGAGGAGGTCATTCTGTTCAAGAAATCTCATTGTGTTTGAGTTCAGAATATGTCCTAGGATTCTACAACAAGTCGATGTCAAGGATATTGGACGACAGTTTTGTGGATCTCTTATACTATCCTTCTTGTCGACGGGTGTTACTTGAGCTTTCTTGCAACTACTCGCCACGGTTTTTTGCTCGGGGGATCTACGATAGGTCATAGTTAGAAAAGGCGCTAACTCAGCAGCAAATTCAATAAAGAATCTCACAGGGATTCCTTCGGACCGTGGAGCTCTGTTCAATTTTAACGATTTCAGCTGTTTCTCAACGCCATTGACACTAATACTTATTTCACTCATCTTTTCAGTGGTTCCGGGATTAAATCGGGGCAGTCCCCCTTGGTTTTCCTTTGTAAAGGAGCACTGAAAACAGAATTAAGCATATCAGCTTTTGCTTTGCTACCTTCAAATTCAGTTCCTGACTCATTCGCTAGGGACTGGATACTAACTTTGGTGACACTAATAGCTTTTATATAGACCAGAATTTCTTCGGTTTTGTGAAAGACAATTTGATAATATTCTGATACGGTAGGCACTGAAGGCTTCACGCATTACCCACTTGACAGCCAAATGAGTTTCGCTCAGCATTTCTCTATCTATAGTTCTATGCGTTCTTTTAAACCCATTACGCGGTAGTCTCTGTTTCTTTAGAATTTTCCTTACAGTGCCTGTATATCATAAACTGTTCTACTGGATACGTATCTGCTCATCGCGAGATGGCCCAAGGTCTTTCAGACTTTAGCCACAGTTCCTCTACATACTCCTGCCCTGTGCTGAAAGTTTCAAGTTTTTGATTGGGATATGATACTACAGATCTTTTATCTAGTTTATTGAACATATGTACATTTTAGCTCATTTTAGTTGCCCTTTGTACCTTCGTAATTACCTTTGCCTCTACCTCGTCGTGGTCACCGAAACCACTTTCGATGTAGACATCCTCAAAGAGGTCATGTCTATATGTTGCCATTATATCTAATATATTTCCATCGTTAGTGGCGTGCTGTACCATCTGTTCTTTGGAGTTATCAGAGAAAGCATTTAGTAAAGTTTCACAAGATGTCTTACCACGCCCAACACTAACAAAACTGTAATTTCTCCAATCAATTGTTGGATGATTTAAGTCTCCACCGATGACTATAGTGTGATAGGGGAATTTACGTAAAGTGAACTGACGTTTTTTCGGAAGTTTTCTGTTACATCAGGAGATGAGTATGGTGGGCCATATAGGGATCCAGTTATCATATCATGCCCACCCTTGACACTGAGTCTTGTCCAAACAGTCTCACATGCAGCTTCAGTTTCTGTCTCGGTGGATATGAATTTCTTGTCTACAGTGACACAGACACCACCGCGTTTCCCATTTGCCTATCCTTCCGATACACACTTAAATTTTACCCAAAAATCTCACTGCTATCAGTTTCGGATTTCAACCATCTATCTGTACCTAGTATTATGTGAGATTCATTGCTCTTCGGAAGTTCTTAGAACTCTGGTACGTGTTAACGAATGCTTTGGCAGTTAACCACTAGGTTTTTAATACAGTCACCTGTGGGACGCTTCCCTTTTGATCTTACACTGGTACTTCTGGGTTCCCTATAGCTATTGTTATCCGGATTGGATCGACTAAACTAAAAATCCCTTGTATGCACTCCACACACCAGCAGCTACCTGAGTAGCAGCCTCTGACGTGTAGTGCCTGCCTGACCCATTTAATGGCACCCAACAATTCTCAGACCTATGGCGCAAGTCCAGGAAGTCGTGCCCTTGCTTGTCGCAGAACTTTCAAAGCCTCTGGTTCAGTCCTTCCACTCGACTCAGAAGTAAGGAGTCACGATCAGTTCTGGGGACAATGCTGCAAATTGTGAGCTTCGTTGAAACGTCATACGCAAGGACGATCTTTTCAACCTACTGTGGAAGGCGCTCGAATGATCCAAGTATGGCCTCGGAGCCCAGATGACAGGCATCATTCCCATGTGCTCCACAATATGTACTTGCTTGCACCCTGTTCCCTTAATGCAGGGCTTCACAACATACGTGCTCGCGTAGCAAGCTTTGAGCAGCAAGGCGCGAGCACCGAGCAGGGCGAGCACGTTACCCCCACTATCGGACTAGAGCGGAGAGTGGGGTGAGTCACGTGGGGCACACAACAGCTGCCGCCAGTCAGTGTAAATCTGCGGCCACCTGCAGGGATATCACTCACGAATTATTACTACGACAAATGAAACAAATAAAGGAGAATGTACACGTGCCACATAATTTTATTAGCTTAGTGTATGCCTCTACATTCGTATTAATTTGTGAACTGTTACACAATAAAAGGTGTCACTCAAGTGTGGGATTCTCGGTTATCTTGTACTTTTTGCCCTTTACAATTGCGTCTATGTTCGGAGTAATTGTTCTTGTGCATTGTAGGCGCAGCGTGCAGTTTAAATTTCGATCAGACAATGCGTTTCTCAGGCGCGTCTTATTACATTTCATTGCAGAGAACAGTTGTTCACAAACATACGTGGAACCGAACATTGATATTATTGTAGCCGCCAGTTTGTGCAAACGAGGAGATCTATCCTGAGGGAAGTGCCTGTAGAATTTCAAAATGTTTTTCTTGTTCTGAAATTTGTCCCTGTATTCTCTGTCACCCTGCACGTCAATAATTTCTAGTTGCAGCTCAGGACGAATCTCTTCAGTATTCGCTGAATATGGAGAGGACAACAGATCAAAATCACTGCCTAGTGCTGTCAGATCTTGAAAGCGTTGATCAAAGTCTTCCTTAAGGGCAACTAAACTATGTGAATAACGTTCACAGTCTTTGTGAACATCTTGCATGGATGATAATTTAGGAAAATGAGCTAGATTTCCTGTTTCCAGCTGGATCACCCAAAGTGTTAACTTCATTTTAAAAGCTCGTATTCGATCTATGAAATGAGTAATTAGCAGATCTTTACCTTGTAGTGAAATGTTCAAAGCATTCAGATGGCTAGTTAAATCTGCTAAGAACGCGAGATCACATTTGCATGAAGGTTCTTTCAATTCAGGAACACACATGTTATTTATTTCCATGAACATATTCATCTCATCTAATAGGCAAAAAAAAAACTCGATTTAATAATTCGCCACGATTAAGCCAGCGGACCTCGCTGTAATAAGGCAGGCTGCCATACTGGCTTTCTACATCCTCAAGAAAGCTTTTAAATTTTCTGTGTTGTAGCCCATGCTTCCTTACATAATTGGTTGTACGAACAACAACACTCATCACATTTTTTAGAGTGATACTCTTTGCACATAAGTTTTCCTGGTGGATCACACAGTGAACACCCCTTATTTCATTCGGGACGATCAGTTTTTGCATTTTCTCCTTCAACAGCGCAACGAAACGTGATTTTTTCCCTGTCATCGCTGGTGCACCGTCTGTAGACACTGAAACTAAAGAATTCCACGACAATCCTATATTTTCAACAGTTTTTTCAACACTACTTAAAATATCACCTCCAGTTGTAGTGTTCTTCATGGCTACTACATCGAGGAGCTCCTCCCTCACCTGAAGATCTTTATTAACACCTCTAATAAATATGGAAAGCTGCGCTGTTCCAGTGATATCAATACTTTCGTCCAGAGCTAGAGAATACGCCATAAAATCTTAGCAAATATTTGCAAGCTGGCTCTGGACGTCGTCTGCCATGTCCTGTATGGGACGCATAATGGTCATGTTAGATAATGGCACAATCCGAAACTGTTCAACTTGAGATGGACGTAAATGTTCCGCTGCAACTACCAAACATTCTTTTATTAAATCGCCATCAGTGAAGGGACGCAGGGATTTTGCTAAAAGCACAGCAATTTTGTAACTCACTCTTAGAGCTGCCTCAGTTGATTTTTCTTCGTCGTCCAGATCTTCTTCGGATAGCTTCCTTTTAAGTTTGATAACTTCCTGTGCACGGTCTGGTCCATCACATTTTCCGCTTCCGTAGTCTTTCACGTGATACGACATATAATGTCGCTGCAAATTAAATTTCCTAAAAGAATTCAGCGTTTTGTGACATAGTAAACATTTTGCAACACCATCTTTTTCTGTAAACAGATACAATTCCTCCCAATGGGAGTTGAACTGCGAAAGCGTGGCTGGGGCTACACAACGTGACTTGACATGATTCTTAACCAGCGAAGTGACTGTTAGAGCTGATCGCAGTACTTTAAACGTTACACATTCGGCGCGATTTCAATAGGCACGCTGAGGCCCTATTCAAACGTGCGCGCGAATTTCCCCTCCCTCCCCAACCTCCCTACTCCGCGACCTTGCACCTGCTCGCGAGCACGTGCCTGAGCAGACGCGAGTACTCGCGCTCAAAACCGGCCAGTTGTTAAGCCCTGCCTTAATGGCTGCCAGAATAGCCTCTCTAGTATGTTGAATGAGGCCCCCAGGCATATACACAGAATGCATCTGGTGTCATTTCTTGTATTTTTCTGCCATGTCCCTAAGGGACACCATCATTTGCCATACGTTTGAACTGCCGATGATTAATAAATCTCTACCCTTAACGCGTTTGCCTCTCTTACATTGGACAAAACAGGTTTCCCAAAACAGGTGAAGTGAGTCCCACTGGCTCAGTTTCAGTTTCAGTGAAAGACAACACCTCGAAATTGTTGGTCGAGGGGATAACACTCTGCATGCTCCCTGGTGCCCATCCACCCTGTACAGGACACCTAGATCTATCATTGAAACGCTAAGTGGATGAGTTATTACAGATCCAGTACTTTCTACAGAGGAGACAGGATCAACAGGAGATGATAGTACTTGAGGTACATTTGGTACCGGTACCACAGGCACATTACTCTTGAGAGCTCTTCCAACAAACCGATCATTTAAAAGTAGTCAGGGAGATTTCCAGCTACCTACGAACGTCAAGCAACGCATTCCGTGTTTGAGAACAGCATTAACAATGGGCCTGCATTTTGGCTGGTGCAGTGTATTACAGGATAGTGAACAAATAACTTTAAACTAATTACTTGAATGGGTGGTGGATGCACAGATGCCTTCGACCTCCTGCAAGAATCTCAAAGTGGCAGGCATGGAGGATACGGACAGGAACTGCAGGTGGGTGGTTCTAGGTGGGAATGTCGATTGGTCGAGATGTTTGCTAAGATAGTCCGCGCAATTGCTATAAACATTGTGTCCGGGTGGCACAGTGTTTAACGCAACTGCCTAGTAGCCGGGGGATCCCAGGTTTGAATCCTGGTCTGGCACACATTTTCACTCGTCGCCTCTGATTGTGCGTGAAGTCCCGATGCAGCTGACATCGATAGTCCGTTCCTTTTTCTTTCCTTTCTCCCCACTCCATCTTTAATACACCTGACTTTAAACTAAGCCTGCTGATTATATTTTATATCTGTTTCGCTAAAAAATTATGGATTCCCTATAAGAACTGAAGCAAATACGCAAAACGAGATTTCTTTTCAGGCAACAGAAAAACCTGTGTTAAAAGTTACTAATTTCCTAAAACTTTTTGAGGTCAATCTTAGTTATTAGCTAACTCTAATACAGAGTTTACATGCAATAGGCCGGTCGATGTGGCCGGGCGGTTCTAGGCGCTTCAGTCTGGAACCGCGCGACCGCTACGGTCGCAGGTTCGAATCCTGCCTCGGACATGGATGTGTGTGATGTCCTTAGGTTAGTTAGGTTTAAGTAGTTCTAAGTTCTAGGGGACTGATGACCTCAGATGTGCTCAGAGCCATTTGAACCATTTTTGAACTTTCAATAAATGTAGATAATTACACTCCGCTTTACAAGAATACTAGATGTAACACAATATGTTAGAATATCTGCTGCGATAACTAAATAAGAAATCCCATTTACTAGAAATTAGATTATGCACAGGGCAATGGTGGCTTCCGAAATTCTCAAAAATGTACGTTTATTTGGTTGATATACAACGAAATTCAGGTTGATCTATTCTTTGGCAACCACCGTGGATCACAAGCACTGATTTTCTATGAAATAAGTTAGAAAAAAACACTCGTAGCGGTAAGTTACAAAAATATAGTTTTGTGAACGTCCGAAAACTCTCAGAAATAACTCATTTCTCATGCCAGTTATACAATGAAATTCGGAAACGATTGTTTAGAACGAGGATAGGCCTACTGTCCCCAAAATCTTTTAAAAGAGCACAAATAAGTTGAAGATTACAATTGAAGATAACAGTAGGAGTTCATCGCTTCAATCGCGATTTTTCGAAATTTCATAATAAATCATAATGCAAATGGGCATTGAATCAATCAGTGAAAGATTATGTAGAAACCACGAGAACAGTATAATATGCGAATCTAGAATTTCAAATCGGCACGTAAACAGTAGTGGTGCAAACTAATCAACAAGACTGTATATTTCCACACATTACTATGCTGTTAAACGTTGTGTTCTACAATAATTCATTCTTTAGAAATAACGTTTCTATACAGTGCAAAAGCGAGCAGTGCCAGTAATATATAGTTCTTATCTAAAGCCATCTTGTGCGGTCATTTCATTCACTTCAGAAGATTAGCTACACCTCCACCGTAGATACAATTTTTAATGAAATTTGCTACAAATAATTCATCAGGTTTCAAGACAGTGGTAATGTTCCCAAATAAAATACTAGAGGAAAAACTCACTTTCGGTACTCTTCATTAAATCTGTCTGGAGCTCCAAATGAAGTTCATTACGTGACTATACAAGTTTTTGATCTTTTATCCAATAAGATAAACGTCTGTCTAACTGCAATCCAAATTGTAAAACTAAGCTGAAATTATTTCTTCCTGATAACTCTGTCCATTTCGCAGTCTAACTTCTGACGGGAAACTAATGGCAGGTATTTTGTGGGATACTAACAAGTTTAGTTTTGTTGCTAAATTTCAGTATATGGGACACCAGTAGTTCGTCTACTGTAGCAAGCTAATAGGTTTAATTTCGTTATCGTATTTAATAACGTATAAATGGACAGCATATAGCCATACATACAAATGACTGACTAACTGACTGAATTACGTAAAACTATCCCAATTCCACTTCATTGCCATACAAACACTGTAAAATGTCTATACAAGCAAGAATTACCAATGTAAAAAGAAACGTTGTCAAGAACTTCACAAATAGCAAAAATTGAATTTCTAAAGCTACTGTTTTATTATTAGACCTGAATCCCGTGAAGACATTTATGTAAACATTACAAATGTCGGTATCTCTGGCCCGTAGAGATTAGATAACCAGCTTGCTTTCTTGTTAGTTTATCTAGAAAATGCAAAACCCTGCCCCACCACATAGTTCCACTTCGTCTGAATTCCGTCACTGCATTTGCAGTAAGTGCGGCCTCACCTAGCGGGTCTAGTTCGCCGCCTCTAAAGCCCACGACGCGAACGAGGTCTGAGGCTCTTAACTCTTCTCCTCTCCTCATCTATCCTTAAAGTTAAGCTTGTTGCCGTCTCGTCTGTCACACAAAAGCCGGAGTCTAGAACTGCTGGAGGGCACAAGTAGTGGATTGTACAATCACGATAACGAGCAAAGTTATTACTAAGGGTGAGAGATGTAACGGAAACTTTCTTTACTCCTTTTGTGCAGTTCCACATTAATTAAAGAGTGCTGGGGAAAAGCGACAGATCTGCACTGAAGGTCTTACTCAGTGAAAGACGAGGTGTAGGTGCTGCCCGTTGCGCTGTCGATATGCCACATGTCTTACGCCTTTAATAAGTGTCAGACGGGGAAGATGAGATGAACGGAACTGATGTTATCTTGACAAGAAGCTAAGAGATTACCATCAAAAATAACATGTGGGCAGTATAGTATAGTCGAATTAAATCAGGATACGCTGGGGGAATTAGAATAGAAAATAACACAATAAAGGTAGTAGAGGAGTTTTGTCTTTTGGGCAGCAGACAACCGACGATGTCCGAAGCAGAGAAGACAGAAATGCACACTATTAAAAAAAAAAGCGTTTCTGAAAAAACGAAATATATTAACAGCTCAAATTCGTATTGGCTATTTTGAATTTCTAATCCAAATTTAAGTTATGAAGCGTAGTCTTGTTTGTAAATGAAACGTAGACGATAAAGGGTACAGACAAGAAGAGAATTAAAGTTTCTGAAGTGTGGTATTACGGAAGGACTCTGAAAATTAGATGGGTAGATCGGGTAGTAAGAGAAAATGTACTGAATCGAATTGATGAAAACATAAATTTTGGTTCCCAAATAGCACCTTCTCTAAAAGAAGGAACAGGCTGGCAGGACACCCTGAGGCGTGAAGAAATCATAAATTTGATAATGAAGGTATGAATTGGGGAGTTAAAATTGTAGAGCACACCCTACAGTAATAGAGTGAATGTATGTCGCAGCAGTAATGCAGAGATGAAGAGCTTTCCATAGGATGGATTATCAATGGGACCTGCATCAAACCAGTCAAACCAGTCGCCGGGAGAAAGTCACAGCAGCAACAACAAATATTACTGTTCCATAATAGCATGGGATGGGCACACTGCCCACGCATTCAGAAATGCACCAGATCAACCACCGCGCTTAACATCCAAATCCAATGGGCGGGTCACCCTCAGTATCGCCTGGTGTGTTACCACCTCATTTGAACATAAACGTAAGTGTTAATCAATAGTGTCTCTCTATTTGTCTTTGAACACGTTTATCTCCAAAACTATTTGATGAATTTCCGTGGGATTTTTGCAGATAACTTGGGCGCAGAAGAGGCTTTAGTTAAACAAAATTGGGTTACGAAGAAAAGACATCGTAATTTAAAGTTTTACTAAAATTTTTTGGTCTGTCTATCTGAACACATTAATCTCCAAAATTACTAGACAGATTTTTATGGGGTTTTAGTTGGCAACCTCAGCGTAGCTATATTTAATCGAAATTGGATCACGAAAAGAAAATATGTTCATGCATACTTCAAAAATGTATGTATATTCGTTCCCCTTCTCCTTCGAAACCATTAGACAGATTTTTACCAAACTTGGTACACATTTCACTCACTGTCTGAAAATACTAACTATGCGGATGAGAACAATCTAGCTATCAAAGGGATCGGGGTGGGGGTGAAAGAGAAGTGTAGGACACGACGCGTGAATACCCAGATTTTATTCATCCATTATTTGATGACCAAAGCACTTAGTGACTTGCAACAAACCTTACGCATAATTTCAAACCTTTACGAAACATTTTCTCGCTGACAGTTGCCACATAATGATGAAACGAAAATAGTTAATCGCTTGCTACATTTTCGCTATTCTTTTTCGCATCAGGAATGACGTTGTAGTTTATAACTCCTTTACTACTACATGTCTTCGTGATACATTTTGCAGACAGTTTTCATATATACGACTGAATGTACCTGTAAAATTATATCTATGAACGATATATAGATAAGGATATACGACGTCATAATCACTGAGATGCGTGAAAAACTGTCGCATCATGCATGACGTTTAAATTTATTATTACACCCTCCTAACCGATTTAGATGACATTTGATAAGGAGATAGCTTGAGCCCTAAGGAAGGATATAGGCTACTTCAGAAAATTTCTAAAATTATTTAGAATTTCTAAATTCGTCATGTGCTATTCTTCTTTACGTAGATGTACCTGAAAATGCAACTCTAACGTTGTGTAATCACACAATCGCTGTCTACGGTTTATTTTTCAAGAATGCACTTCAGCTGCGGATGCCCGCATTACGAAACACGTATCTAGTTTGTGCTATTTTTCTATTGTTCTATTCAATTGCGAGGTGCCAGGGTTAAGAGTGTATTTAACACTAAATTCTTCTAGAATCTTCATACGGAAATGATGCTCTAAGCACCCCCCTTTTCTAACTCCGACTTTTGCTGTTGCACATGGATTAAGAAGAAACGCGAACTGACTATAATCGACCCTGTAAGTGGAGTAGAAGAGAGTTTGGCACCTGCAATAATTTAATGTGATAGAAATTAATTTGATAAAGGGAAGTTTCATTAACGTTGTGAGAAATGAAAGGGTTGCTCTACCAATCTACAGAATGAAAGTTCTGTCCAAAATAACAATTTAATTTATTGTGACTAAACTCAAAATAACGAACAAAACACATGAAACATTTACAACACGTCAAACTGGATACTCAAATAAATGTTGTGAAGGTGAAGTTGACCATAAACTAACTTGTGACGTTTATGACCAAGTGGTATGTGGAGCCAATTTCTTGCAACTCAAATCTTAAGAGAAACACCCAGCCAACCCAACATTGACTGCTGCTATAGTAGTGAGAACTCAGACAATGAATACCCAAGACAGAACCACGTTAATCTGATTATCACATAGCAAAATTCCCCAATCTGCCAGTGCTGCGAACGTACAACACCAAGCTGTCTTCTTAACTGGAAGGACACGATCTGGCGTACCGGAGGCGATGGCTGGATGCTTCGACGTCCCGTCGTGGTGATGCTAATGTCACGAGTATAGCCCGAGACAAATTATCCTGGTCTGGTTGTTCCAGACTAAAGACTTCCTACCAATACAAATGCGCCTCTGAGCGAGACGAAGAAGGCTCGCCACACAATCACTGACGGTACAGTGATTGATTTTAACAAGCGAAGTCACACAGTAACTCCGATACGGTCAACTGTAGTCAAAACTGCTCAAGATGGACAACATAGGCCAGATGTACGCAGAACGCTAAATTGCCAACTTTACTCGGGAAGTAACGTTGAAGTCGAAACTTCAGCAACTTTGTCAAACAGTTACAATTAAATGAAAGTATATTAGACAGCTAACGGAAGGCAGGCTGTCCAGAGCAGCGAGAGCTCAGTCTTGTAACCTAATCCGACCGAAAGGCGAGACTCCACTCCCAAGAGCACCCGTACAAGCCGAACACAGAACGTTACCGCCCCCACCACAGTGGCCGTGGTTAAACGTGCCAATCAGCAACTCGAAAACCGGTGGAAAATTTCACTCTATTGCCGATGCACTACTATTCCACCAATGGAGATACTTGGCGCCAATTTCTGCGCCGATTTTGCCACGTCACGGAGCTATCCCCTGGGAAACCAATCACAGTTATGATTTTGCAGAAAACGCGGGAATTTGCCCGCCAAGACTTCCTGGGAACACAAGTCATTCCCACGCCTCGCTGGTAGCCCATCAGAAAGTGTTTTCACTAAGTTTCTGCGAAGTAACGGAATCTCTAGCCCCAGCCGCCCCTTTAGGCCCCTGTGGGCGTGTCGCCCCCGCTCTTATGACAATGTCAGCGTCTGGACAGCATCCATTCGACTCTCTCACACCCGTCGGCATAACCCTTTCAAGATCAGAGGAACCCGCCTGTCACCGGATCACCCGGGCGACGAGAGACGCTGCGTGAGAAGTCGACGTGTGAGGGAATAGCAGCTTTTACTGCATGCAGTTAGAGAGGAAAATATTCATATTTTCTGACTTCTCAATACTAGCCTTGTAATGGCCATACTCGGCTATACTTCGCCAAATCGAATTACTCAGAGTAGGATATAAATATGAGAGGGGGCAAGTCACTGTGTGCATTGTAAAGGCATGACACCTCCCACAATTTTCTATAAATAAATTAATAAAACATTTTCGACGCTCTAATTATTGTACCCATTTAGAATCAGTTGCATACCTCTCCTATCCATTCCCATGATATTCACGGAAAGTGAAAAAGTTGAGGAAAGCTGTAGCAGAAGGAAGTTTTTCATTATTCCGTGAATCATGGTCGAGGAGAGTAGAGCACGCGCGACAGAAAAAAAGCGTAGATTCAAGTCTGCATAACTGTCACTTTTATCGTCTGTATGGTATACACTGTAATATTATGTACAGAAATTCGTCTCCATGGATAAGCACGGTCCAGAAGAAGTGAACGCTACGAGCTACGAACCACTGAACTCCTGATGTTGACCACTGCCACCGGTCACACCAGAACTGCACCTCTACGATACAGTTGTCGAGCAGTAAGCACACACACTCCTCAAACTGTCTTGTTCGCGTACTGTTCTATTTTTCTACTGGGCTTCCTCTGTGAGTTTCCTCTTGCCTTACTGTATTGCAGTTTAGACTTCGTGTCTCTAGTCTTGGCCTGACGGTATGTTAGCCTTAATAAATTGGACTGTCCTCTCTGTTACTCTTTGCTCTCAGCTGTAGCCGCTGCCAGTAGGTCAGCCCAGAGTTTTGTCTGCTGTTGATATGCTCTCTGCCCGAGGCACGAATTTTAAGGTTCAGCGACAGTTGAATCTTTTCGAAGAAGGTACGAGTGGTGTTCTGGAATCTTTGAATGGACGGCTGGACTCTGTCAACCGGTGTATCTTCTTGGACGGGAAGTCTAGGGCCAATGTAGGGCAAGGTAATCCCGTGTTCTTGGATGCACTGAAGGCTTCCAATACATGGCCGTATTCCAGTGCGGTTCTGAGTAGCGTCTGGTACAGCATGATACACAGGTGTGTTGGTAGAGCAGACGCTGGATGAAGTGCTATTATCCGGCCTGACGCGTTCTGCCGCATATCGTCAACATCACCCTTCAAGCTAAAGTGTCTTTCTGTTTGGATGCCCAGTTAGATGGCGTCACTGCACGAGAGGCAAGAAAGATTTCATACGACGACGCTGGGGACGCCCACCGGCGCCCATTCTATCTCTCTGTAGCGTCCACTTGCATTCTAATGTATACTTAGTTCAATAACATCCCGGTTTTATGATGAAACTGGACACCTACAGTCAAGGTTTTGTACATTAACGCTTGTGAAAACTGCAGCACATGTGACTGAAATGAACTTTATATCACACATCTGATAGCGCTACATGACAATACATAGATGACTGATAGTCATGAATTGAACTGGCTTACAGGTAGGGGGCAACACGTATGTAGAACCGGTGTAAGTTTGACTCATGCACAGGTCACTATCGTAGAAGCATGTCCAATGTGAGCGTAAATATCCTGAATAACAAATCTCATGTTTACACTTCATTTAAAGAGTTGAAACTTGTCATTATGCAAGAACATCACATGTCTAGATCCTTAATCACTTATTCTGGTGCACTGTTATATATGTCTTCGAACTTCAGATCCAATGAGGCCACTGCCTTCGGATGCCACTATTTTCATTAACGTTAGCGTGAATTTTCTTCTTTATTCCAGCCATATCGAAAACTTGAGCTCTCAAGCACTTACGATTTGGAACTTCCGATAGACCTGTAGAATTTGGAGTTGTTTCACTTTTGAATGGGTGCCTTTGCGGGAGAGATTACAGTCCGTTAGTAGCAAGCCAGTAGAGAAACGTGCTTCGGCTTTTTAGCTATGAAACTATTTTTTTCATTTAAAAATCAATATTTTGAACAATCTGACAGTGTGATTAGGGGGAACTTTCTGTCATCTGCAATAGCGAAGACATCCCCGCCGTTATATGTATTCTGCAACTTAATCTCCTCCATCGTAAGATTTGATACAGTTTGGTGGTGTAGAAGTATTCAGTGATACCCGTTCTGTTTATGTAAGTACTTAAAAAAGAAGATGGATCCTTGGTTATTATGTTTTCCGACAGTGCACGCACCGATCTTTATCTTTAGAAAATAAGCTGCTATCATCGTTCTCAGCGTGGTATTCCGGGTACTCTTGTACAAAAAGCTGGCGCCACTTCATGTCCAAAATATTTACAAGATAGGCTCAATCACCTACGGACCACCTTTCATGAGAATGGACTGGATAAAGAGCATCGGTAAGACTGGTCTTCTTGCCCTGAGTACACAGTCTTCAGTATTCCTAAGAACATCAAGAGTGAATATGCCTTTGCCCTTTCACATCTTTTACGATACTTCTTTAATGCTGCTAGTTCTATGGCTGAGACTAGAAATTTGTTATACCGCCAGTGCGGCAAATCATATGATGATAATGTTTGGGGCACTATTAAAAGTAAGTACGATGAGCAGCAACGCCATACAGCTTAGGAAACTGGAAAAATCAATGATTAGTGAGCACTGTAAACTGTACGAAAATACCAAGACCACGTTACTCCTTTCCTCTATTTGAGACATGATAATTAGCAAAGGAACTGGAAATGCAGTGCTTCAGTGTCCGTGATGAAATCACATCGACTACGTAGGGCGACGGGGCAGGAGGAGTAACGAGTTCATAACGTACCGCCGTTGAATTCTGCAGACTATTCGACAGCCCGTTTCCGTAACATTACGTTTGTATGCGTTACATTAATACACCAGCGCTGAAGAATGCATACCACATTACTCAGTGACAATATTAACGCCGTGTTAGGCGCTTCGAGCAACAGCCGTCTCCATCGCCTAAAAGTGACGAGCAGGTTACTCCATCGAAACATTATTCCTTTTATCGATATCATTCGAGGCAACGCGCAAGAGTTGCAAAAATAATGTCAACAATGATCATATATATTGATGAAGCTGAGCTGCTTTTTTGTATTTTATTTACTGATACTGATTTCGAGTGATGGCTCATTCTCAAGCGGTACCTAGATTCAATCAAGCTATTAAAAGTGCCTATATCTATATGAATTAGGTTGGTACATAAGGTCATAGCGGTTTTTTTGCATACTGGTATTCCGGTTGTTATGAGTTTATTTACCTACTGTCTTTTTCATCTGTAGTTTACTGTTACTACTTGAGTTTGCATATTGTCTTTTTGTCATTTGGAGACATTGAGTGGAGCTGTGTACGCTACAAAATGGAGTGCCAACATTTCCGACATACTCATCTGTTTGAGTCAGTAGAGCGGAGGCATACAGAAACATTTGCACCTTGTATAGGGACAATGCCATTGGACGGGGCACGACAAGAAAAATTGTTTTCTCGCTTTAAGGAGGATCATTTTGACATTAGTGACTCTTCACGTTCAGGAAGACCTTCGGGGTTTGAACGCATTAATCCACAATGATAGACGACAGTGTACTCAAGAACTGCCAGATGTGATGGACTGTAATCATTCCAACATATATTACTAAGTCTCTCTCTTATTTGTATCTGTTGTGTTTATCAAACTTATGGGAGCACGGTATGAACTTACACACCAACCCTATATATGCATAAAAATTTGTGACTATTGGTTGCGTTACAATTTTCTACTTCCATTATACGATCTTAACTGCAATTTTTAAGATCTGATCTCCAACTGCTTTTTCATATTTGAGCATGGTTGTTTTATTCTCGATGCAGGTATCGGGGATGTGTTTCGCTACTAAATTTATTTCTATGATGAAAATTGATTTATTCCTATACACGAGGGTAAGTCAGTAAGTACTTGCAATGTTGCTTTAATTGTCCTTATGGTGGCTTTAGGCATCAGAACGCTCACCAACCGCCTGGTGGTACTGTTGCCTTCGTTTATGGTAGGTTGCAGCGTTAACAGAACTGTACACTTTGCTGTTGTGAGGTAAAGATGGCCGAGCCACCCTCTTTTTTGCACCATAGTAGAATTTCTGTAATCTGTTTTATCTTGTTTTGTGGTCTGAAGATTTACTGGGAACGGCAATTCATTTAAGACTTTCAGCACAGTACTGGAACAATATTTCGTCACAATGAAGTATTTACCAGTGGCGTGAACAATTCAAAAGTGGACCAACGAGCGTGAAGGACGAGGAAAGATCGGAGCGTAACCTACAGTCACAACTGGCGCCTATCTTGGACAAGTCTGTCCGTTGATTCTAAATAAAAGACGAGGGACTGTTGATGATGTTGAAAACCATATGGAGATTAGTCATGGTTTTGCATGTGAAATAATGCATAGTAGGCCTAAGCCTCCCAAGGTCTGTGCAAGGTGAGTTCCAAAACAACTAGATGAAGAGCACAAGCGTAACCATGTGAAAATCTGTCAGCACCTGTTGAACCGTCATGCTAAGGATTCTGAAAAGAATCACCACTGGAGATGGTCCACTTAAAGTTGTTTTAAGAGGCCGTCGATTCATCTCCGATCAACAAGTGAAGGAAGCGGTGCATATGTGGTTTTCTGTGCAATCGGTATCGAAAAGCTTGTGCAACGGAGCACTAAGTGCATTGTACAGCAAGGTGACTATGTTGAAAAATGATATCAGTAAAAATTGTGTACTGTTGTTGCAATGAGTTTTGAAAATTGATAGCATATATTTATTGACTTACCCTCGTAGATATAGATGTACGTGTACACACTTACATTAGCTCGACTGTATCTAGGTACCGCTTGAGAATGAATCATTGCTCGAAACAGTTAGTAATAAATACATACATATTATAAATATGTACGTATGTATGTACGCGCGCGCGTTCGCGTGCGCGTGCCTGTGTGTGTGTTTATGTGAGTGAGTGAGTGTGTGTGCGTGTGTGTGTGTGTGTGTGTGTGTGTGTGTGTGTGTGTGTGTGTGTGTGTCTGTATGTATGTTCCACATCTCCTCCTAAACCACTGGACTGATTTCAATCAAACTTGGTACATGTATCCATCATTTTCCCACAGCAATCGCTGTGGGAATAAGAACCACGTACCTACCATCGTTTAGGAGATATGACATCGTAAACTATGAAATGCGTGAGAAACTGCCGCATCATGCGTGACGATTAAATTTATTAATTTTTTGCTACTAACTCTATTCGCAATAAATTTTCCAGACGGTGTTCACATAGGCTACTAATTGAATCTGCAAGATTACGTCATGGTACCGCACATACGTAGTTGAGGCAATATGACATCATAAACATTGACAAACGCGAAAAACTGCCAATTTGTGCATGACTTTTAAGTTTATTACTTATTTGCTACTAATTATATTCGGAAGATATTTTGCAGACAGTATCCGCATATGCTTCTGAATGTACCTACAGTATTATATCTTTGTATGACACATAGACCGGGAGATATGTCGTCATAAACACTGAGATGCGTGAAAAAATTGCCCATCATGGATAATGTTTTAATACATATATTTTTACTACTAAGACACTCCTATAGTCGAGTCAGTTTTAGAAAATCTCTGACACGTGGCAGTACTTTTGACAGGCTTCAACTGCGAAGAGCAAACGGCTCCCTATAGAGCTACAAGGAGACGTACTTACACATTTGTACATTATGCATCTTTGTTTGTACTACTGTTTCATAATTTAAAAGTTGTTTTCCCGAATATTTGGAAATGAATTTTATTTGATATTACACTACAAAAACAGATCATTTTTGTTTCCGTTGCGAGGTGCCAGGGTGGAGAAGAGTTTGTACCTCTTTAATTCTGACGAATTTTGCATGAGAACAAGACATGCACACGACCCCCTCATTACCTACCACCTAATTAATTATGCGCACAATGGTAACGATGGTAAATGATGGTGGATCCTGCTAGTTGTTAGAATAAGTAGTGCACACTCACAATAATTTAATAAAAATCGTAATCTACACAAAGAAAAAAAAGAAGAGAACTTTATCATAATAAACAACAGGAAATGGGATTCTGCATATATCTACAAAATGATATGCGGCTTAAATATTACAATGAGATTTATTATACTTCAGAACATAAAGGCACATGATTATCGACACAAACAGTAGGTTAAAGGATAGGGTATTCTGAACTATTATGCTCGAGAACAAGGGCTCCTACTCTCTGTGATGCAATAGCTTGACGATAATGACTGGAGGTCCTAATCAATCAAATATTACTCTCTCGACTATATTCCAGTACCGCAATGAGTAGTGAGAGCTCACATGGGATCCCATGGAGAAACAAGCAAGGTGGACTTGTGGCAAAGCGAGCGCGCGTGCTGCTGAGGGCTTGAGTATAAAATTGATAGGTCCTACAATGAAGGAGCCGCAAAATACTTTACCAATCCTGAAATTTGTAGCAGGTCGTCGGTAGGCAGCTTTCTGAAGATGTAGGCGCCGACTTCTGGTCTGCAGCAACTCTGTTTCAACCCCTGGCCTCGAAGGCTGTCTGAGAATTCTAAGTTCTGCCAAAAAAAGTGCGACTAAGTCGTAAGACGGTCCGACTCCGCCGAAGATCAGATCCCGAAAACCCTGCGACCGCGCAACACAAGAACGAAGCCAACATTGCTGAACTCCATACTCTCCTCGAAAACCGCGAATCAGCATTCAGTGCTGATTCCAAAATTCCCCCACAATGTCTCGCCAATAGCGACCATTCCCTCCATTTCGAGCAGGGTATTATGATGTCAACTAGCCTCAGTTTAAGTTGACCAATTATGCCTCTGCTATTTATCTGATGGCACCGAACTTGTCATTTGACTGGCGACGAAAACAACCAGCCTAGACCACCGGCCATCCGGCGCCAGACAGTCGCACCCAGCAGGGTATGGTCCACAAGTATTCTCAGAATCAACAGGACAATGCAGTCAGTCGGTGCCAGGAGTCTTCGTTCCGGACGCGCAGGAATGGTAAACACATAAACTGCGGCGACGCTCAGACGTCTCGCAGGTCGTTTCTCCCTGCATACAATAGGCGAAACTCGCCGACGTCAGTCGTTCTGCCAGGTGCTTAAGCCGATTGTACGAACCCCTCAGAATTCAGGGAAGTGCAGGGCCCAACCGGAAATGCAGTGTGTCGTGTCCTGCGACAAATACTCTCATTACAATAACTTTATTCGCTCTGTTACCAACGTGCAATGACACAGAACATTAATAAAATTGATGAAAATGAGAAGCGACATGCAAATAGGGCATGGAACCTCTCACTGTTTCTAACAGTAAATTGGCAAATGAATACATGGGCAGTACCTGGTTTGCCAGCTAGTACATTATAAAAATTACTGCAGATATTGATTGACTTACCCTCATAGACATAAATATATGTACTTACAGTGGCTTGATGATATCTAGATATCGTTTGAGAATGAGTCATTCCTTGAAACAGTTAGCAATAAATAAAATACAATAACGTAGTTCTGGTGGACTAATATTACAGCTGCATGAGTTTCATACAATTTGTTGGGACTGCACAATAACATGTGCAACAAATAATATGTTGTTGATGTGGTCTTCAGTCCAGAGACTGGTTTGATGCAGCTGTCCATGCTACTCAATCCTGTGCAAGCTTCTTCATTCACGAGTAACTACTGCAAACCTGCATCGTTCTGAAACTGCTTATTGTATTCATCTCTTGGTCTACCTCGACGACTTTTACCCTCCACGATTCCCTCAATATTAAATTGGTGATCCCTTGATGCCTCAGAACGTGTCCTACTAAATGGTCACTTCTTTTAGTCAGGTTGTGCCACAATTTCCTCTTCTCTCCAATTCTATTCAGTACCACCTCATTAATTTCGTGACCTACCCATCCAATCTTCAGAATTCTTCTGTAGTACCACATTTCGAAAGCTTCTGTTCTCTTCTTGTCGAAACGATTTATCATTCATGTTTCACTCCCATACATGGCTACAGTCCATACAAATACTTTCAGAAAAGTCTTCCTGGCATTTAAATCTATACGCTTTGTTAACAAATTTCTCTTCTTTAGAAACGCTTTCCTTGTCATAGCCATCCTACATTTTATATCCTCTCTACTTCGACCATCCTCAGTTATTTTGCTCCGCAGATAGCAAAACTCATCTACTACTTTAAGTGTCTCACTTCGTAATCTAATTCCCTCAGCATCAACTGACTTCATTCGACTACATTCCATTAACCTCGTTTTGCTTTTGTTGATGTTCGTCTTATATCCTCCTTTCAAGACACTGCTCATTCCCTTCAGCTTCTCCTCCAGGTCCTTTGCTGTCTCTGGTGGAATTACACTGTCTTCGGCAAACCTCGAAGTTTTTATTTCTTCTCCATGGATTTTAATTCCTACTCCAAATTTTTCTTTTGTTTCCTTTACTTCTTGCTCAATATACAGATTGAATAACATCGTGGAGAGGCTACAATCCTGTCTCACTCCCTTCCCAACCACTGCTTCCCTTCCATGTCCCTCGACTCTTATAGCTGCCATCTGCTTTCTGTACAAATTGTAAATAGCCTTTCGCTCCCTGTATTTTACCCCTGCCACCTTCAGAATTTGAAAGAAAGTATTCCAGTCAACATTGTTAAAAGTTTTCTCTAAGTCTACAAATGCTAGAAATGTAGGTTTGCATTTCCTTAATCTATTTTCTAAGATAAGTCGCAGGGTCAGTATTGCCAACATTTACACGGAATTTAAACTGGTCTTCCTTGAGCTCGGCTTCTACCAGTTTTTCCATTCGTCTTTTAAGAATTCGTGTTTGTATTTTGCAGCTGTGACCTATTAAACTGATACACTCCTGGAAATTGAAATAAGAACACCGTGAATTCATTGTCCCAGGAAGGGGAAACTTTATTGACACATTCCTGGGGTCAGATACATCACATGATCACACTGACAGAACCACAGGCACATAGACACAGGCAACAGAGCATGCACAATGTCGGCACTAGTACAGTGTATATCCACCTTTCGCAGCAATGCAGGCTGCTATTCTCCCATGGAGACGATCGTAGAGATGCTGGATGTAGTCCTGTGGAACGGCTTGCCATGCCATTTCCACCTGGCGCCTCAGTTGGACCAGCGTTCGTGCTGGACGTGCAGACCGCGTGAGACGACGCTTCATCCAGTCCCAAACATGCTCAATGGGGGACAGATCCGGAGATCTTGCTGGCCAGGGTAGTTGACTTACACCTTCTAGAGCACGTTGGGTGGCACGGGATACATGCGGACGTGCATTGTCCTGTTGGAACAGCAAGTTCCCTTGCCAGTCTAGGAATGGTAGAACGATGGGTTCGATGACGGTTTGGATGTACCGTGCACTATTCAGTGTCCCCTCGACTATCACCAGTGGTGTACGGCCAGTGTAGGAGATCGCTCCCCACACCATGATGCCGGGTGTTGGCCCTGTGTGCCTCGGTCGTATGCAGTCCTGATTGTGGCGCTCACCTGCACGGCGCCAAACACGCATACGACCATCATTGGCACCAAGGCAGAAGCGACTCTCATCGCTGAAGACGACACGTCTCCATTCGTCCCTCCATTCACGCCTGTCGCGACACCACTGGAGGCGGGCTGCACGATGTTGGGGCGTGAGCGGAAGACGGCCTAACGGTGTGCGGGACCGTAGCCCAGCTTCATGGAGACGGTTGCGAATAGTCCTCGCCGATACCCCAGGAGCAACAGTGTCCCTAATTTGCTGGAAGTGGCGGTGCGGTCCCCTACGGCACTGCGTAGGATCCTACGGTCTTGGCGTGCATCCGTGCGTCGCTGCGGTCCGGTCCCAGGTCGACGGGCACGTGCACCTTCCGCCGACCACTGGCGACAACATCGATGTACTGTGGAGACCTCATGCCCCACGTGTTGAGCAATTCGGCGGTACGTCCACCCGGCCTCCCGCATGCCCACTATACGCCCTCGCTCAAAGTCCGTCAACTGCACATACGGTTCACGTCCACGCTGTCGCGGCATGCTACCAGTGTTAAAGACTGCGATGGAGCTCCGTATGCCACGGCAAACTGGCTGACACTGACGGCGGCGGTGCACAAATGCTGCGCAGCTAGCGCCATTCGACGGCCAACACCGCGGTTCCTGGTGTGTCCGCTGTGCCGTGCGTGTGATCATTGCTTGTACAGCCCTCTCGCAGTGTCCGGAGCAAGTATGGTGGGTCTGACACACCGGTGTCAATGTGTTCTTTTTTCCATTTCCAGGAGTGTAGTTCGGTAATTTTCGCACCTGTCGACACCTACTTTCTTTAGGATTGGAATTATATTCTGCTTGAAGTCTGAGGGTATTTCGCCTGTCTCATATATCTTGCTCACCAGATGGTAGAGTTTTGTCAGGGCTGGCTCTCCCAAGGCTGTCAATAGTTCTAATGAAATGTTGTCTACTCCCAGGGCCTTCATCGCCGGCCAGAATGGCCGAGCGGTTCTAGGCGCTACAGTCTGGAACCGCGCGACCGCTACGGTCGCAGGTTCGAATCCTGCCTCGGGCATGGATGTGTGTGATGTCCTTAGGTTAGTTAGGTTTAAGTAGTTCTAAGTTCAAGGGGGCTGATGACCTCAGAAGTTGAGTTCTATAGTGCTCAGAGCCATTAGAACCATTAGAACCCAGGGCCTTGTTTCGACTTAGGTCTTTCAGTGCTCTGTCAAACTCTTCACGCAGTATCATATCTCCCATTTCATCTTCATCTACATCCTCTTCCATTTCCATAATCCTGTCCTCAAGTACATCGCCCTTGCATAGACCCTCTTTATACTCCTTCCACCTTTTTCCTTTCCCTTCTTTGCTTAGGACTGGATTTCCATCTGAGCTCTTGATATTCATACAAGTGGTTCTCTTTTCATCAAAGGTCTCTTTAATTTTCCTGTAGGCATTATCTTACCTCTCGTGATATATGCCTCTACATCCTTACATTTGTCCTTTAGCCATCCCTGCTTAGCCATTTTGCACTTCCTGTCGATCTCATTTTTGAGACGTTTGTATTAATTTTTGCCTGCTTCATTTACTGCATTTTTATATTTTCTCCTTTCATCAATTACATTCAATATATCTTCTGTTACCCATGGATTTCTACTAGTCCTCGTATTTTTACCTACTTGATCCTCTGCTACCTTCACTATTTCATCTCTCAAAGCTACCCATTCTTCCTCTACTGTATTTCTTTCCCCTATATATGTCAATCATTCCCTAATGCTCTCTCTGAAACTCTCTACAAACTCTGGTTCTTTCAGTTTATCCAGTTTGCAGTTTCTTCAGTTTTAAACTACAGTTCATAACCAATAGATTGTGATCAGACTCCACATCTGCCACTAGAAATGTCTTACAATTTAAAACCTGGTTCCTAAATCTCTCTTACCATTATACAATCTATCTGAAGTCTTTCAGTGTCTCCAGGCCTCTTCCACGTATATAACCTCCTTTCATGATTCTTAAGGCAAGTGTTAGCTATGATTAAGTTCTGCTCTGCGCAAAATTCTAACAGGTGTTTTTCTTTTTCATTCCTTATCCCCAGTCCATATTCACCTACTACTTTTCCTTGTCTTCCTTTCCATACTATCGAATTACAATCTCCCATGACTATTAAATTTTCGTCTCCCTTCACTATCTGAATTATTTCTTTTATTGCATCATACATTTCTTCAATCCCTTCATCTTCTACGGAGCTAGTTGGCATATAAACCTACTGTGGTAGGAGTGGACTTTGTGTCTATCGTGGCTACAATAATGTGTTCACTATTGTTCTTAATACTTGTTAACAATCACTCTTACATTCATCTTGATTACATTCTAATATTGCTCCGATAATACAACTACATGGAACCATGTTTCAGCAGATATTTTTTCTACTGGATTCCTCACCTTGGTCAACTGGAAATGGATGTCACAGTTTTTGATACCTTCCGACAAGTACCTCACTGTTTGCTTATTCAGTGACTAAAATCCAGCAATATGAGGTCTAGGACATTAGTTGGATATGACTCATTTATGGCCCAAAGAGGAGTGCGTAGAACATTAGGAGTAGCGATCTTCTTAGATGAAATCTAGACCAACATGTCTCTGGCGTGCTCTACATGAAAATCCTGAAGCGGAAGAGAACAAAACAAAAGCATGTTATACTTCCCACATACTGGCAACATCACGTCAATGATTGGAAAAGTCTGAGAAAGTACCAAGAGAAATAAGCACAGTCGATTCTCGATAATCTGACTCGATAATTTTAAACTCTCAATAACCGAAAATTTTATCTCAGTCCTTTGAAAGATATCCTATAAATTGAAAATAATGGGTGTATTTTGGTCCACTCGGTAATTTGAAGTTGTAGACGTGAGGTTATCTCGCCAATACTTCATAGTTTTTTTTTATGTTTCTGAGAAACAGTCATCCAATAATGTTTAAATGAATACACTGTCATTTTACCGTATTGTTCTTTTTTTAATTACAACCTAGGTTCCGGCTTTTATGCCATTTTCAAGTGATTGAGTTTATGTCATTGACATATATTACTTGATGTTCTGCAAGATATGTTAATGACATAAACTCAACCACTTGAAAATAGCATAAAAGGCCGAAACCTAGATCGTAATTAAATAAACTACAATACAGTCAAATGACGGTTTGTTCATCTAAAAACTTTATAATATGAAGTCCCGGTTCCCGCACGTTCTATAATTTGAACTCCTCTACTCCTGTGATTCCCATTGAAGTTCCGTACTTCTGTGACTGCTAATACAGGCTCGGACCACCTGTCGTTTGTTTCTCTCTCCTATTCAGCCTGCTTTCCTACTGTGTTTTTGTCAGTCCATGTTTCTCGGAACTGTGGAACGCCATGACTGCAGGACGGAACAAGTCTCTCTCAGTAAATGAAAAAAAGCTCTTTATTGAAGCTTTGGAGAATAGAATTTCAAAACAAACATTGCGAAACATTTCCCTGTTTTACCATCTACATGTTCGATGATATTAAAAAATAAGGATCCTGTCGACAAACGTCTCAGGCACAGGAAGAAAAGATCGCATCAGGGCGAATTTCCCCGTCTTGAGGAGTGCCTGAAATGGATGAAGCAATATAGAGGACAAAATATTTCCGTGGGTTGTTTCAAGTCGAAGGCTCTCAGGTCTGAATGACTTGCGGCAAGTGAGGGATGGCTCTCAAATTTAAAAAGAAAAACGTCGCACCATCGTTAAAAAACCTACGGAGAGAGTGCCAGCTTTGAGAATTCCCTTTGTATTGAATGGATTGATGAACTGAGACAACTTCTGAATGGCTTCGACCCACGCAAGATATTCATCATAGACGAAACTGGTCAACTGGTCTTCCTTTTTTTTTTTTTTTTTTTTTTTTTGTACGTTTCGTCCAGAGGGCACTCTAGCATTCAAAGATGAAAAGTGTTGGAGGGAAAATGAGCAAGAACATACTAATGCCCTTGCAGCCTGTAACATGGACGGATTTCAGAAAGTGTATAGTAGGGAATCTACGAAACTACGCTGTTTTGAGGGAATAAAATGGCTTCCCCCAACTAATCACTGAAACAATCATAGATCCCGTCAGAAATGTTTCATGAATAGCTGACCTCGGTTAAAGTAGAAATGCCGAATTTTACTGTTTTTGGACAACTGCATCGTACGTAACAACCCACCCCCATTAGATCAAGTAAAATAAATTTTTTCTCACACAGCAAGACGTCATGTTTGCAACCATTGTACCAGGACACAACATGAAATTTTAAAACCCTCTGGCTGAGAGAAATTGTTACACTTGTGCCGGATAGCACTGGAAAAGGTGAAAAGGTGAACATAACAGTTTTGACCGCTATAACCATGATTTATAAGGTTGGAAAAATGTCAACCCTACCACTGTTTAGAACTGTCTCTGACAATGAGATTTTGTAACGCAAAGAGAAAGCGTGGAACAGCCGTCAGAGTCGCGAGAATGAACGAATTCGGTCCCTCAAGTATCACGAAGTGGTAAAAGTAAACTTACGATATCGACAATTTTTAGATGATGTGCTGATACTGGTAACGACGCGATGAATTACGTAAGTCAAGACGACCAATCATGAATGGAATGTTGACGATAATAAGAGTGTCATTCTTCATATTTTGCGCTCCGTAAATAATGTTAGTTGATTTTTTTTCTCTTGTAGGAATTTATGTTTTAATGTAATCAGTATGCTGCGTAAAGAAAATGTCAAAAAGTGTACATGTTTGGAGGGAAGGGCCAAATACGTCCGAGAACAAAGAAACTAATACGAGGAATCTAGATTCACTTATCACCTAATGGTACATTTGCAATGTGAGCGGCTTTTTCGTTGTATAACAATGTGCGGCTTCGGAAGAGCATTTTTGCGTAAATATCGAACCGCCAAGTATTTTTGACAAGTTGACAAGGAAGACAGTGCATTTGATTTCTGCTTGTTTTAATCTCAGTAATTTGAATTAAGCTCTCAGGTTCCTGCCTAGACACTCCTTCGTAAATCGTGCCATATTCGTAAAAAAAGCAAGTATTTTTGCCAAGTAAGACTGTTCATTCAACATGAACACGCAAAGCAAGGTGGATATTAACATGCCGCGCAAAATACGCCGAAACCGAATGCGTGCTTATACGAAATACGATCCTTTCACAATAATAGACGAACGGTAAAGTGCGCTTAGAAATGATCCGCAATGATATTTACAGTGTTGGTTGTCAGAAACATTTAGCTGTAAGTTTTAGATATGTCATAAGTTACGACCTTATTCATACGATGCATACTAATAATATTTAATCTTAAATTTGCACGAGTGAAAGAAAACATCATCTAACTTTTTTACGAAGAACGACATTCTACTTAACTATCAACATTCAACTCATTATAGATCGTCTGGATTTCCCGTGGTTCATCGCGCCGTTACCAACAACTGACGTCACGTAAAAACTGCCGACATCATAGTTGCACTTCAACCTCCGACGCATAATGGGCGTGCATTCTGTCATGTATGAACTACCGGACTCGCAAGCATGTCTCTTGAGAATAATTAAATAATTTTCGTACTTCGTCTCTGAAAAGGCAGCAGACTGCTTTATAGGTAAAGATTATATTTCCTACGAAGTAGTTCCGAGCATCCGAAAAAGCTATTATTTAGCGAAGTTAAAAAAAAAAAGGAGTAGAACTTTTTGTTGGTGATATTGCTAGTGATCAAAGCCAGTCTTACGTATGTGGTTGTGCTAGAAATCAATGTAGACTGTGGTCATGTAGATAGCGGTACATAACTGACTGACTTGAATAAAAGAAAGGGAAATAAAGAGAAACGCCAGGGAGAAGGAAAGATGGAAGACTACGTCCTGTCGGTGTAGAAATCTTTAGAAACGGTGAAAAAGCTCGGATTCTACAAGAATTGGAAGCAAATATGCAGTGCTTTTGTTTAAACCGTTGAATTCATACTCGCTCTAACTGATTTCCAGAAATCACTAGTAGCTAAGTCAGGATGCCAGAAGACTTGAACCTTTATCTTCCTTAATTTCTTCACATCAGCGCCGCGTCCCACACTGCACCTCTATGAGCAAACTTGGGAGAACAGAAACCAGAGAAACCCCACTGTCATCTTATGTTGCGTACTCATAAAACGAAACACTGCCTGTAAGTACCGAGGAGTTTGCCAGCATGAATGTTGTACGGATCACAGCGGCACTTAGAGGCACGCACAAACCAACCATATCCGGTTCTGCTGTATACGAGGTGCGGCAATAAAGTAATGAGACTGATGTGAAAAAAAAAGTTGCTTACCGTTTTAGTCAAGATTAGTGTTGTCTGCTTCAAAGTAGTTCCCTTCTGATTGCACACACTTCTTCCAGCGCTTCTGCCATTGATGGTAACATTTCTGGAACTCATCTTGTGTAATGTCCTCCAAGACCCTTGTCACAGCTTTTAGGACATCTTGTGTTGTTTGAAAATGGTGTCCCTTGACCGCCGTTTTGACTCTTGGAAACAGAAGAAAGTCGCATGGAGCGATATCTGGTGAATAAGGTGGCGGCGGTAGTGCTGAAATTTGTTTTGAGGTTAAAAATTGCTGTACTGACAGAGCAGTATGGGATGGCGCATTATCGTGTTGCAGAATCCAATTATCAGTAATGTTGGCACGGCCAGGAAGAACTCTTTTACAAAGTCTTTCTAAAATTTCTTTGTAGTAATATTGGTTAACTGTTTTTCCAGGAGGCACACACTCTTTATGAACAATCCCCTTGGAATCAGAGAAACACACAAGCATGCATTTCACTTTTGACTTTAACATGCGAGCTTTTTTTGGTCTGGGTGATCCCTTTGAGCACCATTGCGAACTTTGGCGTTTTGTCTCTGGATCGTACTGAAAAATCCAACTTTCATCACCAGTGCTAACAAGGCTCAAAAATTCTGGATTGATTTTCATTTGCTCTAACAGATCGGCTGTCACATTTTTCCGTGTTTCTCTCTGTTGTGGTGTGAGATTTTTGGGGACCATTTTTGCACAAATTTTTTTCATACCAAGATCATCAGTTATTATTAGACGAACCGCTTCTCAATTGATGTTCAGTTCTTCTGCAATCATTTTCATGGATAATCTTCGATCAGATCGTACGAGTTCACGCACCCTGGCCAAGTTGACCCGTCCGTGAGGTTGATGGTCATCCACTGCTGTCTTCAACATTCGTTCTGCCTTCACTTAACATTTTATGTCAATGAAAAACTTGAGCTCTTGACATAATCTCCTCTCCAAAAGCCTTGTGAAGCTTGCCGTAAGTTGTCGTCTCGCTTTCACCCAATTTTATGCAAAAAGAAATGGCATACCATTGCGCAATATTATGCCGTTCCATTTCTGTGATGAGAGAAACAAACACATGTTAACTTATTACAGCACAACCCACGACTGAGCAGTTGCATTGATGTAATGCTTGGACTAGAAGGAGCTTATAGACCAAGGTCAAAGATATCGTGCCTACGCAAGCGTGCATTGTTGCCACATCTTGCAAAGAAAATCTGTCTCATTACTTTATTGTTGCACCTCGTACAACTACCCATGCGATCACTGTGGGTATACGACGGCGCTATCAATATCTTGACCACCAATTTTGTAGTATATGTATGGCCACATGCACTTCGCTGTGGGTCGCATCTGATGATGTGGAATTTACTCGTAATACTAAATGATGCCTTGTAAATCACCTGACTGATTACTTATCACTATTAAAATGTATCCAGATAACATAACTGCAAGGGACGAGTTGGGAAATATAATATGCAATAAAAACGCCAGAACAGTGAGAAACGAAACGCTCGCCTTAATGACTTTCGTTTAGAATATTCATTGGCATAAGGAAGTAGTTTCAGAGCTCGTCATTTGAATTTATAATCCAATTGTAGTCAGTTTATTTACGTATTATCTGTACCGAAGTTTGCTTTGATCAACATTCTTTCTACGTAAAAGAAACTTGTCTTTGTAAGACAAATAAACTGCATTGAAATCAATACCAATTTTTCTGACATCTTCAGTATTGTTCTATCGTTAGAGTATTATATAGTATTTTCTGTTCAGCGCACCTGCCTTGGGATGTCGTAATTTATCGAATACATTTTTGTGTAGTTTAACTTCTGTTAAGTCTCCGTCAAATAACACGTGTCCCGCTCTACACAAATAAATGAATTACGTGCTTAAAGACAGGTAGTTCTTCAAAACTCAGTACTTCACAATAACTGAAACAACTCGCAGCAAAAATGTGTGCTATTTATGTGATAGCTTGATTGTGCCATAGAAAAACTGTGAGTTTTCAATAATTAGGATTGCTCTTATTTTTCAGGTTAGATTTTTTTTCCTTGTGGTACCCCTTAGTTTGGTTTCTTGTACAAAAAAATTGGGCTCCAGAGGAAAAGGGGAAGCCGTACCCCTAAGCCTCTACATTTGAAGTACAGAAATTGAAAAAATCATATAAAAATAAAACTTCTTTATATAAAAAAAGATTACACTGAATCATCTGATCAACCAATTATTTTCAAATTAATTTTAAAATTGATCATACAAAATGTTTGTTAGGCAAGTAAGATGAGAAAATAAAATTTTCTTTCATAGATCAATATTCTTTGCTAGTCTTATTTTATGCCCTGTAAACTCATGCCGATTCTGCGATAAAACCTCAAGAGCATACTAGTTTTTTTTTTTTTTCTTTTTACGCGCCTTTCTCCAGGATCATTTTTAACTTTCAGTTTATTCATTATTTCTAGAGCGTTAACACAATCATTATTTTGATGCCATTGCAAAGAATCTTTATTAAGGAACTCGACATTCAGGTTCAATCTGGATGTGAAGTTGCATCACATAATGCAAAAGCTAGACCTTTAGGAGACAGGTAGCAGAAATTATTTTTATGTTGGTGTGTAGCCATAGGGTAGGTATCATAATTGACAAACTGATATTTATAAAGCTTGGGAAGAATACTGGAATCCATATAAGCTTGAATTTGCTTCTGAAGGTGCATAGGACCATGCGTCCACAAAGACACTAAGAAGAAAAATGCAAATAACGCAAATATTGCTGCTTCTGCCAGTGGTAATAAATTATCACGGAACAGAAACATTTTCAACCAGTAAATTGCTTTCGCCGACCACCTTGCGTGATGGACCTGTGGCGACGGAATTTTTGAAACAGTGTTATCGGCTGATGTTCTCGGAGTTACCACTAAATCAAGTAACTTTGACTCAGCGCTACTGGAACTTGGATGACCAGTTCGGCATTTCGGTCTGAGACTAAAATGATGAGAAAAATCTGAAAGATGGCAAGTTGAACAACCGATATATGAGAAAAGTTAACCACAGTAAATGAGTACTGGATTCGTCTTTTACTTTTTTCCAAAAGTGTTTATGTATAACATTTATACTATAAATTCATCAACGAATGATTTACCGAATTGCAGAATTTCATGTCTGCTTCCCTCTCGCCTCTTCCACGCTGCCTCTGCACTGCTGGTGATCGATTCCACGCATTAACCTGAGCCGATCTTTCAACCTTTGGTTGATCAATGGTTTATTTTCTTCAGTAACAATGATATTTAAATCATTAGCACATGATATCTCAAAACGGTCATCAATTTGTTGGTCAAAATCTGGTTCCTCTGGCTTATCGATATCCGAAGATCTTCCAGCATGGTTTTATAGTTATCGTCATTGTTGATGTGAAACTTCAAATTTTGCAAGGATACGCAGTTTCTCAGCTTCTGTGGAGGAATTCATGATTTTTACCAATAAATCATCACTTCCTGCACAGTGTGGCATTTTGATGCACAGTTAACTTACATACCTGCAAATTGTAGAAAAAAACTTAAATATCCGTTTGACAGATGGCAGCTAGCTGCCAGTTATTCAATGAAAGTAAACAAATTTTCTTGCATGGACTAAATGACGATGAAGCCACTTTCCTTGCTACGACTGCTGCCTTTTCTCGTAAGTGAAACGCTACTGGTATGGTCCGAGTTGGCTCGTAAAAGGGAACAACTCTACGTGTCTTGGGGTCTCCGACCTGTCATGTCAAACGGTCAATGCGATGTGTGACATGAGAACGCATTCAGTCGACTCTTCTGAAGTAAATAAACTGCCTACATGGGTAATAAAAGAATTTGCATTGCAGAAATAATATTTTACAAAGCTGTTGGTTTTACTTTCATGGGTTTTCCGAATTTTAAGTCTCAGGGTCACCCCTTCCCGTATTCTACAACGCCGAATTTTACACTGCTCATTTTGTATGAAATGGAACAAAACTCAATGGTAGCTACAGAAAATTTATAAAAACTTAAAAAGTACCAAAAAATATGTGAACTGCTCATTTTACATAATATATTTGGATGCATATTTAACACAAAGAACATTTATTTTGTTATATTACTGTTCAAAATAACGGGGGCGGAACGGCTTGACGTAATATCAGTGGTCTCGTCACGGTTGCTGGCTGTTGTATCTTGAGGGTTGATGACTGGCGCAGAACGAAAACCGCATGAGTGAAGGGCCATCTCAACTCTCCCATGTCGCCTGCATGCTACACGTGAAACATGTAGAATGAACACAAGTATCAATTATCAGACAGTAAAATGAGATACTACAACAACAACAAAACTAAAGCATCATGTCACCACTTTGGAACACTAATAATTCCTGCTATGGTAGCAAAATGGGAAGAGCTTGAGTGTCAGTGGGACTGCTTTGTTATACTAGAGGTGTTTCAGAATGATGTTGATTAGTCGACTGATAAGTGATGAAGAGGTTCTCTGCAAAATTGACGAGATAAGGAATATGTGGTAAACTTTGACTAGAATGATGATGGAACATTAGTGACTAACTTAAGAGTACGTGGTACGTAGGGGAGGGAAAAGGGGAGAAATAAACAGCATGGAAGACAAAGATTGGAATATATGCAACAACTAATTGATGACGTTGCATGTAAGCGTTATTGCGTTATGAAGAGCTTGGAACACGAGAGGAAGTAGTGGAAAATTACATCTAAACCATTAGAATACTGGTGATACGAAAGTAGAGAAGAGAGAGAGCAGAACGAATCACGTCAGTCACAACCGGGACAAGTTTCACTTTTTAATGGATGAAGGCTCTTACCTCGCTCACTAACACACAATTTAAAGGCAGCTATATGGAGCGTATCATTGTATTTATTATTATTATTGTACTTATTTCCTCCTTAAGGATAGCGCTAAAATACTGTTAATTTTCATGGCTTTTTTCTATCTCTTTCCTCTTTATTCCCAAAAACATCTCATATATTCATTGTGTTCCTTCTTCCTCTCTTCTGTCCACTTCTTTCCTAGTTTCTTTCCTTTAGGTGTTGGCTGAAATTTCTGTTTTCTGACCTTTTTTCAGTATTTCTCCCTGTCCGTCCTGTCTTTTGCAGAGATATTTAATTTCTTCAGGTCTTCCATAGTGTTTTTTACTCAGTTGGTTTTCAGTGCATTAGTTTCCCTATGTTGACAATCTTTTTGGTCAGTCCGTTTTCGTTCATCCTATGTATGTGTCCGCAGAACTCTGACTTTCTTTTCCTGATTTGTTTGTAATCGTTTTTGTCTGTTCGTACAATTTCTTTGTTGGTCTCTTTATCCAGATCCCCTCTTTCTGAACCGGCCCGTAGATCTTTCTCAATATTTCCCTCTCTTGTTTTCAAAAATGGTTCAAATGGCTCTGAGCACTATGGGACTTAACTGCTGAGGTCATCAGTCCCATAGAACTTAGAACTACTTAAACCTAACTAACCTAAGCACATCACACACATCCATGCCCGAGGCAGGATTCGAACCTGAGACCGTAGCGGTCGCGCGGTCCCAGACTGTAGCGCCTACAACCGCTTGGCCACCCCGGCCGGCTCTCTTGTTTTCCCACTTCCTTGATTTTTGTTCTTCCCTTGATTACTGTCCATCCTGAAACATAAAAGGCCTCTGGTGAGACTACTGTAGTACAGTGGTTTATTTTCCATTGATGGAAATACTTCTTTTATTGTAAAGGTTCCATGTAAGTCTGTATGCTTCTTTTAGTTTTGTGATCCTTTCTTCATTGGATGTCAAATTTAGTCCTGTTTTCTTTATAATCTTTCCAACGTATTTGAAACTTCCTACTTGTGTTATCTTTCCATATTTCGTTACTCGTATGTGTGTGTGTCTTTTGAATTGGTATCCATGTGCTGCGTTTTTTCACATGAGATTTGTAATCCTCTTTTGGTTGAGATTTCATGTTACGTCTTCTTGGGCTTCTTTTCTGTTGTTTGTTACGATGAGCTATATCATAAGCAAAGGCCAGTAATTTTTATGTTTACTGTTCTATCCTTCTGTCTCCCCATATTTACCCCACTGACTCCTTTCTCCCATGTCCTGGGTATTTTCTCCAAAATCAGGACACACCATCTCCCATTGTCACTCTTCTCTTGATTCTGAATACCTCCAAGATCTCTCTCATAAACTTCACATTGGATGTTGTATTTGTTAATATTTTCTGGATTAGCTTTCTGGGCTTGCTGTCCATGTTCATTTCTTCCGGCGTGTTGAAGAGTGTTTCTGTATCTATGGAGTCGTAGGCCCTCTTGAAGTCAACGAATTCCAGTACTTTATTGTTGTCAATATTGTTCTTAGGATGAGATCTGTTCATTGCATGATCTTCCCTTTCTGAACCCTCCTTAGTATTGTCCTGTCAGTGGATGTATTTGAGGCTGTAGTTGATTTAACAGGGCTTTGGACAGACTTTTGTACCAGTAAGTCACAGGCAGTAATGAAATCGCTCTGTAGTTATCAGCGTCTGTTTGTTTCGTTTCTTGTGCAGTAAGCGCTGACGTCTATTCTTCTGGGTCTGTTCTGATTCACGGTATATTGGGTGTAATGTTTACGTTGTCCAATTTCGATGTTCTCGCAATCACTCCATCTTCTCCAGGTGTCCTATTATTTTTCAAAGCTTTTTATTGTTTTCACGTTCTCTTCGTGTGATGGCAGTTTGGAATCGAGGTTAGGTTAGGTTAGGTTAGGTTCTCGGATGTTCCATGACTTAAACTGTTACCACACTTGTATTCTGTCTTCTGTGGCTCTGTTACATGTCATGTTCCATCACCTGTGTTTCCTTTTTGCCGGTGGTCGCTCCAATTTTATCAGTTCTTTCATTTTTCTAACAGTTCTGTCTAATTTTTCTATTAATTCTTCCTTGTGTAGTTTTAGCAAAACTGGGTTTGTTCTCGAAATTCTGTTGGTTCTGTTGATTTGTGTATTGTCTATAATTTTCGCTTTAATCTGGAGTGGGTGGTGATCGGATTCGAAAAATCATTTCCTAGTTCCTACTATTGACAATTTCTCTGGTGCTTTTCGTGGGATCGCTATGTGATCTATCTGAAATTCCCCTAGGACGTTGTGGGAGGATTTCCAAGTTCATAGTTACTTGTGTGGTTTCTGGACTTGCGTTGACATGACTTTGAGGTCGAAATTGCTGGAGAACTTTATAAGTTTCTCTCCATTCTTGATTGTCCTATTGTGGGCCGTGTGTTTTCTGTTGTGTCTTTGAATTTTCTTTCCCTGCCTCATTGGGCATTAAAATTTTCTAGTAACACTTTCACGTGCTTCGTTGGATTTTGTTGGTGGTTCCTTCCAGATCTTTCCAGAAATCTTATATCATCTACGGGTTTTTCCTGTTGTCGTTATTTGTAGGGTATGTGCATTGATTAGTGCGTAGGCTTTGTTACCATATCGCATCGTAAGTGTTGGTACTTTTCTGATTTTGAGTCTGATTTAGAGTCCAGCGTAGATTTGTATACTACAAATCCTGTTGCGAAGAGTTCGAGATTTCTTTATGGAATAGTCATGGCTGGTTTCCCTTTATATATGTTCTGTAGTTTTCGGAGTCAAAGTGGATGTCAACTGAGTGCCAGAATTTTGATATGGAATTTATCCACGGTGTTTGTCAGTTGTTTCAAGTCACCTGGTTCCATTAGCATGTTTGTGTTGAATATTCCCATGTAAAATATTCTCTTAGTCCTGAGGGTTTTTAAGAAGCTCCGATTCTTTTCTTCATGACACGCCAGATATCCAAGAATCCGATGATCAGGTCTATACCCACTCTTACTGACTGGTGTCCAGGGTACTGGATTATAATGGCTATTGATTTGTGTCGAGATTTTGTTGGTGAAATCCCAAAGGAACTCACATAATTTCGATTGGAGCTTTGAGTCCCAGAAGATTCAATCATAGCCGAACTCACACAGCCCAGACGTTGACCAGAGCCCCAGAGCCTATTAATATAAAGAACAGAAGCTCCTAAACACGTACTCATTCACTGTACACAAAACAACATCTACAGAACAAACAGAGGCACACTGCAGTGTATTCCAGTATACGAGAAACGTTGTGCCGCACAACTGTTTATTTTTAAACAAATTAGCATAGCAAAATCTCAAACCGTTTACATGTGAAGTGCGTCCACTTATGCAGTAAAAGCCCCCACCCCCTTTTTTCAAAAATGGCTCTGAGCACTTTGGGACTCAACTTCTGAGATCATCAGTCCCCTAGAACTTAGAACTACTAAAACCTAACTAACCTATCACACACATCCAAGCCCGAGGCAGGATTCGAACCTGCGACCGTAGCGGTCACGCGGTTCCAGACTGTAGCGCCTAGAACCTCTCGGCCACTCCGGCCGGTTTAGGACCCTCCAACCAGCGCCGGATTTTGACGATTTGACGCTGCAGTTGGACAGAATTTGGGACTATATTCCTCATGAGGATATCCTACAACTCTGTCAGCCAACGCCAAACCGAATAACTGCTTTCAAAAGGATAAGAGACGGTTCAGCGCGTTATTGACTTGCTCAATTTCTTAAGCTCTTTCTTTTGAAAAAATCGTCCATTTTTTCTGAAAATTATAACCAATGTAATCACTTGTTTGTCTGTATGTGTACATCACATTTCCCGATTTCCGTTCTATACAGATAATTGCTTCCTGCTTTTTTTTTTTCTCCTGTAGAATTTAGCTGTGGTTGGCACGGTCGTGGTCGCCGATAGCCTGCATTAGTGTGATGTATATGGTGATGGGTAATGCTTCAGCCATGAAACTTCTATGATCACCATCATTTGTTCTTTCTGTATCACCGTTACTTGCACTTTGTACGTTGTTAAGAACCAAGAGGAAAAAAGGGGCCGGCCGAAGTGGCCGTGCGGTTAAAGGCGCTGCAGTCTGGAACCGCAAGACCGCTACGGTCGCAGGTTCGAATCCTGCCTCGGGCATGGTTGTTTGTGATGTCCTTAGGTTAGTTAGGTTTAACTAGTTCTAAGTTCTAGGGGACTAATGACCTCAGCAGTTGAGTCCCAAAGTGCTCAGAGCCATTTTTGAAAAAAGGGGGTGGGGGCTTTTACTGCATAAATGGACGCACTTCACATGTAAACGGTTTGAGATTTTGCTATGCTAATTTGTTTAAAAATAAACAGTTGTGCGGCACAACGTTTCTCGTATACTGGTATACACTGCAGTCAGCCAACGCCAAACCGAATAACTGCTTTCAAAAGGGTCAGATATGTATCAACGCGTTCTTGACTTGCTCAATTTGTGAAGTTCTTTCTCTAGTATAAATCATCCAGTTTTCCTGAAATTGTCATCATTTGTTTGTCTGTACTTACATGTACACGACATGTACCGATTTCCATCCCATTCGCATAATTCCTTCGTGGTGATATTTTTTTTTTTTTTAAAGAGGAATGCTCTAAGAATACAAGCTTATTACAGCCGATCATGTTTATCCAGAAGAAGGCCTTGCAGAATGTAATGGTTTCTTAGAGCATTCCTCTTTTTTCTTTTTTTTTTAAAAAAAAGAGGTATGCTCTAAGAATACAAGCTTATTACAGCACTGTTTGACACGAGAAACCATTACATTCTGTAAGGCCTTCTTCTGGATAAACATGATCGGGTGAGATATTTCGTTGACTACCCAACTATTCGTCTTACTTTTCGTCCTTTATCCCGTATCTAGACTGGGTCGGCATGTTAGTTTATAGATTCGACAATGTTAGTGGTAGACTGTGGCTGGATGCCATTCCTGTTGCTAACGCATGCTGCTAATTGCCTAAGGACGTGTGCACATACTAACGAGTTTTTTTTGGACGAAGTTCTGAAAAGAGTCGTTTTTCACCAATTCCTTTTCTCTTAATATGAGCTTTCTTCCAACAAATCATATTTCACATCTATCTTTGTCCACATCTGCCTCCATCTGTCTCTGTCTATTTACAAAGTAAAGATCATGGCCGTCAGTTTTACATGAGTGTCATGCGTTAACTTGCAAACCTCTCCACAACGTGTTTGAGGGCAGCGACGTTCTTGATGTCGAACAGCGAGTCATACAAAGATGCTAATTTCGGCAGCTCACTTAGTTCTCATTGCTAGGTGGGTTTTGACTCTCTAATTTCTCTCTCAGTATCACGAGAAAGTCAAACGCGAGTACATCACATACTAATTCATCACCGTTACCGACAACAAGCAGCCACGAATGTGAGGAATTCCTCGTGAAAGCCACTGAAACTGCGTCCAATAAAAAACTTTGCACAACACAATGACCTAAACTTACCAAAGAAGGATCATTATGGGATTATGTATTGCAAACGAGTATTAGTAATTTTGCTATGTCAGGCGAGATGAACATAGCAAGGAAGACACAAAGAGCAAATAAGCGGCAGGAACTAAAGCAAAATATTTGACAAACGGTGTGAGATGAGACTCCGACAGGAAAACATAGACACGTTTGGAGGTGTACGAACAGAAGTATTGGCTTAGTAGTGTGGAGAGGTCAGGATTCTTTCTCGTCCCTTTAACTTGTGACTGCACTTTTTCATTTGGACAAGCTACAGAGTGCGCACCTACAGCGTTTTTGTATAGCTGCACTTCGCTAAGGTGTTTAATCCGAAGGCTAGCTGGTGCTGGCGACTTTTTTGCAATGCGAGAACGCCAACAGGTGTGCGGCTGCTCCGGGCCTGGGACCTGCCGAGGGGCCTATCGACCGAAAGCGCCACAGGCGTGCAGCGTCAGCGGGTGGAACTACTAGCGCTTCCGTCTCCCTCCAAACGTTGACGGTGCACTGATGTACCTACACCCACTGAGGATTTTGATATTTAGGAAATATTGGCGTGGCATTGATAGAAAAGGATAGAACATATTTTCTTGTTGACGTCGTCATAATTACAGTCAGAAAGCTAGCTCAATGAGCATTCCAACGCCGACGGCCTTTGCTTTGTACTATCCTGGCATATCCCTCAACTGATGTGGAAAAACCACACCTGAAGGCACACTGGCTGCTACTGTACTGACCCCATGGCTGCATCACAGATTTTGTGACTTATAAATTTACATGATCTATTGTACTGAAAGTTAGGAGCTAAACTATTAATTTTTGAACTTGTTTTCTATTACACTTGCCTCCGTAGTCGAGTTAGGCAGTCTAGGTCGACTCGTAGGTACTCGTCTAGAATACTTGTGGTGTAAGAAATTTTCACCGCAAGTAGTTTTTCGTTTGTGTCCTGGACTACATTCCAAACATGTCAGCAGTGGCTCTTGGAGTAGGGTGTCGCGTCCCAAGCGTGAGTATTGCCTGAGACAGGGCGACAGGGTTTGTGAGAAGGGAATTAGCCGCTTGGCCTGTGAGAGGGGGGGTCTTGACCTGGCAATAACGTTAAATCCCTTATTACAAAAAGGTAGCGATTGGAAAGTGATTTAATATAACCCCAACTGAAAGTGTTTTGCAAACTTCTAAATTTATTCAGAAAGCAGTTTCAACTCTTTCCCTATTTTCCTTGAAGAAGTGGTACCCACGAAGAGGCCAAGTCTTTGTACAGAAACGATAACGCTGCCATCATTCTGTCTGCTTTGAAATGAAACTGTCAGTATTAACTGAGCCTGCACCCACTATCCGACGCACAAAGTTACCCAGCTATCCGCCTACGCTTTCATTAACTGCCCTGATGCTACTACAGCCGTTTCTGCATAGCCCTGCCTGGCTTCTGTCCTGCTTCTCTCCGTGTCTCTGACTCCCCTGACTTCATTGTCTTCGCTTCTGACTTCCCTTACTTCTCTGCTTGGAGCATCCTGCCTCCAAATTTTTGTTCGGTTTTCCCCTTTGCCCCGCCCCTCCCTGATATTACGTGACTTTGAAGACCTCTCGCCACCTCAGTGGTTCTAATTGTTCGCTGCTCTTCAGTCGTTTTCCAAAGGTTGGGTAGAGGAGGAGAGGTGTGTCTCCCTATATGGTCACACACTGCGTCCTAGGCCTGCCACTGGTTTTTCATAATGTATCGGCGTCCCCGCCAAGGACGCTTTCCGTTTATATTTCTCTTCCTACGCTCTCTGTCTAGCCGGAAAATACTTGCTTCACTATAACTGAAAATATGTGTACACTTGGATCTATGCCTAGCAATGGTTCTCTGTAATGACCTTGGACCACTATGTGTTCACAGCTTATAGCATTATCGCTATACGTGGCCATCCGACATGCTGTCGCCTGATTGACCCGCTGGCTGCTTTGAGTCTTTTCCTTGCCACCCACTAAGACTTCTAGGAGTTTCCGTTATTCTCCATTTATTACTATTTTTCTACTAGACTTGGCTGTTTTCTGTGGACACGATGAATGCAACTGACACTGTTGATCGTGGTCCGACCGTCGGAAGCAAACATTAAGCCAGGCCGGCCCTTTGGTGCTATGTCCCAACACCGGATTTCACCTTCTCCATTCTCATATCGTCATTAAACACAAACATGACAACACATTAAACACACATCCATTACAGACAACTTCATCCAACAGGTATACTAAAGATACAATTATCGCACGACGATTGGAAAGACCGGATTGAGCGCAGAGAAAAAACCCCTCTTTCGATTAGGTAGCTGAACCTACCTCTCCTGATTTCCCAATGAAGAATGAGACACTAGTCTTTCTTTCTTGGTTGTCACTGGTGCTCTGAGGCGTATTTGACTCAGATAACATAGAGATTGCCTGCCACGGCAATTCTTGTTTCCCCTTATGAGGTTGTAAAGATTGCGAGAGGACTGGCGGTCTGCGTCGCAGTAAGTTTTTCCTGCTACTCCGCGAGGCTCATCTCCTCTCTGCTTCTGGAAGGGCGCTGTGGCTGGGCGTTCGTACCGATAAGCGGCTTCTTCCAGATTATCTCTCCGCCGTCATATGTTGTATACCGTTTTATTATAGCATAGGATTTTGTTAACAGAGCATCCGAACTGAGTTGCATGGTGGGTTTGGAAAATCACCTTCGATTGTAACATGGTTTATATACAGGGTGATTATAAATAAAGTTAAACTTTCAGAACGCTGTAGAAATAACGCCGGCCGGTGTGGCCGAGCGGTTCTAGGCGCGTCAGTCTGGAACCGCACGACCGCTACGGTCGCAGGTTTGAATCCTGCCTTGGGCATGGATGTGTGTGATATCCTTAGGTTAGTTAGGTTTAAGTAGTTCTAAGTTCTAGGGGACTGATGACCTCAGATAAGTCCCATAGTGCTCAATGCCATTTGAACCATTTTTGTAGAAATAACACCACTGGTCAGAATGACGTCAAATTGCAACAGAATATTGTTGGAGAATTAGGGTTGTCATAATCCAAGGACGAAAATAAGGACAAAATTCGGTGATTATAAAGATATGGTTGAAACACGGACCGATATGGTGTGCAAGTGACCATTGCTTTGCATTTCAGTTGAATCTTCATCATTACTTTACAGTGGTAATTATGAAGATGTAGTTGAAACCTGGAATCACGCAATGTCCTTTCACTTTTCTGCACGTCAGCCAAATCTTCATAATTACCATAATTCAAACAGTAATTCTGTTAGCAAAGAAGTTGTTATTAACAAGAAAAATTAATCCAAGCATTAATAGTGTCTATAAAGGAGTGGTCAGTGATGAAGAAAATTAATTGCAATTGACATTAAATAACTTTTTAATTAAATCACTGAACACAAATTATTAACATGTACACAAATATGCTGCTACAATTGATATATATCTTTCACTTTGTGCTTGAAACCAGTCATATTTCTCTGAGCCCTGGACAGAAGAAAGAAACTCGCTCCGATTCTGAATCAGTCTATAAAAATCTATGCAATTTATGTTTTTCATGTTATATTGGATTTGGAGCATTGCATTGACTGATGTTAAAGCTAGCTTGTATCTTTCTTCTGTCCATTGTGCATTCACTAGGGAAAACACTCTCTCCACATTGGCATTATGCCCTGGGATGGAGACATTTTAAATTTCAAATTCTGTGCAGTAACAACACCAGAAGTACGCTTCGCACAGCTGAATGTTAACTTTACACGACCAAAGAATATCAGGTACCGACAACAGAGACGTTGTAAACCAATAGCGGAAAACTGAAACAATCGCAAAGAATCGATTATTGCACTGCTTCCACAGTCTGTACTGAAAATAGCTGAGTGATTCTGAAGTGACACTGAAAATCAGCACAGGTTTCAACGGCTATCGTCAAGTTTGCAGGGGTTATGAAACACTTGATCGGTGGTCAGTGGCAAAATTTGCATAAAAATTTTTTTTTACTTACTAGCCACTTTTTTCTGTTTACTTTCTAGGTCGGAAGAGGAGTTGGAGCAAATAAAGAAAGCACTAAAGGAGGCTACCAGCAAATTTGGGCCAAACATAAACGAAGCCAAGACAGAGTACCTCGTTATGATGCGTGGTCATTGTCAGACTGCTGATCATCTACAATCACTGCAGGTTGAGGACCAGTCCTACAAGAGAGTGCAAGAATTCAAATACCTAGGGGCACTTTCCACTGAGAACTCGTCGTGTGAAGCAGAAATCAATGCCAGAATACAATCAGGAAACCGATCTTACCACAGCCTAGCACAACTGCTTCGGTCCAGATATCTCTCCAGACAGTTCAAGATTCGACTGTACAAAACCCTGATCCAGCCTGTTGTTCTATATGGGTGTGAGACATGGAGTATCCGGAAACAAGACTTCCATAAGCTCCTTGTTTTTGAGAGAAAAGTGCTTCGGAAGATCTTCGGTCCGGTTCTGGATGCAGATACAGGGGAATGGAGGATCAGATACAACCAAGAGCTTGAGGAACTATACCAGCAGCCCAACATAGCAGGAACTGTCAAAGCCAAACGAATGTGGCCCGGATGGAGGGTCACAGATGGCCTCGGAAGCTCCTGGATTTCACACCTACAGGAAAGAGTTGGAGGGATGGACTCCATGAAGATTTAAACTAAGTGTCAATAGATGTGAACGAATGGCGGATAGCAGCAATGGACAGAATACAGTGGAGGAGGAAACTTGTAGATGCGTGCAGTCCAATGGGTCTGATCACGTAGTAGTAGTAATAGTAGTAGCCACTTTTTTTGCGGACGTTTTCCTCTTCGTTCAGGACACCCGTCTTCGACCATAAAATCGCGGACTGTCTGCGAAATCCGCGACGTACGGCAATCCTACGGAGAATGGGGAAAACGTATGGCATAGGAAAAAAACAGTATGAAAATTGATCAACAGATGGCGTTGTATGTGTCAGAATACGTAAATGGCCGCGTGGGGTAGCCGCGCGGTCTGAGGCGTCTTGTCACGGTCCGCGCGGCTCCCCTTGTCGGAGGTTCGAGTCCTCCCTCGGGCGTGGATGTGTGTGTTGTCCTTAGCGTAAGTTCGTTTAAGGTAGATTGGGTAGTGCGTAAGCTTAGGGACCGATGACCTCAGCAGTTTGGTCCCATAAGATCTTACTACAAATTTCCAAAATTTCCAACACGTAAATGAAAACACGTCATGCGCACGACCCATTTAAGTCGGTATAAACACGCCAGGTACACGGCTTTTCCTCCTTTTGAGGCTGTGACGTTCGCCATGACTGACTCAATGCAGGATGCCACTCTGCTTTTGAAGCTGTATTACAAGAATGATAATTGTTCACACGTTTCTCTGAAGGGTTTGAAGAAAAAGCATTGGTCAGATGAAATCCGTGAGTCTGGAGGAAATGGTTCGGAAATTCGAAAAGACAGGTTCTTTTGGTGTGCAACCTGTTAGAGGGAGGAAACTAATTGTTTCGACGTCAGTGGAAGCAGCGAGCACAGCATTGCAGGAGGAGACGAGTGGTGGTGTGCAAACGTGTAGTGCACGGAGAATTGCCAGAGCACTGGACCTACTCGTGAGCATGGCGCGTAAAATCCTACGAAACGTCCTTCTTAGCTATACATTCAAAATTACCCACGTGATCGAGTTGCTTCCTGTTGACCTGCCAGCAAGAGAGACCTTTGCTTTAGAATTTCTTGCTCGCGTGGACGTGGACAATGATTGGCCGTGGAAGATTTTGTGGACAGACGAAGCACACTTCCATTTGGCAGGATACGTCAGTACACAAAATTGTCGAATATGAGCAACGGAAAATCCACACACAAATCAACCAGTACTACTTCATCTTGAAAATGTCACTGTGTGGCGCGGGTTTTCCGCATCATTTATCATAGGGCTATATTTTTTTTTGAAAAGACAGGTGTTTATGGTCCTGTTACGGGTACCGCCACTGGTAAGCGCTATGAGCGTCTTTTGCGCAACCACGTCATTCCAGCTCTCCAACGGCGTGTATCTGTGGATGGGATCATTTTTATGCAAGATGGTGTACCTCCGCACATTGCAAATCCAGTTAAGCAGTTGCTGAAGCGCCATTTCGGAAATATTAGAATTACCAGCCACCATTTCCCTACAGCCTGGCCGTCCCGATCACCTAATCTTAATCCGTGTGACTTCTAGCTGTGGGGCTATCAGAAAAATGTTGTGTTCAGTGTTCCGATTGTAAACTTAGCTGCATTGAAGGCACGCATTAAGCAACACATTCTGAACATGACCCCGGAAACACTTCGATCAGTTGTGGAACATGTTGTTTCTCGATTTTAAGTTATTGCAGAAAACGGTGGACAGCATATTGAACATGATTTGCTCCAGTCACACGTTAATTCATGATCCGATTTGATTTTGATTGATGCTTCTTATGCGGTTTTTGGCCTCAGGACAATTAAAAACCGATGTGATTGATGCTTTTTATGCGGATTTTGGCCTCAGGATGATTAAAAACCAATTTTTCCCATCCGATATGATATGACCTTGCCCTCGTGGATGAGCTTACGTAACTAACAGTATCACACCTGTACACCCATTCACACTGAATAGTTCAGTTTTTTTAATGTCAAACGTACACCTTAGGCATTGTTGTATGATTCATATATCATTTGTAGTCGACCACTATTAAATTATGATGCTTACAGCGCCATCTATTGCTACATTTTGTAACTACTTATTTTACTTCTGCCATACGTTTTCCCCCTCCTCCGATAACATTCCGTTGCAATTTGGCGTCATTCTGACCAGTGCTGTTATTTCTACAGCGGTTTGAAAGTTTAATTATTATCACACTATATATACACGACCGGTTTCGATAAAATTATATTTCAGCGTTCGGGGTTACAAACTTACTGTAACAAGGGAGTAAATTTAGTATAATTCCTTGTAGTACACATGAATTTGTAAATAAGTAACTACCGACGCTAATTCACTTACGGGCATAACAGAAAATATGCGACTGGGTTTGTCTGTTTAGAGAAGAGGGAACACGGCAAGAGAAATCAGTTATATGGAGGCCCCGAATTAGGTGAGTGAAAAACCAAGTAGAAGTTGATACGACTGGAACAGAGCAATAGATAGAGGAACTCCGTAGTCAGCTGCGAGGCGGTCGCATGCTGTGGGTCGTCAGGCGTACGTGAAGATGTGGTACTGAGTGGTGCGAACGGGCAGCGTGACATAGGAAGTAAAGTAGCCACCGATGTGGAATTTTGTGATGACTTCCTATGTGACCAAACTGCTGAGTTCATCGGTCCCTAGGCTTACACACTACTTGATCTAACTTAAACTAACTTACGCTAAGGACAACACACACACCCATGCCAAACGGACGACTCGAACCTCCGAGGGGTGGAGCCGCGCGTAGCCACCGATACGAGTGCGCGTAAAGAAGGGTCGTCAATGTGGCAGGAGAAGGAAATGAACTACAATAGCCCGAACCGTCACAAATAGTTAGGACTAAAAAAATCGATTGAAAATATAAAAGATAGTCAAAGACAGTAACTCTGCAGTGCCATAATGAAGGGATTGTTAGTACAAGGATTGGCCGAGCGGTCTAAGGCGCTGCAGACGTGGACTGTGCGACTGCTCGCGGCGGAGGTCCTCAGGCATGGGTGTGTGTGTGTGTCCTTAGGATAATTTATGTTAAGTAGTGTGTAAGCTTAGCGACTGATGACCTTAGCAGTTAAGTCCTATAAGATTTCACACACATTTGAACATTTGACTTTCGTTAGTACAGAAAGTAATAACAACGCTAAAATGGCAACAAATTAATAGTACTAATACCGTATGAGTACAAACATAATAACGCTTGGTGAAAAAAATTCACAAAAACGCTTATAAAACGATATTAGGAAAGGATACATAAATATTAGTATCACTAATGCAGTGTGCGTACAAGCGTGAGGATTCCTGGTGAATAAAACAATTCTCGAAATATACTATTTAAAACGACATTACTAACATGGGAAAGAAAGGATAAACAGTCAGTCGGGCTTCTTACATCTTACTCATTGCACGTTAGACCTATTATTTTTATATCTTTTAAGTTTTATCTAACACTGTATGCGCTCTCCCCTACTCCCTCCTCCTTCTTCCCTATCTATTACGATACGCCATTCCTCTATGCATTTCCCTTCGTCACCGACACTATTTTTGTTTTTGGTTTCCTTTTTATTGTAGTTCATTCGACTGGATTACAATTGTTCAGAATATTGCTATTAAAACCAAACTAGTAATAGCAGTATGCTGTCCCCACCTCTCCCTCCTTTTCCGTTTTATTTTCATTTTAATTCTCTTTACTGCTCATCCTTTGTAGCCAATGTTAGCAATGTCGTTTATAAAACCCTTTTGCGAATATTGGTTCTTTCACCCAGAGTCCTCACGCTTGTAAACACACTGCATTAGAACCTCTCATTTTTGTATATCCTTTCCTAATGTCTTTTCATACCCGTTTTTATGAACATTATTTTTCTACCAGGCATTATTATATTTATACTCACGGGGTATTAGTACTATTAATTTATTGTCAGTTTAGCACCATTTATACGTTTTGTACTATCAGTCCCTTTATTATGGTAGTATAGATCTGCTATCTTTTATAATGTTTAACACACCGACGGGAAAAAATTTCAGCGCCAAGAAGGAATTGTGCTGGATAAACGAAAGTTAATAGGCGTGTTTCAACATTTGAAAGATGACGTCTGTTCAAATTTCGCGCCAGTCGCATATGATTCCCGCTAGTAGTGCCACTCTGAGGATGCAAATCAGATTCGCTTTAAATACAAGCTTTAACGGTCGTAAGGGTTAAGTACCTTTGAGACTGGACGAATTGAGTTGATGTCAATCAAGGATGCCGAAAGAAGAAATTTTGCAGTTAAAAAAGATTGATACAACTAATTCTGGGTCTGAGCCTCTTCCCCCTCTACACCATCTCAACCTTCCTCATAAGTGTTATTTTAATAACACAGGCTATTTGCAGGTATAATGGTAGCCTTACGGATTTTCTGCACCTTGCCTGTTTCTGTCGCTCAAGCAGCTATCTTGCAAGAGATGAAAATTAATTTTTTGAGAACTGCAATTAAGCAAGCGTAGCTTGTTGGAGTAGCTCTGGTCATAACAGAGTCAGAGTTAACCCACTGATTAAATTATACCAGGATAATAAAAAGCTAGAAAGAAGATATAGTTTTGTAAAATATCGAATTTATGTAAACTGTGAGCATTACAAAATTTTCTCAAAAATGTGTCGTCTTTTTTTCATTAAAATTTTTTGACTTTGTCCAAAACGCCAAAGTTTAAAGCAAAAAAATTGGGCCCTAAAAACGCTTACCTAGGGCCCGAAAAACCTAGCGCCGGCCCTGGTCGCAGATAGGGCTAGGAGTAAGGTAAGTGCAGTACACGTGAGCTGAGATCAGGAAGCCATGGGACGTGCAGAGTGTTAGCAAGAAGAAAGTGCTGCTGCTAACTAGTTGCCAAGACTTGGTATAGACCCTCAGTTGCAGGAAAGCTCAGAGGCCACTAGCATTTTCAAACCAAATCTAGGACTAAGTCAAGTGACTGAGGACCTTTATGTAAAGATTTTTTGAAAGAGGACTATATAGTGATTGTGAGTGGGTCAGAAGACCTTTTATAAAGGGATGTGGCATATGAGACAGGTGGTGATCTTTACAAGATAGCTTACGTGACTCGTCGCATCAATGTCGAGCTGTACCGTGTTATAGCCAGCTCCGCCTTAATGGAGCTTTAGGCGGATTAATATGGGGTGGACATGGCACTGATAGCAGCCGATTTTGCGCACGTTGCTCTGGTATCAGTTGGGTCTATTAGTAGACAGGTTTCACTAGGCATGTACTATACCTAAGCAGGACTGGAAGGGAAATATTGGTACAGCTGATTCATGAAAAGATGGAGAGTGGATATCGGGCCACGGATGGATAGGAGAAATAGGTCTTTTTTGGAATGAATTCTGGTTCCTCTGCCTAAAATCTCCAGCACTTTAAAAAAGTTCTGAAATAATCACTGACAGGATAGAATCTAGCACACCAAATGACACACGTATTGCTTGACACAAAGAAAAATAAACCATTGGAAAAAGTAACATGGGACATTTCACAGACTTGTCAATCGTTCATCAAAAGATGAAACCAATAAAAAACAAAATACAGCAATTTGAAGTTGAGCTGGAGTTAGCTGCATACCGCAGGACTACTTCGAAGCGTGGAGGATCGTTCATTTGTATCAGAAGAGAAATATAGTTTAAATCAAGACATGGCCTTAGTACAGAAATTGAAACAAACACTTTGAAATACCGGCTGCTGAATTAAGACTTTGACGTTACCAAGAAATTAATTTTGTGTGTTTATCAATCATACAGAGGCGGTGTCAGCATTTTTTTCGATAAATTAACAAGAATTCTAGACAGAGCCTCAAGTACAAAAGCCAACATAATTTTCTGCAGAGCCGTAAACATAAACACAAATATCGTAACTGATAGAATTCTTATAAATATCCTTCAGAGTTTTGGCATGTTGCTCACAAGCGCAACAAGGGCTACTACAGGGTGTCCCACCTGTAAGGAGGTCAGGGAAAAGTGCTGTAAAAATCTTAGTGGAGGACGACGTGAAATCTGTAAATGACATACCTTTATGGTTGAGAGGTGCTGGAAGTGACGCCGCGCGGCCTGTCTTGTCATGGTCCATGCGGATCTCCCCGTCGGAGGTTCGAGTCCTCCCTCGGGCATAGGTGTGTGTTGTCCATAGTGTAAGTTAGTTAAGTTAGATTAAGTAGTGTGTAGGCTTAGGGACCGATGACCTCTGCAGTTTGGTCCCATAAGACCTTACCACAAATTTCCAAATTTCCTGGAAGTGACTTTCCCGCTCCTGTATACAGGGTTCAACATCGCGCTGCACGTTCGTGGATGTTGCTGTCAGGGTATTGGATTTCACGGTGGATGCTCTCATGTAACTCGTCGATGTGGCAGCATTTGTAAAATGTGGCAGCAGTTACGTTCCGCGAGCTGTGTGTGGGCCTCGTGTTTCAGTACAGGGTCATTCCATGGATATGACGTAGCATTTGTACAATTTACACTGATGAACGTTTCTCTTCACGGGAAATTCACAAATGTCATTCACTACCAATTATAAAATCCGTTACAGTTGTAAAAATTATTTATTCCTAAAAAGGAAACCATTACCTGGTTTCAGGACATACGTCCAATCTTCAGGTGCATCTGCAAAATTTTTAACTGAATAATAGTACCTATCTACATGATTAAGATAATCAAACCTATACAAAAGTAACAGAAATTCTTAGAAAAAAAAACCTCTACGTACATAAAATGTTAGTCCACAAAGGAGGTTTAAAATAGGTTTAAACATGTTAAAAGAGTACATCCCCGGTACATGATATGCAAGAGTATATCCTTTTCAAACTCAGAACCGCCAGAAAGCCTCTCTCAGAGGAGGACCTACATAAAAGGATAGAAGTCCCCAATTATAAGGGCGAAAACCACCGTTAAATGGAATAAAATATATAAAGAATTAACGGCTCGACATTCCAAAGCCGTCACTGCAAAGATTACAACGGTCCAGGCTTAGGGGCGCGCCTCACATGGATCCGCATGAAGATAGATGGGCGGTCTTTCGGACGCTGAAACGCCCAAAAAAGGGGTTGTATAGACTGTGCACGTGCTGGCATGTGTGAAAAGCAGTGTAACCCTCTGAGTGAAATTCGCGACTCACCAATGCTGCATAGACACCCGTTACACCAGTAAGAAGAACAGCCCTCAGTTGAAAAACGGGCGGGAGCGATCGTGTACTCTTAACGTTAGCGAAGACTGCTTACGCCAGTTGACAGTCAAAATCTGAGTTAATGTAACCACCAGCAACAGGTCGAAGAAACTACCGACTGTCAATCACTCCAGTGAAAGCTATCTCCTCTCAAGTACCAGCGAGGCACTAATTACAAATTATCGCATCTGCGGGTAAATACATTGCAAACCAAACAATAGGATAAAACCAAAGTAAACTGACATGATTTCTGCGATGTCACTCAAGAATTCACATCACAGGCTTATAGAGCATAGTCTCAAACTTCTACTAATTTGTACACGTACATTTTCATTGAAGCATTTACATGAAAATAAAAAACAGATTTATCTGAATACGGCACTGTGTACAGCGAAGGTTTGATGATGCCAGCTATACTGATTTGCCACTAAACAAAGGATCTGGAACTGTTATGGAAGTAACAAAACCCTCACTTTTCATGGAAAGACCTGTAACGAGGCTTACTGTTCGTGGTGTTCGGTGCGACTTGTTTTTTGCGGTATTGTTTGATCCAGATGATGTATCGATGTTCTGTGGGAGAGCGCGTGTTTCTTGTAAAACGTACTGAATAATGGTTCCTTTAAGACAAGTCAATGACTGATTTTAGAACGTTTCGGTGGTCGACGCAAAGGATCTAAACGCTGCATTCAAGGCTTGGTGAAACAATTGGATACAAAAGGAACATTGTTAGATCTGCATCGTGGGAGCGCCCGCAGTTACCGGAAGAAAGTGTGGGTAAGGTTAACATCTCCCACCAAGTCTCTTCGACGTTTATGTGGACTACCGTGCAGCGCGTCTCACAGAGTTTCTAAAAAAGCAGGACTGTGTTCCTACAAGCTTACAGTTATTCACGAACTGATACAGGCTGACCATTATAAACACCTAACATACTGCCATTGGATTCAGCGATTTGTCGCTTTAAGGCCTGGAATACAGTTGTGCATCATCGATCCATTCATTTTTTTAGGCTACTGACACCAGTGAAGTGTACTAGATATTATTTTATGAATTCTTGAACCAGTTGAGTGGTGAGGGACTGACACTTGGCTGGTACCAGCAAGATGGGGCAACAATCACAACGTCTAAAGCGAAAATGGCTGAGGTGGAATCAGTTTTCCCTGACAGAGTGATTTTCAAAGGATTATGGCGCCCAGGGTCACCTGGCTTGCTGCCTGCTAACTTTTTTCTGTGGCGTCACCTTAAAGGTAACGAGTACAACAACAAACTGCGCACCATCGACAAGTTACGTCAGAGCATCCACGGGGAAATCCAGGCAGTCGCGCCCAGTACTACGGCAGCAATATTCACGAACATGCACCGCCGTGTTGAACTGTGCTCACAGATGTGGGGAAATCATTTCCAGCACCTCTTCTAATGTATTTTTATTTATCAACCATAAAAGTATGTCACGTATAAATTTGGTTTCATATCCCTTTTTATTAAGATTTTTGTAACACTTTTCGCGGGACCCCTTATAATAGGGACACTCGTTACAATGACGGCGTCAGTAATCAACCATGTGACCACAATGTGGACAGGGAAACTTGTAATGTAGCCGTAAAAGAGCTTGGACTATCAGACCATTTCTGTCAAATCATAACACCAAAATCTGGTCTGGAAAAAGCTCTAAAATGCAGGCTTGCATAAGGCATTTATCAAAATTCAAAATACATGATTTTTCAAAAGTTCTACCAATCCAAATTTGGGATGAAAAGTATAGAGAAACCAACGAAAACGCAAAATTCTCTGAATTCTCAACATTATTTGAACTAAACTTTGAAAAAAATCGAGAAGTACCCACATCATTATCAATGTCTCACAAAAACGAATGCATAACAGCAGATATTAGCAAGTCCTCCTACAGCCCTAAGAATTTCAGTTTCATGGAAAAGTGTCATAATCAGCCATAGTGCTATCATAGATACAAAAATATTTATAGAAAGATGCTGATTGCTGCAAAAAATTCATTTAGTAACAAAGCAATGTACAATGTAGGGAATAATAACAAAGTAATCCAGTGTGTAGCAGAGGTTCTGGAGATGGTAACAATTTAATGATGAAAATTATTCGGCAACTACTTAACAACCAGAGAGCAGGTACATGAATAAAATCTGTGTATAGCTTATCTGAACAGGAGGGGTTCAGTTATGCACTGTTGCTTTGAGCCCTTATACCTATATAAGCACAGATTCATATGAGGCACATTAATTTAGATCAGGTAAGTTAGTGAATGAAACAAAAAGATTAAGAAAGGGATTGAGAGGCTTAAAGAAAAAAGCGTTAAGAGCATGAGCCCATAGGATAATAATGTGGGTTGCAACAACGAATTAATGTCAATTGTTAATTTATTCAAATAAGACACAAATTTATTCCTAATGGCGGTCTCACACAGGTTATTATTGGACACAATATGGAAACAGTAAATCAAAATGAGTGACTTCGTAGAGCTTGTGATACTGTTGACCATAAGATTCCGCTAAATAAGCTAAAAGCAATAGGAACAAGAGGGGTAGATAACGAATGATTCTACTCATACATAGCAGATAAGGTTCAAAATGGTTCAAATGGCTCTGAGCACTATGGGACTTAACAGCTGTGGTCATCAGTCCCCTAGAACTTAGAACTACTTAAACCTAACTAACCTAAGGACATCACACTACACCCAGTCATCACGAGGCAGAGAAAATCCCTGACCCCGCCGGGAATCGAACCCGGGAACCCGGGCGCGGGAAGCGAGAACGCTACCGCACGACCACGAGCTGCGGACTAGCAGATAAGGTACAAATAATGGAAATAACACATGCATCAAATAAGTCTAAGGTTTTGAAGTTAGTGTAAGATCAATCAGAGCCAAAATAAACTAGTATAGAATTTCCTCAGGACAGCATTTTAGGACCAATAATGTTCTTGATATACATCAATGACTTTTCCACTACTATTAGTCGTGGGGGGAAATATTCTCTTTGCTGATGACGGCAAATTCACTGAGAAAACAAGAGAGAGATCCCTGCAAAAAAAGCAAAAGAAACCCTCAAGGGAGTTCACTGTTGATCAATATGCAACAAAGTGGCAATGAGCATAAAATACTGTTCTTAATACGGTTTTTTAGTAAATGAACAAATACCATCTGGATCATAAAGTCTTATATTAATAGATTCTGATTTCAATCTACTCAGCAGATCATCTACAGCCCTGCTATCACAACGTGCACTTTGTTATTTATATCACTATTGACAAACTGCACCTGAAATGCGGCAAACAACTAAGCAGACCTTCTTCAGTCAGTTCGAGGTTGATTTTGAAATTAGAGAGAGATAACGGTGCGGCTTTCTTGGGTAATGTTTTTATTAACGTATAACAGTGACTGGACATATTGCACTCTTTCTATGTTCATTTTCTTTCATTTAACATGATGCTGGATGAATTTTGTGCTCGTGAGAAAGAACGGTGTGTTACATTTGAGACAGGTATGGCTGATAATGCTATGAAAAAGTGATCCTTGGCATCAGTGCAGCCTGGAGCCTCAGGTTTCAGTCTTTGAGAAAGTTGTGATGCTGGTGGCTAGCCAGAGGGTTGGTGGCTGGGCTCTGCCTAGTCGCCGAATCGTTCGCTTTGCGAAAGAAATATGGTTTGCAGGAAATAATCGCCTAATACCATGAGCTGCTTTCCAGGTTCAGAGAACCTCTGATTCGAGGCTAGTGCTAGGCGCAAAATCGCGCCATTGATAATTTAGTCAGTGACATCGCAGAGATCTAGCTGAAGCATCTGTTTTTCACAAGTGGGAAGGTGTTTCGTCATGTGATTGGTGTTGTACCATGACACATGGCCTCGGTGGGATTTTGTGTGCTAGAAGGATCCAAGCTATTTGACCAGCATGTATGCATTTTTCGCCGTTGACGGTCATACAGTGCTGGGCGGGATATGGTAGCAGGGCACAGGAATCATTTAAAATTTGTGGGGTCGGTGGCTACAAGCATAGGAGAGCGGGTCGGAAGAGACTTGGAGCTGTGCACATATTGTGCGTATCAGCCTCATTCCACAGTCTCTCATAATTTGTTAGATATGAAGATGTTTATTGAATAAATTAAAGTGTTAGCCGAATTAAAACATTCCAGCTAGGACCCTAAAATCGCATTATGTATTAAACTGAAAATGAGGAAATCTACAGTAGGCTACCATAGGTATAAACGTCATTGGGTGTATATATATATATATATATATATATGTGTGTGTGTGTGTGTGTGTGTGTGTGTGTGTGTGTGTGGTGAATTTGTGCTTCATGTTGTGGTGTTTAATCAAATTTGAATGTTAACACGAAGCAAAGTGTGACGCGAATTCTGTAAGATTAGTTGTGAAACAAACAGCATTATGAACCAAGACAAAGCTATAGATTTGTTTGAGCCAGGAGATAATCAAGTGGCATATCCCATAGAACAGTCAACAACAACCGGTAGCCACCACCTAGACGGTATAGCGGAAACCACCCCATTAGAAAATGCAGACAGTTCAGTGAACAGCGGAAAACACAAAGAAACAGAAGAGGTCACACCACAACCTGAGGAAGCGATGATGATAATTTACAACAAAGAGGAAGAGGAAAGCAGGAAGTCAAACCAGAAAATGATAGATGCTACTCCAGTACGACTGTGTACAGCTTCACCTGACAGAACCAGTGAAACGTCAGATGAAGAGTTCAGTATCATAACGTTTTTGAAGGGAATGAGGAAATAAAATGATATGGGAGAGAAAATGGAGAAAGAAAGGACACGGTAGAAAAGATACAAGCAATGGCGAAAGAAAATAAGGACATAGCAGTAAATTAACGTAAGAAAAAAACATGGGGGAAGAGTCTACAAAACAAATTCAGGAAATCGAGGGAGTTACGAATAAAATTGCCAACTTGGCAGAGGAAAGGAAGGAAAATGATCAGGAGGCAAAGGATAAAACCCAAAAAGTGTAAAAGATAGCAAGAGGAACGAAAGAAGAGAGTAGGAAAACGGATAAGAATAATCGTCAGAAAACTTGGAAAATAGGGAAAGGAGTAAAAAATTTGGAGGCATAAAACGAAAACAGAGAAACGAACCGACGACAGATTGTAAGAGGCAACAAATCAATTAGCAACTGAAATCCAAGGTAAAATCGAAAGAGAACTCCTAAAATCCGATTTAATATACCCAACATTGCTAACAGAAACGGAAGTAGTTCAGGTTCTCTTCACACTCCAAAATCAGCATTAAGTTATGAACTCATGAATGGAGAAGAAGATCAAAAAGGCGTTTAAGAGGTACGTGAAGCAGCAGTGGAAGGACAGGACTACACCTGGAAAGGACGCGGATGAATCACACAAGTGTGTGCCACTAGGTTCGAGTCATGATCGTGGTGGTAGTGAATTTAGCTTTGGCATTAATATAGCGGGAGCTCGCATGAGATACTGTCCCACAGAAATGTGAAAAGAGATGAAACGAATGTCAGGATGATGGTAGCCTAAGAAGTACTGTTCGATCATAAGCACTTCTTGCAGGTTAGGAAACTACGAATTTTTTTTTTTAAAGTGAGGGAAGTATGCTACATCCAAAAACTTGGATTTTGCAGTTTGATTTGTCCTGTCTTACATCTCGGGCACTGCCATACATGCTCGAATTTATTTGCGGTCACCTGTAGGGATCGGTTGCGGAGAAAACGAGAGGAATAGCAAATATGTGTTGCTCACACAAAGAATTTAGAGATCGGTTCCTGGAGATCTACTGGCTGAAGGAAAGTCAGGAGAGAATCAAACATGAGTAGTTGTTAAGTCTGGACTGTTGTCTGACGTTTTGTAGTTTAGGTTCGAATAGTAATAGTCACTTTGATACTTGGCATTGTCTGTCCGAAAATCACTCGTTGATAGCTCCTGGGCTATAACTGTGGCAACTGCGGATAACTGGAACTCGTCAGCAACAATAACTAGTCTATAGCTGGGCGAGTGAACGTGTGCGGCCACTTTTACCTATGACTGCCAGATGAACGCCATCTGCACTCTATTTGGTGGATGTAGGATATAGTTCCTGGTTCAAGTGCCCTCTGTGGCGTCAAACGTAACTATCGACATATAGATAGGTATCTTCATGTCTTGTGGTGAAAGCATCATCCAGTTCCTGTTATGTGTGCCATCTATATGGCGTCTGATCGGAACTATGCGGCATAAATCTGGAGAATACTTGCTTGGTGGTGCCCTCTGTGATTATAACTGTGTGCCATGTGTGTTGTTGTGCACAGTAATTATAATAATTGGACCACAATTCCTGAAACATGTTGTCAATTATGACACTGTTTCGTTCCTGAGATTATTATCACTTTCCACTTACATGTGCATTATCTAATTGCACATTCCCATTGTATTTGCTTACAGTAGGTTGATTCTCCGTAAATTTCTATTCTGTCAATAAATAACTCATACTGCACGCCTTTTATCTGGGCGAAAGGGAGGGACAGGTATTCTGACTGGTGCGATGTGAATTTGTCAAATATGCTAATCTCTTTGTCTCAGAGTACCATTCACACCCAGAGTTCTGATTTAATCGTTGTATTCGTACTTGCTGATAACCCAATACTGTCTACTGTTTCCATGTTGATTTCCCATGTTATACGATAAGCTATTTAAAATTATACAAATTTAGATTGTAAAATTTCCTACTTTCTACACCAAAATTACTGGACAATAGTTTTAATATGAAAAACAACAGCACAGAAATGACTGATTATCTGACTTGTAAATGGGCCAAGATCATCAAATCTTAGGTTTCAAATTCTACCAGCTAAAACTCATTTATCGTAAGTAGTCTGATTTTGGGGCTAATAAACTCTAAAATGATGATTTGGCCTTGCCTGACTACCCCCTGAAGCAGATCCTAGGATCTCTTAATTCTCCTTAAGATATAAATGACAATCTAAACATAAATGAACGATGAAGGCAACTAATACTACTAAATGATAAACGTCGTTGCTCAATGTAGTTTATCAAAGATTAAAATCAACCCTTTAAGTACAATTGTGTATATTTCCTAACTAAAATTGCAGATCAATTGCCCACTCTGCCCCTTCTTATGGCCACGCGATCTAACATAAATAACTCGAAATGACTGACATCATCTACATACCGAACACAGGAAGACACTATTTTCAAAATGAGCTACAGTGGTGTGGAATCTCAGTTGAAATAAACTAACGTGATCACAGCTGTTTAGCCTTTATAGCCCCTAATAAGCTGAAGCAATTAGCGATATCACCTTAGTACTGCGTCTGGTGCGTCGGCGTGCTGATTCTCGTACACGTCTGCGTCGAGGGAAAAACTTCAGCCACAAAATAAAATTCTTTCAAACACTAGGACGGCAGAAGGCGACCCTCTGACTAATATACTCTAATACTGTCTTCTCCTCTCTGTCTTCTCCCAGCCACAAGGATGGAGTTCAGATAACGTCTCAACGTAAGTATAGGCAGAAGAAGTGCTCTCAATCACTGAACGCTGCGTACTCAACGACGACTTCCAACCCGGAGGTGAAATCCAGAATTGTATAGGTTCGCAACAGTACAGTGCCTAACTGTTCTAACAATAAACTCTCCTGAGAGCAACAGGCGGTCAAAAACGGAAGACTTCGTACCTCTACCGCTGGCTTCCCAGCAAGGCTGAGCTCCCCACCCTCGTAATACCGAAAACGAATCATATTCCCGAAACCGTTGACTATTCTCCCTCTCTACAGATTCTTCCATATGCCGACCAACCATATTTTAGTCTTTCGTCATGCAGCGCGGAAAGTTTGTTAGGAAATACCTATACTCGTACAATGGTACGCTTCTGAGTAAAAATCCTTGGAAATAGCCCAGCCTGTGTGTTTTCCGAAGTGACACTTCTCCGTTCCTCTCTGCTGCGTCCAAGATTTTCAGAGTTTCCGAAGTATTATCCGGTTGTCCTTGCGGCCCTACTACACTATTGGCCATTAAAATTGCTACACCAAAAAGAAATGCAGATGATAAACGGGTATTCATTGGACAAATATATTATACTAGAACTGACATGTGATTACATTTTCATGCAATTTGGGTGCATAGATCCTGAGAAATCAGTAACCAGAACCACCACCTCTGGCTGTAATAACGTCCTTGATACGCCTGGGCAATGAGTCAAACAGAACTCGGATGGCGTGTACAGGTACAGCTGCCCATGCAGCTTCAACACGATACCACAGTTCATCAAGAGTAGTGACTGGCGTATTGTGACGAGGCAGTTGCTCGGACACCATTGACCAGACGTTTTCAATTGGTGAGAGATCTGGAGAATGTGCTGGCCAGGGCAGCAGTCGAACATTTTCTGTATCCAGATAGGCCCGTTACAGGACCTGCAACATGCGGTCGTGCGTTATCCTGCTGAAATGTAGGGTTTCGCAGGGATCGAATGAAGGGTAGAGCCACGGGTCGTAACTTATCTGAAATGTAGCGTCCACTGTTCAAAGTGCCGTCAATGCGAACAAGAAGTGACCGAGACGTGTAACCATTGGCACCCCATACCATCACGCCAGTGTGGCGATGACGAATACACGCTTCCAATGTGCGTTCACCGCGATGTCGCCAAACACGGATGCGACCATCATGATGCTGTAAACAGAACCTGGATTAATGCGAAAAAATGATGTTTTGCCATTCGTGCACCCAGGTTCGTCGTTGAGTACACCATCGCAGGCGCTCCTGTCTGTGATGCAGCGTCAAGGGTTACCGCAGCCATGGTTTCCCAGCTGATAGTCCATGCTGCTGCAAACGTCGTCGAACTGTTCGTGCAGATGGTTGTTGTCTTGCAAACGTCCCCATCTCTTGACTCAGGGATCGAGACGTTGCTGCACGATCCTTTACAGCCAGGCGCATAAGATGCCTGTCATCTCGACTGCTAGTGATACGAGGCCGTTGGGATCCAGCATGGCGCTCCGTATTACTCTCCTGAACCCACCGATTCCATATTCTGCTAACAGTCATTGGATCTCGACCAACGCGAGCAGCAATGTCGCGATACGATAAACCGCAATGACGACAGGCTACAATCCGACCTTTATCAAAGTCGGAAACGTGATGGTACGCATTTCTCCTCCTTACACGAGGCATCACAACAACGTTTCTCCAGGCACCGCCGGTCAACTGCTGTTTGTGTATGAGAAATCGGTTGGAAACTTTCCTTATTTCAGTACGTTGTATGTGTCGCCACCGGCGCCAACCTTGTGTGAATGCTCTGGAAAGCTAATCATTTGCATATGACAGCATCTTCTTCCTGTCGGTTACATTTTGCGTCTGTAGCACGTCATCTTCGTGGTGTAGCAATTTTAATGGTCGGTAGTGCACAATAGCGGCCGGCCGCCCCTGTATTATGTCTTCGCGGGCAGGTGTTCAGACTGTCCGTCTTGGCACTTCCTGTGTGGAGCTGGACTGCCACACCTGTGTGGGCCTTCCACCTTCAGGGCTTGAGTTCCGCCTGCCATTTCATTTCCACTGTCGTTCCAACCTTTACTAGTGTAGGGAATCATTCATTACGCTGTTCTGATAACAAAGATACTCCATCACCTTTCATGCAATAAGTGTTAACGATTATTTACTAGGTGTACATGATAATCTCATTCGCCTTTATATATTCATATATACGACGTACTACGTATCACATGATACCTACTTGTGTTTGTATATCACGACAAAGCATGTGGATGAGTGCTTGTAAGGTGCGAAATTATAGACACCTTACAGGGCAAATAGCGTAAAATTGGTAGTGTGAGTCAGTCGTCTCATGCTTAACAATAAATTATAACAAAAAACTGTAAATGTAAAATAAGAAGAAAAATAAATTAAGTAAACTACCTTATTTTGATGTAACATCTGAGAAAATTGTGCACCCTTTATATAAAGAAAATAAAGATTATAAAAGGGTCGCGTTAGTCCAAGTGTCATGCACCTTGTAGCAGGTCATGATAACATTGTAGAATGCGAGACAGGGCACTAGGTACAAAGAATCAGTTCCTGAGCCATTACAGATTAATAGAGGCAGTGAAAATAACAACATGATTTATTTAACAGAATTTGTACAGCTGACACTGAAACAGTGCCTGCTTGGTTCAGCATAGGGCAGCAGGAGATCGCCACTTGCACAGAGATTCCAGTCTGGACAGGTAGCTACAAAAGGAGTGAATTCAGCCTTCAATAGGTGCAAATCTGCATCAGGCCTGCAGACATCAGCCACACAGTGTCAGCAAACAACTGTGTAAGCTGGACATACCATTAGATCCAAATGCATCGACTCTACAGCTAACAGTGGACATGGTGTGAGAGGCCCCAAGCACAGACACCAAACAAAGGGCCTCGGAAGATGTAGATGCCAGGCAGCACTAGCTCCCAATCTCAAGGCAGTAGTTCACCTCCCGGCAGCATTAGTACTGGACGCAGCGTGTGGACCTGTAGCTTGCAGAGCCAGCATCTGCTTGCTTTTGAGATGAGACACTCCACTTCAGGTCAATGGCTATCGTGGATTACTTCACCACACAGGCAGCGTCTAGTTGCAGTTGAGACAATATGACCAACTTCAAGTCAAGGGATGTTGTGGATTACTTCACCATGTAGGCAGTGTGTAGTTGCGGTTGACGTGGGGTGACTCATTTCTAGTTGATGGGTGGCGTGGATTACTACACCGTGTAGGCAGTGACTAGTTGGAGTTGAGATTGAATGACCCATTCAAGTCGACAGCTAATGTGAATTATTTCATCATGTAGATAGTGTCTAATTGCAGTTGAGATGGGATGACCTACTTCAAGTTAATCACTTAATTACTTCATTGTGTAGGTAGCATCCAGTAGTAGTTGAGATGGGATGTCCCACTTCATGTTGGTGGCTGGAGTGGGTTACTTCACCACATAGGCAGTGTGCAGTTGTAGCTAAGTTGTTATGATCTCCTTCAAGTTGACTGCTGGCACGGATTTCTTCCCAAAGTAGGCAACATTTGCTTGTAGTTGAGACAGGATAACCCACTACGAATCAACATCTGGCATGGATTATTTCATCGAGTGGGCAGTGTATATTTCTAGTTGTGGTGGGATGACCTGCTTCATGTAAATCTCACAAGGATTACTTCCTTGTATAGGCAGCGCCTAGTTGCAGCTATGGGATGACCTACTTCAAGTTGATGGATAGTATGGCTTATTCACTATATAGGTAGCATATAGTTTTGAGATGGGATGACCTGCTATAAGTCGATGGCTAACACGGATTGCTTTACTGTGTAGGCAGCGTCTACTTGTAATTGAGAGGAGATGAAACACTTCAAGTCGACAGCTGACATGAATTAGTTTACTGTCTAGGTAGCATCTAGATGCAGTTCAAGTAGGATGACCCACTTCAGGTCGAATGCAGGCATGGGTTACTTTACCATGCAGGCAGTTGCAGTTGAGATGGGACGACCCACTTCAAGTCAAAGGATGTTGTAGATTATTTCACCATGTAGACAGCGTCTAGTTGTAGTTGAAATGAGATGGCTGACATGGCTTTTTGCATCATTTAGATGACCATAGCTGCTGCATGGCTAGAGTGGCAGTATTTATTGTCGCCTGACACGACTCTGCCATGACAGGACGCCACCTTTGACCACTTAGACGACAGAATCGGTACAGTGCTAGGCTTAGGCAGCTGACCACTGAGGTGGCCTGGCCCTCATACTATGCCATATCGACGTTTTCCGTTCCTAGCAGCAGGCGACAGTGACCGGTGTGCAGTAATAGAGATCGCTTCAGCACTGGAACAGAGGCTTTTGTCACATCAGCTATCTTTCTAGCATCTCCAGTGGTATGTGACAGCGAGCCTACTGCCACATCTGTCCACAGGTTACAGATGCCAATTTTGAAGGGTAATGGCGTAATAAAATATTGCCTTTAAAACTAACCATTCACTGAGGAAGAACAAGTGAGAACAAATATTTACTATTGGGCAATTGTAAAATTGCTTACATTGATTATAAATAGCAGTACGTAAGACAAATTGGTGATGCGTTTGCTCAGTTCAGTGAGCACCCTTATAGACGTAAAAGAACTGATTTATGTACACATTAATTTACGTAAAGTCACAAAGTTGGAGATATTGTCTGCAGTGTAGAAATTTTGCACATTCCATCTAAGATCTACTAAAGAATATACTTGAAGAAATAGAAATATTTTCTGCGAAAACGAAAGAACTAGATAGAGTACTTAATACACAGAATTACTTCTGCCATTGTGCATATTGAAACATTTATTGTGACTCATTTCTGTGCATGATCTCAATATAATTTTTGCTAGTAGGTATTGAGAGCAATATCCACACAGTCTCAGTGAAGCACAGTGCGACGTGCTATGTCCACTGCACTGTAGTTGCTGCTACTGAAATCCGGTGATTATTGTTTTTTTGGGGCCACCTTTTATTATAAGACAGATTTTAAAGTATATTGCCTATTTTATTACTTTCACGTACGTGTCCACATGTGTTACCTTACATATACAGCGCTATTAGGTGCGGTGTTGCATAATGTAACTGTAAATTTTCAACCTTTGGACAAGATGACAAAACAGGCGTAATTTAGTTGTATTTTATGTTTTTAAATATTTCTAAATTAACGGCTATATTTCATGTAATGAATATAAGACAACGTGAGGGCGTTTTCGAGCTAATAGAAAGTTATGTAATTATCCTATGTTGTTCACAAACACAATTGTTTTAGTCTAACTGAACGAGATACATGGATCACAAGGTGTGTTAGCTCAATGAATATTGTAATTTTTGCAAGAGTCACATTTTAACGTAAAGGGCGATTTCAAAAGAAAAAACAGATTTTAGTTGTTTATTACAGATGAACTATAAAAGATAGAAACACATTGAAAATGTCATTGGATAGAGGAAGTTTCAAAGTTTGCCGTTGATATATTTTCCATGCTACCAGAATGTCTTCGGGTTTTCTGCCAGATTTGGAGGCAGAGTTTCGTAGTGGAAACTATTAATGCAACTCGCACTGAAGTTTCTGCTAAATTTCGAACTTCTGTAGAACTCCGCCAATCAGGGAGAGAGGAGGGGGGGGGGGGGGCTTGTGTTCTTTTAAATTTCGAGTGATTTTCTGCAACAGTGTTCCGACTTGTTTTGTATATCATGCGGGATCAGTACCATCTCTTATTAATTTATTTATTATGTATTTCTCTTCATCCGCCGATACTATATATAAGGATCTTGGATCCCAATCCACTACAACACAGCTTAAAAATGTAGGGTTTCAACTTTCAAATGATGAAGGAATATTAGCACCTTTGCTCAATGGTTCATGTTGGTTCATGTACTTCCACAAAGAAATCACAGAATCCAGAGAAACGCAACGGAGAAATATTTACAAATAAATAGTTTGCATATCCAAACATCTCTAAATTTTTCCCAGTAAGCCGTTTTTAGCGTAATAAAAATACCGTGATACCACCAAGATAATTACAACGCCGTCTACAACGCAGCTCACAACAGCAACGACAATCAAACATGATGCGGAAAAAAGCTGCAATTAAATCACATTCACACGTACAGAATCGTATAAGCTGTTTTATGCCACAAACACACTCGAAATACCCACCCAGTACACGAAAGAAACATTTAGCAAATGTGATCTCACAGTTCAATGGGACCTAGCTTTTTGCCACCTAGTATCTCATTCCCTGTGTTAAACACAATATTATGCAGTGCTTATACAAAGCTGCGAATGATATACCTGTGTTATTGTTAGTCAGTTATTACTGTAGTAGCCTGCATAATCAAACTGACGAGGGAATAGTGACTCAGGTGAGTGATTTGGCAACAAATCTAAATAGAATTGAGCTTATATTTTTATATGGCGTGGTATTTTGTTAGCATGTGAAGCCATAAAATGTCTTTTCTGAAAATATTTTTCTGGAGTGTGGCCTGATATGGAAATAACACGTGGACGATTAACTCGTGTTAAGAGGAGAACAGAAATTGTGGTGTTAGGGCACGTGGACGATTAACACGAAAGCTGAGAGGAGAATGGAAATTGTGGTGCTACGGAAAAATGCTAAAGATTAAATGAGTGTATCGGCTAATTAATGAATGGACTGAATCCTACGGGGGAGAAAAGAGCTTAACTGCACAGCCTGACTAAAAGTAGCGCCTGGTTGATATATAACTTGAAATATCAAGGAATATTTAGTTTGACAGTTTTAGAGAGATGAACAGACTTTCACAGGATATACTACAGTGAAGAGCTGTTTCAAATCAGTCTTCGGACAGTAGACCATAGCAACAACAACCACAACAGTTGTTTCCAAGTGATAGGTGTGTACGTCGTTACCGTTCTAACGGTCCGTGTTGTTTCACCTCTGCTGCAACGTGTAGATCGTGGCCAGAGGTGTACTTCTCTCTAAAGGAATTGCTCTATAAATTTGTTCTCAATGAGTCCGGACTAGCCCCGTTGCGTTGCGTTAGTAAGCAGCCAAACAATTAGACCCGCTCCTTCGACATCTGGATTACTACAGCTGCTGTGTAGCGCTGTCCGATACCTGCAGAGTGACTCCGCACGTTTCTGCTGCATTGTGTGGCTTTTCTACTCAACAACACTGGCGACTGCATTCGAACAATACCCACATCTAACTGCCGCAAAATGTATTTCACAGACCAATTGCTACTTCTTTCCCTTGAGCCTGTTCCACGCATGGTCGCGAGGTCGGCGTGGCTATTAACGGGTTTGGCATGGCTAATTTGAGAGGTGGCCGGATGCCCTTCCTGTCGTCGTCCAGTTACCACCCGGGACGGGATACGTGTACCCCAAGTGTCTATGGGTAGTGTTATTGGTATGAAAGTGACCGGAAGTCACTGAAATAAGAGAAATAAACATTCCACATTTTATCACTAGACATCAAAACCCGCACTCCAACATCCCTATTAAAGAAGGCATTGCAGTCGTAAAGAACGATTTACTAAAGCACCAAAAGTGTTCACAAGCTAAAGTTATCGAATTTGTGGTTACTAGAACTAATCCTCAATTAAAATTACATAACATCCAATGGCAATTTTTGTCAATTACCAGATGGGCCAGCCATGGGCACATCCATATCTGGCACAATAGCACGAGTAGACATTATCGTGAACCACTGTAACAGAAAATATTCAGCAATCAAGAACACTGCTTTAAAAACAGTTTACTGCAAGAGATACGTAGATGATATCTCAATTTTAGTCCAAGGTGATACCAATGGCACTACCAAAATTACACGTTTGTTCAAGAGTGCACATAAGAAAACAAATTTCACAACTGAATACCATAAAAAACAGAAATATCAATTTCCTAGATTTGTGCACGGAAAATCACAGCAGGCATAAACTCAAGATTTACAGGAAAAGATAACTTCCAGCACCATAATCCCGACTACATCATGTCAGGCACAATAAAGCTGCATACAAAACGAGTGCACAGAGCAAAAAAATTTTTTCGAACAAAGAGAACAAGAAAAAATTAAACATCACTAAGGAAACTGCATTGTCTAATAGCTTCCCCAGTTCAATGATAGATAAAATTCAGAAACAAGCCGCAAAAAAAAAAAACTTCTGACTCTATGGAATGAACCAATAATGCAATCAAATGTGTAGTCAGCCCACCTCGTGTAGGCAACATTAAGAACAAAAAAGAAAAAAATTGCATATCTACTCAGTTCATATAAAGGGAAAGGAGCTTTCGTCACAAATAACAAACAACAGAAATTAGTTATCGCCTTAAACAATAAAAAAGATGCAGTCTCAGGCAGAAATATACAAAAGCTTGCTCAAGCTGCTCTCTAGAACAAACCGGCAGGGCTTTCACACTAGTTGCACTGAACACACCAACAGTTACACACATAACCAATTTACAAGATTACTCATAGCAACACGCATAAGAAAACACTAAAAACACATTCACAAACATAGAGGAAGACCTGAAGATACCTCATCACTCCCAGAATCACATAGAATGGATTTAATGCAGACGTTAGAAATTTTGGTATACCACACATATCGAGGAGTAAAATTTTAAATGACAAACTGGATAGTCAATCGACTAGATTCTTTAAGCTTTTCTCCTATACATAGTAGTTATAGAAAAGCCATAAATACGTTCAATCATTTATTCATTTCCACACAATATTTGTTACAAAATAGTATAGTATAGAATAGAATACAAAGCACAATCGATTATTTAAATAGTTAGTAGTGTTAAAAATAGAAGTTATAAGTGACAGCTAATGTAAATCATTTAATCGACGAAAAATGAAACACCTCCAACAAGATACAAACTCTTTGGAAAGCCATATTGTCAAATGGTTCAAATGGCTCTGAGCACTATGCGACTTAACTTCTGAGGTCATCAGTCGCCTAGAACTTAGAACTAATTAAACCTAACTAACCTAAGGACATCACACACATCCATGCCCGAGGCAGGATTCGAACCTGCGACCGTAGCGGTCGCTCGGTTCCAGACTGTAGCGCCCAGAACCGCACGGCCACTCCGGCCGGCGCCATATTGTCGTAACATATTTCTGCCATATTTTGATTTCAAATAAACAGTGTGAGTGATGGTTTGCGTTATATTTTATGATTTTTCATTTGCTGTAAAACCACAAAAAGACGACAGCAGTGCGATACAGACAGATCAACCCTCACACACAAATATCACATAAAATAATAATGTAAATATTTAACTTGATAATGTGAGTAAATTCTCGAAACGTGTCGTGCTATGAATGAAAAATGAACTTAACTGGCGCAATGTTTCGTTACTTAAATCGTGACTCAGTTGTAGTCTTTCTAAAGAAAATTAATTACGATTAATAAAACTGATTAAGGTATTCTGCTTATGACAATTTTCGATATGTATACTCAACGTGTAATTTTACGAACACATGGGTGTTATAAGTATGACAGACATTGTACTGGAACAGCCTTTAACAGTTTGTTATAAATAAACCAGCAACGTTTTTAAGCTATTGATCCGTGAAACACACCCAGATAGGCGTACGTGTTAAAGCGCCGCTTCTGGATCGGGGAGGCTCGCCGGTCCCAGATCGAATCTGAGCGCCCCAGGTGGCTTAACGACGAGGGTCGATGTGTCGGCCAGCCTGGGTGTTGTTTTTAGGCGGTTTTCCACGACTCATTAGGTGAATATCGCGCTGGTACCCAAGTCATGCTTGAGTTGCACGATTCGCAAAATAGGGGGAATACCAAGTGGGCTGAGGGGCGAATAGGAATTTGCACTGAGGAGGCAGGTGTGCTAGAGTAGTTTCTGCAGTTGTGCAAAGCCACTTTGCCATGGTGATCTAGTGGTAAGTGCATCTCCCTAGTGAACAGGATACCTTGTCTCGAATCCGGGCCTTAATACAAATCGTCATTCATCGCTTCAGTCTCTATATATACATCATGGATGTCTGAGACTTGAAAAGATCTCTGGAACCATATAGCTTCAGTTATAGATAGCTGTGTACTGCGGTATCGACGGTATGTCTGTCGACCACACACTGCGCACTGTTCGCTGCACTGAACTCCTCGGAATGCATATCGTCTAAGGCCACGCGCAGGCTCAGCGCGTGCCACGCTGTCTACAGGGATTCGCTGTGTTCCTACTCGTGGCCCTACGGACGCCACCAGAGCGCGCCGTCTTCGCTTCCACTCACTGCACGCAAAAGTATCCGTCCTCGCGTCCTTTTACAACGTCGCTCACCCAGTGTCAGTCGGAAGACGCGCAGTGAGAGTATGCCAACATTGCACAACGTTGTAATCTTCAACTACAAAGTCGATTCTGTGGTTAATATTTCAGAGAGACTGCTCGAACAAAGATTCGCAGTGATACAAAGTAATTTTCACATTTTTTATTCTGTAAATATTTTAAATAAAAGTGTTGGTGTTTTGTTCATTTATTACATTTGTGGAGTGTCCATAGTTTGCCCAGCTACCTCGTACCAACTACGGACGCAACACGTACAGTTGAAAACGGCGAGAGCACATTCCTTAGACCTAGTGTAGAATTCGACTGGGTCTTTGTTCTTGCAACAGTTGGCAGCAGTTGAAACAAAACTCAGGCAGGACACGCTAGTGCTCTACCAGTCTTGTGTCAGCCAGGAAACTTTCGTCATAAAAGATACAATAAATCAGGTTTCAAACGAACTGCTCGTTCGACATATAAAACTGCTTTGCTTATTTTCGCTTTGGAAACCGACAAACATCTTTTCACTTGAGTGCCAATGCTGGTTGTCAAAAGTCAAACTGTGCGAGTTGAAAAGCGTAACTCGTCCTTTGTGAAGACAATAGCGTGTTTATTTCAGCAATCCCTTTGTAAAGCGGCTACTGCCGTCGTTACGTCAGAAGTATTTGCGAACCTCTTCAGCAAAATTCGTCACACATTTTCACCACTTGTACAACTATGCTATCTGTTTCTTTTTTTCCTTTAGGAGTAACGGTATGTACGAGGGTTCCGATTTTTTAATGTGAAAAAACTCTTAAATTACAAAAAAATATACACATGATTGATATTCTACACCTTCATTCTTCATGTCTACGTGTTTGCAGCTCTCTGTTGCTAGAGAGTTCCGAATTGTAGCGTAACATGGCAGTGTGTAACGTAACGTCGGTGTAAGAAACAACGTGCTATAATCGAGTTTAGAATTTGAATAGTTCGTCCACGCATGGAGCAACATCTCTTTCAGCATGGCAGTGCCATAACAAACACGAGCGGCTTGACATCTGCAACGGTCTGCCGGCCGGTGTGGCCGTGCGGTTCTAAGCGCTTCAGTCTGGAACCGCGTGACCGCTACGGTCGCAGGTTCGAATCCTGCCTCGGGCATGGATGTGTGTGATGTCCTTAGCTTAGTTAGGTTTAAGTAGTTCTAAGTTCTAGGGGACTGATGACCACAGAAGTTAAGTCCCATAGTGCTCAGAGCCATTTTTTTTGCAAACGGTTCGACACCTCGGATTGTCTGTCATCAACTGTCCTCCATATAGCTCCGACTTGGCCTCATGTGACTATCGCCTGTTTCTAAAACTTAAGGGACGCCTTCGAGGACTTCACTTTGATACTGACGAAGCGACGCGTGCAGGGGTGATGTTGTGTCTCCGTCACCAAAGTCAAACATTCTGCAGTGATGACATCAACATACTGGTCTGTTAAGACGCCAAGGAACCACAAACGCTGGTTGCAAGCGGGCATTGATTGAAATCAGTGGGGGAAGTTGTAGACTGGTAATGGGAAGAAGAGAGTTTCTGAAGAAGAGAAATTTGTTAAAGTCGATTAAAGAATTAAGTATAGCTTTTTTTAAATATTTGTGTGGACAGAATCCATGTATGGAAGTGAAACGTGGATAATAAACAGTTTGGATAAGAAGAGAATAGAAGCTTTTCAAATGTGGTGCTACAGAAAAATGCTGAAGATCAGATTATTAGAATACATAACTGATCAGGAGGTACTGAATATAACAGCGGAGAAAATAAATTTGTAGCTCAAACTGATTAAAAGGGATCGGATTTTCGGACACTATCTGAGACATCAAGGGATCAGTAATTTAGTATTGGACGGAAGTGTGTGTATGTAGGGGGGAGGGGGGGGGGCGGCCGCGGTGGTCTAGCGGTTCTCGGCGCTCAGTCTGGAACCGCGCGACTGCTACGGTGGCAGGTTCGAATCCTGCCTCGGGCATGGATGTGTGTGATGTCCTTAGGTTAGTTAGGTTTAACTAGTTCTAAGTTCTAGGGGACTGATGACCACAGATGTTAAGTCCCATAGTGCTCAGAGCCATTTGAAACATTTTTTTGTAGGGGGGGGGGGGGGGGGTTACCAACCGTAGAGTGAGACCAAGAGATGAATGCAGTAAGCAGATTCAGAAGGATGTAGGTAGCGATAGTTATTCGGAGATGTTGAGGCTTCCACAGGATAGAGTACCATGGAGTGATGCATCAAATCAGTCTTCGGATTGAAGACTATAACATGAGGTAAGTGGGGACCGGCGTGATGAAAATTATGATTGACAATTCCGTCGTGAATTTTGAAAAGCTGCAAAACGCTGGCTTACAGTTCGCAGAGGTATCCAAAAGCTCTGTACTTTTTTACACCATATTTGTTCAAAAATGGTAGTTTACAGGGCGCTCCGAAGTATCCGAACATTCTGATTTTTTTGCGCCATATTCAAAAGAGCCAATCCAAAAAATTACGTAAAACAGCACTTGGACACTTGGACAGAATTTGAACAGAGGCTCAAATTAATTAATTTTGAAATTTTCTGGCAGATTAAAACTGTGTGCCGGACCGAGACTCGAACTCGGGACCGTTACCTTTCGAGGGCAAGTACTCTACCACCTGAGCTACCCAAGCACGACTGACGACCCGTCCTCACAGCTTTAATTCCGCCAGTGCCTCGTCTCCTAACTTCCAAACTTCACTGAAGCTCTTCTGCGAACCTTGCAGAACTAGCACTCCTGGAAGAAAGGATATTGTGGAGACATGGCTTAGCGACAGCCTGGGGGATGTTTCCAGAGTGAGATTTTCACTCTGTAGCAAGTTTGGAAGGTAGGAGACGGTACTGGTGGAATTAAAGCTGTGAGGAGGGGTCGTGAGTCGTGCTTGGGTAGCTCAGGTGGTAGAGCACTTGCCCGCGAAAGGCAAAGGTCCCGAGTTCGAGTTTCGGTCCGGCACACAGTTTTAATCTGCCAGGAAGTTTCACGCCCGGGTTCCCGGGTTCGATTCCCGGCGGGGTCAGGGATTTTCTCTGCCTCGTGATGACTGGGTGTTGTGTGATGTCCTTAGGTTAGTTAGGTTTAAGTAGTTCTAAGTTCTAGGGGACTGATGACCATAGATGTTAAGTCCCATAGTGCTCAGAGCCCGAGCCAGGAAGTTTCATATTAGCGCACACTCCACTGCAGAGTGAAAATCTCATTCTGGAAACATCCTCCAGGCTGTGACTAAGCCATGTCTCTGCAATATCCTTTCTTCCAGGAATGCTAGTTCTGCAAGGTTCGCAGAAGAGCTTCTGTAAAGTTTGGAAGATAGGAGACGAGGTACTGGGGGAATTAAAGCTGTGAGGACGGGTCGTGAGTCGTGCTTGGGTAGCTCAGGTGGTAGAGCACTTGCCCGCGAAAGGCATAGGTCCCGAGTTCGAGTCTCGGTCCGGCACACAGTTTTAATCTGCCAGTAACTTTCATATCAGCGCACACTCCGCTGCAGAGTGAAAATCTCATTCTGGTAATTATTTTTGCACACCTAAACTGTCAAATGTCGCTAGGTAGGCAGGCAGTAATCGGTAAGAATGAACTCCCTAATTTTTTTGCTTGTTCTGTCATGTTGTGTCTTGCTGATGTCCAATCAGTGTAACATGACATGCATGTTGTATTACAGAACACACGTGGGCACTACAGCTTTAAGTCCAGATGCCGATAAGAAAAAATAATGTTACTGGAAACGGAAATTTTTGGAAGTTCCTGTGGGACCAAACTGCTGAGGTCTTCTGTCCCTAGGCTTACACACTACTTAATCTAACTTAAAGTAACTTACGGTAAGGACAACACACACACACACACACATACATACACACACACACACACACACACACACACACACACACACACACACACACACACACCCTGCCCGAGAGAGGACTCAAACCTCCAAAGGAGGAAGCCGCGCGGACCGTGGCAACGCGCCTAGACAGCGCAGCTACCCCGCGCGGCAATGTTATTTTCATGTCAACACTCGTCTCTCACTACTCATTCCATACTCGTAATTTTATGCATTTTCCAGACATTGAAGTTAGAGTGGAAAAGAACAAGCAAATTTCTCAGTGACTGGAGTTTTCAGTCTGTGTTAACTCAGTAGTTTTTTTGACTGAAAACGTTTTGGAAAAGGATTTCTTGCACGTAATGTGCACATATTAGATATATGAAAGCGATACTTCGAGAGAACAATGACCCAGAGAGAGTTCTACTGAACTTTCCGAATTAACTGACAACTCCCTCATAATTTTAAGCTCCAGGGCTACCCACCATGCAAGGTAGATGGCGAAAGCTATTTATTGATTGAAAACGTATTGAAACGTCCCCTTTGAACAATTAAACACGACTGTCCTTAAACTGGCACACAATATTTTTTTAGCGCAACGCAATCTGACTTTCAATAATCCCTGCAAAAGAATGGCCCTGTCTAATATTAACCTATACGTTTCACAAATCACTTACCTCACAAAAATCTTCGTTACTCGAACTACTGCAATACAGCGAGCGCCACTACTGCCAGCTAAATAAAAGATTCAAACTAAGGAAGGCACTAACTACTGATAGGCATAGTTAGCAAATGAAAGATTTTAATAGAGAACAAACACTGTATTTACCTTAATAGTCATATTATATATAGCAGTTCATGACAGTCTTACAAATTTCAAAACTCCGCCATCTCTCTCCCCACATCCATCACTGCTGGCGGCTCACCTCCAACTGCTCAACGCTACGCGCTGTTCACATCCAGCTGCCGCTGCCCAACACTACAATGGCAGACAACAATGCAAACTAGCCACAGACTGCACACAGCACAGCCAGTGATTCTCACACAGAGCGCTACGTGGCGTTACCAATAAGAAAACCTAAACAGCCTACTTACAGTATATATTCTGCGATGAATTTCAACTGTCACCATAAGCATATAATACAATTTTTGGCGCAAGTCGATACCTTTTTGGGGCAAATTGATTCAGTTTCTCCTGCTAAAGCATAATTTCACCCACCATCATATTAATTTTTTAAAATGTCCCATCATCCACCATCTTGATGACGACATGCGCTGAAGGTGATTAAACTCGTATTATGACACCAGGGATCCAGGTCATATATGGTATTAAAAATGCCATTCCCAAGTCATGAAGCCAGGACCTCTTAATCTTAAAGCAGGGCTGAGGTGTGTGCAGAAAATAGAAAGCCAAATGCCAACAGTTGAAAGGACTGGTGTAAATTGAGACATTTTCTTGTAATCGGTTCAGTTGTTACCGAGCGTTGCAGTTGTCAAGATGTCTATCAATTCCATTGGATGAAAGATTAGTTTGAAGTCATCTGTTGAAGTCTCGGCTAAATGTTTACTGGTGACTGGCATTGCTCGAAAAACTGCTAGTTGAAGTTATCTCTTTACTAGCAAATGTATTTAAACCCATTTCTCGACGCTACATAGAGTTGAGCAGCTATTCGAAAAGGAAAAGGCAGAAGAAGATGAAGACAAAGAAAACGATGTGTTTATGAAAGCAGGAGATGAAGATATTGGAGGAGGAAAAAAATATGAGTATGAGGTAAAACATGATGCTGGTGATTATGATAATAACGATGATGATGACAAAGCCTGATATGAAAGATATTTATAGGGATAGGCGGTAAACTGGCAGCATCATTCTTTTGTTGAACCAGCAGACAAATCGTGTGATACGGCAGCAAATTTGAATCAATATCAAAAGAGCGGGTGAGTAATGATTCTTCGGTATATGCCAGTAGAGATGATTTAATAGCCCACAATGTAAAATACTGAGAACGATATAGTCTATTCTTTAAAATTAAACCTCCTAAAAACAGTTACTCAACATGAGATTTTAAAATTATGGTAAAATTTTCAAGACTGTGTATATTCATAGCTTCTGTTGTACTTTATTTTCTGTAGGAGAAATATCTTTGCTTGTGGAATAAGCAAAAATATCTCCCGTACAGAGAAGGAAATTTCAAAAGAGGCTATAAATATACATACATCATAAGGGCTGCATTAAATAAAATTGGTGGATCATTATTGAGAGATGATGACGTACATATTGGCGTAGGAGAGAACACATTTTCAGACCCCACCCCATCTGTGCCTAATGTTGGATACAAAAATCTCGACAGATTTTTTTCAGAGGAGAAGGAGATTTAATTCAAGAAACGTGCGTTTCAACTTCCCATCACACCCATTTTTCAGAGATTGATGAAGCAATTCTGGAAGAAGAAGGGAAGAAGAAGGGAAGAAGGCAGACCGTGTTTCAAACTATAACATTAATTCGCAAAAAATGCACAAATTATTATTTCCATTTGTGCAAAATCCTGTTAGTAGAACATTTTACATATTGTACTATTAATGAGAGTTTTAAATGTGCAATATGTGTGTACTGAACTGAAGCTAACTGTAACCTGCTACATAAGTGTTTATTATTTTTTTTAAATTAACTTTTACATGTATAGATTCATGTATTCCATATATCAACACTATAGTAACCAGTTAGCATTAATTTGCGTATTTTCGATTATACTATATCATATCACATGAGTATACGTTAGTTTTTATATGTACCCCACACAGTGATCATCTTTTCAAATTCAAAGTAATTGTGAAATGACTCTTCAATATTAATCATCAGAAATTTACTAACTCTTTGTACAGAAAAACGTTTTCTGATTTCCGTTTTTGTATTGTTCATGCAACTGAACCCTCACTCTCACTCAAGTGCGTCTAGGGGGATACTAGTGGCGTATTCTATAACTAACTCCATAACACGGAATGGTTCACTCATCTTAGTAACATAAATGAACTGTTCCAACTCTTTGAAATTCATCCATTGCATCTACTATTCAGCACCTTCTTAAACAATGCCAATTCCAGTAACAAATCATTTAAATTTGCAGATGTGGCAGAATTAGTAACGTATAAACTCTTACACATTTTTACCCGCCAGGTTAGCCGAGAGCGCTAATGTGCTGCTTCCAGGACTCGGGTAGGCGCGTCGGCCCCAGATCGAATCCGCGCGGTAGATTACCGACGAGAGCCAGTGTGCTGGCCAGCCTGGATGTGGTTTTAAGGCAGTTTTCCACATCCCACTAGGTGAATACTGGGCTGGTCCCCACGTCCCGCCTCAGTTACACGCCTCGCAGGCATTTGAATACGTTCGCACTCTTTCGTGGTTTACATTAGACGCAGACAGCCAGGGTACACTAATTCTGTCTGGGGCGAGGGGGGGGGGGGGGGGGGGGGGGGGAAGGGCATCTGGCCACCCCTTAAAAAAACTAATCATGCCAAATCCGATTTAACCGTGCCGACTTTGCGCAAAGATACCGGACAAAGGCGCTGGCAAAAGAAGAAAGAAAAAGCTCTTATACGATTTTGTGCTTTGGTTGTTGCCATACTCTTCATCATTTCTGTAGTTTTTAGGATGCAGTATATTAAATACTCCTGTTGCTAGATCTAGCCGATGGCTCACACAATACATAGAAAATTATTCATATGGAGGTGTTGCTATCCCAGATCGAACTGCTGTCGTGACAGATGCATCATTATTGGTGGCAGAGGAGGATTTGCTCTTGTCTGTGCCACGCTATCCAAAATTCTAACAATACATGGGTATACACTGCTGGAAGAAATTTAGTACGCCCTTTCAGAGGTTTCCAATTCACTCAAGATTTATTCTTGAAACAGTGCATAAGGAGTACAGGAAATGATTATATAATTAATTAGCACAAACGGTTCTGAAGTACAAGGTATCGACCCATGCTGAAACACCCCTATTAGTACGAGGTGTAGCCTCCACAGCTGGCAATGCAGGCTCTATCTATAGCATCGAGTCGCTCGTACAAATGGTGAATATTGTCTCAGGATACGTACGTTACGCTACGCCCGCTCGATGTGCTCACATACTTCTGTAAGAAGTGGCACAAGTCACTTGACGTCCTATCGTATCCCACACGTGCTCGATAGGAGATAAGTCCGGAGATGGTGCAGGCTGGGGAAGTTGCTGCACGTCTTACAGAGCACGTTGAGTTTCATGGGTAGTGTGTGGGCGAGCATTATCCTGTTGTAACAACACATCACTTTCCTGTTGCAAAAGCAGCAAAACAACTGGCCTAACAAAATATCTATCTCTCTGATTTGTAGCTCCCTGTATTGGCCGTGTTTGCAGTTAAAATTTTTGGATGTGAGGTCAGCCAGATATGCAAAACACCGTTTTTCTCAGTACACAAACATGTTTCGGCAGCACTGTGCCATTATCAGTAGGTTTTCGTTTTGATTTATTCTGCAATGTGAACATTTTTGTTAAATGTTTATAAAATTATGTGCATTTTTAGTTTAAACAACAGATCGTTTCTTTTTGTAAATAACTTTACATTTGGTGTGCATGGATTTTCTGGATCACTTTTGTGTTAATTACTACAATAGCTTGTCATCTGCAACCAAACGATGTTGATGAGAAAGTTTTTTGCTGGGAGTTACCCTGTCTGCCGGCCGAAGTGGCCGAGCGGTTCTAGGCGCTTCAGTCTGGAACCGCGCGACCGTTACGGTCGCAGGTTCGAATCCTGCCTCGGGCATGGATGTGTGTAATGTCCTTAGGTTAGTTAGGTTTAAGTAGTTCTAAGTTCTAGGGGACTGATGACCTCAGATCTTAAGGCCCATAGTGCTCAGAGCCATTTGAACCATTTTTTAGTTAACCTATCTTCTATAATGTAATTTTGTTTTTCGCGATGTTTTCGCGCCTATTTTCGTATTTACTTACGTTTTCGTGTGACAAGCACTTCCATTCTCCGCATCATGCTGTGATGTTGTGATGCATACGTAACTATAACAAGTATTTTCCACAAATAACGTAGTAAAATACTTTTCACTACACCAGAACACAGTGTGATTGTGGTTTGTTATGTATCCCAGCCCAGTCAGTGTTCATCTGTTCACCAGAGAGTTCGGCGCCAAATTTGAAATTTGTTTGAATTTTATCTTTGTGTGTGTGTGTGTGTGTGTGTGTGTGTGTGTGTTAGTGTGTGCGTTTTCTGTGTGCTTCTTATCTGTGTGTGTTGTCTTTTATGTGGTATTCCTTTTGTGTGTAAATGGTGCACGCACACACACGCACACACACACACACACACACACACACACACAAAGATAAAATGCGAACAAATTTCAAATTTGGCACCGAACTATCTGGTGAACAGATGAACACTGACTGGGCTGGGACACATAACAAACCACAATCACACTGTGTTCTGGTGTAGTGAAAAGTGTTTTACTATGTTATTTGTGGAAAATAGTTGTTATAGTTACGTATGCATCACAACATCACAGCATGATGCGGAGAATGGATGTGCTTGTCACACGAAAACGTAAGTAAATACGAAAATAGGCGCGAAAACATCGCGAAAAACTAAATTACATTCTATAAGGTAGGTTAACTCCCAGCAAAAAACTTTCTCATCAACATCGTTTGATTGCAGATGACAAGCTACCTGTAGTAATTAACACAAAATTGATCCAGAAAATTCGTGCACACCAAATGTAAAGGTATTTACAAAAAGAAACGGTCTGTTATTTGAACTAAAAATGCACATAATTTTATAATTATTTAACATAAATGTTCACATTGCAGAATAAATAAAAACGAAAACCCGCTGATGATGGCACAGTGGTGCCGAAACGTGTATGGTTACTGAGAAAAACGGTGTTTTGCATATCTGGCTGCCCTCACATCCAAAAATTTAGGCCTAACAACATTCTGCACGTACCAAGCGCTGGTTAGAGTGCTCTCCAGAAATATCAAACGTGAACGACAGTTGCAGCTAATCGCACCCCAGACCATAAGGCTTGAGATGGGGCCAGTGTGTCTTGGATGAATGCACTCTACGAGACAGTACTCAAGAGGTTTATTTACATCGTATGCACAAACGACCTTCACTTGCTTGCAGGCAGAATCTGCTTTCATCGCTGAAGATCATGGCGCCATCCTGTCTTCCAAGTGATCCTCCGATGGGACCAGTCGAGCCGTGCACGTCGATGTTATGGCGAGAGTGAAAGATAGGTTAGCGGTGTGCGTGTCCATAAACCCACTGCTAATAACAGGTTGACAACAGTTCGTGTTGACACGTCCGGACTCACAAGCCCTCCTATTTGTGCTGTACCTGTATGATCTGCCACTGCTGCCCTTGCAATATGACGATCCTGGAGGGCGTCTGTGCTGCTTGGACGTCCAGAACCTCCTCTACGGGTGTAAGAATATTCACGTCACCACTGACACCAGCATCGTTGCACAACTGACACAGAAAGTCCAAATTATGTGGCAGTTCTCTGAATGGACCCTGGCCACTCCGGAGGTCGTAATTTTACTCCTTTCTAACTCGCTCAGTTGGCTGTGGGAAGCACGAGTCCATCTCCGTGGCGTGGTTGCCTGCTTGCTTCCCACGTTTGTGTCACACGGAGCCTTCTGGCTGTTAGCATTGCCTATTAAAGGGTAGAAAAAAATGGCGCCCTGGTAACTCTGCCACTACACTGTCTGTTGGCGGACGACGTTGGAACCATTAGTACACTACTATCCCCCAGTTGGCATATGCCGTCATCGGATGAAAGGCGATGTGATATTTCCAGGTGTATTAATTTTTTTCCAGCAGCGTATATATCTAGCAGTGCATCCTGCTAGCGGATATATTGTCAAGTATAGTGTGAACATTTTCCCCTTCCGTTCTGTTTATACATATATAATCAGAGTTTCTGTTTGCTTAACGTCAGTAGACTCGTCTACTATAACGTTGAATATCACCTGGCTGGCTTATTTTCAATGAAATATCGTCAGTAATTATTTTACACATTACATCCTCCATATGAATACTATCATAACCCGGCCGGAGTGGCCTGCGGTTCTAGGCGCTACAGTCTGGAGCCGAGCGACCGCTACGGTCGCAGATTCGAATCCTGCCTCGGGCGTGGATGTGTGTGATGTCCTTAGGTTAGTTAGGTTTAATTACTTCTAAGTTCTAGGGGACTGATGACCTCAGAAGTTAAGTCCCATAGTGCTCAGAGCCATTTGAACCAATACTATCATAATTTTCATAATTTGCATTGTCACTGAAAGTTAATTTTGTCAATGAAAGATATCCTAAGTTTATACACAGTTCTTTTACTACGAAAAATTTACTTGTAGCAATACTGTGTAGATGATTTTCAACACGGCTATTACAGGACGTAGCCGAGGCTTTGGCAAAATTTGTGCCTCTAACGACTCTCGAATTGAATTCTTATGGTCCGCCGAGTTTTCATGCCTCCTTATCGTACCGGCTTTGGAAACATGATATCCTGAATGTAAAAGAAAAATAAAGAACCTTTAGTGGTCACAGATTTACTTGTATCCAGCTTAGTAAGATAGACCTAGAAGTGCGATCATCATTTGCTATTTATATTATATATATATTATATTATATTATATTATATATATATATATATTATATTATATTTGCAACTTTACTGTATGATTACATGATGATGGCGTCCTCTTGGGTAAAATATTCCGGAGGTAAAATAGTCCCCCATTCGGATCTCCGGGCGGGGACTACTCAAGAGGATGTCGTTATCAGGAGAAAGAAAACTGGCGTTCTACGGATCGGAGCGTGGAATGTCAGATCCCTTAATCGGGCAGGTAGGTTAGAAAATTTAAAAAGGGAAATGGATAGGTTGAAGTTAGATATAGTGGGAATTAGTGAAGTTCGGTGGCAGGAGGAACAAGACTTCTGGTCAGGTGACTACAGGGTTATAAACACAAAATCAAATAGGGGTAATGCAGGAGTAGGTTTAATAACGAATAGGAAAATAGGAATGCGGGTAAGCTACTACAAACAGCATAGTGATCGCATTATTGTGGCCAAGATAGATACGAAGCCCATGTCTACTACAGTAGTACAAGTTTATATGCCAACTAGCTCTGCAGATGACGAAGAAATTGAAGAAATGTATGATGAAATAAAAGAAATTATTCAGATTGTGAAGGGAGACGAAAATTTAATAGTCACGGGTGACTGGAATTCGAGTGTAGGAAAAGGGAGAGAAGGAAACATAGTAGGTGAATATGGATTGGGGGACAGAAATGAAAGAGGAAGCCGCCTGGTAGAATTTTGCACAGAGCACAACATAATCATAACTAACACTTGGTTTAAGAATCATGAAAGAAGGTTGTATACATGGAAGAACCCTGGAGATACTAAAAGGTTTCAGATAGATTATATAATGGTAAGACAGAGATTTAGGAACCAGGTTTTAAATTGTAAGACATTTCCAGGGGCAGATGTGGACTCTGACCACAATCTATTGGTTATGACCTGTAGATTAAAACTGAAGAAACTGCAAAAAGGTGGGAATTTAATGAGATGGGACCTGGATAAACTAAAAGAACCAGAGGTTGTACAGAGATTCAGGGAGAGCATAAGGGAGCAATTGAGAGGAATGGGGGAAATAAATACAGTAGTAGACGAATGGGTAGCTTTGAGGGATGAAGTAGTGAAGGCAGCAGAGGATCAAGTAGGTAAAAAGACGAGGGCTAGTAGAAATCCTTGGGTAACAGAAGAAATATTGAATTTAATTGATGAAACGAGAAAATATAGAAATGCAGTAAGTGAAACAGGCAAAAAGGAATACAAACGTCTCAAAAATGAGATCGACAGGAAGTGCAAAATGGCTAAGCAGGGATGGCTAGAGGACAAATGTAAGGGTGTAGAGGCCTATCTCACTAGGGGTAAGATAGATACCGCCTACAGGAAAATTAAAGAGACCTTTGGAGACAAGAGAACAACTTGTATGAATATCAAGAGCTCAGATGGAAACCCAGTTCTAAGCAAAGAAGGGAAAGCAGAAAGGGGGAAGGAGTATATAGAGGGTCTATACAAGGGCGATGTACTTGAGGACAATATTATGGAAATGGAAGAGGATGTAGATGAAGATGAAATGGGAGATATGATACTGCGTGAAGAGTTTGACAGAGCACTGAAAGACCTGAGTCGAAACAAGGCCCCCGGAGTAGACAATATTCCATTGGAACTACTGACGGCCGTGGGAGAGCCAGTCCTGACAAAACTCTACCATCTGGTGAGCAAGATGTATGAAACAGGCGAAATACCCTCAGACTTCAAGAAGAATATAATAATTCCAATCCCAAAGAAAGCAGGTGTTGACAGGTGTGAAAATTACCGAACTATCAGCTTAATAAGTCACAGCTGCAAAATACTAACACGAATTCTTTACAGACGAATTGAAAAACTAGTAGAAGCCAACCTCGGAGAAGATCAGTTTGGATTCCGTAGAAACACTGGAACACGTGAGGCAATACTGACCTTACGACTTATCTTAGAAGAAAGATTAAGGAAAGGCAAACCTACGTTTCTAGCATTTGTAGACTTAGAGAAAGCTTTTGACAATGTTGACTGGAATACTCTCTTTCAAATTCTAAAGGTGGCAGGGGTAAAATACAGGGAGCGAAAGGCTATTTACAATTTGTACAGAAACCAGATGGCAGTTATAAGAGTCGAGGGACATGAAAGGGAAGCAGTGGTTGGGAAGGGAGTAAGACAGGGTTGTAGCCTCTCCCCGATGTTGTTCAATCTGTATATTGAGCAAGCAGTAAAGGAAACAAAAGAAAAATTCGGAGTAGGTATTAAAATTCATGGAGAAGAAATAAAAACTTTGAGGTTCGCCGATGACATTGTTATTCTGTCAGAGACAGCAAAGGACTTGGAAGAGCAGTTGAATGGAATGGACAGTGTCTTGAAAGGAGGATATAAGATGAACATCAACAAAAGCAAAACAAGGATAATGGAATGTAGTCTAATTAAGTCGGGTGATGCTGAGGGAATTAGATTAGGAAATGAGGCACTTAAAGTAGTAAAGGAGTTTTGCTATTTGGGGAGCAAAATAACTGATGATGGTCGAAGTAGAGAGGATATAAAATGTAGGCTGGCAATGGCAAGGAAAGCGTTTCTGAAGAAGAGAAATTTGTTAACATCCTGTATTGATTTAAGTGTCAGGAAGTCATTTCTGAAAGTATCCGTATGGAGTGTAGCCATGTATGGAAGTGAAACATGGACGATAAATAGTTTGGACAAGAAGAGAATAGAAGCTTTCGAAATGTGGTGCTACAGAAGAATGCTGAAGATTAGATGGGTAGATCACATAACTAATGAGGAAGTATTGAATAGGATTGGGGAGAAGAAAAGTTTGTGGCACAACTTGACCAGAAGAAGGGATCGGTTGGTAGGACATGTTCTGAGGCATCAAGGGAGGGCAGCGTGGAGGGTAAAAATCGTAGAGGGAGACCAAGAGATGAATACACTAAGCAGATTCAGAAGGATGTAGGTTGCAGTAAGTACTGGGAGATGAAAAAGCTTGCACAGGATAGAGTAGCATGGAGAGCTGCATCAGACCAGTCTCAGGACTGAAGACCACAACAACAACAACATTAAAAACATTTTTAAACGCGTTGGTTCTCACGTTTGTCTTGACTGTTGATTAATGCTACATGTTACCTGATTATGACACCAAACAGTTCTTCTTTTCCTCGTTCTCGCACGAACTACATACAAATAATAGAATTTCTCCAGAATACTGCACGACGTATACACCACTTTCCACTTTTCCACTAGTACTGTGGTATTTCCAGTACGTCCTTTAACATGGTGCATATTCAGGCGGAGGAGTTTGTGGGAATACTGATCTGTCATTGGCTGAAAAAAAGTTTCCAACCATCTTTATTTTTTTTTAAATTGACCACTATCTTTAATTTTAAAATTTCCCACTCCATCATCACCTATGATATTTAAATCTGCCACCGCCGCCATCTTTGATTTTTAAAATTTTTTCAACGCTGTCATCATTAATATTTAAATTTATTGCTAACTTTCAGATTCCCACCAATTTTTAAATTTCACACCATCCACTATCTTGATGATTTCGTCAAAAAAGATTTTTATATCACAAGAATGGTCTGACGTCCAGGATGGGGCACTGATCTGCTGACGTGACGTCACAAATGTGAACAAAGTGGTCTGTATGGTTGGTAACCATACTATTAGCAAGCTTGCGACCTCCACGTTCTGCGATGAGGTGTGGACGACCAACACTTTCTGGTTTCACTGTCGTTCTAAAACTTTCCATAGACACTCATGACAGTAGCACTCGAACAGCCGACCAGCTTCCCCGCTACCGAGATGCTCACCCCAGGCACTGAAGCACAACAATCTGGCCTTTATCAAGGAGCTTATGTCGATGGGTTTCTCAATTTGTGGTCCGTATTGTTGCTACAATGGTTCTCCATTAGCATGACAAGCCCATATGGACTTCACTGTGTCAAACACCTATCCGAGGTCACCCTGTAATATTTGCCCATCTCGACCATGGGATTGGGCCATCGGTGATCCTGACAGGGAGCAACTCAGGAAGCAGTGTTCTTCTAGTGAAGACGAGCACCTCACTTTCAGCAGCACTGAAGTTGAGTCGCCATTTCGTGGACCATGAGCGAAGGCATCCCGCCCGAGCTGGAGACAGATTTACCATCTCAGTGTCCATGTTGCAGACATACAGTGCCGTATCATCAGCATACAGGCTCAGCTATACGCGTGCCACCTTGGGAACACAGGACGTGTACAGGAGTACAGCAGGGGAGACCAGCAGTTACATCTACAGCTACGCTCTGAAAGCCACTGTGAAGTGTAGGGCAGAGAGTTTGTTCGTCCCACTGTATCAATTATTAGAGTTTTCTCCTGTTTCACTCACGTATTGACTACGGGAAAAATGATTGCTTAAATGAATCTGTGCGTACTGTCCCTTGTTCATATCGGTCGTTCCACTGACTTCCCCTCATCTGCAGGGACGTGGAACGTTCTTCTGGAAAGGCGTAAACCGAAGCCAGGAGCAGGTATAGACTTAAGACAACAATTAGTAATACTAGAGAGTGAAGGGCAGACCGAAGTTTAAGAGAATCGTCCGAGAGAACAATGTTGAAATATGTGGGCTACCGAAGTGCGAGTACCAAAGAATCATGAGAAGAAATTGAAATTTTTAGAAATATGTAGATATAGCGATAATGAATACCACTGTTGGCAGATACGTTGGAGTGGAATGCGCATCACTAAAAAAGCCAGGCAAAAAAGTTGGACAGTCAGCTTTAGGCAAAAGAAATGTAGCTGTGAAGGAACGTTGAGTCACAGATGACATAAACTGAGCGACGAAAAAACGAAGTATAAACATTGTCAGGGAAAGTCATATATGTCACTTAGGAATCAACAGGAAATGCAGGTAAGTCAAGGCGAAATGGGTGCAGCAAAAACACGAAGAAATCTAAAAAAGAATGGTTGTCATAAAGTCTGCCTCAGTAATTAGGAAAATCAGAACGACCTTTGGTGAAATTAAAAGCAAAGGCGTTAACGTTAAGAGTGCTAGAGGAATTTCACTGTTAAATGGAGACGACAGAGCAAATTGGTGCAAAGAGTACACTGATGACCTCTGCGAGACGTAGGAACTGTCTGATGACGTGATAGGTGAAGAAATGGAACTGGATATTAAAGACATAGGGATCGAATATTAGAGTTAGAGTTTCACACAGCACTGAAAAACGTCCGATGAAGTAACGCGGAAGAAACAGACAACATTCTTCTGGAATTTTTAAAATCATTGTGGCAAATGATAACCAAGCGACTGCTCAAGTTGGTTTTGGGAGTCTATGAATCTGGAGACACACTATCAGATTATTTGAAAAATATCACCCATGCACGTCCGGAGATAACAAGGGCTGACAGGTGCGAGAACTATCGCACAATCAGCTTCACAGCTCATGTATACAAATTGTTGACAAGAATAAAATAGAGAAGAATAGAAAAAAACAGAGGATCAGTTAGGTGACGATCATTTTTGATTTGAGGAAGGGAAATCAACCACAGAGGAATTTTGATGTCACGTTTGATAACATATGCGTGACAAGAAAACTCAAGATAGGTTCACAGGATTTGTCAGCATACAAAAATTTGAAATTCTTAGGATAATAGGTGTGAACTATATTAAAAGGCAATACGTACAAGAAAAAGGAGGAAAATATCAATAAAGACTAAGAAAGAAGTGCTGGGACTGGAAAGAGTATTGTCTTATGTTTAGGCCTACACATGGAAGAAGCAACCATGGAAATAAAAATAATAAATGAAGGATCCAAGAGTGTGAAGAGGGTGAAGCGATATCATTAATAAAATTCCATGATGACATTGCCATCTTCAGTGAAAGTGTCGAATGAACGGTCTAATGAGCTCACATTATGGATTGAGAGTAAACCAAATGAGCATGAAAGTAATGACGACTGCAGAAATGAGATAGCTATAAACTTAAGATGAAAATTTGCTGCAATGAAGCAGACGAAATAAAAAAATTGTGCTAACCTGGGGGGAAAACACTTGACGGTCAATGCGATGAGGACATAAAAAGCAGACTAACAGAGACAATGAGGTCATTCCAATGCAAGAAGAACATAAAAAGCAGACTAGCAGAGACAAACAGGACATTCCAGGCCAAAAAATGTCTACTAGTCTCAAATTACGGTGTTAATTTGACGAAGAGAGTTCTGTGAATGTACATTTGGAGCACAGTATTCTACGGAACTAAACTATGGACTGTGGGAAGACTAGAAAATAAGGGAGTCGAAGTGTTTGAGATGCGGCACTACAGAAGAATGTTGAAAATAAGGTGGATTGATAAGCTAATAAATGAGAAAAGCAAGTAGATACAGTCACCTTGGGAACGTGCGCCTCCGCCTATTTACAATGTTACCGATCAGGTTATAAGTATTTAAACCACTAGACATGGTGTATGCCTTATGTATATTGTTTCTCCGTACATATAATTTTAAACAAAAATTGTCTACATAGCCATGTGCTGTTTTGTTTTCTTCCTAGCCGTCGGTTTTAAAAATAACTCTGTATATTAAGAAAGTTGTATGTACGGTGCATAGGCTTGCGAGAAGTGTGGCACTACAGGATCTGAATCGTCCGAAACTTTATAATGCAACGCATTCTCAGCTTAAAATTTAGCGAAGTATTGTCAACGAAACTGCTTTTTTATTGTATTTTGTCCTTTCATGAACTAATAACTCAGGAAATCAGTTCATACTATTGCTTCAGAATATTCAAGAATAGAATATTGTATATTGTCAAGTTCTGTAATTGCATTGTGTACAAAAAGAATTAAAATATCTTGAAAACAATAAAATTCAAGAACAAAAACAGTGGACTTTTTCAGTCATATTCGAAATGATTTATTATAACTTCGAGTTAGCCCAAATTGGCGTCCTCACACAATTCACAAAGCTACCCCAATGAGGACTTACACTATGTGATCAAAAGTATCTGGACACCCCCAGAAAAACTTTTTTTCATATTAGGTGCATTGTGCTACCACCTACTTCCAGGTACCCCATATCAGCGACCTCAGTAGTCGTTAGACATCGCGAAAGATCAGAATGGGGCACTCCGCGTAACTCACGACCGTGGTCAGGTGATTGCGTGTCACTTGTGTCATACGGCTGTACGCGAGATTTCCACACTCCTAAACATCCCTAGGTCCACTGTTTCCGAAGTGATAGTGAAGTGGAAACGTGAAGGGACACGTACAGCTCAAAAGTGTACAGGCCGACCTCGTCTGTTGCCTGACAGATACCGCCGACAGCTGAAGAGGGCCGTAATGTGTAATAGGCAGACTTCTATCCAGACCATCACACAGGAATTCCAAACTGCGCCAGTACTGTGCAAGTACTATGACAGTTAGGCGGGAGGTGAGAAAACTGGGATTTCATGGTCGAGCGGCTGCCCATAAGCCACACATCACGCCGGAAAATGCCAAACGACGCTTCGTTTGGTGTAAGGAGCGTAAACATTGGACGACTGAACAGTGGAAAAATTTGTGTGGAATGACCAATCACGGTACACAATGTGACGATCCGATGGCAGACTGTGGGTATGGCGAATGCCCGGTGACAGTCATCTGCCAGCGTGTGTAGCGCCAATATTAAGATTCGGAGGCGGTGGTGTTATGGTGTGATCGTGTTTTTCATGGAGGGGGCTTGCACCCCTTGTTGTTTTGCGTGGCACAATCACAGCACAGGCCTACATTGATGTTCTAAGCACCATCTTGCTTCCCACAGATGAAGAGCAATTTGGGGATGGCGATTGCATCTTTCAGCACGATCGAGCACCTGTTCATAATGCATGTCCTATGGCGGAGTGGTTACACGACGATAACATCCCTGTAATGGACTGGCCTCCAAAGAGTCTTGACCCGAATCCTGTAGAACACCTTTGGGATGTTTTGGAACGCCGATTTCGTGCCAAACCTCACCGACCGACATCGATAGCTCTCCTCAGTGTAACACTCCGTGAAGAATAGGCTGCCATTCCCCACGAAACGTTCCAGCACCTGACTGAACGTATGGCTGCGAGAGTGGAAGCTGTCATCAAGGCTAAGGGTGGACCAACACCATATTGAATTCCAGAATTACCGATGGAGGGCGACACGAACTTTTAAGTCATTTTGAGCTAGGTGTTCGGATACTTTTGATCACATAGTGTATACACCATTCCCACATATATTACATTGTCGGATTCAGTAGTATAGACACTTCTAATGAAACATGTTTTTGCGGTGGAGATCACGACCATCCTCCCTCCCCCTATCCCCTCCCTTACCTCACCCCCCGCCACACTCTTACTCTCTTCTTCCAGCTGTGTGTTCATATTATCTTGCGCATTCATTGTAGATGCTCAGCAAAACAGAAGAAAGGCAACTTTGATGATGTAGCTGGACTGAAGACGTGTTGGTGGGCCAGACGTTTATCTCCATTATGTGGAGCAAACGTGCGGAAGAAGTCGGGAGTGGCGCTGTGTTTTCAAGAGCGGATGCGTGGCGCGGACGGCCGTGAGCGCGGCCGAGGTTTCCTTGGCGTCGGCTGGTGGTGTCGGCTGCCGCTGCCGCTGCCGCCGCTGGCCATATGAAGAGTTTCCTTGGCGGCTATCGACCGCAGCTCTATTCTCGGCCGGACTCATTCAGCTCGCTGGCTGCCCGCGCCTCGCCTCGCCGCGCCGCGCCACCCACTGCCGGGTAGAATCTCGGTTTTAATCTCGGCCGCTGCGCTCTCTCCACTGATGGCATTAATTAAGCGCCCGAGACGGGAGGTGCAGGCCCGCGCCGTGACGCGTGCCGCGGGGGAAGGTAGAGGGGAGAGAGGGTGCCAATCGGTAGCTCCTCGCTGACACTGCTACCTGCAGTCCCCCAGCTCAAACTCACGCACAGTTTTTAAGGCTTCCTCACACGATATAGAGATATCTGTTGCCTTCATAGAAGACTTGGACATGGTACAGCACGATTTAAATTTACACGTAAGAGCATCACGTGCAGCAATGAAATCTTCGAAAGCTTTGCTCGTTTCCATATGACAAACACACAAGGGGAATTCCGACGGCCTTGGTACGTACGAGGTGTGTTCAATAAGTAATGCAATAATTTACACTACTGGCCATTAAAATCGCTACACCAAGAAGAAATGCAGATGATAAACAGGTATTTATTGCACAAACATATGATACTATAACTGACATGTGATTACATTTTCACGCAATTTGGGTGCATAGATCCTGAGAAATCAGTAGCCAGAACAACCACTTCTGGCCGTAATAACGGCCTTGATACGCCTGGGCATTGAGTCAAACAGAGCTTGGATGGCGTGTACACGTACAGCTGCCCATGCAGCTTCAACACGATACCACAGTTCATCAAGAGTAGTGACTGGCGTATTGTGACGAGCCAGTTGCTCGGCCACCATTGACCAGACGTTTTCAATTGGTGAGAGATCTGGAGAATGTGCTGGCCAGGGCAGCAGTCAAACATTTTCTGTATCCAGAAAGGCCCGTACAGGACCTGCAACATGCGGTCGTGCATTATCCTGATGAAATGTAGGGTTTCGCAGGGATCGAATGAAAGGTAGAGCCACGGGTCGTAACACATCTGAAATGTAACGTCCACTGTTCAAAGTGGCGTCAATGTGAACAAGAGGTGACCGAGACGTGTAACCAATGGCACCCCATGCCATCACGCCGGGTGATACGCCAATATGGCGATGACGAATACACGCTTCCAATGTGCGTTTGAGAGGTGGCATGAGCCCCCTCTCATATTTCTATCTTACGATTCTCCTCTCTAATTGCATGCGGTGGAAAGTTGCTATTCCTTCACACGCGGACTTTCCACGCAGCGTCTCTCGTCACCCGGGTGGTCCAGTGACAGGCGGGCTCGGTCTGACTTTGAAAGGATAAGCCGACAGGTGTGAGGGGGTCGAGTGAATGCTTTCCAGACGCCGACATTGTCAAGAGGCACACCCACAGGGCCAGAAGTAGCGGCTGGGCTAGAGGTTCCGTTACTTCGCAGAAACTTAGCGAAAACACTTTCTGCCGGGCTACCAGCGAGGCGTGGGAATGACTTGTGTACCCAGGCAGCTGTGGCGGGAAAATTCCCGCGCTTTCTGCAAAATAGTAACTGTGATTGGCTTGCTCAGGGCATAGCTCTGTGACGTAGCAAGATCGGCGCAGAAATTGGCGCCAAGAATCTCCATTGGTGGAATGGTAGCGTTCCGGCAATGGAGTGGAATTTTCCGCCGGTTTTCGAGTTGCTGATTGGAACGTTTGACCACGGCCACTGTCGTGGGGGCGGGAATGTTCTGTGTTCGGTTTTGTACGGGTGCTCTGGTGGGTAGTTGGCTCTCGCCTTTCGGTCGAGCACGTCGAAGCAACCAGCCAACGGCTCCGGTACGGCAGACCGTGTCCTGGGAGTCAAGAAGTCGGTTTGGTAATGTATGTCCGCAGCACCGGCAGATAGGGATTTTCCTAGGTGATAATCAGAGCTCAGCAGAGCGCGCCTGTTCGTCTTTTCTAACTTTGTTCTGTCTTGGGTAGCAGCAATTACTGTTGGGTTGGCTATGTGTTTTTCTCTAAGAATTGAGTTGCTAGGAATTGGCTGCACATATCACTTCGTCATAATCCTCACAATCTAGTTTAGGGCCAACTTCACATTCACAGCGTTTGTTTAAGTATCCAATTAGAGCCAATTTGATGTATTGTTAATGTTTCATGTGGTGTTGTTTATTATTTTGTGTTTAGTCTTAATAAATCATATTGTTATTTTGGACAGAACTTTCATTCTGTTAATAGGTAGAGCAACCACATCATTCCTCACTATGTTAATGAAACCTTCGCTTAATTAACTTATTTATCAAATCAAATTATTGCAGGGGCCAAACTCTCTTCTACTCCACTGGCAGGGTTGATTAGAGTCAGTTTGCGTATTTTTTTTATCCTTGTGCAACAGCAAAAGTTGGAGTTAGAATAGGGGGGGGGGGGGGCTTAGAGCATCATGTACATATGTAGATTCTACACTGCTAGCCCCGGCACCTCGCACGTTCACCGCGATGTCGCCAAACACGGATGCGACCATCATGATGCTGTAAACAGAACCTGGGTTCATCCGAGAAAATGACGTTTTGCCATTCTTGCACCCAGGTTCGCCGTTGAGTACACAATCGCAGGCGCTCCAGTCTGTGATGCAGCGTCAAGGGTAACCGCAGCCATGGTCTCCGAGCTAATAATCCATGCTGCTGCAAACGTCGTCGAACTGTTCGTGCAGATGGTTGTTGTCTTGTAATCGTCCCCATCTGTTGACTCAGGTATCGAGACGTGGCTGCACGATCCTTTACAGCCATGTTGATAAGATGCCTGTCATCTCGACTGCTAGTGATACGAGGCCGTTGTGATCCAGCACGGCGTTCCGCATTACCCTCCTGAACCCACCGATTTCATATTCTGCTAACAGTCATTGGATCTCGACCAACGCGAGCAGCAATGTCGGCGTACGATATATCGCAATTGCGATAGGCTACAATCCGACCTTTATCAAAGTCGGAAACGTGATGGTACGCATTTCTCCTCCTTACACGAGGCAGCACAACAACGTTTCACCAGTCAACGCCGGTCAGCTGCTGTTTATGTATGAGAAATCGAATGTAAACTTCCCTCATGTCAGCACGTTGCAGGTGTCGCCACTGGCGCCAACCTTGTGCGAATGCTCTGAAAGCTGATCATTTGCATATCACAGCATCTTCTTCCTGTCGGTTAAATTTCGTGTCTGTAGCACGTCATCTTCGTGGTGTAGTAATTTTAATAACCAATAGTGTATATTCTGAAAGCAGGTTGGTTTTATTTAGGATTCGAATATACCATATTAATAATCACTGTTTTGGGTACAAAACCGTTTCTTTCAACATAATGTCCAATCAGTGCGACAGCCTTACGCCACCTTACTGGGAGGGCCTGTAAGCCTGCATGGCGCCACTCTAGTGGTCGACGTCTGAGCCAACGTCTTGCTGAGTCAATAACGTCCCCATCATCCACGTACAGCCTCCCACAGAGTGCATCCTTCATTGGGCCAAACAGACAGAAATCGGAAGGTGCAAATACAGGCTGTGGGATGAATGAGGAAGAACAGCTCAATCAAGTTTTGTGAGCTCCTCTCGGGGACGCAGACTTGTGTGAGGCCTTGGGTTGTCGTGTAATAGGAGATGTTCGTTTGCATTTTTGTGGCGACGAACACGCCGAAGACTTTTCTTCAGTTTCTCGAAAGTAATACAATACACTTAAGAGTTTATAGTGTTTATAGTTGCACCACGATGGAAGACATCAAACAGAACACCTTCAGAGTCCCAGAAGACCGTCATCATGACTCTAATGGCTGATGGTGCGGCTTTCAACTTTTTCTTCGGAGGAGAGGTGGTGTGGCGCCACTGGATAGATTTCCGTTTCGCTTCCGCCTAGAAGTGATGAACCCATTTTTCATCGCCCGTGACGATGTTAAACGATAACCACTGGGAATTAACAATGGAAGAAGCCTCGCTGACAGCCTCAGCTGAACAAATGAGAGATTTATTCGCCATAATTCTAACAACATGTAGCCCATCGAATCCAAAACAGCTATGGGACTCCTTCAAAAAGAGTGTGAATGATGACATACTGTATCAGATTCGACAAGCTCATCCTGCACCGATCATCGAATTCAACGACGGCATCTTCAGTGAAACAGTCATTCGTCTAGAAGAAAAATGTTGAGCTATAAACAACCACACCTTAGTGCAACTTGGGATGTAAGCAGCACAAAAAGATGCTGTCAGTGTGCTTAACTTCGAAATTACAAAGGAAAAAAGGCACAACATTAACGAACTACTTCAATACGTTGCTCACAACAAACCACTTCTAAATGACAATCAAGAGGAAATTTACAACGTTGTCATGGACAGGATCGACAACAACACTGCCGGAATTATTAACTTGGACGCACCGGGCACCACTGGGAAAACGTTTCTAATAAATATATTGTTAGCGGAAACACGTGCAAAATTAAAATCGCACTTGCACTGGCGTCATCTGGCATTGCGGCCAAACTTACGGAAGTTGAACGAACTGCTCATTCTGTCCTACAACTACTGTTGAATATAGCCGAAGAACAATTTCCGGCATGTAAAATCTCAAGAGCATCTGGACGGGGTGAACTTTTGAAGCAAACTAAAATTCTGTTCTGAGACGAATGCACAATGGTACATAAAGAATCACTCTAAGCCACGGACAGAACATTACGAGACTTGCGAGGAAACTCTGAAGTGATGGGAGAAGCTCTACTCATACCCTCGGGACATTTTCGACAAACACTTCCAGTTATCCCCAAGTCAGCACTAGCAAACGAAATCAATGCATGCTTTAAAAAGAATCACATCTATTGCACACATACAAATACTGCGACTAACAAAAAATATGAGAGTTGAACCAGCGAAAGAAGAAACAACAGCACTTTTGCTCAACAACTTTTACCGATTGGTGAAATCACATATCCTACTGGCCAAACGAGTGGCCTTATTAAACTCAACAGAGATTTCTGTAACATAGCCAATACTAAAAACGAACTCATTGACCAAATTTATCCAAACATTGTTCACAACTATACCAGTCCGGGCAGGCTATTTGAAAGGGCAGTTTTGGCAACTAAAAATAATATTGTCGACAATATCATCTTTAAAATTCAAAAGAAAATTCCCGATGAAGAGAGAATACATAAATCGATCGACAAACGTTGAAGAAAGTGTGAACATTCCTACAGAATTTCTAAACTCTTCGCAGGTTCCTGGAAAGCCATTATACTGCCTTCGGTTTAAAATAGGATTTCCGATCATACTTTTCAGAAATCTCAACTTACCAAAATAATATTATAAAACAAGGATAATCTTCAAACAACAATAGAATAAACCCGTCTAAGCCGAACTTATGACTGGAAAGTACAAAGGACACACACTACTTATTCCCGGAATACCACTGATCTCTACTGAACTGCCACTCCAATTTAAGAGACTGTAATTAGCAATCAAATTAGCCTAAAGTTTTAAAATTAACAAAGCGCAAGGACAAATTTTAAAATATTTCGGCGTCAATCTCAAAGACTCCTGCTTTTCTCACGGTCAGTTATACGTAGGTTGCTCTCGAGTAGGAAATTTGAATAATTAGTCTATATGTACCCCAGGTGACAAAACGAAAAAGTTGTTTATAGATAAGTATTGTAAATAGCTAGAACAAGTTTTCAAAAAAAGAAAAATTACCTCTCATAGTTTAAAGTTTATCCTTTTACTCCAGCTACCACACAATCTCATATCAACTCTCTAAGCGAAGCCAGGTACGCCGGCCGGAGTGGCCGAACGGTTCTAGGCGTTACAGCCTGGAACCGCGCGACCGCTACGGTCGCAGGTTCGAATCCCGCCTTGGGCATGGATGTTTGTGATGTCCTTAGGTTAGTTAGGTTTAGGTAGTTCTAAGTTCTAGGGGACTGATGACCTCAGAAGTTAAGTCCCATAGTGCTCAGAGCCATTTGAACCATTTGAAGCCAGGTACCGCAGCTAGTAATAATAATAATAATAATAATAATAATAATACATACAGATTTATATAGCTCAGCTGTGTCTTGCCGTCAGTTAATTCATTGATCTGTTTCAAAGCGAGTAATGAAGCAATTTTTGGACGACTGCACGTACAATCTACAACTTGGAGAAGACATTTTGTTGAGATATTCAGCATTTGTTGTTATGTGCATTACTTTTATCATCAGCAATGTACAGGACAAAACATAACATGTATGTAGTGGGTGTGTAACGCCGGAAATGCATATCCTCGTATTTCCATCTATTGTACTATAATTTTTTTTCCTTATTTTGTTACCTGAATATATGACGTTTCTGTGTCTTTGTATATTGTAATTGTTTTACTACTTGTATATATATGCATTTATGTCGATGTATAATTGGTCTGTTGTGTAAAGATTATTTGTATTTTTACGCTGGGTCTGGCCTAGGGAAACTATACTATCGAACCATTACATCGATAGGTCGTGTGGAGAACCAAAGTGTTTAGGATCTTTGGTAGTGTTAACTCTGCCGCGTGGAGCGCGGGCAGAGCAAGGAGAGTCTGGCTGGGTTGGTGCAGTGGAGCAGGTGTGTTGTGTGAAGCTCCCGCGAGTTGCCGCGCTTTCGGGGTTTGGCAGCATGTAATTGCGCTCGAATTGCGATGATAGTTTCTGACATGGTGTTGCGGACGGGAAGCATTAGCTGGCGCACATCAAGAGCCCGTTTCGCCTGGTGACCGTGTCGAGAAGAAGGCGCGCCAACATCCAGCTTCTGCAACAGCGACGGGCGACAATGAGTGACTCTCGCCACATCCTCGATCGACGGCTTCAAACCTTCAATCAACCAACAAGGAAGACTGGAAGCACGTAAAGTTTTAGAACTGTATGGCAGACCTCAGCTTTTCAAACTTTTAAAATTGTTGCATCACAAAATTACAGCAATTTAGCATGAACGTTTGTTGCTCATTGTCCCAATTGCATTACCAAGCAGGGTCCCTTCCTTTTCCGGAATGAACCCGAGTGTCGTTGAAATTCAAACGCCAGCATCATTCGATTTCACTGCTTTAATTTCAAAGTTCAGTTAAGGTGTTCATAGCTGGCTACAATATTTAGATTACACAAGCACAAATTAAGAGTGCGAGTTTTGCTACCGTATTTTAGCTTACCTGTGACTGCAGCTCAGCTTGGTACGTACTAAATTTTACTATTGTTAATTGTTCAGAATCATTTAATTCAAGTTCAAAGTTAAATCTCTTATTCCTAAATTGCGTAGATTCAAGTAGCTTTTGAAATGATTGTTGAGGTAGTCCAAGACTAACCGTATTTTACTGAATTTCGATGTGCTTCAGAAAGAAAGCTCACTATTAACTTCGGTCACCAAATTAACTTTCGATTTTCCGGTTTTATTAATTCTTTTGCTAAATTAGGTCAGAGTGTAGCGAAATTTATTACTTCTGACAAACTTTCAGTTTTCACACTACACGTGTCAACCTTCAGTTGCCACGCTTCTAGTGCTAATTAGATGTGTAATAACCTTTCTTTTTCAGTTACTATAGTAATTGTCCGTAGGACTGGCGACCGTAATTTCTCCTAAATCTCAAATATCTAATTACCGCTAATTAATTGTTAACGTAACGGCCGCACATTTACTTTCTTTATTAACTTTACCCCATTCCAAAATTAATTTCCACCAGTTTCATTAGCATTTTTCCTTTCATTTAGATGTAACCCTTTCCTCCCTCTTTACCGACAAATTAACTTCGGTGACGATTGCTTTTCCCAAATTTCCATTAGGTACACGCGGTTTAATTTTTCACTGTCATTAAGGTCGATAAGAGAGGGGGAGGTTCCAGGTGGACTACCTGAGGAACATGTAGCCTTCACCACATTAATGTTACTAATTGAGAAAAAGTAATTAAGGATTAGAGTCTTACAAAATTGTGATAATAGTAATTGTCTGTTGAAAATAATTGAGTATCTTTACTGAAAAAGAATCGAATCGTTTAGATTTTACCCCTCATAAAATTTCATTTTATCCCTCAGGGGGTAATTACCCCAAGCTCGGAACACTGGTCTACGAGTTGTTCAATTTGAGGGCAGGGTGTCTGTGCCGTCACTCATGCACAGTGCAAGTACTGGGACCACCTCTCGGGTTGTCCTTTGTGTCGCTGTTGAGTCTACCGGCTACATGCCACGTTGACAACTGAAAACAGGGGCATGAAGATTTCTGGGGCCGAGCCTGAGCGCTGAGGCTCCGTCAGACGCCCACAGTCACGCTGGCCAGCCGCCCTCCCCTCCTATGATTGGGCAGCAGCACTCACTTCAGACAGCGCCAGGGTCCTGCGCCAGCGTATTCCCCGCCGGGCGCTGACGTGCTACCCAGCACCTCCGTGCAATACGGGCTCAGCACGGCCGCCACAGGGCTGCACTGAGAAGAAGTGATTGTAAAATTCCCGAAAATATATGACTGTTAACTGAATGATGTCCCATTAGCATCCTTGTGATCCACAGTCCGCTGGATCATCCTACATTCACGTGTGAGGCCGCACTACATTCACATGGGAGGCTGCAGCTGGAGGACTCCTACATGTCTGACAACAATGAGGGGCAGACAATTGCAGCCTGCTGGGCTTTGTTGGTACATTTGCCAAATTCTGAGTCTTACTACAGAGTGCTATTTTCTGATGAATGTGTGATACATCACATATCACACAGGAGGAACGTGTTTTTTTGGTCTAAGAATAGCCCCATTGTGCGCAAGATCGGAAGGCAACTCGTCTCATGTTGTTATACAAGACATTTATAGAGTTCTGAGCCAGGCCAGCTCGTGTTGATATCGTTTGTTCTTTGGCATTTTGACACAATTGAGTGGCGTCTTATTTCTCCCTGAGTTACTATCGTAACGAGTTGCTGACTTGCCTCCGTCAGTGGCAGCAGCAGCGCTTGTCGATACTAGTACTGCTGTACCATCTTTGGTGTGACCGCTATATTTCCGTGTGGTGGTGTGTGTGCCACTTGGTCGGTTGGGAGAGAACAGCAAGGAAGTCTCCGGCGCGAGGTTAGGCTGGGACCACTGGCGGCGTGCACGCACGGTCAGATTGTGAGGCCGTAGCTGCGAGTGCTACAAAGTTCGTTGCCCACCGAACCTGGACACTTAAGTTGAGTGATCAGGTAACCTGTTACGAAACCTCAACTGCTGTGGCATCTCTTCCCTCATTACCAGTTGTTGCTTCCTGGGCCGTTCCAGCTAGCAGCAACGTATGGTGTCTTGGAGTCGGCGAAATTTTGCAGCCGTCATCCTGTATGGTCTTTAACTATTAAATTAGTTGTTACTTATCAGTGAAGTGCACCAGTGGTATTTTCTGCCTTGTGGCCGTTAACGCCCCAGTTACCTGCCGGGCGTAGTTTTCTGGCAGTGTGTTTTTCCTCGCCGTGTTAATGCTGTCCGGCATGGTGTGTAGTTAGACAGCCTTTTTGTTGTTTGTTCATATTTTTTTCTTGGAGTTGTTATTGTGCCTTGGCTGTTTTTTTTTTTTTTTTTTTTTTTTTTTTTTTTTTTTTTTTTTTTTTTTTTTTTTGTCGTGCCGTTGGCTGGGTGGAAGGGAATTGATTAGGTTGTTGGTCGGTCCTTCAGCCGTCCCTGGGTCGGGTTGCCATCCGATTATCTAACCTTAGTCTTGGCTGCCTGTCTCACCTCATCTTACATTAGAGCTACCTCGTCAGGCCGACCCTTGGAACACTTCTGAGCGCCACTGTTCTGTTGGTTTTAGATTTAGATTTTCATTTTAGTCTGAAGTACTGTGCGAGGCCTTCAGCTGTCTATTAATTTAGTTTGTTTTAATTTTAAAATAAGGCCTTCAGCCGAATTAAATTAAAATTTGGAGATTGATTGGTTCAAAAACTAAATTTTGAAAGTTTGTTCTACCTGAAATTCTTGTTGTCCAGGCCTTAAGCTCTGAGTTGTTCAATGTCCAGTGTGTGGCCTTCAGCCGAGTTCTTACGTGAAATATTTTTTAAGTAAGGCCTTCAGCCGCGTATATTCCTTAAAGCCATTTTTTATAACTTGTGTTAAGGCCTTCAGCCGTCCTTGTTTTTGTTGTGGTTTTGGACCTTCAACCCAGAAGGTATCACAATTTTTTTTACCTAGACCTTCAACCATATTGTTTTATTCTGATTTTTTAAGGCAATTTGTAATTAAGTGGTTCTTAGGAAAATAAAGTTTGTGTGTTTTGTGCAACTGACAGTAACTGATTACGGCCCCTCCACAACCATAACCTGATCCGCTCTATCCTGCGAAATCAGATTTCAAGTTCATTAAACATTTCAAAAAATTTGTACGGATAAATGCTCCAGAACAACATAAGAAATGATACAATATGTGAAAGATGAGCTCTCAAACTTTATTTTGCAATGCTTATAAATGTTCTATTGTCCACCCTTCGTCACGTGGCATAAATATAATGGGTTGTTCAGTTCTACCAATACTTGACCCATCATATTAGAAGTGATGGTAAGAGCAGCTACTACGATGGAGAGTCGCAAGTCTTTGAGGTTCTCTGGTAGAGGTGGAACATAAGCGCTATTCTTGACGCAATGCAACGCGAAGAAGGGGCTAGACTCTCACGTACAACGACTGTGGTGACCACTCAAGTTGTGACAGGTCAGCAGCCACAACATGGCGTATGGAAAACAACACATTTATGTAATCTCCTACACAACTGCGAAAATGTTGAGGGGCGCCATCTTCTCGAAAGATGAAATCCGTGCTATTAGTTTCAAGTTGTCGCACTTTGCTACAACACGTCTCTAGCAAGGCCCAACAAAAGTTTTGTGCGGGGTACAAACAATCTTCCCCCTCGAATTCCTTGTAGCACTTCATTACGCTGTCGTGTGGAAGTTACCACAGAAATCTCTTTACGCACTCACTGCCACTTAGCAGTGGGCAAATTCTATTCCATGAAATGCGCTCTCTACCTGGTTCGCAGCCATTTTCTGCAACCATGGTCGGTGATGCCCCTGTCGGTGGTGTTACAAACCAGCCTACATCTACATGATTACTCTGCTATTCACAATAAAGTGCCTGGCAAAGGCTTCAATGAACCAACTGCACGCTGTCTCTCTACCGTTCCACTCTCGAATGGTGCGCTGGAAAAACGAGCACCAAAATTTTTCTGTGCGAGCCCTGATTTCTCTTATTTAATCGTAATGATCATTTCTCCGTATGTAGGTGGATGCCAGCATAATATTTTCGCAATCGGAAGAGAAAACTGGTGATAGAAATTTCATGAGAAGGTCCCGTCGCAACGAAAAACGCCTTTGTTTTAATGATTGCCACTCCAATTCGCGTATCATGTCTGTGGCACTATCTCTCCTATTTCGCTATAATGAAAAAAAAAAAAAAACGAGCTGTCCTTCTTTGAACGTTTTCGATGTCATCCGTCAGTCCCACCTGATGCGGATTCCACACCGCACAGCAATACTCCAGAGTAGGGAGGACAAGCGTAGTGTAAGCTGTCTCTTTAGTAGGCTTGTTGCACCTACTAAGTGTTCTGCCAATAAATCGCAGTCTTTGGTTTACTCTACTCACAACATTTTCTATGCGATCGTTCAGATGTTTCAAATTGCTCTGAGTACTATGGAATTTTACATCGGAGGTCATCAGTCCCCTAGAACTTAGCACTACTTAAACCTAACTAACCTATGGACATCACACACATCCATGCCCGAGGCAGGACTCGAACCTGCATCCGTAGCAGTCACGCGGTTGCGGACTGAAGCGTCTAGAGCCGCTCGGCCACTGCGGCTGGCTGCGATCGTTCTAATTTAGGTTATTTGTAATTGTAATCCCTAAGTATTAAGTTTAATTTACAGCCTTCAGATCTGTGTGACTTATCGCGTAATCGAAATTTAGCGGATATCCTATATTACTCATGTGAATAACTTCATACTTTTCTTTATTCGGGGTAAATTGCCACTTTTCGCACCGTACAGATATCTTATCTAAATCATTTTACAATTCACTTTGGTCATGCTGGTACATCGTAACAATATTCGTCACGTTGTGTGTAACCATTTACCTACACTGACTTTTTAAAAAAAAAAGTATTTCCTGGAGTTTATAATTATCTTATATGATCAAGATGTTCAGCCTACATTTTTGAAAACGTACGTACATGGAAATGGAAATTATTATTTGGATATGTTACAAACTTGCTTAATACCTTAGCTCGAAGAACAAGGGTATAGTGAGTGGATCTCTGGGTAATTAGAGGACAGAGTTGGCTTTGTGCCATGTTGGGGGCCCTCCGACCTTCCGCACGACAGTACGGCATCACAGGTTGCCTACACCGCTAGCTGTAGGCGCCTCGTCAGTAAGCACCAGCACAGAAGCAGAGCGCTCGAGTGGCCTGCACATGGCAGCACGTTCGCCACAAGAGGTCGCCGTCCTCGCGAACCTACTCGCTTCTGCGGGGTTGCAAGTAGGCAAAGAGGTCCGGCAGTACCCTGCTGCCTCCACGGTCTTTAGGTCGGTATCCGGTGGTCGCAGACCACTTCTTCTGGACGAGGCGTCTGGGCCAAGCGCCGACCGCTGCCGCAGTTCTTCAGTTCAGAGACTCGCCTGGAATCGTGGTGCAATCGGATCACCGACGCCTCTTCTTTCCTTCCGGGTCTCTTCGCTAGGTGGGGGAACCAGCAGACGTCTTCGAGCTGCACTGAGACTTGGCCTCTGCAGCGTGGACAATTGTGGACATTGGTATCTGGTCGTCGCCGAGACGCGTTATTAAACTTTCAATACCTAGTAAATCTAGAACTTGGACTTTTTATTATTCAGTTTGTCCTTCTGCCAAGTAAGCGTATATTGTGTATCTGTGTATCTCTTTATTGAGAAGCAGACTAAATAGCTTTCAATCTTGCGGAGTAAATCAAACTCCAGGAAGGAGACTTGGGATTATGTGTATTTCAATTAACTGGCTATTCATTGTCTGCTTGGGCATTAATTTTTGGGCGCCTCCATCGGTGGGGCATACCACTTTGCTCTTAAGGTACGTCAGTTTGTTGATGGACAGTTTTGACGCTGCTGGGTTGGGTGTGGTTCAGCAACAACTCCATTCCCATTAAAATGGTCACCAGGATTGCGGGGCCTTACCACACCAGGCAACTCGTTATGGGGAATAATCAGGTCTTACGTGGCTGAAAGTTATTCCAGTAGTAATGTAGAACCATGAAAATCTTGAGGAATCCTTTTCAAGCATAACTCTTGAGATGCTCCATTAGATCTCGAGGAGAACATGGAGAAGTATAAATCTTCATGTAAGTCACGGTGGTGTACATGCATATCTAATGGATACGTAACTTTCATAGGTAATTATTCCAATACACAATATTGTGTTGTGACTTAGGTGTATGGTGACATCTCCAACACATTTTAGATAGAGGACATACTATTAGATACAGCAGTTTAATACTATTGTCGTTCAAAAGCAGTTTCTATTCGAACACGTAATTAACGTTCCTAGCAAAAATATTATCATATGGTGCCCACAGAGCAATCCGTTTGTTCTTAGTTACAAGTTTGCGTTTAATTACCTACCTGCGAAGCCGAGTACAGTAGTGCACCCCTGTGTTGTGGCGATCGACTCTTAAGCAGCCTGTTCAAATCCTGTTGGTTGAAGTTTTCGGCGCCAGTATAAGGCCAGCAAGAAGAGGATAGGTGGTGGCATTAGCTTGATCACCAGGCTTTGCACCAATGTGCTGGATTAAAATCCAAAACTGTCCGCTGTGATTCACGGAGTGGGGGCATGCCACACTGTTGATCGTGGACCCTCCAGTGTCTGGGGACGTAACAGTCGGTGACACCCTTGGCACTATTCGAGAGGAATAGACTATGTTCCAGTATCGGACTTCCTCACACCTTTCAGCATCAGACAACACTAATATTAGACCACACTATATATATAAAATCATTTACACTCAAAAGATACGCAAGTCACATCTACGTTTACATCGACACTCTGAAAGCCAGTGTGTAGCGAAGGGTAGTTCGTGTAACACTCTCGCTTACCCCTTATCTTGTACTAGTCGCGTACGGTTGGCGGGAATAACGATTGCTGGTACGCTTCCGTGTGTGCTCTAAGCTCTGAAAATTTATCTTCATAGTCTTCTCGCGCGACATATATATGATTTTGGATCTCCTCTGCTTCCTCTATCAATCCTGTTTGGTACGGATTCCAAACTGACGAACAGTATTCAAGCATTAGTCAAACGAATATTCTGTAAGTTTCTTCCTTTGTCGATGAACTACATTTCCTGAGAATTCTTCCAATGAATCTGTCTCGCGTCTACCTTACCTGTGATTAATAATATGTGGTCGTTCCACTTCAGATCACCCCGTACGCACGCTCCTTGATATTTTACGGAAGTAACTGCTTCCAGTGATTTCCCTACAATCGTGTAATCATACAATAAAAAGTCTTCTTCTCTATGTATTCGCCGTACATTACACTTGTTTATCCTAAAGATCAGTTGATACTACCTGCACAAAAGGAGTCCACGAGAGGACGGAAGGAGGAGGAAAAGACGGGGCGCTTGTCCCCTCCTACAGTCTGGTTACAGGCCTTTTCTTTGCATTGCAAAATTCTCTAGAATTTCTGGCAGTCATTGTCTGGTGACTTCACTAAACTGCAGATTTAATATTGCTGACCCTGACGAGAAAGTCACTACATATTTAGAGTTTTCTTAGTTGTCGCTCTGTTCACGGGAAATGATGCTAATTCCTTGGTGCGGCTGTGTGTTTCGGCGCCGATCTGCAATCAAGACGGATACGAACCGTGTGGAAATACTGTCTTCAATATTTTCTGTTGAGTCATCGTTCTAGCCTTACAGAGTTGGAGAATGGATCCGGTCCAACACCCAGGCACGTGGATTCTATGGTAGATTCACGACACATAAAAATGGCAGTAGTATAGGTGCCAGTCATCCATTCCCAGTTCCCGGAAGGTCGCCACCGCCCCTTCATGCACTACTGAATCGCAACAGCAGTTTACAATTTTTCTGTGAGAAAAGAAAGCCCATTTTGCATTCAGTTTTATACGACAAAGCTGTTGTAATACACTCGGAAGAACACAGCCATACTTTATTGTAGAGGTGTACATCTTTGCTAATCACAATCATATCAGTTGAAAACAAAAAATACCTTTGTCTGAGCAAGAAAAGAAAGCAAATGTATGAAATTTCAAGGTCGAAAAAACGTGCAACATCCCGTCACATGGAGTCACAGAACAAAGAATTTTGCATTCTAATTGGCATGCTGCACAGTAATGTGACGACCTGGAGAGATGAGAATTACCTGAGCTGCTAGAAGTTTTGCTACAGGCCAAGATAAAGATGGATTTGGGAGGCTTAAATGTAGCCCTCAAACCACACTTTGCTAGTCAGTTATGCCAGACGACACTAAAAAACAGCAGTGATGAAATTAATGCAATAAATACGTTAACGTAAACCGAGGTGAAGTTTTATAAGCAAAGAAAGTACTGCACATGATACCAAAGTTGAATGAACCTTTTGTAAAGTTTGTTCCCTGTCCTCCACTTTGAGGACTATTAACGTGAATGCTTTGCTCGAATCCAGCAATATTTTATGAATCATTCTGACTTTTTTCTCCCACAACAGATTTTTAATTTTCAATTTGAACCTAACATGATGAGAATATGAATGAATTGCTATTTATGTGAATATTTTCTAATTTTATTTCATAACGCATTGGATATCCTTAATTTCATCATATGAGGAAGTAATTTCAGATCATGGCATCCTTATTCATATTAATAGCCTAAAGATGTACCTTCCTTATATTACTGAGACATAATTACCGTTTGGGTACGGAAGTAATCTACCTTAAAAATTCTAAGTAGATAACTGTCAATTTTTTGAGATACAGCAAGTTTTTGTACTATTTACCAAATTTAGTTCTCGGGGCACGACATACTTTCAGTCACTCAACTAATTATATAAAAATTGTCAAGTTCTGAATCTTGCCACCTCTTGGGAAAATTTATACGGACGCCCATGCCCGGCACCAAGCGTCGATGCATCGCAGTCACAATTCACACATTGTGAGGAAAGGTACCACTGTGTGTAGAGGAAACTATGTGATGATGCAGTTAAAACCACCAATTGAGGTCCCTTAGTCAGCAGTACTATACGACTCTTTCTTTCGGATTAATTAAATCATTTTTTAGAGTAACCGAGCATTGTAGATACAATGAACAGTATGGCAAACATGTTTTACGACAAAATAATAGCAGACTGAAACATTGTATAAAATCGGTTCATCATCCACGTCAAGTAACGCACTGGTAGTGCTTGTCATTAGCTGAAATGCGTCAGTATGACTCCTACTTTGACATGTGCTAGCTGCTGTTGATGCTCTGAGATATATTGTCAGATTTTCCATTTAAACAACAGGTACGTAGTTATAACATTTTCTGCAGTCAGAAATATGTCTTGGTTATTACAGTTGGTTATTAACTTTAATACTGAACTCCCTAGTCTTGAAAACAGAAATAAGATTTGAATAAAACTCAGGAATATTTTCCCCCTTCAACTTAATGATTTGTATTCAGACGTCAAGATTACCTAAGCATCTTCAGCTGCCTTATACACCAGTACCAGTAACTTCTTTATATCTACATTTACTCCACAATCAAAAGTAAGGTGCATGGCGGGGTGTACCTTGTACCACGTAGTCATTTCCTTTCCTGTTACATTCGGAAGAGAGGGAAAACGATTATCAATATGCCCCCGTACGAGTCCTAATTTGTCTTATCTACGTGACCCTTACGCGAAATGTACGTTGGCGGCAGTACAATCGTTCTGCAGTCAGTTTCAAATGTCAGATCTCTAAATTCTCTCAATAGTGTTCCGCAAAAAGAACGTCGTCTTCCCTTCAGAGATTATTCCAATCTGAGTTCATGAAGCATCTCTAACATTCGCATGATAGTCGAATCTATCGGTAACAAATCTAGCTGTATTCGTTTAATGCGACCTGCTGGGGATCCCAAACAAACGAGCATTAGCATACTATGAGCAGTCTCCTTTACAGATGAAGCACACTTTCATAAAATTCGACCAATTCCAAAGCTATCAATACTCCCAGCGCAAACACTTGTCCTATTGGATCTTCTCAAATTTCCGCAGTGTATACACTAGACACACGCGGTCCCGAAGGCAACTCAACGCAAACTGAGTACTAGTTCACTATTCACCCGCCCAGGAGGAGCTACGAGCCAAATCGTCATAAGCCGGAAGCTTTCTCGGACCCTTTGAACTGGTGTACAAGGGATGGGCAAGCCCCATCTCGGAACAAAGGAGTCCGCTGAGACGCTGTTTCCGGCTCCAATCTGCTTGCTTGCTGCTACGCTTTCTACGGCCATCTCCGGACTCACAAGAATATTGGGAATCAGGTACTTCTTTATCAGTGTAACTACAATTAAATAGGATTGCCGCTGCAGTCTGACATCGAGCAGTGTACTGGAAATGTCTCCTCTTCATGGCCATGTTTCTGCAACGAATCTCAATATCTATAGTGCACATAATTTTCCTCGTAAAAATATCTTTCATTCCCGCTACGGCTATCGATGTGTTGAATCTATACCTCCCTCACGATAGGACACGCAATAGCGACCACCAGACACTCGTACACATACCGCGAAGCCTGTTGTGTAAAGGCTTGATCGGTTCCCTTCGCACAAAGGCGTTACTGTTTCTGGCCCCGAACTATTTGCTTGCTTGCTTGCTTTCTGAACCCATCTCCCAACTCTGGAGTTACAAGAACACATGTATTTTCACATTATTTGCCAGAATATTATATCTTTTACGCGATACTTCTCGATATCAAGCCCATAGCAGTATACTACCGATCGCTCGCGCAACATAATTCCGAAGATTTAAACGGGAAATTATTTCTCTAGAAACCCGAAACTTTAGCGAGGGGGATGGTGCTGTAAACCAATGAGTAACTAGAAACTTATCCCTTCTGCGAAGACCTTTACGTGAAAACGCGAAAAAAATTGAGGAAACTGATATTTCCACTCGCGAATACCTATGTCGGTGATGTAAAGATTTCAAATCATCCCTACAATTTACAGTCAACTAAGGTGTTTCTCATGTCTAGAGACCCAGCAATCGTGTACTCCCCCCCCCCCCGGCTTTCACTTGCTAGATGCACAAATCAAAATCGATGTTTTCTCAACTAAATAAAGGCGCAAAATATGCAGAAGCAGTCAACCGGACAATTTACATGGATGATGATAATAGTGTAGCGCAAACACGCGTCCATATTGAATCTTCTCAAATTTCCGCGCGATCATGAAATCTGTCCGACACATACTAAGTATTAGTTCGCTATTCGGCCGGTTAAGTCAGCTACAGTCTTGCATCCCCACAGGCCTTTCCATTTAGACCACTCCTGCCGTTAGCGGGGAAACGTGAATCATTATTGCCATGCACCCTAAGATATATTTTATCACTGTACTAACAATTACATATTACGATCACGGTCTCAATTGGACGACATTAGACAGTGAGCGAAGTATCGGAAATACACCCTGTTGACGGCTGTGGCTCTGGAAATAAAAATATCTATACAATACTTATGACTTGACGTACTTTTCCCTTGGCTATGACAGTATTCCACGTCAAAACCATACCTTCCTTACTGCTGGACATAGTCATTTCCTTTGCACACGTCGGAACACACACACACACACACATATGTTTTATAAACTTGATGCTCAAGGCGAACCTATCACGCACCCCCTTCTACTAAGTATAATACTTCGCCAATAACCGATTGACGGTGATGCGAAGTAATACAGACCGAAAATCAGCGATGGTTGAACATGTCTCATACGTTTTTCTTGTGAGTGATGCGTTTGCACTAGGTGTTGGCAGCTGTACTACAATTACAAGCAGTTTTAGAACACGGAACGAGAGGTTATGTCATTATCGCATGGGTAGTGACATAAGAAAATCGATAGAATTGTGAAAAGTGATGGAAAATACGTATAAATTGAGAGAAAATACACTGAAATACGGGGAAACTGAGGAAGTGCTTGCTTGTCTTCTGGTTGGCGCAGAACAATTCTTGTACATTGGAACAAGTATGCGACAGGAAGTGGAATACAAGAAAACGTTGACATGGAAGCATCGGGAACCAGGGAAACAGTCACTTTTTTTCTCCGTCGGGGCAGCATTCTACTGTATGTCTATTGAGGTAACAGTGATGCACGCGAGTTAACTACTGTATTTGACGCTTTTCAGGAAAACGGAGGACCTTCTGCCTCTAAACTTACATGCATCTGCGTTAAAGGATAACAGAGAGTGGACAGGGTGATCGATTGAGATGGAGCTGTAACGAGATACGGTTTAATGGCATACTGATGATGCATTCTAGAGAGGAAGACGTTGCTGCAGGTCATATGACCATTTTTTCCGCTGTTCTGTCAAGGTGAATCAGTCGCGTGACACAGCCTGCGTTCAACTTGTACACAACCAGCATTTTGTATGTTGTGACTTAGAGCACTGTCTACTTGCGATCGATAACAGCAAACCTCTCCGTCATCTGAGAACTTCCATCTCATGTATGATTAAACGTGACCATCCTGTTTCGGCACATTCCTATAAACGAACAAAGATTTATGTGATGTACTCCATTCCCCTGTTGCATCTTTGGTATATAATCGAGATTTCACTTTCATAACTAAGATAATTCTAAGTTAGCGACAGGTGTTTGTGAGACAATGCAATCTCCGTGTATACATCTACTTCACAGATGTGCTGTTTACAGAGTTAGTGGCGGCATGACGTGTAATTTCACAAGTTGGGCGCCACTGCTATGTGATTATCTTTTTCCTTGTATTCTCCGTTACTAACGATCATTTTATATAGGACTGATTCGGGCATAGTATAATTTCCGAACCGTGATTGGATGTGAGCAGTGGACGCTATTTATCTATGGAAAGCCATATTACGCATGTATCACACCGAGCCACTGTTTTAAGGAAGTAGTTTTTTCATTTTACAGTTTGTTACCATAGTTTATCGTAGAGAAACCTGCAAGAAGGATGTATTCATACGCTAGAAATGTATTCCACACGACTGATAGGTCAGAAACTCAAGCGATCTAACATTATAGCCTGTTTTAAGTGCAGAAAAAAATGGTTCAAATGGCTCTGAGCACTATGGGACTTAACATCTGTGGTCATCGGTCACCTAGAACTTAGAACTACTTAAACCTAACTAACCTAAGGACATCACACACATCCATGCCCGAGGCAGGATTCGAACCTGCGATCGTAGCAGTCGCGCGATTCCTGACTGAGCGCCTAGAACCGCTAGACCACCGCGGCCGGCCTTAAGTGCAGAACCGTGTTGCCTTAGGAGGGCGTGTGTTTCTGTTCTCTCTTACCAATACCCTTCTGGTACTGATCCCAGACACTAGAACAATACTTCAAAATTGATAGCGTAGCTGATTTACGTAAAATGCTTCGAACTCCATCAGTCTGGAGCTCCATCGTGTATAAAAACCACCCGTTTCTTGTTCTTAATTGTCTGCTATTACAACACTTTCAAATATGTTACTATACACCGATCAGGGGTGCTAACCTCCTCAACATGGCTGCATCTGGAGAAATCTTGTGTACTTGGGTGGGCGATGACTTGACTAGCTCCATTCATTCACAAGACGTGGAGTGTAGTGCCCTACTTCTGGTCGGTTGCAGATTAAATCGGTAACGGTGCTGCAGGGCGGGTTCGTCAATGACAGTGTGAGGGGTCTTTCAGTTTCTAATTTTACCCTGAGACTGTGAGAATGCTCTGTGTCCCCCATCAGCACAGAGATAGATCGTAAATTAAGCACTATACTCGAGGTGTTAGAAATAGGTGCGGCCGTGCGGTTCTAGGCGCTTCAGTCTGGGACCGCGTAACCGCTACGGTCGCAGGTTCGAATCCTGCCTCGGGCATGGATGTGTGTGATGTCCTTCGGTTAGTTAGGTTTAAGTAGTTCTAACCTCTAGGGGACTGATGACCATAGATGTTAAGTCCCATAGTGCTCAGAGCCATTTTTTTTTTGTTAGAAATATGTAGAGCACTGTTTGGTATACTTTGATGATGTACGTGTTCGACAATTAACAATGAATGGGCGTACTGTGCTGTCATCTATCTACATTCGCAATGATACTCGCAAAGTAGAGGCGGAGCAGTTTAGCTATGATACTGAAATTGGGAAATATGCTGTCGCAGCATTGCTCAGAGTTGAAATTACTGTAAAATTGCTAAAATTGTTCGCAGTATCAACTTTGATGCTTATTATTAGAGTATATTGATGGTGTCTTTTCCACCCCATCCGTCCACTGGTACGTTGTTGGTTACCACATAATGATTAACTGACATTGCTTGTTTGAGTTGGAGAAAGAGTTTTGGTGGAGGGACAACACCGTCTGGGGATGGATAGCACCGAAACAGCGATCGTGTACATGACTGCAATGTGAGGAATCAGTCGAAATGGAATGCAGAGCCATCAGCTGTTCCGTCACTGTGACAGATGAGTTTAAATGCAGAGGTCGTCAATCACTTTCGGACACCAGTTTGGAAACTCTCCACAACGCCACGGTTTGTAAGAAGAATACATCTCTCTTTCTAAGACAGAGTGGTACCAATCGCAAAAAAAACTTATAAGACATGTCCAACCATCGCTGATTTTTGGTCAGTATTAGGGCCTATTTTGTATCGCCGGCAATCAGTTATTGGCGAAGTATTATACTTTGTAGTAGGGGGTGCATGATAGGTTCGCCTTTAGCATCAGGCTTATAAAGTATATATGTGTATTCTGACATGTGCAAAGGAAACAACTATGTCCAGTCGTAAGGAAGGTATGGTTTTGACGTGGAATACTGTGATAGCAAAGGGGAAAGTACGTCAAGTCATAATAATTGTATAGATATTTTTATTTCCAGGGCCACAGCCGTCAGCAAGGTAAATTTCCGATTTTTCGCTCATTGTCGAATGTCGTCCAATTGGGACCGCGATCATAATATGTAATTGTTAGTATAGTGATAAAGTATATCTGGGGTGCATGGCAATAATGATTCACGTTTCCCGCTAATGGTTAACTATTTCTGTAGCACTTTACTATTTCCAAGAGGTAGACTTGGCTCAAATGTACTTAGACATGTGAGGTCAGTATCACATAGAGAACGTTTTAGCTGGACCTGCACTGGTGAGTCACTACGCAAACATCTCACGCTGGACAATTAGTCCTGCGGCAGGTAACCATGGTGACCGAGTAAACAAGTACGCGGCTGGAGGCGTCTCACATGTCCTGTTAGGACTGCTAGGGAGAATGCACCCTGTGCCATTCTGGGAGGTATTGCAACACATTTCTATAGTGGATCCAGAGGAAGATTTGGCTCTTATTTACATACACCTGTGACATCAGTATAAGATGGAGAACGTTTTAGCTGCATCTGTGAGGGTGATCCGCTATGTGAACATCTCTCTCAGCGCTGGACCTACAGCTCTGCGTCATTACGCCGGCAACGGTGCCTAGGTGAACACGTATTTCGAAAGGTATTTCTCAGGTGTCATGTATGAAAGGGATGCCGCCGCCTCATCCCTGCAGGACCCGAACTGACACCTGCGCGTGGTTGAGTTGTATATTCCATACACTACCTTGAATCCCCTAAATTGTTTAAAATAAACAATCACTTGGCAGGGGCGACCAGTGCATCCCAACTCCTGGGAGCATGTGCAGTAGGGTCCTGTGAAGTCCAGTGGGCAGGGGACGACAGGCGGTGCGTGCTTCGCGATCGAAAGATTTTTAACTGTGTAATTACGTGTGATGTGTGTTTCATGACAGTATTCCATCTGCAATAAAAAAAGAAATGCGACCCATGTAATTACTTCTCACAAGACCTGCATCTTTCTAAAGAGCAGAGAATGATGAGCAAGAGAAATGCAAGCCCCCCAAACTGATTTTTTTAATGAAAAAACGATATACCCTTCAATTTTCCCTTCGTGAGATCCTTCCTCTCCATCGCAGAGCCGCTAATTTCCAGGTAGAGGTGGGAAGGGAGGAGGAGAGGGGGTGAGGGGGGCGGGAATGGGATGGAGGGGCTGCTTATCGATTGCCTGAAAATTTCCTTAAATAAATAAATAAACTATGTTCCATACACTACCTTGAATCCCCTAAATTGTTTAAAATAAACAATATTCCACACATTATCTAAATTGTTTAAACAATATTCCATAAACTAATATCGAATTCCCTCCAAATGACCGATCAACTGAGTCTTTCTCCCGCCAATTTCCCGTAGGGAGGGTGGCGGGCATGGGCGTTTACCAGAGGGAGGAAGAGGTCAGTTAATTGATCAATTTAATTAAGTAGTCAATCAAATTGATGAGAGGGGCTATGCCAGTAACTCAGACATGAAGGTGTACCTGTAGCAGTGAGGAGAAGGGGGTGGGTTGGAGGTTTCCTGAGGAGGGAGAGGAGTGGGAGAACAATAGGTTAAGGACCTGTCAATCAAAGGAGAATAATAGGTTAATGACCTGTCAGTCAAATGAGAACAATAGGTTTGCCCTGAGTGCATACCTGCCGCTGATGTAGGCAACCCACACTAACAAAACGCTCTGGTGGGGGCGTGTTCCACTACTACCAAGGAGCTTTTGGGCTCCTTTGGTTGGGATGTTTTGAAGCACACCCCATATTCCCCTGGCTTGGAGCCTCCAGATTATCATGTTTTCACCTGCCTGAAGGCACACATATGTACAATTAAATTTTCAACTGGCTAACAGATGCAGAAAGAGATTCTGAAGTGGGGAAAGGAGCTGGTGGGAGAGTTCTTAGAGGAGAACATAAAGAAGCTCGTATTACAGCTCGCCACATGCAATGAATAGTATGGCAATTATGTGGAAAGATAGTCAACAGTGTATCAATATCCTGTAATTTTTCAAATATACCTTTTCTAAAAGTACATAAGAAATCTAGCACACTTACTTTCTGAACATGCCTCGCAGTTTCGTAAAAGAGGGAGCGGTAGAGCAAACGAAGCACACTTTCATACAAAATAAAACTCAATAAAACTGAAAAACTGCCTTTATTAATCACACAGTATATACATGCTACCCCCTGCAGCCTTCTTATCTATGATTTACACGTGTTATTTTGATACCAGGCAGTTTCAAATATGTGCAAATACTTTCTATATTTTCGTGTTTAATGAATTTTCCATTGTCTAGTAAGATGAGAGAAAATATCACGAATTGAAGGTATAATGATACGGGGAGCTTTCAGAATTCAGCCGCAAGCAGAATATTTAGTTTTGGAGAGAATATCAGCGAACGGCGAAACAGATTTTGATATTTCATAACAAATGACTCTGAGAAAACTTGTTACTAGTCGGTATTCGTTGACCGTGCTGGTTTTCTTCAAACTGAAACGTCTATCAATGTGTGGGGCGGGAAGTGAGTTCAGTACTAGAAGATAATTTTATTTTTTTAATTGCTGAAGCATTAACTTCCCCTACTCCTCGCTCGATAACCCCCTTCATAGTGTCGTTGGCCTGAGAACCAATGTTTTTTGTTGTTGCTGCAATGCGACTAGCAAACTCTTACCAAAATAACGGGAATCTGCATGGAATTGTTCGTTTATTGTAGCAGTGGGACAATATCAGGATCAGGCTTCTCAAAGAGCTTCGAAAACAAAGAGTGATCTAACTAACTTACACTTACTTTCTTTGGCTAGTGATGAGATTCCTTATGCATTAATTATTTTACATGTTTATCCTCTGCACTTAACGTCCTGAGAGGATTAACCATTTTATCTCACCACGTGATGGAATCGGCAGTGCATGAATGAGTGGGGAGCTGGTGTGAAGTCGGACGTGCCAGTCGCTAGGCATTGTCTCTCGTGGCCACTGATTGACTGTGTCACTTCTACCTCCCCGTCTCCTTGAACCCGCGGCTTGATGGGCAACGTTCAGAATAACTTAAGCCGCATTATGTCCATCGCATCCTGCCTAATCACTCTTTGACACACACGATCACGACACCTGTGGTCATTTATGTTGCACATTGCGACAGCAGGGCTCCAAGCGGACAGAGAACTACGCTTATGAATACGATATCGAATGAGTGCAAATAGTATCGTTTATGTGATTTGTAACACAGTTTTAACAATAGGATGTTTACGTAGTGGCATAGAACACATTTGTCTTCTTTAGATTCCTAAGGAGTCTTGGGGATATGAAATGGCACATTACAGGATAGCTTATTTACGACTCTCTCTTAACGTACAGATATTTACTGAAGAATAGCGTAATCTTTTAAGAACAAAAAAATGGCTAGTGATGGACGTGATGATAAAACGTCAAAAGAATAAAACTTTTCCCCAGCATAAAAGAAACCAGTTCTATACTTGTTGCTACATTTGAGTTACGAATGGCATTAATATTTACCACATTCGATGCTGAAACAAAAGTAATTACATTTACCAAAATATTCGTGAGTTGGAAAGTCGAGTGAACGGTAAGAATGTGCGAATCATTAGGCTAAAATGGCTCTGAGCACTATGGGACTCAACTGCTGAGGTCATTAGTCCCCTAGAACTTAGAACTAGTTAAACTAACTAACCTAAGGACATCACAAACATCCATGCCCGAGGCAGGATTCGAACCTGCGACCGTAGCGGTGTTTCGGTTCCAGACTGCAGCGCCTTTAACCGCACGGCCACGTCGGCCGGCTGCGAATCATTAGGTCCCAGACAAAATTGTTAAGTATTAAGGAAAGCGCCTATCATAATAAGAACTGACAATATTGACATATATGCTTTTCGTATATAAATAAGAACAGACAATAATTGACATAGATGCTTCTCGCATATGTTTACTGTCTCTTGTTTTCAGCGGAGTAAGCTGCCCTTAAAATTTGAAAGCATGTCTTCATGAATAAACTCTAGTTTACGTCACTGCATTCGTAAGATTCGACTGTTTTTACGTTTATTTCACGATCATTCGTGTTTCTTGATAATTTACTTATCCTTGGAACTCAAAATATAATATTTTAACTAACTAGAAAAATAATTAAAAGGAATAATTATCTGAAGACAGGTTTTCTTGCCGTTAGGGGCGCTAGTGTCATTTCAATAATCACACGGTAACAATTTTCACGGCAGTGAGTGTCGCGACGGTAGGAGTTAGTGGTAAAACTGCCGCCCAGGATTTGTTGCGCCACGTCCTGGCCAGAAGGAAAATTCGTTGTCTCCCGATGTGCATCTGACGCCAACTGTCTACAGTAGAGGGGATGTCCAAGATAATTTGGACTTGGAAGTCAGCCAAATGTTTATCTATTCCAGCACTGTGATTTTGGGGAAGTCTCACAATAGCGAGGCATGACTTACTGGAACCCTTTTATGTAGAACGCTGGGCTGCTAAGTATTGCACAAGGTGTATAATATACAGGCTAAAGAATAATTTCTGGTTCGAATGTCCAACTGTTTGCACGTTTGTCTATAGGAGATTTTCTTGGTGAACTGGCAACCAGTTGAGAAATTATGTCTATTATGCAACAGCGTAAAAAATGCGAATCAGATTCCTGGTGCATTCTTCCCGTTGATTAACAGTAGACTTTCCGACACACTGATTACTTTCAATATGAATCCGTGGAAGTCATTTCACCAGTTTACTGAGATGCATCCTCAATTTGTGCCTGTGATGCATGACAGAGAACACACTTTCCACATTTCAATGTAGCACATAAACTGCTATCCGCTTTCCTTTCCTTGAAGTGATGCGACATTCGTCACAGAAACAGTGTGTTATATATCGCTGCGGAGTCATTTTATTAGTATCTGCAGGGTAATTCATGAATGTAGTAGCTTAATATTTGGTATTCCCACAAAACAGTTATTTAACGTTTTGTTCAATGATCATAATGACCGTCATCATGTTACTTTTGGTAGTACAAGAATGTTCCGTTTTCAGTATTTCTCCTCTTGTATGTACGGAGAAGAAAGTCAAAGCTAGCCAGATCAGCATAGTCTTATATAATTCAGTGTTACGAGTGCGTTGGCGAAACAAGTTCAGTTTGTTTCGTGAGTGGGTCCTCTCATAGTGTGTGCGATGTCTCGAAAATGTGTAGATATTTAACAACATTGGAATACTAGCGTCATAAGCAGTAAGTTAGAGATTTTTTACATGTCAATTGCAAGGAGAAACCCAGAACCCAGATCGTGCAATCCCATAAACAGCAGCTACAAGGTACATTTTATTTGAGACGTAAATGTCACATTCATTATGAGAACATGAAATTAATATCGGCACTAGCTGTGCCCATTCCCATGTGGCGTATGATAATCATAAATATCAGCTTCGACACATAATCTATGTTGAAGAAGTTGATACTCCACACAAACGACAAAGTGGATCCCTTTTTCGAAGTTTGCGTTCTACAACACATTACGGAATTGAGATGGGTCGTAATTTCAGCACCAGATTTGAACAATATACTAAAACTGGACTAATAGAGCAATAATTCCACTATGGCAACACATTTGAAAGAGACGCTCACATTATTTCAGATGCTGGAAAAGCTCTACAAGTACTACCTACAAGCAAGGAAGGAAGGGTTATGGATGTTATGAAAATATCAGGTGTGCTAAACCATAGCGTGACAATATGTTGAAAGAACATATAAAATTATGGAGCATAAAGACTTACAGAATTTCAACGGAGTGCTGGATGTAACGGAGTGATATATGTGTAACAAATAAGTACCCCAGTATTTTACGGTTGTGCATGTGTTATTACGTAACAGCTAACACCTTCTGAAAGTTTTTATATTTCAGTGTTTGAAAAATGTTTTAAGGTCATGACTTCAGTTTTGCAGAAAGACTTGTGTTTGCGAAGTAAAAGATATGATGTTACTGCTTCACTCAGAAATAAAAGATAAGTAATACACTGAGAGAAATAAATTGCAACACCAAAAAATAATTAATGTAAAGAAATTTTGAGAATACATTTGTCTAGGTAACGTATTTAAGTGATTAAAATTGCAAGATTGCAGGTTAATGTAAGTGCGAGACAGATCGTTGCAAATGTGAAATTTTGGTATATTAATAACCGGTGTAACCGCCAGAATGTTGAACACAAGCTTGCAGATGTATTGTACAGGTGTTGGATGTCAGTTTGTGGTATGGAGTACCACGTCTGTTGCATTTGGTCGGTCAATACAGGAACGGTTAATGCTGGTTTTGGATCACGCTGGAGTTGTCGTATGACGATGTACCATATGTGGTCGATTGGAGACAGATCTGCTCCGTAGAGCATGTTGGTTACAGCAGCGGTATGTGGGCGAGCGATATCCTGTTGGAAAACAGACTCTGGAGTGCCGTTTATGAATGGCAGCAAAACTGGTCGAATCACCAGACTGACGTACAAATTTGCAATCATGGTGCGTGGGGTAACCACAAGAGTGCTCCTGCAGTCATACGAAACTCCACACCGAACAGTAACTTCAGGATGTCTAGTGTATGTGGCTCGCAGACAGCGTGATTACAGATTCTCAACTGGCGTCCTCCTAACCAACACACGGCCATCAATGGCACGGAGGCAGAACCAGCTTGCATCAGAAAACACAACAGATCTCCACCCTTACCTCCAATGAGCTCTCGCTTGACACTACGGAAGTCACCAATGGAGACGGTTTGGGGTCAGTGGAATGCTCACTATGCGACAGTCTTTCGTCTCGGTACTGCCACGTGACCGTCCGGAGCCCTGTCTTCTTGAGACCGTACATTCTATTAACCACTGTTGTCAGTAATCATGTACAGTGGTTACATTCCTGTCGAGTCTTTCTGCAATATTATAAAGTGAACATCCAGAGTCTCGTAGCCATATTACACGACCTCGTTCAAACTCTATATACTTAGAAGATACCGTCGGGGCACACATTTTCACCTGTCCCCTTTGATATATATCAAAGCCCGTTAGCAGCTGAAGGTATGAATATAATTATAATTTCGTTCAAACTTAGTGAGGTATCGTTAATGATGTTTTTGTCGCGTTAAAGGCATTCTTGACTGACATCAACTCACTAAGTCCAACCTCAAAGGTAACAAACGTCACGACCGTTACAGCAAGAGGTGAGCAAACGAGCTTGAGATTACCCGATACGCCGCAGCTTTCGATACAGTATCGAGCTTGTTCGAAAGATCACGTGACATTTGACTCGCGCGGCGCGAGTTCAAGGGATACGCGCGAGCTACGAACTAGACACAGCAATAAGCTATGGTTCTGCATGAATTTCACTACTTCGAGAAACAGTGGAGGAAACAGCATTATATCCTACCACTGCACAAACTCCTGCTGTGTTTGAACGAACTTGCAATGCGCGTTCGCATACAATATGCACGGATATATATGTATGGATGTAAGAAACATTAATATCAATATTTGAGAAAACAGACAAAGACAAAAATGTCGTCCTCCGAAAAAGATTGCTTGACTGAACTCAGTATTTTTATTTGATTATGAGAGGAGGTAATGATTTGCGAAGTAGGCTGCAAATGGGCAATTCAGCCTCAGTTCGCATATTTGAATAACAGATATAAACTTTACCAGAGTTTGATCAGCTTGAAAATGGCAAAATTCATTCAGCATTCAGCTAATCAAGAATTGCATGCCGAATAAACGAACTGTATCGTAGTAAAGTGACTGTAAATATTATCGCGATAATAAATTACAGCGGAATGAGCCGTCTCGGAAATAGTGCCATCACAAGTCATCAGATCGTGGGACGATCGAGAGCTCGAGAATTATAGAGAATAACGATCGCAATCTTTGATTTGTTTATTAGTTTTCCGTCGTTAGACATTACCTGCACCTTATAAGATATTTCAGTGCGTGTTTCACAGTTATTTTTATTGTTAAAATCCGTACTGGATTAAAAACGCTAAGACAGGTCGTTGCGATAGTACCAACGAAAGTCACTAGATCGCAGGTCAATCAAAAGATCGCATAGAACTCCGGATTTCCCGAACTGGAGACTTAAACTATTCGAAAAGTTCGATTCGTGTTCAAAACCTAGTTAATGTGTTTGTTTAAAGCAAACTTGATTTGCATCCTCATAGTGGCCCTAATAGCGCCTCTCTTATGTTACTGGCGTCAAATTTAAAGAGACATCATTCTGATGTTGAAACGCGCCTGCCAACTTTCGTTTATGTCCTTTGTGGTGTTGCAGTTATTTTTTCCTTCGGCATATTTAGACACTATATATGTAGTAATTAGACGCCGCGTCCATGGCGCGTATCGATAGGTTCGATAAGTTGAGCAGTGGTGACCATTGTGATTAGATCTCTGAACTGCTGTTTATTGTAGATTTGAAGGTGTCAAATCACCTTACGAAACCGATCTTCTGTGCAATACATCATGATTTTAGGAGTTTATGTGTATTTAAGTGCCACTACGACAGTAGTGTTATTTAAATCTTTCACACAGGCGACAGTGTTATTACTGGAGTCCAGTCATTATATATCTAAATGAGAGATTTACATTATTTACATCCACGCAGGCTGACTGTGTAAAATTACGAAGATACGAACATGCACTTGAAAATAGCAAACCACCGAAGTCAGCTGATCGTGTAAACGATTAATAATGATCGTAATATAGACAAGGCGAAAAACGGGAATGTCTTTATAGAAATCTTTTGGTGTTTTTGCTGTTGTTGCTCTAATTTCTAAATGCACTCTTAATTGTACATAGTGTGAATTGTGAGGCTGAGGATCACTAACAGTTTCAGTATGTCTGCTGTTACCCCGGGCTAGGAATGCATGTGAATGTTCATATTTGGAACTCTGAATGTAAAATACTTAATATGTAAACGCAAATGAAATAATGAATTATAATTTTGAACTTGTTTTTGTTCCCTTACTTCTCATTATTGAAGAAAATGGATGAAGCAGAAGACAGCATTGTTGGTTTTAAATTGCATTCGTGATTGTAACTGTCAATTGAGTTTGCACAAAGTGGTCCAAAGAGAGAGATTTAATCAGAAATAAACGTCATTAATTTGATTAACAAATCCTCTTGACATGATCCACATTACTAAATTAATGACCGTTATCATTGAATGTTTTCGAAACTGTCAGTTTTTGGTTAGTGGTAAGTAGTAAAAATTTTATTCCAATAATTTACACAAAATTTTAAGAACTTGGTTCAAGAATAATTGGCGATTAACTCAAGAAGCATTTTGCAACAGTGTATGCAAAGCAACACAAAGTGGTGGAAATCTCTTTTGTTCCTATCTTCACATTTTTCTTGATGTATGGCACTTTTTTCTTTGCCGAGTTTTGTTTCATAAATGAAAAGTTTTTTATTGTGTTCAACGTCATTCTGTTGTATATATCTGCAGTGTTGAACTGTTCACTGTAAAATATAACTGGGTAAAAAATTTCGATAAATATAGCAGCATTGACCATTTTGTAGTCAATTAGGGTAGTGAAAAGTAGTCTTGAGTCTTTCTGTTGCATTATTTTATATCATAAATCAGCCAATATAAAGATGAACCACCTACATTTCATATAAATCCCAAACAAAATTTGTGAATGCATGCCTTCAATTTTGGAGATGCAATTTGTGTGCACAACTATATTAATTAAGGCATAACTAACCCACCTTTGTAACAGAAGGTGATCACTATTGATCAAAATAATCTCCATTTTACATCAACTATCCACTTTCTTACACTTGCAATAGAGTACTTTCAGTTCCACAAACCTCTTCCCACTTTTGTGTGCTCTTGCTGCAACTATTTTCCATCTCATTCATTTACAGTTATTTCTTTTATATCTCCCTTCTCACAATGTCGTTCCCCTACTCAGTAGCTTTCATTTCCTCTCATCATTTACCCCTGTTCATGTATCTTTACTTTAACGTATGAAGGAAGGAAGATTCAGGTTTAACATTATGTCGACAATGAGTTAATTAGAGGAAGAATGGGGAAGAAAAATGGTTGTGTATTTTGACTTAACCAATTTAATGAAACTGAACAACTAAATATGGATGGGTGAACAAGTATTTGAATTGCCACTATCCCAAACACAAGTCCAGTTACTTAGCACTTCATTTGATCTTTAACTATGGAAAGAGTAACTATCTATAGGCTTGTTGAACAGTATGAGTCTTCCACAATATCCATCTTAAAAGTGCAGTAGTGAACGTAAGCATGTGATCTGTTGATGCGATCAACACTCCACTGCAGGATAAAAGTTCATTCTTGACTATCCCCTAGGTTGTTCTCTTTACACAATATCCTTTCTTTCAAGAGTGATAGTCCCACAAAGTATATAGGAGAACGTCTCAAGTTTGGAAGTGAAGGGGTGGTAGAGAACAGCTTGGCTTGTAGAGAACTTCCTGTGAAAGACAAAGGTCCTTCATTCAAGTCCCGTATCAATGCACATTCCACTGCAGAGTGACAGTTGATTCTGTAATATATAGAAGGTTGATAACTGTCACTGGATGTTAATTCAGTCTAGTTATCTCTAAAATTTTGCTTTAGTTACTTAATAAAAGTGCCTAACGAGTGAAACCATAGGTATCCTTGTATTTACATATTTTAAATACTCAGAAGTATCTAGTTTGTTTTGAAAGTAGTACAGCTAATTAATTAGCAGAAGCACTGGCAGTGTATTCTTAAGATGGACCATTCTGTACTGACTTACTCATAACATTTATTTCGTCACTATTGTCAATGTAATTACAAAAAGGAAATGTATTTAATGACACACTTTATTTTTATAATGTTTATTTAGATATACACATCAAATAATATCTTACAGAATCGGTATTTGCACTAAAATCAGAGTTCAGGATTGTAATAAACTTAACAAACAATCCAGCTTCTATAACAGAAATTTCATTATGATACAATTTTACAGTACACAAATATCATTCTCATCACACTGTAACAATGAAAATGTAAATGAGTATTCAGATGAACATGATAAATCAACAAAAATATTCTCTGATGTAAATGTGAACTACAACAAAAAGTCTTTGGTTGTGAGGTTTGTTTCTTGGACTGTCAGTTTTAAGTATGCAAGTAAGGTAGGTGAAAAGAGTGATCACTAATATTGTTAAACCCGTATAAAATCTGCAGAGAAAGTGACAGATGTGAAACAAAATTGAACTGATCATTTAATATCAAGTGATAAGTGTGCAAAAAAGTTATGTATTCTTTTATCTAAAAGTGTTGTTTTCTTATGAAGTGAGTCTCACAAAAAAAACCTGCAAAGAGTATTGTTCAATGTATGCACTGCTATTGAAATACATGTTATCACTGTTCAACAACAAATTAGGAAAATGAAACATCAAGAAAATGCTACAATACTGGAATAATTTAGAGCATAGGATCAAAAGTGACATATCCCTCCCTTCTATTTTGATAAATGATGTCTTCCTCATGATAGAAGATTCTATGTTGCTTCTATCATCTTCACAGATCTCTCCTTATTTCATTACTGAGATTTAGACAAACGTTGCTTTCATATCAGGAGCCTGAGATTCAATATTAATATTGAGGGCCCTGCAGATCTTACAGAACTTTAACAGTTCTTTATGTAAGATTGTCCAGGTTTATCGCTTCCCTCATTTAGATTTACCTATGTACTCAACTAAATTGTACAATGCTTGTAAATAGCTGTATGCAACTGTAATAAAATACAACATTTTAGAAATAGATATAAAAGAATTCCCACTTAAAAACACCAACATCAGCAGCTTAATCACTACATCAAATCTAGAATTTAAAACACCTTTAATTTTGCATAAATACTGCTTTAAAAATACGAGCTTAAATACTGCTGTTCATGTCATGAGGAATAAAATTTTCTACCTTATTTCACTAATAGCCTGAGGGTTGAGACAGGAAGTACAAGGTTTAGCATATTGAACTCTGCAGAAAAATACTTCACAGCTTTGTTATAAAACTTGTACCTACAGACAGAGGCAATTTTGAATGTTGGGGGTCATGTATTAAGACTTAACACTATTTACACTAGCATGTGATGGAGTTGGCAAGCTCAGACAGATTGTGACAGTCAAGAGTAACTAAAAATACTGGTCAGTGATTATCAAGTTAGTGGCCTAAGAACAATTATGTCCTTCAAAAGAGGTGTAATAGCTGGAATATGGCTTGTACATTTCAGTTTACATTCAAGTTTAATCCATAACTATCAGTAAGCCTCCAACCTACAATGGATCAGGTTTCTGTTACACAAATGCACAACAGTTTTTTTTTACGAAGTATATGAGATACATCTTCACATTTTCATTCAAAAATGGCAACTAGACACATTATATTCCACAGATTATTGGCTAGTTTCCTTTTTTAATTCATTCTCTATTTTTCTTGCACCTATTTGACTCTATTTCAAAATAAAAGAAACAAGAAATTAAAAATCTACAACATAAACTAATATCAAAGTATGATGTACACAACAACAAACTTATCATCAGGTCAATCATTTACACTACTTTCAAATATGGAATGTTTAATATATGACTCAATTTTTTTTCACTACTCACCTATCACAGCTGATGCTATTTTATATATATGAAGCAATACACCTTCTAATTGCACACATACAATAACCAGATTTGCAGGACTATCCAGCTGAGAGAGCAATATTCAGCTACAACCCATCTAACATGTTGACTTACTCTGTCGAAACAAATAATGCTCAGTTAGTAGAGTGTGTGAACCATTGCAGATGTCTCATATTTGTCTGTATGCCCTGTCACACAACAAAATATTAGCAACTCACTGAAATGTTCTGAAGATTTGACAATATGCAGTAGAGGATTCCACAGATAAAACATATATAATCACAATTTTTTGCTGCTGTGTGTACTTCAAAGTGTGGAATTTGATCAGTTACGAATCTTTTTTATATCAGTATATACTGTGTTATCCCAGAATGTCGTTTCATCCGTAATAGTCGAAATAACGGGAAAACATTTTGTTTGCAGTTACACGTGTTTCGTCAACCAACAACTACGCAAGAAGGTCTGTCACTTCCAGAAAAAATGTCTAGTTCAGGAAAAGTCGAGCCTTAAAGACACACCTATTTCTTCTTCTGTGTAGAAGGTATTCGTGTAATAATTTGAGTAATAAATTGAATGTGGGTAGGTTTTAACAATCTGATGCTACTGTGATGTGTAAGTGCTGAATTAGATGTTCATAATTATGGGGGAATTGTTGCAAGAAGTGGCACAGAAGCCGTATCTAATTTTGTAAAGTTAAAAATTGTCGACAGTTTGATCGTGTATGCCATACGTCAACAGAGTATCTTTCAGGTGGTTTATTTTAACAGAGTCCACATCTCCCTTAGCGAATGCTACCAAGCATTACAATTCAGGGATCATTATCTCAAATGGGCCACACACGGCAACCTCATTGCACAAACAGTGACACCAAAACATAGTCATTCATTGAATTAATGCTCGTTTTGAGTAAATGGAAAGTGTGAAAGGCTCAGTTGCCTCGCAGTATCCAGTGTAGTTGGTTCTATAAACATCTATATCTGTAATTTTAATAGTTTGGAATTGTGAGACAGGTATAGTCCGCTGTAATTACTTTTGTCCTCTTTCGTGTAGCACGCACGAAAGTACGTATAGTCCGTGATCTGGCTGTAGGCACAACTTTCGACAAGAGTTGTTCAGTCTTCGATTGTCAACTCTCGAGCGCCCGTTTTGGTGAAACAGATTTCTCGACGCACCATTTCGCGGAACTCTGCTGGGACCGAACTCAGAGCAGGCGTCAGACCCTGACGCAGCGCACGGGCGACGCCGCGCCGAAGGCGCCCCTGGCGGGCTGCGCCGAAGCTGTGGCCGTGGCCGTGCTGCTGGCGCCACCACCGTCCAGCATGATCTCCGCGTAGCCGCTCTCGTCGCTCACGTTGTCCTCGTCGCGCTTCACGTCCCTGGCGGCGTCCGGCGCCACCTCGTCCTCTTCCTCGCTCAGAGAGTCCAGTTCGACGCCCGGCTCGCCCAGCGGCGTTCTGGGGACTACCGCCTCCGGGGGCGGCGGCGGCGGGGGTGGCACGGCCGTCACGGCCAAGACGGAGGCGGCGCTGCTGGGGGGCGGGAAGGTGGCCGAGCGGCGCAGCGCAGCGGCCAGCCTCTCCAGGTCGGCGGCGCCCTCGGCGCCCGGCCTCCAGTCCACCACCGGCTGCTGCTGCGGGCTGCCTTCGGGCTCGCAGGTGTCACAGTCCGCGGATAGTGGCTGCCTCAGCTGCCGACACACAGACACACACGCTGTACAGTGTGTTAACCCTTTCGTGGTTGATGGGTCATATATGTACCACTAACTTTGAGCGCCAGTTCGAGTGTCGGGATATATGTTACCCAGCTCTGCACGGTGCTGCCATCTAGGGACGACTGTACTGAACCTAAGAAAAAAATCGGGACTGCACTGCAAAGGCAATAGAGAAGCGGTGACTACTTTTGTTGACTGGCGCGTAGATATGGCCGCTGCAACGCCACTTATATGTGTCATTCTTCAGTTTTCATCGTTTCTCACTTTCCAGCGATGTCTGAAGTAAGTAATTCATCTTATTATTAACTTAATAATCATTTTTAGTACAAATACAGTGTGGAATGTACTTCTCAGCGACTGTACTATCTTATAATCGAAATAAAATTAGTGGGACACACGTGTCCCAGCAGACATTATTTGTAAAGATTAGCAAGACAATTGATTAATGGGTATTCATCCAGGAAAAAGAGGGGATCAATGCTCACTTTCTTCCCAGCAAAGAGAGGAGTCTCTAGGGTGCCAGATGACGTCCGGCTCGTGAACGTAGGCAAATATGTACCGAAAGACAGTGACACTAGGAAGCGATGCAGATTCTGCAGCACAAACTCTAAAGAGAAGAGAACAAAAGTTGTTTGCACTGCTTGTGGTGTACCACTCTGTGCCACACCATGTTTTTCCAAGTTTCATGACATCTAAAGTTTTGTAAGTATTGATCATGTATCATGAAAACTGAAATGTAATGAATATTTTTTTACACTGGCTCTACACAAATAAAAAGATTACATGCATGTATAATTTGTAGTTACTTTATTCTCTGCAAAATCCTGTTTATGGCTAAAAAAGACAAAATTAGAAAATTAGTCAGTCAGCAGAAAAGGTATCTTGCGTTGGTTCATGGGACATGTGTGTCCCACTTCCTGTTGTGAAAAAATGGAGAACTTAAAAAATATTTTGGTGGTGAAAATATAATGGGACTGAAAAGAAACTGTTCCCACCTTAATATTTTAAAAATCTGTAAAAAATGAATTTTATCCATGAAAGGGTTAACTGTAAGACGGCAGAGTTGTGAGGGGAGTGCGGGGAGAGGAGGAAGCAAGCATTGGCTGGCGAGGGGGAGGAGAGGAGCCGGGAGGGGCGGAAGGCACGCCTACCAGTTGCAGTGCTGGCACTACAAATTGCGCGTCATGCTTACACGAAAGCAGACGAAAGGCTTGGAAGTAAAACTCGCTTTAAATGTTGTTCGTAAACGAAACTGAAATCGGCATGTACATTAAAATATCTCTCATGCAGCGGACCCGGGGTCGATTGCCACTGCTCGCAATTTTTTTCTCACTTTATTTCATTTTACGCAATGTTAAACTATTAATTATAAATTTTAAATATACTAAAACAGGTCATATAGTATAACGTAACTGTCAATCTCTATATATAAAAATGAATGTATGTATGTATGTCTGCCCTCTGTGCGTTCCCAAACCATTCGTCCGATTGCGATGAAATTTTGGTACTTCGTTCTCCGTACGCCCACGAAGGTTCTTAGCCGAAAAAAAAAAGAAATAAGACACATTCTTGAGGAGATATGACGTCATAAACAATGAGATGCCACCGCGGGAAAATACCCAGATTTATGCATCCACTATTTGCGAATGAGAGCACTTAGCGAGCAGCTACAAACGTTACATATAATTTGAAACCTTCACGAAAATTTTTCTCGCTGACACCCCCCACAAAATAATGAAAGAAAAAAAGGTTGTCGCTTACTACATTTTCTCAGTACATACCGTAAATCTGCCGCAGTAGGCATTAGATTTTAATGTATTGTTTCGTTACTATTAACTCTAATCCCGTACAGTATCCACATATATCAGTAAATGCGCTGGCAGATTTATGTCTCTTTACGACATATGATTCAGGAGATATGACGTGGTAAACATCGAGATGCGTGAAAAAGCGCCGCGTCAGGCACGACGTTTTGTTCTATTATTTCTTCACTACTAACACTATTCGCAACACGTTTCGCAAACGTGTTGAAAAAAGTATATAAAAACAGGGGCATATTCCTAAAAAACTCCCGAGATAGGCCAGAAACTGCCTCTTCACTCATTTTGATAATGTTTAGCACAACTGCACAATAAAAACACGCAGAACATTAACGAAGCAAACGACAATGGCTACCTTGTACAACACAGTCAGCTACGTAATGTTGGCAGCAGTCGAAACTGCGTGCCTACCGAAGCCTCCCGACGTTTACCGACTTCTGCAGATTCAGGACTAGGGAGAAGTCTGCCATCTAAAAGTTTACACACTGTACAAACCCGTACTGCCATACTGGTAACGGAGAGACAGAAGTGAATGCAATTATCGGACTTGCCTCAGGATGAGTGCCCATACCTGCTGGTTATCATTACAGTGCACCTACTCACGGGGGGTCCAGTGTGGACTGTATTTTTCATATGGCAGCGAAAGTTGGTAGATACGCTAATGTGTTAATGCGGAACCGATTAACGATGGAAAAAAAATTAGTTCCAGTGTTGACAACCAGATGCAAATCTGGCGCTGTACAGCATATCATCGACGTCTCCGATGCTGACAAAAAATGGTTCAAATGGCTCTGAGCACTATGGGACTTAACTGCTGTGGTCATCAGTCCCCTAGAACTTAGAACTACTCAAACCTAACTAACCTAAGGACATCACACACAACCATGCCCGAGGCAGGATTCGAGCCTGCGACCGTAGCGGTCCCGCGGTTCCAGACTGTAGCGCCTAGAACCGCACGGCCACTAAGGCCGGCCGGATGCTGACACTGAGCAAATTATGTAAGCGGCGGTTGTCGCGTTCCTAATCCATTACACAAGGAAAGATTCCTATACGTCTTTCTTGGACTCTCACAGCCAGAATTGCACCTGTTGTCAAAACTGGAACAAACTTTTTTTTTTCAGTGTAAATCGGTTCCACATTATTAGAATACCCACTAAGTTTCGCTGCTATACGAAAATTACAATTCGCACTGTACCTCTAAGAGTAGCTGCACTTTAATTATAACCACCCGGAGAATACGTAAAACTGTGTCTTCCTTAATGGCACCAAGTTAAAGTGCTTTCGCAATTAGCTCCGACATCGGTATCCATGCGACGGCATGCGCTATCTGTATGTTGTACAACGCCTGAAATAAAAATGGAATCTTTCCGGGACTCATACTTCGGGCTCTAATGGTGATGAAAAGGTAGGGTCAAGTGTTTTGAATAGCCTTTCTACTACGACCATTTGTATATACAACAGAAGGACCGTCTTGCTGTAACGGTACAGGGTCAAAATTTTAATATTACAGATTTCCTTCAGCTTGGAAAAATGGAGCAAATCGGCTGCTCTTTTTTCCATTAGATGTGGTCTACGGTGTGCGTTAAGGGAGGCACTGTTTAGGTCGTGGACGGTTCCGAGAAAACCAGAAAAAAGCGTTTTCACCATTTTCCGCCCTCAACAGCGGATATCTAAATAACTAACAGCAGTAGATTAATGTAATTTTAATGATTCATTCTCTAGGTATTTATCTAGAAGTGCCATCTTCCCGTTTACAAATATCTTTATTCGTTATCGGGAAACACCCTAAAGCCGAGCTGCGGTTTCCAAGACGGCTATGCACAGCGCAACTGCTGTAATTTTTACTATGTATTCCTAAGATCCCGATGGCGAATAACGTTGAAAGTTTTCTACATATCTTTATCCGTTTCCGAGATACGGACGTTCAAGATTATCCTACATGTAACCGTAAATACGAACAAAAAATCCGATGTGAAGTGAAAAGGTAGTTTGTAAAATGACGTGGCACAGAGACATATGCTTTAAAGAGTCTCCATTATCATCAGAAGGTTTCCGGAAACCCCGTGTTGTAGAACTGGGGCACATCCGAAATTTCTGTGCACGTAAAATCCGGTCTCAGAAGTAAAACTAGTTTGCCGTTTTTTCCGTTTTCATATAAGCAAACTATCGAACTTTTACTGACCAATACGTTTCTTTTTATATGAGTGATATGCCCTGCCGCAGCAGCAAAAAGAAGGGAACCAGCGGAAAAATGATCCTATCGGAGCACAAAAGATGCGGATATGTTCTTGTTTATTTAGAAGACTCTGGCTGAAAAGTGGGGTACCAGATGGTTCACTCTACCTTCCTCAGCAGCTTTAAAAATCTGATCAGCAAATTTTGGCATACAAACATTTGTGCTTTTTTACGTTGAAACAGGAGGCAGCAGTGATAATGGGAAAGAGGCGGAAATGTAACAAATACTAAAAAATAGTAGACAATGGTTGTGTTACAGAAAGAGCCAAGGAGACAACGAGAGAGAGAGAGAGAGAGAGAGAGAGAGAGAGAGAGAGAGAGAGAGAGAGAGTGTGTGTGTTACAAGCGGGTAATGAGAGATGAGCTGCACGTGTTAAGAAGACCGCGAGTATGTTCGCGTGGTAAAATTTTTTGGGAAGATCTTTAAAGGGTCTAGGAAGGTAGAACGAGACAGCTGGTGCCCCCTTTCAGTCAGTATTTTAAACAGAAACGTATTCACCTTCTTTGTGCTCTGAGAGCAGCATTTTTCCGCTTGTGATTTGTATGCAATGACCAACGTTCCGTGTGGTGCCTTTCCATACCACCTAGCCAGTGTCTTTCGACCCGGTTCGCCAGTGTGGAGCTCTAACTCCAACTTGCCATGCGAAACACGCTGTTGCTTCCCTAGCCTGCCAGGTTGTGCTCTGTAGTTATTTAGAGAGCCAGACTGTCGCCTCTGCTCCATTATGTTCTGTGTCCAGCTAAAATGCTGTGTATTTGTCCTCCTGTATTATTATTTGTATTATCTATGCAAGGGCAGATTGGCAACGATTTCAATGAATGTTCGAGCTAGCAAGTTTCACTGCGATGTCAGTTCGTGTATTTTGTTTAGTTTAATCAAGTTACACAACCCATATGCATTATCTGAGCAAAGCCATGTGAACACCCCTATGTAATACGGAAATGATCGCTAGATGTCACGAGAAGCGGTCTCTTCAGGACACTTTGAGCGTTGGCAAGTCATTGGATGCCACCTGAGTAACAAATACATCAGGGACATTTGAAGTCTTATAAAAGATGCCCGAATTCACTGTGGAAGATGCGATTGTCAAGTGGAAACACTAAAGAACGACCACAACTAACCCGACACAAGCAGATCTGATGAACTGACAAACAGGAACCACCTGGCATTGCGGAGGGTGGTTGCAAATGATTGCATGAAATCATCGGAAAGAATCATTCGTGTGTTCCAATGTGCTCTGAGGAGTCTTTGTGACACAATGTTTCTGCCACCAGGAAACACTGCAGGAGTAGACAGGGCCTAGTTTTGCAAGCTGCACCTTCTGTATCAGGATGAATGGCCAGTACGTATCCGGCAACATTTCTTCGGTTATGTTACATGCTCACCTTCTCAGTTATCCTATGTGAGTCTAGTTTTTAAACAATGACAATGTTCTCGAGAAACTATGTTGTGTTCACCAGTGACGGATTAATGTAATAACTTTTGTTGTACCTGGAGATGCGGCTGTAAACCGTGAAACCGGTAGTGTGGTCAATGAAAACAAAATTTTACCAGTTGTCAGCGGTGTTTTCATTCATCGGACGTGGATGCCTCCGTGGATTACTTTGATGTCTCCCAAACACTATTTGCACACGATGTCATTCGTGGCACGAAAGGTGTACGCCAAGAAAACTGTTTCTAAAATTGGAATTGCCTGAGAGTGAGAGCGTGACACGCAAGTGCAGCTTCTGTTTTCAAGAGGTCGTTTGTCTGTGACGAGTACTACAAATCTTTGACCTCGAAATCAGCTTATTTAGAATTCGTGGACGTCTTCTTCTCTAGTGAGTCCACCTGCAGGTAAGAATAAAACATTATCTGGTTTTCGCTGGGGTAATGTTATTCAAGACGATTTAATGGCAAGATGAGAGGTACTAATGCCCAACAGAAACGACACTAAAGTTTTTCTTACATGCGCCATGGAAGAACGCTCAATCTACGTGAGAGTCCTAGGCGAAAGGGAAGCTGACTGTCGCTCAGTCATCAACAGGGGTGGGTTATGGGGTCATCCGGGGACGTCTAAGCCACGTTTCCCTTCTTCGTCGTTACGCTTTGGTGACTGAGCAAAAGTTCCTCTGTCTCTTGCAGGCGGAGCTTTGCAGCACACGTAGCAGATTATGCAAAGTGGCTGAAAGCAACTTGCCAACCACCTGTGAGATCTCAAGGTACAGCCAGAGCAGCTTACTTGTTTTCTGCCTGTAAACGTACAAGTCTGACCAGAGCGCAGCCAAAAATTGCTGCTCTCCTATTGCATCATGTGAACAAGGCACGTCTTAATCGCAAAACCAGTTTGCTTCAAAGTATTTGCCTTTGCCGGACTAGAATTTGTGTTTTAGGTTGCTGTGAAGCACTTTCGGGTATTGCACCCCTCTGTCTTAACATGTCACGAGTTTACTAACATATTTACTCATTGCATATAACTTTAAACAAAGGACAATCACAACTAAAACACTTATGCATAGTTTACAAGCAGTAAAATCCGGATGTCAATAGGGCACAGCATAAGTTACTTTCAGCCAATTTGGTTATCAATTATAACGCTGGTTTAGTTGCCCTAATTATACCGTATTTAGCTTTCTTAGTTAATTAATCGACCGTGTAATACGAGAAAGTGGGTTTAATGGTTCGCGTTGTCGCCTCAGCCATTCAGCACGTCGCACAAAGCACGCTCCCAGGCGGCTGGCCAGTCTGCTCAATTCTCGCGGCTGATAGAGCATCACACAATGTAGTTGTCGTCTTAGGACCAATCATGTTGTGTATGCTTATGATGGTGGCGGTATTTATCCTATTTCAAGTCTCGGATAGCGCATTACGCAATGTATATGCCGTCTTCAGAAACAGATTCATCGCAATGAATTTGCCGTCTTCAGAAACAGATTCATTGCAATGTATTTGCCGTCTTCAGAAACAGATTCATTGCAATGTATTTGCCGTCTTCAGAAACAGATTCATTTTAGGACAAATCACGTTATCCGGATGAAACGTTTTCTGCATCATAAACTACAATAGCTACAAGCAGCAGGAATGTAAAAAAGTCCGCAATATATCAGCATTTATTCAAAATCAGTATGCAGAACTAGTCCTTATAGAGGCTCATAATGCAACCACATTGGCACACTCCATAAACCATGTCCATTTTTTTTAATCAGGCAGTCCACAGATATTTCAGAATAAAAGCAGTCACGGTTGCGAAATTATTTAATGTCAATGACGCGTTTTACCCCTTTTTGACATCATCAGATTGCTGAAAAATGTGTAGAATATCTCGCGCTATGGTTAAAAGAATACTTAAGATTCCGTACAAGTAGCTAAGCAAACGGCAAACACCTTAGCTCTTAAGGATTCTTTTAGCTATTGCGCGAGACATGACACACATTTTTCAAAAATCCGATGATGCCCCAAAAGCGTGAGACGCCTCATTGACAATAAATAATTTCTCAGCCAGGATTTTTTATTCTGAAATAATTCGAAGCTGGTTACTGTACCACTATGCCGCAATGGAATGGAATAATCCACAAATAATTTATTTAGAATATGTAATTGCTCATTTGCTGTTATAATAGCGTTGGTAATTTTTATACAGAGATGCCACTAAAAATGTTGCGCAACTGGTAGTGCAAGTCTACAAGGACTTCATTAAATACGGCTATAGTGGATTAACGACCTTTCACTGAGCTATATGCTCATCATTTTTACTCATTTTAACAACTGGATTTTACTCCTTAAAGTTCTGTAAACTATACTTTACTCATTCTGAAGAAAATACATTTTCGAGACTTCTGAACGAATTAGGCGTAAGTACAAATTCTGAAGTAAATGTGTACGTAGAAGCACCTCTGGCACTTTACGTGTTAGCTCTTACTGAAATACGAGTAATTTTCGTGCATCGTGCCGCAGTAACTCATAGTTCTTAATACTTGGATACTTAACCTCGCTAGAACATCTTTTTCATGTCGATGAGGGCAACACCAACATTTATACAAGAAACGTATTAACGAAATGTTTTTGACGCCAGTAGCCTGTATGGTCGAGTTACTCGATACGATATTTGCACAGTTTTCTTTCACCAGAAACGCTAAGAGCCCTCTCTTGAGTTTTTGTGATATAAAACTCAGTTTCTCGTTCTATTAGTAGGAAGCACGTTTGCTGTAACTATAGTAAAACAGAAATATATGGATCTTTCATTTAATTTACTGTTTTCAGAATTATTGGAAAGTATTGAAGTATGAAGAAATTTTGATCATGTTACTGGTACTATCATAAAATAGTGCCTCAGTTATTAATGGTATGTAGCTTTCTCTGAGTACTGGCCATTAATGCCTGCAAGGTGATCGAAAGTGAAGGAGATATATTGATAGTTCTTGAGTAGCTGTTGTTGATGTACGTGTCAATGCCAAGATACAGACTTAAATGGGTATTCTGACTGCCTACTGGCTTCATACGTTGAAGATCGGTTTGGGAATCACCACAGTGCTTTTAAATCTGAATGAGCGGTCGTTCGCACAGCACTTGTTGCAGGTGACAGGTTTCTCTGCCGGAAACTTACTGGCCTTCTCTGGGCGCTGATCTGAACCAGACTGTCGAGCGTTGTCACTGCCAAGTTCAGACCGACCGGGACTCAAGGAGTCACAGGAAAGCTGCCCAGATGAACAGCCTACTGTACGAAACGGATACCAACGAGAATTTTAGTTGCCATAGAGCAAATAGTGAGTTGTCGCTCCAGTATTAAGTAAGAGTTGGAACTGTATATTTTGGGGCATACATCGGAAGCAAGACAATGTACGAGACTTCTGTTCGTAGCTGTTTTTTAGTTTTCAAATCTTTTCCCTGGCTGTGTGAGAAGAGCTGAGATTTATACATACCATCCTGAAAAGCAGCCATATCGTGCCATTCGGTCGAAAGCACTGTTGCACCTCGGCGACCAAAAATTTGTGACCCTGTGCTTAAGCACAGATGAACTTTTCAGCCTTTACAGCTGGCGCAGCGATCGAGTCACGTGCTCAGCGGCGAGCGCACTGTTATCAGTGAGAAACTGATTTTTCAAACGGACATTGTGGGTAAACGTAAGGAAATGATAGAGTACCTAAAAGGGGCAATCGTGTTTGGCCGTGCGCTCGGCCGCACTGTGTGTGTGAAGCTGCTGGATTTATTGGTGTTTCGCGGCAGACTGTTCAGTCGTGTAACATACGTGGCCACGAAACACGACGTTAGAATTGTGGGCGGAAAAAGGTCCTGACTGAGAGGGACTGGAGACACGTTTCACGTGTATAGTGGAAAAAAAAGCGTGTGTGAATTCCTGAGGGACCAAACTGGAGAGGACACCGGTTCGTTCACACATACACACACACACACACACACACACACACACACACACACACACACACACACACACACGTCAGAGAGAGCACTCGAACCTGCGGCGAGAGCGGCCGCGCAATCCGTGACATGGCGCCTCAAACCGCGCGGCCACTCCACGCGCTACGTGTATACTGATTCTAGGCATTTATTTGTGGGTGTTGTAACTTCCGTCAGCGCCAGTGTATCCGGAATCACGTGGCGCAGAATAATAAATTAGCACGCCGAGGGGAGCGCGCGGTGCTGACCTCTGTGAGGGACTTGAAGTGGCGGCAGAGCGCGGCCGGCGAGGAGCAGGAGGCGCCGCTGGACAGGCTGCACGTGCCCTCGTCGCTGCCGCACTCGCTGCCGCCGCCGCCCCCGCCGCCTCCACAGCCCGGCTCCGCACCGCTGCCACTCTCCAGCGAGAACCTGCTGCGCGCACAAACAATATGCACATTACTCACACTCCTGTCCTCATAGCTCAGCGGGCAAGTGCATATTAATAGTATGGAGCGTGGCCAATTGTAAAATCGTATGCACTGGTGGGCTGGTAGACCCCCAAAGGGTAGATTCGGTAGCAATCTACATTGGCCTTTTCCTTGTAATTAATGCTGTACCGCGCCTTAAAGTCAGCGTTACGTGACAAATATACAAGTGAACTATTTCCCTGACCGAAATTATGCTGTATACTTCGCTTTTAAAATAAGCAACTCCAAATGCCAGTTTGTAAAAGGATCTATTTTCCTATGACCAGCTTAAATCTTATGGTGCAATGCAAATGAATGAATGTGTGAACGAATGAAAAGATACAGGAGAGGAGGGGAGGGGAGGGGAGGAGGAGGGAGAGGAGGAGAGGTTAAAGGAGTGGAGGAACTCGAAGTAAAGGGAACAACCGGAAGGGAAGGGAACAACCGGAAGGGAAGGGAACAACCGGAAGGGAAGGGAACAACCGGAAGGGAAGGGAACAACTAGAAGGGAAAGGCGGAACTGGAAGGGAAGGGACGAAAAGCAAGGGACGGGAATGGAGTGGAAAGAGGGGTTCAGAAAGGGAATGAAAGGGACAGGGGGGAAGGGCAGAAAGGGTGTCTTTAGGAAGGGGAGGGAAGGGACGGCAAGGGACAGGGACGAAAGGAAATGTGGGGGAATTACTGAAGGGAGGGACAGGGGAGGGAGCTACTACACAATGCATGTGACTGACGAGTGCTTGTTGACTTTGCAGCAGTGTTTGCTTTATTGATGATGATGACAGCGATAGTACTGGATGGCAGCGGAAAGGCAATTCTTCTCAGGAGGTCCAAGAGGCCTGCAAGAATAAACTTCCCACCTGTCAAGGAGAGCAGCAAAAGTTACAGGACCTGTTGAGTGGAATGTGCATTCGAATCATCACAACTTATGGAATGACAGACACCAAAAAAAGAGGAAAGCAAGGAGGAGAAGCAAAAACGAGATTACCGATAAACGTATCAAAACTGCGGACCATGCACCACATGGAATGAAGGAATTCTGCTGTCGTGAAAGCAACATTATGCTTGAAAAACGAAGCAAGGAGGATGTAAGAAGGAGACTAGAACGAACATTAAAGGCATTCCTCACTCACGGAAGTCTACTAACGTCAGACATTGAACCTTTGACCTAGATGCACACGCTCAGGAACTTGATGTAATGTGCTTAATGTGATGTAAAGAGTGACGCCACTGCACAGCTGGTTACTGGAAAAAGAGTGACTTTGAGTTAAGAATAATTCTGTGCTCTGTGGCAGTCCGATGGAACGCTCTGTGTTTGGCGAATGCCTGGAGAACGTTATCTGCCATCATGCGTATGCCAGCAATGCAGCATGAAGAAAGTAGTGTTAAAGTATGGTGGCGTTCTTCACGGTTAGAATGTGCTCACGCTATCACACTTAAGAGAATGCTAAATGTGGCAGGATATATACAAATTTTAAGCTTTGTGTAGTGCATACAGTAGAGGAATATTTAAGAACTGATGACTGTTTGTATCAGCATGGCAATGCACCCTTCCTTTCAGCAGCATCTGTGAGGCATTGGTCTGTAGACAGTAAAATTCCCGAAATGGACTGGGGAGGCCACATTTCCGACCTGGGTCCAATGGAACACCTTTGCGATGATTAGAGAGACTTCGCTTCAGACCCCAGCGTCCACCATCGCTAACATCTCTGGTTTTGGCTCTTGAGAAAAAAATGGCTCTAATCACTAAGGGACTTAACTTCCGAGGTCATCAGTCCCCTAGACTTAGAACTACTTAAACCTAACTAACCTAAGGACATCACACACATCCTGGCCCGAGGCAGGATTCGAACCTGCGACCGTAGCGGTCACGCGGTTTCATACTGTAGCGCCTAGAACCGCTCGGCCACAGCGACCGGCGCTCTTCAGAAAGACATCTTCCCAGCAGAGTTCAAGACCCCATAAAGGCGAAGGGTGGGCACGTCCCGTATTAACGTCTACTAACTAGATATCTGGATACTTTTGATCAGATAGTGTATTGCTTCAAGTGACGGTTCAGGTTAGCCTCTGGAGAAGAAGTTACAACAACCGTCGTCAGTCTGTTTGGCTTCTTCCAGCAGTGGACTGATGATGAAAACGTTGTACGGAGGAGACCTACGGCTGTGAGTAATCATCTTGGGGATTAAGAAGCCTCTTTGGCTGTATTTGATCTTTTTGTTTTCGGATCACAACCGGTTTGTGGCACGGAAAACCGCATCCTTAGGTGATATGTAACTAAGCCATAAGAGCTGAGTAGCTTGGAACATGGAACGCAACATTCGTTGTCAGACCGAACTAATAAACCGCTGAATAGTGGTACGAATGTTGGATTCCACGTTCCGGGCTGCTTACCTCTTATGACTTGGTTCCATGTCACCTTGCGATGTGGTTTTCAGTTCCACGATACGTGTTGTGATATGATAAAAAAGATTAAATACAGCTGGAGCGGCTTCTTAATCTACAAGACATCTGATGATTTCATGGTGACTGGCTGGAGGCCTAAACTACCACTGTCGCATACGAGCTCATCATGCGAGAGTGACCATTGGCTGGTGTGAGGACCCCTAGCTGGTGCGCTCACCCCCAGTCGTCCCTGGCGTCGTCCACGTCGGGATCGTGGTCGTGCTCTTGTTCAGCGTCGTGGTCGGCGTCGAGCATGGCCATGAGGTGGGAGTAGCGCTCGTCCTCCTCGGATATCCTGTCGAGCGGCGCCGCCTCGGCCGCGTGCCGCGCCTCGCAGCCGTCGTCGTCCTCCTCGTCGTCGTCGTCATCCTCGTCCTCGTCCTCCTCGGCGCTCTCCTCGATGACCATCAGCTTGGGCGCCGACTTGGAGCGCTCGAGCGGCGGCCGGTAGTTGTGCGAGCCGGTGGCCAGCAGCAGCTTGCGGCGCGGCAGCGACGGGTTGTCGTACAGCGAGTTGGCCAGCGACAGGCGCGCGTTCTGCCGGCTCACCTTGTCGCGCTTGAACTCTGTCAGCGCCTGCGCCAGCCGCGCGCGCAGCTGCGTCGCCATGCGCCGCGCCACCGCCTCCTTGCTGCACAGCACCTGCGGGCACCACACCACAAGCTCAGCGACACACGAGACAAGGAGAGGTAGCGAGCCGGGAGCAGAGGAAGCGTCGGGGCCTCCCACATAGCAACCATCTGATACGTGCCTAACGAATGGGAAACTTGTCGGAACACTGCTCCTTGAAGACTCTACTACTCGACTGAATTTTTGGGATTAGTAAACAAAGTAATTGGCCAACGGCCTTGCGGCAGTGGCAACACCGGTTCCCGTCAGGTCTACATCTACATCTACATTTATACTCCGCAAGCCACCCAACAGTGTGTGGCGGAGGGCACTTTACGTGCCACTGTCATTACCTCCCTTTCCTGTTCCCGTCGCGTATGGTTTGCGGGAAGAACGACTGCCGGAAGGCCTCCGTGTGCGTTTGAATCTCTTTAATTTTACATTCGTGATCTCCTCGGGAGGTATACGTAGGGGCAAGCAATATATTCGATACCTCATCCAGAAACGCACCATCTCGAAACCTGGACAGCAAGCTATACCGCGATACAGAGCGCCTCTCTTGCAGAGTCTGCCACTTGAGGTTGCTAAACATCTCCGTAACGCTATCACGCTTACCAAATAACCCTGTGACGAAACGCGCCGCTCTTCTTTGGTTCTTCTCTATCTCCTCTGTCAACCCGACCTGGTATGGATCCCACACTGATGAGCAATACTCAAGTATAGGTCGAACGAGTGTTTTGTAAGCCACCTCCTTTGTTGATGGACTACATTTTCTAAGGACTCTCCCAATGAATCTCAACCTGGTACCCGCCTTACCAACAATTAATTTTTTATGATCATTCCACTTCAAATTGTTCCGCACGCATGCTCCCAGATATTTTACAGAAGTAACTGCTACCAATGTTTGTTCCGCTATCATATAATCATACAATAAAGGATCCTTCTTTCTATGTATTCGCAATACATTACATTTGTCTATGTTAAGGGTCAGTTGCCACTCCCTGCACCAAGTGCCTATCCGCTGCAGATCTTCCTGCATTTCGCTACAATTTTCTAATGCTGCAACTTCTCTGTATACTACAGCATCATCCGCGAAAAGCCGCATGGAACTTCCGACACTATCTACTAGGTCATTTATATATATTGTGAAAAGCAATGGTCCCATAACACTCCCCTGTGGCACGCCAGAGGTTACTTTAACGTCTGTAGACGTCTCTCCATTGATAACAACATGCTGTGTTCTGTTTGCTAGAAACTCTTCAATCCAGCCACACAGCTGGTCTGATATTCCGTAGGCTCTTACTTTGTTTATCAGGCGACAGTGTGGAACTGTATCGAACGCCTTCCGGAAGTCAAGGAAAATGGCATCTACCTGGGAGCCTGTATCTAATATTTTCTGTGTCTCATGAACAAATAAAGCGAGTTGGGTCTCACACGATCGCTGTTTCCGGAATCCATGTTGATTCCTGCAGAGTAGATTCTGGGTTTCCAAAAACGACATGATACTCGAGCAAAAAACATGTTCTAAAATTCTATAACAGATTGACGTCAGAGGTATAGGTCTATAGGTTTGCGCATCTGCTCGACGACCCTTCTTGAAGACTGGGACTACCTGTACTCTTTTCCAATCATTTGGAACCTTCCGTTCCTCTAAACACTTGCGGTACACGGCTGTTAGAAGGGGGCAAGTTCTTTCGCGTACTCTGTGTAGAATCGAATTGGTATCCCGTCAGGTCCAGTGGACTTTCCTCTGTTGAGTGATTCCAGTTGCTTTTCTATTCCTTGGACACTTATTTCGATGTCAGCCATTTTTTCGTTCACCGAAGTTAAGCGCTGTCGGGCTGAGCTAGCACTTGGATGGGTGACCATCCGGTCGGTCGAGCGCTGTTGGCAAGCGGGGTGCACTCATCCCTTGTGAGGCACACTGAGGAGCTACTTGATTGAGAAATGGCGGCTCCAATCTCGGAAACCTACATACGACCGGGAGAGCGGCATGCTGACCACATGCCCCTTCGTATCCGCATCCAGTGACGCCTATGGGTGAGGATGACACGGCGGCCGGTCGGTACCGTTGGGCCTTCATGGCCTGTTTAGGGGAGGAGAAACAAAGCGTTTCCGTGCTGACGGATCGATGACGTCATGGAGATGGACATACGAGCTTCGAGGAAAGACCACTGAAGGACGTAACTAACTGTACGAGAACATTGTACCCAAATAAAAAATGACAAACGAACGGGACCTCCAAGGTAATAGGAGTTTTCGATCGCGGAAGTTAATACTACTGATGTAGCACAATATCAGTTACACCGGTTAAATATGGGTATTCCTCGGAGATGTAAATCAGACATTCGTTGGCTTCACCAATTGGCAACCAGACTGTCACCTTCCAACATGTCAGACTTCATGATACTGTACAGATCAGTCTCTCACCACAATCTGCCTTTAAAAAAAAAAAAAAAAAAAAAATCGGTTTCAACGTCATTGGCCATAGCGGCTGGCAGTATCGCAGTCTTCCACGCTATCCGCATCTCCACTAGATCTACGCAGCACTAGCAAACAAGATCCAAGCCATCATTCACAAGAACTAACGACATATGCTCACGTAAGTCTGAGATCAAATACCAGTTACCGTAACAGGGTCGTCAGCTTCACACTGAGAGCACGTTTACTGAGCATACAAGAAAATAGGAACGGTGCTTAGCTACCATCCTGAGCAGAGAATGTCCCTTTTTATGCACACGTGCTATGTTCTAGTAAATTGGAATATTCCTTAAAAGCATTCAGAAACTATAAATATTAAATGGTGAATAATCTCAGGATATGGGAATCGAACCGCTGACTCGTACGTCGCTGGTCAATGCCTGTAAGAGCCACGCCACTGCGGAAGACTAAACATACAGCAATATCGTGGAAAAACACACACACACACACACACACACACACACACACACACACACACACACACACACACGAACGGAATATACAACTGACATAAAAACATAGTAGGCGCTATCTGCGGAATATATGGCGCCAGATTTCGAAGAATATACCGGTGGACACCGTTGTTTACTAAACCAAACTCTTCGTCATCCCATAAGTGATTTTTATTGTATCCCAACTCGGTTGGTTGGTTTGTTTAAAAGAGGGGGGAGGGACCAAACTGCTAGGTTATCGGTCTCTCGTTTCGATTAAAATAATCCCACAAGGGTGGGAGTAAAATAATCGAGACACACAAAACACAGCTGGAAGATAGGAGCAAACCACAAGAATGACACAAGGGCAACAAACACTAGAATGGAGAAAATCGGTCAAGAAAACCATAGAGAGACGCAAGAAACATGAAGAGATCAAAACAAGAGCGCAGACTACCATGGGTGGCTGACCACGAGAATAAAAAGGAGGAGCCAGCCACTCTGCAACACATTAAAACCTCCACCTAAAAAACACTAGGGTGGAGGATACAGAGGGACAAAGGACATGCGCTAAAACTTAGATCAAACGATAAAACCCACTCTCACGAATAAAACGTAAACCTAAAGCTGCTGTTGAGACATTGTCGCCCAACACTGAAGACAGGGTGCTGTGAAAGTTAAAAGTCCGCCGCAGAGCGGCTAAAAGTGGGCAGTCAAACAAGTGGTGGACGACCGTCATTTGTGAGCCACAGCGACACCGAGGTGAGTCCTCGCGACGGAGGTAACCATGCGTTAGCCACGTACGGCCAGTGCGGAGCAGGCAGAGGACAACTGATTCCCTGCGAGAGGACCGCATCTAAGACTTCCACACATTCGTAGTATCCTTAATGATACGCAGTTTTTTGTGCGTACTGTTATGCCACTCCGTCTCCCAAAGCCGTAAAACCCTGCGGCGTAAGGCAGAAAGCAGGTCAAATTCGGAGATGTCCATCTCCAGAAGCGGTTTCCGCGTTGCCTGTTTGCCCAGCCTGTCGGCAAGTTCGTTGCCTGGGATTCCGACGTGTCCTGGGGTCCACACAGACACCACTGAACGATAAGACCGTTCCAGGGCATGGATGGACTCCTGAATGGATGCCACCAAACGATGGCGTGAATAGCACTGGTCGATAGCTTGTAGGCTGATCAGTGAGTCAGTAAACAGAAGAAATTACTCGCCAGGGCATGAGCGGATGTGCTAAATAGCACGAGGTAAGTCCGCCAACTCTGCAGTGAAAACACTGCAGCCATCTGGCAAGGAATGCTGTTCAACATGTTCTCCATGAACATATGCAAAACCTACGTGACCATAAGCCTTCGAGCCGTCGGTGTCAACCACTTCATGGCCACGGTACATGTCGAGAATCGAGAGGAAGTGATAGAGGAGAGCTGGCCGCTGTGGTCGAGCGGTTCTAGGCGCCTCAGTCCGGAACCGCGCTGCTGCTACGGTCGCAGGTTCGAATCCTAACTCGGGCATGGATGTGTGTGATGTCCTTAGGTTAGTTAGGTTTACGTAGTTCAAAGTCTAGGGGACTGATGACCTCAGATGTTAAGTCCCCTAGCGCTTAGAGCCATTTGAACCATTTTGATAGCGGAGAATCGCAGGGTTAACGGAGTCCTTAGGGCCATGTGATAGGTCCAGAAGAATCTGCGGCCTAGGTGTACACCATGGAGGTGTACGTGAATGGACCTAGAGAAGAGGTGGTAACGGGAAGGACTCCAGACAGAGGAGACCAGATTCGAACCGCAGTTGTAAGCCCTGACCTGCGCCGCCGATGTGGGATATGAACCGCCATGGTTGGGAAAAGGAGACGGTAATTCGGATGCGCAGGAGAACTAAGAACGTGTGCAACGTAACTGGCGAGCAATTGTGCACGCCTAACCTTCAATGGAGGGACTCCCGGCCTCCACCAGGAAACTAATCACCAGACCAGACGCGTTCTAAAAGCTCCCATCGCTAGGCAAACGCCACAGTGGTGCACTGGGTCGAGTAAACGAAACGCTCAACGCTGAGGGCGCCGCCAAACCGTAAACCAGACTCCCATAGTCAAGGCGGGATTGAACAAGGGCTCTGTAGAGCTGCAGCAGCGTAGAGCTATCTGCAGCCTAGTTGGGGTTGCTCAGGCAGCGGAGGGCATTGAGATGCTACCAGCACTTCCGCTTAATCTGACGAAGATGAGGTAGCGAAGTCAATCGGGCGTAGAAAACCAGTCCTAAGAATTGATATGTCTCCACTAAAGTGCGTGGATCGTCGTTAAGGTAAGGTTCTGGTTCTGGATGAACGGTGCAACGCCGACAGAAATGCATGACACACGACTTCGCGGCTGAAAACTGAAAGCCTTGGGCTAGAGCCCATGACTGCACCTTGTGAATGGCTCCCTATAGGCACCGCTCAGCAACACAAGTACTGGAGGAGCAGTACGACATGCAGAAGTCATCCGCATACAGAGAAGGTGAGACTGACGGTCCTAAAGCTGCTACTAGACCGTTAATAGCCACTAAAAACACACACACACTCAACACGCAGCCATGCGGAACGCAATTCTCCTGGATACGGGAGGGGGGGGGGGGGGGGAACTATGGGAGGCACCCGACCTGGATACGGAAAGTACGGGGCGACAGGAAGTTTTGGATAAAAATCTGGAGCTGGCCCAAGAGACCCCACTCATATAATGTGGCAAGGATATGATGTCTCCAGGTCGTATCGTACGCGTTACCTAAGTCAAAAAAGACGACAACCAGATGCGGGCGTCTGGAAAAGGCTGTTCGGATGGCAGACTCGAGGGACACAAGATTATCAGTCGTAGAGCGACCCTGGCGGAAGCCGCCCTGACCTCGAGCCGGTAGGCCACGTGGCTCCAGGACCCAACCCAACCGCCGACGCACCATACGTTCCAGCAGCTTACAAACAAGTTGGTGAGGGTGATAGGCCGGTAGCTACCCACATCAAGCGGGTTTCGACCGGGTTTGAGCGCCGGAATGATGATGTTCTCCCGCCGTTGCGATGGAAAGATGCCATTGCACCAGATCCCGTTGAAGACAACGAGGAGATGTCGCTTGTAATGAGACGAGAGATGTTTAATAATCTGGCTGCGGATCCGATCCGGCCTGGCCCAGAAGCTGTGTCGGGGCAATGCGCAAGGGCGCTGAGGAGCTCCCACTCTGTAAATGGGGCGTTATAGGGATCACTGTGGCGTGTAGTGAACGAGAGGACTTTCCATCCGCCGTTTGAGGCCACGCCATTGATGTGAAAGCCACCTGTTGGGGTCTGGTACCCAAAAAGACGTCTGATCTTCGTCCAGACTTGGGAAGGCGACGTGTGGCACCCAGTGGTCGACACGTTCATCTCCCGACACTTTCCGTCGTTTTATATGCTGGCGAACGCGGGCACGGAGCCGCTTAAAAGCTATTAGGTGCTCTAGGGCAGGGTGCCGCTTATATCACGGTAGAGCTCACCGACGCTCTTTAATTGCCTCAGCGATTTCCGGCGACCACCAAGGGACTGCCTTTGGCCAGGGCATCCTAAAGAAGGGGGGGATCGCGTTTCCCGCCGCAGAAAAGATCGTTGTAGTGACCTGCTCAACGCCAACATCGATGGCACCATGTGGGGGAGATTCAGCGGTGACAGCAGAGGTGAGGGCTTCCCAGTCTGCCTTGTTTAAAGCCCATCTGAGTAGGCGTCCGTGGGCATGACGCCGGGGGAGTGACAGGAAGATGGGGAAGTGGTCACTACCACACAGGTCGTCATGTGCTCTCCAGTGGATAGATGGGAAGGAGGCTAGGACTGCAAACCGAGAGATCAATGGTCGAATATGTGCCATGTGCCACACTGAAATGTGTGGAGGCACCCGTGGTTAAGAGGCAGAGGTCGAGTTGTGACAGTAAATTTTGGACTTTCCTACCTCGGCTAGTAAGCATGGCGCCACCCGACAAGGGGTTACGCGCGTTAAAATCTCCCAAAAGTAGGAAAGGTTTAGGGAATTGATCAATCAGTGCAGCCAGTACGTTCAGGGGTACTGCACCCTCTGGAGGAAGATATACATTGCAGACAGTTATTTCCTGGATCGTCCTTATCCTCACAGCCACAGCTTCAAGAGGGGTTTGATTGGTCACAGGTTTAGTACATACTGAGTTCAGGGCACGCGACGCAAACTCCACCTGACACACTATTATAGTCCCTACTGTTCCAGTAATATCCCTTATAGCCGCGGAGGCAGGGGTCCGCATTGCCGGGAACCAGGTTTCCTGGAGAGCAATGCAGAGTTCAGGTGTAAAGCTTAACAGTTGCCGTAACTCAGCCAGGTGGTGGAAAAAACTGCCGCAATTCCACTGGAGGATGACGCATCGTGAGGCTGGGAAGGCACTGAACGCTCAATGAGGCAGTCCACGCCTCAGGGTCACCTGCTGCCACCAGATGAGTACCTGTGCGATTGACATCCATTGTGTCTGAGGGCCCAGTGAGATCTAGGTCCTCAGTGGACGCCAGAATCTCCACGTCATCCTCAGACACAAAGCTTGAAGGTAGAGGTGGTGTGGGTGCCACCACAGTGCCTTGGTTCTTGGGTGTGTCCTTTTAGGTATATCTTACTGCTCCTTAGGTTTGTCCGGCTGGGAGGGCTTCACTGATTCAGTCTCAGGGAGTGAGGAGGACCGTGGAGCCCTACGACCAGCTACCTGTGGTTGCTTCAGCAATTGGCGGGTGTCAGCTTTGCCACTGGTACCCAACTCTGCTTTATTTGTCAACGCTAATGAGAGACATTATCAACTGGTGTTATTGCCGCGACTGACCTATTCTACTTCACCGCCCCCGGTAGCTGAGTGGTCAGCGCGACAGACTGTCAATCCATAGGGCCCGGGTTCGATTCCCGGCTGGGTCGGAGATTTTCTCCGCTCAGGGACTGGGTGTTGTGTTGTCCTAATCATCATCATTTCATCCCCATCGACGCGCAAGTCGCCGAAGTGGCGTCAAATCGAAAGACTTGCACCAGGCGAACGGTCTACCCGACGGGAGCCCCTCGTCACACGACATTCCATTTTACATTCACCCCGCAAAGTTGTAAGTATGCTGAATATTTCAAAGAGTTTTTTAAATATACATATGCGCGTTACTAATTGTTACCCACCACCGTTTACGTATTACAATAATAGAAATTCTTCTACGGAATAGAAGTACTTTTAAAAATTTTACTTTGCCATCTGTCAAACATTTTAGTCACTGGGTAAGCCAACAAAACTTTTAGTTTCAGCACTGTGCACCCTTTTTTGTGCTAAAAAATGTGGAGCAATGCATGTCATTTTTTTCTTCTCGTACTGTAATTACGTACATTACTGTTCCTTTTGAAGTACAGTGAATTACTTACAACAAACTTCATGAGGAAATAAATGTACTGTAAAGCAGTAGTCACAATTATCCAAAGTTCTTAAACAGACGTCTACAAGATGTAGTGCGTCAGTATGACGTATTATTCTCACAACAAATTTTTGAGCAATGAAGACTGCACTCCATCCGAAGTGTGAGACGCGGGAGGGTGTGCACTTGAACTCAGCGTTGACAGAAGACACTATCGGTCTGTCGCTGATCTTCTGAATTCCTATCCTTTTCTTCCATTGTTTTGCAGTTAATGTGAGGTAATTGATTACTTAGCAATTACGGCAGCTGAAAATTCTAATAAATGAAAAAAAACTGCCTGGGTCACAGTGTCTTATTGACGGGTGCCTGTCTCGATCTCCTCTGCAGGTCACGTTCAGGTCTGGCGCTGCAAGGTGCAGTTTGTCAGCTGGTACCAATGACAAAGCTAACGTACTTTATATCTTTCTTACCACTGTTGGTGAACTGCAGAAGTTTTTACCACCACTGTGATCACGAATCCTACGACATGGCGCCAACTATGAGCTGAACAATCTCTTCAGGACTGACTGGATGTTTTACACTGAAGATCATCATCTCGACGAAGTGCATCAATGCAACAATGAGGCGCTGTGTGTTCGCATCACATCTTGTGTCTATTTTATGATTGATAGAATTATGTATTATCCGTACTGTTATATCTGCATACAATATACAAACAAAATAAGAATGTGGTTTCTTCTGCTTTGAACACAGGGCATAGTTACTAGGCTTCATCTGCTTGCCTTGTCTACCAGGAACTTCAACAGGGCTGCCATTGTCCCTGCAGCGCAGCGGATTTCACAAATCTCTCTGTTTACTTATTGTTCCTTACTCCTTGCTCCCTGCCGCCGTTGGATAAGCAGCTGAGCAGCAAGTCGTATACTCCTAGCTCACTCATTTGTTACATAGTTTAATTCTTAATTTCTTTGCGTGTTTTTGGTACTTGCATTGTGTAATTCATAAATTTCGGGCGTATTATAGTATTTGAGAGTTGTAGCATCGCGTTTTAGTACCTGAATAGTGTAAATTCGCGTAGTCGTTTGTCTACTGTTTTGTTTTGAACGGCCAGTGTCGGTTGGTCGCAGTCAGTGTGCTCCCTGCCGCCGTTGGATAAGCAGCTGAGCAGCAAGTCGTATACTCCTAGCTCACTCATTTGTTACATAGTTTAATTCTTAATTTCTTTGCGTGTTTTTGGTACTTGCATTGTGTAATTCATAAATTTCGGGCGTATTATAGTATTTGAGAGTTGTAGCATCGCGTTTTAGTACCTGAATAGTGTAAATTCGCGTAGTCGTTTGTCTACTGTTTTGTTTTGAACGGCCAGTGTCGGTTGGCCGCAGTCAGTGTGCTCCCTGCCGCCGTTGGATAAGCAGCTGAGCAGCAAGTCGTATACTCCTAGCTCACTCATTTGTTACATAGTTTAATTCTTAATTTCTTTGCGTGTTTTTGGTACTTGCATTGTTTAATTCATAAATTTCGGGCGTATTATAGTATTTGAGAGTGTAGCATCGTGTTTTAGTACCTGAATAGTGTAATTTCGCTTAGTCTCCTTCCGCCGCCGAGCAGTGTCAGCAGTGCGCAAGTAGCAGCATTACTGCATTTACTAGGCAATCTTGTATTTTAATAACCGTTTAAATTTTGTCGATTTGTTTGCGCTCTCTGTAGATTAGTTCACACGTTCTTAGCAAAACAGTTCTTAGTATGGATAGGGACTGCAACTGCTGTGTTCGGATGCAGGCTGAGTTGGCATCCCTTCGCTCCCAGCTTCAGGCAGTGTTGGCTTCGGTCACACAGCTTGAGGCTGTTGCCAATGGGCATCACTGTGGGGGTCGGGATGGGGGTTTGTCGGGGACGGCCAGCTCGTCCCACGCATCCCCTGATCGGACTACGACTGTGGTTGCCCGGGATACTGCCCGCATTGAGGCTGATCCCTCACCTGTGGTAGAGTGGGAGGTCGTTTCAAGGTGTGGCAGGGGGCGAAAGACATTCCGGAGGGCTGAACGGAAAGCCTCTCCAGTTTGTCTGACGAACCGGTTTCAGGCTCTGTCTCAGGCTGATACTGATCTTCGGCCTGACATGGCTGCTTGTCCTGTTCCAGAGGTTGCCCCTCAGTCTGCAAGATCCGGGCAGTCGCAGAGGGTGGGCTTACTGGTAGTTGGGAGCTCCAACGTCAGGCGCGTAATGGGGCCCCTTAGGGAAATGGCAGCAAGAGAGGGGAAGAAAACCAATGTGCACTCCGTGTGCATACCGGGGGGAGTCATTCCAGATGTGGAAAGGGTCCTTCCGGATGCCATGAAGGGTACAGGGTGCACCCATCTGCAGGTGGTTGCTCATGTCGGCACCAATGATGTGTGTCGCTATGGATCGGAGGAAATCCTCTCTGGCTTCCGGCGGCTATCTGATTTGGTGAAGACTGCTAGTCTCGCTACCGGGATGAAAGCAGAGCTCACCATCTGCAGCATCGTCGACAGGACTGACTGCGGACCTTTGGTACAGAGCCGAGTGGAGGGTCTGAATCAGAGGCTGAGACGGTTCTGCGACCGTGTGGGCTGCAGATTCCTCGACTTGCGCCATAGGGTGGTGGGGTTTCGGGTTCCGCTGGATAGGTCAGGAGTCCACTACACGCAACAAGCGGCTACACGGGTAGCAGGGGTTGTGTGGCGTGGGCTGGGCGGTTTTTTAGGTTAGATGGCCTTGGGCAAGTACAGAAAGGGCAACAGCCTCAACGGGTGCGGGGCAAAGTCAGGACATGCGGGGAACAAGCAGCAATCGGTATTCTAATTGTCAACTGTCGAAGCTGCGTTGGTAAAGTACCGGAACTTCAAGCGCTGATAGAAAGCACCGAAGCTGAAATCGTTATAGGTACAGAAAGCTGGCTTAAGCCAGAGATAAATTCTGCCGAAATTTTTACAAAGGTACAGACGGTGTTTAGAAAGGATAGATTGCATGCAACCGGTGGTGGAGTGTTCATCGCTGTTAGTAGTAGTTTATCCTGTAGTGAAGTAGAAGTGGATAGTTCCTGTGAATTATTATGGGTGGAGGTTACACTAAACAACCGAACTAGGTTAATAATTGGCTCCTTTTACCGACCTCCCGACTCAGCAGCATTAGTGGCAGAACAACTGAGAGAAAATTTGGAATACATTTCACATAAATTTTCTCAGCATGTTATAGTCTTAGGTGGAGATTTCAATTTACCAGATATAGACTGGGACACTCAGATGTTTAGGACGGGTGGTAGGGACAGAGCATCGAGTGACATTATACTGAGTGCACTATCCGAAAATTACCTCGAGCAATTAAACAGAGAACCGACTCGTGGAGATAACATATTGGACCTACTGATAACAAACAGACCCGAACTTTTCGAATCTGTATGTACAGAGCAGGGAATCAGTGATCATAAGGCCGTTGCAGCATCCCTGAATATGGAAGTTAATAGGAATATAAAAAAAGGGAGGAAGGTTTATCTGTTCAGCAAGAGTAATAGAAGGCAGATTTCAGACTACCTAACAGATCAAAACGAAAATTTCTGTTCCGACACTGACAATGTTGAGTGTTTATGGAAAAAGTTCAAGGCAATCGTAAAATGCGTTTTAGACAGGTACGTGCCGAGTAAAACTGTGAGGGACGGGAAAAACCCACCGTGGTACAACAACGAAGTTAGGAAACTACTGCGAAAGCAAAGAGAGCTCCACTCCAAGTTTAAACGCAGCCAAAACCTCTCAGACAAACAGAAGCTAAACGATGTCAAAGTTAGCGTAAGGAGGGCTATGCGTGAAGCGTTCATTGAATTCGAAAGTAAAATTCTATGTACCGACTTGACAGAAAATCCTAGGAAGTTCTGGTCTTACGTTAAATCAGTAAGAGGCTCGAAACAGCATATCCAGACACTACGGGATGATGATGGCATTGAAACAGAGGATGACTCGCGTAAAGCTGAAATACTAAACACCTTTTTCCAAAGCTGTTTCACAGAGGAAGACCGCACTGCAGTTCCTTCTCTAAATCCTCGCACAAACGAAAAAATGGCTGACATCGAAATAAGTGTCCAAGGAATAGAAAAGCAACTGGAATCACTCAATAGAGGAAAGTCCACTGGACCTGACGGGATACCAATTCGATTCTACACAGAGTACGCGAAAGAACTAGCCCCCCTTCTAACAGCCGTGTACCGCAAGTCTCTAGAGGAACGGAGGGTTCCAAATGATTGGAAAAGAGCACAGATAGTCCCAGTCTTCAGGAAGGGTCGTCGAGCAGATGCGCAAAACTATAGACCTATATCTCTTACGTCGATCTCTTGTAGAATTTTAGAACATGTTTTTTGCTCGCGTATCATGTCATTTCTGGAAACCCAGAATCTACTATGTAGGAATCAACATGGATTCCGGAAACAGCGATCGTGTGAGACCCAACTCGCCTTATTTGTTCATGAGACCCAGAAAATATTAGATACAGGCTCCCAGGTAGATGCTATTTTTCTTGACTTCCGGAAGGCGTTCGATACAGTTCCGCACTGTCGCCTGATAAACAAAGTAAGAGCCTACGGAATATCAGACCAGCTGTGTGGCTGGATTGAAGAGTTTTTAGCAAACAGAACACAGCTTGTTGTTATCAATGGAGAGACGTCTACAGACGTTAAAGTAACCTCTGGCGTGCCACAGGGGAGTGTTATGGGACCATTGCTTTTCACAATATATATAAATGACTTAGTAGATAGTGTCGGAAGTTCCATGCGGCTTTTCGCGGATGATGCTGTAGTATACAGAGAAGTTGCTGCATTAGAAAATTGTAGCGAAATACAGGAAGATCTGCAGCGGATAGGCACTTGGTGCAGGGAGTGGCAACTGACCCTTAACATAGACAAATGTAATGTATTTCGAATACATAGAAAGAAGGATCCTTTATTGTATGATTATATGATAGCGGAACAAACACTGGTAGCAGTTACTTCTGTAAAATATCTGGGAGTATGCGTACGGAACGATTTGAAGTGGAATGATCATATAAAACTAATTGTTGGTAAGGCGGGTACCAGGTTGAGATTCATTGGGAGAGTGCTTAGAAAATGTAGTCCATCAACAAAGGAGGTGGCTTACAAAACACTCGTTCGACCTATACTTGAGTATTGCTCATCAGTGTGGGATCCGTACCAGGTCGGGTTGACGGAGGAGATAGAGAAGATCCAAAGAAGAGCGGCGCGTTTCGTCACTGGGTTATTTGGTAACCGTGATAGCGTTACGGAGATGTTTAATAAACTCAAGTGGCAGACTCTGCAAGAGAGGCGCTCTGCATCGCGGTGTAGCTTGCTCGCCAGGTTTCGAGAGGGTGCGTTTCTGGATGAGGTATCGAATATATTGCTTCCCCCTACTTATACTTCCCGAGGAGATCACGAATGTAAAATTAGAGAGATTAGAGCGCGCACGGAGGCTTTCAGACAGTCGTTCTTCCCGCGAACCATACGCGACTGGAACAGGAAAGGGAGGTAATGACAGTGGCACGTAAAGTGCCCTCCGCCACACACCGTTGGGTGGCTTGCGGAGTATCAATGTAGATGTAGATGTAGAAATTTGTTTTTGGTTGGCCTTCTTTTAAAAACTTCCTCCTGCTTATACAGCTTATATTCCTCCCACTTAGTTATCCAGTTGATCCCACAACCTTAGGTGCTGCGTTGTTTCTTTTGATCTTTCACTGGATCATCTGGTTGGAGAAGTGATGCGACTCATCGCAAAATAAACTCGCGACCCATCTTATTGAGTCTCTTATATCGTGAGACAGTTACGAGAGGAGTAATCTGGACAGATGGGGCGCCAGGCGCATAGCCTAATTCTGTGCTGGTTGGAGCATCTTGATGCGTGTCGCTCCTGCACTGCCCCACAGGAGGGCGGCCTACTGAAGCTAGCGGAGCAGCGTTCATATGGAAGCACGGAGTTACTAGTTGGATTCAGTATGAGACACACACAACTCTTTCAGACGTCGAAAAATGGTACAAACAGCTGTAAGTTGCCAGGACATACAGCGTCCGAGTAAGGCGGCTATGATCTTTATTTAGAGTTCGATTTTTGCGACCGCATCAAAATTCCAAGAAACGTACGTTCTTTCAGCGTTTTCATTCCTCAGAGATCAGTCGTCCAGTGGTATCTTCAGGAACACCTTACTTTGAGTCTCCCAACGTCCGTTTTTCCTGAGGGCTTGTTTAAAATTATTCTGATTCTGTCTTCTTCTGTGAGTTTACGATATTGCCTTCATTTCTCTATATTTTCCACTGTGTTGTTCGAGTTCAGTATAGGGTAGTAAATTCTCATTTCTTAAAAGGCCACTCCTTGACAACCTTTTCTAGATCTTTTCCAGATCTTCTTTTCTTTCCAATCCCAGATTCACTGCCATAGCGCAAGACCGGCATAACTATTGTCCCAGGAGGAACTACCAATGTCCAGACGAATGACAGGAACGAAGCAAACAAAATTCTAGGAATCATTGTGTCTCAAATACATACCTTGAGAGCTATGAGCTCTTGTATAACGGAAGAGAGACGTTCACAGGACCTAACGTGAAGGAGTACTCATAGCTCTTAAGAGATGCACTTCAGAGCCTATGTGTACTGCACGTTTTTCTTGTTTTGTTCAGTGTTGCCTCCTCCCACAACATGGAAAGGAAAGAGCTTACGGTAGAATAGGTTCACTGTCAGAGTTATCAGAATGATTTTCGCTTATAATTTGCGATTGGGTCGTTTGAGGACCAGGGTCCGTTACCTCAGATTGATACATTTACCCTTCTCCATCATCCCTGAAAGTTCGTAACATCGTCACGCAGTCACCGAGTACATGCTGTTCAACGTCTTTTATCAATTATTCCTACGATTGTTTGTGCTTTTCTTGTTAGTTGTTTAACGCAGTATCGCATATTTTGAACTGATGTTCCGTTTCTTGTGTTCTGTTTTATAGTGGAAATTCAAATGTTTTTTGGGTTGCTTTCTCGGCTTACTCTGTCTCTGAGTTCAGTATCTTCAACCCCTATTCTTGTCAGTCTCTCTCTCTCTCTCTTCCGACTGTTGTAACCGTTGCTTTTTGTGTACAGTCTTTAATGTTATTCTATTCAGTCTTCATTTAATCACTGTCGCAGTGCTTAATAGCTATTCCGTAATCTACGTCGGTAAAATTTCTGATACTTTCTTCTTGCCATAAGTATGTCTGCATACTTGCTTTGAGGAACTGGTCTTTTGTATAGCATTTGATCCATTTGGCTGTTAATCCATAGACTTTTTAATCCTTAATTACAATGTGTGACGCCCAAGAAAATCATCTGGTACCGAACTGCATAATTAAGAAGTACCATATGTTGGAATCGGTGTCGTGAAACCTAATAAAACATGGCAACGATTTTACTCAAATGAAGGCGTCGAATCTGGCAAGTAGTTTATTAAGTTCTCATCCATCTCATCTTTCAGAGTCGAAAACGACTGTTAAGCGGAATGCCATTGTGGGTTACGGGAGGAAGAAAGCGCAACAGACAGCGCGAGCTGCGACGGCACCGAATTTTGGTATAGTAAATGACGCATTCTCTGCGAGCCTGGTGTCGATACTGAGGAAGACGATGTTGTTTGGTTTTATGTGCGCTCAACTGCGTCGTCATCAGCGCCTATACGCAGTCCTAATTCTCACACAGCCCAATTTGTTTACACAGCCCAAGCTAGCCACCGTCACGGATGATGATGATGAAATGAGGACATCACAAACACCCAGTCCCCGGGCAGAGAAAGTCGATACTGAGAAAGGAAGACTGTAGTTTAATGTCCCATTGGCGATAAATCCCTTAGAGGCCCACAGCAAGCTCAGATTGTAGAAGGCAGTCGACCTTTCCAAAGAATCCATTCCAATGTTGCCTTAAGCGATTCAGGGAATCCACAGAAGACCTAAATCTGGATGTCTGGGCGAGAATTTCAACCGTCGTTTTCCCCAATACGATTCCACTACCTTCATGACTGCGCCACTTGCCTCTGTCGTGTCGATACAGCGAGTTCATGCAACACCAATGATGGCAACATCTGAGAGAAATTACTACGTTGGTCTGTCATGGCAATTTCCCTGTTCTTCAGCATTTGCTGTAGCGTGGAAAGGCCTATCAATGATGGGCTAACACTAATCTATGGCTTGTCCATCTGCTTCCTTTCATTCCGTGGGTGGATACACTTCCTGTAGCTGAAATTCTCATTCGCCTTGGTGGTAGAGAAGTCGTGTACTACACCTGCATGTGAGTCGTGAAAACTTTATTCTGGTTGCAATCGTATTTTGTATGATTAAGATTGTGTAGGGTAACTTCCCAAGAATTTGACTGGCCTAAATAATTGTTGACTGAAAGAAACCAATACGCTATACAAGCCGGCCTAAAGAAGTGGCGACGTTGGATGATTGCAAATAAATTCAGAACTGTATTCCCAGTTGCTTTACTGTGTGGTAACTCCCTTTAAATATAGATAGATGCCAAGTATTGTGCAACAGAAAATAGAGAGAGAGAGATTAGATTTTTCGTTCCACAGAGTCAAAGAGGCGCCATATTGAAGGATGGAGAACATGTCATATAAACTACAGTAGATTTTACGTACCCATAAAGGAAGTAATATGATAATGTTCATTCCACAAATCAAAGGGGGAAATGATTTTCAGTGATGTAGTACAAGTAAAAAATCTTAAATGCTAACATCTCATAGCGAAAGCAGTAGTAAAGGTCTGCAATCCGTCACAGTGTTTAAATACTACGAAGCTATGTGAAACATAGGAACACGTCAAACCAGTAATAGGGAGCGTGCATGGAAGACAGATTTGTTGAAACGATTATGGGGAAATGTGATACATTTGCGAAGGTAATCCGCATATAAGACGCTTTAGCGATCTGTTCTAGAATACTGCTCGAATGTTTGAAGTTCGCATCGGTAAGGTTTAACGGCATCCACCGAAGCAATTAGGATTACTATAATCATAAGAGATCGTTATATCCTATACTGTAATGTTACATAAATGCTCAGAGAAACTTAACTGTAGAGTCTGGAATACAAGAGGCATTGTTCTAGCTAAGCTCTCTCCGATGGGTAAATTTAGAGAATCGATATTCGAGGCAGACTGCGTAATAATCGATCTGCATGCGTCGTATCTCATTTAGTCGTCCAGGGCGAGTGGTTGTGTGTAAACGTGTAGTGCACGGAGAATTGCCAGAACATTGGACATACCCGTGAGCACGCCTCGTAAAATCGTACGAAACATCCTTTTCTATCCATTCAAAATTATCCATGTCCACGAGTTGCTTCCTGTTGACCTGCCAGCAAGAGACTGCTGCATTAGATTTCTTGCTCACATGGAAGTGGACAATGATTGGCCGCGGAAGATCTTGTGGACAGACGAAGCCCACTTCCATCTCACAGGATATGTCAATATACAGAATTGTCGAATATGGGCAACAGAAAATCCACATGATAAATGATGCCTGCACTCACATGACGATCAGTTTTCACGGGAGTGGGTTCGATTAGGGGTTTCTTTGTTTTAAAAGAGAAAAGTTCTTGTAAAACTTTATATTGTTATTAGTGGCTGACACCGTGAAGGTCACAAATGGTGGTGGTTTGTGGTCAGTGGAATGCACGCTACAGGGCGTCTGGCTCGGAGTTGTCGCTGCAGAAGCGACTGCAACGATTCGTTGTCTCCTGTGGTGCCAACTGCTGCTCATATTGCTGCAGTACGATGCGCCAGAGCAGTACGCCAAACACGATGGTTTTTTTTCTCGGTAGTGCACGTGGCCGTCCGAAGATCTGTCTTCTTGCGACTGTACAACGTTCCGGTGAACACCGTTGCCAACAATCACGTACAGGGGCTCCATTCGTACCGAGTCGTTCCGCAATATTGCAGAAGGTACATCCAGCTCCTCGTAGCCCTATTACAGGCTCTCATTCAAACCCAGTGAGGCGCTGTTAGTGGGCTCTTTGTCGCGTTAAAGGTATTCTTGACTAATATCAGTTCACCACGTTCAGTCTCAAAGTGACTAACGCCTTTATTTAAAGCAAACCTGATTGACCCTCTGATAGTTGCGCTGCTGGTGCCACTCTTATGCGAAGGGCGCAAAATTGGAAGAGTCATCATCTTTCAGATGTAGAAACACACCTACCAACTTTCTCTTATGTCGCACAAATCCTTCTTGATGTTGTGAATTTTTTTTCCGTCAATGTAGTTTCATTTGAAACTTTAGGTAGACGTCGGATTACGACACGATAACCAACAGAATAAACATTGCTGATAAAATCTTCTGAGTCCTTAGCAAAGTCACGCTGCTACTCAATCTTCTTCATTGCTTGACTTTCGATTCCCCTGCTGTGATCTTCTTCAGGATCGCCGGCCGCTGTGGTCGTGCGGTTCTAGGCGCTTCAGTCCGGCACCTGCTACGGTCGCAAGTTCGAATCCTGCCTCGGGCATGGATGTGTGTGATGTCCTTAGGTTAGTTAGGTTTAAGTAGTTCTAAGTTCTAGGCGACTGATGACGTCAGATGTTAAGACCCATAGTGCTTAGAGCCATTTGAACCATTTTGAATCAGGATTCCACTGGTGTCCGTGGATGGCTCAACACTGTCGGAAGACAGTGTCGCGTTCTCTTCCAAAAGGCTATTTTCCTGCGCTTTTTCGGAGATGTGGAGTTACTGGGAAAATATCTTCCGGATGTTATTGTGCACCACCGTCGCTGAATAAATACTGACAGCAGTATCCAAAATAATACTGCTGTTGTGCAGCCTCGGTTGTATGCCGGTAACTGTTTATTTTGGTACTCATTTGCTGGATAGCAGGTATCCACGAAGACTCTACTCTAATTCAACTCATTCTTCCACGTTTTGACTGCTTCCCGAAACTTACTTCTATAAATATTGCTTTCTCTGACCAGCGCGCGTACGTTCTTAAAACCCGTAACCTTGTCCATTCTTCTTGGTGCTCCGTTACCGCTGACTAATTTTAGTCTTACGCGTGTGCGGCGTTCTTGCTCTTTGATACTCTCTTTTCCTGTCCTTCGTGTTTCGCCGTTATATACAGGGTAATTATAATTAAACTTTCAAAACGCTGTAGAAATAACACCACTGGTCGGAATGACGTCACATTGCAACAGAATATTATCGGAGAATGGGGAAAATGTATGGCAGAAGAAAAAAATAGTGTGAAAATTGATCAATAGATGGCGCTGTATGTGTCAGAATACGTAAATGAAAACACCTGTCATGCGCACGATCCACTGAAATTGGTATAAACACGCCGGGTACGCGGCTTTTCCTCCTTTCGCGTCCGCGACGTTCGCCATTACAGACTCAATGCAGGATCGCGCTCTGCTTGTAAAGCTGTATTTCAAGAATGATGACTGTGCACTCATCGCTCTGCAGAAGTTACGGACACTTAAGAGCTTCAGTAAAGGCGTTGCTCTGATGACTGTCGCGGGTCTGGAGAAATGATACGGAAATGCGAAACGACGGGTTCTTTTGGTGTGCAACCTGGTAGAGGGAGGAAACGATTTGATTCGACGTCAGTGGAAGCAATGGCCATAGCAATGCAGGAGGGGACGAGTGGTTGTCTGTAAACGTGTAGTGCATCATTTATCATAGTGCCATTTTTTTTCTTTTTTTTCTTTTCTTCTTCGAAGTGACAGGTGCTTCCGGTCCTGTTAGCAGTACCGTCACTGGTAAGCTCTTTGAGTGTCTTTTGCGCAACCACGTCATTCCACCTCCCCAACAGCGTGGATGTGTGGATATGATCATTTTTATGCAAGATGCCGCACCTCCGCGCATTGCAATTTCAGTTAGACAGCTGCTGAAGCGCTATTATGGAAATGCTAGAATTATCAGCCGCCATTTCCCTAAAGCCTGGCCGTCCCGATCACCTGATCTTAATCCGTGTGACTTCTGGCTGTGGTGCTATTTGAAAGATGATGTGTTCAGTATTCCGATTGAAAAATTAGCTACATTGAAGGCACGCATTGCGCAACACATTCTGAACGTGACCCCAGAAGCACTTCGATCAGTTGTGGAACATGTTGTTACTCGATTTCAACTTGTTGCATAAAACGGTGGACAGCATATTGAACACGTTTTGCGATTTGATTTTGAATGATGCTTTTTATGCGGATATTGGCCTCAGGACAATTAAAACCTGATATCACTTCGGATGGGAAATATGACCTTGGCGTGGTGGATGGGCTTACGTAACTAACAGGATCAGCCATGTACACTCATGCATACTGAGTAGTGCAGTTTGTTTAACGTAAGACGTACACCTTGGGCATTTGTGGTATGATTCACTCGTCATTTGTAGTCACCACCATTAAATTATGATGCTTACAGCGCCATCTATTGCTATATTTTGTAACTATTTACGAGGGTTGGAACTTAAATAGTGGCAAATATTTATTTACAGCTCGTACAAAATACATACGTGTTTCAAAGTTTTACTGACCTTCAAAGTGGTCACCAGCTTCCTGTATAACCCGCTGCCAGCGATGTGGAAGTCGTAGGATACTCTTATCAGTGACAGGTGTGTTGACAGTTCGAGCGGCGCGGTCTATTGCCGGACGAATTTGTAGCAGTTCTGAAGCGAATGCCGTGAAGTGTTTCCTTCAGATTAGAAATCGAGTTGAACTCACGAGGGCTGAAGTCAGGAAAGTGCAGTAGGTGGTATAGCACTTAGCAGCCCCATCAGTCAAACAAATCAGTAATAGCTTGCACTGTACGTGCTTCAGCATTGTTCTGCAAAATGATGGTCAGGTCCTGCAGAAAGTGTCATCACTTCTGTCTCTATGCTGTTCATTTTTGGAACACAACTTACGACCAGCTTAGAGACAGAAGTGATGACACTTTCTGCAGGACCAGACCGTCATTTTGCAGAACAATGCTGAAGCACGTACAGTGCAAGCTATTACTGATTTGTTTGACTGATGGGGCTGCTAAGTGCTATACCACCTACTGCACTTTCCTGACTTCAGCCCTCGTGAGTTCAACTCGATTTCTAATCTGAAGGAAACACTTCACGGTATTCGCTTCAGAACTGCTACAAATTCGTCCGGCAATAGACCGCGCTGCTCGAACTGTCAACACACCTGGCACTGCTAAGAGTATCCTACGACTTCCAAATCGCTGGTAACGGGCTATACACGATGCTGGTGACTACTCTGAAGGCCAGTAAAACTTTTAAACACGTATTTATTTTGTACGAAGCTGTAAATAAATAGCTGCCACTATTTAAGTTCCAATCCTCGTATTTTTCTTCTGCCATACGGTTTCCCCCTTCTCCGATAATACACCGTTGAATCTTGACGTCATTCTAACCAGTGGTGTTATTTCTACAGTGGTTTGAAAATTTAATTATAATCACCCTGTATTTGAACATAACCACATTTCACTTCAGGTGCTCCCGCAGTGTGAAGACGGCAGACCACCTCTATTGTAGGGCGAAAGAAGTCTTATCTTGTGCTGACTGAAAAACGCAGTACTTAAACCGTTTTTCCGTGAGCATTCTACCGTATGTGGTTGGTTACTGTACACAAAAACGGTAGCCTGACAAGATGTGCACGATGTTTTACGTTCTTCATGCCTGCATTATTATTATTATTTCTTTCTTTTCTCAGACGTTATGTCTGGTCAAAAACGGAAAGTGACGCGGACCTTGATCAAGCGTGACTTCCTTTTAACTGTACGGTATACATTATATTGCATTTAGGAACTTTCGGCTAATTGAACATGTATCAATAATTACCGATTTCTGTAGTTGTATATATAAGTTTGGCTGTAGCTGTATTGCATTGATGTACTGGTGGATATTGTGTGGTATGACTCCTCCAAGGTCGTATTTTTAGGGAAAAGCGTCATAGCCGCTGGCAGTCAATGTTTCCCAAGCAAATTTAGGTCTGACCGGTGAGACCCTAATTGTCACTGACGCGGAATGAACGAGAAGCCATTGTATTCACAGCACCTTCATTGTGTTCTGGGTGCTGGTGGTGGAAGGCGACGCCTGGGTACTGTCTGTGTCTAAGCAAAAGAGTGTTATCAGGTTGTAACAGAGCAACGTGGAACCATACTACATGTTCTTGTACCACTCGTGACGTCAATATAATGTTTTACATTATTTTATCTCATTTTGTGGGAAATATAAAATGGTACAAATGGCTCTGAGCACTATTGGACTCAACTTCTGAGGTCATCAGTCCCCTAGAACTTAGAACTACTTAAAACCTAACTAACCTAAGGACGTCACACACATCAATGCCCGAGGCAGGATTCGAACCTGCGACCGTAGCGGTCGCGCGGTTCCAGACTGTAGCGCCTAGAGCCACTCGGCCACTCCGGCTGGCTGGGAAATACAAATGAGACAGTTACTTAAAACAGCTATCTTCCTAATCATGCTGTATTTGAGTGAGACTTACTTACTGTATAATTTGTCAATCACTAACGATAATATTATAGTTAGTTAATATGGAAAGAATTTAATTAAAAGAATATACATGACTTTCGATCCCTGAAGAACACGTGCAGGAGGCAGTTTTACAGAGTAAACAGGTGTTTGTTAATAAATTAATATTGACCATTTAAAAACTTTCAGTTTCCTATTCTCCATAAATATTTCAGTTTTACCAGAAAATTCCTATTTAAAAAATTGTTCGTATCCAAGTTCTCATATTGCAGACTGTTCTAATCCTAAATAATGGTCTTTTCCTAAATTCAGTACAATAGCTCCGTAGTCCAGATTTTTCTGGTTCCAAAAAAAAAAAAAAAAAAAAAAAAAAAAAAGCCCTGTTCTACTAGAAGACGTTAATTATTCGATTTTGAAACTTTCATTTTAGCAACTATTGGTGGGGTCTGAAATTTTTCTGGTACTACAGGTTAGACAAGTACAGACTTGCTCTTTTCCTTACTACAATTTTGTGTCCTTTGATGTGTGTCTCTCTTATGTTAATATTACATGTATAGCAAAAAATTTTGATTTTTAATCTTACGCGCATCTATAAGTGGTCATACCTAATGGCTAATCTGTCAACTTGTCTGTGTCGCTAACTGATACCAGTCACAGCCAGTCCTAGGTTGATTTTCAGAAGGTAGACAGCATAATTTATGTCTGCAGTAATGATCCCTAACGTGAACACCAGTATATTTACACGTCAGTCTGCTACCAAACTGTAAACATTATTAATAATTGCTTTCGTGTGTACAGATACCATGTGAGGTGACTAAGTGATTAAAACCAACGCCACGGTGTTTGTTAGAACTCCACAGTGAAGACAATTTCACCACCTTTTGAGACTTTTGTTGTGTAGGTGCTGATTTGGGGTATACGATACGTCTAAATTGAATATAAGCTGATCTTAGATGTATTACCGTAGTCAATAAACGTCAAGAGACCGCAACTTAACTAATGTAACAATTTTTATCGGCCATTATAGGTTGAAAAAAATCAGTAACTTTCCACAATGTCCCGCAACAAATTCCGCGGAAGTCCCTATGTTTCACGAATTTCCTGTAGGTGGCGGCACTATACGTAGCCTTCAAAATGGCGTCTGCAACGTAGGTGCGTGCCAAGCAGAGCGCTATCACTGAGTTTTTTTTTTTTTTTTTTTTTTTTGCGGGGAACTAGAGCTCGCTGATGTCCATAGGTGCTTCCAGAATATCTACGGAGGCCTGGCAGTGAACAAAAGCACGGTGAATGGTGGGCGAAGCCGGCGTCATCATCACAACAAGGTCGAGCAGACCTTCCGATCTCCTGCGAGCCGGCCGGAAGGCTGAGACTCCTGCAATGTTCGAACGTCCGGACAGTCTCACTCAAGGTGATCCACGAATCACAATCAAGCACCTCCCTGAACAACTGGATATCTTTGTTGATGGTGCTGACACACTCGCCCACCAGTTGGGGTACTCAAAGGTGTGTGCCCGCTGGCTTCCGCGCCGCCTAACAGAAGACCCTAAAGAACAACGAAGAACAATCTGTACGAAACTGCTTGCGCGGTAAGAGGCTGTTTGTGACAATTTTTTGTAGAACATCGTCACAGGCGACGAAGCATGGATTCATCACTTAGAACCGGAAGCAAAACAGCATTCCATGCAGTGGTGTCATACCACCTTTCCTCCGAAAATAAGTTCGAATCCGTGCCCTGAGCTGGCCAAGTCATGGTGATGGTCTTATGGGATTCTGAAGTGGTTATTCTGTTTCATGTCCTCCCTCATGGAGCAACCATCAACTGTGAAGTGTATTCTGCTACACTTTTCCTTCTCATGGACTTTTCTTTCTGATCCATCCTACAGCCAGTATATCGCCCTTTCCGATTTCCAATGAAGGATAAACTCCACAGGAAGCAGTACGTGAATGGTGGGGAGATTATTGATGCAACAAGAGGTTGGCTTCGACGTCTAACAGTGGAGTGGTACCATGCGCGCATACAGGCCCTCCCAGTAATGTGGCACAACGCGGTCGCATTGAATGGAGATAATGTTGAAAAATAGGGTTTTATAGCCAAAAAGTGGGAAATAATATGGTGAATTGGAATCCTGAATAAAACCAACTTGCTTCAGAAAAAAATGTTGCATTACTTACTAATCGCCCCTAATGGTTTCTACAGTGTTGCGTTTGTTATTTAAAATACGTTTCACTAAATCAAATTACAGAAGGAGACCTGGCATCGAAGAGAAGCAGAACTACTATCGACGTAAAAGCAGGTTAGTAAGCTTACAAAGTCTTCTGTAGGTGAACACATCTAAAAATGCCAGTGGAATCTCACTCTCCGAACTCCATGGTACAGCTGATTTTCGGATGAATGTTGTTCGTTCAGATGGTTGAAACGGCTCTGAGCACTATGGGACTTAACATCTGAGGTCATCAGTCCCGAGGCAGGATTCGAATTTGCGACTGTAGCAGCAGCACAGTTCCAGACTGAAGCGCCTAGAACCGCTTGGCCACATCGGACGGCGAATGTTGTTCGTGAAACTGTGGAATTTATGTAGCGCTACCCTGTTGATGCTATGTTGGGGGGGGCTTTGGTACGAAGTGGGTGCTCATAGAGAGAGTGGAGTACTCACGGCGTGGCAGCGCAGCTCCTGCTTGAGCCTGCGGCCCTCGTGCCGGTAGACCCAGCAGAAGACGCGCGGGAAGGCAGCTGGCGCGGCGCAGTAGGTGAGCCGGTGCGACCAGTACTCGGTGAGGCCGTGCTCGCGCGTCACCGCCTTCAGCCCGCTGCCCGTCACCGTCACCTTCATCGCCACGTCCGCCTTGGCGCTGGCCGTGTAGTTGCGCCACAGCGTCGACACCGGCTTCTCCACGCAGCCCTCCCCTGCAACCAACCAACAGGCAACCGTCACTACCAGATATTCTGGGACATCACTACTGAACCCCTCCTACAACTACTGGAGGAAACAACAGCGACCGATGGAGTTGCAAACGCAGACGAGCTTTTGATCGTAGTGTCTGCTAACAATAGGTCCCATCTAGAAGAAAGAGCAAATGGAACACTCAAAACAATACCACAGCAGTGTCACAACAACATACTCAAGGTAGCCGATAAAAAACAACATACATCTAACTGAAAGGGTACCTCCAGAGAAACCCTAGTGTTAAATTAGGGGACATAAACATTAAAACAAGCAGTCACCACACGTTATCTTGGGGTACACACAGACGAAAATCAAAATTTCCATGAACACATGCGCATTGTCACAAAGAAAGTAGAAAAAACAACACAAACTGGCAAGACTAAATTCTGATGAATTTAAACTCCCCCTGTCAGTTACCGCGGACATACCATCCTGCTCTCTTCGAGTCGGCAATTAGCTTCGCCTCCAGCACATGGGCTCATAGGTTGAGCCTATCAACAAACTGGACCATCTGAGACGAGGACGAAAGAACAGCTTACTTAGTCTATCGGCAGTTTTCAGTACTCAGTGGAATCTCTCTGCGCGGTGCTCGGAATCTACGCAACAGATATTACAATAAGGTATAGAGCGGCTATGTACTGGCTTAAGGTGGGAAGGCACAACCAGGTTCGAAAGATCGCTGGAGTACCAATGGACCGAAAAGCCATTTAAAAAATTGGAGTATAGATAACCGGCAAGGTGAGTGGGACACAGGTGATAGCGACTGCAGGCTACACCAGTTCTTTCCTGATGTAGGAGAGAGACTAAAACATGTCGATCCCAGCCGCGGTATGATCCACTACTTTACAGGACACGGCCCTAATCCCATGCATTTTGACCGCGTGAGTCTGAGGCAGACACCAACGTGCACATGTAGGAATGAAGGCTACCCAGAACACATCTTTTTCTGCGGACACTATATCACCATCAGTCACACTTCACACTTAAGCCTCAACAATACTGAACAGACCATACACGCAATGCTCAGAGACGAAGACAAATATTTTTATTTTATTTTATCGTATGGCTAGGGCACCCGGTCGGGCAGACCGTTCGCCGGGTGCCGGTCTTTCAATTTGAAGCCACTTCGGCGACCTGCAGTCGATGAGGATGATAGGATGATGATGAGGACAGCACAACACCGAGTCCCTGGGCGGAGAAAATTCCCCGACCCAGCCGGGAATCGACCCGGACCCAGAGGATTGACAATCCGTCACGCTGACCATTCAGCTACCGGGGGCGGACGAAGACCAATACGACCTATAGATAGCATGTCCAAGCCAGACAACGAGCCTATATGCAAAGACAGGAATGAATCCACAGATTGTAAAACACCAGTGATTCCGATATGGCATCAGGTGGTGATACTGATACCGACACCGACACCGACACTACCGTAAATGAAAATGAAGAAATACCCTAAACAGACAACACAATAGCTAAAAAATAGCATTAATCTCAACAACTCTGTATCAAAGTAGAAAAAGAACATACTGAAGACTTATTGTAAAGGTAAGTGTTAGACATCAAGGTTCAGTGAACAGAAAATCTAGAGCAGATGTTAGATTTAGATGAAGAGCTGTGATTGGTGGTCAATGGCTAGATGGACAATTCCAAGACACACACCTTCATACACACTTCGTGAAGGGACATTCTTCCACTACAATCTTTCGTATCTTCTGTTTTTGTTCGTCCTAGAAATATGGTGATGGTTTATATTTCGATTTTCCACAATTTTGTTAATTTCACAAATGTTTCTTTCTGCTACAGGTACAAACAACAAAATATGATCAACTAGAAAAATTAAAGCAAAAGAAAAACAAACAAATAAAAAATAAAGTGGCAATGGTGTGGTGGGAGGTGAGAGCTGGCATGATCGGTACTTATCATCTAAGATACCACGACCCATCGTAGCGGCTAAAAGGCTATAACACGAACAACGACTCACCGTAAGCAAGCAGAAAGTGGGTGATAAAGAAAAAAGCAGCAAGTGAAAAAGTGTGTCCACAACAAGCCCTACACGCAAATGCCTCACATTCTGACGATACTGACAAGTTAGCACATTGCACTTAAGAAAACCGTTTCGTCTCGAGAGGCATCTCACTACCTCAGTAAAGAAAACCATCTGGACTCCTCCACGTCGCTATCAGTCTCTATAAACATGAGCAGCCAGTTTCGCCCAACAAAACCATCTACGGTGACTGTTGAAAGGCGCAAGCATGACACAGATGCCCGAAGGCGTCGTAAATGAAGCAACCGCTCCTTTTGCATGTCCGAGCGCCGTTCAACAAGTAATGCAACACATTTTTTTCTCAGCCACTTCGGTTGAAAAAATGCGCAATTTGTTAGTCGACTACTACTCTTTCAACCCCTATAAAATCATCCAGTTCCGGCAGGTAACTGCGCTATGCGTAGCCTTCGGAATGGCGTCTTTAACGGAGGTGGGTTTCAAGTAGAGAGCTGTCACTGACTTTCTTATGGCGAAATATCAGAGCATCGTAGATATTCATAGGTGCTTGCATAATGTTTACGAAACCCTGGAGGTGAACAAAAACACGGTGAGTCGTTGGGCGAGACAACAAGGTCGCGCAAACCTGACCGATCTCTGGCATGCCGTATTTCCAAAAGGCATATGCGCTTTTTTTAGTCGCATTGTCTACACAAGCAGGTATTACACCTCTGAACTTGGTATGAAATGGCGCTACTTGCTCGGTGTTCGCATATTTTAATTCTCAATGCCACTTGCTCTCCGCTGTAGCAGAACTCCCACATTTCCAGATAATGCAATGAACGGCTGGATTTAAAAGCGGTATCTCAACATACGTAGCTGTGTTCTAGCTGTGTACAAAGGTAGCTCTTAGAATCTCTTCGCGAAGACTTTAGATGTTTATTACAGCAAATTACACTACTGACTATTAAAATTGCAGATAATAAATGGGTATTCATTGGACAAATATATTATACTAGAACTGACATGTAATTACATTTTCACGCAATTTGGGTGCATAGATCCTGAGAAATCAGTACCAAGAACAACCACCTATGGCCGTAATAACGGCCTTGATACGCCTGGGCATTGAGTCAAACAGAGCTTGGATGGCGTGTGCAGGTACAGCTCCCCATGCAGCTTCAAAAGGATACCACAGTTCATCAAGAGTAGTGACTGCCATATTGTGACGAGCTAGTTGCTCGGCCACCATTGACCAGGCGTTTTCAATTGGTGAGAGATTTGGCGAATGTACTGGACAGGGCAGCAGTCGAACATTTTCTGTATCCAGAAAGGCCAGTACAGGACCTGCAACTTGCAGTCGTGTATTATCCTGCTGAAATGTAGGGTTTCGCAGGGATCGAATGAAGGGTAGAGCCACGGTCGTAACACATCTGAAATGTAACATCCACTGTTCAAAGTGCCGTCAATGCCAACAAGAGGTGACCGAGACGTGTAACCAATGGCACCCCATACCATCACGCCGGGTGATACGCCAATATGGCGATGACGAATACACGCTTCCAATGTGTGTTCACCGCGATGTCGCCAAACACGGATGCGACCATCATGATGCTGTAAACAGAACCTGGAGTCATCCGAAAAAATGACGTTTTGCCATTCGTGCAACCAGGTTCGTCGTTGAATACACCATCGCAGGCGCTCCTGTCTGTGATACGGCGTCAAGGGTAAGCGCAGCCATGGTCTCCGAGCTGATAGTCCATGCTGCTGCAAACTTCGTCGAACTGTTCGTACAGATGGTTGTTGTCTTGCAAACGTCCCCATCTGTTAACTCAGGAATCGAGACCTGTCTCCACGATCCGTTACAGCCATGTGGATAAGATGCCTGTTATCTCGACTGCTAGTGATACGAGGCCGTTGGGATCCAGCACGGCGTTTCGTATTACCCTCCTGAACCCACCGATTCCATATTCTGCTAACAGTCATTGCATCTCGACCATTGCATCGCGATAGGCTACAATCCGACCTTTATTAAAGTCGGAAACGTGATGGTACGCATTTCTCCTCCTTACACGAGGCATCACAACAACGTTTCACCAGGCAACGCCGGTCAACTGCTGTGTATGTATGAGAAATCGGTTCGAAACTTTCCTCATGTCAGCACGTTGTAGGTGTAGCCACCGGCGCCAACCTTGTGTGAATGCTCTGAAAAGCTAATCATTTGCATATCACAACATCATCTTCCTGTCTGTTAAATTTGGCGTCTGTACCACGTCATCTTCGTGGTGTAGCAATTTTAATGGCCAGAATGTAGATTCTTGCCTAGCACGGCTGCCCTGGGGGAAGCCTACTTGAGACGCTACAGGCGCTTTCCGCATTACGTGTGAAAGAACATGGGGAACAGTAACGGAGCGATATCATCAGTACTTATCGGTTAAATGTGTAATTTTCAGGGGAATTCTGAAGTACGGGTGATTTTTAATGGAAATGAATAGGCGATGAAACCGTAAGATTTTTCTACCACAGGGAGAATCGACGTATACATATACATTTTTTACTTACACATTCAACGTTAACTGTTATGATTGTGATGATGGCTCCAAGGAGCAAAAACAATAAAAGTTACTTGTGTAGCGACAGTTTTTTATGTTTCTTATATCTCTATCGTAAGCGCATCATAACCAAAGCTACTCAGTGATGGAGAGATTGTGAGATTCAAAAGCTGGTTATAACCAATGATGCATTTTTTATGGGTATCGGTGGCGTTTGTTGCATCTTCATTTTCACCCTTAACGTCAATTTTCTGAAGCACGTTACGCAGTTTTTAGCTCAACCATATGACGAAGCATCTAGCGAACGTTAAACTATAACCTTTCATTGCTTTTATGATGTAGCATAACGTAAAACTGAAAAACGCCTAATCCATTTCTGAATGTGCTCTCTAATTCTAAATGAAACCACAACATCCACGTCCAACACTGTTTTCTTATATTTGTAACTATGAAATTGAGAAAGAGAATCTCGGTCGAAACAATGACGACTGAGACTACACCACCCAATGGAGCTAAAAAATCAGGTTCAGATTATGGACTTCTTATTAGGTCTTGGTATGCCGTTTAGTAACAAAAGCAAAGAGAGCTGGTGTCTACTATTTCGCTGCTAGATACGGATCCACTGATGAACACAGGACTTTTTTACATTTGCCGTACGTGCTGTCAAGTGCCATACGTCAAGGCCTCCACCACTTAGCTGTCGTACAGCTTGTGTGATAAGCAGAGTGCATGTAAGATTTTGTTCGTATCGGTAAAACATCTTTGAAATAGAAGGAAGTAATATGGGTTTCTAAAACAGTAAAGAAGCTGGCGAAGTGAAGAGATGCAATAGCATCAGTCAGAAAAATGTTATGAAGAGCCCTTTCTTCCTCAACAGCACAAGGGAACTCTACAGTCAATTTTGCATCTCATCCCAGCAATAGATTTGAGTCAGGCACGAAAGTCAATACCCGAAATTTTTTCTTGAAACTTATTGTGTTATTCTCTCGCAAAAATTTAGAAGATATGATAATTTTTTTGATGACTTCAGTTCTATTACGTAAAACAATACTGTATTTCTGTACCTGTATTATTGCAAAATAAACGCAGTGCATCAGTATTAATGGCACCTGAAACAAAAATATTATTATTGGAACTTAGACACAGTTCCTTTGTATGGGACCTAGAAAGTTCTTAATAAATTATTCATTTTTAAATTTGTCTCATTTGTTTGGTAATGAGGTGAGCTGCATAATTTTGTGGCATCAAAATACTTTCTCAATTTCTGGATGCAAATAATGTTAAAAATAAATTCTTTTTTATTGTCCTGACAAATGTACGATCTGGCACTTAGAACGTTTGACATTTCCACTCTTCATTTGAACGCAGCTGGTTTTCGTCCTTTAACTGTGTTACTTTGTAACATGTTTTCTTAAAATCCGTAAACTGAGTGACAGTGGGTTATCAGTTTATTACAGACGTTTTCTTACACTCCGCCATGATATGCTACACGAATGAAACTGAAGCTGCAAACCTTCGTTCGTATCAAATATATTTGGTAAGTGGTGGTCGCCTTCAAAGTAGGACACATTTGAGTCCACATACGTAAGCATTCGTTTCTTGCAATTTTCAAAACATTTAACAGCGCGGGGGCTTAGATTTAGGTACAGAAGCTGTCGTTGAGCAGTATAGCAGGCCAAATGGTTTCTTCAGCAGCTTAATCAGTCTAATTACTGTTGTGTCAACGCTGTTCACAATGAATTTGATGCCTATGCACTTTAAGAGATATCTTGTCTATGGCAAAGGAATACCGCAAGAACTCTGTCCAAAATTGTTCATGTAAAACAGTTAAGCAGAACTGTGACTAAGTTTCTGTGACATGTATAATACTCGTATATAATCAAAAGTCCATTTGCCGGAAAGGTCACTTAATTCGTTTAATAGAGCGGCAAAACTGGCTGTTATAGTAGCAGGAGATGAATGTCTCAAACACCACTCAAATTTTAGTTTCTTTTTTTCCTTCTTATATTCTTACAATTTTACGTAAATATTGGCAGCTTCTTTATTTACCCTTGAGATACCCACCTCAAGACTTACAAAGCTCTTTCCAAACACTTACATGAACTGTGTGATGGAATCTTTCCGTGGAACTTACTAATGGCATCGGAGGTTATGCAAACTCGTGATCAGTACTCAATAGCAGTGTTGCCCTTTATTTCAGAATGAGCCAACGGCGGAACAGTGTAATTTTCGGCGTCCACTTTTTCGGGTATTGAGTCAGATTTTACGTCAGCTGAAAATGTCCAGCCAATTACTGACTGTGCCATCCTGTAAACGACACATAACGGAGCGATTTTCTAGAAATCTCATTTCGACCTCTTCCCAGTAGTTAAGGTAGATAGCGAAATGAACCCAGACCTTTTTCAAACTATTCTAGAAAAAACAACGCCCCTCACATAAAGCAACTGGTTCGAATTGGACAGTCTCTGTATTGAGTTAGCAACAATCGTTCAAACAGCACAGGGACCACTGTATCGTAGTTCGAAGAAAACGGAATGGACTTTTTGGACTGGCCTGAACTCCATCGTTCCCGTGAAAATAAAAAATAAAATATAAAGATAAAATATAAAAAAGGGTAGTGATTATTGATTATGTTTCGATTGGAAGCAATTCCCGCCTTCAGTGTTTCATAACTCGGTGAAATACCCTCCTAGAAGACCAAATGCATCTGTGAAGCTCTAAATATATTGTAAACTAAAAGACTGAAAACAAAATGTTTAACTTACAGTAACTCATTCATTAACAGTTAATTTCGGTTGTACCTGACTGTGATTCGCAAATATCCAGGCATACATATTTTAATAATTCTTCAAAGTCGTGCAAGGATTTGTAACTTGTTTTAAATGTTCTGGGTTTTAAAACTGTGCACTTCACAAGACGCAGAAAGTAGCATCCTGTGACTGCAACATCGACGTGTCGCAAGTGTAATCACTAGACTCGTACAAAACCTGGGGATGCAGCGATTTGTACGAATGTGAAGTGGAAGTAAGTAAAGTACATGGCAGGACACCGCTAAAACGCATTCCGCTTACAAAGGACACAGCTTTACGAACCACTTGTGTGTCCGATTAAATAATATTGCCCGTGAGCATGGTATCCATTCCAAATTAGACTACATCTACATATACAAAAAATGGTTCAAATGGCTCTGAGCATTATGGGACTTAACGTCTGAGGTCATCAGTCCCCTAGAACTTAGAACTACTTAAACCTAACTAACCTAAGGACATCACACACATCCATGCCCGAGGCAGGATTCGAACCTGCGACCGTAGCGGTAGCGCGGTTTCGGACTGAAGCGCCTAAAACCGCTCGGCCACACCGGTCGGCCTACATATTTATCTATACTTCACAAGTCGCCTTATGGTGTGTGGCAGAAGGTACTTTGTGTTCCACTATCATTTCCCTCCTGTTAAAATCCTTCGAGAGAGCTCGTGTTTTAACGAGATATTCGCAGGAGGAAGCAATATATTGGCTGACCCTTCTAGCCACGCACACACTCTGACATTTGACAGTAAAGCACACCGTGATGCGCAACGGCTGTTTTATAGCATCTGACACTAGAATTGGCGGAGTATCTCCTTGACGCTTTCGCGCTTGCTAAATGAACCCATGACGGAACGTGCTGCTTGTATTTGGATTTTCTGTATCTTTTTATCAATCCTATCTGTAGTGGATGCCATACCGACGAGCAATATTGAAGCAATGATAGGACGGGGATTTATTAAGTATCTCCTTCGTCAGTAGACTTCACTTCCTGGGGACTCTTCCAATGAATATCACTCCGGCATCTGCCTTACCTGAGATTGCTTTTAACTGAACTTAATCAAGCAGACTGCCACAGAAAATGGTTATACACCATTGACAAACTAAACCATAAAATAAAAACACAACTGATGCAAAACACACCCAACAGTATTCAAGCATCACACCATTAATGATCATGCAGCAGATAACACCAATAACAACAGAAACACATGGCACACACTGACATTTGACAACAACAGGAAACAGAATAGGAAACATTATGAGAATACATAATATTTCCTATTCCTTTTGTTGACAAATACAGTACAAATGTTTACACTACAGAAGAGATTAAAAACAACCAATACTACCTCGGATAAATTCAGCAAAGTACATATATAACATTTAACCTACGATAATTGGGGACAGACATGTAAAATTTCGGAAGAAGATACTCTGAACATCTAAAAGTATTGATATGCGACAGCACGCGCTCCAGAGTTGCAGACCACCTTACTGAAAACAGCCAGAACCAAGTGGCATAGCAACATATTCTCATATCTCAAAACATGGTAATCATCCGCACCATTTGTTAACAATCGAAGAAAATCAATACAGCCTAAAAGTTATCAAACATGAACAAAAAACCATCAATGATCAAACAGTACTCTACAACGGAAAGTTATTCGACACATTATGCGAACAGTCTAAGAATACGCAGTGAACTCTCATACCTTCCCCCCCCCCCCCCCTCTCTCTCTCTCTCTCTCTCTCTCTCTCTCTCTCTCTCTCTCTCTCTCTAACAGAACGCAAACACAACTGAACAAACCGAAACTTCGCGGCCGCCAACTGAAAACAAAGTGCGGAAACGAACAACTGCCAATAGCCTATCTGAAACGTAAACATGCAGTGAAAAGTTCATGTAAGCCACATCAGCCTAGTACCATCTAGATCCACCAATGTGCACTAGAGAACTTAAGTGGATGGTCTTGTAAAGCAGCAAAAATCAATAAACAGCAAACCACACCAAACTATTTTCAAACCAGAACCTTGCGCAATTTGATCCGTGTCCACAGGTCACTTTAAACAAACAATAACACATTTAGGAGTCAAATAATAAACAAGCACAGCCAGGATAGGGTAATTACAGCAGTAGTAGAGGGAAAAAATGAATATATGCCACTATTTTACCGGAATGCATGGTTTAGAGGTTATATTACAAGCAAAACCTCAATACTGGCGTTTCCGTAACATCCCTGTGTTGCGAATGACATAACGCACTTATATAGACTTGTGGCTGATTTATGCTGCAGCAACAGAGCACATGTAATGGAAGAAAAAGGTGAAGTACATTTGTAATATAAACAACAAAATCTGATGACACCATATCTCTAATTTACTCAAAATTCGTATATGTAGAAGAAGGCACGCCCTATTCAATTCATTATTATTTTATGCAAGCACGGCGACAGAGCTTAAAATTCCAATACAGTACTATATATTCTGATGTTGATTTAACACTTTATTTAAATGTGGTGGCAAGAAAATATTAGTCTCGAAGAAACACTGAGCAAAACTCAATGGATGGAAATCTAGTTTCCCCATACCGTTTTCTTCCCACGTGCTTGCCTCTTCCTGTGCGACATATGACGACGCCAGGATAAAAGTGGCTTTTCGGAAATGAAAGGCATGTGAATCGCGCCTGCAGAGCGCACTGTGCGGACCACGCCGAGCGCTGCTGCTATGCGTGTTGCGTCCACCCTGCATGCAGGCGCAGCTGAGCACGCTGCACTCGCCTTCACAGCAATCACAGTCCTATCAGATTACCTCGAGGTACTTGTTTTCTCCAACGTTTATACCGTCTACTGTGGTCTCAATTTTTACAGGATTTTGCAAATTTTATTGTTTACCTCTGTGGCCAGTTCCCCTTCCTGACGTCAGTCATCAGGGTAATCAAGAGGGGGAAGTAGTGACCGACATCTATCTATGAATCGCGAAAACTTTGTTCTGTAACCGCATTTTAATTTTTTGTATTTCGTATTTGGCGACTAGCCCAGCATTCGCCTAAGCAAGCTTGGGAAACCGCCTAAAAACCACATTCAGACTGGTCGATGTACCAACCCAAAGTCATTAATCCAAAGCGTCGATTCGATTCGGGTTTAGCTCAGCTTCCTGTTACGAAAGCTAGCGCATTGTTCATTGCACTATGCGAGCAAATCAAGGTTACCTTGAGATATTCACCGTCTAAACTTGTAACAGACATGCTGGGTTTTCTGGAGTTCGTTTCAGTAGAGCCATATAGAGGTAATTTTAGGTTTGTACAGCCAGCAATAGTGGAATGTGGCTGCTGTTAGAAACATGCATGCTACACATTGGAGGTTGCTAAATTCTGTTAAGTGGCAAAGCTTCCATATAGAAACTGTTTGTCATGAAACTACTATTAAGGCAAAAAGTACTATTTGGCAAAAATATAACTGAAAACAATTTTTTTTAATACGACACAATGAGAAAGAGGAGCTGCAAGTATTTCGGTCTGTTGCAGGCTTGCAAGGAGAGTTTCTCCGAATCCAATGAAGTACAGTAATTTAAAACGTTACGAAGGATCAAAGTAAGTTCAGCTTTTAATGGTCGTTGTCCAAACTCCAAATCTAGTTTCACTGATTGCGAGATAATTAAGTACAATTCACTGTAGTCTTTTCTGAACTAAGCAGATGGAACAGTAAATTGTTCACTTGAAGACATGAATAAAGTTTCTCATTGGGTCGCTAGTCGGCAGCGCCTCGCTGTCCCACCAGTCAGCTGAGAGAAAGTTGGTGAGGGGAGTGGTTTTTGCAAAGACACAGCACCGGACAAGGAGAAAGTTGCCTATCTGGCCGACCAGCTGCCGAATACGGAATGCGCATCTCTAGCGAGGAAAAAGCGGAAAAAGGGCGCAACTCAATGAAACTCCCACAATATATTACCTATTACACAATGATCACATTGCAAAAACTGTTGCACAGCCGCTGATAGGAAGCAAGTTTTTTTTTCCATTTTCCTGTCATAGTTTAGCGTACGCCCGACAACAAAGTAAAGATGATGCAGGCAATTCTTAATGGTTTTGTGTAATAAAGCGCCATGAAATCATCGCTAGATACTTGTCGTTAGTAGCTGATTGCACCCAAACAGACTGGAGATCATCGATAACGGACTCAAATCAGATGTGTCCTGTTTGGACTGCCTGCAGCTGCATGTACACATTACCACTCAGACGTCAGAGTAAAAAGAGTACACGAGTTTCCATTATGATCAACACACCACAGATATGGTTTAACTAGTTGAGATACAAATAGCTTTACTTTTTTTTTTTTTTAAGCAGAGAAAGGAAAATCACCTGAAATCGAACTCGTGGTCTGCTCGTCACAGGCGAATGATTCTGCTGTATCGAACCTCGACCTACCTGATGTACATATCCTTAAAACTCTTCTACACAGTATTATTACCAGATTAGCCAAGGTAACTGCTGGAGATCTTTGCAGCTATAGCTGGATGAGATTGAACCAGAAGGTTATGACATCAAGAAGCAGCACACTCAAGAATTATCAACATGAGTTTTCAGATTGTAAGACGAGCAATTTTTATTACTCTGCCTGCATTAGTAGCTCATGAACCCTTAAATTTTGTAACGTTGACATACACAGTATTAGAGTAACTAACGATAATGTATAATACTATATTATCACTTTATAATATAATCAGTGTGTACCGTGTGAGATTCCAAATTTAGTTTTGCCACCGCTGTGTTGGACAGACGTTTAACTAGTCCTAACTTCTTTCTTATACTAACTAGGTTGCAGAAACTTAAATGCCAACATAATAAAATAGAGAGAAAAGTAAAGTAGAATGGAAGTAACAGAAAAGGATAGAGGAGAAATAAATGGAAGAGTAATATAACTTGATGAAAGAGAAAGGTAGGGTGATGAATGGGAAAGCTAAGGAGACGACGCGGCAAGCTAAGGAGACGACGCGGCAAGCTAAGGAGACGACGCGGCAAGCTAAGGAGACGACGCGGCAAGCTAAGGAGACGACGCGGCAAGCTAAGGAGACGACGCGGCAAGCTAAGGAGACGACGCGGCAAGCTAAGGAGACGACGCGGCAAGCTAAGGAGACGACGCGGCAAGCTAAGGAGACGACGCGGCAAGCTAAGGAGACGACGCGGCAAGCTAAGGAGACGACGCGGCAAGCTAAGGAGACGACGCGGCAAGCTAAGGAGACGACGCGGCAAGCTAAGGAGACGACGCGGCAAGCTAAGGAGACGACGCGGCAAGCTAAGGAGAGGAGACGAAGGGGTAAGCTAAGGAGAGGAGACGAAGGGGTAAGCTAAGGAGACGAAGGGGTAAGCTAAGGAGACGAAGGGGTAAGCTACGGAGACAAAGGGGTAAGCTAAGGAGACAAAGGGGTAAGCTAAGGAGATGAAATAGGAGAATATGTAAAACATGTATGCCTAAAATCTGTCATCAGTTGTGACCAAATTGTCAATGATGTGTACTTTAGCTTATCTTGTAATAGTCGTTGATGCACTTGTTTCAATAGATGAGCTACTAGATCATTTCTGAAAGCTTAGAAATGTTTACCTCGTCAAATGTAAATTAACTAATTCCATATCTGAGTGCTTGTAACACAAAAAGGATTTCAGTAATCGATTATAATATAATAGAAACGGAAAGTTAAATTACTGTCAGTTCCCAGTATTAAAAACCCGAAAGTGATGTTAACTTGGAAAGTATCAGCGGTTAATGAGAACGTGGAGGAACATACGCAGTGTACAGGGGTACGTTACTAAAATGTAGACTTTCACGGCCGGAAATATCATGTCCATTATAATTATCGGGGCTGCTGGAGCGCGCGGACACGGAATTTAGCGGCTGTCAATAGCGAGCCAGTGGGTGTGTTGGACCTTCCATCGACCTACGGACACCCTTGAAGATGTCTCCCGCAGTCGGAGACGATCGTTGGGAATTGACACAGAATTCATCAATCGACCGCGGCATAACAGCCCGGATAATTATAATGGACACAGGGGTAAGTTGTCAGTGTGGCGATCATACAGTCGTAACATGAGAGGGAGGCGGCTCCCGGAGGTTAGCCACCTGGGGCGCGGGGTCAGGCTGCGTCGGAGCGCAGGAAGGTGTAGGTCGGCTGGCGGCGGCGGCGGCGGGGGACCGGTTCACCTTCAGGAGGCGTGCAGGTGTTGCGCTGCACTCAGCTGGGCCGCCTGGCAACGCTGCCAACGCCTCCGCCGCGCCGCTGCGCATGCGCGCCAGACGAGCCGCAAGCCGGGCATAGTAGCACACCCACGTACCTCACCTCTCGCGCGGGCTTTCTACTGCAAGAACGGCCCGCGGACGAAAATAAACGATACCGCGTCCTGCCCAAGAAGGCTAACAAGCATTTACGAGGATGGAATTTCACTGTGACATGTAACAAATCCGTGTTGTTCGAACTAAGCACCGGATCGCTTGAACCCCACAGGGCTTTAGTAGACATTGTCCTGAGTGTGTGGCAGCAGACAACAGTCCAAGCAAATGAACAATATCGTAAATAAAAATGGCTAGAACGATCGGACAACTTACAATCTCTATTGTTACATTTCGTTTTCGATAAATGATTTATTTAGCTACATTTAGTTTTGTGATCAAGCCCATCCTCGAACGGCTTAATGGTTTGTAATGTAATAGTCCGTAACTCTGCTCGCGATGAAGACCAAGAGGGTCGAAACCGGTTTGCCCCAATGAAATAAAGGTGGTGTATATGTCTAATATATGTTTTCTCCGTAATGTATTTCATTAGATGGATTTGGGTTTACTCGCATTAATAATAAGGCTCAAATGGCTCTGAGCACTATGGAACTTAACTGCTGAGGTCATCAGTCCCCTAGAACTTAGAACTACTTAAACCTAACTAACCTAAGGACATCACACACATCCATGCCCGAGGCAAGATTCGAACCTGCGACCGTAGCGGTCTCGCGGTTCCAGACTGCAGCGCCTAGAACCGCTCGACCACTAATAATAAAGCACTGTATTAATCTTCATTGATTGTAGCGTCACAGGAATGCTCCACGAAAAGGTGGATGGTAGAGGAGAGGGAAGGGAAGCTGTCTTAACGTTCCAACGATGGATCTACTCAGCCTATGTCGGAGAATGTACATTTTGAAATCCGAAACACTGAACAACTTTTGCATTTTTGAAATTTACAAAGTGGTTATAATTACACTTTGGCTACTTGACAGGGGCCCCCATGAGAAATGAATGATCGCGGGGCTATGAATCTTTATGAAAACATTTTTAAGGACATGTGGGAGAGAAATAATGAATATACCATTGAAAGAAACACATTTTAATTTACACATTAAAGGGTTACATTTATTAACTGCGTTCCAAGTTTACGTTCCAGGTTACAAACGGAACTCAAGTGTCACTAACATCTGCATCTCCGACAGCCTAGATCCGTACTAGGGATACCATTTCACAACTGGTCACCGCATTTTTTCGAACTGTGGACCATAGTATGCTCACATCGCTCACGGCTGGAAGATCACGCATTGCATCCAGCATTCTCAGCCGTGGAAACAGTAACTTCTTCAGCGATTTGTGGCGGAATTGACCGTCTGCCTCTACCGGAAGTAATTCTCGCTTCACCAGTTAATTCGAACTTCCGAATCATCATCTAAAACCGTCATGCAGAAAAAGAACCTCTGTACATTCCTTTAATGCGGCGACACTCGCGAAGAGCTACAGCACTATTGTTGCTGTTTTGATAAAACAGCTTTATGAGAAATTCCCTGCTCACCTCATCCAGACCCATCCTGACTGTCTGCAGCTGTGACAGATACTGATGCTTGCGCTTCAACCATACATCGGCGAACCAGTGCCGGCGTCTAATGACAAGTTGTGGCACCAGCACCACTAACAAAGCAAATCCTGCAGCGCACAGCCAGAACGTCATTCCTGTGAAGTTCGGTACCCATACTTTAAACAGTTTTCCGTCTACAGTGGCTCAAGCAGCGAAAGTATAATGCATTGCCTACATAGAAGAAATTTTGTAATACAAGCCTCTTAGTTGATGCTGAGCCATTGGATGAAAGCATTATCTTTGGTCCATTTTCCGAAATGATGCAAAGATTTGTGTAGACCACGGCACGGCAATGTTAGTAGAAATTTTAAACCAAGGTACTGTCCTTCAACTGAAATTAATAACGAACGTTGCGTACCCCGTACATCGTTCCCTCCCGTCTCCTCTACCATCCAGCTCTTCGTGGAGCATTCCTGTGACGCTACAATCAATGAAGATTAATACAGTTTCTTATTACTAACGCGAGTAAACCCAAATCTATCTAATGAAATAAATTACGGAGAAAACACCATATACTATACATATACACCTTTATTTCATTGGGGCAAACCGGTTTCGACCCTCTTGGTCTTCATCGCTAGCAAAGTTAAGGACTGTTACATTACAAACCACCAAGCCGTTCGAAGATGGGCTTAATCACAAAACTAGTTGTAGCTAAATAAACCATTTACCGAAAACTAATTGTAACAATAGAGACTAAGTTGCCCGCTCGTTCTGGCCATTTTAGTTTCGATATTGTTCATTTGCTTGGACTGTTGTCTGCTGCCATACACAACCGGTATCGGACTATTTGCAGACAAAAGTTACTCCCGAGTTACACATATCACTATAGTAACTTACCAATGTGAGACGTGTTCTCTCACTCTGCTACTTCCAATGGTCAGTATAACTAACACAGTAAACACACCATGTTGAAATATGGATCTCGAAATCTAACACTTTCTGCATAACACGGGTTTATTACATCATGAGCTCATAAAAAAAATTCCTGCACCTATCTACAGTCTGCTCAACTTCCATGAAGACTGTCTCTATTTGCATTTAGTCATTGCCCATTCATATTACGTTCGGTTGCCGCAAAGAAAAGCTCTAATATAAGGTCAGTCGGCAACATCAGCAGAACCGTGAGTACCTCTGAAGATGTCCGGTTGTAAGAGGTCCGAGCAGATGTAATTTCGATGTATTGCTCATGCGCTGCCTGCGATATGCAAGGTATAAGAGAATCGCTGACCAGAGAGCAGTGTTGACTGCGTAGGAACTGTGTAGCTGTAGCAGTAAGTTGTTGCTAGTGGCTAGTCTGCAGTCTGCTCTGGTCTGGTATAGTGTATCGTGTTGGCTGGGCCGGTCGCGGTGCAGCGATGCCGGAGCCTGAGTATTATTGTATAAGGCAAAAAGCAGCCTCGCGCATATCTAGTAATGTTATCTGAACTCCCATGTAAATATTTTAAAAATGTCCTAATAATAATCTTTCTCATATAAAGTAATTTTTAACAAGCATTCATTTCAATTTAAAGAATTTACTAATTTCTCCAATCCATGATCATTCCGATTGTTGCAAAAGAAAAATCAGTTGCTTCCTTTCATAAATGACAAATCTATCGGCCAGCATTGCACAGAGCTGTGCTAAAAAAAATTTATTGTAAGAGCAGATATATATGCGTTATCCGGCGACTTCATTGAGGTAAGAATTTTTCTCTTTTTATTCAGAATGATCTTTCAGGGCCATGACGCAGCACTGCTGACGTCCAAAATTTACCAGGTTAAATTCACAGTCAATTATTGAAAAGTTATAAGTGAGCGACAATTTAATTGAGAGGTTTAGGAATTTTTCTGTTTTGAGGTTACACTAAAATGGTATTGCTCTGAGCACTATGGGACTTAACATCTGTGGTCATCAGTCCCCTAGAACTTAGAACTACTTAAACATAACTAACCTAAGGACAGCACACACATCCATGCCCGAGGCAGGATTCGAACCTGCGACCGTAGCGCTCACGCGGTTCCAGACTGAAGCGCCTAGAACCGCACGGGCACACCGGCCGGCACACTAAAATGGTAACGAAATTTTGTGGGGAGGTAAAAAATGGGGAAAAAATTTTGTAGGGAGGTTACAAATGTGAAAGGAATGAAATTTGTGGGGAGGTTACACGGTGCAGCTCTGGACGAAACGTTAGGGATAGAAAAGTGTCATGGTCAACGACCATAAAATCCCGCATAGCGAGCACTTGCACGAGTTTACCGTTGGCTGTACTCAGTAGTGCTGTAAAATGAGAAATAGGGGCTTCAAAAGAACAGCAAATACGCGTAGTGCGGTTCCCGACAGCGGAAGTCGTCAAAAGACTGGCACAGGTGTACGAAGAGCACTGCATATCCGTTGCAAGGGTCAACACGTGGCACAAGCGGTTCGAAGGAGGACAGATGTCGTTGGCCGATGACGTACGATGTTGAAAACTGACACCGCATATACAATTGTTCAGTGGGTGGACGCCCTCATTACTGAAAAAAGGCGAGTTGCGGTGGGTTACATTGACCCAGAGGTCGGACTCAACGTCCAAATTTCAATGGGCATTGAGTATTCTCTGTACGGTTGTGGCATTCTTCTATGATCTTCCGTTTACCGCACGCCCACTGTCAGGAAATGCATTATACATTTCTGCTCTTATCTTGAAGCCTCCATTTCACCGTTTTCAGCATTACTGAATGCAATGGACGGTAAACGCACGCACGTGCTCTCTTTGTCGTCATAATATTTGGTAATACTGACTGGAGGTAAATAATTCGTGCCCCTATTCGCGCCAACATGTTCGGACCCTTACTAGCACTTGTTCACTCCATGAGCCGATCTCTGAGGCTACCTACTTACGCGCCTTTACTGCAGGCGTAGAAAGCTCAGCGACACTGCCTGGCTGACGAGGCATGCCTGTGTCACTTGTGATCTTAGCTCCGGCAGAGATGGATAACGGCAAGTCTCGATACATTGTAGTTGCATCGATACGTGTACCCTCAGGAAATTAATGTCACATCACTATCGATATTTAAAAAAAATGGTTCAAATGGCTCTGAGCACTATGGGACTTAACTCCTGAGGTCATCAGTCCCCTAGAACTTAAAACTACTTAAACCTAACTAACCTAAGGACATCACACACATCCATGCCCGAGGCAGGATTCGAACCTACGACCGTAGCGGTCGCGTGGTTCCAGACTGTAGCGCCTAGAACCGCTCGGACACGATATTTAAAAGTTAATTACACAACGAGAGTATAGAAAAGCAGGCAGCATAAGTAACAGGCAATGGGATGTCGCTTTGTTGCATAGTAGACAACGTTGACATATTCAATTAATGCCGGAATACTCTCAATTTCCTACATACCTATTATATGTGCCGTGTCATCCTCTGCCAATAGCGTTATTGGGTGTAATGTGGAGGGGCATGTGGTAGCCACACCGCTCCTTCGCATTGCAGACAGCCGCGCTGACCACCCACCCCGGGCCTGTCATGGAGTGCAGTAATACCTACCACCGAAAAAATGCTCCTATAGGAGCACTAAACAGCGAATATGATCCTGTTTACTTAAAAAACTCTGACTGAAAAGTGGAGTACCGGTTGCCCCATTATAACTTCCTCGACACATTTAAATAAATTGCCCAAAAATTTGAGCATGCGAGGATATTCGCGCTTTTTTTTTTTTTTGACATGTAAATCACCTCAAACTCCCAGAAGCCTCCATTATCAGTAATTCACTCACATTCACTAGTCCATCGCTGTAAGTCGCTCATAACCATCCACTCCTAGTTGTCCTTTCTCTCTCACTCACTCATTTAGCTCAACCGATTGTCAGTATCTCTGTTGTGTTTCTTTGTCACCGTCTCTTGTATCATAACCACAGTTCCCTTCGTCCTGTCCTCTCGCTATCACCGTATCCCTCTTCGCCTTTCTTTCTGCTAATATCTCATTCCTTCCTTCCTATTGCTGATGCCTCTTCTCACTCTCACTGTCTCTCCTTTCTCGTTGTCGTTGTCACACACACTATCTCTCATGATCAGTGGCTCTCACCCACTTGCACACTGTCTCTTTCACTCTTTTCGACCGATGACCTAAGCAGTTTGGTCCCATAAGACCTTACCACAAAAAATCACTCTTTTCCTAGCACTTTTATGTCATTGTGTTCCCCTTTCTCTCACACTGCAGTTGTCTGCTTCATTCTATAACACAACTATTGTTTACTACCTGCCAGTATTTATTTCATTTCCGCCTCTTTCCAACTGCCACTGTCTCCTCCCGTCTCAGCACAAAAATGTGCTAATATGTTCGTATGCCGAAATTTTCTGGGAAAAGTTTTAACGATGCTGAGGAAGGTAGAATGAGTCAGCTAGTACCCCATTTTTCGGAGTATTCCAAATAAACAGGAATATATTCGCATCTTTTGTGCTCCGATAGGATCATTTTTCCGGTGGTTCCCTTCTTCTCCCTGCTGCCGCTGGGCATGTAGCTCATATGGAAAGAAGTTTATTAGTCAGTAAAATTTAATTTACTTCTGAGGAACTGAGAAAACGCAAAACTAATTTTACACCTTAGGCTGGATTTTACGTGTAAAAAACTTTTACATGTGCTTCATTACTACAGTACGGGGTTCTCAGACGAGAACATTTTACAGCATATTTCTTCGATCTAAGTCACTTTGTAAATTACATTTTAGCCTCACATGGGATTTTACATGCGTACTTTACGTGTACAAGTAGGATAAGTCTGAACCTCTGGATCTCGGGAACGGATACAGATATGAAGAACATTTTCAAGGTTGTTCGAGATCGAGATCTTAGAAATACATCGCAAAAATTACAGCCATTTCTGTGCACAGCCGACTTAGAAACCTCGGCTGCGTTTTGGTCCACTGGTGATGGCAAAAGTACAGCAATAAAACCCTTTCAGCAATGAACGCATGGTGCGTAGTGGGGCGATCACTCTGTTCTAGAAATAATTCAGAAGCCAAGATCGCTTAAATACTGTTTACTGGAAACCAGTTATCAAATGGTTCAAATGGCTCTGAGCACTATGGGACTGAGGTCATCAGTCCTCTAGAACTTAGAACTACTTAAACCTAACCAACCTAAGGACATCACACACATCCATGCCCGAGGCAGGATTCGAACCTGCGACCGTAGCAGCCGCGCGGTTCCAGACTGAAGCGCCTAGAACCGCTCGGCCACACCGGCCGGCGTGTTATATTAATACTTTGGTCCTATACTGTAGGATAGTGACACTAAGACGATACTTCTGCTGGGTATACAAATGGTCCGTAGCACAAGGGCTGCCCAGAACACTTGACCCTACCTTTTTATCACCAAGAGAACCCGAAGTATGAGCACCGGAAAATCCCGTTTTTATGCGCAGCTTATAGTAACGCATTATTTAAGCATGGCTGTCGCATGCATACCGATGACACAGAAATGGAATCACTGTTTGTCGCAAACAGCGCAGTGGAAATTGAAGTTTTCTGTGTGTTCAGCTGGGTGTGCACAGTGGCGCGAGCGCGTGCCCGAAGCCAATTGCGGGCTGGTCGCCGGACGACACGGGCTGCAGACTAACAAGGCCCGGCCCGCCGACAATCCATTACCGTTGCGGCTGTGACTGCCAGTAATTCCATCGGCGCCACGCCGCGGCTCCAACTGGACTCCTGCCAAATACCGGACGCGCGGGATGGCGCGGGCAAAACGACGCTTTGGAATCAGCAACGGCATTTATGGCCAAACTGAACTCCGCCGGTCCGCACACGAAAAAAGGCTACCAAAAATTCGGATTAGATCTACATTTATGTCCGGTGAGTTTGAAGTCCAATATGTATTTTGTGAATGGGCGATTTCTTCCTTGTAGGGCAATTAGGTACTAACGTCGAGCAACTATATCTGGAAGTGTTTTTTGCATCTCAACAGCGTTTTCCTCTGAATGGTTTCTCTCGTCGTCCAACTGCTGCTCTACTCGTAAGTGGAAGCCCTTAAAGTTGTTCAACAGGGATTGTGCTTTGATTACAGATTAGATGTCTTTCTGATTCAGTCCAGTGTTCATGAGATCCTTCCTTACGTCTCTGAACCATTTATTGAAGACTTAAGGTATGTTGTTCCGCACATTAAAATCATACCGTGTCGTCAACATATAACTTTTACCACTCGTTCCATTTAATTGTTTTGGCGACATCTGACGTGTGGATGCTACGTAGCAGGGCCGGCCACGGCGTGCCGAACTTCACATGTGCAGGGTGTGCGCGCCTGTTTGGCTTTCCTCGATCCTCCTCAGAAGTACCCGGTACAACGCGGCACTCGATCGAGTATTGCGTTCTGGCAATTTTTCATCTCCATTTCGGCAGAACTGTGGTGTCAGCGCTGTTTACCATTCGATATTTCTTCGTGGTACGGAGGACGTTCGCAGGTCCAGACGCTATTTGTACAAAAAGAGGCGTATAGCGATGTATCGCCACAAGTCTTTAAAAATGGATGGTAATGACAGGAGAATGACGAGAACTCTCCATACATATTATGCAGTCGCGTAATCGACGGGTACAGCAAATTTGCAGTGAAACGGCATTACAATACCATGCAGAAGGAATTTAAAGGTTACTTGGCGATGAAAGAGCAAAAAATTACAACGATCGACAGACAGGATTCATTGCTCTTTGCTAAATTTGTGCTAAACTTGCAGGAGTGGACCATGTGAAGAAATTGGCGGTACGAAAAGTAAAATTTCTGACGTCGCACTTTAGTTGCAACAGTTTCCTATGAATCTGAACGAAGAGTATGGATACTTTTCTATATTACTGAAAACTACGTTGGTGAAGTCAATGGGCCTACTTGGATCAATTTTTCTACTTAAAACTCGCTGTTGTTAAATTTATGAAGCAAAATGGAGTGCAGGAACGAAAATTAGAAGATCCGGAATGCATTGCAGACCTCTCATTTTAAGTGGACTTGACTGCCCACAGAAAGATACTGTGAAGTAAGAAAAAAATATTTTTCTAATTCTGTGGGGATGAAATCAGAAAGAGACTAGCGCTGTAGGAGGGACACATTCTGAAAAGCGCGGTCGATTTCACTAAGATCACTGGCGGAAAAAAAAAAAAAAAAAAAAAAAAAAAAAAAAAAAAAAAAACGCTAGGTCTGAAGAGTTCATTGTGTTCTTGAAAGAATTACAAAGCACTGCTGATCTTACGAACGTTTACGAGAGCGTTTCAAGTGAAAGCGCATTCCTTTTCGAAGTCAAACTCCTTTACCGTTAAAACTGTCCAGAACGTCTACAGTGCTTTCCTCAGGTAGAGTAGTCACGTCTCCATAATGAGGTAGCCAGTGTTTATGCATTACGAACAACACACGTGTGTGAAAGACATTTTTTCTACTACGAAACTAAGTAAGTTACAATTACGTGACAACTTGAGTGCGAAAATTTGTGAAATTGTCCGGATGCCGACAGTTTGTACCAGATGAAAGCTAAGTATTTTTAGCACCCCAGAAATAATTAAATAGTATTATCGTTCAGAAACTTTTTTCTTGATACTGGTAGTACGCATGTTATATCCTCTGTATTTCGGCCATCGTCTATTACTTTGCTGCCAAAATAGCAAACCTCATCTACTTACAGCGTTCCTTTCCTAATCTTATGCTATAAGCATTAGCTCATTTAATTCGACTGCATTCCATTACTTTTGCTAATGTTCATCTTATCTCTTTCCAAGACGTCCTCGATTCTGTCCAACTGTTCTTGCAAGTTCCTTCTCGTCTAGCAGAATTACAAACATCAGCGATAAATCTCGAACTTTTTATTTCTTCTCCTTAAACTTTAATCCCCTGTCCAAGTTTCTCTTTTGTTTCCTTTACCGCTTGCTGAAAGCACAGATTGAACAACATGTGAGGTAGGCTACAGTTCCACCTCATTCCCTTCTCGACTAGAGCTTCAGTTTCACGTCCTTCGCCCCTTGAAACCGCACTCTCGTTACCGTCCAAGTTGTGACTACTCTTTCGTTCCGTGTATTTTATCTCTGCTACCTTCAAATTTCCGAGGTACAAGTCTACTCTGACGGTTTCATTCCGTCTGTGTCTAACGCTTTCAGGATGGTGTCCGTTTAGGTGTGTCATTAAGCCATCTTCAGACGGGCCGTGGCATAAATGTAGATGTAGATCTCCACCGCGCTGCTGAACGCTCAGGAACGACCCTGCTTGTGCAGACGGCACGTGCGTCTCTACGTGGTATACGCGCAGCGCGCTCCAGCCGCAGTTCGCGGCCACAGATGACGCGAGTGAACGGCGCAATACACTGCACACGAGCTCTCTCAATGGACGAGCCAAAACTAGATGCGACAGCTTCAAGCCGTCCTCACTCCGGTTAACGCTCTCCAGCGGCAGATGTCAGCTATATCCGGCTCGCAAATCACTCTGTTTACTTATCAAATGGAAGGGCGTAAAATCCCTATGTTAGCTTTATTAAGAGGCCTATTTCTCCCCCTCCCCCCCCCCCTTATCCATATACAAGTCGTGTGTTCTTCATGTGGTATACATAAATATTTCAATCGCCATGAACATTTTATAAGACAAAAAGGAAAAGTTCAATACAAATTTAGAATAGCCCTCCAGATAAGGTAAATTTTATTTCATCAGTCTCAATTTTTGTAAAACCCTAACGTCATTCTTACTTGATCATTGTTTCTATTCAGCAACAGAATCTTTAGAACATATGGAAAACAGGAGAGCGCAAAATATTGTAATGCAGGCCGTGCGAGCTCTGTTGAAGATAAAGCCAATCGAAAAAACTTTGTCCTCACAGAGAGCACACTCATATTTACCTAACAAGAAACATAGAATATATTGCAATTAAATTAATGAGTGTCTCAGAACCTATTAGAAAAAGCGAAGGTGAGGAAAAAAAATGTATTTGGATATAGTGCGACGCGAAACAGCCACACATCACTTTGCAGCTATGCATATTTGTTCGTTGTAGTACATGGGCTTCTGTAAGATACGAACAGACCATCTCTTCTATGTTACCATCTCCTGAAGGCTTTCGTTACAAACAAGTTAACTGTTATTTAAGTGTAACAAATCGTACCAACAACAATGCGTCCTTGATAACTCTTCAATGTGTCGTTGTCTTCAAATGGCGTATTTTCATAACATGCAAGTTACAATTAGAATATTCATTAACCAGCAATGTGACGTTTCTAATCATATTACAACAACAAATTCAGTCTGGAACCTCGCGACCGATACGGTCGCAGGTTCGAATTCTGCCTCGGGCATGGATGTGTGTGATGTCCTTCGGTTAGTTAGGTTTGAGTAGTTCTAAGTTCTAGGGGACTGATGACCTCAGCTGTTAAGTCCCATAGCGCTCAGAGCCATTTCTGAACTACAACAAATTGTACCAATAACAATGGGCTTTCGAGAGATCCTCACTTTGCTTGTGTTTTGAAACGGCATGTATTCACAGGACGTAAGCTGGACAGGGTGATTCAGCTGCCCCTACCGATTCATTTTATGCGACCCACACTACGTCTGTATCGGGAATGGTATCCGGACAGGCGACAGTCACATAATCGATGTAAGACCCCTCCCAGAGCATTGAGCGACTGTTAGCAAGCACTGTAAATCATACTGTAAAAACTACAAGTGAGGACTGGCCATGAGTTACATGGTATACTTTGCTTCTGTCATACTTATCCAATTTTCTCCAAACTTTGTGTAATTAGCGGTGTTGTCATAAAGGTTTTGGATGTGTCTGTAAGTTTATTCCGTTGATAGTATTTAAACTTTCGTAAATGGTTAAGAAACGTTTCCTTATGAAGTGTATTTCACCATTGGAAGGAGGAGGAGGAGGAGATTAGGGTTTCAAATGGTTCAAATGGCTCTGAGCACTATGGGGCTAAACATCTGTGGTCATCAGTCCCCTAGAACTTAGAACTAATTAAACCTAACTAACCTAAGGATATCACACACATCCATGCCCGAGGCAGGGTTCGAACCTGCGACCGTAGCAGTCGCGCGGTTTGAGATTAGGGTTTAACGCCCCATCGACAACGAGAACATTAGGATGGAGCACAAGCTCTGATTAGGGAAGGATGGAAGAAGAAAGCGGCCATACCCTTTCATAGGAACCATCCAGACACTTGCCTTAAGCGACTTAGGGAAATCACAGAAAACCTAAATCAGGATGGTCGGACGCGGGTTTGAACCGTCGTCCTCCCGAATGCGTGCTAACCACTGCGCTACGCTGCTCGGTCTCACCACTGGAATCGACGAAATTAACGGGAGATATCAAAATGGGGAGCGTGGAAGTAACAACTTTCCGGCATGTACATCAGAAACATTTACGAAAGATTAAGTACCATAAATGGAATAAGATCACAGAGACATTCAAAATCTGTATAACTACACCGCTAATTGCTCAAGGAAAGACTAGATACACCTGCTTAATTATGGTGGAAGTAAGTGTATCTCGGTCCAGAAATACCGTGTAACTCATAGCCAGTCCTCGCCTGTATTTTTTACAGTATGATTCCGTTTGCTAAGAGTCACCCAAAGCTCAGAGAGGAACTGTACCAATTACGTGGCCATTGCCCGTCTGGGTACTATGCTTTATACAGACACATTGCGCCACGCGGGATTAGCCGAGCGGTCTCAGGCGCTGCAGTCATGGACTGTGCGGCTTGTCCCGGCGGAGTTTCGACTCCTCCCTCGGGCATATGTGTGTGTGTGTGTGTGTGTGTGTGTGTGTGTGTGTGTTTGTCCATAGGATAATTTAGGTTACGTAGTGTGTAAGTTTAGGGACTGATGACCTTAGCAGTAAAGTCCCATAGGATTTCACACACATTTGAACAGACACAATGCGAGTTGCATAAAACGAATCGGTAGGGGTAACTGAACCATCCTGTACGTTATAACCCAAACCTATGCGCTTGAACTGAAAGCCAATATGGCGTCTCCCAACTCTGTCCCGAAATGAGATGGTCTTCCGCTTCACTGGTGTAGGTTCAAACGCGCGTTCAGAATGTCTGACGTGATTGATATCGTTCTGCATGTTCGGAAAGACTCCCCTACCTGTTTTATCCGAGCTAAAACGTCAGAGACTCGGTACGCTCAACGGTGACGGTCGAATGCAGAGTTCGTCTGACGACGGTGTTAGTGAAACCGTTTCCCACGCAGCCGTCATTTAGGAGAGCAGAGAACGTGTGAGCCACGGTCCCTGCCCGGAACGTGGCTTGGAGAACTGAATAGAGTAGAGTAGAGGAGAGGAGAGGCGAGGAGTAGAATGTGGCAAGGCCGCGCGCCGCCACAAGGACGGTTCCGCGCCGCGGGCTTGCCGCTCAGGGACGCCTGGCCAGACAGACAGCCCTTTCTGGCAGACACTCTCTCACCAATAGTCCGGCCCGGCTTCGGCACCGCTTCCTGTTGCTGGCTCAGCGCCGGCACCAACGCAAAAATCGAGGGTTCTGTGACGCGGCGTCCTGAGCGTTTGCCTAGTAGAGCATCTCCTCACGAAAAGGCGGTGCTCTATTACAACAGTATTAATGCATTTTACTACTTACTCCGAAGTGTACAATACTGGCCATTAAAATTACTACACCACGAAGATGACGTCCTACAGACGCGAAATTTAACCGACAGGAACAAGATGCTGTGATATGCAAATGATTAGTTTTTCAAAGCAGTCACACAAGGCTGGCGCCGGTAGCGACACCTACAACGTGTTGACATGAGGAAAGTTTCCAACTGATTTCTCATACATAAACAGCAGTTGACCGGCGTTGCCTCGTGAAACGTTGTTGTGATGGCTCGTGTAAGGAGGAGAAATGCGTACCATCACGTTTCCGACTTTGATAAAGATCGGATTGAAGCCAATCACGATTGCGGTTGATCGTATCGCGACATTGCTGCTCGCGTTGGTCGAGATCCAATGACTGTTAGCAGAATATGGAATCGGTGGGTTCAGGAGGGTAATACGGAACACCGTGCTGGATCCCAACGGCCTCGTATCACTAGCAGTCGAGATGACAGGCATCTTATCCGCATGGCTGTAACGGATCGTGCAGCCACATCCCGATCCCTGAGTCAACAAATGGGGAAGTCTGCATAACAACAACCATCTGCACAAACAGTTCGACGTCGTTTCCAGCAGCATGGACTATCAGCTCGGAGACCATGGCTGCGCTTACCCTCGACACTGCATCAGAGACAGGAGCGCCCGCGATGGTGTACTCAACGACGAACCTGGGTGCACGAATGGCAAAACGTCATTTTTTCGGATGACTCCAGGTTCTGTTTACAGCATCATGATGGTCGCATCCGTGTATGGCGACATCGCGGTGAACTCACACTGGAAGCGTATATTCGTCATCGCCAGACTGGCGTATAACCCGGCGTGATGGTATGGGGTGCCATTGGTTACCCGTTTTGGTCACCTCTTGTTCTCATTGACGGCACTTTGAACAGTGAACGTTACATTTCAGATGTGTTATGACCCGTGGCTCAACCCTTCATTCGATCCCTGCGAAACCATACATTTCAGCAGGATAATGCACGGCCGCATGTTGCAGGTCCTGTACGGGCCTTTCTGGATACAGAAAATGTTCGACTGCTGCCTGGTCAGCACATTCTCCAGATCTCTCACCAACTGAAAACGTCTGGTCAATGGTGGCCGAGCAGCTGGTTCGTCACAATACGCCAGTCACTACTGTTGATGAACTGTGGTATCGTGTTGAATCTGCATGGGCAGCTGTACCTGTACACGCCATCCAAGCTCTGTTTGACTCAGTGCCCAGGTGTATCAAGGCCGTTATTACGGCCAGAGGTGGTTGTTCTGGGTACTGGTTTCTCAGGATCTATGCACCCAAATTACGTGTAATCACATGTCAGTTCTAGTATAATATATTTGCCCAATGAATACCCGTTTATCATCTGCATTTCTTCTTGGTGTAGGAATTTTAATGGCCAGTGTGTATTTGCTACTGACGGCAGTGACCCAGCATGGGTTTTGTGTTATTTGATGCCACAGTGTTTATGTCGCCATGTACACACCGTTGTAAATAATAAACATACCTAAAGGTTCTGGCGTTTATGCCACATTGCGGATCATCGTTTACTAAACCATAGACAGTCATTATTTATTGTATCGTATGTAACTGCTTACGCTGCTGTAGCAACGCAAGTCCGTGGAATGCTCACTCCCAAAGTAACACGTGATCCTGTAATATGGCCAGGGAGTGTGGGAAATCTGTGGAGATACAGAGCAGGGAATTCTGTGGCAGCAAGACAAATCGTTTCTGGTATTAATATTTAACGTTTAATGATTAAGAAACTCTTATGAAAATGCTGAAGGCTTTATCCACACAAGTACAATTTCAGTTATCCAAAACTGACGTGCACCGATTTATAAGAGAATAATTTTAATGTTGCGAGTGACTGGAGGACTTAACCACAAATCCAAAAACAACTGGCCAGTCTCGCCACTTTCCCGAATAACGATAAAACGATGAGGACAACACAAACACCCAGTCCCGGGCGGAGAAAATCCCCAACCCGATCGGGAATCGAACCCAGGACCCCGTGATCCAGAGGCAGCACCGCTACCCACTAGACCACGAGCTGTGGACAACACACAATCCAAGCTTGTGCTCCATCTCTAATGACACCGATGTCGGTGTCGTTAAACCCAGTGTTCCTTCCTGGACTGATGCGCGGGCGTCACCTGCTGAGCGGACAGCGAGCGGGTCCTGCAATGTGGCCGCGCCTGAGAGAGCCGGGCTTGTGCAAGAGCAGACGGCGGCGGCAGCCAGCCACCTGTTGCGGCGGCTCTTCCGGAAACGCGGTTCTCTGAGGAATCCATCCCTCATCTGGAACATGCAGGGGTTGCGAGCAGAGGGCGAGTACGGCAATTTCCATGCCGCGGAAGAGGGGGGCAGGACCGTGTGCAATTACTCTCGACCGCCGTTGTGGCGGAGTGAAACGGGAAAGAGAAACACACTTAACAGGCTCAGCCACCTCTCTCTCTCTCTCTCTCTCTCTCTCTCTCTCTCTCTCTCCCTGTCTGTCTGTCTGTCTGTCTGTCTGTCTCTCTCTCTCTCTCTCTCTCTCTCTCTCACTCGGCTGCTGTGTAACAACACGCTGTAGTGTTTCTAAGAAAAGTTTGGACTGATACTTAAGCTGCTGCGTACTCTCATTAAGTTCCCCGTAGGTCTGAAGATGTGGTTTTATCGTTAATTCGAAATAACTGTGTCCCTAAAAGACTTCCGACCCCTTGAGCATCGCGTTTTAGAAAAGCCTGACAAGTGTGGGCAGAACTCGCGCTCTGAGGCTTCCGTATAAACATAATTATGTACACAGATGGTTCACCTATAGGTTATCATGAGTGGGTTTGCGGGTATCAAAACATGACACAAACTGCCGTATCTTCTGATTGCACTGATTTAGAAGCTTAAATTTTTAACACCGCCAAGAGACCATAGACGTTAGCATTCGACAAAAATTTCAACTGGATACCTCTGCGTGTTCCTGCGTAGATTGGTGTTATCAGACGGCCGGACAGACTAACTAAAAAGTGATTCCATAGGGTTCCGTTTTTTTACAGATTCGAGATACGGAACCATAAAAATGAATTGACTTGTCCAGATGTTGGGCTCTTCAATCCTGATAGAACAATACGGTGGCAAATGCAGAGTTAAACATTTACTTGACAAGAGATGGAATCGCCACTTGTCAATATATTTCGGCACTGCACCTATTACGGATTGTTTTCTTGCTCTCTTAACACAGATTTGAACACTTGAGATTTACCATTAATTTCTTTCATTTCTGCTGGTGGTATACTGAAAATGAAATTTGCTGAATAGCAGTGAATACAGTGCTTAAGGAAGTGCTATTCAGCGGCAAATCGTTTTGCTGTCTAGTGTTCACTGAATAAATGTTGCAGTTCCCTCTGAATGAGACAGTACAGCCGGCCGGAGTGGCCGTGCGGCTCTGGGCGCTGCAGCAGGAGCCGAGCGACCGCTACGGTCGCAGGTTCGAATCCTGCCTCGGGCATGGATGTGTGTGATGTCCTTAGGTTAGTTAGGTTTAATTAGTTCTAAGTTCTAGGCGACTGATGACCTCAGAAGTTAAGTCGCATAGTGCTCACAACCATTTGAACCCTTTTTTTGAGACAGTACAATGAAGAGCAAAAAACAACAAATCTTGTCATGCGGCTTCGTGAAGTAGTCTTGTTATGATCCCCATGTTCGAAAGGAATAAATTGTGATACCGAGACGTCATAAAAGTTGATGTTTTGTCTGCTTTCCTCTAACGGAATTTTATTGAAAACTGACAAGGGCTTATAGGCCAATAATTCCACCATTTTTTACAGGTAACAAATGAGTTCCTGAGTTCGGAAATGGCCACATTTTTGTAGAAGATGACCCACGCGAAGGACGTGCCAAAAAATACTGATACTACTGGCGCCACACCCAGACTGAAGTAGCGAGTGGTGATTTACCCCTGTTGTGCAGCCAGCAGGGCGGTGGCCGTAAGCGGCCAAGGTGTGGTCAATTGTTACAAATTAACATTATATACGATTTTGTATTTGACTATTGTGATTTATGCAGATACTAATTTGCACAGGTTTGATGGTGCACGCGTATGACAGACGAAACCGCTACAGGTGAGCAAATTATGCACGATCTGTGGCTGTTTCATCTGAATAATAGTAGTAGTTGTTGTTGTTGTTGCTGCTGCTGCTGCTGCTGCTGCTGCTGCTGTGTTGTCTTCATTTCGCAGACTAGTTTTGTGAAGGCTCTTTACGGTAGTCTATCCTGTGCAAGCCTCTTCATCGCTTCGTTAACAGTGGGAAGGTGTATCCATTTTATTCAATCCTTGTTTTCCCTTTAAAATTTTTACCCTCACACTTCCATCAGCAAATTTAAGATTCGTTGATGCTTCAGGATATGTCCAATTAACTGATCCCTTCCTTTAGTTAGGCCATACCGCAAAATCCTTTGTTCAGCAGTGCGATACGTACATTGTCAATAGTTATGTGATCCGCGCATCTAATCTTTAGCATTCTTCTCTAGCGCCACACTTCAAAAGTTTCTATTCGCATATCGTCCATGTTTCACTTACGTACAAGTCTGGACTCCGTAAAAATACCTTTAGGGAAACTTCCTGACACTTAAGTTTGTATTCGATGTCAACAAATTTCTCTTATTCAGAAACACATTTCTTGTGCACTGCCAGTGTGTATTTTATACACACTATTTCGGGCATCGTGTACCATTTTGCTGGTTAAATACGGAAACTCATCTATTACCTACAGTATCCCTTTTGCTAATCTATCAACACTGGGTGATTTAATAAGATGACATTCCATTAGCCTCGTTTTAGTTTTGTCGAGATTCACCCTATAACCTGTTTTCGACACACTATCCATTTCTCATCTCTTCCAATTACCATGCTATCGGCAAACTGCAAAGATTTTATTTCTTCCTTCTGAACTTTTATTCCCCTTTCAGATTTCTCCTTGGTTTCCTTCACTGTTCGCTCAACGCACAGACTGAATAACCTCGGGGATAGGCTATAACGCTGTGACACTCCCTTCTCAACCACTACTTCCCTTTCATGTACTTCGACTCTCGTAACTGCAGCCTTGATTCTCTAGAAATTGTAAATACCTTTTCGCCCTGCTACCTTCAGAGTTTCTAAGAGTCCATTCGAGTCACAGTTGCCAAAATGGTTCAAATGGCTCTGAGCACTATGGGACTCAACTGATGAGGTCATTAGTCCCCTAGAACTTAGAACTAGTTAAACCTAACTAACCTAAGGACATCACAAACATCCATGCCCGAGGCAGGATTCGAACCAGCGACCGTAGCGGTCTTGCGGTTCCAGACTGCAGCGCCTTTAACCGCACGGCCACTTCGGCCGGCTCACAGTTGTCAAGAGCTTCTCTAAATCTACAAACGGTATAAACGTAGGTTGCCTTCTTTAACCGATCTTTTAAGATAAGTAGTAGGGTCAACGATGGTCTCGTACGTTTCTCCGGAACCCAGACGGATCTATCTGGAGACCGGCTTACATATGGCAAGCTTGAAGCAACTTAAAAGATCCAGTATTACGTCACGAACACTTAACATTTGCCAGTTGCACACGGAGCAAACATACGTCGTTGGCTCGCAAGAGAAAGCACAACCGGTGTCCTCCGAGGCTGGTCTGTCCGGAGGCCGGCGACCCTGTGGTCTGTTCTGCCGGCTGCCACACGCACCTCTGCGGCCGTTACGCAACGCGCTGGACGCTGGTTTTCTCCAGCAGTGTGTTGACTGGAGCGCCGGTCCCGGCTTTCTCCGCTGGGACGGCACCCAGCAGGCGCGCCTATCCATATGCTGACCAGTTGCAATCTTCTCCAGCTGTCCAGCGCGAGTCGCCAGTATCTGATTAATGGAGGTGCCACGAATACCAATTCCAAACTTCGTCTTGCGTAACCAATTACATCTATCTTTCCTTTGTCTAATTTTCATATTCATTGTTACTTCATGATTATTTGCTCTCCAACATTATTTTTGATTGTAGTTTCGAGGAAAATGTACTATCCGTGCCAAATTATAGGAGATACAAATAAGATAGACACTAGCGAAAATTTGTATTCAGACCGGCGCTCGAACTGGAACTTCCTGTTTTTAGGATGGTTCAAATGGTTCAAATGGCTCTGAGCACTATGGGACTTAACTTCTAAGGTCATCAGTCCCCTAGAACTTAGAACTACCTAAACCTAACTAACCTAAGGACATCACACACATCCATGCCCGAGGCAGGATTCGAACCTGCGACCGTAGCGGTCACGCGGTTCCAGACTGAAGCGCCTAGAACCGCACGGCCACACCGGCCGGCTAGCACCGCGTTCCGGGAGACTAATGCGGAGGCACTGGAGACGTGGGACAGTCGCCATGGAACAAGGGGCACTGCAGAACACCCGTGCCCGTATTTTTTAAAACAGAAGTAGTTAAGATTTGAGTGTAGAATAGTCAGTCATCGTATTACATTCACCCTGGAATCGCGTGCTTATACTCTTAGTTCCACTGGCCCAGAGCTGTCGTTCATATTTTGTAAAGATGTTAGGAAGTTTAATACTAACAACTGCAGTGTCATTAATTCTATTCGGAAAATACATTATGTTTTTAGTAAGTGATTGATAGTTTATTATAGAAAATAAACTGACTTAAAACTGTATTTTACAAATAGTTCTACTTAGTTTCCAGCTTTTAGATCGTGCGCTGAGCTACAATCATTTATTCTGCGGATTACTCACATTACCGTTCTGTGTCCAGTTGTTTTCTCAACGGCGCCCGCAACGACAGAGTATTTCACTGCAGCCTAATGCTACATCTTAGGCCCCGCTTACGCTCTTTATGGTATACTGTAAATATAGTGTTGCCAAAGCATTTTTTAGAACCATTATTGCGGTGATTCACCCGAATCTAATTACAAAACGAACGTGGGTTTAGGCTTAATTGTAGCACTCAAGACTGGACGCTATCAAATAACTTTTAAATAAAATGATCCTCGTTTATAAGAAAGATAACCATAACAAAGGCAAGAGACCACGGTGACGGAACTCTGCTAACCGCCACCCTGCCTGACGCCGGACACCGCTGTCCACCACTTGTGTAGTCTTTGAGAAGATACGGAAGATACAGGCGACAGGTGCGTCAGAGTTACTGGATTTTCTCATAGGCTGTCGGGTGTGGGGACAGAATGAGCTCATTAATGCGGAGCTCACTGTCATCAGAACCTGTTGAATACGCGGCAGTTATAGTTTTAATTATCCCCTCGATCCTTGTACACTCTTGCTCATAAATTAAGGATAATTGCAGAATGTGTTGCCACACAACGTGGCACTACACAAAACTGGCGCTAATAGCATAGACACATAGGGAACACACACGATACACATCTGTAAAGTCCACTGTATTGGGAATAAGTTGAGAAAACCGTCCCGAAACACATGTGGTACAAAACGCCACTGTTTCCTGCGCATGTATCCCGACATCAATATGGGATATGATCACCATGCACACGTACACAGGCCACACAACAGGTTGGCATACTCTGGATCAGGTGGTCGAGCAGCTGCTCCATTCTTGCACCAGTGCCTGTCGGAGCTCCTGAAGTGTCCTAGGGGTTTGAAGACGTGCAACGATACGTCGACCGAGAGCATTCCAGACGTGCTCGAAGGGGTTTAGGTCTGGAGAACAGGCAGGCCACTCCATTCGCCTGGTATCTTCTGTTTCAAGGTACTCCTCCACGATGGACGCTCGGTGGGGTCGAGCGTTATCATCCATCAGGAGGACGTTGGGACCCACTGCACCCCTGAAAAGGTGCACGTATTGGTACAAAATGACGTTGCGATACACCTGACAGGGTACAGTTCCTCTGTCAAAGATCTGCAGGGGTGAACGTGCACCAATCATAATCGCACCCCACGCCATCAAACCACGACCTCCATACAGTTCCCTTTCAAGGACATTAAGGGGTTGGTATCTGGTTCCTGGTTCACGCCAGATGAAAACCCGGCGAGAATCACTGTTCAGACTATACCTGGACTCGTCCGTGAACATAATCTGGGACCACTGTTCCAATGACCACGTACTATTTTCTTGACACCAGGCTTTACGGGCTCTCCTGTGACCAGTGGTCAGTGGAATGTACCTTGTAGGTCTTCAGGCGAATAAACTATGTTTGTTCAGTCGTCTGTCGACTGTGTGTCTGGAGACAACTGTTCCAGTTGCTGCGGTAAGGTCCCGAGCAGGGCTACCTGCAGTATTACGTGGCCATCTGCGGGCACTGATGGTGGGATATCGGTCTTCTTGTGGCATTGTACACTGTGGACGTCCCGTACTGTAGCGCCTGGACACGTTTCCTGTCTGCTGGAATCGTTGCCATAATCTTGAGATCACACTTTGTGGCACACGGAGGGCCCGTGCTACGACCTGCTGTGTTTGACCAGCCTCCAGTCGCCCTAGTATTCTACCCATGATAACGTTATCAATGTGTGTTCTTTGAGCCATTTTGAACACACAGTCACCATTAGCACGTCTGAAAACGTCTGCACACTTGCTCGCTTCACCGTAGTCTGACATGCACCAACACACCTCTACGTATGTGGACTGCTGCCAGCGCCACCGTGCGACGACCGCAGGTCAGGTGCACCGCATGGCCATACCCCGAGGTGATTTAAAACACGCAAACCGCCCACCAGAGCGCTGTTTCACTATGTATCAGTATTATCGTTAACTATAGGTTTTTCGGGTACTAATAAAAAGTCTATCATGCCGCTCATGTCTTCCTCAAGCGTGGGGACTTTTTCTTTTGTTTCGTTGTCAACGACCTCCTTTACAAATTGATTTCCCTGGTTTCTGAACGACGCCATATTATCAAACTTAACCGACGTTTCGCCCTACATTGCAACAGCCATCCTGAACGAGGAAACAATCTCGTCCAGTCTTCTTTGCGTACTCGACTAAGTCAATGGCAGATACCTTTGTCTTGTCCCATGCACCACACAGAAAGAAGCTTAGGGTCCAGCGCTCCGCTGACGACAAGTCTTTGAGAGACGAAGCACTAGTTCGGATGGAGGAAGGATGCGGAAGTAAATCAGCCGTCTCCATTTCAAAGGAACTACCTCAACAATCACCTTACGCGATTTACGTGAATAGCAGAAAGCCTATATTTTAGTAGCGGGATGAGAATCTGAACTTCTGTCCGAGCGAATACGAATAAAGTACGGCAACATGGCTCTGTTCGTAGCAAGAGGTGGACTGCTATATCTGGTGCAACGCTATTCATGAAGTTGTTGCTGAAAACGCGAGCGCTACGCTTATTTTTCGCAAATCATACTCTACTGTAGTGGAATGCCGCATCCGTTTGCGGCACGCCTGTACTACGCCGGGATAAAACTACAGGTGTAAGGCAACAGTTGCCTGGCACAGTTACGAGGAGAGGATATAAATTTTCACTGCACACAAAGGAACAAATCCTCCACTTAGTTGCGCTGTACAGAATATACACACGTGAGTGATAAGCAAGGGCACTTTATTTCGTGTAGGTTTGTTTGCCGAGAAAATAAAGTAAAAACGTTTAGATGCTTAGGGACACGTTCTTAGGCCAATATTTTGTACAGCGTGGAAATTTACGTCAGAAAACCACGTGGACGGCAATGGTTAGATGGACCTGAAGATTAATTGAAACTAGAAATTAACAGTAGCCAGCCAAATTTATCAGCCGTTATCCGTATCATTGCCAGGGACAGTAAGGTGTTCGCGTTTAAAGACGTGAAGATAGCTAGACTCCGTCCAGAAGACGCAATAGAAGGGGAAAAGTGGATTCGAAGAAGTGGATTGTGCGAAAAGATGAAGATAATTTAAGTAATTACGTATCAGACTGCACGTTGTAACATAACTAAAGTGAAGATCCAGCTTGAGAAGACACCTAATCGTCATGAGCAGGAGATAACCGCGTAATAGCTCTCTGCACTGGGTTTCTTCCCGCCGTCCGCTAACTGTAAACGGCCCTGAGAGCAGCAGTACGTAGCGATTCGGGTTTCGTTTGATCGGTTGCATCTCATGAAGTCGACCCGGTTCGCTGCAGAAATACTGGAATTGTACCTTTCCATGTGCGTACCAGTGGACACGTAACTGGAAACCGGTTCACTCATAAGGCATTAAGACCTTGCCACTGAAAGCGTCTTCTACAAAAAGAAAAAGAAGCGTTTCAGGAGCAAGTTCTTACCTATGCAGCAATTACGCGATGTGAAGGCGTAATTGTTGTGAAATTGCACCAAGAGTCGCTCCACGCCACACATATTTGTCAGTAGAGTGCTCCACTTCAGCCTATACAGGAAAGCGGCAGCCCATCTCTAACGAGAAAGAAATCTGACAAAATACCTTACCAGTTAGCAGACGCTTACAAATCGATTACGGTTGTGCCATGTCCCACGACAGGAAGGGAAAAAAGCTTGTCATCTTAAATTATGTTAACGTGTGTATTTTTGATCGTGCATACTACACACATAGCTTAACCATTGATTATTATGCAAACAGCAGCTTTCAAAAAAATTAAATAAAACACCGACAAACAATAATCGCCTCAGAATCATTCCTCTGAAGTACGCACTACACAAAGCGTAAAATGTTTTCATATCCTTCCGCATATAGATTTTTTCCTTAAGCTCAATACGAGAAGCGTACTATAATCACGAGTAACATGCCCAAATGGTTCAAATGGCTCTGAGCACTATGGGACTTAACATATGAGGTCATCAGTCCCTTAGAGTTAGAACTACTGAAACCTAACTAACCTAAGGTCATCACACACATGCATGCCCGAGGCAGAATTCGAAACTGCGACCGTAGCAGGCGCGCGGCTCCAGACTGAAGCGCCTAGAACCGCTCGGCCACATCGGCCGGCAATAACATGCCCACCCAGCTACGTCACCTCCTCTGCACTTCACTCTTGGCGCTACACATGAAGGCAGGTAATGTACACCATGCATTCGGCAAACCCAAACCGTTCCAGCAGACTGTCACAGTGTATAGTGTGAGTCATCACACCAAATCACTCTTTCCAGTCACCCACTCTCCAGTGGCGTACCACCTCAAGCGTCACTTACACTTGAGCACAGGAAAATGTGTAGCTTAGCAGGAGCTGTTCCACCACTGTACATCATTACATATAAACAATCACTGTACCAGCTGGGTTGCTGGTAGTAATTTGAAACTCACAAGTGATTCATTCCGCTGATTTCACACGTTTTTTTACAACTACACTGTGCAATTATTTACAATTCCTGACCGTCAATAAATGAGACCTTCCCACTCTGGGTTTATCTATAGTTGTTCATTCGTGTTTCCACTTCACTGTAACATCACGAACAGTCAGACAGGCAGCTTTGGAACGCCGTAATGTTTCGTGGAATGAGACCCCGAGATGCTGATGACAATGATCCGTGCGTCGGATGGGAAAATTAAGCTCCACATTCCCTTTGAGTAGTTCCAGGGTAGGTGGTTAACACATCAGGATTCACTTTTGTCCCCTCTCTCGGCAATCACAATCATCACAGGAGTATCATCATTACATCACATCACTACACCACAATATCATATACCACCACATCATAATATCACATCACCCCATTACATGTCCATAGCTCTCACCACGATATCACCATCACCACGATATCGCCATCACCACGATATCACCATCACCACGATATCACCATCACCACGATATCGACCGAGCGAGGTGGCGCAGTGGTTAGCACACTGGACTCGCATTCGGAAGGACGACGGTTCAATCCCACGTCCTGCCATCCTGATTTAGGTTTTCTGTGGTTTCCCTAAATCGCTCCAGGCAAATGCTGGGATGGTTCCTTTGAAACGGCACGGCCGACTTCATTCCCCATACTTCCCTAATCCTATGAGACCGATAACCTCGCAGTTTGGTCTCTTCCCCCAACCAACCAACCAACCAACCACGATTTCACCAGCAGCACGATATCACCATCAGCACGATATCACCATCAGCACCATCCGTGTTATGTCACAATCACTATCGTCATGATATCATCTACACCATACCATTATCTCATACACGACGCTACACTCTCCACACTCTCATCATAAACACTTACCCAATAACTGTAAAATGGAAATTGCGTTCAGCAGAGAGGTATACCAGAGAATGAACTATATGGAAAGTAAGTAAATTTCAGCTTACTAGAATATTATTGCACCATTCAGGGGGCACATGGCACAGGATCGCGTGGTTTGGAGGTGGCAGGGATTGGGGAGGGTTGTATGTGATTCCAAGCACTGTTACATCCTTTGCTCCCGACACGAGAACTCACTGGCTCCTGCTGTCCGACAAGCGAGGCACCTCGAGGCCGACGCCGACGCCGCCGTCTTCGGAAGCCGCGGTGTTCCGGCCGCGGTGCGCTGTGCCGGTCGCACGCCGTACTGACCCACTTGCGTGCAGGTCAACAACCTGGCGGGCCAGCCCTGCGGACTCAGGTATTCCTGCCACCGGGCCGTCGGGGAGGAGCAGCCGAGGCAGGAATTTCTTTCATAGGCTCCTCGTGCCGGCCATCGGCCACTGGAGCGGTTCACCGTTTCCAAAAACTGTGCAGCTGGCTTTCACACCGGCAAATTAACTAGCCGCAAGTTCTTTAAAACAAAACGCACTACCCGTTGTTTCCTATAAAAGTTTTTACACAGGACCTGTTCCTTGTCAGTTGTACCCAGCACTCATGTTTAACATCCTTCTGTAGTAACGTAATTCAAAGTACAGTATGTTCCACTTCACAATTTCCTCTAAATGCATAATTTCAGTAATTTCCTCCTTAGTCCTAGGTTAATACTTCTTAAAGAAACATCTCTTTAGCGACAATAGGTCTGTATTTCTGTGTAATTTTGCAGCCCAGATAAGAATTTCTTCGGTTCCTATAATGTACCTTCTGCAGTTTTAATTGTCAGTCAGTTACTTTTTTCTGGTTTTTCTTGCACTGAAGAGCCAAAGAAACTGGTACACCTGCTTAATATCGTGTAGGGCCCCTGCGAGCATGCCGAAGTACCCCAACACGACGTGGCATGGACTAGACTAATGTCTGAAGTAGTGCTGGAGGGAAGTGACACCATGAATCCTGCTGGGTTGTCTATAAATCCATAAGAGTACGAGGGGGTGGAGATCTCTTCTGAACAGCACGTTGCAAGGCGTCCCAGATTTGCTCAATAATGTTTATGTTTGGTGGCCAGCGGACGTGTTTAAACTCAGAAGAGTGTTCCTGGAGACTCTCTGTAACAATTCTGGACGTGTGGTGTGTTGCATTGTCCTGCTGGAATTGCCTGTGGGAATGCACAACGGATACAGATGAATGCAGGTGATCAGACAGGACGCTTACGTACGAGTCACCTGTCAGAGTCGTATGTAGTCGTATCAGAGGTACCATATCAGTCCAACTGCACAACTGCACACGTCCCACACCATCACAGAGCCTCCACCAGCTAGAACAGTCCCCTGCTAACATGCAGGGTCCATGGATTCATGATGATGTCTCCATATCCGTACATGTCAATCCGCTCGATACAGTTTCAGACGAAACTCGTCCGACCAGGCAACATGTATAAAACATCAGCAGTCCAATGTCGGTGTTGATGGACGCAGGGGAGGCCTAAAGTTTTGTGTCGTGCGGTCATCAAGGGTACACGAGTGGGCCTTCGGCTCCGAAAGCCCATGTCGATGACGTTCCGTTGAATGGTTCGCACGCTGACACATGTTGTATCCCGGCATTGAAATGTGCAGCAATTTGCCGAAGGGTTGCACTTCTGTAACGTTGAACGATTCTCTTCAGTCGTCGTTGGTCCCGTTTTTGCAGGATCTTTTTCCGGCCGTAGCGATGTCAGAATGTGATGTTTTACCGGATTCCTGATATTCACGGTACACTCGTGAAATGGTCGTACGGGAAAATCCCCACTTAGTCGCTATCTCGGAGATGCTGTGTCCCATAGCTCGTACGCCGACTATAACACCACGTTCAAAGTCACTTAAACCTGCCATTGTAGAAGCAGTAGCCGATCTAACAAATACGCCAGACACTTCTCTTATGTAGGCATTGCCGACCGCAGCGCCGTATTCTGCCTGTTTATATATCTCTGTATTTGAATACGCATGCCCATACGAGTTTCTTCGGCGCTCCAGTGTATTACACCCGTCAATGTCTTTTTTTATCCTGAAGTCGAATATTAAAAGCATGCAGTCTCATTTCTTGTCTGTTGTCTTCGTGCACTTACTTAACCTAACTCCAATTTTCTATTCTTAGCTATCACATTAGTGAGTGTTGATATAAATATTCCTTACCATTACCTTAACAAAACGCTCTCGGATCTTTGCATTACCTTTTCCTAATCCCATCTACATTCTATAGCACTTTGCCGCTTCTAATCCTGTAGAAGCAGTTTCCAGCACAATGAGTAATGTGATATACAAACTTTAACCACATCTTTTACATTCAGAAGTCCTGGAGTTTTCAGATACTTGAGTCTGATATTTTCCGAAAATGCTGAACTTGGCTAGAGACGAACTTTACACTTCAGGATTACTCAGTGTCGCTAGGTCAAATGTCCCTCGACATAATGTTCCCGAGGCACATAGAATACAATGCTAGTATTTCTCACGGGACTTATCATGAGCTCTAGTAACGCACGTTAGATTAACAAATAATTCACCTCTTCACCCCGGCAGTCTCATATCAGAGAGGCGACAATCTCAGAACAGCAGTTAGAGTCACTACTGTGAAGTAAAGTTGCCTGACAATGTTACAACCACGGGTTAAAACTCAATGCATCTGTTTTTACGACTTTTTTTTTAACCTCTGCCTGTTAGTGCTCTGAACTTTTTTCCCGTACGCCTTCGACTGTTAACAGGCAAAAGATTAGGTGTGAAGATATTAAACGATGACACGAAGGATGAGGCTTCAGATTTATGTTGCCAAAATTCGTAACATCTGCTTGTTAAACTTGAAAATAGAGTCTGAAACGATCAACGTAGAGGAATGGGTAGAGACAACAAATAGGAAAATAGGCAAAGTCAGGAATTCTTACGATTCGAAAATCAATGTTGTTGTGAGATCGGAACTAATATTATGTTCGCAAGAACGACAGAATAGTCGAAAAATTAATCATATGTCAAAGAGAAAAGAAAGGGTAGATAACGCAAATGTAGTTAACCCTAGAGCGTTAAAGACGATGAGAATGTTACATTGTTACTAATCCCTCTTAAATTTTGCTACTCCATATTTTATTCAAAGGAATCATGTTTTATAATTTAGGCCTTAGTTAATTGCAAGTCTACAGTGGTATGCCACATAAGTACAAAATATCCAGTTTTACATTCTTTACTGAAAAATGCAGATTGACGTGAATCGAACTAGTACAAACACCAGTCGTAAATTTTACGAGGGTTTAGTAATCCAGAGTTAATCGAGAAAATACTGCCAGAACTTTTCATGGAAAGTACAAAGATGATGATGAAAACTGCCCCATGTTGTTGTTCTGGTACTGCAGGCATTACCTGATTGCTGAAGTGTATGAAGCAGAGACCGGGGAAACCTAAATTCCACGCAGACGATCAACAAATTAGTCTGTAGATACGTCAAAGGCAGCGGAGGTAGTTACCGTGGCCCAGACGATAAGCCGGCTAGTTTTCTCCATGTAATCACGGGCAGGCACGCTTCTTCCTCGAGGAAAAGTGAACTGATTTTTCAGTTTTCCTTGTGCCACACGAGCAGCTTTCCACACCATTATTCACTGAATTTTCGTTTAATTACCTTTTCTCCGAAGATATGTAAGTAAAGGTTTGTAACATGCTTGACTAGGTATACAGCTCTTAATTTTGGGTTCTTTTTGAAGATAAATTAGCACTCGAGTTTCGTATTCTCTTTTGTACACTGCGCGCGTGTTTCATAATGCTGAATGAAGTTTTTCCCGGATTTTGGTTGCTATCGTAACTGCTCAGTAAACACGGCACGGAGCGGGACTCTAACGAGCTCCAGCGTTTAACTCTGCCGTCGCAGTGCTGCCCCAGACATAGTACGGCTACATTTTCCTTCAGTAATATTTCTCGAGCAAACGTCTTCGCAATTGTGGTTTCTGTCACGTTAGCAGACAATATACAAGCTGTTATTTACGTTACCAAGTTGTTCTCGTTCTTCGTCGCAACGCAATACGTAAGATAATCATAAAATTTTTTGAGTTTTTAACCTGTAGAATTCTCGATTGTCCACTCGAATACATCGTAAGTTCAAAAATGGTTCAAATGGCTCTGAGCTCTATGGGACTTAACATCTGAGGCCATCAGTCCCCTAGAACTTAGAACTACTTAAACCTAACTAACCTAAGGACATCACACACATCCATGCCCGAGGCAGGATTCGAACCTGCGACCGTAGCAGTCTCGCGGTTCCGGACTGAGCGCCTAGAACCGCTAGATCACCGCGGCCGGCCATCGTAAGTTCATCAAGATATTTCGTAAAACATACTTATTGTCATCTTCGTTTGATTCAGTCGTCAAGAAACAACAGAAGATGTCAAAAAGACTGCACAGAAATATCGTGAAGAACTTACAACGTGACTTGGGCGGGCACCCGAGATTTTTGCAAGTTAGAAATACTCCGAGAAAACATCAGATCAGTCTAACATACAGACAATGTGGATTTAGGGTCAACCGGAGGAAGAATGCAATGTTGGAGAGTTCAATAAATGATATTAGCGATACACTTACCAAAATTTCGTCCTCGAGGTAGACGAATAGAAGGAATTCAGGTACCGCAAAGGCAACGACGAACTAAGCAAGATATACAAAGCAAACTAGCACAAGAAAACCTGGTATTTCTTGCTAAAAAGAAATCAGTTAGCAACAAATACAAACTCTCCCAGGAGGAGTTGTCAATATTCAAGAATATAACAGGAACGATCGTTCGAAATACGAACCCAAGATCTGCACCCAAGATCGCTTGGAATTCTATTTTGCAATGACTGCTTGCGACAAAATGTTGCTGTGATTATCATGGCTGCGATGTACGAGGGTTGCCCAGAAAATTTTTCCACGTGATCTCCATCCCGTTCTACGGCCTTCCTTCAGCGCGAAACAAGGGCGTGTATGCTCTGTCGGTATCACTCCTTGTCCTTGTGGCGGAGCCAGACAGTGCTTCAGTGTGTGAATCACCTCCTCATCGTCCTCGAAATGTCTTCCACGAATGGCATCCTTTGATGGCACAAACGGGTGAAAGTCCGAGGGGGCTAGGTCAAGGCTGACAGGTGTAACAGCCGTGTATGGTCTCCCCGACCACTGCTAATCGGGGAGCTCCGCCAAACCGCCTTCTGATGACCTCACCCTCCGTGGCCAGCGACTAACTTCACTTTTGTTGACAGCAGATGCTCCACAAACTTTGCACAAGCACTTGTTTGATATTCCCCACAGTTTCTTTCTCTGCAGTGAGAAATTCAGTTTGCTTGCAACGTGCATCACCCACAGACGCCATTTTGAAACTGTCCTGCAGCTACGCTATTTGTCGGAAGAGACGGAAAATTGGTGCGCTCAATTACGGGACTCCCGATAGTACACACGTAACATTTCGCATTCGTAGCACTGATTTCGGCTGAGAAAAAATATCGGTGCATTACTTTCTGGGCAACCCTCGTATATTTTGTATTTTCTTTTTACGTGTACGACAAGCCAACGCGATATCGTTTCCTGCGAGCGGAAAGTGTTCTCATTGTAGTGGTGGCATGTACGTATTTTAATAAGAATTTTCCTGACAATGTTGGTGCAGAAGCTTTTCCTATTCACCAATGACAGATCGCTCGCTATGAGAATGTGCGACCTACATAAAATGTGTATTGAGAGCTATGAGGAAAATATTTCGTTTTCGCTACCGAGGAAAACATTTCTACTGAACAAGTGCTCATAGTTCTTAAAGTACACAGTTTGGAGCCCGTATTTACTAGACAATTTTTTGTTTTAGTCCACATTACCTCCTCCGAAAATATGGAAAGCGAAGATCCTGCAGTAGAAGAGATTTATTTCATAGTATCGAAGATGATGAAGTGTTCAAAGCCTTAAAGTATGCATTTTACAGCGCAGAATTTTTTGCTTCGAATGATTATTCCTATCATAGGCCTATGTAGATCATTCCTCCAGAGGCAAATTATGTAGATCTTAATTTGACGAAGAAAGTTCTGAGGATGAACGTTTGAAGTACAGCAATACAGACGTGATCATGATTTGAGAGAAAATCTGCAAGAAATCTTTGAGATGTGATGATAGAGAAGAAAGCTAGAAATTCATTGGACCGGTAAGATTCAAAAGTGAGGTTCTCTTCCGAATGCGGGAGGATGTGGATGTGTGTGAAAACTACCTAGAACAGAGGAGAGGAGAGGAAAATAGTATCTTTTTTAAGACACCAAGGAACATCTTCAGTGGTGCTAGGGGGAGCAACAGGGGCCAAATATTGTTCAGGAGGGATCGCAATTTTTAAAAAAATTGCTTCACATTTATTGGCTTTGAGCACTAACATCTGAGGTCATCAGTCCCCTAGAACTTAGAACTACTTAAACCTAATTAAGCTAAGGACATCACACACATCCAGGGCCAAGGCAGGATTCGAACCTGCGACCGTAGCGGTCGCGCGGTTCCAGAATGAAGCGCCTAGAACCACTCGTCAACACCGGTCGGCATCAGATTTATTACTTGCACTCTTACATATTGCTGTCAATCTTCTAAAACAGTGACCAGAAACTGCAAAACATACAATAATTATCTGAGAACGTTTGATATAGGTGTTGGAGATGAAAACGTTGGTGCAGGAGAGAAAATCGTTGCGGGTCGCAACAAATACCGGGTGATCAAAAAGTCACTATAAATTTGAAAACTGAATAAATCACGGAATAATTTAAATAGGGAGGTACAAACTGACACACATGCTTGGAAAGACATGGGGTTTTATCAGAACAAAAAAAATACAAAAGTTCAAAAATGTCCGACAGATGGCGCTTCATCTGATCAGAATAGCAATAATTAGCACAACAAAGTAAGACAAAGCAAAGATGATGTTCTTTAGAGGAAATGCTCAATATGTCCACCATCATTCCTCAACAAAGCTGTAGTCGAGGAATAATGTTGTGAACAGCACTGTAAAGCATGTCCGGAGTTATGGTGAGGCATTGGCGTCGGATGTTGTCTTTCAGCATCCCTAGAGATGTCGGTCGATCACGATACACTTGCGACTTCAGGTAACCCCAAAGCCAATAATCGCACGGACTGACGTCTGGGGTTACGTGGTTCGTCCTGGGAGAAATCCCTCCGGGAGATGAGTTTTAATAACGCCACTATGTACAGTCGAGCCGCCAAAAGGTGTTGTTCAACAGCAGGATTGGCTCAAATGGCTCTGAGCACTATGGGACTCAACTTCTGAGGTCATTAGTCCCCTAGAACTTAGAACTAGTTAAACCTAAGGACATCACAAACATCCATGCCCGAGGCAGGATTCGAACCTGCGACCGTAGCGGTCCTGCGGTTCCAGACTGCAGCGCCTTTAACCGCACGGCCAACAGCAGGAAGCCGCATTTTCCGGGGTCAGTGTGCTCTGTGAAACGGAGAGTTGCATCCCACGCCTGAGCAGCAATATACGCGTGGAGTGTAGCGGGCTCTTACTTTCCGTCGGCCGGCCGGCTGCGGAGTTGTGCGGCTGTCAAATGAAAGCGCGAGCCGCGGCGCAGCGCGTGGGCGACCGGCAGTCCGGGGAGAGCCGTCTGGGCCGCGCTGGCAAACAGCTAGTCTATGGACAGCCGACGGGGGACTTCTGTGAAATTCTGTCTTCCGCACGGGCTCTCGCGTCTTGTAACATGCACTTCTAGGCTGCATGACGGGCTCACTGCTCACTGTTCACCGACAGTGACTGTTCACCGACAGTGACTTTTCAAAAATACAAGGAGGCGTTACATAAGTAATGCAACAACTTTTTTCTCAACCAATTTCGGTTGAAAAAATGCGGACTTTACTGAGGAATATCGTGTAACATTCCTGCTTCGGCCCCTATAGCTTCATGACGTTCGATATGTTAGGGCGTCTGTAACGGAGATGCGTTCCGAGCAGACACCTGTCACTGAATTTCTTTTGGCGGATAACCAGGCGCTTACATAATGTCTACGGAGACCTGGCAGTGAACAAAAGCACGGCAAGTCGATGGGTGCTGCGTCTGTCACTATCGCAACAAGGTCCCGCTAACCTGTCCGACCACCCGCGTGCCGGCGGGCCGCACACACCTGTAGCTCCCGCAATGTTGGAACGTGCGGACAGCCTCACTGGTGGTGATCCACGGCTCACAATCAGAAACCTTGCTGCTCAACTGGACGTCTCTAATTTTAGTGCTGACACATTCGTCCACCAGTTCGGGAACTCAAAAGTGTGTGCCGCTTAACAGAAGACCATAAAGAGAAAATATGGAATTACTTGCGGTTTACTAGACTGAGCGTGACAATTTTTTTTCGAGCTTTATCTCAGACCACGAAACGTTGGGACATCAGTTCAAACCAGAAACAAAACGGCAATCCATGGAGTGGCGCAACACCACCTCTACTCCGTAGAAATAAAGTTCGAGCCGCATCCTCAGCCAGTAAAGGCATGGCGACGCTCTCTTCTCGGACTCTTAAGGAGTTATTCTGTTTGATGTCACCCTTCATGGTGCAACTGTCAACACTGAAGCGTATTGTACTACCATCAGGAAACTGAAGAAACGGCTTCAGCGAGGTCAGTGGCACAAAAAAGCAAACCAACTTCTGAAACTTTCCTGGCCGAGTAAAACTGTGTGCCCGACCGAGACTCGAACTCGGAACCTTTGCCTTTCGCGGGCAAGTGCTCTACCATCTGAGCTACCCAAGCACGACTCACGCCCCGTCCTCACAGCTTTGCTTCCGCCAGTACCTCGTCTCCTACTTTCCAAACTTCACAGAAGCTCTTCTGCGCTGTCTGGATGGTAGAGCACTAGCCCGCGAATGGCAAAGGTCCCGAGTTCGAGTCTCGGTCCGGCACACAGTTTTAATCTGCCAGGAGAGTTTCATAACAGCGCATACTCCGCTGCAGAATGAAAGTCTCATTCTGGAAACCAACTTCTCCTTTTCCATGACAACTGCGCATCCGACAGCTCACAAAACTTCACTGAACTGTTCTTCATCCGCCCTACAGACCGGATATCGCGCTTTTCGACTTTCATCTGCTTGGCCCAATGAAGGATGCTCTCCACTGGAAGCAGTACACGGACGATGGGGAGGTTATCGACGCAGCAAGACGTTGGCTACGGCGTTGACCAATAGAGTTGTAGCATGCGAGCAAACAGGCCCTCCAAGTAAGGTGACGTAAGGCCGTCGCACTGAATGGAGATTATTGGGAAAATAAGATTTTGGAGTCAAAAGACTCGGGAATAATATCGTGTGTTGGAATCGTGAATAAAACCAATCTGCTTTCAGAGAATTGCAATGTCTTCTGCACATCTTGCTGTCGCATCTCTGGTATTCGTCGACGAAATATACACTGAGGTGGCGAAAATCAAGGGATACCTCCTAATATAGTATCAGACCGCCTTCTGCCAGGTCTGGTGCAGCAACTCGACTCGACATGGACGCCACAAGTCGTTGGAAGTCCCCTGCAGAAATACAGAGTCAGGCTGCCTCTACGCCGTCCACAATTGTGGAAGTGTTGCCAGTGCAGGATTTTGTGCACGAACTGACCTCTCGATTGTGTCCTATGTTGTGCGATCTGGGTGGCCAGATCGTTCACTCGAATTTTTCAAAATGCTCTCCAAATCAATCGCGAAAAATTGTGGCCCAGTGGCATGGCAAATCGTCGTTTGGGAACATGAAGTCCATGAATGGCTGCAAATGGTCTCCAAGAAGCCGAACGTAACCATTTCCGCACGATGATAGGTTCAGTTGGACCGAGAACTCAGTCCATTCTATGTAACCACAGCACACACAATTATGGAGCCATGACCAGCTTGCACAGTGCCTTGTTGGCAACTTGGCTCAATGTGTTCGTGAGATCCGCGCCACACACTAACCCTACCGCCAGCTCTTACCAACTGAAATCGGGACTCATCTGACAAGGCCACGGTTTTCCAGTCTTGAAGGGCCCAGTCGAATCTAGGCGAGGTGCTGCAGGCGTTGTCGTGGTGTTAGCAAAGGCACTCGCTTCGGTCGTCTGCTGCCACACCCCATTAATGCCAAATTTCCCCATTCTGTCTTAACGGATGTGTTCGTCGTACGTCCCACATTGATTTCTGTGGTTATTTCACACAGTGTTGTTTGTTTTTTTAGTACTGACAACTCTACGCAAACACCGCTGATCTCAATCGTTAAGTGAAGGCCGTCGGCCACTGCGTTATCCATGGTGAGAGGTAATCCTGAAATTGGGTATTCTCGGCACACTCTTGACACTGTGTTCGCGAAACACTGAATTCCATAACGATTTCCGAAATGGAATGTCCATTCTACGTTCGACGTCTGTAAATTCCCGTCGAGTGGCCCTAATCACGTCGGAAATCTTTTCACATAAATCATCTGAGTACAAGTGATAGCTCTGCCAATGCCCTGCACTTTGTACCCTGTGTGTGTGTGCATATCGCTGTCCCACGACTTTTGTCGCCTCAGTGTATATGGAGCGTGGTCATAAACAGTCTGAAGAGCTTCCAAGGGTGTTGCAGGAGAGTGTGTGTTGAGATATAATTGTTGAAAACATTCTATACGTTGCTTTTTTTCGATGTGGGCGTGTGGTGTCTCCAAATCTCTATCATCTGTGTGGCTGAATTTCTCGGATGTGTAGGTGAATAGATTCCGGCAATCTCTATATGCTCTTGAGTCGTGTCTTGGGCTCAGAGGTCTTAGGACTCTACTATGATGGTTATTTTATCTTTATTTTACTGTCGTTTATTTAGCAATCCTGTGACTCTGGTGCCAAAGAGCCAGTGTATTCGAAGTGTCTTTATGTGTGGTGAAGTTCTTCAACTTTGTCGGGAAGTCATTTGGTTGAGACTTGAAGATTTCTTTATGCTTGGTACGTCGAGTTCTCTGTGAAGGTCCAGGATTCTGGCCCACCTGGATTCATGGAGAATGACGGAAGCACTTGTTCTGGATAGTCTGAAGTGGTTTCAAGTCTGAGTGGGTGACAGTGCCCCAGGATGGGTTCTCATACAGTATCATACAGTAGCGTGCGTAGGCCCGTTCGGAGTACAATCCTGTTGCGTGCTGGCGGACAGTGGATACAGCTAGTCCAAGAGTTGTAGCAGCTTCTCCCGCTTCTCCCTGACGTGTAGTTTGAAGAACAGCTTTCCGTCTAGAACGACTCCGAGATATTTAACACGATCTGTCCAGGGCCGGTTTCGTCGATCTGAGGAAACCAAACGAAGGACGCATTTGGCGACACCGTCTCTGGCAGGCTCCTTGAACTCGTGCAAGCAACGACCTGATTGGCTAACTCCAATGCTAAGTAATCAGAAACGGCACAATGTATCGAACTTCTCTCTTAATTATTTCTCAACACAACCACTCCTGCAACACCCTTTCCAGCTTTTCAGACTGTATCTGACTACTCTATATGCACATTCTTAATCGTTAAGTCTTTTCTGTTTGAACAGTATTGAACTGAAGAGGGTGAATGTACTGTTAAAATAGAAAATATATAGTGATTAAGAATATACATAAATCTGTGTTCTTACAGCAGTATCTTTGCAATTCTTTAAAATAATTTTGCTGTCGCTCATAACATCAAACTGCCACAGTCCCTATTATTGTAATAACATGAGATATGCGAGAGCAAGATGTGTAGACAATACTGCAAGTGAGAGGTAACACCAGGATAGAGATGCAGATGGTGGAATCAAAACAATCTTTGATTTGACCAGCATTTTGTTTTTACTGCACCGTAGAGTTGATTGCAGGTTTATGAAGAGATTCTAACTACTGAAGGCACTAACTACTCGTAGGCATAGTTAGCAAATTAAAGATTTTGATAGAGAACAAACAATTATGTTCAAAAGTTATAATCAGTTCATGATGTCCAATATTACAAATTTACTCTTTTGATGAACACACGTCCAGATCGTCCGCTCTCAAAATTCTGCCATCTCTCTCCCCACATCCACCACTGCTGGCGGCTCACCTCCAACTGAGCAACGCTACGCGCTGTTTACATCCAACTGCCCAACACTACAATAGCAAATATTCCAACAATGCAAATCAGCCAAAGACTGCACACAGCACAGTCAGTGATTTTCATACAGAGCGCTACGTGGCGTTACCAACATAAAAACCTAAAAAGCCTACTTACAGACTTAACATCTGAGGTCATCAATCCCCTAGACTTAGAACCACTTAGACGTAACTAACCTACGGATATCACACACATCCATGCCCGAGACAGGATTCGAACCTGCGAGCGTAGCAGCAGCGCGGTTCCGGACTGAAGCGCCTAGAAGCGATCGGCCACAGCGGCCGGCTGAACTTGTTTGTATTCGAAGTTAACTCGTGCTGTGCTGGCGAATAGTCTTTCAGCGAAACTTTTCGCTCCTTAAAGAATTCTTTTAACAGCGGTTAGGTTATTACATGACGTTATTTCTAAAATTGACTAAAGCTATAGAGCACAACCAAGAGAAAATATTTACGTCACATCTAAATCAAGTAACACCTCGTAAATGCTTGCAAGGTAGCAAGCACAAGGAAGATCACGTTCGTGGAGAAACCCAGCGCTCAAGGAAATCACCTATAAATATTTATGGCAGCACCAACTTCCGCGATCCATTTGCTAATGTGTTTCCACGAAATACTCGAGTTATATCCTTACATGTCACATCAGATTAACTGTAGAGAAAGTTTTTCCATGAATTCGCCATTATCGGTACTTACCTGCTGAAATAGTTAGGCGAGGGAGATAGGCTAGAAAAGCACGTATTACGAGAGTGTTGCCACTGCGCCTTCTCCAGATGGGCTGCTACCATCCATTAGCGAGATTAAAATACTTCGCAGCGTTTCTAAACGTGCAACTGAAAAACAACCGATCGCTCGAATTCATTGTACTGTCCGTGTCGCATCGAGTGATTTATCGCGTCATGCGGTGACCATCTGCTGGTCGGAATTCTCTACCCGGTGTTAACGGCGGTGGGGCCATTAAGAGCCTAAATATTAATTGCGGCGACGGGCGCTCGCACTGCGAGTCATCAATTAACACAGCCGCGTGCCGGCCGCGCCGGGAGGCTACTCCAACAAAGTGGGCCCGGTCGATGGCGCGCCCGCTGCCTGCACAACACACGGCAACACAACACGGTCGCCACGGCCACCAGCCGCAAGCTGTTTCCGGGCCCAGCACTGCAGCTACACTGCCGGCCGTTAAAGCTGCAACACTGTGGAGGCGGCAAGCAACAAACCTCAAGCTGACGTGTAGTGTATTTCATGTTTGTATATGCAAATGTTTATTACGTTAGCGCAATCAAAGTAGGTAGTTGTAATCCCGTCTACAGTGCACAAAAGAGCTGAATGATCATTTTTTTTTTTTAAACCTCGTAAATTTCCTCCATTGCGACGCGTATGTTTGAAGTTTTACGTAAACGTGCCTAAAACTTTCTTCTGAATCGTGGAAAAGCATGGCGCTCTGCAACGCTTCAAACAGCAAAGTGTCGACACATGCAGAAAGAAAAAGGCCAGAACTCAGAAGTTCATGTGAGGTGTAATGGGATTAATAACGTCACACTTGCACCAAATTTCATCACAGTTCTGCCAAAACGCCACCGTGAACGTGTCACACGATGGGAAGGTCGTTACACACACCGCTCTCCATCTACATTTCAGCCCTTCTCTTGAGACCCCTGCGTTGGATATCAGAACCGCGACGATGAGCGTTTAATTAGGCGGTTTTCTTATGGGTGGTGGAGGAAAATATTTCAGATATACTGCCGCTTACAATAGGCACGAAAAGGCCACAGGAGTTGGCATAAACGGCACACTTTTTCAACCCTCCTGTTTCACACTCCCTTGCGGCTTGATCACTTGAGGATGCAAAACTGCATGTGCATGACTAAGGGTCTGTTGAACATCTCTCTCCCACCCCCCCCCCCCCCACCCCCCCCTCCGCCAGGTCGAAAATACCATCTGTGTCACCTCTGCAGCTTTGTTCAGCACTTGTACAGTGACAACCCTTAACCGAGTCCTCTGCGCCAGTGTCCAGGCAACCTCTCCATATGCCTGCAACCAAGTGGTAGAGTAGCAGCTAATTGCCACCCAGCTGAAGGGTATTACATGGTTTCCTGACTGCAAGGGCCTAGAATTCGGTGATGGGCTGTGTCTGTATGGGAGGGATGGGGGAGGAGTCCCACCCTTTGCCATTCCATGCCATGGGCACTTTTTCAGTAAAAGTGATGTGTATCACAATAGTGAAGAAGTAGTACTCATACCTCTTAAGGCATGCCTTTTAGAGCCCATGTTTACTATACTTTTTTTCTTTATTGTTTTGGGACATACTAACAAATTGGAATGTTGTCTACCCTACAATCCTAGCAACAACAGCAATGGCACCATTATTATATTGTCAGAGGCATCAGAACGATCATCACTTATAACTTTTGATTCAGTCGATTCTGGACCAGAGTTCATTACCTCCAATTGATACATTTAGCCTTTGCCATGATCCTTGAAAGTTTGTAACGCCATCAAGGTATCACCCTGTATACGCCAGTCTGTATAGTGATATAAGGATGACTCTGGGGAGAGACGATTATATTTTCATACAACGAGTGACAGCCTAATAGTATGCAAACTTCACGTGGCTGCAGCCATGTCAAGCTTGATGGATAATGGTCTCGCCGGTCATATCTTATGTTTACGCCTATACGCAACATGAATGCCAGAATTCCGGACTAAGTTGCTCGATCCATTTCGCATTCCAGTTCAACGAGTCATTCGATACCTAGGACTACACGTAGACCGGACGTGTACAGCGTCTGTTCACTTTAAACACACATACTATATGAAAAAAGTGACATCAGTAGATATTACCACAACCATTATTCACGGATAATGGGGCGCCAATCCAGTACAATGTGCAGTAAATCTTTAGAGGAAACAGCAAATAAGGCGAGCGTTCGAGTGGTTGTAGGGTACGCGTACTGCTCCAGTGTCTGGAGTTCTTAAATTAGTGTAGCTCATACGAAATTGTAAAAGAGTTACTCAGTAAACTTCGGTGTAATTCTTCAGAAGCGTGGTGTCGTCGTCGTCGTGACGCTATATTTCAACGAAGGCTAGCGACAATTTAGCTGCCGCATTCTTACACCTCGCATAGAAACTGTGATAACCAGATAAGGAATATTATCGTACAGAGGCATATCGACAACCATTGTTCTCCCTCGTTCCACAGCGGAATGGAATAGGGCACACAAAACCAGAGATACAGGTAAGGGGTACTCTCCGCCGTGTACCGCAGGGTGCCTAGCGGAGTGAATATGTATATCCAGCTGTGCTAAGACGTCCATACGTGCTTTACCGATGCCACTGTAGTCTTTTCCTCCGCTGACTCTTAATCACCAACTACTGATGTAAGCATAAAAAGGTTACAAGTTTTATGGTCACACCGAGGTCAACTCCCACAGCTCTGTCGTTACGGAAGCATAGCGCGGGGTGCGGTGCATCCTAATTTTAGGCGACTGAAGTTCAAGTTTACGTCTGGCTGTCGAAATTAAGGTTGTATGTGCTTCTCCTACATTCTTAAATGTGAATGCTGAGGTGTTGCTTTTAGAAAGACATGATTTTTTCGTTCACACTGTGTTTCCCAATCCGAGTGTGCGCTCCTTCACTAATGATATCCTCGTCCACGGTACGTTAAGCCCTAATCTCCTTTTCTTTCTTTCTTCCTCGTGGAAGCCCACTCTACCACAGATGTTAATTGATACAGTATACTTTCGACATCGAGCAAAATCCAAGCAATACAAACTGCTTTTGAGGATCGATGAGCTAACGGAGAAATATTACCCCAGCAGTTTTTTTTCCTTATCTTCCTTGGATATAATGTTTCTCTCAGCACTAGATTTTCAGATGATTCTAAGCCAGGTATCATAAAGAGCGAGAATTTGTGCTGTGCCGCATTTCGCTTAGTTACATTTGTGACAATAACTACATGTCAATGACTTTACTTATTTTAGCCATTGATGGGCACGAAACATTTCTCTCATTTCGTGATGATATGTGGTTTCATTTTCATGTTGACGTGGCCTGTGTAAATTGCACACAGACGTGCCATGAGGGAATGGCATCACTATGGTGCTAATGTACGTATTTCTGTCAAACTGGCGAAATTAGCCGTAAATCAATAGACACAGCCAAGCTGCTCCGTATCTTCCGTCCTTGCGGCAACTAAAAGCATAAAAGCAAACTATATCAAGAATGTCCGTATACTCACAGGGAGGACGGGGGTGGTGGGGTGGGTCGGGGAGGGGGTTGGGGGAAAGAGAGAGAGAGAGAGATATCTACTAATTGCAGCGTCACTGTCGAAACTAATAACTTTCTTCACCAGTAACCGTCAAGTGCACCACATTTCTGAATCCAAAATAAAGTATACGTATGTCCTTTACTCTTTCATGTCACATCATAAGCGGTTGGATGATCCGGTTCAGTAGGTTGAAGCAGAGACTCGCTACCTGTACTTTATTGTGACCTAAGAGACTTGTGTTGAAACAAATCTTAGGGTAGTATCTTACGTGTTAGTACAATTTAAATTGGTGTTAAGTTGCCCGACCGCATTTCCTACTACGTTTTTCTACGTGAAATGTAAAAATGTGGAGTGAATGAATGAAATGATGCGAAACTATACCAATAAGATAAAGACACTCAAAACTAATACCATCCCAGTGCGAGGGAAACAACTATTGCTACCATGGTTTCAAAGTCGTCGTCGACCCGAGAACAAAGTAGGCCAGCAGTACAGAAGTTGGACTCCACTACTACACAAAGACTTTAAACTGAGGAATGGCTGTACTGACTCAGTGTGCAGAGACTGCATGGTTAGTGAACTGTTTGGTTTTCGCGAGGGTTATCGAAGCGCATTTCACTAATTAATGAACAACCATGGATTGGTACACAGTTTACAGTTGTTATTATAATAATCATATTATAGTACACATAACAGATACAAATATCAATTAACAACAGTATAAGATTATAAATAGTGATACGAAATACACAAGAACAAGTCTGTATATCTGCTGGAAGGAGATGGTTCAGGACTTCCTTCAGCAAAATGTCTGACGAACAACTCTGCGCAGTGCTTGAAAATCTTCCAAGAGACTGGACACTTCTCCAGAATATTATATTACCTTCTCATATTTATGCTCTAATTTATTGTCTAGAAATATTAACGGTACGAGTAACTCAAATTCTATAAGCAATATAGAAGAATCGCTCCTTGCTGACGACGGACACGAAATAGGATGGTTGGTAAAACAGAGTACATGAAAGCAGCGAGGAATCTTTATGCTTACCAAGGACGCGGTAGTGCCAAACTTTTTGCACGGCTGGAGGAGCAACACGAGTTAATATATACTGGCCGTCATCAGAAGCAAGTAACCTATTGCGTAAGCGGTGCTTGCAAAAAGGAAGGCGACTGGAGTGCGGTGGACGAAGCTGAAGTTCCTGAAGAAATGTCAGCCCATGTTTGCTCCTCGACTACAGCGAGCAGCTGCACCAAGGACGCACTGGGAACCGGGAGTTGACCACCGCGAACGTGCTACTTCTTTCTATGGCAGATAGATAGCGTAGTTTTATGCAAGAGAAAGGTGTCTCACTTCTAAAGCGTCTGTAGTTATCACGTGGCCCTTAGACGAGCCACGAGTGTGGCAAGGTGGCTTTTAGGCGAATGTTCCAAATTTTGCCGTTCCTCGTTTTAAGTCTCCCCGCGGTGTGGACATGTTGATGGACGATTTACTTTATTTTGTACTAGCTGTTCCCCACCACGCGTTGCTGTGGCTCATTCTGGTTAAACAGAAAAGAAAGTAAACAGAGCACACATTTCTCTCGTGTGTGAGAATTGGACACACATCGTGAACTCTTCCCCCCCCCCCCCCCCCCGCCTTTTGTCCATCTCCGTCGACTCGTTTCTTTGTCCTTCCCCTCCCGGTATACATCACTTGCTCCCCTCTTTCGCTGACCATCATTTCCTACCTCCTCTCTCCCCATCTCCTTCTGCCTCCTCTCCTGCCCATCACGCCCTTTCTGCTTTCTATCGCAAATTCCTCCCACCCCTCTATCTCCTCTCTCTGACTTTTAGATTTGTTCATTCTTATTGCATCTTCAGATTCTGTAGTAGTATTCTCATCATAATTCGACAAGCCACATACATATACATCTTACCTGCTTGTTAACAACGTTTCACTTTATATATCGTATGTCCGCCCGAATATTCATTAGAGCATTGCGTAAAAATTTTAATCAACTCAGTCAAGAATTTTCCGAAATATTTGGTAACAACATTTCCCTTTTATATATCACATACTTATTTACGTACTGTATATATCAAGATACAGGTCCACAAACATATCTGCGTATCCGAATTCAACGTTGAGTCAAAATTTCAAAGCAATTGGTGAACAACTTGCACTAACGAACATTTACATTTTTATTTATGTAGGTTAGTTATATTTCTCAGACAATTTGTGGTCAGGTGGTTGTGAGAGTGCTGGTTTTGACCTAGTCAGTCTTTTGTTACCACTGATGGCAAATAGACTGAACACTTACATCGGTTGTCTAACTTCCTTTTAAAGTCTCATAGACTGGACCGTTTTCGGTATGGTATGTATACATAATGTTGACTATTTCCGTACTGCAGGAGAAATTTTGCTGGAAAGGCAGTTAGTTGTGGCGTCACTTGACCTAGTTAGTGAAGTAGCAGCTAGGTAAATATGTCTTAAAATATTAAATACTGTACATTTGCAGACAGAAAGAAGGCACTGGGAGTACGGGATGTCACAAACATTACTTGGACATAACACAAGTTCTGTAAATAGAACATTCAACAAAAAAATGGTTCAAATGGCTCTGAACACTATGGGACTTAACATCTGTGGTCATCAGTCCCTTAGAACTTAGAACTACTTAAACCTAACTAACCTAAGGACGTCACACACATCCATGCCTGAGGCAGGATTCAAAACTGCGACCGTAGTAGTCGCGCGGTTCCAGACTGAAGCGCCTAGACCGCTCGGCCACCGCGGCCGGCAACAATCAACAGATTATAGTATTCAAAGTGATGAGTATTCTACTGTTTGGCCAACACTCCAATGTCGATTAGGCAGTGAATCACTGATGCACTTCTTTTGTCCTTTGATGGAATTGTGAGCTATGTTGAGGCATCTGAGATGCTTTCAAATACGAAATTATTGACATGCCCCCTACGAAGTTGGCAGCTTACAAAACCCTCGTTCGACCGATACTTTAACGTTATTCGTCAGTCTAAGACCCGTGCCAGAAAGGACTGAGAGACGAAATAGAGAAGATACTCAACAGCAGGACGTTTCGTAGCAAGAATGTTCAGTAAGCGCGAGAGGTGCACCAGGATGCTCATCCAGCTCCAGTGGCAGATATAAGAAGAGATGTTGTCTGCTGTTAAAATTCCGTGATTGCGACAAATAATCTAAACGTGAGGGCTATGGCAATTGCACCTGCACTGCCATGTAGTATCGCGTAACAGATATCGGACTGCGGACCTCACATTTACGAAGCCTCTGTTATTTTTGCAGCACGTTTCACTGCAAACATCAATAACCATTTGTGACAGTACATGACTTTCAACCGTTAGCTAACGTCGTTAGGAAGCACGTTTAAAAACTAAGTTGCTTAGGCACCACAGCAGTAAAACATGTAGAATACAGCGAAATACACGCAACAGTATATATTATCACTAGTCAAAAACTTCATTTCAGTGTACTACACAATTTATGAAATGTCATTGGTGACAACAGTACGTGCTAAGACTGTATTGCTCGAGGCAAAATAAAGAATAATCAGGATATTATTTGACAATGGAATTGAAAAAAAAAACATTATGTAGTAAGACAGAACTTTATAATAACAGACAGATGTGATTAATGAAACAGCGATACTGCTGTTATTATAATGGATCAAATTTAACAAAATGTTTGCTACTGTGTACCAGTCACCATAGAGAGTTGTCTATCAATCACTTACTACAGTGACACTGGTAATAGTCTGCCGATATGCTATTTTCTACGAATCACCTACAGGAGTTGCCTTCCAGTCAACCACCAGAGTAGCACAGACAATAGACGCCGTATAGCATCCCCCTCCATAGCAACCTCTCTTCAAAACGATCCAATGACATCACAGATGTGAAACGCCGTTAGCCATAACGAGAACCGAAATAGACAGTATAAAGGTATAGACATTCACCAGTATCCAGCAGTTAACTGCCCTGAAGAGAACCGCAACAAGTCGGTTGAAACGTCGGCAATTTCGCTGCTTTCATGTTTACAGTGAGACAGACTAATACGCAATGGCTGTGGAAGCCTGTGAACTTACAAAAGTATCAAACACTTAACGTAAAAAAAAATTTAAGAAAGAAAAAAAATATAGGCGATGCAATGCAAATACTTTAATGTATCACAGACTTACCCATAACGAACAAGTAATAGATTCAGATCAATCAAAGATACGTGTGAATCTTCCGTCGCAAGCATTCAGTGATACATACTATTGTGTTAGCAGTAATTCTCCACTCAGGAAGTTATTGTCACGATAGGCCTCTGGAAAATTACAAGCAATGTGCCACAATATGGGAGAACTCGGAACTTTCTGGCCCAGAAGACGAGAGTGAGTTTCGGAGATAGCTTGACAAGAGGGAATGAGGGAATACCCAGGCAGGATAGTCTACTGTGGCCTAATGTGTCTCAGGTAAACCTCCCATGTAACAGCGGCCAGCTTCAGGATCCGTGCGCAAGCAGCTCACACTTGTGAAACAAGCGACGTTAATGGGCTCCGGGAAACACATGGAAGCTTCCGTGACGTCTGCAGCAGTAAGACCCCTTAAAAGTTGCTAAGTTCACAGTGACCTCTGTATTAATGAACAGTGAACCTCTTTGATAACTAAAATACGAACAGGTGGTTAGATGTAACTTTTTCTTTTTTTTCCCCCCTAGGAGCGTGACGGACCCGTGACACTTTACATTGAACAGCAGGAAAATAGCCATCGCGTTGACTAAATCGGAAACCAAAACAGCTGTTTTCGAGAAGGCATATGTGTAAAACAACTGTCAATCGGAAATACGATATTTGACGCGTGCTAGCAAATTCGATACAGGCCACATGTAAACTTGTTAGCGAAAATGTGTTTCCGACATTCGGTTTTCATCTTCCGGAAGTTTTGTTTCATGTGAACGCAAGATGTTACGCAGGTTTGCGAACTGACACTCAATTTGAAACCACTGCAATCTTAAAAATTATTTTCGGACTGAGTGATAAGAAGCAGGTAGTGCGGTGCGGATTACTCACGAGGCGCGGCACGCACTGGGCCAATGCTACGAAACTTTTAGTCTCTGGGACTGCCTGCTGTTTTCATTCTTTCACCCCTACCACAACACCACTTTGTCTCTTGTATTACGCTTCAATTTCAGATAGCTTGCTATGTTGTGTGATCGTTAGCTGTAATTTTTAGCCGGCCACGGTGGCCGTGCGGTTCTGGCGCTGCAGTCCGGAACCGCGGGACTGCTACGGTCGCAGGTTCGAATCCTGCCTCGGGCGTGGATGTGTGTGATGTCCTTAGGTTAGTTAGGTTTAAGTAGTTCTAAGTTGTGGGGGACTGATGACCTAAGATGTTAAGTCCCATAGTGCTCAGAGCCATTTTTGTAATTTTTATTTTCATTTTTTGGTGGCGGAAGATTCAATTTCATTTCAGAGCTTGAAAATACCGCAACTGTTGTAAGGTGTTTCTTTTTTTTCCTTCATTTAGGACACGACCGATTTCGGGCTCGTATACGCCCATCTTCAGGTGTCGAAACTTGGTGCTGTGACTCCGAGCGCCGCGGTGGACGAGTCCAAGACGCGGTGTGATACCAGCGAGCGCAGAGCATGTTAGCACCCCGCGTCTTGGACTCGTCCACCGCGGCGCTCGGAGTCACAGCACCAAGTTACGACATCTGAAGATGGGCGTATAAGAGCCTGAAAGCGGTCGCGTCCTAAATAAAAGAACATTACAACTGTAGCGGTATTTTCAACCTCTGTTATAATGCTCAGTTGCGGATGTTCCTCCGACAAGATTGTCAATTATATTTGCTGTAACTGTTATGTGTTTTGTGATAACAATACGTTAATTATAAACGTGGTGATGTTTCCTGCCATGAAACCAGGGGGTGACGAATTAGCTCTCGACTCATCATGCCTAACTTTTAACTCAAATTATCTGGTGTTAGAGATCACCGACAGAGTTCCTGTTTGAAGCAAACGGAAGTCCGTACATACTCTAAAAAGGTGTGTGTGTGTGTGTGTGTGTGTGTGTGTGTGTGTGTGTGTGTGTGTGTGCGTGTTTTCCACATCTAAACGACTCGATCGATTTCAACCAAATTGGTACACATACACCTTACCGCACGCGACATTCTTTGTGGGGGTAAGACCTGTGAAAAGGGTGGGGGCGGGGCTGAAAAAGCGGCGTAGCCCGCGACGCGTGAATTACCGAACTTTATTGATCCAGTATTTGAGAAAGAGAGCACTTAGTGACTTGCATCGAACTTTACACACTATTTCAAACCTTTACGAAATTTTTTCTCGTTGACAACCCATAGAAAATGACGAAAGGAGAAATGTTAATCCTTTAGTACTTTTCCGCTGTTCATACAATAGCAGTAGTGCATGAGGCATGCCGTTATAATTTATTATATCATTACTACTACCTGTATTGGCGACACGTTTCACTGACATTTTGCACATACACCACTGAATGTAAGAGCAAAATTATGTCATTGTACGACACAGAGTTCAGGAGATGTGACGTCATAAATAATTATGTGCGCGTGAAACTGTCGCATCGTGCATGACGTTTAAATTTCTTGCTACAAACTTCATTCGCAACACATTTTGCAGACAGTATCCACATAGGCCGGTGATTATATCTATAAAATTATGGCATTGTCCGATACACAGTTCTAGAAATTGACGACATAAGCAACAAGTACTAGGGCAGATCCTGCACGGTACGGGCGTCGGCGCACAGCTGTAAATAAACACCTGGGAAATGCAGGGTTTCTTCGCTAGCGTTATATGTTCTTTATACTTCGTTCGCGTAACGTGTTTCCCTGTCTTCCATGACAAAAAAGTTTCTGCGTTGATGAAAAATCCTTGACGTCATCAGGAAATACATTTTCGTAAACTTTCTACTTAGCTTAAAAAGTCTGCTGTCGTAAATATAACTGAAATGAAAACAGAGTGCAGTTCTTCCAAAACGCACTGAGGCCAGCTCCCACTTCGTACTTGTAGTTTGCGAATAAGAGTGTTGAAAGAGCTGTAAGATTAAGCGTATGTTCTGCGCTAAATGCAGCAGTTCTGATCCGCGCCTCCTCGTCTTCCTGCCTAAGTGTCGATCCCAAAGTAAATCTGAACAGAGTAAAACTCAAAAACACAGACAATGCTGAGTTACATTTCCGAGAGAAGACTAATTATCTGTTTGGTCATTCAGTAAATTTCAGCACCATATTCCGTAAAGATTTTTATTGTTCACTGAAGCGGCAAAGAAACTGGTACAGACATGCGTATTCAAATACAGAGATATGTAAACAAGCAGAATTCGGCGCTGCGGTTGGTAACGCCTTCATAACGTAAGTGTCTGGCATAGTTGTTAGATCGCACGTGAGAGAAGCGCAGCCCTTGCGCAAACTGTTGCAGATATCGATGCTGCGCCATCAGCAAGTGTCAGCTTGCGAACCATTCAGCGAAACATCATCGATATGGGCGCCGTAGGCCTACTCGTGTACCCTTGATGACTGCACGACACAAAACTTTAGGCCTCGCCTGGGCCCGTCGTCGCTGACACTGGACTGTTGATGACTGGAAACATTTTACCTGGTCGGAAGAGTCTCGTTTTAAATTGTATCGAGCGGATGGACGTGTACGGGTGTGGAGACAATCTTATGAATCCATGGACCCTGCATGTCAGCAGGGGACTGTTCAAACTGGTGGAGACTCTGTAATGGTGTGGGGCGTGTGCAACTGGGGTGGTATGGGACCTATGATACGTCTATATACACGACTCTGACAGGTGACAAGTACATACGCATTCCGTCCGATCACCTGCGTTGATTCTTGTCCGTTGCGTATTCCGAAGGGCAATTCCAGCAGCACAATGCAACACCGCACACGTCCAGAATTGCTACAGAGTGGCTTCAGTAACATTCTGAGTTTCAAAACTTCCTCTGGCCAGGAAACTCGCCAGACATGAGCATTATTGAGCATATCTGGAACGTCGTGCAATGTTCTGTTCAGAAGAGATCTCCACCCCCTTGTATTATTATAGATTTATGGACAGCCCTACAGGATTCATGGTGTCATTTCCCTCCAGCACTACTTTAGTCGAGTTCATGCCACGCCGTGTTGCAGCACTTCTGCATGCGCGCGGGGGCCTTACACGGGGCTAGGTATGCGTACCAGTTTCTCTGGCTCTTCAGTGTATTTATCAAGACACGCCGGAGCATTTGTGCGACCGCAGTATATAGTCTACTCAGACTGTTACGTTGGGGTGTAGCTCGCACCAACGGGTGAGGTCACGAGAGACGCTAACTCGCTGGCCACTCCGGGTACAGGCGACTATCTTGATTGCATTCATTAGGGTGCCACACGGAAGTTGGCCCCGGGTAATCCCCTTGGCGTGGCCGGAGTCAGGAGCGCCGCGCTGCCGGATAAAGCGCGGCCCTGGCCGGCTCCGAGCACAACGCAGCCCGGAGCGGACCTCCGCCCGTTCGCCGCTACGGCGGCGCAGACTGAGGTTTACGGCTGCCACGCGCCAGCCGCTGCTCGGCGTATCGCGCCCACCAGCCGCCCGGACTGCAGCACGTGGCTCACGCGACGAGATTACACAGATCCGGACGATTTTATCTTCTGCACATGAAAAGCGTACGACCAAATGGCAGACTCTTCTAAACCCGCTGTAGTATGAACCATAGTCGCCATAAAATGAAACGTACTTTTTTTTTATCAAAATTCGGACTCCAATTTTTTAAGATGCAGAGCAAATCATTTCGCTACGTCGTTTCGCTAATATCATAGGTTATTAATTTCAGATTGATACGGGGTGAGGCGAGCCACGGCTATTACTTCGCAATAGTTACTAAGGTAAAGATTAGAGACGTAACAAGGAGAACGTACAAAATAAATGATCGATTTATGAAAACACGTTCTGTCATCTGATGTGTGTGGGAAAACCAACACATCTATATCTAACCAACGAAATACGACCATGCCTGGGCAGCCGCTAAGCACCGATATCCTGCGTACTATTTTATCACGCACGTAAGGTCTAGAATAATACCGAGGTTTTGGTTTGCCGCACTCCACGGTCAGCTTTGATTTCGTATGCGTTGTAAAACTGAACAAAAACTTTCGCACAACTGTGCGTAATTTTATCTAATCGGTATGATAGATGATTAGCAGCTATCTATGGATGGACGTACACAGAAAATCCAATGAAACTGGTACACATGCCTTCTATCGTGCAGGGCTCCCGCGAGCACGCCGAAGTGCCTCAAAACGACGTGGCATGGACTCCACTAGTGTCAAGTAGTGCTGGAGGGAACTGACACCATGAATGCTGCTGGGCTGTCTATAAATCCGTAAGAGTACGAGGGGGGGGGGGGGGGGGAGGAGGGGGGGTGGATATCTCTTCTGAACAGCACGCTTCAAGGCATCCCAGATATGCTGAATAATGTTCATGTCTCGGGAGTCTGGTGGCCAGGGAAAGTGTTTAGTGTATTCCTGGAGCCACTCTGTGGCAATTCTGAACGTATGGGGTATCGCGTTGTCCTGCTGGAATAGCACGCTGACACCACTGGAAATTATAGCAATTTGGGTTGAACTTCTGTCAGGTTGCACGATTCTCTTCAGTCGTCGTTGGTCCCGTTCTTGCAGGACGGCCACGTGGCACTACGGAGAGGGAAGACCATCGTGTTCGGTGTACGGCTCTGGTGCATCGTACTGCAGCAATATGAGCAGCAGTTGGCACCACAGTAACACAACGTACTGTTAGATATCGTTTACTTCAAGGACAGCTCTGAGACAGACGCCAAGTAACATGCAATCCAATGCCGTTTGCGACTTCAGTGGTGTCAAGCGATAGCCCATTGGAAGGCAGGGTGGAAATCTGTTTCGTTTTCAGATGAAAACTCGTACTGCCTCGATGCTAGTGATGGCCGTACGTTGGTCAGGAGGCGGCCAATTGAGGGACTGCACCCAACCTGCTGGACACACTGGACCTACACCTGGAGTTCTGACCTCGGGAGCGTCCGCAGCTCGTGGTCGTGCGGTAGCGTTCTCGCTTCCCACGGCCGGGTTTCCGGGTTCGATTCCCGGCGGGGTCAGGGATTTTCTCTGCCTCGTGATGACTGGGTGTTGTGTGATATCCTTAGGTTAGTTAGGTTTAAGAAGTTCTAAGTTCTAGGGGACTGATGACCATAGATGTTATGTCCCATAGTGCTCAGAGCCATTTGAACCATTTTTTTGACCTCGGGAGCGGTTTCGTATGACAGCAGGAGCACTCTCGTGGTTCGTCGCGTGGGGTAGCCGCGCGGTCTGATGCGCCTTGTACGGTTCGCGCGGCTCCCCCCGTCGGAGGTTCGAGTCCTCCCTCGGCCGTGTGTGTGTGTGTGTGTGTGTGTGTGTGTGTGTGTGTGTGTGTGTGTTGCCCTTAGTGTAAGTTTAAGATAGATTAAGTAGCAGAAATAAATGTCGTGTAACTAGGGCCTCCCACCGGGTAGACCGTTCGCCGTGTGCAAGTCTTTCGAATTGACGCTACTTCGGCGACTTGCGCGTCGATGGGGATGAAATGATGATTGGGACAACACAACATCCAATCCCTGAGCGGAAAAAATATCCAACCTGCCGGGAATCGAAATCGGACCCTTAGGTTTGACATTCTGTCGCGCTGACCACTCATCTCTACCGGGGACGGACGATTAAGTAGTGTATAAGTCTAGGGACTGATGGCCTCAGCAGTTGATTCGACCTGTTGTGCTGCCATTCATGAACAGCATTCCAGAGGGAATTTTCGGTGTGGGTAACACTCGCCAACATAGCGCTGTTGTAACCCAACGTGCTCTACAGAAATGCCATCCATGACCGTGGAGCTCTATAGAATGAAATGAAAATTAAATCAATACCTTAAGCTGTCGACAGGCGTTGATGTAGATCAACGGGGACAGTTGAAAATGTGTGCCCCGACCGGGACTCGAACCCGGGATCTCCTGTTTACATAGCAGACGCTCTATCCATCTGAGCCACTGAAGGCACAGAGGATAGAGCGACAGCAGGGACTTATCCCTTGCACGCGCTCCATGAGACCCACACTCACAATTTAATGTCCACACACTACATTCGTAATGCCCCTGTGCGGATACACACGCATTGCCCGAACTCTTACGGGACTCGGTAAGATTGTCCGCCACGAGTAATGAGTGTAATAAGCAGGGGCACTACGAATGTAGTGTGTGGACATTACGTTGGGAATGTGGGTCTCACGGGGAGCGTGCAATGGGTAAGTCCCTGAATTCGCTCTATCATCTGAGCCTTCGGTGTCTCAGATGGATAGAGCGTCTGCCATGTAAGCAGGAGATCCCGGGTTCGAGTCCCGGTCGGGGAACACATTTTCAACTGTCCACGTTGATATGCATATCGAAAAAGGTATTGAATTAATTATCATTTCATTTGCTCTAAGGAGTGTCGACAAGTTTCTTGGTCTGCTCGATCACCAAATTTGTCACCAATCGAACTGATATGGGACACCATCGGACAACTCCAACGTAATCCACAAACACCATTAACCGTCCCTGTACCGACCGAGCGACTGCAACAGGCATGGAACTGCATTCCACAAACTGTCATCCTGCATCTGCCGGCACCTGTATGACACAATGCATACACGTTCGCATGCTTGCATTCGACATTCTGGCGATTACACCGGTTATTATTGTACAACATTTCACATTTGCAATGGGTTATGACCTGCGATCTTGGAATGTTAATCACTTACGTATGTTACCTACACAAATTTATTCCCGAAATTTCATTCTTCTACAGTAATTATTTATTGGTATTGAGATTTTCTTCTCCAGTGTAATTATTTGACAGCGACACGTTACGACCTAGTGTGACACTGTGGAGGCAGGTTGTTATCCAATTATTGAAATGTGTGTGAAATCTTATGGGACTTAACTACTAAGGTCATCGGTCCCTAAACTTACACTCTACTTAACCTAAATTATCCTAAGGACAAACACACACAGCCATGCCCGAGGGAGGACTCTAACCTCCGCCGGGACCAACCTCACAGTCCATGACTGCAGCGCTTCAGACCGCTCGGCTAATCCCGCGCGGCTATCCAATTATTAACGCTGTTATCTGCAGCAGTTACTGCTGTAATTGTTGATACAGGATACTTCGAATTTTTGTTACAAATGATTACGCTGATCATTTAAATAACTAAACACTGCAGCAGTTACGTTTTTTCACGGTCAGCACAAAGTGGTTTAGAAGTTTATTCCCATTTTCAAGTGTAACTATTTACAAGACACTGACAGCATACGCGTCTGTGTTGATCTGCTTCCCTTTCTCTGAAATCGCCTTTTTATCGTTTCCGCTGTCATCATAGTATGTATGCTCTATATTCTGTCTCTGTGTTTATATGATTTTGTTCCAGGTATTGAGAGGAATGTATTTATGAATGAATGAACATATTTATGGAATTGCTATAGTTATTTTGTTCATGAGAAATCACCTACTCGGATAGCCGCGGGCTTTAGTGCACCACTTGCAGGATTCGGAGAGGAGAGCCTGCCCCAGTGGAATCCACCTCGCGCGTTAACGACGAGGGCCGGCGAGCCGGCCAGCCTGGATGTGGTTTTTAGGCGGTTTCCAAAATCGAACCAGGTAAATACTGGTCTGTTACCCACGCCGCACCTCAAATACACGCTACGCAAACATTTAGAAAACCTTTCACATTTTAATCTGCGATTTACACTAGACACAGACTGATGAGGTATACAGATTCACAGATTCCATTGTAAGAGGTCCATGATTAAGGAATTTGTTGCTAGCACACTCGAGCAGATGTAATTTCGATGGATTGCTCACGCGCTGCCTGTGATATGTAAGCTATAAGAGAATCTCAGACCAGAGAGCGGTGTTGTCACCAGTAGGAACTGTGTAGCAGTTGTAGTTGTAGTAGTAGTAGTAGTAGTAGTAGTAGTAGCAGCTATCAGTCTGGTGAATCGTGTTGGCTGGGCCGGTCGTGGGGACCGATGGCGGTGCCTGAGCGTTGTAGTATAAGGTAAACGCGGCGTCGCGCATATGTATTATTGTTATATCAAGTCCCATGTAAATGTTTTAAAAAATCTCTTAATAATAATCTTTCTTATAAAAATTAACTTTTGACAATCATTCAACTCAATTTAAAATTTTTACTAATTTCTCCAATCCATGGTCATCCTGATTATTGTAAAGAAAAATCAGTTGTTTCATTTTATACATGACAAATCTATCGGCCAGCATTGCACTGGGCTGTACCACAAAAATTTCTTATAGGAGCAGATATATACGCGTTATCCCGAAACCTTACTGAGGTAAGAATTTTCAATTTATTCAGAATGATCTTTCAGGGCCATGACGCAGCGCTGCTGACGTCCAAACTTTACCAGTTTAAATTCACAGTCATTACTGAAAGGTTATAAGTGAGCGACAATTTCATTGAGAGGTTAGTCACATTGTATTATTGGCAGGTTACTGAATTTATCTGTTGGGCAGTTACACTGAATGTGAATTATATAATTATATTTTTTACTGTTGGCGTTTCAAGGCAGATCCGAAACCCGAGCGCTTCGAAGAATACAGAAAGCTACGGAACAGAGTGAAACAATGCATTCGCAATGCTAAAATCAGGCACGCTCGCTCCCTTGTATGCAGCGATCTGACGCCCACGACTCTATGGAAGAATCTCCGTAGCTTGGGGGTCGGAAAGGCAAAATCGGAAACTACTTTTCATGTGTCTGCTAACGAATTAAATGAATTCTTCTCTGCACCTCTGAATACCAGCACAGCTGATAATTACCGTCCACAAGAATCCCCAAACAGGATAACTAACAACGATACCTTCCATCTAAAACATGTAACAACAAATACGGCAAGAAAAGCAATAATGAGAATCTCTTCTGATGCAATAGGCAACGACAGTATCGGTATAACCATGATTAAGAATGTTGCCGATATCTTAGTACCTGTCTTAACTGACATATTTAATTTTTCCCTCGTGAACGGAATATATCCTACTGCATGGAAAAGAAGCCTAATTCGACCCATCCCTAAGATCGAAAACCCGCAACTGCCTAGTGATTACCGACCAATTAGCATACTGCCTGCTGTTTCCAAAGCACTTGAATATATTGTTCATGACCAAATCACTGAACACTTGCATGAATTCAGCCTATATGACAAATTTCAATCCGGTTTCCGTAAACATCACAGCACAAACACTGCTCTAATTAAAGTAACTGATGACCTGAAATATGCCATCGACAATCGAAAGGCAACAATATTGACGCTACTGGACTTCAGCAAAGCTTTTGACACTGTTAACTTTGACATATTGCTCAGAAAAATGCAACAGCTTAATTTCTCTGATAGTGCAATGAGATGGTTTGAAAGCTACTTAAAAGACAGACAGCAATGTGTTGTCTGCGTAAATGAAAAATCTTCCTGGAAACATGTTTCCTCGGGAGTGCCACAAGGATCTGTCTTAGGACCACTTTTGTTTTCTTTATATGTCAACGATATTTCGTCGGTTCTGTCCTCCTGTAAATATCATTTCTATGCCGACGACCTCCAGCTCTACCTAAGCGTCAGACCTGAAGATGTAAACACTGCAATCGCTCAGATGAATGATGATCTGTCTTCAGTAGTGAGATGGGCGAAAAACCTGGGGCTTAAACTAAATGCAAAAAAGACGCAAGTAATCTTAATAGCCCATCAGAAATTAATAAGTTCAGATTTTCGCGAACGGCTACCTCCTATTCTGCTCGACGGTACTCCAATACCATATCAGAAAACAGTGAAGAACTTGGGTGTAACTTTGGATGAGCATCTCAACTGGGCGGAGAATACAGTCGCAGTGTGCCGAAAGACGTCTGCTTGTCTCTATGCTCTCAAAAAGTTTCGGAACATATTTCCACAGGACTTGAAACGCCAGCTCGTGCAAGCACTCGTTCTACCGAACCTCCACTATTATGATGTGATTCAACAAGGCATGAGTAGTGAAAACAAAAGACGGCTAGAGCTAACCATGAATGCCTGTGTGCGTTACACCTGCAACATTCGCCGATATGATCATGTTAGTGCTTCATACTCCGAGCTAGGGTGGCTGCGGCCGGACAAATTGCGTGACTACCACACTCTATGTCTACTCCACCGACTCCTCATCGCGCAAGCACCCCAGTACCTTGCTTCAGAGATTAAAAACCTGTCATGTCATCATAATCGAAACACGAGGTCACTCTTATTTGGTATCCTAACTGTGCCCACTCACAAAACAAAAACTTTTGCAAACTCCTTCTCAGTTGCCGCTGTCCGCCTATGGAACAAACTGCCCCTTACCTTGCGCAAAATTCGATCTCCTGCTGCTTTTAAGAAGAAGTTGAAGCATTTCCTACTATCATCCTCACAAAGTTCTCCACAAAATTAATGTACAAGGACAATCCCCTCATCTGTCAAATAGCAAAGCTAGCGTCTCCTATCTTGCTCCTGAGATGCCTTCCTCTTCATCTTTCTCTATTAGCCACGCAATCTTCTTTTCCTTTATATTTCCTTAATTATGTTTCATCATGTCTCTATTCTTCTCCTCCCTTCACCATGAGCCTCCCTCATACTCCGTGCTGCCGGCACTCCTATCTAAAATCTGTCTCTTCAATAATGTCTAATTATAACAGTACTTGTGACCTAAGAATATAAACTCTATATGTATGTATTTTTCCAGGTGTACCTTTCAAATTGTTTATTTCACTTTTTGTACTAGATGTAGTTTAACATGCCTACTAAAACATATGAATGTAAAATAAGTAGAATGCCTGGTTAGATGTAAGAGAGGGCCTGATGGCCCTAATCTTGCCAGGTTAAACAAATCAATAAATAAATAAATAAATAAATAAATAAATAAATATTATAGAATTTATCTGTGGGGAGGTTACACCATCCCGTGGGAAAGCTAGCGTCAGGGAGGGCATGCGACTACCTACTGTGACTAACATTGCTTCGGTCCATGTAACAGTGGAGACACAGTAGTGAAACTGGTAAAGAAGGCGAAGGGGAAACACTTGGAGGGATTATTATTTTCGCTATCTAGCTTGTAATTGAGAATTTTAATCTTCAGAGTTTTCGTGATGTATAGACATTTTGAACTGATCCATTAAACCCAGTTTATGCGATTACTGATACTAACGCAAACAATTTCATTTGGAAATGGAAATAAATTTCTGAGGCGAGTTGAGCTGTGCATGAATAAACGCAGCTGGTGCACTGCTGTATTAGTTCAGTGCTTAATGACACAGTCGCGGGCTTTTGAAAAACATCTCTTACGATGAATGAAATTAACTTAAAATAATTATGCCGCTAAGAAACGGGTAATACAGCGTGGTGTAAGATTCCTGCGTCCGTGCAGGATGAAAAGCAAACGAGAAAGTAGGCCGCGAAGCGTCTTAATTTCCGCGAGCCAGCAGACGGCAGAGCGCGGGTCCTCGGAGGGTAGCCGGCGCCCCGTAACAAGTCTTGTAGCTGCGGCGCGCCGTAATTGGCCGAGGCGAGGCGCGGTCACCGAGTGCTCTGTAGTCCAGTGTAGTGGCCGGTAATTGGCCTTCCGCGCCCTCGTTGCCCGCACAGCGTTACGTGGGCGGCGTTGTGACCGTGTGCTGCCTGCCGGAAACTTGCTGCACTTCCTCACTGCTACATCGGACAGCTGTCCTAGCAACGCTACACGAATCAGGCGCTGCGTAATCCCTGCCCCAATCTGTTTCATCGCTGATTCTCTTCATTCATGTCTTCCACGGTTCCAACATGTAGCTACAGCAAGCAACGAACAATATAGCGATTGCACAAGGTGTTTCATTAGCCAGGTCTTATTTTCATATTATTGATACTTTAAGCTTTAATGTACTTACTGAGAATATACGTTCTATGCACTGGATTGGTTGTACAGAGTTTCAGGTAAAGCATAAGGGAACAATTGACAAGAATGGGGGAAAGAAATAACTAGAAGAAGAATGGGCAGCTTTGAGGGATGAAGTAGTGCAGGCAGCAGAGGATCAAGTAGGTAAAAAGACGAGGGATAGTAGAAATCCTTGAGTAACAGAAAAAATATTGAATTTATCTGATGAAAGGAGAATATACAAAAATGCAGTAAATGAAGCAGGCAACGTCTCAAAAATGAGATCGACAGGCGGTGCAAAATGGCTAAGCAGGGATGGCTAGAGGACAAATGTAAGGATGTATAGGCTTATATCACTAGGGGTAAGATAGATACTGCCTACAGGAAAATTAAAGAGACCTTTGGAGGAAAGAGAACCACTTGTACGAATATCAAGAGCTCAGATGGAAACCCAGTTCTAAGCAAAGAAGGGAAAGCAGAAATGTGGAACGAGTATATAGAGGGTCTATACAAGGGCGATGTACTTGAGGGCAATATTATGGAAATGGAAGCAGATGCAGATGAAAATGAAATGGGAAATATGATACTGCGTGAAGAGTCTGACAGAGCACTGAAAGACCTAAGTCGAAACAAGGCCCCGGAAGTATACAACATTCCTTTAGAACTACTGACGGCCTTGGGAGAACCAGTCCTCACAAAACTCTACCATCTGGTGAGCAAGATGTATGAGACACGCAAAATACCCTCAGACTTCAAGAAGAATATAACAATTCCAATCCCAAAGAAAGCAGGTGTTGACAGAAGTGAAAATTAACGAATTATATGTTTAATAAGCCACGGCTGCAAAATACTAACGCGAATTCTTTACAGACGATGGAAAAACTGGTAGAAGCTGATCTCGGGGAAGATCAGTTTGGATTCCGTAGAAATATTGGAATACGTGAGGCAATACTGACCCTACGACTTATCTTAGAAAATAGATTAAGGAGAGGCAAACCTACATTTATAGCATTTGTAGACTTAGCGAAAGCTTTTGACTATGTTGAGTGGAATACTCTTTCAAATTCTGAAGGTGGCAGGAGCAAAATACCGGGAGTGAAAGGCTAGTTACAATTTGTACAGAAAGCAGGTGGCAGTTATACGAGTCGAGGGGCATTAAAGGGAAGCAGTGGTTGGGGAGGGAGTGGGACAGGGTTGTAGCCTATCCTCGATGTTATTCGATCTGTATACTGAGCAAGCAGTAAAGGAAAAAAATAAAAATTCGGAGTAGGTGTTAAACTCCATGGAGAAGAAATATAAACTTTGAGGTTCGCCGATGACATTGTAATTCTGTCAGAGAAAGCAAAGGACTTGGAAAAGCAATTGAACGGAATGGGCAGTGTCTTGAAAGGAGGATATAAGATGAACATCAACAAAAACGAAACGAGGATAACGGAATGTAGTCGAATTAAGTCGGGTGATGCTGAGGGAATTAGATTAGAAAAAGAGACGCTTAAAGTAGTAAACGAGGTTTGCTTTTTTTGTGGAGCAAAATAACTGATGATGGTCGAAGAAGAGAGGATATAAAATGTAGAATGGCAAAGGAAAGGAAAGTATTTCTAAAGAAGAGAAATTTGTTAACATTGAGTGTAGATCTAAGTGCCAGGAAGATTTTTCTGGAAGTATTTATATGGAGTGTAGCCATGTATGGAAGTGAAACATTGACGTTAAATAGTCTAGACAAGAAGAGAAGAGAAGCTTTCGAAATGTGGTGCTGCAGAAGAATGTTGAATATTAGATGGGTAGATCACATAACTAATGAGGAGGTATTGAACAGAATTGGAGAGAAAAGGAAATTGTGGCACAACCTGACTATAAGAAGGGATCTGTTGGTAGGGTATATTCTAAGGCATCAAGGGATCACCAATTTAGTACTGGAGGGTAGCATGGAGGGTAAAAAACGTAGAGGCAGACCAAGAGATAAATACACTAAGCAGATTCAGAAGGATGTAGGCTGCTGTACGTACTGGGAGATGAAGCAGCTTGCACAGGATAGAGTATCATGGAGATCAACATCAGGTCAGGCTCAGGACTGAAGAGAACAACAACAACAACAACAACAGAACTTGATCTTGGTGTTGTTTTGCTCAAATGTTTGAGCCGAGCGAAAACAAGACACACTAGAAATTACACAATGAATTTTTGTCACAATGTTCATAGCCAAATTCTCCATTTGGCTATGAACATTCCGGCAAAAATCCATTGTGGGAAATGGGCAAATGGAGCATCGAACTGAACAGTGCGACTGCATAGTTTTGCGAAAAAGGTTTAACTGCTTAGAAGTGATCAGGGTAGTTAGGAAAAAGTTAGTGATTTGAGAGAAAATTGAATTATTTCATGAACAGATGGTGTTAACTATGTAAATGAAGTGACAAACAATCGAGTCACAGTATAGATCGAAACTTCTCTGCTTTCCCTTGATTTATATACTCCTATTAAGAGTAGGACACCAGTCGATTTTTAAATGCATCTGTTCATGCCTCATGAACACAACTTGGAAATAAAAGAAAAAACTGAAAAACCAGTCAATTGCTTTGTGAAATTCTTTGTCTAAAAGCAAGCACAGTGTCCAGTGATATTAATGTGACCACCCGTCAGAAGCTGCAGTGCAGACCGCAGCAAGATGTGCGGGGAGAATGTCAGAGAGGTTCTGGGAGGTAGGGACATGGATGTGGAACCATGCCGACTCCATTGCCGTAACTACCTGTCGCCATTCAGTGGATGTCCTGTTGTGATATTGGCGCGCAAATTCCAGGTTTCGTCGTCGATGAACAAAAGTCAGCACGGATGCATGAAGCAGGAGCCTTCTACGGAGGCAAAGTTCGCTGAACGATCATTGAGGAGACACTGTTGGTAGCTCCTTGGTTCATCTGGGCGGTCACTTGCTCAACAGACGCACGTCTCCTCGCCTGTACACATCGCCGCAGCCGTCTTTCACTCCTGGCGTCCATGGCCCGTGGTGCACCACAGTTTCCTGGCCGCTGGTTTTGGATATCGTCATTTTGCCACGAACGGTGTATCTTAGTTACAGTGGCACACGAACAGTTTACAAACTTAGCCCGAAAACCAATGATCATGCCCTTTTGTATGTCAGATTGCCTCCACTGCTCATACTGCCAGCTGCCGTCGGTGAACGATTACTGCACGTTGACAGAGAAAATGGACGCTTGTTGCGTTTATGTGACTGGACCGTGCTCCTCAAAGATGCTCGAAGCCATTATAGCAAATGAGGCGCCGACTGCAATTTTAAAGTTCAGTGCGTAACTTAGAAACTTGGAATTACAAAGAGTACTAGACGGTAATTGGCTCAAAATGGCTCTCAGCACTATGCGACTTAACTTCTGAGGTCATCAGTCACCTAGAACTTAGAACTAATTAAACCTAACTAACCTAAGGACATTACACAATCCGTGCCCGAGGCAGGATTCGAACCTGCGACCGTAGCGGTCGCTCGGTTCCAGACTGCAATGCCTTGAACCGCACGGCAACTCCGGCCGGCGATAATTGTCTGTTTGGATTTCACTAAGTGGTCTCCTCACGTTACTAAGGTATGAGTAAATCAGCTGCTGTACGCGATTTCAAGGATCATTCAAAGGCATGTCAAATGTTTGCCTTATACACTACTGAACATTAAAATTGCTACACCACGAAGATGACGTGCTACAGACGCTAAATTTAACCGGAAGGCAGAAGATGCTGTGAGATGCAAGTGATTAGCTTTGCAGACCATTCACACAAGATTGGCGCCGGTGGCGACACCTACAACGTGTTGACATGAGGAAAGTTTCCAACCGATTTCTCATACATAAACAGCAGTTGACCGGCGTTGCCTCGTGAAACGTTGTTGTGATGGCTCGTGTAAGGAGGAGAAATGCGTACCATCACGTTTCCGACTTTGATAAAGGTCGGATTGTAGCCAATCACGATTGTGGTTGATCGCATCGCGACATTGCTGCTCGCGGTGGTCGAGATCCAATGACTGTTAGCAGAATATGGAATCGGTGGGTTCAGGAGGGTAATACGGAACGCCGTGCTGGATCTCGACGGCCTCGTATCACTAGCAGTCGAGATGACAGGCATATTATCCGCATGGCTGTAACGGATCGTGCAGCCACGCCTCGGTCCCTGAGTCAACAGATCGGGACGTTTGCAAGACAACAACCATCTGCACGAACAGTTCGACGACGTTTGCAGCAGCATGGACTATCAGCTCCGGGACTGTGGCTGCGCTTACCCTTGACGCTGCATCACAGACAGGAGCGCCTGCGGTGGTGTACTCAACGACGAACCTGGGTGCACGAATGGCAAAAAGTCATTTTTTCGGATGAATCCAGGTTCTGTTTACAGCAACATGATGGTCGCATCCGTGTTTGGCGACATCGCGATGAACGCACACTGGAAGCGTATATTCCTCATCGCCATACTGGCGTATCACCCGGCGTGATGGTATGGGGTGCCATTGGCTACATGTCTCAGTCACCTCTTGTTCGCATTGACGGCACTTTGAACAGTGGACGTTACATTTCAGATGTGTTACGACCCATGGCTCTACCCTTCATTCGATCCCTGCGAAACCCTACATTTCAGCAGGATAATGCACGACCGCATGTTGCAGGTCCTGTACGTGCCTTTCTGGATACAGAAAATGTTCGACTGCTGCCCTGGCCAGCACATCCTCCAGATCTCTCACCAATTGAAAACATCTGGTCAATGGTGGCCGAGCAACTGGCTCGTCACAATACGCCAGTCACTACTCTTGATGAACTGTGGTATCGTGCTGAAGCTGCATGGGCAGCTGTAAATGTACACGCCATCCAAGCTCTGTTTGACTCAATGCGCAGGCGTTATTACGGCCACAGGTGGTTCTTCTGGGTACTGATTTCTCAGGATCAATGCACCCAAACTGCGCGAAAATGTAATCACATGTCAGTTCTAGTATAATATATTTGTCCAATATATCTGCATTTCTTCTTGGTGTAGCAATTTTAATGGCCCAGTAGTGTACGTTTCATTTCTTACTTTGAGATGAATTATCTCACAGAAGATTTGATCTTTTATCTTTTTTTAAAAATATTAGATGAATTCCCATGATTCCTAGGAACGGCAAACTACTCAGGTAACTCATCCTGTAAGTACGAAACATATGCGAGTAGCATTAGTGAGCACAGAAGCAAACCGTCAAATGCTTTTCGCTTTCTATCGGCATACCCCTCCCTCTGCCATCACACAATGAAAACTACACAGGCTGTTGCATCTAGACAGCAAGCCGACAACTGGTGTGGATAGCGTGCGGCACTACATGGCTCCTCAGAAAGGATCAATGAATCACTCGTGATCATCGTTGTACAAAACAATCTCACTGTTTCTGCAGCGTCAGTTACTACTAGTGATATTATGTGTAGCGTATGAATCTACATATAGACGCGCGGGCGGCTGGTAGTTAGAGCAAGTGGGGCTGTTGCACAATGCTATAGCAAATTAATATAAGTAATTATTTCCTGTTTATTTGCGTCCATAGTCCGTCAATATTTTAGGAAGGGCAAAATTGCCGGTTGTGCTGTTTATTAAAATGTTTATATTCACCAAGACTGCAATTGAGATCTATTATACCATTCTCAAGTGATAGCTCACTATGAAGTTTGTCTATATACTGTACATCATTTCTTTTATGATGGCACTGTTCTAGCGTCTACCGTATTACTTTGTCCAGGTTTCTGAACAATTTCGCCACGGAGAAAAAAGATATACTAGTAGAACAAAAGCATCAACATACGCGCAACCTCAACAACTCCACGAAACCTTTCTTGATATTCCGCTCAAAACTTCCTCCACCTTTAATGTATAAAGCTATTGAGAATTGTATTTTAATCGCTAGCAGAATGAACGAAACCTTTAATGTTCCCGTGCTATCAGAAATGTGCATCGGAGTCGTAAAAAAGCTGTAATAGTCAGTTTTTATCATTTGTTTCACAAGAAACCACGTAGCAGAGTTCTTTTGATACTACGGCCACTGAGAAATGTAAAGACGCCGACTAATGGCTCCAGTGTCAGCAACGACGCACATATCTAACGAGATCTACAATTATTTTTACTACACACACCTTCTCAAATCTCTGTCGATACTTGAGTCCTTTTTCGAAACTTGCTGTTAATTTTACATGAAGTTTGGGTTAAAAATCCACATGGGTTCCTAAACTAAACAGGTGGTGGCCGAAGAGGGTCTTTTACTGTGGGTGTTAAGGAACCAGTGCCTGAACTCCTCGTGCTCTTCAAGTGGTTATTCTCATTAATGAGAGTCACTGGGCAAGTGACACGAAGGTGGAAGAGGAGCTACGCGGTTAGTCACTGGTTTAATTTATCCACTTGAGAGCGCTGACGGAGTAGATGAATGGACCTCGTGGAAGACTCTGCTAGCAAGCGTGAGGCGTTGTACGGAAGATTGCTGAGAAGCCACGGAGACTCCGTATTTTGCATCATGCCAGTCTGTGTCGTCACTGTCATGCAAGTACATAACAGCGTAATTATTGAAATAATAGTAGTTACTAAAGCGTGCAAACTATAATGCTTATACAGTTCCCTTCGAAAATAGAATTAAAACTCTCGTATAACGTACAGACGCAGAGTTTAAATATAAGAGACAAAGTGATTTATTCCCTGTCACCTATTGCACTCGCAAGTTTTGTCGCTTAAGATATCTTACTATGACGTTACGATGAAATGATAAATAAAATTTTGAGGCCTAGTTTTGATGAGAGGAAATAATATTCTGATAGCCGAATGATCTGGTGGACGAAAGCCTGTCCTGCTCGTACCGAGGAAGCAGGATTTCTTTAAAGCGGCCTCCCATAAGCGTCGAGGACTCTAGTAGTGTTTTGTTTACATGAATCGGCAGGTGTATCATTTCAAACACTGCAAGGCGAGAAGCGATTGTAACCTGCTGCCCCAGGAAGGGGGAGAGAAACGGACAGGAAGCGTTGAGTTTACCGGAGCGTTTCCTTCCCAGCTCTCTCTCTCTCCGTCCGGGTCGCCTTGCAGCCAGCTGTCGGCTGCCCCACGCATTTCCGGTTTCGAAAGGGAAACCGCACGTGTGAGGGTTCAAGCAACGTCAGCAGAGTCACCCTCAACAAAGACCAATGCGACACACTTACCACTTAAAGAAGCATGAATGAGGATTTTTTTTCCCATTCGTAAGCAAAATGTAACGTATACGTTCTGTTGATTATGTGTGACAACTCTGCAGCGGACAGGGTTTCGCCGGTCGTTGTGGCCGAGCGGTTCTAGGCGCTTCAGTCTGGAACCGCGTGACCGCTACGGTCGCAGGTTCGAATCCTGCCTCGGGCATGGATGTGTGTGTTGTCATTAGGTTAGTTAGGTTTAAGTAGCTCAAAGTCTAGTGGACTGATGATCTCAGATGTTAAGTCCCATAGTGCTCAGAGCCATTTGAACCATTTTTACAGGGTTTCGGGTCGAGGCAGCTGCCTTTCACCGTTTCACAGTGGAAGCGCCGAAGTCACAACTGTGCTGTACCCAATCTGTCTGGTGCTATTCTCACAGAACAGTGCGACGGCCTGGAAGGAATGAGGTGCTCCGTGGTACGTTGTCGTTCGAGCTGGCCCTTAAGCCGTCGGCACACGCACCGCGCTTCGAACGTCAACGTTGGGCGTGCCGAGTTCAACGTGCTGCTGAACGCTCAGGAACAATGCTACTTGTGCATACGGTACGTGGGCACCAACGTGGTATACGCGATCGCAACGCACTCCAGCGGCAGTTGTGGGATGTTTCTAGTTCGTAAATCACACTATTTATTCAAGAGGCCCTCGTAAAATTCCCATGTTAGGTATGTTAAAACGCACATTTCCTCCAGTGTTCATATCCTAGTCACGTTGTTCTATGTGTAATATACACAAATAAAAACTTTCAATATCGATGTACATGTTTTAAGACAAAAAGGGGAAGTACCACGTCCAATCAAAAAGAACACAGGCTTATGAAAGTTCCGTTACAAATAGTGCGACACAAATTTGCAATAGTTCTCCACGTAAGATAAACACTATTTTATATTTCCCACATTTTAGTAAAATCGTACGGTCATTCTTACTCGATCACTGTTCCTTCCCAGTAGCAGAATCTTTATAACATGTGAATTACGAAACTCAAAAGAAAAAGGAACAAAATATCTTTACATAAGTAGCGCAAGCTGTCCTGTAGATTAAGCCAATCGAACAAACTCACTCCTCAAAGAAAAGTGAACTTATATTTACATAATATCAAATATTGTAGTATATACTTACATTAAACTAATAATAAAGCATCAGAACCTATGACATACGCAAATGTTAGGAAAAAATTATTTGGGCTTTGCGAGACGCAAACCATCATCGTATCACATATCTGCTCATGAAAAATTTTTTATTTTATTTTATTATTATTTTTCTTTTTGCATTTTGTTCGTTGTTGATCGTCGTGCTTGGTCGTTGCGGACGCCACATGACATCCGTTCAAGTTCTTTTGTTGATCCTTCCACTTGACCGAACACCCTGAGCTACCGTGCCGGCGGCCATCAACGTTACCCACTACGCTGCAGTGAAAACAACTCTGTTATGGTCAATTATAAGATCCTGCCACTTCCTAAATGCTTTACTCGTACCTCTGTTACTAACTGAAATTTAATTATAGCAAATTGTACCAAGAACAATGTGTTTTGGTGGATCCTCAGTGTGTCGCTACCTTCAAATGAAATACTCTCATAATTTTACTGCAATGGGTTTTCGAGTGATTCTCAATTCGCTGGTGCTCAGAAACGACATTTATACGTATAGGCTTGAACTGAATGCCAATATGGCGCCTCACAGCTCAATGCTGAAGGGAGATGGTGTGCCCTCTGATTGGTCAACGATCAGTCGCACGCTCAGAATATCTGACATGCTATATATTGCTCTGCACGTTCCGAAAGAGTCCCGAACGTGCTATTCCACGCTATGACGTCAGAAACTCGGCACGCTCAACGTTGGGATGCACGGTCCGTGTGCCGACGGCTTAAAAGTGAGATGGGACAAAACAAGTATGCGCGTCAGATACATAGAGCATGGACTTAACGTGCCGTACGTAATTTAACTGCAAGGAACATTCTCCAATACAAGAGGTGAGACAGTGTCAGAACGTCACAGTTTCGGAGTAAATAAGAACAGTTCCGCAGGCCTTTTGGGAAAATAGTTGGTCTGAGTGTCACATTACGTTTTCATTGCTCTAAACCAGTGGTCCACGACGCACCTGAGACAATTACCTGCGAATGAAATCAACCATTAGCCAATATCGCTAAAAATGCTTAGCACCTAACTATACAACGAAAAATAACCTATTTGTAAAACGACGACCCATAAATAATATTTTCAAACAAACAAAGTGTCAATATTTGGCAGTTGATTCATTAAACCAAAGCGAGTGGACGAGACTGTTGCTACTAATTATTTCTAACAGCCCTTTTTTTTTTTTAAAAAAAAAAACATGATGTCGTTCTCCGCCACATCAGACACATTTGCATGTTATCACCCATATATTGTGGCGAACGGAATTTGTATCGTTACGGTAATCAGCGATAATTACACAGAAGAACAGCCAATCACGGAAAATACACCAATCGGTTGCTGGCACACGTCTGCACATGCACAGGTCCCACATCCTCTCACTGGACTCGCATTCGGGAGGACGACGGTTCAATCCCGCGTCCGGCCATCCTGATTTAGGTTTTCCGTGATTTCCCTAAATCGCTCCAGGCAAAAATGCTGGGATGGTTCCTATGAAAGGGCACGGTCGACTTCCTTCCCCATCCTTCCCTAATTCAATGAGACCGATGACCTCGCTGTTTCGTCTCTTCCCCCAAAACAACCCCCAACCCACATCCTCTGTCCCGAGTACTTCGTCCTGTCATTACACTTGAATGAACGAAAGGAGCAGAGGTGTTGATTGATCTGTTCAAAGCAACACAAAATGATGCTCAGGATAAAACAGCGTGTGATTATTGTCTAGTGCTATGAGAAGCGTAATTCTTGGAAAACGTTTGCAGAGCTGACTGCGCAAGAATTCAAGAGTCTCCAGCTAAGTCTCAAATGCGAAAATTAGTGGCAAAATGGCGCAAAACGAGCTCTTTACTGAATAAAAACCGTAACTATGCGAAAAGAGATGAACATCACGAAACACTGCCCGAGTGAAGGAAGGTCTGTAACATTTCAACGACGTTTATTCGTGAAAGTAGGAATTATGAGATCGTCGTGTCAAAACAGTATCAAATGGGACCTCCATCGGTGCTGTAACACATTTAACGTTATGCATAAATTAAAGCGTCCAGCCCAACTTCCGCATGGGATCTACCGGCGGTTTGTGAGTGAAGTGGAATCAACATTTTTTGCACTCTCTGTTCTTCTGTTCTTCATATGAATTCTGGTTCAGCCTGTCAAGGTACGTGACCGCACAAACCACCGGCCATTATGCATCAGAAAATCCTGATCAGTACTCTAAAGAGCCGTTGCTCAATCTCATGATTGGTGCGCGATATCTGGTGTACGCATCTTAAACATAATTCTTTCACCGAACTCTTAATGGTAACCGTTATGTTCAGAAACTGTGATCGATATGTAGATCAACTTCCAGAAGATGAACGACTATTGGAATATTTTCAGCAAGACGAAGCAATCGCCTTGCCAAGGTCGTGACGAGTGTCTGAGATGTTCGGTGAGGTGAGATGAGGAAAACCAGCAGACGCGGTGCCATGTCCTGGGCTTGGTGCCCCCCCCCCCCCCTCCCCCTGTTCAGAATGGTTCAAATGGCTCTGAGTACTATGGGACTTAACTTCTGAGGTCATCAGTCCCCTAGAACTTGGAGCTACTTAAACCTAACTAACCTAAGGACATCACACACACTCATGCCCGAGGCAGGATTCGAACCTGCGACCTAGCGGTCGCACTGTTCCAGACTGTATCGCCTAGAACCGCTCGGCCACTCCGGCCGGCCCTCCCGCTATGATTTTTACCTGCGAGGTAACGTGAAGGGGAAGGTGTACTCGAATAATCCTCACACACTGGAACAGCAGAACACCAAAACGCTGTCGCCGCTGTCCCTCAGGTAGAGCTGCTACGCGCGTCACGCAGTTTTATAGAGCAAGCACAGCACTGCATCGACGTCAACGGTGGCCATTCACAGCATATTCTGTGATTTTTCTTACCACGGCTCAATCCCGCGTTGTAAATATTTTCCTGGCCACATTTATTGTGTCCACCCTCAAAATACTTGCTAGCAGTCTTCAGCGGAAATCTTGCCAGTTTTGTTTTGCCAAATTCTACTTCCAGCATGTTGTCTACGCGACTTAAGGAATTTGACCTTGCCTCTAATTTTTCAGACTGAAAATGTTACTTCACTACCTAAAAATGGTCTTACAAGCGTTTCTTGACAGTTCCGTGTCAAGTGGCTTACATTACCTCAGTGACTCACCTTGTAGATGACTGTAACCTTCTCAAACGAAATATCTGAAGAAGAACCTACACTTTACGGGATGTATGCGCGAAAGATGAAGGAATAATGGCCTTAGGGCGACGTGTGCTTTTTGTCGGATCATGAAAAAAGCTGTCAGTAGAATTTTTGTTATTGATGAATAGTGCTTACTTATTTCATATGTAAATGAACTTTCTTCATTGCTTGCGTCGAATGTTCTTGTCAGCCCTGGGAGTACTGAAACCTTCTCAACTTGAGTCCCGCTTTCTGAATGCGTCAGTTTGGGAGGAAAACTAGTAACCTTAACGGGCGCCAGCTCGCTGGCACCGTTGGCCGCTCTTCGCCCAGCAGGCAGCCCACGACGTTCGGAAGCTGCGGCTTCTTCCTCAGCACCTCAACAGCCAAAGTTCGTATTTTAAAACTTTAGGTAAAATATACGAGGCAAATTAAACACTATGAATAGACGTTAGAGATTTTGAATAATTTTCTTTGTTAAATGATATAATATACATACAAACAACGGAAAATCCAGGATGGAATGTAACAATATTATGAAAAGGATAGTTGCTACTCAGTATGTAGCGGAGATGCCGAGTCGCAGATGGGCAAACAAAAGTTAGGTTTCTGCCAAGAAGGCCTTTCTCGAAAACGAAAACACAAAACACACACACACACACACACACACACACACACACACACACACACACACACACACACACACACGTCTATGGCAGCTAAAGCCACAGACTGTGGTTATATATATATATATATATATATATATATATATATATATGTGTGTGTGTGTGTGTGTGTGTGTGTGTGTGTGTGTGTGTGTGTGGGCTTGCGCGTAAGTAAGTGTCGTTCGACGAAGGCCTTGTTGGCTGAAACCTCATTTTGTGACAGTCGCCGGCCGCTGTGGCCGAGCGGTTCTAGGCGCTTCAGTCCGGAACCGCGCTGCTGCTACGGTCCCAAGTTCGAATCCTGCCTCGGGCATGAATGTGCGTGATGTCCTTAGATTAGTTAGCTTTAAGTACTTCTAAGTCTAGGGGACTGATGACCTCAGATGTTAAGTCCCACAGTGCTTAGAGCCATTCGTAACAGTCTTTTTGTTATGTCCATCTGCGACTCAGCATCTCCGCTATATGGTGGGTAGCAACTATCCTTTTCATAATATTGCTATTTTGCATTCGGAGAGACTGCCTATACGAAGTGATAGCAATAAAGTTAAAAAAAAAATGGCTCTGAGCAGTATGGGACTCAACATCAGAGGTCATCAGTCCCCTTGAACTTAGAACTACTTAAAGCTAACTAACCTAAGGACATCACACACATCCATGCCCGAGGTAGGATTCGAACCTGCGACCTTAGCAGTCGCGCGGTTCCGGACTGAAGCGCCTAGAACCGCTCGGCCAATAAAGTTCTAAAGATCACAACGGAAAAATGTAGTTATATAATAACTTTTTGTCTGCTTACAAGTACATATTTACAATCGCGGTACGCACTGAAATCTCCGTGCGGCAGTTCGCAGCATGACGATAAAGAAGCCAGAAGTCTTAACAAAATGAAGCAGCCTATTTTCACATGTCAACGGGCGGTGTCATTTTGTTTTGGTCCCTCTAGCGGTATGCAACGATACTGCGATGAGAGGATTTCACTTCGTAACACGACTGCAGACACCAACAAAAAAATTACTATTTTTCCAGGTGATAATTAAAACTTTTTGAACACCACTGGAAATACGTTGGTGAAATAAAACGTAAAGTGCGTAAATTATATTGCTAAAGTTTTTCTGTTTAGTTACGTTTTAGCACCTGGAGCGCACTCCTCTGCCCGCGCTGTGCTGGTTTCATTCCTCACTGACTGCCTCTCCACATTGAAAAGAGCTTTTGGAAACCTTCCACGAAATAACGTGCAGCAGCTCTTGCGTATGTGATTACGAAACTGGTACTGAACCATTTAAAAATGCAATCTCGTTAAATAAAGCAAACTGTCAGAAATGCAAAACTGATAATAACAACACCACCACTCCCCCCACCCATGTTTCCGCCTTCTTACCACCACCAATCAAGCGCAGATATGTGAAGGGAACTCTCACTTCCCTACTCGATGCAAAAGAACCCATTGTGCAGTGAAGTTGTAAAACAGTGATTGAAATCATGCCGATTCAAATATGTGAAAGATTTCAGTTTTATTGCAAATGGTAGCAGTAGAACTTTATTTGGGATCTTTAACTGTGTTTCGTGGAATTTCAAGGACTTGTTTCAGTAATGAAGTTTTTATTTATTTTCTTCAGCAAAAATTGTCCGCAGATAAATCCAAACTGAGTTATGGGAGCACTTTACAGCCGTGAGCAGCCGCCGCCGTCCTGCGGCAGTCCTCGTGATTATCTACGGGCAGCGCGCACCGTATTTTTCTACTTCCCGGTCTGTGGAGACACACAAGAGCACACGGTCAGAGTTTCACCCGCTGCCGCAACTGCGGGTCGAGGTTTCCCGAACCAGGTCACTGGGGTCCAACCTTTGCCGCTGTGACAAAGCTAAGCAACGAGGCCGTGTGCACTGTTCTGAACAGCTTCGGCTGCTATATTCTTCCAGAGTACTCTGGTCTAAAATGTCCGCTACTTTATGGAACTAGACAGAGGGAAAACTGATGGAACGCACCTCCTCTTCAACTTTTATTCTCCTAACTCTAATTGTACTGGAGTGAAGCAAATATTGGTTATCAGAGAGCGCTAGAAAAAGATATTTAATAGTTATATGACAGGTTGTTGCTCATCATAGGACAAACACAGGAGGCAGTAATTTGCTGGTTGGTTGGTTGGTTGGTTTGGGGGAGGGGACCAAACAGCGAGGTCATCGGTCACTCGGATTAGGGAAAAAAGTCGCCGTGCCCTTTCAAAGGAACCATCCTGGCATCTGGCTGAAGCGATTTAGGGAAATCACGGAAAACAAAAACAAGATGGCCGGACGGGGGTTTGAACAGTCGTCCTCTCAATGCGAGTTCAGTGTGCTAACCACTGCGCCACTTCGCTCGGTGAGTAATTCGTAGCTACCTTACAATATAAGGAATGTTTTTTTGTATTGCCACCATAATCTCAACACGGATAACTTCAAGTAAGATGAGCCTAATCTGCCATCAGTTTTATTTCTGCAGAAATCTAAAACTGTGGACGTCACAAAAAGCACAGTAGCAGCATCCCTTTGAAAAGACCATCAGTGAGTCTTCTTTGAAATGAGACAACTCACACAAATACCTGTAAAAACTTGTAGGGATACAAAATGCAATGCTCACATAGGCTCAGTCGTACGTGAAGCACGTGTCAGACGTCTGTTCATTGGCAGGACACTGGGACACTACAAGGGAAACTGTTTACAAGTCACTTGTTGCTGAGCTATTATTTTAACTAAGACTGACTTGATATACTGAACGTACAGGGACAAGGGGAGCACGAATGGTTACATGTTTGTGTGTCCCGCGGGACCGTATGTAAATGGTGAGAAACCTAAATTGCCACACGCTCAGGGACCAATTATCTCACGGGAGATGGCTCCTTGGTGTGAATATATACTCCACAGAAGTCGGTCATGCGCCGCAATTAGCACGTCTGCTCTAGAGAAGGGGGCAGGACTTCCGCAGACTGCTTAGAGTCTGTTAGATTTGTTGCTTATTTTTGGTATTCTGTGGAAGTGATGTGAGCTCTCTTTTTTATTCGCTATATTATGCTTCACATTTGCACACTGGATATATTTTCGAACAGAAGTCTTCAATACTTGATATGTTACGTCACAGAGGTTGTGAGTACAAACAACGAGACCTTTGGTTGTCAGCAGCCTTGTCGTTGCCATTATAGCATTCAGTGAGAAGACAGGGAGAGAGTCGGGTGTTAGTCACGCTACAGAGCGGTCTGGAAATAACTTGCGGAACAAAGAGATACAAACGCAAACGATGTTGCTTTTGAGAAATATCATTTTGTAAAGACTGATTTGAGAAGTGTGAAGATACTCAGGTGATGTGGCTGCACTGCTTGCTCGAGCGTAATGTATGAGTAGTTTGAAAAAAGCAAATTTTTATTATGTTTTTCTTTATTGTTTCAGGCCAGTTAGTTCGATTTTCGGCCCGGCCACTGTGGCCGAGCGGTTCTAGGCGCTTCAGTCTGGAACCGCGTGACCCCTACGATCGCAGGTTCGAATCCTGCCTCGGGCATGGATATGTGTGATATCCTTAGGTTAGTTCGGTTTAAGTAGTTCTAAGTTCTAGGGGACTGATGACTTCAGATGTTAAGTCCCATAGTGCTCTTAGCCATTTGAACCATTTTGTTTTCGATTGTCGAGACGACATTAAGTAAAATTATCCCGTCATATGACCTCCAGTCAAAGTTATAGTTTCACCGATCGTTTGGCATTTCAATAACGTGTTATATGGCAGAGTAACACGTTTTTTCAGCAAGAAATGAATTTTGTAAAGATTGTTGTTCTTAGGAAATGAATTTCAATGAATCGCAACATAGTTTTGAATGCTAGCCTCTTCTAAAATGCTTCAAATGGCTCTGAGCACTATGGGACTTAACATCTATGGTCATCAGTCCCCTATAACTTAGAACTACTTAAACCTAACTAACCTAAGGACATCACACACACCCATGCCCGAGGCAGGATTCGAACCTGCGACCGTAGCAGTCCCGCGGTTCCGGACTGCAGTGCCAGAACCGCACGGCCACCGCGGCCGGCAACTTCAGTGTCAATTCAGGTGAAGTTCAGTTCAGATTTCATTTCTTATGCAGACATTCTTATTCTTACAGTGTAGTGTTACATTCGGGTGTGTATCACGTGACGTTTGGAATTTTATTTAGTCAGTTTGCGGACGTAAATTTATAGGGATTCTAACTGGAGCACTGTTATTGTTGTGGTCTTCAGTCTCTGTCCGCCCTGTGCGAGACTCTTCATCTCCGAATAACTACTGCAACGTATATCCTTCTGAGTCTGCTAACTGTATTCATCTCCTGGTCTCCCTTTACTATTTTTACCCCCCCCCCCCCCCACACTTCCCTCCAGTACTAAACAGATGATCCCTTGATATCTCAAAACGTGTCCTATCAACTGATCCATTCTTTTGGTCATGCTGTGCCGATTCTATCCAGTACCTCATCATTAGTTACGTAATCTACCCATCTAACCTTCAGTCTTCTTTGTAGCACCACATTTTAAAGGCTTCTATTCTGTTTTTGTCTAATCTTGCATAAATGGCTACACTTCACACAAACACTTTCAGAAAAAGACATCCTTACACTTAAATCAATACTTGATGTTAACAAATTTCTCGTCTTCGGAAAGGCCTTTCTTGCCATTGAAATAGAAGCACATGGGACAATTATTCTCTCAAGTTCGGCTTGAAATTTTACGCAAAATTCTCACTCTAAGTTTCGTGTGTTGAAATTACAAGTGACGTACTGTGACGTCACCCACTGTAGCACTGCTCACTACACTGCACAGTACAGAGTTTCACAGGGTAGCCTATTTAGTATACAGTCTTAGAAATTTTGTTTATTTCTGATAAAAGTTAATTGCAATAGAGTTACATAGTTTCTGAAGGATTTGGCAACTCTTTATCGGAGATCGTTTACGTAAGTACACCACTTGCATTAATCTCGCTCGACGTCCGCACATCCGCACGTGTGTGTGGGTGTGTGTGTGTGTGTGTATTCCTAACTAGGAAAAGATAAACAAAGGTCTAAAATAGAGCAGATGCTGGGCGCTTTCGACTATAGACCCGTGTGAACGTGGCATCAGTGTTTGGCCAACTGGAGTCAGGTAAGGTACCTCGGCCCTGCTCACTCCTCGGCAGCAGCGAGAGGAAATTACTGCGGGAAAGGGGCCCTAATTAACAGCCGGCGAGATTTACGGCGCTCCCGCTGCGCCTCAGAGTCCGATTGTAAACATGAGGGCCCGCTGATTAACTAGCGAGCAGCTAGGACGAGCGCCAACGTTAACGTGTGCGCGCTCATATTTCCCACTGCAAACGAGATAGCTTATTTGCGCTTCTTTTCATTACCATGTGTGTGGGAGGTATGTGATACGACGCTACTAGGAATCCAAGCCAAACGAACACAAGAACGCTGAATACACCGTCCTTTACCGCGGCATCTAAGATTCTAGCAGTATTTCCATCGCCAGGTTGAAATTAAGCTATGTTCGCCAATACGATGTTAACTTTTGGTGCTCATACGTTCATCTTTGATCTAGCACTTATTTATCTGCCTCGTTGTATCTCGGTCGCCATGTCAGGCCAACGTGAAGGAGTGGAGAAAATTTGTTTTCGCGTTCTGACTAGGGCATTCCTCATTCTGTGTGCTCTTACTTTGATTGTTTCCTCGTTCTAACATCATATATGGCACCCCGATACGAACCGTTACGCAACAAAAAAACGTAATACTTGAGGAAACGCGACTGAAAGAATCAACTTTATATAACATAAATTTAAATAGCGTAAGCTTCCTTTAAATTTCAAGCAAGTATTATTGGCAGCAAATTCCATATTTTTCATGCACATTGGGGCACTTCAAAAATTTTTCAGCGAAAACCTAAAAATTGCCATTTTTCGACTTGCCACCTTCCTCGCCGGGGTGCTATGTATAAAAAGGATGCTAGCCACATTCCGAACATTAAAACTGTGCCGGACCGAAATTCGAAATCCTAGCATTTCCCAGACAAAGCCCACATTACCGACTGAACTATCCCATAACGTCTCAAAACCTACCGTCACAGCTGTACTTTCACGAAACGCGTAGGTTTCAAGTTCGAATCTGGTTCGACATACCATTTTGATTTGCGAAGATGTTTAAAATCCGCCAACACTCTGTTACAGAGTGAACATTCACTGCGGAAATCTTACTGGCATTTCCACAAACTGTTGACATTTGCGGTAGCTCCTAATTTTGTATCTTTGAATTAAGGACACAAGTGAGTAGATGAAATACGATGGAATTGTTTTTAATTTCAACCTTCACAAAAACTAAATATCTATCATCATGTGTAGTACATTAAAGTATGTTCTCCATTTCCTTGTAATGGAAATCAGCACTTCGTTTTTGAAGCATCTCCCCACTACACCTTTAAAGTCATTTTCAGTTTCAGGGTGGATAAGGTAAATCCCGGAAGAGGTAGGTACTCTATATCGGGCATATATGTACTTTTTTATTTCCACCTTTAAAAATAACAGAGCTACGTGGTTGCGTTGAAAACGTTTGCTGAGTGATGGAACAGGAGCAGCAAGTGGGGGAAAATCCTTTTATTAATGTTTGTCGGGAATATGTTTCATGTCAACACCAAAAAGAGTACGAGACGCCACGCAGTATCAAGTACTGGTGAACACAGTACTAGTCTGCCCATCCCCATTTTGAATTTTTCAAATTTTGACATAGAAATCATTATCGAAAGAGTCAGAAACCTCATTATATCCATTTTGGGCCATATTGGAGCAGATTTTGAAATTTTGACCCGTTTTCAGCATTATTGTGCACTGTGCGTCGTGGGTGGTGGAGACCCCAAACATATATCATGGAGCAAGTGGAGTTACATAACCGACTTGACGACGTTTTTTTGCAGTATCAAGAATAATATAATTAAGAATGTATTGGAGTCAGTCTTTGTATCGTGTCTATTCCTGACTGAATTAGTCATTTACGTGACCAAGGCCAGCGTAATAGAAATGGCTATAAATTGAATTTCACTTAAGGACAGTCAGATATTACGTGGCGCAATGACTTTAATTGTGGTTGCGTAATATAGTCAACGAAGGTTTGTTCAGCAACTCACTGTTTCTCCCTTTACTCGATGGAAGTGTTTCAGTGGCCGAGTAGTGATTTATTTTTCCATTCATTTCAACAGAGAGCAATTTACCCTCCACTTGAAGTTTGAGTGTTGTTGTTGTTGGGAGCTACAATTACTCCTTGCGTGTGGTATTATTTACTCTGAGTGGCGGAGCTCTTATTGTGGTAAGACTTGTGCGCATCTATGCAGTCAAAAATTTTAGGGCCACCATAAAACTAAGTACTGGACGTGTTGCGCATAACCTGGGACTTTCATGTTAGGCTCCTTTTTATGGACGGTTCACCCGAATTAAAAAAGCAGGAAGTGCGCGCTCGGTAACTGGAGGTTGGACTTTCATAAGTTAAGCCCAATCATTCAGGCCACTAAATAAACCGCCGCAGTAGTATATAAGTCTTGACGGAATCTAACACGGTAAAAGCCCCGCAACAATGGAGACAGTACTAAATTGGTCAACAGAATGTTTCTCTCAAGTGCTTCATCTGAACAACGCCACGATAACGCTCTCCATAGCATCACATTAACGCCTAAAATAACTGCTCTCTCTCTCTCTCTCTCTCTCTCTCTCTCTCTCTCTGTCTATCTATCTCTCTCTCTCTTCGTGGTACTGAACAAGCGCGCAAGTGTTACAGTCAGGATGCAATGAACGGCCATAATGCGTTGTCCAGGAATAAATCCATGAAACCTTACAATCAAAATTGATGAGAGAGAGGCAGTCTTAAACGAAAATAGTGGATACAATATTGAGTTGTACTGTTATGGGAGGGAGGGCCGTTGCTCCATTGCAGCTTAATTTTCCTTTTAATTGCTGGAGTCGGGAAAACGAGTTCCGTACTGAGGCCATGCGAAGAGCACCTGTCGAGGTCAGGAGAGGAGAGGTGGTTCCCACGGAAAAGGGAAGGGAAGGGAATGGAATGGAAGGGGGCCTGCCCGCTGCCCGCCCGCCCTTAGAGGAAGCAATTCTCACGACCAGACCTTGTACGGACTCTCAGTTGCAGACGCAAATGCTGGTGGACCAAACAGGCTTAATAGCGCCAATGTAGGTGCGGAGAGCCTTGCTTATAGAATGCCAAAACTAGACAACAAACACGTCGCTTCCCTCACCAGACAACTTGTGTACTGACTGTACGACGGTACAGCTAAGGAAAATTCGGCGTTGTACGGGAGGGGGGCGCGGTACCGACATCTTTGTCCCCGCATACCATCCGTAGACAGATTAGAAAACGAGTGGAAATGATTTGGTGTAATGTGTAAACTCTGCCACTCATTACACGGCGACTCGCGGAGTTACGAATAGAAGTTATTTGTTTTAATTCAGAACTATACTGTCGGAAACTGCGCACACCTTTTCTATTCAGTAGTATCTGGACACTTCAATGTAACGTGGAATTGACGACTAGATGTCAGAGGTGGACGTGGCAGTATAAAAGGAGGTGGGGAGTGCTGTGTTGTCAGTATAGAAGTAGCAAGAGCACAGTGGGTCGGTCGGAGAGATCGACTCCGAACTTGGCCACGTTATTGCATGTCACCCGAATAACGAAGTCCGCCAGAGAAGCTTCAACCCTTCTCAAACTCCCCATGTCGGCTGTTGGTGATGTGATTGTGAAGAGGGAACGAGGAGGAACAACCACAACTACAAAAAGGCCAGGCAGACATCATTTACTGATGGGCAGGGGTCGTCGAGCATTGTGGAGAGTGGGAGTACAAAACAATGCAAAAAGCTGGAGGAATAACTCATGCGCTCCAAATTCGTGCCATACGTCCAGCTAACACAATGAGTGTGTGTAGGAACGTAAAAAGGAATGGGGCAGCATGGTCGAGCAGCTCGTTATAAGCTACACACTTCTACAGTCAGAGTTAAGTGATGCTTGAGATGGCGTGTAGAGCGACGTCACTGGACAGTGGAGGACTGGAAGAGAGTGATTTGGAGTGGTTAATCTCACTATTCCCTGGGGCAATCTGGTGTAAGGGTTTGGGTTTGAGGAATGGTTTGAGAACTTTACCTGCCATCATTTCCAATGCCAACAATGAAGTACAGACGAGGTGGTGTTACGGTATTCGGGCGTTCTTCGTGGTTACAGCGTGGTTCCCTCACTACGCTTAAGAAAATGCTAATTGTGCAAGAATATGAACACATTTTACAGCAGCTTGTACTACATATAATACAGGAACAGTTCGGAAACTATTGTTATCAGCATGACAGTACACGCCCTGATACAGCGGCATCTGTGGGCCGAAGTTTTGGGACAATAACATTCCTAAAATGGACTAGTCTGCTCATTGCACCCAATGGAACATCTTTGGTATGAGTTAGAGTTACAATGTCGACCTCGCTCCAGACCCGAGGCTCCACTATTATCTCTATCTTCTCTGGTTTCCGCTGTAGGGGAAGAATGCTCTGCCATTCCTCTAAGTCCACTCACCTCACTGGAAGTGTTCCCAGCGGCGTTCAAGCCGTCATAAGTGTGGAAACAGGCCATATTAATGACCACGAATAGGTGCCCGGATGATTCTGATGAGATATTGTATACTGAGGGTCGGTTTAATCCCCAAGCGAGATACGCGCCTGAGGCACCCAGGTGCTGAACTTTTATACATACGGATGAGTAGGAAGGACAGACCTGTAATGTACGGATGCAGTGTTACTAGTGTCCTGGCGGACACAGTCAAGTCGTAAAATATTTTGGCGTAACGCTGCAAAGCGATATGGAAATGGTACGACCATGTGAGGATTGTGGTAGGGAAGGCGAGTGGTCGACTTCAGTTTATTGGGAGAATTTTAAGAAAGTGTGGTTCACCTGTAAAGGAGAGCGCATATAGGACACTGGTGCGACCTAACCGGCATTTGAAGCTGACTGCCACACGATTCTACTGCCGCCTACATACATTTCGCGTAAGGACCACGAAGATAAGATATGAGAAATTACGGTTCATACGAAGGCATATAGACAGTCTTTTTCCCCTCGCACTATATGCGAGTGGAACAGGAAAGGAAATGACTAGTAGTGGTACAGCGTAGCCTCCATGACGCACCGTAAGATGGCTTGCGAAGTATCTATGTAGATGGAGAATTCCATTTCAAGATTTGCGTCAACTGTTCTTTTGCGCTACAGTGGATATAAGGTACTCGGGTAAATGGTACACCGGAAGCTAACCAATGCGCTACGGCGAATACAAAATGCACTCTGAACAGCTGCTTCTTTCCTAAATGCTGTTGTGTCTCGGAAGAAATACGCAGTTGCCATTTACGGCTAAGTAAGACTGCATAAGACATACTTGGGTTAAGACAAGTTTGACGTTCTCGGAAGAGCTCAGTGTTTCTCGATAGTAATGTGTTGACAAAAAGACTGCACGAGGAATTCCTTGTATAATCCTTGAGAGACAATCTCTGTAGCAGGTGAATCGAAACTGCTGACTCCCAGAGCTTGTATTAAGCACACTATACAACATTATTAATAGAGAAACTTTTTTGATATTCCCTGCTCTGATTAAAGCTCAATCCAAGTAAGTGCATAAATCCTCCACTGTCAAACAAGCAACAAAGCATCATAAACTATTTGCTTAAGATAGAGCACAATGCAATGACACACTGCCATGCTTGGCACGTCCGTCTCGCGTCATCACGAAGACGTGTTCACTAAAAGCATGGTACGCCGAGATGTCCCAGCTGCTTGGCCTCTACGTTCGCCAGGCTTTACTTCTCTCGATTATTTTTTGTGTGGGACTCTCTGGGGTATCTCAATAAAGCCAAACAAATCTCTATTTGGAAAGGATAACTCAGCAGAAACGAGATATTTAAAAATTGCTGTTCCCTTGCCACGACATACCACTCGAAGTCCTACTTTCTTATTCATAACATCAGCAATTGGATAAACACTAAATAATTAATATTTAATAGGTATTTCGAATCACACAGAAATACTGGAGTTAAATATTCGACGACCAGTAATGGCAACTGCCAGCTGTACAACTACAACTGCATTACGTTTTAATTTAATGCTTCAAAATTGTGTGCTTAAGGATCTGTCTGAATTTCTTTAATAATAAGACAGGTAAAGTATTTATTGGGTATTTATAACACGTAAACCATTCACAACAAAAACAATTTTAATTGCTAAAATATGTTTTTACAAACCTAGTCTTCTGATAAATTTTCTCATTTCCGTAATATCGCAGATATGACGCTTGCATTATGGTGTGACGGTGGTGGGGTCGTTAACTTTGAAAGGAATTCGTGTCGGTGTCACGCTGATACAGAGAGCTGCTTTTAGCTTGATTGTGCCGATCAGCGTTCGTTCCAGTTTCCGTTCATTTAAATTTTACTGCCCAGCCTCGCTATGTGTCCATCATTCATCTCTGTAGTAGGAAGACTAACACGGGCGAGTGCAGGAAGTGTCGTTGCGCTGAAGGAAATTGTGCAATTAAGTACGATTTCTTCTTTTGCATAAGGATTTTATATTTTGTGCCCTCCGTGCAATCCATTCAAAATGTGCTTAAAATGACAATATCTTCAAAGTAGCTTATTCGCAATACCACGCTCTATTTTTAATCGAGGGGAAATCGATGGAGCTAGATTTTCCTCAGATTTTCACTGGCTAACATCTTTTATTTTGTGTCCAATATCTTTTGTGTCCAATATCATTTGCATTGCCTGTTTAATAGTTTCTCCCATAGCTCTCCAAAAACAAAAAATAAATTCTCTCTTTTAAACACCGGTTGTAAATACAATTTCATAAATACGAAGGATATAAAAATTACTCAGTTCATATTTCAACTGTTGACTTGTCAATTTGAAATTGCTCCGTTCGAGATATTCCAGTTTCATACAGTTCAGTACGATTACGTTAATCGTTTATTAAAGTAGAATAACTAATCTTATGTCCGTGGATCACTATAAGCCACCGCCACAAGCGTCGTCAAAACTTTCACGGTACGTCAGTTTCAGTCGTGTGAACGAGATTGTTACACGAATGGTACGTACCATATTAACACTGCAATAAAATGTTCTTGTACGTTTCTGTCCGCCTCAGTAGCTGAGTGGTCGACGCGTCCCACTGCCACGCGGAGGACCCGGCTTTAGTTCTTGGTTCGGGGGAAGCATTCTTCCTTGGTGGGACGACTGGAACAGAGTACATGCCGACTCTTCAGGGTAGCTGAGGTGATGCTTGATCGAGGGATAGCGGACAACTGCAGTGAGGGCAGTATAATAACCCCTTACACCTCCTTACTGCATCCAAATGACGCCCATTGGCAGAGGATAGCACAGTTTGTTACGGCTAGTAGGTGATGCTATTTTTAAAATCAGATATCAGGAGCAGGCAGCTTTACTGTATGGTTAAATGATGATGGCGTCATTTTGGGTAAAATATTCCGGAGGTAAAATAGTTCCCCATTCGGATCTCCGGGCGGGGACTACTCAAGAGGAAGTCGTTATCAGGAGAAAGAAAACTGGCGTTCTACGGATCGGAGCGTGGAATGTCAGATCCCTTAATCGAGCAGGTAAGTTAGAAAATTTAAAAAGGGAAATGGATAGGTTAAAGTTAGATATAGTGGGAATTAGTGAAGTTCGGTGGCAGGAGGAACAAGACATTTGGTTAGGTGAATAGAGTTATAAATACAAAATCAAATAGGGGTAATGCAGGAGTAGGTTTAATAATGAATAAAAAAATATGAGTGCGGGCAAGCTACTACAAACAGCATAGTGAACGCATTATTGTGGCCAAGATAGACACAAAGCCCATGCCTACTACAGAAGTACAAGTTTATATGCCAACTAGCTCTGCAGATGATGAAGAAATTGATGAAATGTATGATGAGATGAAAGAAATTATTCAGGTAGTGAAGGGAGACGAAAATTTAATAGCCATGGGTGACTGGAATTCGAGAGTAGGAAAAGGGAGAGAAGGAAACACAGTAGGTGAATATGGATTGGGGGGAAGAAATGAAAGAGGAAGCTGTTCGGTAGAATTTTGCACAGAGGATAACTTAATCATAGCTAACAGTTGGTTCAAGAATCATAAAAGAAGGTTGTATACATGGAAGAATCCTGGAGATACTAAAAGGTATCAGATAGATTACATAATGGTAAGACAGAGATTTAGGAACCAGGTTTTAAATTGTAAGACATTTCCAGGGGCAGATGTGGACTCTGACCACAATCTATTGGTTATGAACTGTAGATTAAAACTGAAGAAACTACAAAAAGGTGCTAATTTAAGGAGATGGGACCTGGATAAACTGACTAAACCAGAGGTTGTACAGAGTTTCAGGGAGAGCATAAGGGAACAATTGACAGCAGTGGGGGAAAGGAGTACAGTAGAAGAAGAATGAGTAGCTCTGAGGGATGAAGTAGTGAAGGCAGCAGAGGATCAAGTAGGTAAAACGATGTGGGCTAGTAGAAATCCTTGGGTAACAGACGAAATATTGAATTTAATTGATGAAAGGAGGAAACATAAAAACGCAGTACATGAAGCAGGCAAAAAGGAATACATAAGTCTCAAAAATGATATCGACAGGAAGTGCAAAATGGCTAAGCAGGGATGGCTAGAGGACAAATGTAAGGATGTAGAGGCTTATGTGACTAGGGGTAAGATAGATACTGCCTACAGGAAAATTAAAGAGACCTTTGGAGAAAAGAGAACCACTTGTATGAATATCAAGAGCTCAGATGGCAACCCAGTCCTAACCAAAGAAGGGAAAGCAGAAAGGAGGGTCTATACAAGGGCGATGTACTTGAGGACAATATTATAGAAATGGAAGAGAATGTAGATGAAGATGAAATGGGAGATACGATACTGCGTGAAAAGTTTGACAGAGCACTGAAAGACCTGAGCCGAAACAAGGTCCCGGGAGTAGACAACATTCCATTAGAACTACTGACGGCCTTGGGAGAGCCAGTCCTGACAAAACTCTACCATCTGATGAGCAAGATGTATGAGACAGGCGAAATACCCTCAGACTTCAAGAAGAATATAATAATTCTAATCCCAAAGAAAGCAGGTGTTGACAGATGTGAAAATTACCGAACTATCAGTTTAATAAGTCACAGCTGCAAAATACTAAGGCGAATTCTTTACAGACGAATGGAAAAACTGGTAGAAGCCGACCTCGGGGAAGATCAGTTTGGATTCCGTAGAAATGTTGGAACACGTGAGGCAATACTGACCTGACGACTTATCTTAGAAGAAAGATTAAGTAAAGGCAAACCTACGTGTCTAGCATTTGTAGACTTAGAGAAACCTTTTGACAATGTTGACTGGAATACTCTCTTTCAAATTCTAAAGGTGGCAGGGGTAAAATACAGGGAGCGAAAGGCTATTTACAATTTGTACAGAAAGCAGATGGCAGTTATAAGAGTCGAGGGGCTTGAAAGGGAAGCAGTGGTTGGGAAGGGAGTGAGACAGGGTTGTAGCCTGTCCTCAATGTTATTCAATCTGTATATTGAGCAAGCAGGAAAGGAAACAAAAGAAAAATTTGGAGTAGGTATTAAAATCCATGGAGAAGAAATAAAAACGTCGAGGTTCGCCGATAACATTGTAATTCTGTCAGAGAGAGCAAAGGACTTGGAAGAGCAGTTGAACGGAATGGGCAGTGTTTTGAAAGGGGGATGTAAGATGAACATCAACAAAAGCAAAACGAGGATAATGGAATGTAGTCGAATTAAGTCGGTTGATGCTGAGGGAATTAGATTAGGAAATGAGATACTTCAAGTAGTAAAGGAGTTTTGCTATTTGGGGAGCAAAATAACTGATGATGGTCTAAGCAGAGAGGATATAAAATGTAGACTGGCAATGGCAAGGAAAGCGTTTCTGAAGAAGAGAATTTTGTTAACATCGAATATAAATTTAAGTGTCAGGAAGTCGTTTCTGAAAGTATTTGTATGGAGTGTAGCCATGAATGGAAGTGTAACATGGACAATAAATAGTTTGGACAAGAAGAGAATAGAAGCTTTCGAAATGTGGTGCTACAGAAGAATGTTGAAGATTAGGTGGGTAGATCACGTAACTAATGAGGAGGTATTGAATAGGATTGGGGAGAAGAGAAGTTTGTGGCACAACTTGACGAGAAGAAGGGACCGGTTGGTAGGACATATTCTGAGGCATCAAGGGATCACAAATCTAGCATTGGAGGGCAGCGTGGAGGGTAAAAATCGTAGAGAGAGACCAAGAGATGAATACACTAAGCAGATTCAGAAGGATGTAGGTTGCAGTAAGTATTGGGAGATGAAGAAGCTTGCACAGGATAGGGTAGCATGGAGAGCTGCATCAAACCAGCCTCAGGACTGAAGACCACAACAACAGCATCAGGAGCTGAAAATGGCTCTGAGCACTATGCGAATTAACTTCTGAGGTCATCAGTCGCCTAGAACTTAGAACTAATTAAACCTAACTAACCTAAGGACATCACACACATCCATGCCCGAGGCAGGATTCGAACCTGCGACCGTAGCGGTCACGCGGTTCCAGACTGAAGCGCCTAGAACCGCACGGCCACACAGGCCGGCCATCAGGAGCTGACATTGCAGTTCTGCAGCATGCTTGTTTGGATATTACGCAAACACAAAACAAACAAAAAAAAACAGGCGAAAAGTGTTTTTAATGTCTTCCAACTACTGATTTGTCAACCACTATGTACACAACTTTGTAAAATTCAATATATTTTTATTCCATATCCGCAAATTTCGTGGTGATCTGGTTTTCCCTTACGTCTACAGGCTCAATAACAACTACCTCTACAAATGTTGGTTTAACTTCATTAAATTTGGTAAGTTAATCTGCTAGTATCTGCAGATTAAGTACCAGGTTCGTTTAGAGCGGTGAAGCTACAGCTGTAATTTTAAATTTGTTTTGCGAAATCTGTGCAACATCACAATGGAGAGTTCCACACGGCGACGTAGTATAAAATGAGTAATTACGTGTATAGCACTACTGGCTTCGATATCCTACTTTTCAAATGTATATCGGTACACTTCTTTTGCGAAGTGTATGTTATCTCTGGAGTGTAACTGTTTTGTTCGGGTTACTGATGTCTAGAGTGCAACGTTTTGCATGGTAATGTATGGCGATGCCAGAGAAGAGGCACTTGAATAGGACCATACAGAGATCTACGTTTTACACACGGTAACAGCTCAATGTCAGCTGACCAAATAATCTACGCCAACATTCCCTTCTGCGCGCCGACCAAATACTGGTAATTAAAGTATATTCCACTACCACCATTACTAATCACCACCTCGTTTCACTTCGATAAATCATCTATCTCGTCTCCGATGTTCACTATAAATGTCTACTTTCCAGCCAAACTGCGATAGCAAAAATTATTTCTCAACCAGATTTCGAATTTCACAGGCATTTTCCAATAGTGAAGAGAGAAGCGAGTCAAATAGTGTACTTTTTCCACCAAAGATTCACAGACAAATCATACACACATTTTAGGTTTCGGTATTTAAGAAGTCAGTTAAAGTTTTATTCTTTGGCTGACGTCAACCTAGTATTAACAATGAACGTGACTGGGCTTTCGTGTGGAAGAACTGAAGTTAAATGCTATTCGTCTATATTTCATACGTGCCGAGCAACTACTAATACGGAAAAGTAAATAAAAGTGAACAGTGTTTTCTCCTCATTGTGACGGCGACAGGGCAAAATATGCAGTGTAGTTCGTAAAGCAGGTACAAATTATGATTCCTTTATTCGACCCTGAGTGTCATAGGGCGGGTTGAAGGCCGCAAAACGGCCTCTTTAACGCGACCTACCACATCACTGACGTCAGACGCCGCAAGAGTTAAGGGGTTCAGTGCACTTACCGTGTTAGGGCGGCATATTCTGAGAGCTGGCACTACATTTGCAAGTATAACTTCGCGAGGAGCACGTGTCAACGGATCAACCTGAAAAGCGTTTTTGTTATTCTGATCACGACACATAGGAGAGCAGGATTGTTACATCGTTTGGTGTTGACAGATTCACCCCCCACCCCCACCCTATCCTTCTAGCAAGCCGGACAGGATGTTTATGAACAATTCATCTCCATTTTGTTCTATCTTGATATACTTCTTGACCTGAAATTGCGTCGTAGTTTTCTCCTCTAGTCTTCGGATCTTCCTTGATCCGATCTAGCCATCTTTACCCGGGTCGGTATATTGACGTTTTCCCCTACACATTTCTGCTGAAGTATTGTTTCGGCTGGCGGTTATCCTTCATCCTCTTCACATGTCAAGACTACCTAAACCGTGCAGTACTAGTCTTCTACAAGGCTGATCGCGTGCCTGTAACTTTCCTAACGCAAGTCGCGTTTGACATCATTACACTTGTGTAGTCGATGATCTTACCTTTCCTGAATTTCTGTGCACCTTAGTTCAGAAATAGAAGGTAACCTTCTTTGATTACGAAAGCGTAATGAAGTCAGTATACGCCCTGGAAAGGAGCCAGTAGCCACTGTTCCCGTTGGTCATATTTTTCTACTCTCTCGTGTGTGTGTGTGTGTGTGTGTGTGTGTGTGTGTGTGTGTGTGTGTTGAGAGAGAGAGAGAGAGAGAGAGAGAGAGAGAGAGAGAGAGAGAGAAGGGAGAGCACGCAACTAACCATGGGGCGCAGATGCACAGAGTTATGAAGTACCCTCATGTTCGTATATTGAGGAACCTCATAGATCCAAGAAACAACACATCGTTCGTGCCATGACACTTAATTTAAACTGTGGTGGGAAAATACTTACTCACGTGACATTCGTGGCATGCCAGTGTGACATTAGCTCTGTGTGCTGCAGCAGCCCGTGTGGACTGAATATAGCGGTTATGGTTCTGACAGCATTTTCCCTGTGCATTTGCTAACCAGCAGTCGAGTTCAGGGGCACAGCAGGTACATATGCATCAGAAATTACATATGTTCAGAGCCATCTCTCTTTCAGTGTGATGCACCTTGTCTAATGTTTCACTAGCTAGTACACTGCATCCTGAAATGATAGTTCTGGAAGGTCCTGCAAAATAGGCATCTACACTATGTGATCAAAAGTATCCGGACACCAGGCTGAAAATGACTTACAAGTTCGTGGCGACCTCTATCGGTAATGCTGGAATTCAATATGGTTCAAAAATGGTTCAAATAGCTCTGAGCACTATGGGACGTAACATCTATGGTCATTAGTCCCCTAGAACTTAGAACTACTTAAACCTAACTAACCTAAGGACATCACACAACACCCAGCCATCACGAGGCAGAGAAAATTCCTGACCCCGCCGGGAATCGAACCCGGGAAATTTAATATGGTGTTGGCCCACACTTAGCCTCTATGACAGCTTCCAATCTCGCAGCCATACGTTCAATCAGGTGCTGGAAGGTTTCTTGGGGAATGGGAGCTCCTTCTTCACGGAGTGCTGCACTGAGGAGAGCTATCGATGTCGGTCGTAAGGCCTGACACGAAGTCGGCGTTCCAAAACATCCCAAAGGTGTTCTACGGGATTCAGGACTCAGTGCCGGCCAGTCCATTACAGGGATGTTATTGTCGTGTAGCCACTCCGCCACAGGCCGTGTATTATGAACAGATGCTCGATCGTGTTGAAAGATGCAATCGCCATCCCCGAATTGCTCTTCAACAGTGGGAAGCAAGAAGGTGCTTAAAACATCAATGTACGCCTGTGCCGTGATAGTGCCACGCGAAACAACAAGGGGTGCAAGCCCCCTCCATGGAAAACACGGCCACACCATAACACCACCGCCTCCGAATTTTACTGTTGACACTACACACGCTGGCAGATGTCGTTCGCCGGGCATTCGCCATACACACACACTGCCATCGGATCGCCACATTGTATACCGTGATTCGTCGCTCCACAGAACGTTTTTCCACTGTTCAATCATCCAATTTTCACGCTCCTTACACCAAGTGTGGCGTCGTTTGGCATTTACCGGCGTGATGTGTGGCTTATGAGCAGCCACTCGACCATGAATTCCAAGTTTCTTCACCTCCCACCTAACTATCACAGTACTTGCAATGGATCCTGATGTAGTTTGGAATTCCTGTGTGATGGTCTGGATAGATTACACATAACGACCGTCTTCAAATGTCGGCAGTCTGTCAGTCAACAGAAGAGGTCGGCCTGTACGCTATTGTGCTGTACGTGTCCCTTCACGTTTCCACTTCACTATCACATCGGAAACGGTGGACCTAGGGATGTTTAGGAGCGTGGAAATCTCACTTACAAACGTATGACAAGTCTCACCCAATCTCCTGACCATGTTCGAAGTCCGTGACCTCCACGGAGCGCCACTGTCTGCTCTCTCACGATGTCTAATGACTACTGAGGTCGCTGATATGGAGTACCTGGCAGTAGGTGACAACACAATGCACCTAATATGAAAAACGTATGTTTTGGGGGGTGTCCGGATACAATTGATCACGTAGTGTACCTCTGCCACAATCTTTTAACTGAACTAAAAACATTGTATTGTTACAAATTTCATTAGATGCAGGAATAGGTAGAAGTCTAAGAGTGCTATATATTATGAACATCCTGAATATAATTTGCACTTTATGTCTCTCAGTTTTCAATGTCTGAAGCACTTGTATTCCTCATATGGGAGAGGATTTATTTCGTCCTCAGACATAATCCAGGCCTCAGGTTATCGTTTTCATCCAGCTGAACCAGAGGAGTCACCGTGTTCGGTAGATATTATTTTATACTTTGTAATGAAATCAACAACACAAATACCTTTTATACTCTAGGAAATATTGATTTCTGTATCTCCAGAAGATGACTTTGCCGTATTCGAAGCAGAACCACTAGATTCCACCCATTATTTGCTATGTTGCTCAAACCTGTCTAAGTGGTGTAACCTCGCGTCATCCACAGAAGCACACTGGCGTACAGAAGCCGTTCGATTCTGTTAAGAATCGTAAAAACATCGCTAAAGAAGTCTCATTCGCCTCACTGCCTTTGGCTAGTATCCTAGGAGTGAGACACCCAAGCTTTAATTTTCCGTGCATAAGTTTGCTCTCAGCTTCTACTGATATGCCTGTGGCGTCATGTACTTCTCATACCTGTAACTGCCGAGCTTCCAATACCGTACTGTTCTGTTTCTCTATGTTGACACCCATTGCTGCAGTGCTGTGACGTCCTTAACGCCGCATTTCATCGCTGAACTGGAGGAACAGACTACTATAAACCTTTACGAATTGTGGATGAACATTCGTACGCGGAAAACCGTCGAATATACAGGGCGATCAGAAACAGCATGAATGGCTTTTAAAGGTGTTGGAGGGTTGGTTGTGCTGTGAAACAATTTTTAAGGAAAAAATTCCGTATGTTGCGCTGTTTCCAAGTTAATAAGCACTGAAGTCATCAAATCAGGCCGTTGTGCCCGCGAATTCAAGCGGTCCGCCAGGGACGGTGTTGCCAAACGTGTTCGTTTGGTTTCCTAAAACTGAACAAAGAGAGCGATGCAAAAATTGGACATGGGACGATAGTAAGGATCGAACCCGACCCAAAGACTGAACAGTCTCATGCGGTATCATCTTCTCTGTGAGAGTAACTGAATTTTATCCGGCGGGCCGCTTCAATTTTCGCGATCAACGGCCCGACTGGCTAACTTCAGTATTAATTAACACGGAAATGACGCAACGTATCGAATTCTTTTCTTAACAAACATTTCTCAGCACGAGATACCCTGGAACACCGTTACAAGCTTTTCAGACTACTTCTGACCATTCGGTATATGCATCTCCTCGAAATCGTGTGGCGCAGCTTCCGTAAGATACATTTTGTTGTTTACAACGACCACCAACATAACTGTCTTTATTTTTCAGGTAGTTCCAGCCTTGAGGTCATCATCTGACAGAACTTTAAATTTTTCGTGGCGAGAATCACATGTTATAAATAAAAACAGTATTCCAGCTGGTGCCATCCATTGAAACGCAAAAAACGCGATAGTTCGACCAATGAAGCAAATGGGTTTCCATCAGGCTAGAGTATTTACACTTTTAACACTATCCGAACCGTTGGTGTGTGTAAAAGCATGATCACTTTCCCGAAATACAGTACTTTTATTTATGAGGACGGATGTGGGAGCCTCCACTCGCACAACACGACGTACTTCACCAAACAATACAATCAAAGTTCTTGTGTAAGTCTAATTGCTACTTCTGCTGCTGTGCTCCATGCGCCTACAAGATAAAATTAACGTATTAGTGATACCATTGAAATCTATATACCATGGATATAATTTTTAAAGATGTGTTCGTAATGTGAAAGATGACTGCACACCTCTGCCGACCGTTTAAAAGCCACACAGAAGCAGAACATTCTTTATTTACTTAATCGCAGAAAAAGTTTGCACTCGTTACCGGTTTCGATTATAGATTGTCTATATCCAGAATCAGTACCTTACAGGCAGTATAAAGCATTATATGCAGTGTAAAGCGTTGCCGACATGTGTAGTCATGACTGTCAAACGCCACCTATGACGTACGTGTCCCGAAGATGGCTAACGCATGGCCGGAAGTGGTGAGGAATGTAAATGTGTTGTGAGACTGTATCTAAAAGATTTAAAAACATACCATTGACATCAATATGCAGTAGTGGTTCTGAACGTTTGAGAAAAACCGTGTATTCACACTGAGTGACAATTGCTATCGACATGGGATCTCAACTTCATATTTCTCGATTTCCAGAAGACTTTTGACGAGGTTTCTTACAAGTGACTTTTAATCGTCCCAGATGTGCAACTAGATTGTCGACTTCCCGTTAGAAAGGCCACAGTTCGTACTAATAGACGGCACGTCACCTAGTTAAACTGAATTGATATCTCAAAGCTCCCCATGAAAGTTCTCGATGCATATTAGCGATTTTGGAGACAATCTGCCGTCTTAGATTATTTGCTGATGATGCTTTCATTTGTCGTCTAGTAAAGTCTTTAGGAGATCAAAGCGAATTGCAGAACAGTTTAGACGAGATGTCTGCATGGTGCGAAAAGTGACAACTGACACTTGTTTTCCCTTGTGACATTGCCCATACGAGTACTAAAAATTATTCATTAAATTTCTCAAGTTCAACTAAATATCTACAAATTAAATTTGAAACGTCCCCTTAGAAAAATTACAAATGACTGTGCTTAAACCGACACACAATATTTTTAGCGCAACGCAATCTGACTTTCAATAATCCCTACAAGAGAATGGCCCTGACTAACATTAACCTATACCTTTCACAAATCACTTACCTCACAAAAATCTTCGTTACTCGAACTACTGTAATACAGCGAACGCTACTACTGCCAGCTAAATAAAGGATGCAAACTACTGAAGGCACTAACTACTGATAAGCATAGTTAGCAAATGAAAGATTTTGATAGAGAACAAACAATGTATTTACCTTAATAGTGTTCAAAAGTCACAATATATATATATAGCACTTTATGACTCCCAGTCTAACAAATTTACTGTCTCTGATGGACACACGTCCAGATCATCCGCTCTCAACACTCCGCCATTTCTCTCCCCACATCCACCACTGCTGGCGGCTCACCTCCTACTGCGCAAAGCTACGCGCTGTTTAACAGCCAACAGCCCAACGCTACAATAGCGACTGTTTCAATGCCCACCAGCCACAGACTCCACACAGCATAGCCAGTGATTTTCATACAGAGCGCTAGGTGACGTTACCAACATAAAAACCTAAACAGCCTACTTACAAATTCTGAAAAAACTCAAACTGGCACGACCACATAGAAAATGTTGTAGGGAAAGTAAGGAAGTCTGCCTTTTACTGAAAGAACGCAAGAACGCAACAAATATGTTTAAATGTCTGCCCTGCGCCAGTACGCCTCTCCGTCCTCTCCTGTACTGCTGCAGTCGATGGGATTATTACCAGATAACGATTGACGGAGGACATCGAGTTCAAAGAAGGGCATATCGTTTATGATACGAGTATTACGAGGAAGGGAAGAAGGGCATATCGTTTATGATACGAGTATTACGAGGAAGGGAAGAAATTGTCACGGGTATGATACATGAGTTGCGGCGAGATCTTCACGAATTCTCAGTCACTTTCTCCTCCAAGCGCGAAAATATTTTCTTGACGTCTATCTCCATAAGGATAAACGAACATAGGAGCAAAATGAGAGAAAGTAGAGCTAGCAAGAAAAGAATTAGATGTTCATATTTCCCAAGTGCTACTCGAGGTCGGAACAGTGGAGAAATAGTGTGACAGTGGCTCTATGAACGCTCTGGAAAGCAGTTAAGTGTGAAATGCAGGGTAGTTACGTAGACGAATTCGTCACTCACTTCTCTCCCTGGACAGAGTGATGCTTTTTCCTCCCAAGAGCAAGCCGGTTCCAGAGAGTCTCGCCGATTTGCGGACGATTCCCCCGCGTTCGCTGGGCTGGGTGCCGCCACGCAGCTGTTGCGCCTTGGGCGGCCGTGGCGGCGCGCTGGTGGGCCGCGTCCCTCACCTTGCCTCTTATCTCGCCACCCCCTCCTCCTCCACCTCCCTCCTCCTGCTCCGTCACTTCCCCCACTCAGCTGCAGCAGCCGCCGATTCCTACCGACGAGCCACCATCTAAACATACGTTCCAAGAAGTATTTTTAATTACAGTATTACAATCTCTGTTCTAGCTAAATATTTCAAGGTGAAAAAGTTTCGCAAAACTATTTTCTGTATGCTTTTAGATAGAGACTTAGGGAACGTTCTCACTTAGCCGTATTTTAAAAAAGAGCCATCCGATTTTACAAGGTTCTCTATCTTGCACGCACCTATGTACAAAATGCAACATCGCTTTTTCTTTTAACAATCGCGTTTAGCTTTAGTTGCGAACGTTTTTTGTTACGCTCTACCGTGATTTATCGATTGCGATTGACACAAGTTTACTGTAACCAGTCACAATTTACTGGGTGATCAAAAAGTCTGTATAAATTTGAAAACTGAATAAATCACGGAATAACGTAGATAGAGAGGTACCAACTGACACACATGCCTGGAATGACATGGGTTTTTATTAGAACCAAAAAAATACAAATGTTCAAAAAATGCCCAACAGATGGCGCTTCATCTGATCAGAATAGCAATAATTAGCGCAACAAAGTAAGACAAAGCAAAGATGATGTTCTTTACAGGAAATGCTCAATATGTCCACCGTCATTCCTCAACAACAGCTGTAGTTGAGGAATAATGTTGTGAACAGCACTGTAAAGCATGTCCGGAGTTATGGTGAGGCATTGGCGTCCCTAGAGATGTCGGTCGATCACGATACACTTGCGACTTCAGGTAACCCCAAAGCCAATAATCGCACGGACTGAGGTCTGGGGACATGGGAGGCCAAGCATGGCGAAAGTGGCGGCTGAGCACACGATCATCACCAAACGACGCGCGCAAGAGATCTTTCACGCGTCTGATAATACAGCTTCACGAAAAGCGCCTTTTCAGGTAACGTCAACGTGTTGCGACTGCTGACGCATATGATTCTCTCTCTCATTACAGCTCCTTTTATACAAGATTGTCATGTGCAGTCACTGAAGCTTTGCTGTCCAGCGCCATCTGTCGGACTTTTGTGAACTTTGTTTTTTTTGTTCTAATAAAACCCCATGTCATTCCAAGCATTCATGTCAATTTTTACCTCTCTATCTATATTATTCCGTGGTTTATTAAGTTTTCAAATGTATACTGACTTTTTGATCACCCGGTATTTCCAAGAGGCGCTTTAGAGGTTTGAACCACCGTCGTCATGTGGACTTACGTAGATTAATACGGCGGGTGTGTGTGTTGTTTTACAAGTTTGGGGTAACCTGTGACATGGTACGGTGGAGTAAGAGAGAAACAAAACACTATTTTAGTCGTCATCTTGTAAACGTTGCAGCTGTTCTTATTTCCGTGCATTCCGAATTCCTCTCCAGCTATTTTAATGTATGGCTCTCAGTACTGGGAAGGTCTCCGATTGTAAAGGTATTATATTAAAGTTCATCTACGCAACCAAAGACGCGCCTCCTTAATCGAGATCGCTAATGCTCGCCTCTGCGGTGACGCTCGATTCTGAAGTAAGGCGGTTCGAATCCTGATGGCTTAATTTTTTCACTGCCAGTATTTGGCCGGCAAGTGGGGATGAAGTGGTAGCTGATCATCACCAGTCTTTGCACCATTGATCCAAATTAAATTTCTAACCTTCCCGCAGTGTTTCATGAAGTGAGCCCTTGCGAGACTGTTGGTGGTGGTCTGTTCGTCGCATGGGGACATTAAGCTCTGCGGCCCTCTTGGTGCTATTCGACAGGAGCAGGCAATGTGCCGGCACCGAGTTTGCCCTCTCCTGTTCATCCGTAAGAGCTGCACAGTATACGTACTAATCAGAATCATCGACACGACATAGATGAACACTTGATTCTTCATAACAGATCGGAAGAAGACAAACCACCCTCACTAGCAGCTTGCCTAGAACTCCGCTCATTCCCTCAATAACAGGCTACTTTCATTTTGAAACAACCTAAGACCTCCGCAGTACTCACAGACGTGTGAGTGTCACTGTTAGCAACTTTATTATTTCATGTGCTCTTTACATTTATTTCATTCTAGATGTCCTCTTCACTCCCTTCAGCGTTTACAAAATTTGATGTTGGATGTCATCTAAAATGACGAAAAGGGAACAGTGACTGGAGGTATTCTTACTTTGAAAAAAATGCACATCAGGATCACCTTTGCCACCAACAACACCTTAAAAAAAAAAACAAAGAAAAACTGATACATGGTATCTCACAGCCCACAGAAAAACGTAACAAAGCAAGAATTTATAAAATTACATGCAGTCATCGCAAGAAATATTACATTGGCCAAATGGGAAGAAATTTAAAAACCCGCTCTAAAGAACACATTGACTGTTTCGGTCTTGCAAACCGAATAAATCAACTATAGCGAAACATATAAATGAAACTGGACACAGTGTTACAATAGACAACGATCTCAAAGTACTATGCATAATTTAGAAGAGAGCTGGAAAATGGGCATCTTGGAAGAAATGGAAATATTCATCCATGGCCACATGGGGAATAACGAGGTCCTGAATGAAATGACAGACTTCGAAGATTCACATTTCTTTTCCTATTTCGCCATAGTACTCCTAGAATAAAAGATACATGACAGTCGTTTGCCTCTAGCCGCAGCAATAGCTTAGAAATATGTAAAATAAATAGTTTATATCATGATGTGTTCAATAACATTGTAACAAGTGATCAATTTGTAATGTATTTGATCAACCTACATCTGTAATACAATAACAAGACGTGCAGAACACATGTAAACATCTGCCACCACATAGATCGACAGATCGATAGTCAAATCGAAACCAGCCATATTTCGACCGCCATCTTGGCCACTGCACTACAGAACTGTTTGTGATCGTGTTTCCAAGTTACTGCTGTGTTAGTGACAATTTGTGAGCAGTGACCAAGAGAGCCACGGAAATGCAAACACCGCAACACATCACAACGACAGTGCCACGCCAGAAGAACAAAGTGAGTAACCGTTACACAACATTTTCGTGCAAACATCACTCCAGCTTCGAAAGTGACATCTCCTATTATAAAGTTTTCTCTTCTTCCACAGCATTTACGAAAAGACTCTGTAACATCAGAAAGACCTTATTGTAAAGTTGTTTTTGTAATGCCATTTAGCCTGAAGATGGGGATTAATCCTCGAAACATGTCACTAAATAAATAATACAACAGTTAACAAAGTTTGTGACTGGTAGCGGCAATTAAAAAAGAAACTTTTACATATTCTTACTTTATTGTGCGTCTTTTCAATCAGACAACTCCACAAAACTACGAGCCATATGTTGAAACAGTGTTTTGTTTTTGTCTTCTACTAGACAGTGCTACATGTCACGCGAAAGTCATAACAAAACACGTAATATCGTATCAAATGGTTCAAATGGCTCTGAGCACTATGGGACTTAACATCTGTGGTCATCAGTCCCCTATAACTTAGAACTACTTAAACCTAACTAACCTAAGGACATCACACACATCCATGCCCGAGGCAGGATTCGAACCTGCGACCGTAGCAGTCACGCGGTTCCGGACTGAAGTGCCTAGAACCGCACGGCCACCGCCATCTGAGAGGGCAGGGCCTCCTTAAACGTTTAAAATGCGCCCTGGAAATAAATAAACTGTAACTGGTAATAGAAAACTTGTTGCAATCGGAACTACATTAAAGTAAGGTTTTCATTCACCTTTATAAATGTTCGGCGTGCCTCCACAGGACTCACAACAGACTGCTGTATTATAGCCAAAGTTAAGCCATACTTTTTCAAACATATCTGTATTTAATTCATTCAGTGTAATTGCTATTCGGAGTCGTCTTGCAGCCAAAGTTTTTGGAAGGGGATGCACAAACCAGTTCAAAAACAAAAAACAGGCGATTTTCGAGGCCTATGGTGCAAGGCGAAACACACATTCTTCTTACGCTAGAGCCATCGTTTGGGCAACTCATTGTAAAGAAAAACAGGCTGCGTAGTTTAAACAATTGCACCTGTTGAAATGCGGAACGGAGAAATCGTTTTGTTGATGTGATCTCGACTCGACGCACCCCTACCTCTAACTTCATGGCCTGGCAACTTAAACAGGCGCCAAGGTAACTTAGTTTCGCTGTGTAAGTTAAAATTTACCCTAGGCTTCACTGATGTAGAAGGTAGAGTCTTGTGAAATCGGGTGGATCTTTTGGAAGACCGTGACTAACGTCTGTTTTCCACAGGTAAAAATTGTTGATTTTTCCATACTTTTTCCGTTTGCGTATATAAAATTGTTCAGAAAGTAAGGTTCATATTCCGGGAGGTGACGTACGGCCATTTAGAACATATCATTCACTTAAAAAGAATGGTCGTTTCCGAACGATTTCCGAAACTGATCTTTTCATATACATTTTCGCTATCGTGACCCTCTTTTCAGTTTTCCGACCAATCTGCTTTCCTTCGATCGCCTGCGCTCTCAATATCTTACCTCCAGTGAAACAGAGCCCTTAAATTTGCAATTATTCATTATTGCTTGCGACAGCTGGTGCATCCACTGCTGGTGCTACGCAGCCTGGCTGTTCATCCCAAGTTGTTCGAAGGACTAGTACCATACATGCAGCCTTTCACAAACACCCCTCAAAAATAAAAAAAATGTGTGGGTGCCGAAAGATAAGGCGACTTTGCTGACCAATGGCCTGTTTACTTGTAGAAGTGGTCGTTAAAATGACCACGTGTTTTATGCAACAATGTATATGCAGCCATTGTGTCTGTTTACAGCTTTTGTCATGACACTGCTCTTGGTATAGTTTAAGAATAGCGTCGGCCCTTTCCGACATGAATTCAGGACACAATCGTCGCATTCTCCTCTTTGAGCTTTTTACATTTCTTGTGAAAGCGGTAAGTTGCGCAACGCTCATGTTTGATATGAACGAATGTCTATAGTGTCATGAAGCCACAGATGCGTCACCCTTAGTTTATAAAGGGATGACGATCAAGATTTAACATTCGGCCGAAGACGAGGTCAATAGAATTCCAAAATATGGATTGTAGGGTGAGGAGCAGGAGGAAAGAACATCTATCGCGTCTTGTTGAAACGAACCATCCCAGTATTCGCCTTAAGACAGTTAAGCCTCAGAAAATCTCATCTGGATGGTCGGACGGGGATATGAACCAGCGTCCTCAGCAATGCCGGTCCAGTGACGTGTCACTCCACTGCCTCGCTCGTTTTATGACATCTGGTCTGCAGAAACTTGTCAGTGTCAGCTGAGAATAGCACTGAATTGCTCAGCTGTCGAAAGAGGTCATGACTACGAATAAACCACTATTACACAACCAGAGCCGGTTTTCATCGCCGCAGAAATTTAACTGCATAGATTGAAGCCCCCCCCCCCCCTCTCTCTCTCTCTCTCTCTCTCTCTCTCTCTCTCTCTCTCTCTCTCTCTCTCTCTCTAGCTAGCTAGCTAGCTGCTTCAAAACTTCAAAAGATGCAATTACTGTTTTTCTCTTCTTCAATTTTATACAGAATTTTTAAACCAGTGGCGACCCAGTGTAGAATGCAGACACACGCCCAGGAAGCGTTTTCTTCACTAAATGCATTAATACAATTCGGAATACAGAAAATCGAGCCATACATACGCTCATATCGATTTCCGCTACTAGTTGAACGTCTCTGGCTTCGTTCCTAGCAAAGGTCTTCCTAGTGTCTCACTAGGGGATAACCTTGAAGAATTCTTTCTGGCTGGCTATTCCGCGCGGTAATAGGGCTCGGTCGCCGAGCACGAAGGTGTGATCCCATGTTGTGGTTGGCGCCTGGAGAGCGTGCCGACGCCATTTGGAGAATCATTGCTTGTCTTTGGGGGCGCTGATTGTGTCTTCAGAGTCGGCCAGTTCCCATTTCTGTTGCCTAGGTTGATGGATGTTGTCGTGCCAGCATTCTTCGTGCCTCCGAGGTCCGGCGCAGTAATGAATGGTGAGCATCTCGTTTCCATGTGACTTACGTATTGGATGCGACTGACGAAAGGCCTGTTTTTTGCTGAGCCCAGCTAACACACTTGTGTTGGGTTCACGCCTACACAACGCGTGTAGCTCTCACCAGTGGCCGTTATTCGTACTGCGTTTTAAAAGTGGATCAGCATCCTTGGTAATCGCTAAAGCCCCGAATTAATTTTAAGACAGTTATAAATGGCGCCGTAATTTGGCCGCCTCTACTTCCTTTATTACCTGATTCAGTACAAAGGTAGATTATTTAAAATCTGGGCCTGCGTAGTATTTTGGATGCTGAGGGATTCAAACCTTGTAATATATTTTATATTTAAAATACTCTTGCGTTGACTATTTAGAATTATGTCTGCATTTCATTCTGAGTGATCAGGTGTTCAAACTGTTTTAAAACCTTTGAATGTTCAACTGCTTGTCTGCTTCTGTAGCTGAACGAGCACATTTTTTGTTGATCTGAGGGCAAGCATCCGCATGAAATCTGTAATTGGTATCAATCGTATAATTCTAACGTGTATCCTGTGTATGTTTTCGAGTCTGAGCTGAACCAAGCAACTGCTTCATGAATGGCCTGAACCCAATTCGGTAACCTAACAGTAGTTAATGCATTAAATTTTAGCTCCGTTTTAAGTATGTTGTGAATCTGTTCAAGCTGTTTTTGCACTTTGTGGGGATTTAATTACTTCAATATTTTTCGTATCTTGATAACATTTGTTGTCTTAGTGAATTTAAAACGTTTTTTGGAATCTAAAAGATTTTTCTTTAAATTCCCATAGTGGCTATTTTAACGCCTGTATTAAAAGTGAGTTGTAATGTGTTTCGATTCTTTTAACAAATGTGTGTGATTTTGGCTCCCAGGCGGATTGTTTTAAGTTTATGTTTTCTTACATGTTTCTGACGTAGAATCATAATTCGAAAGATACGTTTTTTAAATTATTGTTGTTAGTCTTGAGTGCCTCTGGGGCAAGTTCTTAAATGTTGATAGATTTGAGAAATTACATTTGTTAAAAATTGAACATAATAAAGAAAGAAATAATAAAAGTACTAAATGTCTGTCTTGTACGCCCAGCACCTTTCCCCTCCCAGATCCTGGGTCCCTACCATTTCAGAAATAGTAACTAACAGGATGTAGTTAAATTTCTGTTGTTCTGATAAATGGGAAACTGATCCTCGGTGTGCCTGCGAGGCAGCGATCAGAAACGGAGCGACTATAAGTAATGTTCGGATGGCACAATTCACAACTCAAGACGCCACTGTTCCCTCAGTGCTAACAGCCTTTCTTTGTTCCTGCCGAGTCTGCTAACTGTGGCGCTGCGGTCGCTTCATACTCGCCGACTCGTTCTCCCTTACAGAAGCAAGCAGGCGTGTAATGCTAGTCGTGACTTGCCCTGTCAGGCCCCGATCTAGGGCAAACCGGGGTATATACCCGGGCGGCAATTTCCGGTGGAGCCAAATTTATGTCTTGTAGGAAAAAAATCTTGTTTCATAAAGCGCCCGGTATTCAGCGCACGTTGGTATATCGACTATTCATACGATTTTGAAACGCGTCTCAACTGCTTTTTGAGCATTTTGAATACAGTTTAATCTGAACGAATCTTAAGAGGACTTTTGAACGAATCGTAAACTCAATTTGAATGCGTGCATAGTGAGCGTAATGTCTCTGCAAGGGGAATCTAGAAATAAAAATCTTTCCCGCAGACAAAAGCGGACGAGCTATACGAGTTGAGCCGAATAAACCCCAGTGGGTGAATACCAATCGCCGTTTGTGTATGTGGTTAATTGTGTGCGCTGTTATAATTAACAGGGAGATCCATAGATTCAGACCGCCACATGGAAATAAAGGACGAACAGGAATAAAAGGTCAGAAATATTACATATTACCTTCTTGGTGTGTCCAAGAAAATGAAATCTTGACATAAGTTTTGACAGAACCCTACGCTACTAATGACCAGCTGTACAGTCCCTGGTTAGTAGCAGTTTTAAGTCCTATTCTCGGAACAGCGCGAAAAACGCATTGACCGAACACGTAATAACGCCTGACGGGAACCGGTGAGTCTGGCAGGTTTATGTAAGTCAACCGGAGAATAAGTTACGACAATGGCAGGAATAGTTACAGATTTGATAAGATTGATTGATAGAACGACGAAGTAGACGAAACGGGGACATAACACACATTGTATGGAAGAATATGATGATTCCAAATTTATATAGAAATTTCGTACTACTACTACTACTACTACTACTATTCGATCTTGTGCTTGTGTGTTACGTCTGCTGCAATACAAGAAAGGGCCACTTCGTTTTCTCTAACAGACAGTGACAAAATGGACGTTATCAAATCAAGAAACCACACCAATCGTACTAGTCTTGTTAGCAACTTTTTCACTATTAGACAACGACATTTTTATTTTTCATGTATCAAACCGTTTGACGAACTTAATGAAGTAATAGAGTCTTTCGCAGGAAGGAAAGCAAGTCGTGTAAAGCTGTAACAAGAAAGCGAGGAAAAAACATTGGTACCTAGGGATTGAGGAAATGTGTACTGTCTTGTTTTTCTCTTGACTTTACTGGTTTTATGTTTCCTATTATTTCATTTTATATCAAGAAAAGAGAAAGTTATTTGCTAGTAGGCGATAAAGAGTGCACTTTTTCTGAAGAGTACTTATTCTCTCGGTCACAATAATCCCATCCAGTATCGATTACTGTTGTTGTTCATAAGAAAAGAGGGCTAGGATGCCAAACCGACCGACTGGGAGCAGGAGAGGCACCACAGGACATTTTAATGACTTCCATTATAAAACACACGTTTCAATTCCACAGCGCGAAATACAGTGACGCGCTATAGAAGAAAGCTGTATGAAGAGGCGTGTCACTGCACTTTGGCACTCTTAAAACCAAACATGTCTTACATTTCCTCGAACATATACGTTTTATACAGAAACTCTTCAAAAAGATGTGCACTACAAAATTAACATTTTTGAAAAATCTATTTTTTAAAAAATTTTGTCATCCTTTCCAAAACGCTCAAGCTTGGGAGGCACTATAAAGTTTTTGCCCCGGTTCGGAAATATACTAGATCCGGGGCTGCTCTTAGTATGGAAGATGAGAACACGACCGTGCTGCTGTGAAGTAGCACTGACAAGACGAAACGACCGTTTCTTGGGATCAGTTGGCCTTCAACGAAGCTGTATGTTGTGTGAATGTGGAGAGTGTAACACGAAAATTAATTGATGGAAAGTACAAAATTGCAATATCTCCCTTTGTAGGAGGAGTGATATCTGGAGTAAGTTTCACGCTGTAGGCGAAAACCATACAAATTTCGTCCAGTGTAAACAAAATGGTTGTATTCTTGTTCATTCCACCTCCCCCACGAAAAAACATACGTGCTGCGTCAAACGAAAACTGAGCACAAAGCAGAATCATCGTTGTATACGTGTGAAAGAAAGCATATTATTTCTGCATTTATTTGGTCACGGCAACTTACGATTATGAGCTAACAGCGATTTGTTCAGCTTGTCATTCATTTCTACACTCCTGGAAATGGAAAAAAGAACACATTGACACCGGTGTGTCAGACCCACCATACTTGCTCCGGACACTGCGAGAGGGCTGTACAAGCAATGATCACACGCACGGCACAGCGGACACACCAGGAACCGCGGTGTTGGCCGTCGAATGGCGCTAGCTGCGCAGCATTTGTGCACCGCCGCCGTCAGTGTCAGCCAGTTTGCCGTGGCATACGGAGCTCCATCGCAGTCTTTAACACTGGTAGCATGCCGCGACAGCGTGGACGTGAACCGTATGTGCAGTTGACGGACTTTGAGCGAGGGCGTATAGTGGGCATGCGGGAGGCCGGGTGGACGTACCGCCGAATTGCTCAACACGTGGGGCGTGAGGTCTCCACAGTACATCGATGTTGTCGCCAGTGGTCGGCGGAAGGTGCACGTGCCCGTCGACCTGGGACCGGACCGCAGCGACGCACGGATGCACGCCAAGACCGTAGGATCCTACGCAGTGCCGTAGGGGACCGCACCGCCACTTCTCAGCAAATTAGGGACACTGTTGCTCCTGGGGTATCGGCGAGGACCATTCGCAACCGTCTGCATGAAGCTGGGCTACGGTCCCGCACACCGTTAGGCCGTCTTCCGCTCACGCCCCAACATCGTGCAGCCCGCCTCCAGTGGTGTCGCGACAGGCGTGAATGGAGGCACGAATGGAGACGTGTCGTCTTCAGCGATGAGAGTCGCTTCTGTCTTGGTGCCAATGATGGTCGTATGCGTGTTTGGCGCCGTGCAGGTGAGCGCCACAATCAGGACTGCATACGACCGAGGCACACAGGGCCAACACCCGGCATCATGGTGTGGGGAGCGATCTCCTACACTGGCCGTACACCAGTGGTGATTGTCGAGGGGACACTGAATAGTGCACGGTACATCCAAACCGTCATCGAACCCATCGTTCTACCATTCCTAGACCGGCAAGGGAACTTGCTGTTCCAACAGGACAATGCACGTCCGCGTGTATCCCGTGCCACCCAACGTGCTCTAGAAGGTGTAAGTCAACTACCCTGGCCAGCAAGATCTCCGGATCTGTCCCCCATTGAGCATGTTTGGGACTGGATGAAGCGTCGTCTCACGCGGTCTGCACGTCCAGCACGAAGGCTGGTCCAACTGAGGCGCCAGGTGGAAATGGCATGGCAAGCCGTTCCACAGGACTACATCCAGCATCTCTACGATCGTCTCCATGGGAGAATAGCAGCCTGCATTGCTGCGAAAGGTGGATATACACTGTACTAGTGCCGACATTGTGCATGCTCTGTTGCCTGTGTCTATGTGCCTGTGGTTCTGTCAGTGTGATCATTTGATGTATCTGACCCCAGGAATGTGTCAATAAAGTTTCCCCTTCCTGGGACAATGAATTCACGGTGTTCTTATTTCAATTTCCAGGAGTGTATAATTTATTTTGGTAACTGATCACCATTCCGTGACTGCACTTCATTCTCATAACGTGTTTCTGGTACGATCGTTACGGACTCGACAAAGCATCGGAAGTGTGTGTATGGCACTGAAATTGTTAGAAATTCTATGAATAGATATTAAAATAAATTTACAGCTTTCGAAAAAGTTGTTATCTATATAAATGCATGGATAAACAGAATTATGTTCACTGTTAGCTGACCTGTCATTGTATTGGAAGGACAAATCAGAAAGTCTTTTTTTTTTTAGCCAAATTACGGTTCTTAAGGGCAAAGTCAACAAGTCTAGGCACAACGTTGGACCTTTGTTAGTTCGTGCCGGCCGCACGGCGCTGCTGTCAGTTGTTAAAGATGGCGGTTGTGCTTCTCAAGTCCACGGAGTTAGAGCAACGAAGAGCGATTCGTTTTCTGTGGAGTAAGGAACGAACGCCCATCCAGATCGACATGGAAATGCAGCCCACATATGGGGAAAACTGGATTTCTTTGAGAACTGTGTGGTGGTGGTGTGAGTTCGACGAAGGCCGTGAAGTCTTGCATGACAATGAGTGGTCGGTCTACCCGCAGTCGTGGCTGGTTGACGACATTTCCCGCATGGATGCAACGTGAAAGCAGATCGGCCATTTCTCGGAGCTTGCAATATCGTATGGGAGTTCACAAGTAACGATAAAGCCAAGACAGCAGTCCGACGGTGGTTCCACAGTCAACCGGATGAATTCTACCGCAGGGGAATCTCAAATTTAATGCTGCGATGGGGCAAATGTGTGAACCGGTGTGGGGACTATTTGGAAAAATAGTTCAATGGTGGACATTTCTTTCACAACGGTTGCGTACGTAGCGGGAATATCGCGAATACACGGTTACACTTGCGAACCCGTGTACTCGCTCTCCTTTCTGAGGGTGTCGAAACTCACCAGCAGAGTCTGCGAGCACACGGAGACCGCGAGTTCGGCATCGGCATGCGACGACGTCACACGGCTCTGTGAGTTCTTTCTACAGTTTAAGACTGCAGATCAAAGTAGCTGTAGTGCTTTGACGGAGGCCCATCCCTGAAAACCTGAAAAAGAGAAACACTTGAATTTTTTCTATTTTCAGAATACGAAGCCCCAATATTTTACTTCAGCCATTTCGAACATCCCGGTGCCCAACTTTTTAATGAAGTAGTCGCGTCCACACACTAACGGACGATCTTCCGTTAGCAAAATGGAGCAGCAAATCCGTAGGGTTTAGCTTGAGGTGTAGCAAAAACTCCCTCTTCTGACTCCTGTGTAGAGAGAATCCACCACGCTTAGAAATTATCGACTATTCCACTGATTCAAATAAACGGTTTGTCAACGAGAGGCGGCAACGGTCAGCGTCGCAGCTCTAGTTTCACAGAGAAGAGGGGAGAGGTCTCCATCGCCCCGACGCTACAAAAACGCTGGAACTGGTCTGGAAAGCGATCTCTGAGGCGGCTGCCGGGCAGAGCCGGTGTCGGGTCGCGAACCGCAGCCGCCCGTTGCGGTGGCGAGGACAAGGGCCTGCGCCATCGACTTGAAACCCAGCACATGGCGACAATGAAATACAAGAGACACACCTACTACATACAACGGAAGCGTTAACTTCTTTCGTTTACTCAAATATTTATCTCCTTCCTTAATATTTCCTGCCCTCCGTAAATTATTTAAGTATGTCCTGCACAAGTCCTACTAATTTTTGCCTAGCTGCAGTAAAGGATTTCAATACATACCTATCCTGAAGTTTTCCTGCATCACAGGAATTATTAATTGTTAACAACCTTCTTCAGCGTGCAAGTTCCGTAGCTTACAGTAAGAGCGAAAGAGTCGAATGACACGGTTGGCTGGGAGAATCCAAGGGGAGGATCAGGTGTCTAATCGGAAAGGGTTTTCTTATTCCGTTGACAATGGTCTCCTCCTACGCGGTATGTGAGAATTCTGTCTTAAACGTGCGATTGAGAGCAGGTGACTAATGTAGGGACGACGTACGTTGCACGCGTAGTGTGGTGTCACGTATGTGTTTTATGGTGATGACAAAAGGAAAGAATGATACACCGCTGCCTACACGGTATGTTGTAAAACTCGCCCGGTGAAATCTATGCCCTGTCCGAAGTCCGCCGCTTGTCCGGCAGGTGGAAGAGCTCTTTCGTGGCGTCCTGATGAAGGGGATTGGAAATACTCGAACAAGAGAATCATACGTGTGAATCATAAAATGTTAGGAGATGCGTTGTCGTGCCAGGATTAGGCAATTATATGGGATATACAAGTATATATAAAGTTCTCCCATTTCTAAGGCAGCATGGGTATGCCCTCTGTATGTCATTTCAAAATATGAAAACAATTTTCCTCGCGATTCTGTGTATCATTGTCATTATTGCCGAGTGGAAGATATAATTTCTGATCATCATAAAATTGTAAAAGGAGGCATCAAAAAGTTTCCGTTCGAAGACTGTACAGTCTAGAATCGTTATGCCACTCGGGCAAAATTGCTGTGAGCACTGAGGAAATCATCCCGTCGATGCATCGCGTTGAAGATACCCATTTGGTAAAACAACGTCTGTTGCTGCGTGAAGAAGTCTGTTAACTGCCTGCTGCACTTCCTCGTCCGACGCGAATCGTCGACATTTTCTAAGGGACCGAAGACGTGATAATCGCATGGGGAGAGATGAAGACCATAGGGCAGATGCTACAGTGTCTCCCACTTGAATTGGTCCATAATGGGTGAGGCTGGCCTCCCAGATCGACCGACGTCTTCTGTCAAATCGCGACCAGCACGGAACTTGGCGCACCATTGAACGGTGATTTTCGACAGACATGCTGCCCCCTACACATTCTTCATTCTCCAATCGATGTCTTGCAGATGCGGCAACCAAGGCAGGAGTAAAAGCACGTTCGAGGACACAAAATAAATCATAACAAGAAGAATCAGCGAGAAGAAGAAGTAGTATTTGTTCGTATCTAAGGCCACATGACACACGAGTTAATAAGTCGTAGAAGCCGATGTATTTTCGCTTGCAAAGCAGGGAGAGGGGGGGGGGGGGGGAGGGAGGGAACAGGCGAAGATTTATTTTACGAGATGTCGACTTACGTAGTCGTTTACATCAGGTGCAGTGAGCATTTATCTTCCTTCCGTGGTTAGGAATCAAGCAACACGTAGATCGAATACCATTATAAGCAGCACCTTATAAAATTAGCTTATTCAGTAGTGGAAATATCGTGCATACAAATGAAATCTTCTACGTCGCAGTGTAGCTGAAAATATGTAGTCCGTCAAATATAAAGCGAAAACCTCATGCAAGTGACCATGCACGACATGTCCCATGTCGTAAGAATACCACTATTATTTCGCCAGCTCTTTAATATATTTGAACTATATTTTCGGTAAATAGCAAAAGCCAAAGATGTGAGTATTCTGCTCTATGGTAAAGCTGTAGCATGCATATCTATTGGGATATTTTACATTTCAAGAGGTACATTTTTCACTAAAGCATTCTGTAACTAGTAAATAGAAGGATCCAGTGAAGTAACGCATTTACACGTTTCCAAATGAGACTTTCCACAAGAATATTCGGTTAGTGCTCTAAACATGAAGGCCTAGGAATCCGACAAAAAATGTATTATGCAATGCACCTAATGTTCTGGTACGCTTACAGTTTTGTCTGTGTCTGTTTCAATACCTCATTACATAAAAATTACGAATATTAATATTACAACGTGACACTATCTTTCTAGGTGGAATTATTTGTTGGAAACCATTTATTATCTTAAACAGTTAATCAAATATTGAGAGTGTTGAAGTACGTTTAGTTCCCTATGTATTGGTTATTAAGTCATGTCAAAAAATACACATCTACTGTCGTCTTTGGTTTCCTTCAGTTATCTTACAATAAACTGATTTACTTCTAACGTTCCACGATTATTAATTACCAACCGCTATGCCGCGTTGGATCGTTTACGCTTTTCTTGAATTCTGGTCCCTATTTTATATGATAAGCAATCCCATCAAGATATGCGTAGCGTCGAAACTAAGATTCATTACAAGGTACCCGTGATTATTGTGTTACGACCCATTAATAATGCACGATGTGATTTATTTTTAAAATGTGTAAGTAGGAGCGCTTGTCACTGTTATTTGAATATTTTGCATGCTGTTATTGTTTCATAGCTCGCAATATGCTTATCTTTCACGTTCTTTCCTTTAACATAGTAACTTCATAAACCTGTGTTTGAGAAAGATATTCTCTGCAAGACTACAGTACTTAATATTAAAAAAAAAAAAAAATTGAGTATTCTTGAGCAAACATAATGTTGGTAACCTCTTCTCAGCCGTTCAAACATATAAGGCTTTTTAAGGTATCTGCGATAGAGTATGATTATGGTTCAGCCTTCTTTGACAATATATCTAAATATTTCACACCTCATTCCTTACCCTTTTTATTTTATTACAGTTTCTAGCAATCAGGAATATAACAAGGCCAATATTTCATCATGGTTCAAATGGCTCTGAGCACTATTGGACTTAACATCTCAGGTCATCAGTCTCCTAGAACTTAGAACTACTTAAACCTAACTAACCTAAGGACATCACACACATCCATGCCCGAGGCAGGATTCGAACCCGCGACCGTAGCGGTCGCGCGGTTCCAGACTGAAGCGCCTAGAACCGCTCGGCCACCAGCGGCCGGCATTTCATCATGTATACAGTTATTTTCTTAAAGCCTTTTGTGGCACGTGCAGGTACAAATGTTCCTTCAGATTACACTGCAAAGCATTTCAGAAGCAGTTATGCCAAAAGCTTATTAACACGAAAGCCTAATTATTATTATCTCTATGCTCCTCGATACGGATTTCGTATCACCTCTTTCCCCTTCCAATCACTGAACGAGGTAATAATTTTGCACATCAGTTACGCACATCTCAAACTGTTCTCAGAAGACTGTTGATTGGCTCCAGTTAAGTAAAATAAAACTAAGCTAACTCTGGGAAAGCACGCAAAGTGTTGTTGATGTACTTGTCCCAGGTACAATGCTTGAACATTTGTTGTGCCGTTTTCATACTTACGTAAGGAACCCACTGTACCTCCGAGGAGTGCCATCTCAATTTATTCCCAGGTCTGTGGCTCAAAAAAGAGCCTAATGGGGAAAGCAAATTGCTGCAGCTGTAAAAAACAGCAGCCAAGGCAAAGCGCGACCAGTAAGAAATCAACGGCCTTCGTTTCCACTGAGCACTGACGTAGCAAGCAGGCCCAACGAACGAACCCTGGCTGTCGTGCAGAGAGCACTCTGTAGCGCCAGAATCTTCAGTTCATAGATGGCACTAAGGGTCCTTAATGGAACTCTCCTTCGAAATCAAACCACACCCAGTTCAGTTAAGTTACGTTACCTTTAACTCAAATGAAAGCCCTTCTTAAAGATGGCAATGGACAAAACGACACGACACAAACCAACAGTTTCACTCTTATGTAGACCCGTTAGCAAGTGGCGAAGATCACCACCACAACCACCATCGCCATACGTCGCCTAAAGGCAGCGGTGCTGAAAATTTTAATTATTCCGTTGTTGGCTGTTGCCATGACTTAAGTTCAAATACTTGGAATCTTTATGACTGGAGGGAGTGCTGGTGTCACGTTAAGCTCAGCTACCATCTTGAGGCATTCCCAGGGATTTAGGAGCGTAAGTATCACCTTGTGTTATCACTGAATGGAAAGCAAACACACCTGTATATCCATAATTTATAGTTCATCTCTTACTCAAGTGGACTGAGTGGGTTGCTGGCTGAGGAGGAGGAACGCTTGGGAGGGCATTTTCATCCTATCATCTGCCTGTTGACCAACGGAAACATTCCGTTTGAAAAAACTGTTCTACTCAAGATCGCAATAATTAATATTTATTATTGACGACTTGTTTCGACAGATGACATTAAAAAATATTTTGATTATAAATCATGATCCATTATGAGTTTATCACTCATATCTCAATACGAGAAACTTAAAGGAAACATTCCGAAAATCTTGATCGGAACCGAAGAGTTGGTGACATCTTAAATTCATTGTTGCGATAATGCTCTTTCAGTCAAAAACATGAAGCGTAATGTGTGTGTAACAGGGCAGGATCGATGTCTCTCCCAGTATACTGCAGTGAATCTACGTGATGTGAGGTAAGATCTTTCTGTTCTCATTTTTCAACACACGCAAGTGTATATGCGTGTGATTTTTTTGTTTTTTCACTTCAAGAAGTAGAGCGGGCTGTTTCTGGTCAGGTCCATTACAGAGTCCCGGTTCCGTTTGGCCAGTTTACCAGGCGAATGGTAATGGGAATATTTGGAATGGGATTTCCAGTTGGAGAATTTGTCTTACAACCAAGACAAAATCCCTGAAAACCTTCGTCAGAATGGAAACTATTTATAATTTAATTCTGGGACCGTAACTCCAAGATAAAAAAATATGACGCCTAGTGCGTGTGTGTGTGTGTGTGTGTGTGTGTGTGTGTGTGTGTGCGTGTGTGTGTAGGTTTATTTGTATGCAACTGAGTCACATAAGATAGCTGCGAGAAGTTGATGTAGCCAACGAGTGGGGACAACGGGAGTCCGGTAAAAAGATGCGACGCTTTGGTCACTTCACATTCTTGTGTTGCTATACATTTACTTCTTTCAGAGCTACAGAATGAGCTGTTTAATCTTTCCACTGCTCTTAACTAATTATATTTGTAAAGCCTCGCAAATACGTCTTATCATAGCGAAAATTTTGAACGACAATCCATTGTAATGATGGCCGCAGCTTATTGGCGTTATGATATCAACAGATATAAGCCCAATTATTCTCTGGAACACACTGTTAATGGTGTTTACTGCGGACGTAAGTTGTCCAGTTTATATAACACAAAAGAAGCATAGGCTTCACAACTAGCAGCAATGACGCAGGAGCTACCTGATCGCATCTCAGGTAGGTTTCGTATCAGATCAGTTTTTCCTACTACTACTACTACTACTACTACTACTACTATTATTATTATTATTATTATTATTATTATTATTATTATTATTATTATTATTTCTTTCTTGTCTCAGACGTTATGTCTGGTTAAAAATGGAAGGTGACGCGGACCTTGATCAAGCGTGACTTCCTTTCAACTGTACGGTATATGTTACATTGCATTTAGGAACTTTCGGGTAATTGAACAAGTTTCAATAATTACAGATTTCTGTAGTTGTATATATAAGTTTGGATGTAGCTGTATTGCATTCATGTACTGGTGGACATTGTGTGGTATGACTCCTGTAGTTGATAGTATAACTGGTATAATGTCAACTTTATCCTGATGCCACATGTCCTTGACTTCCTCAGCCAGTTGGATGTATTTTTCAATTTTTTCTCCTGTTTTCTTTTGTATATTTGTTGTATTGGGTATGGATATTTCGATTAGTTGTGTTAATTTCTTCTTTTTATTGATGAGTATGATGTCAGGTTTGTTATGTGGTGTTGTTTTATGTGTTATAATGGTTCTGTTCCAGTATAATTTGTATTCATCGTTCTCCAGTACATTTTGTGGTGCATACTTGTATGTGGGAACATGTTGTTTTATAAGTTTATGTTGTAAGGCAAGCTGTTGATGTATTATTTTTGCTACATTGTCATGTCTTCTGGGGTATTCTGTATTTGCTAGTATTGTACATCCACTTGTGATGTGATCTACTGTTTCTATTTGTTGTTTGCAAAGTCTGTATTTATTTGTTGTGGTATTGGGATCTTTAATAATATGCTTGCTGTAATATCTGGTGTTTATTGTTCGATCCTGTATTGCAGTCATGAATCCTTCCGTCTCACTGTATATATTGCCTTTTCTTAGCCATGTGTTGGATGCGTCTTGATCGATGTGTGGCTATGTTAGATGATACGGGTGCTTGCCATGTAGTGTTTTCTTTTTCCAATTTACTTTCTTCGTATCTGTTGATGTTACGTGATCTAAAGGGTTGTAGAAGTGGTTATGAAATTGCAGTGGTGTAGCCGATGTATTTATATGAGTGATTGCTTTGTGTATTTTGCTAGTTTCTGCTCGTTCTATAAAGAATTTTCTTAAATTGTCTACCTGTCCATAATGTAGGTTTTTTATGTCGATAAATCCCCTTCCTCCTTCCTTTCTGCTTAATGTAAATCTTTCAGTTGCTGAATGTATGTGATGTATTCTATATTTGTGGCATTGTGATCGTGTAAGTGTATTGAGTGCTTCTAGGTCTGTGTTACTCCATTTCACTACTCCAAATGAGTAGGTCAATATTGGTATAGCATAAGTATTTATAGCTTTGCCTTGTTTCTTGCTGTCAATTCTGTTTCCAGTATTTTTGTTAGTCTTTGTCTATATTTTTCTTTTAGTTCTCCTTTAATATTTGTATTATCTATTCCTATTTTTTGCCTGTGTCCTAGATATTTATAGGCTTCTGTTTTTTCCATCGCTTCTATGCAGTCGCTGTGGTTATCCAATATGTAATCTTCTTGTTTAGTGTGTTTTCCCATGACTATGCTATTTTTCTTACATTTGTCTGTTCCAAAAGCCATATTTATATCATTGCTGAATACTTCTGTTATCTTTAGTAATTGGTTGAGTTGTTGATTTGTTGCTGCCAGTAGTTTTAGAATGGCTCTGAGCACTATGGGACTTAACATCTGTGGTCATCAGTCCCCTAGAACTTAGAACTACTTAAACCAAACTAACCTAAGGACATCACACACATCCATGCCCGAGGCAGGATTCGAACCTGCGACCGTAGCAGTCGCGCGGTTCCGGACTGAGCGCCTAGAACCGCGAGACCACCGCGGCCGGCGTAGTTTTAGATCATCCATGTATAGCAGATGTGTGATTTTGTGTGGGTATGTTCCAGTAATATTATATCCATAATTTGTATTATTTAGCATGTTGGATAGTGGGTTCAGAGCAAGGCAGAACCAGAAAGGACCTAATGAGTCTCCTTGGTATATTCCACGCTTAATCTGTATTGGCTGTGATGTGATATTATTTGAATTTGTTTGGATATTAAGTGTGGTTTTCCATTTTTTCATTACTATGTTTAGGAACTGTATCAATTTAGGATCTACTTTGAATATTTCCAATATTTGTAGTAGCCATGAGTGGGGTACACTATCAAAAGCTTTTTGGTAATCAATGTATGCATAGTGCAGCGACCTTTGTTTAGTTTTAGCTTGATATGTCACCTCTGCATCTATTATCAGTTGCTCTTTACATCCTCGTGCTCCTTTGCAACAGCCTTTTCGTTCTGTGTTGTATGTGTCATTAATTTCTGTGTAATGACTGAAGTTAATATTTTGTATATTGTGGGTAGGCATGTTATGGGGCGATATTTAGCTGGGTTTGCTGTGTCTGCTTGATCTTTAGGTTGCAGATAAGTTATTCCATGTGTAAGTGTATCAGGGAATGTGTATGGGTCTGCAATGTAACTGTTAAATAATTTAGTTAGATGTGAATGTGTTGAGGTGAATTTCTTTGGCCAGAAATTTGCTATTTTATCTTTTCCAGGAGCTTCCCAATTGTGAGTAAAATTAATTGCTTGGGTGACTTCATGTTGCAAAATTATCACTTCAGGCATTTGTGGTATCATCTTGTACGTATCTGTTTCTGCTTGTATCCACCGTGCGTGCCTGTTATGTTGTACCGGGTTTGACCATATGTTGCTCCAGAAGTGTTCCATGTCTGTTATGTTTGGTGGATTGTCTATTTTAATGTGTGTGTTATCTATTGTCTGGTAAAATTTCTTTTGGTTTGTGTTGAATGTTTGGTTTTGTTTCCTTCTATTTTCACTTTTTTTGTATCTTCTAAGTCGTTTGGCCAATGCTTGTAATTTGTGCTTCTTTTCATCTAATTGCTCTATCGCTTCTTGTTGTGAGATTTTACCTAACCTTTTTTGTTTTTTGTCTGATATTTCATTTCTTATAAATTGTGTTAGCTGTCCGATGTCTTTTCTCAGTTTTTCTATTCTGATCTGTAGCCTGTGTTTTGTGGGTTTCTTCTGTGTGTTGGTTGGTTCTGATCTCTGCCTAGTGTGTATATTTAGCGTAGTGAGTGCTCCTATATAAACCAGTAGTTGTAACTCTTCCATAGCTGTGTTTTCATTTATTTTGTTGTGTATGATTGTGTTGATAGTTTTTATTGTTGTTTCGACTTGTGGGTTATTTGGCGGTCTACGCAAGAATGGTCTAATGTCTGTATTTGTGTCTTTGTATTCTATATATGTCAGCTGAAATTTTTCTTCTATATCTAACATGTGTGTCACTTCGTGTTCTGTTTGTGCTTGTTCTGGTGGCTGTCTTAAGATTTCGTTTTCCTCTGACTATTTAATTGATGCGTGTTGTTCTTTGTTTGTTTGCTCTGGGATGTTTGAGTCCATTACTGTATTTGCACATTATTTTGTTCCAGTATTTGTTGTACTTGTTGTTTGATGTTTTCTAATTCTGACTGGGGTATCCTGTTATTTTTGATTATTACACGGATCTGATCAGCTAGTCGTTGTTCTGTTAAAAATTTTAATTCTGGGTATCTGGTAATAAATGTTGTGTATACTTGTGATCTGTATCCAGTTGTGTTGGTTCCTAGGTTTGTTGCTTGGTAATAACAGAACATGAGGTGTCGATTAACTTCATCTGACCATATCGTCCTCTTTGTTTTCCTTCTAGGGTGGTTGCAGGAAGCATATCCCGCAAAACACCTCGATTTGGATTTGAATCATTTTCCAGTTGGCTAGCAGTGTCGTTACCATTGTGGGCGGGCATAGGGTTCAAGCGTCGTCCCCGACCATGAAGGCGCTTGTCCGAGGCTTCTTTAGTTCTGTCCTGAACCAAGTAATCACACTAAAAGGGGGGTTAGCCCTATTAGTGGTTTGTTCTTTTCGTAGCCTTTTACGACTGGCAGAACATACCGGAGGCCTATTCTTTTCCCGGGCCTCCACGGGAATTATTATTATTTATTATTACGACCACCTCAAATACAACCCATGATTAACTATACAATACGCCAAAGACTACCCTGGACAAAAGGTGATATGAACGATTCGATACAGCAAACTGCTTAATCATTAGTTACATGCAGTTCACCAGGAATTGTTGGAAGCCTGCACAACGCCACACTGAAACTAATCATTCCATGTGAGGTGTCATTTATGCCTGACGTATTACGTAAGTCTGTCAAGCTCCATTTGAGCGACATTTTCTCGTTAGTATGATCAGGAACTCCTGCCTTCCTAGCTGCTATAAGCTGCTGAGGTACCTTACCATTCGCTTTGCTAGTCCTCTATATCTATTATACAAGGCGTCTCCATATCATCAACAATTTCTTATTCTTCCACTACTTCTTGTTCTACTTCTTTTCCTCCTCCTTTAGGTCAACCTCTTAGGCGGCCGTGCTAAGGATCTGTGCGGGTGTGCATACCTTCCAAGTGCACAAATTTTCTCTGATCGTTTGTAGTGTGTCCTGGGTGGTGTAGTGAACAAATACTTGAAACCAAGAAAAGGCAAGCCGGCCGCGGTGGCCGTGCGGTTCTAGGCGCTGCAGTCCGGAACCACGGGACTGCTACGGTCGCAGGTTCGAATGCCTCGGGCATGGATGTGTGTGGTGTCCTTAGGTTAGTTAGGTTTAAGTAGTTCTAAGTTATAGGGGACTGATGACCTCAGATGTTAAGTCCCATAGTGTTCAGAGCCATTTGAACCAACCAAGAAAAGGCAAACAACGTGAGTTACTTGTACGGCTCCCGTAAGTCGCATGTTGTGCACATATCCGGGCAGTTTTCTGGAATGATTTATATTTGCCACTGAATCGCCAGAGCTCCAGTGATTGGCAGTTATAGTGACTCTTATTTATTAGTGACAACGCCATTTTTAAAAATTGAATAGTGCCGCTACTGGTTTCGGCAGCTGCTGTTATCATCAGATGTCCTTTTCTCCGACATTGTTATCACGATCAGGCCACTGTCGTCGTCTCACATGTAAAACAAAAATTAGCTAAACAGCCGTTACTCACGAACTAGCATTAAATCAGCTAATTATCTACACTATGTAGGGGCGACGTCTTTGGACTGATCGTAACTCAAATGTGGCGGGGAAGGGGCATCTGATAATGATGACAGCAACTATGAAAAGCAGTGGCAGCGACGACAGTGACCGGTAAATAAAACTGAGCGTGTGTTCCTATTATGAGCTGCTATGATAATGAAAGAGTTCCTCAGTCTGGTAGGACGTATGAATTTGTATGGATATTAATGAGCCATGTAGCTTATTCGCTTGATATACGGTTCTGTGATCGTGTTCAGCTACTCTCTGAGTGTACCAACAGAGGAAAACTAGAAGCCACTCTCGCTCTTAACCACAGGCTCATCGCCTGCTTGTCGCTTGCGTGCTACTTCCCCTCGCTGTTGATATTCGTACGGAGCAGATGCCAGGCGGGCCTAGACGTACGTGTTCTGTTTGAAAACTCTTCCACAGATGGCTGGTAGTTTGTATACGGCATACGAAGCGTTCAAGAGCGCTGCCGATAAACTCACGCTCTTGCAGCTCCGGTAATAAGTGGGAAGAATTGTTTACAGCGTATTATACACGTGCTGAACTCTGTTTCACTGCAGAACACAGTCTCAGCCAAGCGCGAAATGCCGACAGTAACGAAGCAACGCGCGCTAGCGAGCTCTTTTGAGGAGGAAGCCATCTCTGCAAAACTGGTTCACGCCGGCGCGCCACGCGCCTAAACTCGTGTTTCTCTTTGAGGCGCCACTCGCTTTGTTTGCCGCGGAAGCCGGCGGACGCCTCCTGGGGACTCCACTGCACTCCAGTCCACTCCAGGCTTTTTTTGAAAGTGCGCCCACCCCACAGCCTGGACCATGAAAGGCGCTTTCACAGGCTTTCCTCCAGAAGATACCCGCCCAGGTCAGTGCGTGTGACAGAGAGAGAGAGAGAGAGAGAGAGAGAGAGAGAGAGAGAGAGGTAATCAGCTGTGCTGATAGCAGAGGCGAACGCAAAGCGCTCTCACAATGGAGGGCCGGTTCGCGCACAGTCCTCAGTTCCTGGTGTTCGCCGGCCGGCTCGCATTGTCCCACACGCCACACTCGCACAGGCCTGCCATCTGCTCGGCGCTCACAGCGCATGTTGGCTCCGTAATAGCTCGTGCCAGCTCCGCGGGTAGCTTCATTGGGCAAGGAGAGGAGAAAGTTATTTTCTCAATGGAAGAAGACCCGTGGTTGTGTACGGTAACGCACGTTTTTATAGCAGCTAACAACTACACAGTTCACTGTTGGTCATTGAAATTCTAACACAATTAAGGCGGCATCCAACGAACATCAAACTGACATGATATGTACAACATTTTTAGATATGATAGTGATTACTATTTCAGTAAAACCACGTGAAGCACCGGGTGATCAAAAAGTCAGTATAAATTTCAAAACTGAATAAATCACGGAATAATGTAGATAGAGGGGTACAAATTGACACATAACCTTGGAATGACATGGGGTTTTATTAGAACCAAAAAAAATACAAAAGCTCAAAAAATGTCAGACAGATGGCGCTTCACCTGATCAGAATAGCAATAATTAGCATAACAAAGTAAGACAAAGTAAAGATTATGTTCTTTACAGGAAATGCTCAATATGTCCACCATCATTCCTCAACAATAGCTGTAGTCGAGGAATAATGTGAACAGCACTGTAAAGCATGTCCGGAGTTATGGTGAGGCATTGGCGTCGGATGTTGTCTTTCAGCATCCCTAGAGATGTCGGTCGATCACGATACACTTGCGACTTCAGGTAACACCAAAGACAATAATCGCACCAACTGAGGCTGGGGATGATGCGATTCTGTAACATATCGGCGTACCTCTTACTCGTCACGGTATCAGTTACAAAACAAGAATCACGCATTTCCTCGAAGAAAAAAGGCCCGATAACGGTAGATGTGGTAAATCCAACCCACACCGCGACTTTCTCGTCGTGCAATGGGGTTTCCACGACAGTTCTAGGATTTTCGGTAGCCCAGATTCGGTAGTTGTGGGCGTTGACAGACCCTCGGAGCGTGAAGTGAGCTTCGTTCGTCCATAACACGTTACTCAACCAATCGTCATCTTCCACCATCTTTTGAAACGCCCACACCGCAAATGCCATCCGCTTCACTAAATCGCCAGGTAACAGTTCATGATGCCGATGGATTTTGTACGGATAGCATCGGAGGGTACGCCTTAAGTGCCAACCAAACAGTAGTGTATGGAATGCCCGTGTGACGTGCGACTGCGCGAGCGCTGACTTCCCCGTGCATAGACGAACCCGCTATAGTCTCCATTTCTTCCTGACCTGTCTCACCAGTATTACGCCTTGTGCTCGATCGGCCACTACGGGGTCTATCGTCTAAACAACTTCGAAATCATTCTCACCGCAGCTGCATTTGTCAACGGACCTTTACCCGTTCGAATCCACTTCCTATGGCGATAGGATCGTAATGCTAAACTAGCACATTCCCCATTCTGATAATACAGCTTCACTAAAAGCGGCTTTTCAGGTAACGTCAACATGCTGCGACTGCTGGCGCATCTGATTCTCCCTCTCATTACAGCTCATGAGGGGGGTTCTTTTTATGCAGCACTGTCGCCCAGGCCGGCAGCTTCGTAGGAACTTTAGCCTTTCCGAGTTCCGTCGTCAAAAGCAGCCTGCGCCCAGAGCTAGGCGGGTGAATTCTCGTGGAAGCTGAGCCAGATTAAGCGAGAGGAGCATCTTTCTGTAGAACGATAACTGCGCGCCCTGATTTACTGGGTTTCGAAAATGCCTCTTGATTGAAAAGTTTCGCTCTAATTTTTACAGAAGAGCGAAATAGCGTTGCTACTAGTTTGTCAAAGCTCGTTTTTCACAAATGCTGAAATTAATTAACGCCTTTCCTGATTTCAAAAAGTTCCTTAATTACAGGTGGTTTGATCTCTTACACTAGTTCCTACATTTTTTCCATTTGCCTCACAGTACATACGTATTTCATTTGTAAAAATTACACGATGTAGCAGTTGCATCTTTATCTTACTATATGCTGCAAAAGTGGCCAAAGATGCGATGTTTCCGACCTTCTGGCAGCGCAACTAAAACACGTCGATCTTATCTTACATGCACGTAATTTTATTTTAATCGGAGTCCGTAACATCAGATACCAGATGAAACGATTACCTGTGTCCTGAGGACATATCGTAAGGATCAAAGGAGTGCCTTCTTTAATATCTACAAATAATGCAGAGGTATTTGTTGCTAATATATTACTGTGGTATCACCCGATATTTACAATTACACCTGTTTTAAATTTATTCAAAGTTATGATTTAGCTTACTGCAGGTAAATATAATCCTTTTAGCTGCGGTAAGCTAAATCATAACTAGGATACATGAGTAATACACAATTCTGATCTGTTGGATCATAATTTTGCATATTTTCTCTTTATCAGCCTTAGCAATGTCTGGAGTCCAGGAAAATTTCTGTTGCAGGGATTGGAAATTCGTTCTTTCCGCATGCAATGTCGTTGCCTTAAATCACCACATTTTTTCGCCCGGTTGCACAGAGCACCAAGAAGGCTAGTCGCAATAATTAACGCTCAGAACCTCACAGCTGAAAGCGGTAAAAAAAAGTAAAGAGCAGAACTCTGCTCCATAGTTCGTTCAACCCCGTGTAGCGACATTTTCACTTTCAGCTTCCTTAACCTGGTCTGCTCAGTCTGCCCTTAGAAGACTGTAAATGTGGTGCTCAGATCAGAAGCTAACAGAAAAAGATATTGAACTTTCAACACGTCATCCTCAGAAAGCCTTTACGCGCTAGCAGCATTCTAAAAATAGCAGCTCTCCTCTCCCTGTGACCAGCCAGTCGCTTGGCGGGACGTGCCGTGCCAAAGGCCACTGCAATCAATTACGCCGGCAGTCGTGAAGACGCGGCTAACGGCGGTTTTGCCGATAGCCGTACTGCTTACTTGGCACCGTTCGATCCACTGACTCCATTCCTTTCCAATCATGTTAATTATTACAAGCCTTCAGTCTGATCGTCTTCTCTTCTTGAAAATGGATACTAAGTAACCGTAGAAGTCATTGCAGTGTAATATGCATCAATGACCGAAACTTAATTACTGTGGCTGGGGTGCGCAGATCTTTCGCAACTGTTGGACGAGGCTTTTAAAACGCTCAGCTCAGGGGCAAAGTCTGCATGAGAGTGCTGCGGCGACAAATTCATTGGTCACGACACGTGGAAACGTCCTTTTCGCCCGTGCCTTGGCGCTTCTGAGGCGTCACGTTATGTCACATTCGTGGTCGGCGCCAGAGTGCACGTACTCTTGGTGATGCCCGCACCGCGGGGCTAATTATGCGTAGATCGTCGGAAACGTCTACTGGCGGCCCCCGATTAATTCTCTAAAATGCCTCACATGTGAAATCGTATAAGTGACGGTTGCCAGCCTTGTATTGATGGTGAGAAAAGCATGAATTTCGCGTTAGGCCAGTTAATAAATGACGGCGTGGTGAAGAGTAAAGCCTCCGAATTTTTTATTCTGTTCTCAATATAGGTTGAGGCACCACTTGCTTCGCTGACACAAGATGCAACTCTCTGTCACTAGATAGCTTCGAATCGTAGCGTGTAACAGTATGGTGTGTAACGTAACTATGTCGATGCACGAGGAACCCTCAAGAAACTTATAGAACGTATTCGAAGAGTTCGTCCACAATCCCTCAGCTTAACAGTGCCAGACCATACACGAGCGCTGCGGCGTCTGCAACAAGCCGACGCCTTCGGTCCGCTGACTTCTTGGGTTCACTGTCACCCAATAACCTCCATACAGTCTCGACTTGGTCCAGTCCGAAAACTTAAAGAACACCTGCCTTCACTTTGATAGCGATGAAGGCTGCAAGCAGAGGTGGGGCTGTGCCTCTGTCAACTTAATCAAAACATGCAACAATGACGGTATCAACAATCCGGTCTCTCGTTGGGAAAAATGTGTCCGTCGCCAGAATGACAATGTTGAGAAATAAATGTGTAGACACGAAGAATAAAGATGTGGAATATTAATGAAGTATCTTTTTGTAAAAAGCTTTTAGAACTTTCACAAAAAATTCGGAGGCATTACTTTTCAGCTCGCGCTCGTATTCAAACGCCATGTTGCTATGTATCTACGCTCGGGAATATTCAGACCCGACCACTGGAGTGGAAAATGTACATACAGCCAACAGTTGATACAGCACCTCCAACTGTATCATAGTAACTTCCGCTGATAGACTCGACAACGAAAAAACAGGAATACAGTTGAAAGTCAATAAGAAGATTTTACAGAGAAGCACCACACTCAAATTTCCACAGAAACGAATATAATCTGTTGGCTTCGATCAGAGCGCCACCAAGTCCAACTACTTCAATAACTTTCCAGCTAGCTTCAACCTAACGCGATTTCCCTGCTGATTGTCTCCACACTCTCTAAACGACGACACTTTCCTAGAAAACTAGAATGAATACCCTAAATTCATGTCTACCTACTTTCGGGTTCTCTATCTTCCTTACTACAAGCATCAACTCTGTTAATCACCCTCTTCCGGCTCCTGAAATACCCAACGCAAACACCGCCTCCGCCCTAGAGGACTCACGACGTCTATACCCAATTATGGTTTCCGCCAGACTCCAAGATTTCACGAACTCCAAAGCACCCACGAAATTATTTAACATTTCAGGAGCATTAAGTCAGAATTTTCATCGACCTGGTCCCGCTTACATCGATTTCGTAAGGTCATGCTTCTTGACAGGATTTTTATGAGGTTCTCTACAACCCGAGTTGCGAAATAATGGTCATGATGATAAGTTACAGAACTGTAAGCCAGTCATTTACGAGGGTTACCTTAAATCAAGTTTGAACTTGATGTGCGAATTTGTTTTCTTAATGTGGCTTTTCAAAGTAATCATGTTGTCAAACGGATCAATTCGAAAGTGTTCTGTCAAAAGGATGTTTTGTTTTCTATGGTTTATCGTTTACGGCTCCTTCATTTTCAACAGGAAATAAATGTGCAGCCAAAATTTCTCGTAGACGACACATATGACGAACGTGCGAAAACTGCAAACCTCGTTGAAAACATCGCGAAAGTGCACAGCACGGCAGTTAACGAACAGTGAACTGGTGTAGCACAGTCCGCATTTTGCGACATATCGAAAGAACACGCACAGCACATTTTACGTGAAGAATTAACAGCTAAAAATACTTTATTCAAGAGGAATGCTGCATTTGTTGAATTCGAGTACAAACATATGAGGAAATGATGTCAACACTTAATGTCTGGACTGTTTCGAAACAAATCCAATTGATTCTGTGTGCCAGTTTGTTTGTTAATGTGGACGAAACAGGGATTCACCTCTTCACGCAGGGAACGACGCCGCAATTAAAATAGCGCGTGGAAGGCGGTGGCCCTCCAAAAAAAAAAAAAAAAAAAAAAAAAAAAAAACCTAGTCTATTTCATATGCCGGAAAAGTTATAGCCGGTGTTTCTAATTACCTCGTAAAGTGCTGGAAGCATACCGTATCGGTTAACTTCGCCCCCAGGAGAGAGCTCGCAATGCAAGTAGCTTTGGACTTTAAGTCGAGTCAAGCAAGCAGGTTTTGGCACCCAGTAAGGAGTGATCATGCGTATAGAACGTCACAGTAAAACACGTCGACGGTATCAACAAGGATTAAATTTTTTTTCGTTTGTGCATGCGCCGTGTCACGTAAAGAATCTTTAACTCGTGAAATTTAACGCAGAGAAAAACACTATGTATCCGGTAACCCGTAACATTCGACTGCGTTGCGAGTGTCGACTGAAACAGTGGAATTAATGCTGGAATAAAATGTAACTTTAGCGGAAAGTGATTTTGATAGCCTTCTGTTATCAGTTTGCCTTTAAATTACAGTTCATAGCTTTACCTCTTGTCTACGCCCAGTTTACATACGCCACTTTTACTGCATTTTACGACTACTTACGGGGTCAAACAGCTTCTGATGAATGGTATGCAAGTGGATAAAGAACACATTAAAAAATCAGGAAGACACCATTACGACAGTAGATCTGCTGGCGACAAAGTTTTAGCAATAGCAAAGGCGAAGGATTGGAAGTATGAACTGTTGGAATATCCACAGTATTCACCTCATGTGCGATCTCTGGGTTTCAACCATTACTATGTCTAAAAAAAATTAAAATGAAGTTGTTTAGAATATATTTGAGGGTAGATAAGAGTTGCAGCAAACTTTGCGGAACATACAGGATTGTATTCTTGATTGGAAACAGCTCACTGTAAACACGTTAGACAAAGTTAACGACCTAATAGGAAGTTAGCGCTGAAAAAAGTACAGAGATAGTGTTTAAAGCCTTTCATTGCTGCGCAGCTAACTTTTCACCTCGCTGTGACCATGTATTACGACAACGAACGCCTACATCACAGGGGTCTCCTATACCTTCGATCCTTTCTTTTTCCCTTACTCTTTGATGACTGCAACACTTTATGGCTTATCTACTGACCGTTTTGCCGGGCGTATATTGTTATTCCTTTCATGTGAATGCCTTACATCGAAATCGTAACTTACGAAATGGAGAGACGGAACTCGCAGTCTGAGATTTCATAAACACTTTAAGTCAATTATTATTCTCTTTTTGCCGCCACCAAACCACGATTGAAAAAAAGGGAGATTGGGGTTTCACGTTCCGCCGACATCGAGCGCAAGCTCGGATTGTTTGAAAGATGGGGAAGGAAATCGGCCGTGCTCATTCAAAGGAAGTATCCCGTAATTTACCTCCATGCGATTTACAGAAATCGCTGAAACCTGAATCAAGATGCCGGACGCGGAATTATACTGTTGTTCCCCGAATGGGAGCCCAGTATGTTAACTACTACCCCACCTCGCTAGGTAACCCATGACGTGATCCTTTCTCTGAACCGCTATTAACTGCTATATTGCGTGTGGGAAGTGTTACGGTTTGCGGCAGCTGCCTACAGCTCAAAGTTAGAGAGAGACTGTAAATTCTGGTTCACCCCGGACAGAGCGGCCGGTGAAAGGTGTTGTTCCCTCTGGTAGACTCGTCTCGCTAACACAGCGGCTCTCTGGCCAGTAATGAAATTTGTAGCTGTAATGGGGTGCTGCTGCTCTCACCTCGTGGCACTCGCCATGCAGTTAGCTCGTAACAAGGTTTCACTGTGTAATGAGAAAAGAAATTGCCTGTCAAACGTTAAATGAAATGTAAACTGGTCTCTTTAATTGAAGTACTTTATGTTTCAAAATGTAAGAACAGTAGGTGTTGAAACCACCGTTCCAACCAGGAGCAGCTGCTGAAATACAGACGCTATTGCACTGTTGCTAGTGACACTTTATTTTTAATTTCTCTCCCATGTGGTGTCTTTCAGTAATACGCTGTTGAATAACAAAGGGAGATCGTAGAGTAAGAAGAGACCACGACATTTTATCACCTGCATGTTAGCAATGCTGCACGATGAGGTGCATTTTCTTTTCTTGTTTTATTAATCATTTCCTATTACTACAAAATAGATATCTGTTTGTAGATAAACTGAGGTGACAAAATGGGATAGCGTATGTACATGTACAGCCGGCTGTCGCAGACCGTACACAAGGTAGAAAAGGGCAGTGCATTGGTGGAGCTGTCATTTACTCGTATATTCAGGTGATTCATGTGAAAAGATTTTAGACAAGGTTATGGGGACACGACGTGAATTAACAGACTTCGAACGCGAAATAGTCGTTAGAGCTAGACACATGGGACATTCCATTTCGGAAATTGTTAGAGAATTCAGTATTCCCAATTCGAAGTGTTTAGCGTATGCCGAGAATACCAAATTTCAGGCATTACTTCTCACCATGTATAACGCAGTGGACGACGGCCTACACTTAACGATCGGGAGTAGCGACGTTTGTGTAGAGTTCTCAGTGCTAACAGACAAGTGAGAGTTTTACCAGGGAGAAGGTAAGGTCCAAGACAAGGGCTATCGTGTGGAAGGGTAACAACAGCGACACCATTCACAGTTTAAAAAATTTTAACAGAAAATTTATTTAACAATTAGCAAACTTGATTTGCCATAGCAACCTCAAATAATTCCAGGCATTTATGAAAATGAAATCTTTGACAAAAACTTTTTTTTTTCAAATCTCAGCTGTAACGCTCTCAGATAAATTTAAAATAACGATCTCTTTTTTAAAAAAAGGTTAAGATAATGATCTTAAAGAAGATAAAAATTGTCTTAAAACACCGTTCCATAATTAACTTTAACAAATTCCATGAAAATATTCAGAATAATAGAGTTTTCAGTGAGATGTTTGCTTCCCATATTTAGCAGTTATTAAGGCAATCTACATCTTGCAACTCCCTGAATTCGTGCTAAAAGTTAAGACTGAAAAATACTGACGTTAAGAAGGTGGCCGATTATAACATCACGAAGACCAACACAAATAAGACGTCATTCGTTTCATTTCAAAAACAATCATTTCTCAAGACAAACAACTGACTAAAATCGTAAAACCAATATTCAGTAACTGGCTAGTAGTAATTCACAGAGATTAAAACGTGATTAAAGGAATGTCGCAGACTCGCACAGTATGTAAGAGAATATTGTTAGCCACATACTTAAATATAGTTCAACTGCCAAGTGGTAAGCTAATTCAGCGACGCACGTTAACAGAACACTTTAAACATAATAACCTTAACACAGTTGTTATATTCACAGCTTCGTACATAATCCATGGCCAAGGCGGCAACCCGTTCTCCTTTGTCACAGCAATATTATTAATACAGTTACTGCGTTGGGCAGTTTCCTTTCTCCATCAACTGATCGGCCCAGACCATTTGGACCGCCATAAACAACTTGAACTGCTTGCCTAGCAATATGGAGGGAAAGGCGACGAATTACTTTACCCGAGGAGTGTTGCACAAAGGCAGATTGAGTTTATAACATTACTAATGAGCAATAGCTGGCAACACCGAAAGCTTATATTGCTTAAAGGGGCGGTTGGCATATGAGCTTAAACTCCGTTCTCTGAAAAGAACGAAACCTGAGTGTACCAAGTTACTGCCAGTCTGCACTGATGAGGTTCAGTGTAGGTAGTGACAGCAAGCACGACACGGCAATGAAGCATTTACAGTTCTGAATCTTAACAGATTATCCTGTGTAATTCAGCTGACCGAGTTGTACCACAACGTCACACCCAAAAGTATGCTTGAGCCTACAACAATTGTGACACCTTTAACCAGCGTATACAGTTCCAGGCATTAAGCTCTATTTAAGACACACACACACACACACACACACACACACACACACACACACACACACACACACACACACAACCAACTTGCGATCCAACTCGCCATTTTACGAAGATTCGTTACTCTCAGATCTGTCCGAAGCGCAGCAAGGCTGACCGGCCTCAATCACCGGAATTGGTCCGATCAGGCAGTGTACACAGTGGTATCAATGGACACGAGGCCACCAAAGCTCCACGGACCACCTCAGCGAAAGACAATCGTAACCGAGCAAAGCAGCAGCAGCAGCAGGATCAGCCTAACTACGGGCTTTTTTTTCCACACCCTGCCCGCGCCAACAGCACATCTCCAAACTGTTATGTCGCGTTCGCCGCCCGTGCGCGTCTCCGCGCCGCAACCCAGACCTCTCACGGTTAGTTTCTCTACTCAATCTCTCGCATTTCTCGCAAAGATCTCCTTGGCGAATGGAAGCGTCTCCTCGTACTGAGCGCCAAGGCTCAAACACTGCGCCCAACAGCTACCGAAATCGATGTGTCACACGACGAACGTATCCGGTAGGACAGTGCGGTGAAATCTGGCGTTAATGGCTTTAGCAGCAGACCACCAACGCGAGTGCCTTTGCTAACAGCGCCTCTCGTGGGCTCGTGGCCATACCTGTTGGACCCTAGACGCCTGGAAAACGGTGGCCTGCTAACATGAGTCCCGATTTCAGTGGGTGAGAGCCGATGGTAGGGCTCTACTGTGGCGCAGACCCCACGAAGCTATGGACCCAAGTTGTCAACACGGCACTGTGTAGGCTGGTGATGGCTGCGCAGCGGCGTGGACTGTGTCTAGATGGAATGCTCTGGGTCTCCTTACCGAACTCAACCGATCATTGACGGGAAATGATTACGTTCGGCTACTTTGAGACCAATTTCAGCCATTCAGGGACTTCACGTTCCCAAACAACGATGCACCACGTCACAGGGCCACGACTGTCCGCAACTGGTTTGAAAAACATTCTGGAAAATTCGAGTGAATAATCTAGCCACCTAGATCGCCCGACATGAAACCCATCGAAGGTTTATGGCACATAATCGAGAGGTCAGTTCGTGCACAAAATCCTGCACCAGCAACACTTTCGCAATTATTGATGGTTATAGAGGCAGCATGGCTCAATATTTCTGCAGGTGTCTTCCAACGACTTGAGTCCACGCCACGACGCGTTGCTGCACTACGCCAGGCAAAAGAAGGTTTGACACGATAATAGGAGGTGTCCCATGACTTATCACCTTAATGCATATCACTCATATCGCTATAAGGTGCCGCACGGGTGGAAGCTTTTATTGTATCAAACATCAGGGCTTCTTTGTGTTCCCTTACAATAGAGGATGAGAGCATATGCATCTGTGGCGTGGAGGCAATGCCTCCAGACAGTGCTGGGAATGTCTGTGAAGAGTCCACGCCAGTTTTTGCTTTTCCATTACGGTTCACTTTGTTCAGTGCGGAGTGAGTGTCTCCTAGCCACTGGCTTTGAACGAAAACCCGCGTTCCCTGTAAAATGGTGCTCATTCCTTCCCATTTGTGTGTCGTCAAAATTAGCGTACCGGTTGCTTTTTGATTCTTAAGCAGATAGCAGTAACAAAGGGAAAAAAATCACTTGCGAACCAATTGGCTTTTTAAGAAGCGTAAGAAGTTTATTTCTTTTGGTGCCCCCTGTTCAAAATGGCTCTGAGCACTATGCGACTTAACTTCTGGAGTCATCAGTCGCCTAGAACTTAGAACTAATTAAACCTAACTAACCGAAGGACATCACACACATCCATGCCCGAGGCAGGATTCGAACCTGCGACCGTAGCGGTCGCTCGGCTCCAGACTGCAGCGCCTAGAACCGCACGGCTACTCCGGCCGGCGTGCCCCCTGTGAAATGATGTTTCTAAGTTACGAATTTATTGTTGAAGCTCTACCACTATCACGCAATGCTGGGTTGCGAATGATTCGAATGCAACTTCTTTCCATGTGTTTTTTTTTTTCAGAACTCATTACGTCACAGACACAAACAGCCGCATGACAGTCTTCCATAAATTTTAACATTTCTCCGTTTCAAGACCTTTACAATCAAGATCAAGTGATTAAAGAGAGATAAAATACGTTAACGCTCGGCGGAAGTAATCGGAATCGTCCAAGAGACTGACATATCGTTCTTAAATCGACCACACTTACGGAATGTAGTGCGACATATATATAGGGTTGTACCAGTTGTCCATTTTGAACAAGTAATCACAGAGCTACATTTTTTTTGTCTAACTTCAGAACACGAGTCCGACACATATCTTTAAACAAATCTAGAAGGAAGGAAGGAAGATAAGAGTTTAACGTCGTGTCAACATAGAGGTCATTAGAGATACAGCATAAGCTCGGGATGATCCACGGAAGTGGAAGGAAATCAAATGGTTCAAATGGCTCTGAGCACTATGGGACTTAAGATCTGAGGTCATCAGTCTCCTATACTTAGAACTATTTAAACCTAACTAATCTAAGGACATCACACACATCCATGCCCGAGGCAGGATTCGAACCTGCGACCGCAGCAGCAGCGCGGTTCCGGAGTGAAGAGCCTAGAACTGCTCGGCCACAACGGCCGGCGGAAGGGAATCGGTCGTTCCTTTTTGAAAGGACCCATCCCAACATTTGCCTGGAACGATTTTGGGAAATCACAGCAAACTTACACCTGCATGGTCGACACGGAAGTGAACCGTCGTCCTGCCGAATGCGAGTCCATCCACAGCGCTCGGTGACGCATTTACAAGCACATGGCTAGACAAGTCTCACGAGAAAAGAAAAATCCGGCAGTAGGTCTACCAATGTGTACTAGGCTTACGTGAGTAACAGTATAACGCACAGTCCAGTCACTTTGATGCGGCAACCGCCTATGTTCGGCGTCAACGTACAGTAATCACTGACAGGCGGCAGGCGAGGAGGGTAAATAAAGCGTTTAGGGTGGACGCTGAAAACAGTGCAGTAGGACTCGCAGTGCGCGAACGGGGCGATTTATCTCAAATCCGAAAGGGTATGGTCATTAGCGTTCAGGCCAAGGGTTGAAGCATATCCTAAACGGCTGTTTTCAAATTGTTTGCGTGGCGCTGCGGTTAAAATACACCGTGTATGCCAAAACCGGCACTTAGGCAACTGTGGTGTGCCACGGGGTGAACTACGGCTGCGTAGAACTGTACAGGCGAGTAGACGTGTAACTGTCGAGCAACTGACTACCCAGATTAAGCAAGGGGGCTACCTACAGTGTCTCCTGGAAACGGTTCGTTTAACGTCACAGCAGGTGCCTGGTTCCTGTACCCATGGTGACTGCTGTTCACAGGTGACGAAGGCGGTAATTTGCACGCCAGAACCAAAACTGAACGTCTACTGAGTGGCGACAGGTGGCCTTTACACATGAATCACATTTTATGCTCTATCGGACAGGTGGTTGTTGGCGCGTACGGCGTGAAACAACTAAAAGCAAACACCTCGTAACAATCGTTGGATGGCTCCAGGAGCGTTATGTTCTGGGGAACGCTTTCGTGGCATTCCCTCGGTGATCTCGTCATTCTGGAAGGCACAATGGATCAACACAAGTATGTAGATGTCCTTGGGGACCATTTGCACCGCTACATGCTGTTCGTTTTTCTTTGGCTCAATGATATCTACCAGCAAGACAAGGCAACGTATCACACATCTCGCAATGATCTTGCGTAGCACGAGGATGAGTTTCCCGTACTCGCCGCGCAGCCAAACTCTCCGGTTTAAACCCAATCGACAATCTACGGACCACCTCGATCGGGCTTTTCGCACCATGCTTCCGCAACCGAGAAGCCTAGCGCAGCTGGCCAGGCAGTGGAGTCTACGTGGCTCCACATCCCTGCCGGTACCTTCCGGAATCTCAGTGACACTCTTCCCACACATTTTGAAGCGGTCCGTGCTGTAGGCAGTGGTTATTCAAGCTTTTGACAGGTGGTCACATTACTATGACTGGACAGTATATAACAGTCGTGGAGTATTATGAGTAAGTTACTGCAATGGAAGTTTTGCCCTTCGATTAGAAAAAAAACAGCTGCAGGAAGAAATATCAGAGCTTATAATTTTCACGTGCGCGCTTTCGCAAAGGAAATGAAACATTTTACATAGCATCATTTTATTCTAATGCGAACTTCCTCTGCGGACTGTCCGTCAAGTAAGTCCTTGCCGGGCGGAGTGGCCGTGCGGTTCTAGGCGCTTCAGTCTGGGACCGCGTGACCGCTACGGTCGCAGGTTCGAATCCTGCCTCGGGCATGGATGTGTGTGATGTCCTTAGGTTAGTTAGGTTTAATTACTTCTATGTTCTAGGCGACTGATGACCTCAGAAGTTAAGTCGCATGGTGCTCAGGGTCATTTTCAAGTAACTCCTTAGGGGAACACCGGCAGTGTTCTGACGATTCGCAGGCCAGAGCTCTGACCCACTTCTCTATCGTCCACTAACGCGGGAACATTACATTCACGCAGCGGCTCATTTTGCTCCAAATTCATATCAGCAGTGGTAGTTTTCGTAGCAGTCGCAGGATACCTGAGCGTCCTACTTTTCTTGTGTCGACTGAGACTGGCTTGCATCACTCTTAGGGCGCTAACATTTATTTTCTCATTAAGGTCGATAAACCAACATCGAGTGAGGGGCTGTGTTAGATGTAGTATCGACGAACGCAACCTGGTCGCGTGTCGCTGCGCATCGCGTGTTGCTGCGAGCAGAAAATAGAGGATAGCGCTCCATCTGACGGCGCGCTCTCTCGCTCTCTCTCTCTCTCTCTCTCTCTCTCTCTCTCATTTCAACTACTGATTCAGTTGTTGTGTGGCTATAATGAGAACCACCGGCCGTAGCTCCTTCGAAATTGAAAAGATGCGAAACTGTAACACCAAAAACGGAATGTCTTTATACGCCATAACAGTAGGAGTAGAATTTTGTTGCTTTACTTGGCCCAGTATCTACAATGTAACGAAGTTTTTCCTTCGTCAACCTTATCTCGTACTGCAACACACTGCGACGAAATCAGATCCACCAATTAGTGCGAACACCGACAGTAAAGGAATTCCACTGAAAACAAACAGAACTCTCTTTGGATTATTGTGGAATTAAGTCCACCATTAATTTATCAAGTAACAAATTTACTTCAGCTAAAATTTCCGGGCTGAGTGGCTGCAGTCGTGGGATGAAACTATTTAGTACCGTTACGAACACACGTGCGAGAGAGATCTGCAGACACAAATCTTGCAACTGGTAAAGCTGATCCTTCAGCTTAATTTGGATAAAAATATCGGTCTGATCTGCAAGAGGAAAATGGCGTACTGTGAAAAAGTAATCATAAAAGAACAGATGGGGAGGAGACATATCAAACGCTGCTAGTTTTCATCGGTATCAGTTATCAAGGATCCAATTATCTCGATAGTTTTATTATGTTCAGTATATTCTACTTGATCTGGAACGTTGATTAATGGCTAATTCCAGACAATTCGTAAATTTTTTTGAACTGCTGCTTACTTGTCTGTAGAGCAGGTATTTCGACTAACATCGTGGATTCGTTTGCCACAACTGCGTACTACTTGTTTAAGCTAAAGCAAAATTAAGATGTTAAAAAAGTAGTAACAATGCGCAAGAAGTGACGACGATGTCATTCGGGTGTATCCAGACGTACATATTGTTTGTAGCCAAATGTACGAACTTTATGAGGTTTGCACGCACGTTATATGTATTTTTCGAGTTGTGTGTTTATGCGTGCTCTCAGCGAAATGCGCAGCAACGTCTGGAAATGTACGCAGTAGTTTCTGCTCATATACTAAACAGAGTCCTAGAATGAACTCCAGTTTCTTCTTCTCTCAGTCTTCACACGCAGCGCCCTGAAACGCCTTTGCTTTTGTATAGTGGGACGTCGATGTGTAACACCATCATGTGCCGAGCGCTCTTACTCGCACTTACTTCATTCCACTGACTTTGAGCTCGTACGTGATCGTTGATACATTTTCTTAGCAGTAGCTTTCGTTTCGTTGCTAGCTGAGCGTTACCGCAATTTTCAAAAAGAGAATGGAACGCGGAGCGACAATACTTCCTAGTAGGTACTGCTCATTCCCATCTTAACTAAGCATACGTTTTCATTGCCGTAAGTATTGGTTTAGTAGCACAGCGACACGATTCTGTGAAAGGCGACTAGTTCTTTGACGAACGTTACCAGGGGTCATGATTCGTTAAGAGAGTATATCGATTGCAAGAAGATGTACAGTGATCAGCCAAAACATTGGATCCACCGATCCACTATCGATATAAACCCGTTCAGGCGATAGCAGCGTCAAGCGGCGAGACATGAGTGCGAGTCAGACGCACGCACGGCGCATGTAGCATCAGTGAGCATGCTGACCTTGTGTAGAATAGGGAAGGCACGGGTATTGGTTCAAATGGCTCTGAGCACCATGGGACTTAACTGCTGAGGTCATCGGTCCCTTAGAACTACTTAAACCTAACTAACCTAAGGACATCACACACATCCATGCCCGAGGCAGGATTCGAACCTGCGACCGTAGCGGTCGCGCAGTTCCAGACTGTAGCGCCTAGAACCGCTCGGCCACACCGGCCAGAGCCGCGGGTCAATTTGAGTTTGACCGAGAGCAAATTGTGATCACCCCGAGGCTCAGCACGAGCAATGCGGATACTGCACGACTTGTGTGGTGTTCGAGGAGTGCTGAATGTCTTCAACACGCGGCGAAATCAAGGTGAAACCAAATCCAAACGTCGTAGGGTTGGGTGCACACCACTCCTGTCGGACTTCATAGGCTTGGCTGACTAGTAGAACGTGACAGACGACGAACTGTGGCAGAACTAACATCAGCCTTTAATGCTAGGCAGAGTACAAGTGTGTCTAAACATACGGTGCACCGAACACCCGCAACCGATGACCTATGCATGTGCCAATGTCAACACCACGACATCGGCAACTGCGACTGAAATGGGCACTTGATCATCGGTACTGGACGCTGTCGCAGTGGGAGCGTTGCATGGTCTGTTGAATCCCGAATCTTCTTCATCATGCCGATGGGACGGTGCTAAGCCGCCATCTTTCAGGGGACACCTGTACTGCGCGACGGAGATAAGCTGGCGGTGGCTCCACTATACTCTGGGGAACATTCACGTGGGCATTGGGTCCAGTGGAGTTCGTGCAAGGCAACGTGACGACCAAGGTGTATCGTACATCTCTTCATAATGATCGTGTTTCCCGACGGCAGTGGCATTTTTCAACATGATAATACGCCATGTCAAAGACAGGAGTGTGATGGAGTGGTTCGAGGAACACAGTGGCGAGTTACAATTGATGATCTGGTGCCCAAACTCGCCAGATGCGAACCCGATCGAACACATTCGGGATGTGATAGATCGTGGCGTCAGAGCTCATAGCCCCCCAGCCCGGAATCAGGTGACTTGTGTATGTAGATCTGGTACCAACTCCCTGCAGCGACATACTAAGGCTTCGTTGGTTCCATGTCACGACACGTCGCCGCTGTTATCTGTGCCAAAGCTGAACAAATCGGCTATTAGGTAGGTGGCCATAATGTTCTGTCTGATGAATGTATCTTCATTATGAGAAGCAAACGAGTCTCAAGAAACGCCTTCTCTCAAAGTTTTGCCTATTTATTTTGCCAACCAAGGTCACTGACGGTAAAACAGAGGAAAACGGGGTATCTGTGCTGTTTAGATATAAATCTGACATTTGCACTCTCGCATAAATTTAACTATATTGAATGTTGTGCCTGAATAGTACAGATGACTCACCACTTCGGGACAGTATTCAGTCAGCTGCGAAACAATTATTTATATGCATGTTTGGTCCTTAGTCCTTTTTGTCATGCAACATGTTACTCCTGTCATTTCCTGCCGAACTGTTAAACATGTTTTTTCTCCGAATTATTTCTAAATTTAGCTACTTGAAAATTTTCCCGTTTTTAGTTTTTATTGATTCGACTACGTTTATTACATTCTGCACTTGCTTCCAGCAGTAGGAAAAGTATTTCTTTTTTTTCTTCTGAAGACCTCATGGTTGTTAATTCCTGCAATGGATCGCCCAAGACTAACTCCCTCTTCTCGTACAATTCGCAGTTGCATCTTAAACAAGAGATAAATCCCTGCGGATACTGCCTGATTCGTAATAGCCTCTTACGGAATCGTATTCCATTTTTGTCGTCTAGATAAGACCGAACAACGCCTCTGCACGATATAAACATCGTCGTCTTTTTTCTTTTCTTTTTTTTTCCGACGAAGCAAATTCCTTTGTCTCTCCCATACTTTGAACACCGTTTCCAGTTTCCTCTGTGTTTTATATAATGAGCAGCAGATATTAAAGCCGGAAAAATTGAATTTTATGAATGAAAAGGCACACGTCAATCTTTTAATATTCGGAAATATTTATTATTTTGAAAGCCAGCTGTCGGCTGCTAAGCTATCGTCAGGTAGATAGATAGATAGATAGATAGGTGTGGCTTTGAAATCAGTATACGATCGACACTTTTTGAGTAGTGCAACTGCAGAGTACCTTAGTTGGTTTTCATAAATGACAACTGTTAATGGTTGTTTTAGACTAAAATGAGCCAATTATTTAACTAAAGTTGTATTTTTACTGAATAGTCCCTCTCGTTTTATTCCTAAGTTAAATATTGACATTGTGATTCTTTAAAACCAATTGAGATACTATACGGCTACACTATTTCGAAATATGTGTGTGATCCCACATAAACTTCACAGCCACACACATTTATTTTCAATCTGACGATGGCCGAACAGTCTAAAACCTGTGTGTAAAATAATAAATATTGTAGAATATTACACCTTATCGCGCGTTTTTTACTTATAATGTATAAAATAGTCTACCTAGAACCGACGAAACAGTCAGTTCATGTGAGAGTTAAACATATTTTGGAACTCTGTCGGAAGTTCATAGAATGGTGAAAGAAGATTCGAGAAACAATTTAATATTACACTTTTATTAAATCCTTAAGCGAGCTAGCGTTTCGTAATTTCGCGATAAAGGGATCATGATTCTACGGTAGGATGATATTTGTACTGTACGGCATGAACAAAGAAGGCTTCAAGTAGTATGACAATCTATTTCGTTTCTCCCAACTATGCAGTTTTTGCGCCCTCAGGCTACATCCGGTACAATGTTTGTCCGTTTAGCCACGCCTCCGGGAGCAAGGAAGTTCAAGTGCGAATTCCACAGTACGATAACATACAAGGACACGTCTGAACCACTTAAATGTAAGGAATCACAACCGAAGTTAAAAATTTCTGTTCCTGAAGTGCTGACAACGTTTTTTCACTTCTACGCACTTAAAATGATGTTGACTATAAAGTAAAAGAAGTGAATTAACAATTAGAAGGATCAGAAGAATGAGAAGAAAATGAGGATCATTAACGTGTTTCCCTCAGATTAACTCCTCGTAGGTGCGTTTCACATTTATGTAAAATGTTGTAAGTAACATCAGCGTCAACTTTCGACAGCAAAATTATTTATTTGTGCAATTCACTAACGTTGATTCGGCCATGGAGACATTATCAAGTGGACATAATTGTGCTTTATCACATATCAGATCCTAAAAATCATCACATATATGCATGTTGTCACATCCATTGTATGCAGTGCACGTAAGTAGTGATTTGATGTGATTCGTGAAGATAACGTTAAAACGGTGGAATTAAAGACAACTTCCGAATTGACGATGATATACACGTCTGCCAGATGATTTCTTGGTTTTGACATATGCTAAAGCATAGTTACTTTCTGTCGATAATGGGCACACGACCGAACCTGAAATAGTGAGTTGTAAAAATAAATAATTTTAGAATCAAAAGACGACCATAACGTCATTTACAAGGATTTTACCTTCCACCCCCCCTCCCTCTCACCCTGCCAACTGTTCCTCCTTCCGGCACATTGTGCAGTAAGTTGCAAATGTTATGAAGAAGTGTTTAAAACGTTTGCTGTATTAAAGCCTTCTGTCGTTTCAACGCTGTGGCTGAACAGTATCGCAGCTATTTAGTGCACAAAGAAGCAACTGTCAAAAGTTCTGTCAAAAGTTCTGTCAAATGCTCTGCTACCAATTTCCCTGTTTTACAAGTTGCAGTAACAGGAAATAAGATCGGTATTGTAATCTCTTAAGACACTCCTGGCGATTCGTTGTGATCTTGTCTGAAAACGGGTGTTCTGCCGCTGGTCGTGGTCTTCCCAATACGATATTTTGATGCCGTAACTCGACATCTTCATTAGAACACATGATCTCAGCGAGAGCCGGCCAGAGTGGCCGTGCGGTTCTAGGCGCTACTGTCTGGAACCGCGAAACCGCTACGGTCGCAGGTTCGAATCCTGCCTCGGGCATGGATGCGTGTGATGTCCTTGGGTTAGTTAGGTTTAAGTAGTTCTAAGTTCTAGCGGGCTGATGACCCCTGAAGTTGAGTCCCATAGTGCTCAGAGCCATTTGAACCATTTTTTCCTCAGCGAGATGGTAATATCTGTACTGTTTGTAATGCAATTCTCCTGCCCCTCCTATTCAATGTCCATCTCCGCGACTCTCTCTTTACTTACAGAAGTTAGCGCGCCGACAGCACCGTCGCACAAGCGCTTCGGTATTGTAGTAACTACTCACGTGTTTATTCGTCCATTCGTAAGCGGCTACCTCAGCTTGCAAAGCTGGTGGCAGATCGTTGTCATCAGAAAGCACTGCACGAGCTTACCTGAAATCAATAGAAACAGTCTATTATTATCTAATTACAGAATAAAAACTAGGAACGAAGAGCTTAATACTAATAGAAAGAAAACATTACAAATAAAACTGGGTTATTCCTAAACAACGAAAAGTGTAATATGTGAAGCTACATACTACAAAACAAAGTCAGAAAACTGCTTGAATTAAAAGAAAAGCACTGTATGTAGTTCCACAACAACAGTACGATGTACGTATTGGAAACGAGCGAAATATAGTTCATTGTTTTGTATCGGTCGGCAGACGTATTCTTTTTTTAATTGAAGCTTAATTGCACGTCCTACAATCATGAACAGTGAAAGAAAAGGAGAAATTGGCTGTACTGAGATGTGATGTGCTGTGCTGGAACCGTTCTCATATTTGTCTAAAATCACTTCCGGAAGAAGAAAGGAAGCTTAGGGAATAAAGACCTATCAACCAAAAAGTCATCAGAAACAGAACATAAGATCGGATACGACAAGGAAGTCTTTTCAAAGGAACCATTCTGGCATTTGCTCCAAGGTTGCTCCAAGGCTTTGAGGCGCAGCACGGAAAACCATACCCTAGCATACCCAAGCTATTTTTTCGCGGTCGACACCTTATTTGCGTCTGTGAGACATGTTTCTCCTTCATAATATTTCTCCGCTAAGATAATAACAAAATAAAATTACTATTTCAGAAAGATTTTGTGAATGATATATGCAAATATTTAATGTGGTTAAGTAACAAAATTTTTATTTCTTTTTCTAAAATTCTCTGAATGATAAACCAAGGAAGAAAGATCCTGTATATCCGTTATAAATTTTGATATCGTGTTGGTACACATTATTCCTGAAGAAGTTATGTTTGTGTGTCTTGTTTGTACGGACAGCAACATTCGCACATCGCTACAGAGGTTGAATGCTCATCACATACGTTTCCTCTGCAGTTACTACAGTGTTCTTCATTCTTCCTTTTTTAGGATTGCACATGCAACAACGCTTCTTCTTAGCTGGAGTTTATTTTACTACTGCTCTGGAGTCTTGAGGTTCATGTACAGTATCTTCCGTACAATATAGAACAGGTTTCCGTAGTCCTAGTTTCGGCGTTCTTTTGATATGTGATTGAACCAAATCATCAGGGAGTTCGGCAAGAAAAATCTGACACCTATATTTCATCTTATTGACGTGATATGTTAGGTTTTTATTCAAAGAAATCAAATACGTCAACTCGGTTCATGAATACTACCACGAGCTCTCTTCTTGTTTTTCTTTTGCAGGAATAAGTAGGCACCAAATGATCCAATGAGTACACCCACCTATCGTCTCACTGTAGTACTTTATTACGGCAGGCTTAGACGCATCTTTAGTATTACCCTTTTTGTGGAACTATGACACAGCACGATCGCGAGTGAAAGCAAGTTCTGTAGCATGTTTCTCCTGCCTTTTCTTTGGCAAAAATTCTCTAGCTATAGATGTTTTATTTTGTTGAAGTGGTCTTACAAATATGAGCTCATTTTGTAATAGAAAATGTGCCAGAGCCATGGATGTGAAGGAATTGTCCACTTTGATATTTCGGAAGCTACCGACATAGGCTGTTGCTGGATGAGCGACTACACGGAAACCAATATTTTTTATTTCTTTCGTTTCCCTGTTTCCAAGATATGGTAGCTGCTTCAGAGGGTATAAATTTTTAGAGTTTCATATCTAGAAAACTCTATTTTTTACTTATCAGGTTTTGAACTCATACGCTACCTAAATGCGTACAATCCACGGAATGGGAGTAACTGTTCATGGATCATCAAGTTTTCCTACCGTAGATAATATTTCCCAATATTATGATTTATGTGCTCCCAAATGTATGAACACAGCAAATGTACTTCTCTCTCTTTGAACACTTCTTGCAACTTTATCATCGAACCGCTAAAACAAAAAAAACAAAAAAGCAAAAAGATCTTCAAATCTCTGACGACGCATCGTGACTCTAAATATTGACGCATCTTCCTTCTTGCTCAACGCTACTCTTACATTTAACAAATTGATTTATGGATGACCAGCTTTTTCTACACCATCACATTGCCTCCAACTCTTCTTAAAATTCTCTTTCTTATACACCCTTTCAGCTTCGTTGTTAGTAAACAGTACAATTTATTCTTCAATATCGGAAGAAATGTATAGCTTGGATTCGTCTGTCGCTGTTACAATCATTTTCAAAGGAGGAAGCTTGAATGTATCAATTTGAGATTTTATTTATTATGTTTCCTAACTTTTGTTTCCTCAAGTGGAATTTTATTCCATACAAATACATTTTTCCCCAGAAATACATGTTCACTACTTTCAGTATTATTGGTATCATCTTCATCTTCTAGGTTTAAAGTATCCGATAAGTCATGTACATCACTTACTTCACTGAGAACGCTTACGTGATCGTCTTCTCCGTCTCTACCTTCATCATTTGATATGTCATTCGAATGTTCATCACTGAAATCTGTGAGATTTTGAGATTCTTCCAATACTAGAAAAATTACTTCATCTGTCAATTTTCTCTTAGGTATGTTGTATGACTAATAACTAATATGTTTTGTAGCTACCAGATATCATTCAACAATGGAGCACTGCATTGCAGAAATATACCGTGAACAATGAACTTTAGAGGAAGCAGGGGAAAAAAAAACTATATGAAACGAGTCAGAGAGATTCGGCTAAGGTATTAATGCATGAATATTTTTAAAAATCAATTTAGATATTAAATCAATATAAAAACTTTGTGCTTATCATTTAAAGGAGAAAAATATGATGTTAGGAGAATAGCTAAATGATGAAACTGCAGTACAAATATTTACAGCTAATAAAAAGAAAATGCGACGTAATGAGCCCGCGACACTCATCTTAGTTGTTGTAGGTAACTAAGAGGGTACTTCCACTCATCCCGAACAGCGTCTGGTAAAGTTATTAAGGGAGAAACAAATCTGGATATCCGGAAGAGGTTTTGATGTTTGGTGCTCCACAATACGAATCAAGGGCATAAAGAATTGAGTCAATTCGCTCCTAAGTCAAAAAATTTAATTCCTGTCTCCCATTATAACAATGGGAACAAATATATTCGTGAGCTCTCTACGCACAGAAGACGGAGATGGACGGCTTGTTTACACGGAGTAAGCATTACCTGCAATATTTACGAGGCAGACAATTCAGTCTCGAAGCCACTACAGTACCTCAGTTACCGACAATGCGCAAGCCAGTTAAGTCGCCTTTTTTTCTTTTAGCTTACATCTGTACGTAGAAACGTGTCCGACTCTAGAAATGGCTCTATTCTTCACTTCGATCTGTGCTAGATCCTGAATAGTACAACACAATTGCGCCTCTCTCTACACAACACCGAGTCGCTGCTCCTTTTCTCTCAGATGCAGCTGTCGTGCACTTCTGTAGCTTTGGCTCAGATGAGGCGCCGTCTTTTGTCTACCAGTAGCGTGACTTTTTTTTCTATTCATTGTTTCTATTCTACCAGGTTGCTGAGAAATTTCATCCCTGTTACTCATTGTCCGATCACAGCGCTCGAAGCACTGCCACTGTATGTCCTCAATTCTCTGTTTGTGCCTGAGATATCGTAACGTTCTCAATTCTGCTCTTAGCCAGCAATAAATTCTTCTGAGACTCACGTAAACCACGGCGTGTGTAACAAAAATTATTGCTATGACTTGCGAGTTTTAACATTAAAGTACTGGTTGCGCTGCTCAGTACACCCACTTCCTCTCACGGCTTCATTTTCTCATTTTACTGTTGTGCAGCAGTGCTATGAAGGCCTGTGACTATAGAAGAATGAGGCTACACATCAGCGAGAAAATAATTTTAGTTAGCACTCATCTACTAACTACGTTACATTGCACTAAGAATAACACTTTACGAAGAGAGTGCCATTCGCACAACTTTGTTTTTTTTACGTTCTTACGTTTACTCGCGCGGTATGTGCTTTCTGAGGTGCGAGGTGTACACTGTTATGCCTCGTCAAATGTCTCACTGTATCGGGGAAAAAATGAACACATTTACAAATAGGATATTTACTTCAAGCACATTTAACTTCAAGCGCTGCGGGGAGTTTCCCCTGCACACGATCTTTACAGCGACGTATTACAGGAACACACATTTCAGGGCAATAAACGTATGATATCGTCGTATCTTGCAGCCACTTTGTAAAACATATATCTTCATTTTTGTTAATGAAATAAGTAGCAGCTTTGATCCGCCTATGATAAGATTTTTCTTACAGTATTCCTACGCTAATACTCATAGTACACAGACTACGGAAATCTTGCTTCAGAAACACCTGAAATCAGACTTTTGATTTCACAGCTGTAAGGGAGCATGATTCCACAGAAGATACGGTAGTGTGACTCAGTGTGATGTTCTGGTTTAAACGTGGCTGGTTAACAACAGAAGGTTTAAAATGCCGAGCTGTTGGTACGACACAATACCCTATATTGCCGAGTGCATATGGCCAGTGAAGAAGCAACTGTAGCATAATGCGAGTGACAGCATTACTGATCCATTGCCTAGTCTGCATTGGTCGCTTCTTCCGGCTTGAACGAACCCCTTTTAAAATTTCCGGTGTAAAATTTCAGACCTTGAAGGGTTTCTAGCATATTTTTGACCTTCAAGGAAAGTGATGTAAGCTCTATTTTTATTCGATGTGTCAACCTTTATATTTGTATACGGGATAATTTTCAAACAGAGGTTTTCAATAGTCAGTATGTTACATCATAGAGATTCTGAGTACTAGCAATGCGATCTTAGGTAGCGCCGTTGCCGTAGCATTCTGTGATAATCTTGTGAATGAGGCGTGTGTTGGTCACTCTACTGAGCAGTCTCGAAAGAGCTTGCAGAGCACAGAGAGAAAGATACAGAGGATGGTAAAGATTAATTAGAGAAGTGAATACTTTCAGATAATGTTGTTGCTGCATTGCTTGCCCGCGCGTAGGTTATGATGTGTTAGAAAAACGGAAAGTTTTCGTGGAATTTTTCTTTATTGGTTCGGATTAGTCAGTTTCGTTGTTCAGATGTATTAAGCTAAGTTTTCTGTTAACATGTCTTGCAACTATAAGTTGTAGATTTGCCACTAGTTTACCATACAATAATTAATCTCATTGCAGAGTAATACTTCTTATAGAAAGAAATTACTGTAAAGGTCATTGTAATAGTTAAAGAATGAGTTTCAGTATTCACAACACAGTTTTTAAGGCTAGTTTCCTTTAAGTTATTTAGCAAGTTCAAATTCTACTGACGTCTACTCACGAATTTTATTTTCTGGTTGTGTGTGTCGACGCATTGCACTTAGCGGAACATAGTGATTGAAGCATGATCTGCTTAACACAGTCGCACATCCTTGAATTGCACCGCACAAGGCTTTCCTTCTTATTTAGCTCGTTTGCTGCTGCGCTGCATTTTTTTATGTTTATCATTTCGAGCGGCACCAAGTTTCCACTGTCACAGGTAAGCCATAACAATTTGGTAGCGCCAGTTACATTACAGTCGAGGTATTGTTTTTTCAAAATCATCATCAGGTTCAGTCCAGGTAAAGTTAATGTGAGATCTCATTCCTTGCGCAGACAATTTTATTCTCACAATATGGTGTTATCTTTGCGTGTGTATCAAAGTGTTTGGAAATTTGTTTAATCAGTTTGCGCACGTAAATTCACAGGGAATTTTAATAGAAACATTTTTGTTATTTATTCTTTCAAAATTCGTTTGGTAATTTTATGTATTGTTTTTATTCAGTCAGTTCTGTGTGTTGAAATTGCAAGTCACGTATTGTGACCTCCCCACTGTAGCACTGTTCACGGCACTACAGAATACACGATTAAGCAGGATCGTTTCTTTAGTTAACAGTTTCAGTTTTCTAGTGAATTTGGTAGAATCTAATTGCAGTAGAGGTACACAGTCATATAATTTCAGATAGTTTGCCGACTTACATTATCAGATAGCGTTTCCGAAGTTGCACCACTTGCATGTTTGAGGACGACAACACGAAGTTTAAGATAGGAAACCAGTCCAGATTTAGTTCACAACAAATTAACCTTTTTATTCCGAAAAGTTACAATGTCAACAAGTACGGTATGATTCGATCTGCGTTTCTTTGAAGGAAGGCGGAGAGGAACATGTGTGTTTAGCGTACCGTCGACGTCGAGATCGTTGGAGATGGTGGAAGGAATCATCTCGGTATTTGTCTTATGAGACACAGAGGCAACCACTTATGAGGTATATCTGGAAAACCAGAAGAGGATTTGAACGGCCACCTTTCCGAAAACAATCCAAGTTGTTACCACTACGTGATTCGCACGATCTGCTGGTGACATTACGCTGTGATGTATTCCGACTCGGCATTTCCAACATGTTGTGACATTGTGTCTGAAGTTCCGTATCACGTGATAGCTTTTTTTTCCCTGCCTCAAATACGGATTTGATTTTCGGCCCGTCCAAGTGAAACATGTGACTAGTGATGCTAGCACTACCGTGATTTGTCGTATTTTAGACAGAACATAGAAATATTATGCGTGCATTAAGGAACTAAACAAAGTCGTTTCGGCTGTAACAGCAGTAATAAAAATAAAAGATGTAGAGGTGAGAAAGTAGCTACACAGGCGTCGTAATAATTTAGTGAAGTACCTGTAAAGACGTAATTTATTTCGACGAAATGCACGTTATTTTGCCACTACTTCGACGAAACACAGGTTCTTTTGGCACCATTTCGACAACCGAAACGGTGGACATTCCGCAAAGAAGTGCGAGCGCCCTGTTTGGCTGTCATTATGGGCTGTAAAAGACGGCCCGTCTCAAACGCCGGCGGGAACACGCGCCTGATGGGCCATTAAGCGATAGAGGCGCGGCGCTGCGCTGTGCTAACGAGTACTGTGTCATTACCCGGAACCGTAAAGTAGCGCCATAACCCATTGTAGCCCGGGGGTTGGGCATTTACGGTTGCGGCTGGAGGAAATAGTACTGGCTAGGCCTGCGGCAGCGGTATCTCCGCACGTGGAGCCAAGAACGTGACTCTCATAGCAAACATTCTCTAATGGTGACTGTTCAATGACTAGGACGTAAAGAACTGAAAATTAAAATTAACAGACGGCATCGAGACAGTACTTTTTATAAAAGTGTTTCAAAGAATTTGCATCGAAAATCTAGGGGTGGATAGGTAGCGTTATGTGGAACAACTTCTGTTAGAGACAAAATGTTCTTGGCGTTTCCAAGCGAAGCTAGGCGTCTACTATTATTGCTTGTGCTCCTGAGCAGCAACGCGTAGGCACTTAACGATGTACGTATGCAGTGTGTGCCGCCTATAATTTAAAAAAAAAATGGCTCTCAGCACTATGGGACTTAACTACAGGGAGTGAGATCGGGTGATCGTGCCGACCAAGCATTTGGAAACCATCAGCTGATAATTCGATCGTTTTCAAATGTGTTCCGGAGAAGCAGGTGAACTTTACGAGGGATGTGCGGTGGGGCCTCATCTTGCATGAAACCTGTTGAGTTCAATGCGTCTCTCTCCTGTAGGGCCAGTATGACGTGCTGGCCAAGCAACTTGCAGTAACGCTGGCCAGTCACACTGCACGTCTTTGGTCCTTGAACGCCAACCTGTTCAAAAAACTAATCAGGTGTGTGAGACTATGAATCATGATGACTGTTCGCAGCACCTGGTAGCCATAGTTGGAACTGGACGGAACTGTGACGCATGGAAATCATACACCCCATGCTCTCGACCTTAATGCTACCAAGTTTGGTACTCGTATGATAATTAGTGTCCGTGTTAAAATAACGTGTTAAGTAGGGAAAGTTTAATAATAACTATCCGGTAGACGCCAAAGGCAGTAACGGCTGTAGTGAGAAATGAATACCAAACGCAACGGCATGGATAAGGCGAGCGAATTCTGGTCGTAACAGTGGAGTCACCGTCGCAGCGGGAACTGCGTGGGTGGCGCCAGCTGCAGCCGGAAGCAGGCCAAGCGGCCCGCCGGCCACTTTCACCGCCACCGCCCCGCCCCCCCCCCCCTCACTCCCACACTCCCCAACAAGCTTACAGCCTCGCCCTGTGTCTGCTCCTCTAGTGTACCATTGTCCCACTTGTGTCCACAAGGAGGTAAAATGACGCGTACATCCACAGCCTGACTGCACCCAGAGCAAAACAAGTACCCTATCTAGGCGGTCCCCTCGTTGGGGAGCATCTTCAGTTTGTTTATCTACCTTCGGTCCCGCTACTACACTTACGCTTCATACGCTCTTCTCAGGTAAACTTTAATCTCAGGTTTGCGACGTTTCTGTGCTCAACTGAAATTCCAGGATAAGTTTCAAATATTGTCGCTGTGTTGTAGTTTCATCATATTAAAATAAAACAAGTGTTAAAAGTATAGAAGGAAAACAATGACGGGGCCTAGATTGTTCTAATGTTCATTGTTACTTTCTTTCGAATCGAATTCATAGTAATAATAACAAAGCGCGCGTAACATCGATCATACAAAGACTATATTCTCGTTCACGATAGTTCAATAATTCTGGATCAAGCTAGACCTAAGTGACTCCTAATCAAAGCTCTTAAGGCGTCTACGTAATGTGTCACTGCGTCGTTTCATATCCACACGAGTCGTCTGTTAAGTTTCGGGGCAAAAAACCATTAATAGATCACGATGCCTGGTTTCTGGGTATAGAACCGTAAAATAGCCTTGAGATTAATTTCTTAAGTCCGTAACCGGTCATGGTGCATCCTCAAGCCCTCCGCCCTCCATCCATGATCATTATTTGATTTAGAACCCTGCTCTGATCGTTCTGTGCGCTTTGTTTGTTACAGCAGTTCTAGATCTACTGCTTTTATATCTTCCGATATTGTTTGATAGTGTCTGAAATACTTTCATAAGTAGAACGAAGCGAGGCTCCTGTTTTCTGCCCTTAGTGGGTGAGGTATGGGATTTCTCAAGGCGTGGACAGTAACAGTGGATTCCGCTGTGATTGTCGGAAATGAATCAACAGCCCATTCACTCCTAGACTCGCAGACTACAGACTCTACTACTTCTACAGTCTATGCTGTGTACGAAATTGCTTCCCCCAACTACCCCGCTCGCTTTGTAACGGGTAATTAATTCCATGAAATAAATTTATGCAATACTCAGTTGAGAAAATACAACAGGAAAAACGTATAACTAAATAATGAGAAGACACCAGGATTTACGCACGAAGAAATCAGACCAGCTTCAAAGAATTTTAAAATGTGACAGCAATTAAAAAATAGAAAATTCCTAGTGAAATACTGAAGGCCAGTGAAACCAATAAAATTCTAATACTTTGGTAACTGTTCGATACTGTTCACAGAAATCGAGCGAGGTCGCGCAGTGGCTATGACAGTAAGCGTCGCCTTCGGGAGAGGTGTGATTTTGACCTCTGCTTAGATAACATGCTTTAGGATTACTGGATCCTTTGGTAGGCTGAAGCTGCTCCTTCCACCGTCCTTTTAATACTCAGATATTCTTCGATATCCTCGACGACGAAAGACGTTAAAGTCGAACCAATCAACTATCATTCCTTCCTTTCGCAGATCTGAAATCAGAACATCAGATTAGTCAATAGCAGCACTTTCACAATACCTTCGAGACCTAGCGTTATGCAATCCGAGTGACACTTTCTGGGGATATCTCGTACTGAATAATACAGGAGCATAAAGCAGTCTTGATGAATATTATGTGAAAAGCCATTTGCCTATACGAACAATGCCCTGACATAAGCAGATAACTCAGCTTTACGTCGCTATGAAAAGAAATGGTATCATTCGTTCCTATTGTGGACGATGAAAAGGCACTCTCCATTACAACGTTCTTTCAGCGATTATTAGGCAGTGCATCCTAGTTCTTAATGACAGTGTTGGCAATTCCATCTTATCATTCATTGGCCCAGTGGTCTAAATCCTTATGGGTGATGTGTGTGTGCCCTTTCCGAAAGGGAAGCGCGTTGTATTTTGTTCAAACTGCTTATTAATTTAGTTCAATAGTCGTATTCGTGATCTTGTGCTCTTTGTATTATTACGTATGTTATTTCTTTTCCATGAACTGTGATTTCCTTTCCACAGAGAACAAATTCTATCACAGACAGCAGAGGATTTGGAAGATTAGTTGAACAGAATTAGTATTACTGACTATCGAAACGAATATAAGCCAAACATCAAAAAAGAGAAAAAAATGAATATGGAACAGAATTAAATTATGCAATGCTGGGGGAATCACGGGCATAAAATAAGTCGATGTTTTTAGCTACTTGGGCAGCAAAATAATTTTGATGGACGAAGTAGACAGAATATAAAATGCATCATTGACAATAGCAAGAAAAACGTCTCTAAATAACAGGAATTTTTTGACCTCTAATATAAATCTACGAGACGTATTTGGAAAGTAAGGTCCGATCTGGAGCGAAATGGAAACCACTGTGAAAACTCTATGAAATTTTACACAGATATGTTGGGTAGTATCTGAAGTATTGCCGACGATCGCGGCACGTCGCTCTTTTCAATTCTAAGCGCACAGTGAGCACATGAAGATGCCTAGAAAATAGTGTCTCCCGCGAAGTATGAGGGCCTGGTGAGAGATTTCGCCTGACGCTATGCAGCCCACATATCACAAATGCTATGTGTTTCTTTCTTCAAGACAATTGTCAGCCGCATTCTACAGGGGCAATGAAGACGCTCCTGCAGCGTTTTCGATGAGAAGCGTTTCATCGCCCACAATACAGCCTTTAATTGGCTCCCTCTGATGTTTATCTCTGCTCACATAAGCCGCTGGCTATGAAGACAACATTTTGGCACAAACAACGAAAGACAAACCAGCGTTGGGAATTGGCAGAAATCACAGGCAGCTGCTTTCTGTGACGAGGATACTGGAAAGTTTGTGGAATGCTACGAGGTAGCTGGAAGGTATGGGTAACTGTTGCGAATAAAAAATTGTTGATTTTCACTGTGGTTTCCATTTCGCGACCGATCGGACCTTACTTTCTGAATACGCCTCGTAAATGTTACTAAGTCTCTTGTGAAGTATTTATGTGGTGCGTACCCTTCCACAAAAGTGAAACGTGGAATATAAACAGCTGAGACGATAATAGAAGTTCTTGAAATGTTGTGCTACAGAAGAATGCTGAAGATTAGAAGGGTAAATCTAATAAGTAAGTACGAAGTACAGAATCGAATTGGGAAGAAAAGAAATTTGTGTTACAGATTAACTAAAATAATTTATCAGTTGACAGAACACATTTTGAGATATCAAGGAATCGTCAATTTTTTAGTGCGGAGGTAAATATTTTAGCGAGACATCAAATCCTGCATACAATAAGTAGTTTCAAATGGATGTAGATTGCAGTAGTTATGCACAAGATACAGAATCATGGACAGTTGAATCGAATCAGCCTTCAGACTGACGACAACGACGATATTGACAGCCACCCCTAAATATTACGAAGTGAAGATAACACTGGCATTTTTTGACTAACAGGCTGCCATAAGGCTGGTTTCAAGCCGTCCATGAAACAACAAGCGATACGGCACAGCTTTCGTAGTGGCTCAGTGAAAAAGAAAGATAAAGTGAAGAAACCGTGAGGTACTTAGCCACTAACAAGCGAATACGAAAAGGAAAACATGCTTACGTAAGACGCTGGAAACGCATCCCCCGCCACCTCACAACTTTTCTTTCCCGTTTCTAGTCGAAAATAAAAATCTTTGTTTGACAGTAAGCGTCCTCACATTCCTTAGCCTATATTCTGTTCAGATATTGACGATGCTCCGCGCTACTACGTCTTTGCCAGAATAAATGGTAAAAAAGAAGCATCAGCACACCACATTGTTGTACAGCTGTAGTAATTGTTTACTGACGTTAACTGGCTTTGATACTGACAAAAAGCTATTAACGATCGAGACCATTTGACGGAATTAAAATAATCTTATGTTTCATCAAAAAAATTATATGGCTTTCCTGTAACGTTTATACCTCGCATAATAAGCTGTGGTGCTAGAAGACAAAATGTGAAATGTGTGTGGATGGTGTCTGTTACCTCTGATACGCATGTCCAAAAGAACAGGTGCCATCCATATGATACATACTTTAAGGCGAAAAAAAAAAAAAAAAAAGAACGAAGCACCACAAAAGAACTAAAGAACTACCCGAATGGAGATTGAAATCTGTAGATGTGATATGTGTATACAGTCAAACTAGTGATTACAGTTCCAGAAAAAAGAAATTGTATCGTTTATTCAAGAGAAAGAGCTTCATAAATTGAGTACGTCAGTAATGCGTTGGTCCACCTCTGGTTCCTATACAAGCAGTTATTGGGCTTGGCATTGATTGACAGGGTTTTTGAGTATCCTCCTAAGAGATAAATGTTCTGTACAATTGGTGCTTTGGATCGTCAAAATCGCGAGCTGGTTTGGAGGGTCCCCACCCTTAATGCTTCAAACGTTCCGAACTGGGGAGCGACCCGGCGACAGTACTGGCCGAGGTATGATTTGGTAAATTCGAAGGCAAGCCGTAAAAACTCTCGCCCTATGCAGGCGGGCATTACCTTGCTGAAATGTAAGTCCAGGGTGGCTTTCCATGAAGGGCAACGAAACTGGGAGTAGAATAGTAGACTGGGATGTAGTCGGGTGTTGCGGATGACAACCAAAAAGGGTTCTGCTACGCAGTTGGGTCGTATGGCGGGCGACAGTCACGTTGGTATCCCACCGCTGTCTGGGGCGTCTCCAGACACATCTTCGCTGGTCGTAGGGGCTTGAGTCTAAGAGGGACTCATCACTGAAGACAGTTCTACTCCAATCAGTGAGATTTCAGGTTGAAGAGGTGGCTGCAGACGCCCCAGACAGCGGTGGGTACTAACCTGACTGTCGTCCGCCGTAAGACGCGACGACCGGAAGTGATGGTCTGGGTTGCCATTCTTTTGCATAGCATGACCCCTTTTGTTGTCATCCGCAGTAGCCTTACAGCGCTGCGGCACGTCGACGATATTCTACGCCCCGTTTTGTTGCCCTTCATCGCAAGCTTTCCTGGGCTCATATTTCAGCAAGATAATGCCCGCCCGTACAACGCGGAAGTTTCTACTGCTTGTCTTCGTGTTTGCCAAAGCCAGTCTTGGCCAGCAAGATCGCCCGATCTCTCCCCCTTTTCAGAACGTTTGGAGCGTTATGTGCAGGGACCTCCAGCCAGTTCGAGATTCCGACGCTCCAATTGGACAGAATATGGCACGATGTTCTTCAGTAGGACATCTGACAACTCTATCAATCAGTCCCAAGCCGAAACTGCTTGCATACGGGCGTTATTGACTTGCTCAATTTGAGTAGCTCCATCTCTTGAATGTATCATCCAATTTTTCTCAAATTGTAATCATTTGTTTGTCTGTACAGGCACATCTCATCTACCAATTTCCGTCCTATTCGTATAATTCCTTCGTAGTGTGACTCTTTTTTTGTCTTTTGTGTAATAGACATGATTTGGGTCGGATGGGGGACGTGGTCGGACAGCCGATCGGTTAACGCGGCCGCTCCTGTAAAGCGGGAAATCCAGGTTCGTCTCCCGGTCCGGCACAAATTTTCACCTGTCGCATTTGGATTCGGTCAATGCCCCACTGAAGCCTAAAGTCGTGTATTTGTTTAGTCATATCACTTTACCACACTATTTAGAGGGAACAAATTTGATAATTTTTTGTTATTACACGCTCAAAGACGTATAATGGTTTGCTTATTGTAATCGCGATTCCTGACAACTGTCAGAAAGAAGATTTTTTGCACAAAACATTGTCGAAAAGGCTAGCAGCTCGTTTGACAGCCCCTTCGCCGATGCTAGCCTGCCACACAGACGGTGGCGCCGCCCTGGCAGGAAGTAGGTCGCCCCTAATCCGGCGGCTTGTCCTGCCTCCCCCTGGGAACCGACGGTGGCCCGCAGGTGCCCGTGATAACAGGAGCCCAGCCCCACCGTAGGCGCCGCAATATCGGTCTCAACTGCCCAGCCCAGCTGGGTGGCAACCTCCCCTCACACGAGTCAAGACGTTGATCAAGACACTGACTGGCCGTCACGACAGCCGAGAATTTACTGTCTGCAATGTTGAAGACTATTAATAAATCACAGTCTGGTTCATTTAAGTGTCTGCGTTACTGTAGCTCGCTGTAACTAGTTAACTGAGACAGTGCACGCTCGTAGTATGGTGGCTGCCACAGTATCCTGTAAGTACACTATTTTGTGCTTCCATAGATTAAGGAAGCGATTTGTCTACTTGCGAAAAACGGCCGAGGAGAACGAGGCAGACGCAGCACCTAGGAGTCTTATTAACTGTCCGGGAGCCTCCACCTATCATGGAGCTCCATGTTCCAATAGCAGCTCCCGTGAGCTCTTCTGTGATGGAGCACGACGGTAAATCTACGGCTGACTGTGAAAATAGCGCAGGTGGAAACTATCCTGTTCTTTCCCATAGCAGTCTAACCAAGTCTCTCATTTATGTGACTTCTAAGCTTTCTGTGTATGGACTCACAGTTTACCTCCATGCTATTATTGTTCTACGTCAAGAATGGCAGTAAAGCTTGAAAACAGTACTAAGGTAGAATATTTAGAAATAAGCATTTGGAGCGATCTAATGTGTGATCACATAAATGCGAAGCACATACCCATTGAAGCGAACCAGAAGAATCCTAAGGAAATGTTTACAACGACGAAAGAGGTGCTTTACAGAATCCGCGATCAGCCGATTCTTGAATAGTACACTTTTGTTTGGAATTCACTAGGGAGAATTGATAGTTGAGAAAGAACTAAATAATCGACTTTCGCCACCGAATCCTTAACGCGAGAGCACCCCGGAGATGATCATCTGTGGCAGACTCTGTAAGAGAAGCGAAGCGCATCTCAGATAAGTGCACTTTTGAAATTCCGGGAGCGCACTTTTGACGAATGCCAAAATAAACTTTCGACGAATGTCGACATAAACTTAATACTCCTCTCACGTAAGACTCGCAAATGAACACCACGGCGACAAAATCGGAGGAATTAGACTTCAGGCGGAAGATTACCAACGATCGGAGATGTTCGTCGAGAAAGTCATGTTTGCAGACGAATGTATGTCGGCGTGGAAAACGCCGGAGAACGCTCGTCTACAGCCATTGCTAGCCCAACGTAAGGCAGTGGGAGCACTGAAACGATTCAAGAAGTGTTGGAAGGAATTCTTAACATACAGGGAAAAGAATCCTCTTTTGCTAGATCGTGAGTACAAAGAACAATGCGTCTCACATCAAGAAAATTCTGCCTACTATGTGGCCTGAATAGTCATTTTATGACTAAGAACATGGTTGAGAGTTTCAAAAGCTTCTCTCCGCCCCAAAAGTATGGATTTTATTGCAATCGCGTGGCCACCATGATTGTTGTGATTGTTGTAGGAATGCTCAGCGTTCCTCTCACTCCTTCCCCCCTAAAGCAGCATTTACGCCAAACGTCAGTAATTGTTTGTTGCACTCACGTTATGTATATTACTAAAGTGACAAAAGTAATGGGACAGCTATATCCACATATAATGATGGCGGTAGTGTAGTATACACAACGTATAGAAGGGCAGTGCATTGGCGGAGCTGTCAGTTATACTCACGTGATCCATGTGAAAAGGTTTCCGACGTGGTTGTGGCCGCACGACGAGAATTAACAGAATTCATTCGTGAAATGGCAGTTGGAGCTAGGCGCATGGAACATTCCACTTTGCAAACAGTTAGGGAATTCAGTATTCCGAGATACACAGTGTCCAGAGTGTGCCGAGAATACCAAACTTTAGGCATTCCCTCTCATCACGTACTATGCAGTAGCCGACGGCCTTCACTTAACGACCGCGAGCAGCGATGGTTGTTTAAGAGTTGTCAGTGCTAACAGACAAGCAAAACTGTGTGAAATAATCGCAGAAATCAATGTGGGACGTGTGACGAACGAATCTGTTAAGAGAGTGTTACGAAATTTGCCGTTAATGGGCTACAGCAATAGACGACTGACGTGAGTTCCATTGCTAACAGGACGACATCGCTTGCAGCTGCTCTCCTGGGCTCGTGACCATACCAGTTGGACCCTAGACGACTGGAAAACCGTGGCGTCGTCAGTTGAGTCCCGGTTTAGTTGGGAAGAGCGGAGGGTCGCGTACCAGTGTGGCGCAGACCCTACGAAGCCCTGGAGCCAAGAAGGCACTGCGCAAGCTGGTGGTGGTGGTGGCATAATGGTGTGGGCCGTGTTTACATGGGATGGACTGTGTCCTCTGGTCGAACCGAACAGATCATTGTCTGGAAATGGTTATGTTCGGTTACTTCGAGACCATTTGTAGCCACTGATGGACTTCATGTTACCAAACATGTCACGAGGCTAAAACCGTTAAACTGGTCTGAAGAATATTTTGAATATTTCGAGCGAATGATTTGGCAACCCACATCGGTCGACGTCAGTCCCATCGAATATCTATGGGGCATAATCGAGAGGTCAGTTCGTGCACAAAATCCTGCACCGGCAGCACTTTCGCAAGTATGGACGGCTACAGATGAAGCATGGCTCAATATTTCTCCAGGGGATTCCAACGACTTGTTGAGTCTATGCCACGTCGAGTTGCTGCACTGTGCCGGGTAAAAGGAGCTCAGACACAACATTCGGAGGTATCCCATGACTTCTGTCACCGCAGTGTATTTACCGGCATTCCAGTTTCTGCTTACCCATATAATTTTTCCCGTACGTTTCCTTCTACTGGCGTATAAATGATTCCCTAATGTCTTAACATACGAGCTGTCATTCTGTTCCCTCTAATAGTTAACTTTTACCACGTATCTTTACTCTCACTTATCCAGCTGAGAATCTCCGTCGTGCGCCCTTTAACAGTTCTTTCAAGTTCTGCAGACGATTAGGACCCTTACCGTCGTGGAAAGCCATCAACAGGACAGGAATCACTCTGCGCCACATACCTCCCCTTTTGCAGTCCGACTTAGAGTACAGTAAACTGCTGTTTAATTAGCTTCCGGATTATCTACGTATAGTTGAGATATGTTGAAAAAAAGAAAGAACGAACTATTCTATTATAACTAGAGCAAAAATTTTCGTTTGTAATGCAAAATTCTAGTTGCGAAAACAGAGATGGGAAGTGTACCTGCGGATGGTTAAATAGCGATGCCTATGAATGGAGAGTTGAAGAGCTAAACGACGCGGAAAGAGTACTGGAAAGTGTGTTTGATGGAGAAATAGAAGTTTACGCAACATAAGAAACCTATATCACGTACACCGAGGCACTGGAATGCACTGATTCGTTGCTGAAGTACGCAGGATAAAATACATTTTACGTGGCTCGGTGGCTCATTGGTAAAGTGCGAGACCGAAAATACAAAGATCTTGAGTCGATGCAGCTTCAGTCCTAGTATTTTTCACCCGTCACTTATCCCTTCTTTCACCTCCGGCAATATCTGTTAATGCGAAAAATGTCGAGGTCGCCCTGTCTCAGAATTACGTTAAACTGTAGAGGTCAGAGGAAGGCAACGGCCTACCACTTCCAACAAGACCATCCCTAATACAGCACTGGTGTTGAAAAGAATCTGCGGATTGATAACTGCTTTACCCATTCGGATGTTCTGACTGTCCCGAAAATGAGGACCATAGTTCTGAAGAAGGTGAATGAAAAACAGAAACAGAAAAAAATAGAAGATAATTTCCCAAGGTGATACGAAAGTAAGTCGTACGAAACAGTGTGTTTTAAGTGTAATTTTATAAATAAGTTGTTAGTTTCCGGTGAGTAACGACTAGGTAATGTGATAGGCTTCCGAATGCAGGACGCGGCATGTTTTGTTAAGTACATTAAATTGCAGTTCCCTGTGGAAACAAAAGCGTTTTAGACTACGCGCGTTTTTCGGTAATCCGCGAAATGTCGGGTCGGCATTAACCCGGATGATCTGGAGCTCGCTGGAGTTTGCATTTGACAGCTGGCGGCCTGGACTGCTCCCGCCAGCCACACACGGTGGGAGCTCTACAGTACTGACATTTTCATTTTCAGTTGCCACTGTTTATTCACTTCCACAGCGGAGAGGTTATGCCTTCGACTTCTCAACTGCGGAGCTTTACTGGACATTAAATTGTTGCTCTAATTAAATTTAAAAACAGATTTTTCACACGCTTAAAGGCGTCAGAGATGTATAACATACGCGAATGTGAGAATTTTTAGTAATTTTTGTAAGAGACGGAGGCGCAGGAAACCTTCGGAGTGGGGTTGCGCGTGTGTAAATTCTTATCAATTTTAAAAACAATTATTAATAGTTACAATATAGCAAATCAGAGCTCATGAGCATTACTTACGCACAAACCTAACAAACAAACATTAACTTAACGTCTTCGGAGTAAAATGCAAACGCGGCAAAATTCCTGGCCTTACAAAACACTGGTGTGCAGAACTTAAGGTCGAAACTAACTTTCGTATGACGTGTCACTTCCCAGTAACACAGCTCGATGAACCTTGGACTATACGTAGAATGTTCCCGGATGCATTATTTGCTTGAACCTCTCGCCAAGTGGGGTACGTCCAGAAATGTCAAACAAGATTGTTTTAGTGGTCCATTTGTTAAGCTGTGGGGAGGCACAGTGAAGTACGAACGTACTGACCTCCAGAAATCTGAATACAGTACACTGACCCGTCAACTTGTCTCATCCGGCGAATGGACTGGCCTGCCTGCTCTCTCAACTTCTATCCCGTACACTGAGCGTGGGGCGTGTTGGGAAGACGAACTGCGGCACGTCCACATGTACCGACGACCACCCACGAGTTGTCAACCACGCTGCTGGAGGAATTGAGTACCCAACCCCAAGAAGCCCTTATCAAACTTGCGGTCAGCATGGGAGCACTTTCACAGCGTTCTTCGCCGTTCTTCTTGATCACACTCGCTATTAAGAACCACGTCCCACCTTTCGTAATGTCGACAGGACCATCATATATGGCTTCCACTTCAATATAATTGTTGTCTTTGAATGGACAAGTTGCATTTCTGTTCGTTTCACTGTGTATTTCTTCCAGTGAGCTTCTGTACTATACTGTAGCTGTTCTTTGTATGTATAGCCCAAGTATCATCGAGCTGTGACATCACGCGAGAGTTATTTTTGGCCTGCACACCTGTCTAAACATAACTTATCAAGAACATGAGAACACAAGCTTACAACCAATGAACTATACAAGATAGAAGGAGCTATGATGGAGATGAGTAACTGAGCATTAAATCAGGAAACAACTGACAAATATAATAAAATGAGAACTGACACAAAAACACCTAAATCTAAAATTAATTCTCCGAACACAGAAAATTGTGTGCGCAGTTCTCGAATACAAACAGAGTAGATTGATCCAGCAAAATCAAATACTGGGCCAAACGATTACCTACGAGAAAATCACCCACTTAAACATACTACCACCACAAGAGCACCCTCCGCCAGGGTCTAATTCAAATCAATCTTAAACGACGGAAGCCTATTTGGGCGAAACACACTTTGGCGTTGCAGCGGTCCCCCCGTTAGGAAGAACAACAGCGAACAGGAAAATCCTGAAGGAGGAGGAGATTAGTGTTTAACGTCCCGTCGACAACGAGGTCATTAGAGGCGGAGCGCAAGCTCGGATTAGGAAAGGATGGGAAAGGAAATTGGCCGTGCCCTTCCAAAGGAACCATTGCTGCATTTATCTGAAGCGATTTAGGGAAATAATGGAAAACCTAAATCTGGATGACCGGACGCGGGTTTGAACCGTCGTCCTCCCGAATGCGAGTTCATTGTGCTAACCACTGCGCCGCATCACTCGGTGAAAATCTTGAAACCCTCCAACTTACAGCACAATTTAACGGAGAATCACAATCAGAATGGAAATGTCTGCAGAACCGATGTTTTCCTCAAGCTCCACCTGCACGACACAAAGCTTGTGCACCGCCTCTCAACAGCAGACGACACTCGTCTGTCGCCACCATGGCCACACCTTGAGCGAAGATGCACACACTGTGCCCCCCACTCCGAACGGCGCGCTTCTGGCGACCTCTGGACAACGAGCAACAAGCTGCCGCTTGACGTGCCCTTTGTAGAGGGTGGGCGATTGAACGAGTCGTAATTCACGGCTCAAAATTTTGAACTTCATACTTGTTACGAGTTTAATACTGACAAAACTGCAAAGAGTGTCTTCCTCCGAAGCTTATACATGCGTAGTAAACGGCCATATGGTACGCAACTTGAGAAAGATCTGTTGGCGAGTGATGTACAGGGTGATCAAAAAGTCAGTATAAATTTGAAAATTGAATAAATCACGGAATAATGTAGGTAGAGAGGTACAAATTGACAAACATGCTTGGAATGACATGGGGTTTTATTAGAACAAAAAATAAATAAAATAATAATACAAAAGTTCAAAAAATGTCCGACAGATGGCGCTTCATGTGATCAGAATAGCTATAATTATCATAACGAAGTAAGACAAAGCACAGATGATGTTCTTTACAGGATATTCTCAATATGTCCACCATCATTCCTCAACAATAGCTTTAGTCGAGGAATAATGTTGTGAACAGCACTGTAAAGCATGTCCTGAGTTACGGTGAGGCATTGGCGTCGGATGTTGTCTTCCAGCATCCCTAGAGATGTCGGTCGATCACGGCGCACTTGCAACTTCAGGTAACCACAGAGCTAATAATCGCACGGACTGAGGTCTGGGGACCTGGGAGGCCAAGCTGAGCACACGATCATCACCAAACGACGCGCGCAAGAGATCTTTCACGCGTCTAGCAATATGGGCTGGAGCGCCATATTGAATAAACATCGTACGTTCCAGCAGGTGTTTATCAAATGGTTCAAATGGCTCTGAGCACTATGCGACTAAACATCTGTGGTCATCAGTCCCCTAGAACTGAGAACTACTTAAGCCTAACCAACCTAAGGACATCACACACATCCATGCCCGAGGCAGGATTCGAACCTGCGACCGTAGCAGTCGCGCGGTTCCGGACTGAGCGCCTAGAACCGCTAGACCACCGCGGCCGGCCCAGCAGGTGTTTATCAGCCAGTCTGGGGATGATGCGATTCTGCAACATATCGGCGTACCTCTCACCCGTCACGGTAGTAGTTACCTGCTGTCCAGCGCCATCTGTCGGACATTTTGTGAACTTTGTTTTTTTTTTTGTTGTAATAAAACCCCATGTCATTCGAAGCATGTGTGTCAATTTTTACCTCTCTATCTACATTATTCCGTGCTTTATTAAGTTTTCAAATTTATATTGACTTTTTGATCACCCGGTATTTTCGTAATAAATGACAAATCAAAGTATTTTATTGAGTTCAGTAGTTTTCAAGAGGCCAACGGCCTTACCACAGTGGTAACCCCGGTTCCCGTCAGATCACCGAAGTCAAGCGCAGTCGAGCTGTGCTATCGCTTGGATGGGTGACCATCCAGTCTGCCGAGCGCTGTTGGCAAGCAGGGTGCACTCACTCCTTGTGAGGCAAACTGAGGAGCTACTTGATTGAGAAGTAGTGGCTCCGGTCTTGTAAACTGACATACGGCCGGGAGAGCGGTGTGCTGACCACATGCCCTTCCATATCCGCATCCAGTGACGACTGTGGGCTGAGGATGAGACGGCGGTTGATCGGTACCGTTGGGCCTTCATGGCCTGTTCGGGCAGAGTTTTTATTTATTTATTTATTTTTCAGTTTTCAAGATATGCTGTGTGAAGATAGAAACCGCTTCCCACATGGCAAAGTTAGACCAGTTTCGAAAGAAATTAACGTAACTCAGGCTCTAATCGGAAGTAAGAACAGTATTTTGTTATACTTGTGAACAATACAGATGTTTTACGTGAGTTTTGTAGCGGATAGTTGTCTTAAAGTACACTACTGGCCATTAAAATTGCTACACCAAGAAAATGACGTGCTATAGACGCGAAATTTAACCGACAGGAAGAAGATGCTGTGATATGCAAATGATTAGCTTTGCAGAGCATTCACACAAGGTTGGCGACCGTGGCGACACCTACAATGTGCTGACATAAGGAAACTTTCCAACCGATTTCTCATACACAAACAGCAGTTGACCGGTGTTGGCTGGTTAAACATTGCTGTGATACCTCGTGTAAGGAGAAGAAATGCGTACCATCACGTTTCCGACTTTGATAAAGATCGGATTGTAGCCTATAGCGATTGCGGTTTATCGTATCGCGACATTGCTGCTCGCGTTGGTCGAGATCCAATTGCTGTTAGCAGAATACGGAATCGGTGGGTTCAGGAGGCGACATCGCGGTGAACGCACATTGGAAGCGAGTGTTTGTCATCGCCATACTGGCGTATAGCCCGGCGTGATGATATGGGGTCACTTCTTGTTCGCATTGACGGCACTTTGAACAGTGGAAGTTACATTTCAGATGTGTTACGACCCGTGGCTCTACCCTTCATTCGATCTCAGCGAAACCCTACATTTCAGCAGGATAATGCACGACCGCATGTTGCAGGTCCTGTACGGGCCTTTCCGAATACAGAAAATGGGTGACTGCTGCCCTGGCCAGCACAGATCTCTCACCAACTGAAAACGTCTGGTCAATGGAGACCGAGCAACTGGCTCGTCACAATACGCCAGTCACTACTCTTGATGAACTGTGGTATCGAGTTGAAGCTGCATGGGCAGCTGTACCTGTACACGCCATCCAAGCTCTGTTTGACTCAATGCCCAGGCGTATCAACGCTGTTATTACGGCCAGAGGTGGTTGTTCTGGGTACTGCTTTCTCAGGAAGTATGCACCCAAATTGCGTGAAAATCAGTCCCCCAGAACTACTTAAACCTAACTAACCTAAAGACATCACACACATCCATGCCCGAGGCAGGATTCGAACCTGCGACCGTAGCTGTCGCGCGGTTCCAGACTGAAGCGCCTAGAACCGCTCGGCCACTTCGGCCGGCTCATATGTCAGTTCTGATATAATATATTTGTCCAATGAATACCCGTTTATCATCTGCATTTCTTCTTGGTGTAGAAATTTTAATGGCCAGTAGTGTAGTTTTCTACCGCTGCGAAGAAGATGGTACTGTGACAGCTGCCTATTGATAGTAATTGTCTCAACTTCGGAACACGTTATGTTGACCGTATGCAGAGCGCCGTCTGCGACTGGTAGGTATTCTTAACGGATTTGGTAACATGGCTTGCCAGGCTGCGAAGAGTGTCAGGAGATTGCTGAAAGTCCACGATAAAGATTTCATTGAGCTCGATAGTCATATTGCTAGAAGATTAATTTGTCACGGCAGTGTATTTGCTCCATTGTTTCAGTTCCACACAGCACGAATTTACTTGAGGAAGAACTCTGCGAGAATGAGTGGTGGCGGCGGCAGTGTTTTGGAGAGAACTGCTGCGTTCGCACTTGGGGCGGCGCGGAGAGGAAGAGCAGCTGATAAGGCGGCGCTGGGGGGCAGCTTCTGCTCGTTACGGCTCGAAGCCCGCCGCCTCGCCTCGCCGTCGTAAAAGCGGCTCCCGGTTGGGGGCCGGCAGGCAGGCAGGCAGCTACTGCGCTACTTCCTGCACTCGCCGCTGACAGCCCTACACATCTAGCTCTGCTTCAGTACTATTAGCGGTTCCATATTCAACCTCTCAAACGTTCTGTAATGACTACTGTTTCCCTGCTCTGGCAATGTAAAGCAGATCCACTAGTAATCCGCCACGTAACAGTCAATAACACGAAAGTAAAGATGGCGAAAAATTTGGATTACTTAGGAGACATTTTAGTGCACAACTTGGACGAGAAACCAGCACGGCAAGTAAGAACTAACAAAATGATGAAAGCTCAAACATTAACATGGTCGACATACACTGGAGCGCCAAAGAAACTGGTATAGGTATAACAAGTTTGTTTTTGTGGCCATCCTCCGCAGCAAGCATGTAAATACTTGTTTTGTAAATAAAACTGCCTTTTCCTGCTGCTAGTTACTTTATTTATCCCATACGCGTTTCGCTTTCTCCTGTTCTAAGGCATTACCACATACAGAAAACCAAAGCAGAGGGGAAAATCCTGTTGAATGACCAAGTACACATGCCAAGCAATACATTATTTACACTAATAGATAAAATAACAGAATAACACTTGCAAAAAGTATTAATAAAATAATACTGTCCAATATAATAATAATAGAACCCAACATCTATACACTCACTCATTCATAACCCCTCCACAGAATATTGAAATGAAAAGTCAAATCAGCTGTCATCAAAGGTTTCAACCACTCGCTAACAGCTAGTACACCCCCCCCCCCCCCAAAAAAAAAATAAATAAATAAATAAGTAAATAAATAAAAATAAAAAATCCTCTTCGGCTCCATCCCCCCCTCTCTCTCGCACTCATACACACACACGGTATAAACATTATAAATAGAAGTTAATCTCGCACATATACTTCGGTAGGTTGGCAATAAATAGGTAAACATCCCAAAGAAGATGAAACACGTAATGGAGTTGCAATATTTACGTTGTCAAAAACAGCGTACGACGAAACAGTTGTATCGAGTGACAAAAGAACAATAGTCCATCACAAAAAAACAGTGAGAAACATGGTGAACAGTGTGTGGAAGGCGAGAACACAAAGATGTGATTATACGGCAGTGATAAAAGTGGTAGTGCGACCTCCAGACCAGATGTGAGGAAACGCAAATCAGCAAACCCGAAGTAATTACTTTTTTCATAAAAAAATCGCGAAGTGAACTGTTTAATAATCTAAAATTAACAAAACTGTATCGTTATAGATCCCACTGATGATGCCTTAGGACAGAAGGTGAAACTCGTATGGGATAAATAAAGTAGCTAGCAGCAGGAAAAGGCAGTTTTATTTACACAACAAGTATGATAGAGGTATGCTTATTCAAATACAGAGATACGTAAACAGGCAGAATACGGCGCTGTGGTCGCCAACGCCTATGCATGACAAGTGTCTGGCGCAGTAACTGCTAGTACTATGGCATGTTATCAAGATTTAAGCGAGTTTGAATGTGGTGTTATAGACGGCGCAGGGGCGATGGGACACAGCATCTCCGAGATAGCGATGAAGTGGGAATTTTCCGGTACGATCATTTCATGATTGTACCGTGAATGTCACGAATCCGTTAAAACATCAAATCTCCGACATCACTGAGGCCGGAAAAAGATCCTGCAAGAACGGGACCAACGACGACTGAAGAGAATCATTCATCGTGACAGAAGCCCAACCCTTCTGCAGATTTCAGTGCTGGGCCATCAACAAGTGTCAGCGTGCGAACCATTCGACGAAACATCATCGATATGGGCTTACGGATCCACAGGTCCAAGAGTGTAACCCTTGATGACGGCACTACACAAAGCTTTTCACCAGTCCTGGGCGCATCATCAACACTGTCATTGGACTTTTGATGGCTGGAAACATGTTGCCTGGTCGGACGAGTCTTTTTTCAAATTGTATCGAGCAGATGGGCATGTACGGATATGGAGACAACTTCATGAATCCATGGACCCTGCATATCAGCAGGGGACTTCGAGCTGGTGGAGGCTCTGTAATGATATGGGACCCCTGACATGTCTACATACGACTTGAGAGGCACCCACATGCCTTGCTCATACTGTGGCATCAAGCAGTCAGGCCTGCAAGATGAGTGGTCTGCCAAGCGAGTGGATTCATTCTTATTTATCGAGTAACATGAACTCTAGTACTCACACTTAAGTTACAAGTTATCCTCCTATATGATTAATACGCAACGGAAACACGCATCTGACTATCAGTTATTTACAGAACTCTGACTGTACACTACGCACTGGCAATACCACATTTTCTTTTTGTCTTTTATTTAACGGCTATTGTCAATACGTGGCCACCGCACTGAATATGAATGGCGCACACATTATAAATTTGGGACATTATTACAACATACAATTCGAAGGAAAAGTCCACCAATCTTTTTCTTTTCACTATGTTATTTATTCCGATAAATTCTCTAACCTAAACACACAAATTCTATAACCTACAACAATAACACATGAGAAATTCCGCCCAGTGGGCATGGCTTTACAATGGTGAATCTCTATATTATGGTCTCGTAATTATTTTTAACGCTACAGTGCACTTTCTGGATAGGATGGTGGATCTTTTATTATACCTCGCACTTCGACTCTCACAATCATCATCACTAAACTTTCCTCCAGACCGAGCGGTACTGAAGGAACAAGCATAACCCACTAATCTTTTGAAACTACCTCGCTACTCTCCCATGCAAACCACACATGCCCAAATTACATGACATACACCACACTACAACATGAAATACTACACAGAGAATAGTCACAACATTATCACTTTCAGCTTTCCCACTTCAATTAATATTTATCCCAGTTTCACACGACACTGCCCCACCTCATAATTCTACTTTCCTACTATGAACTCTGGAGATATATGCACGTCTTCCTGTGCAATGCGAGCCAAGTGGCGTTGCTGGATAGACGGCCGACTCACCTTGATTCTCTCTCAGAGTTTATTTCTAGCGTCACACGGAATCATATCACGCAAAGTAACATTAAGAACGTATTCATCACACACGCGAGTCCTCAACTGATACCATGGACGAGTACTTCTCTTTATCCTGTGTCTCATACACAGATTGAGACTCACACAGTACTCACCACGTGGAAGTAGTCGTCTCTAATTCCAAGTCCTGCACACGCCATTTCTTAAATATTTCAACTTATGGTACACACGCTATTTCTTAAATATTTCAACTTATTGTACACACGCTAGTAATTCAGCTTAACTTAAGCACACGGAAGTATTTCAACTTATTGCTACACGTGGTTTCATTGTGACCGTTGGTCACTTCTGAAGATTACTACAATCCCTTTAATATTACCTGCCTGACATTTAATTCTCCCCACAAAAGTTCCTGAAATAGAGAAATTATTATTTCAAACTACTCTTAAATATTCCACATGCATACCATGTCTCCACTCTTTCATCATTACGAAGCACAACTAAAACAGGTCTTAACAGCACAAGATCCAGCGGCAGAGTGCTGAAACATGGCCTTTCTCTAGGTCCTCTCCCATCTCTGTCGAGGTATCGTATTGGTCAGCCACATTTCAGGCGCTCAAAGCTCTGGTAAATTTCATCTCTTTGGTCCCACCAAAGGTGGCCAAAGGATCGACTCAAAGATGATCATATATTCACATTCACTATCTGCGGTTAGCAGACGACCATACATTCATTCATTTCATTTCACAGATCTCACCAAACTGGATGTAGGGATTTACTTTGTGGGAGTGCACATGTGATCAATTAAATAAATAGTCATTCTTTCCCACACTGGTATCCGGCTTCGCTGTATTAATTGAAATTGAGTTATTTTACAAAAAAAATGTGTTGTTCTGACAAAAATAATGAAGTATGTTGTACCTATTTTCAATGTCGGGCGGTACTGTACCCTTTCAGACTCTGACAGGTGGCATGTACGTAAGTATCCTGTCTAATGACCTGCATCCATTCATGTCCATTGTGCATTCCGACCGACTAGGGCAATTCCGGCAGGACAATGCGACACCCCACACGTCCAGAATTGGTGCAGAGTGGCTCCAGGAACTCTCTTCTGAATTTAAACACTCCTGCTGGCTACCAAACTCCCCAGACATGAAGATTATTGAGCGTATCTGGGATGCCTTGCAACGTCCTGTTTAGAAGAGATCTCCACCCTCTTGGACTCTTACCGATTTATGCACAGCCCTGCAGGATTCATGGTGTTAATTTCCCCCAGAACTACTTTCAGATATTAGTCGAGTTCATGCCACGTCGTGTTTTGGCACTACTGCGTGGGCCCTACACGATATTAGGCAGATGTACCAGTTCCTTTGACTCTTTAGTGTATAGTAAAAAAATATGTCAATCAAAACTAAATTAAAACATTAAAAGACGGTGGTTCTACCAGAGGTGACACACGGAAATGAAACTGTTTTCAGAGGCATCCAGGAAGACATAATCGACAAAATCCTAAACGTAGAGAGAAGAACAACTAGAAATTGTATAAATAAAAAAATTTATAAAAAATGGACAAAGGCAGATAACGCCAAATGAAGTGGTGTACGGCGAACTGGAGCCCAGTAAAGATACTAGACGGAAAAAAGGATCTTTTTTTCTTGGGCGCACTATGAGGACACCAGAAATCAGATTATTAAGAAGAAATGTAGAGGAACTTTGGGACATGAAGCAAGAAGTAGAATGGATAAAAGAATCAGAGACGATATGAAAGAGCTAGAGTTAACCCTCGGCGATTTGTAAAACACTACAGAAAATTTAAAGAAACCGAAAAAACACAAAAATAAGTGTTGAACCAAAAACAGGCATACGATACAAAAAAAAAGTGTATTTACAGACGAGGAACGGAAAAAGGATCCAATGAGAAGATACTGGGCAATTCGCAAAGAAAACCTGCTGAAGAAGATGACCAGAAAATGATAGGCTGAAATGGTTGAACTGGCTCTGAGCACTATGGAACTTAACATCTGACGTCATCAGTTCCCTAGAACTTAGAACTACTTAAACCTAACTAACCTAAGAATATCACACACATCCATGCCCGAGGCAGGATTCGAACCTGCGACCGTAGCGGTCGCGCGGTTCCAGACTGTAGCACCTAGAACCACTCGGCCACTCCGGCCGGCACTGAAATGGTCAAATGAGGTCGTAAAAGCAGAACGTATATATATAAGCCATATTTTACTCGACTCGTTCATTCCCACTGTAGACTAAGCACACTGGCCAAGAGATTAAGTCACACGCTCAGCCGTTTTAATGACCTCACTCCGTTTAGGGCGAGAGCGCACAAAGTTCTTCGGGTATGCCATATCCAGACCAAGTCCGGCACTGGTAATTAGACCCTGCAGAGCTACCAAAGTGCCTGGATCTTGATTCCTCGTTTCACACGCTGTTACATGTACCCCCAGACTTTTTCTACGGGCTTAAGATCGGGTGATATAGCGGCCCGTATGATGGGATACCGTGCATAGTGTTTCCCAACCATTCTGATACTATTACCTCATTAGCCAGATGCTAGCTGAGAGAGAGAGAGACAGAGAGAGAGAACCTCAAACAGTGAGATCGGTACTGAACCTTGTGTATCGACAGAGTAACAACCGAAAATTCGGTATGGTTTGTGCTGTGTGCTGTTGTCCAGGAGAACGTGCGTAAACTGTAAGTAGCGCCTGACCGACGGAGCGTAGGAAAAGCGCCTTTTGTGTAGAGCTCGTCTGGGGAAGTCAGTATATCCTTCGTTTGTCGTACCAAGTGTCCCTGATTCTAGCTCTGGTCATGCCAGTTTTTGTACCGTAACTATTATTATGATTATTATTGTTTCACAAGACAAACTCTGACACGACCAGAGCTCGAACCCGAGATCCTTGATACGAAAAACTAACGCTATAACCACTTCCCCAGAGGAGTTCTACACAAAAGGCGCTTTTCCTATGCTCCGTTGGTCAGCTGTTACTTATTACTTGCCGTTTACGCACGTACTCTTGGATGTCAGCACATAGCGCAAACTATATCGGAATCCTGGTTGATACTATGTCGACATACTATTATTATTATTATTATTATTATTAGTGTTATATTAATAATTAGTGTAGTACTATTTTACATATTTACTATTACATTAATAATAATAATAATTATTATTATTATTACCATTAATACTTCGGCATGTGTGATGCAATTGTTTCTTTGTTCATCTGTTCCGATTGTTTACGTTTACTCTGTGAAACCACAAATGTAGTCTATAGATTTGCAAATTTCAAATAAAAGAAGCGAAAGCGGACTGCCGATAGAACGTTGCTACGGACACCGAACAGTCCTTTTACACGTCCGAAACATATCCCACATAACATTTTCACACGTACTAGTGTACAAAAATGGCATGAACAGGGCTGAAACCCGGTACGCTTGGTAGACAAACGAAGGCTCTACCGACTTTTCTGCGGAAGCTATACACGACAGACGCTCACAATTATGCTTTTTCTGCGCTCCATGGGTCAGGTATTATTTATTACTTACCGTTCACTCACTCACGTTCTCCCGGACGACAGCTCATAGCACAAACTATATCAGAACTTTGGCTGATGCTCTGTCGATATGCAACGTTCGGTAGCGATCCGACTATCTGACATTTGCAGGTTTGGATGCGAGCAGCATCGACCGAAATGTGATTTGCTGTCGACATTCTTTTCACCACTACTAAAAGACAATACCCAAAGCCTCAGAGTACTTAAGTCTACTGTATCGTCACCATACACCTTTCGCAAGCGTTGGTGGATTTCAACTGGCGCTATTAGTATAGGTGTGAGGCATAAAATCACATATCTCTTATGGGCCTCTCGATGCCGGACGCCATTTCGGAACGCTCCCCTTCTGCTGCTGCTGCCTATCGCAGGACAATTTGACAGGGCATTACCGGGAACATTAAAAAAAAAAAAAAATCAGCATTACGCCAACATAACCAGGCTACGACACAGTAAGTCAACACAGAAATTAATGTCGGAATGGCCCTCGTTCTCTCTCTTCCCTGCTTCTGGGGCAAATGCATCTGTCGACAACAGGCAGTGTTGCGAAGAGTCGTCACCGCACAACTCGAGGACCCTCAAACTTGCCTGCCCTGACGACCGTCGAACACCACACTCAATTGTCTGCAACAGCAGAGATGAGTGGGGTAAATGGCAATGCGGTCTTCACTGAGGCAGTTTCTGTCAGAAACTTCATGTCGCAGAGATCTGCAACCGTTTTAAAACTGGCACATCTCAGCAAGGCCAAATCCTGACCGCAGTGGAGGTGATCGTCATGAATTACAAGAGAGATTCACGTTGGCGAGGCCACGCTGTGGCTATTCGGATTCTGTGCGGCAGGCTCCGCTACTGTGTCTGTCCTGCCCGTGCCAGCTCCGCAGCCTTGTGGCTCCTACGCATTCTGCTCACATCCGCGTGTTTACATCACCTCGGCGGGGAACCTCCACTTAGCTTTCTGGCTCACGAACCACGTTGTTTAGAGGCAAGATTGATATCACCGACGTTCTAGCTTCAGGAAGGTCTCCGTACAGCTGTTTTCTTATTTTAGATGGCGATACGTGAGCTTCAAACGGAAAAACTGCGCTATTAAACATTGTGTTTGCTTCTTGGTAAAGGCAGTTTAATTCGAAATCATCTCTTAAACGATCACTTAAAAAATTTTAAAAATAAATGGTAATGCACAGCGATGTCAAAATTTTTCCTGGCAGAAAACATAAAAAAGTGTGATTCCAACGTATTTTACTTTTCTTACCAATGCCAAGAAACGATCTCCAGAGTTCGTAACATAAACCTGACACCCCCCCCCCCCCCGTCCCGTCCCACGTTGTGTCTTTAGGAGTGTTTCCTCTCCAACATTTTTGACCAAAAGCACACACTGCAGTGAAGCAGTGACTCACCCAACACGATAATCTGTCGCTCATCAGCAAGTGTCCGTTTGTGGTTCTGTCTAATGAAGTTTTCCTTCATTTAATCATTGTTACTAGCATGTTAGCAGAGCATCACACACTTCGGACCCTTATACACGAGACTGGCTGACCTTTGACTTGTTTGGACGACTAGCTGTTCAACCGTAATATGTCGGTTGGCCGTTACATCACTCTCGTACTGGACGTTCATATCGGATGTTACTGACGCGCGGAGCTCCATGGTTTGCTAGATTGTCATTCACTACGATGAGAAATACCTCCCATAGTTTTAGGCCATGATGTCATCAAGACTGCCGACACAGAACACTCATCGAAATCTAATACGTGTAAAACGTATGCCGTTACAAGAATTATAGCTCTTCTCATGACATGCTTGAAGCTGTTTATTGTATTCGAACCTTGCCCCCCCCCCCCCCCCCCCACATTACTTGCCAGCACTATCAAACTGACGATTCGTTGATGCCTCCGGATGTGTCCTATCAACCAAGTCATTCTTTCGATCAGGATCTACCATAAATTTCTTCTTTCCCCTATTCGCTTCAGTACCTTCTCATTTGTTATTCGATCCACCTATTTAACCTTCAGCATTCTTCTATAACATCACATTTCAAATTCTCTTTCCAAATTTCTCTTTGGTTGCCTTCACAGCTGGCTCAGCGTACAGACTGAATAACATTGTGGAGAGGCAACAGTCCTATCTCACTCCCTTCTCAATTACTGTTTCCCTTTCATGTCCTTCTGCTCGTAACCGGAGTCGAGTTTTAGAAGTTGTACATAACCCTTCCTTCCCTGTATTTTATCGCTTCTACCTTCAAAGTTTTGAAATGTGTAATCAAGGCAATATTGTCAAAAGTTCGTCATGATTTATCGCCAGAGATACTGATTAAATTTCTTTATTGAACAACCAGGTACGGTCTACAGCTCGTCATCAGGTTCATAAAAACTTTTACGGTATCATACTAAGCAGTATAGAATTAATGGCGTCACATAATAAAATCCATGAACTCGTCACTGTTGTTGCGAATAAGTCCGCTATCTGGTAGATTTTGTGTTTGTCGATGTAATTTGTATTATTATACAACAGTAACGAATTCATGGATTTTATTATGTGACGCCATAGGTTTTGTATGCCCTAGTATGACGACGTAAGTATTTTTCTGAACTTGATAATGCTCCGTGGACCTAAAAAGGTTGTTTAGTAACTAAAGTTTATAAGCAGCTCTTGGCGGTAAATCATGTTCTTCAAATATTTACGAGCTGTGTGGCACGGCTATCTTCTTGACATGTATTGTCAAAAGCTTTCTCTAAATGCTGTAACCATACGCTTGCCTTTCTTCAACTCTTCTACAATAAGTCGTAGGATCAGTTCTACCTCGCGTGTTCATATATTTCTCCGGAACCAAACTCATCCTCCGTTAAGTCGACTTTTCCAGTTTCTCTACTCTTCTGTAAATAATTCGTGTCACTATTCACAACCATCACTTATTAAACTGACCGGTCGGCAGTATTCACACCTGTCAGAACTGCCTTATTTGGAATTATAGTTATAACATTCTTCCTGAAGGATGAAGGTATCTCGTCTATCTCAATCTTGCCGCTATTAATAAGTGAATAATTTTGTCATGACTGGCGCTCCCAAGAGTACAGTAATTCTGAGACAATGTCGTCTACTGCAGCAGACAACCTAGAAGGATGCCTTAGGGGGTGAGACAGGGAGCGAAACAGTCCGTGTCGCGAGTACTTTCCGCCCTGCGACTGGCCATGGTCTACTTTATTTGCCGTCTAAAAAAATATGCCTTACTACCAGGCTTCATTGCCTGTCTTATTGTGTTTCATTGTTCGTCTTTTATGGCCTCATTTTAATTTATTTTTTACAAAAAGCAACGTCAGAAAAGAAAATCCTAGTAAAAGTTGTGTGCAGTCACATCCGCAATGGGTTGGGTTGGTTTGTCTGGGGAAGGAGACCAGACAGCGAGGTCATCGGTCCCATCGGATTAGGGAAGGACGGGGAAGGAAGTAGGCCGTGCCCTTTGAAAGGAACCATCCCGGCATTTGCCTGGAGCGATCTAGGGAAATCACGGAAAACCTAAATCAGGATGGCCGGACGCAGGACTCAACCGTCGTCCTCCCGAATGTGAGTCCAGCGTCTAACCACTGCGCCACCTCGCCCGGTCATCCGCAATGTAAGAAACGGGCGAGTTATCATACAAATGGCAACATTTTAACTGAATACAACGAAACTTGTATCACCAAGAAATAACGCATTGGATACAAAGCACCAACTCAGATTGCTTAAACAACAGCTACTCATACCATCTACAGACAAATAAAGAATTCGGACCGATATTACATCAAAAGTATCAGTCGAGACAATTTAACATATTTTGTTGTTGTTGTTGCTGTGGTCTTCAGTCCTGAGACTACTTTGATGCAGCTCTCCATGCTATTCTATCCTGTGCAAGCTGCTTCATCTCCCAGTACTTACTGCAACCTACATCCTTCTGAATCTGTTTAGTGTAGTCATCTCTTGGTCTCCCTCTACGATTTTTACCCTCCACACTGCCCTCCAATACTAAATTGGTGATCCCTTGATGCCTCAGAATGTGTACTACCAACCGATCCCTTCTTTTAGTCACGTTGTGCCACAAACTCCTCTTCTCCCCAATCCTATTTAATACCTCCTCATTAGTTATGTGAACTACCCATCTAATCTTCAGCATTCTTCTGTAGCACCACATTTCGAAAGCTTCTATTCTCTTCTTGTCCAAACTATTTATTATCCATGTTTCACTTCCATGCATGGCTACATTCCATACAAATACTTTCAGAAACGACTTCCTGACACTTAAATCTATACTCGATGTTAACAAATTTCTCTTCTTCAGAAACGCTTTCCTTGCCATTGCCAGTCTACATTTTATATCCTCCCTACTTCGACCATCATCAGTTATTTTGCTCCCCAAATAGCAAAACTCCTTTACTAGTTTAAGTGTCTCATTTCCTAATCTAATTCCCTCAGCATCACCCGACTTAATTCGACTACATTCCATTATCCTCGTTTTGCTTTTGTTGATGTTCATCTTATATCCTCCTTTCAAGACACTATCCATTCCGTTCAACTGCTCTTCGAAGTCCTTTGCTGTCTCTAACAGAATTACAATGTCATCGGCGAACCTCCAAGTTTTTATTTCTCCTCCATGGATTTTAATACCTACGCCGAATTTTTCCTTTGTTTCCTTCACTGCTTGCTCAATATACAGATTGAATAACATCGGGGACGGGCTACAACGCTGTCTCACTCCCTTCCCAACCACTGCTTCCCTTTCATGCTCCTCGACTGTTATAACTGCCATCTGGTTTCTGTACAAATTCAAAATAGCCTTTCGCTCCCTGTATTTTACCCCTGCCACGTTCAGAATTTGAAAGAGAGTATTCCAGTCAACATTGTCAAAAGCTTTCTCCAATTCTAAAAATGCTAGAAACGTAGGTTTGCCTTTCCTTAATCTATTTTCTAAGATACGTCGTAGGGTTACAGTATTGCATCACGTGTTCCAATATTTCTACGGAATCCAAACTGATCTTCCCCGAGGTGGGCTTCTACCAGTTTTTCCATTCGTCTGTAAAGAATTCGTGTTAGTACTTTGCAGCTGTGACTTATTAAACTGATAGTTCGGTAATTTTCACACCTGTCAACACCCGCTTTCTTTGGGATTGGAATTATTATATTCTTCTTGAAGTCTGAGGGTATTTCGCCTGTCTCATACATCTTGCTCTAACATGTTTTAACTGCAAGTATTTGGATGGCAAGGGGAAGGGAGATGGTGCGATAAAGTTTCTGATCACTAGACTTTAAGTCTAGTGTTTATGAAACGAGGGCATGTGACACTGTTGGTGGCGATCGCTCCGAAGGATGTGGACGTTAAACTCGGCGGCCCCTTTGATATCATTCAACAGGAGTAGGCTACATGGCAGCATTGGGTTTCATCGCGTCGGTTCTCTCATCACCATCACCACCACCACACAACACTAAGGTAACGCTGCAGTATACGTACTTCCATTACCCTCACCTATACTCCATCAATACGCATTCGGCGCAACGTTCACGTGTATGCAAGAGAAGGGGTCAAAGCACGGGCGGCTGCTCCCATGCCGTGGGATATCCAAGCGAGAGTAGCACACTCAGGATGTTCACAATGAAGTTGAAACCTCATACTATCGGGTTCTTCCCCCCTCCTCCCTGCCTCCCCCCTTTCTCTCTCTCTCTCTCTCTCTCTCTCTCTCTCTCTCTGCCTGTGCCTCCCAGTTATTGTGGTTTTTTGTTACGTTTATCCACTTTGAAAAAGGGGACTAACTTTCATTGCACAAAGTGGAAATTCTGTGCGAATGTTCCCTGCGTTTGCTGAATCGTGGTACTTTCGTATATACAAGAGCATCATCAGCGAACACACTTACAGTGCTGCCGATCTTGTCTGATATATTTATTTGAGTATACTGATGGCATTAGAGATCCTATTACGCTTTGTTGAGGCGCACTCTCTGTTAGTATGGTTCCTATGTAACATTCTTCGCCCGGTGTCACTTAATGAGTTATACTAGTGACACATTCCCCGGAGAATCTCATATTTGCGCAGAGACTCCGGCCAGCAGTGGACTATATGGCGCTTTTCCGTTCTGGAGGACGTCACAGAGCACGCCGTATCCGCCGACGTGTTCCTGTCGCTCGCGCAGTTCTCAGCGGCGCTCTCTCCTGGGTACCGCCCAGCTGAGTTGCTGAGAGTATGGAGTAAGGTAGCGAAGCTCGGTGACGTCACAGCTCCTGCCACCGGCCACATCACAGTTCGCCGGAGCGGATGCAGCTGCAGGCGCCGGTGTGTGGGAGGGGCCACTTGAGGCGCGCCGGCTGCCAGGACAGACCGCGAGCCACTGCCAGAGGCACAGCCGGTGACGTAGCGTGGGTGTAGGTGGACGGCAGCGTGGCCCGCCCACCGGCACCAGCTGCCGCTGGACACCGGCTGCTGGCCGGCCGCCACCGCCGCCGCCCACGCGTCGGCCGACCGCGCCGCTAAGTGCCGGCGACGCGGAAGTTCAATCGTGCAGGCGTCTCACGGCTGCGGTCGCTTCTCGCTGCTCCTCTTCATCAAAGTATTCTGTTCAATTTCGCTAATTTACTTCTATTAACTCCTTCAGACGCCCTTACGAAAGTACTTTTTCGACACAGTGTTCTTCGTAGCGTAACTTCATGAACTGATATGAAATTTCTGTAGAGTGTGCGAAGACATGAATGTGTGTACTGTATGTGACTACGATGTGGCTTAGATACGCGCTCCACGCATTTACACCTTGTTTATTGTTTCTTATGAACTTTTTACAGAAGTATGGCTCCGATTGCATTTTGAAACAGTAGAGACGCGATCTAGTGGAGTATCTAGTACCGAAGAATGATTAATGAATTGTTAATTATCGAGAAGGCTCATTATCCGTATTTATTACATGGTGTAACAAGCAATACTTTTAATATTGAGACGTCTGTAATAAAAGCCAGGCCCACGAAACTGATGGTAAGGCAACTCGAACTATCTGACCTTTTACGCCATTGATCTCCTTTTAAGTGATTACTGTACATGGGAAAGTAGTGGTAAGATTGTCTAACGCCACGTTGGAGCCTGTTGCACACGGTCTGTGCATGATTCTAGCACCCGCAACGAGCTACAAGCTTTGATACCCGGCCCACATAGCGCTATGCGGAACCCTCCAATTGATGATGATCTTTCTAATTTTCAGGCGACTGTGAATATCTGCAATAATGCTTCAATATATTGTCTTACCATATATCATAGACTCAGCGTAAAATAATTACAAGTTAGGGAGATAGTAAAACTTTTACTCGTTCCTCCCATACAGGGTGGAGATAAAACGTAGTGAGGTCAGAGAAGGGCAGGTGATGTCGAATCGAGCGAAATTTTCCTACCAACCACAGACTGAAAATTCATCATTGTGGAGGCACGGCCATTTTTAACGAAATTTGTTGTTAACTAGCCTTTTCCCCGCGGCTTCACTCGCGTACGCGTTCGTCACATGTACTGCACACGTCTTCTCTTCCTCCCTCTCGGTATCCACCTCTTCCTTCCCCCCGTCTCTCTGTCCACCACCACCTTCCCTTATCTCTGTCTCTATCCTCCTCCTCCTCTTCCCTTCTACTTTGTATTCTTAGCTATGGCGTGGTGATGCAGTCATTGTGTTCAGCCAATTTCCAAACAATTCTGCATACTTTTATGGAATCATATTGTTTGGTGTTCCACTTGTTCCAGGGATAGTTCGCCATTGGCTCCACAGCTCACACCGTTACCTTCAGTTAATTCGATCAGTAGCTGTGATCTATAGCGTGACACGTGTTAGCTGAGGCCACCTACTTCACACGCATGGACACAGCTGCGCGCTCGTCACCTATCGGCTGTCGCTTCAAACCAGGTGGCCCGAACTATGGTGATTTGAAACGTTTTGTTGGATTCGACGTATTTTTACCCTGCTCTGCCTTGTTATCAACTTGTTCTTTTCCACCCAGCACAATCTCCTGTATGGCATTTTATAGACATACTGCTTCTCTGACAGAGTGAGTCAGGTGACGCAGTGGCACAGTGTCTCACTTACAGTCGAGAGCATGCAGGTTTAAATCCCGTCCATCCCTCAATCTCCTAAGGCGAATGCCAGAAAAGTTCCTTTGGAAGGACGGGCCGAATTTTCTTCCCCTCCTTCTTAATTAGAGAGTTTGTTCCGATGGTCGCACAGCGATTCGACATCCTTACCCCTCAGAGGGGGAGAAACCATCTCGCCAAGTTTCACGAAAGAAAAATTGGACCAGCTTATTATCGCGCGGATCTTTTCGAGTTTGAAGTTGCGTTCTTTTATCAATTCTACTAATCGATAACGTAGGCTGTGGCTCTGCAACCTCAGTACTGATGGTACAAAAATATCAGTTACCAAAGAGATCCAAAATTTTTAGCGGTGGAATCGGCAGCAGTCCAATCCTTCATTGATAATGAAACACACGGAATATTTGTTATTAACTTTGCCAAAATCATAATAAGCCACAAAATTAAATGTCAGCGAAGGGAAATACATAGAAGTGGGCCACAGCACACTGTGCTCTCACATAAAATGAAGAGTTACGGGTAATACTGCCAAAGCACTATCTCTGCGTATAGGTAGCGATTTACGACAACATTATATCAGACTGCAAACGGCGTCGGAAAGACTACAATTACTACACAGTAATTTAAGAAAAAGATTTTAAAATATCGAATTTGAAAATCGCTAAGATTTGCTGACAGAATTATTACTTACTACAGGCTTGGTTCGTCTGAATATCTGCAGGTATCATAAAATTATTTACAACAGCTTACATGGACACATTCTCACCATGGCGTCAGCCGGCCGCGGTGGTCTCGCGGTTCTAGGCGCTCAGTCCGGAACCGCGCGACTGCTACGGTCGCAGGTTCGAATCCTGCCTCGGGCATGGATGTGTGTGATGTCCTTAGGTTAGTTAGGTTTAAGTAGTTCTAAGTTCTAGGGGACTGATGACCACAGCTGTTAAGTCCCATAGTGCTCAGAGCCATTTGAACCATTTTTTGAACCATGGCGTCAACTTTGGCGCGTAAGCTGTCGTAAATTATTTTATGATACCTGCAGGTTGTAAGATGACAAAAACCTGTAGTGAATGAAGAATCATTTTATCAGAAAATATTGGAGATTCGGAAATATGACTTTTCGAAATACTTACGACTTAGGAACACCATCTGCACCAAATAACTGAAGGTAAGATTCCAGGAAATCTTCCATCCGTCGAACCAACTATAAGAATTCAAGGATAAGAGATAATTCTGAAAGTTATAAACAAAAATTTCTTTTCCTATGATGCCCAGGACTCTTATCCACAATGAAGCGGACTTCCTGTATATAGCGTAGCAATTAAGAATCTTAATAGAAGTAAGTTCTACGTGTTGCGCAAGGCAGTAATAGGCACCTGAACACGATTGTGGCAGGTTAATGCAAATACAATGCAATTACCTTGAGAGGTGGCATGAGCCGCCTCTCATATTTATATCTTACTCTGAGTAATTCGATTTTCCTCTCCAATTGCATGCGGTGAAAAGTTGCTATTCCTTCACAAGCGGACTTCCCACGCAGCGTCTCTCGTCACCCGGGTGGTCCGGTGACAGGCGCGTTCTGCTGAGTTTGAAAGGGTTTAGCCAACGGGTGTGAGGGAGTCGAGTGGATGCTTTACAGACGCCGACATTGTCATAAGAGCGGGAGCGACACGCACAGAGGGGCCAGAAGGGGCGGCTGGGCTAGAGATTCCGTTACTTCGCAGAAACTTAGTGGAAACACTTTCTGGCGGGCTACCAGAGAGGCGTGGGAATGACTTGTGTTCCCAAGCAGTCTTGGCGGGCAAATTCCCGCGTTTTCTGCAAAATCGTGATTGGCTTGCTCAGGGCATAGCTCCGTGAAGTAGCAAAATCGGCACAGAAATTGGCGCCAAGAATCTGCATTGGTGGAATGGTAGTGGCTTCGGCAATAGAGTGGAATTTTCCGCCGGTCTTCGAGTTGCTGATTGGAACGTTTAACCACAGCCACTGTCGTGGGGGCGGGAATATTCTGTGTTCGGTTTGTACGGGTGCTCTTGAGAGAGTCGGCTCTCACCTTTCGGTCGGGGTAGGTTACAAGACTGAGCTCTCGCTGCTCTGGACAGCCTGCCTTCCGTTGGCTGTCAAATATACTTTTATTTAATTGTAACTGTTTGACGAAGTTGCTGAAGTTTCGACTTCAACGTAACTTTCCGAGTACAGTTGGCAATTGAGCGTTTTGCGTACAAGCGGCCTATGTTGTCTGTCTTGAGCAGTTTTGGCTAAAGTTGACTGTCCCTCAGAGGCGCATTTGTATTGATAGGAAGTCTTTAGTCTGGAACAACCAGACCAGGATAATTTGTTTCGGGCTATACTCGCGACATTATCATCACCACGACGGGACGTCGAAGCAACCAGCCATCGCTTCCGGTACGTCGGATCGTGTCTTTGCAGTTAAGAAGACAGCTTGGTAATGTATGTCCGCAGCATCGGCAGACTAGGGAATTTGCTCTATGATAATCAGAGCTCAGCAGAGCGCGCCTGTTCCCGTCTTCCCTTATGTGGTTCTGTCTTGGATGTTCATTATCTGAGTTCTCATTACTGTAGCAGCAATTAATGTTGGGTTGGCTGGGTGTTTCTCTGAAGATTTGCGCTGCAAGGAATTGGCTCCACATACCACTTCGTCATAAATGTCACAATCTAGTTTAGGGACAACTTCACCTTCACAGCATTTGAGTATCCAATTTGATGTATTGTAAATGTATCATGCGTTTTGTTTATGATTTTGAGTTTAGTCATAATAAATCAAATTGTTATTTTGGACAGAACTTTCATTCTGTTAATCGGTAGAGCAACCCTTTCATCTCTCACTACGTTAACGAAACTTTCCTTTATTTAATTAATTTCAATCAATGTAATTATTGCAGGTGCCAAACTCTTTTCTACGCCACTTGCAGGGTCGATTACAGTCAGTTCGCGTTTCTTCTTAATCCATGTGCAACAGCCGAAGTCGGAGTTAGAAAAGCGGGGGGGGGGGGGGGGGGGGGGGAAACTTAGAGCATCGTTTACATATGGAGATTCTAGAAGAATTTAGGGTTAAATACACTGCTAGCCCTGGCACCTCGCAACCTTGTAAAAATTATGACTGTCGTATTTAAGATGAAAACAGGTTATTGTCACACGACGTTAAGAATTCAGTTTACATGGTCATCATATTAAAATATTCAGTTCAGTACGTTAATATTACTTTTTCTAAAAGCTGGAACAGAAGTTTCTGTACAACTGAAGAAACTTGCAAGGTTGTTCACGTATTTTGTATTTTAATTTTAAGTAAATGGCTGTATGGTTCTTAAATTTCCACGTTTTAGTCAAGAAATTACTGCAGTAAAATATTTGCTGTGGTCGGCATGTACGAGGGCGTACTAAAAAGTAATGCCTCCGAATTTATGTGAAAACTCTTAAGGCATTTTAGATAATTCTTCTTGTGTAGATATTTATTTCCCAACATAGTCACCCTAGCGATGAACACATTTCTCTCTACGAGAGACCAGTTTTTTGGTATCGTAACTGTAGAATGTTTGACTTTGTTGACGGAACCACAATCTAATTTGTGCTTGCACCGCTTCATCACTATCGAAATTAACTCCTCGAAAGTATTGCTTAAGTTGAGGAAAGAAATGAAAATCGAATGAAACTAAGGCGGGACTATATGGAGGATGATCGGCGTCTGATTGCTGCAGACGTCGCAGCGCTTATGTGTGGTCTGCCAGTGTCGTGCTGATGGAGTGGGTGCTCCACGTGCAGACTTACTCTTCCGATTCTAAACTTGATTACAGAATGTTATTTCCACGCGCCGACATAGTCACAATAAACACCGCCATGCTATACGATACAATTCGAAGCCCTCTAGCAATAGAGGGTTGCAAGTATGTAAAGGCATAGAAGAATAAAGATATAGAAGAATAAAGATATAGAAGAATAAAGATATAGAAGAATAAAGATATAGAAGAATAAAGATATAGAAGAATAAAGATATAGAAGAATAAAGATATAGAAGAATAAAGATATAGAAGAATAAAGATATAGAAGAATAAAGATACAGAAGAATAAAGATACAGAATCTTAATATGTGATGTTTGTTTTGTTTAAAAATCTTATGAGCTTTCACATAAAACATTCAGAGTCATTACTTTACAGCGCACCCTCATACTTTATATAAAATCTGTACGTAGAAGGTAGCCATCTGAATGGTCGAGTAAACGGAAGAGAATAAAGGAACAATCATCCAGTTCTACTGTCAAATGGTTCAAATGGCTCTGAGCACTATGTGACTTAACATCTGAGGTCATCAGTCCCCTAGAACTCAGAACTACTTAAACCTAACTAACCTAAGAACATCATCACACACATCCATGCCCGAGGCAGAACACTGACCTGCGACCGTGGCGGTCGCGCGGTTCCAGACTGAAGCGCCTAGAACCGCTCGGCCACTCCCACCGGCTGTTCTACTGTCGTTGTCGATATCGTACAGAATACCAAGTGTTTTCGTTTAATTCGCAGACTGGTATGCATTCCATGATTGCTTTACGCTGCGGCACTAGACAGTCTGTATTTGACGTTGTCACTTGTCACACCTCTTCGCAGTGATGAGAACGTGCGAGTTGTAATCTCACGTCATTTATTATCTCTATCTCTCTCTCTCTCTCTCTCTCTCTCTCTCTCTCTCTCTCTCTCTCTGTTTTTGTGAACCGAGTAGCACATACAGTTACCGGTACAGGCAAACGAACCGAGTACTGTGTAGCGGCGCACACTGTTTGGGCGCAAGCTTTTAAAGTCTGTTTACCGCTGTGCTCGACTGTGTGTGTGTGTGTGTGTGTGTGTGTGTGTGTGTGTGTGTGTGTGTGTTTCGATCTACCTGCCTGCGCTTGTCTGCGTAAACAAGGCGCGCTGGCTGTAACTTGCGGAGAGGAAATTAAATCGCCTTGTGATGGTGCCAGCCCTGCTCGGCGTCAGCTGACAGTTAAGCGGCCCAGCGTGAAAGGTGTGACGTGGCCTCGCTTCGCGTCGCCTGACGAGACTGCCAACCGCGGGGAACAAACAGACGCGCAGCCGTATCGGCGCCTCGCCTGCCCTTTTGTTTTCCTGCAGGGCCTCCGGCCGCTGGCTGGAATGAACGCCGTAGCTCCGCCTATAGCACGCCAGCCTTATCACCGTGACAGGCTGCATCGCCCCCACCTCGTTGACGGAACGTCGCTCCAGAAAGCTTCCACTGTCCCGGGGGAGAAGGGGAGCTGCAGACAACAAACTGCCACCAGGATGAAATGCCTTCTGCTGCCGGCTGCTTCACTTTTCACGATAAGCACTATTGTCGCCTGTGATCCCGAAGTCAAGCTCCACGAAACAACACAATAAGCAATATGATATGCGAATAACTGTAAGCCGAGAAAATTTATAGTGAGTAGAATGGAATGGCATAATACAACTACACACATCAACAAAAGCTACGCACCAACACGATATCTTCTATTGGGGTGTTGCTATTCTGATTATTCCCGTACCGATGGGAACATCTCCCTCTGACGTTGCTTGTAAACATACACACGATTACTACGAGCACAGCACTCTAATGGATTGCAGTATTTCAGCTGAACGTGAAGCACCAGTAGGTACGCATGAGAGACCTCTGTGGAACAGTAGAGTCCGTATCCACCATGCCGCTCATCAACCACAGGAGTTACTCGACGTGTGCCCCAAGAGTCAAAACGATGTGGTTCGGACATGGAATCGGTTCCATTGACAGGTACTGTTGAGGACTTAACACTGTACAGGTCGCGCACATTCGACAGGTGTACAGGAGCATTCACATTTACAATATGAGCCGAAGAAACTGTTGGCCGAGTGCTCCAGAATAGAATTCGGCACTTTAAGAACCTACAGATCGACCTACGAGTTGTGAGTCGTGCTTGGGTAGCTCTGTCGGCAGACACCCTTGCCCGCAAAGGTGAAAGTCCCGAGTTCAAGTCTCGGTCTCGCTCACAGTTTTAATACGCCAGGAAGTTTCACATCAACGCACACTCCGCTACAGAGTTAAAATTTCATTCTGGACGCCTACAGGACTATACGCATGGGCCGGCCGGAATGGCGGAGCGGTTTTAGGCGCTACAGTCTGGAACCGCGCGACCGCTACGGTCGCAGGTTCGAATCCCGCCTAGGGCATGGATGTGTGTGATGCCATTAGGATAGTTAGGTTTAAGTAGTTCTACGTTCTAGGGGACTGATGACTTCAGATGTTAAGTCCCATAGTGCTTAGAGCCATTTGAATTTTGAACATGTGTGGGATCGACAAACTGGTTTCGGGTTTAGACAACGACCATGTACTCTGCGCGACTTACATAGAATCGCCATAGGAGAGTGGGAAAATCTGAACCAGGACTGGCTTGATGGTTTCTTCGGTGGTATGCCACGACGGATTCAAGCCTGCATTAGAGAGAAAGGACGTTCCACCGCACGTTGACGCTGCTAAGGAGTGCCGCGAAGAAACACCAGTGGGGAACAGACGAATTTGTCATTACACTACATTTTTTTTTTTAATTTGGTGACCTGGACAAGAGTGTGTACACATGGCTCAGGTCCAATTTTTGTTTTCTGTGCCATGAATTTCTAAATACAAGCATGATGCAAAACATTTGTTGGTACGTGTATTCCCAGTGGTGAACGGCGGCGATCTCCTGTGAAGTTCTCTTGAAGTTTGGCTTCCAGCAGATTACTTCTCCTCCTTTGTTAAGTTAGAGTGTTGGAAGTGTAACTGTACAGCATTTAAAGAAGACAGGAGCCATCAAAGCACTCAGACTTCGCCCCATAGTGCAATTTCTTCTTGAACACAAGCCGAGTTATCTTCGGGTGCAAAGCCAGTTTTTAATGTGAGATCGGATCACCGGTACATAACCTATGAAACAGACTGCGAAACTAGAAAAAGTGCAGAACTTCCCCTCGGGTTGACTAGGTTTCTAACGTTAGTGTGAAAACGAAACTGGACGTAAAGTACGGTACCGTAGCCACTAAGAAAGGTTCAAATGGCTCTGAGTTCTATAGGACTTAACATCTGAGGTTATTAGTCCCCTAGAACTTAGAACTACTTAAACCTAACTAACCTAAGGACATCACACGCATCCATGCCCGAGGCAGGATTCGAACCTGCGACCGTAGCGGTCGCGCGGTTCCAGACTGTAGCGCCTAGAACCGCTCGGCCACATCGGCCGGCAGCCACTACGAGATTAGTCACAAAGTGGCAGAGTAATTGCCACTTCTTCACCTGCGCTGCGGTTTGGAGGTGTCTACAGAGCTGGCCCAAGTTGCAGGACGGTGTCAATGAGGAACTTCTTGTCCGTTTAACATTCAAATGCCGGCTTTTCCTGATAATTAAAGTGCCAACTTTTATTTCAACGTGGGGCAGTTGTGAGGTCTGACACCTTAAGAAGTACTAATGCAGCAGACGTGCTCAGACAGCGGGGACAAAGCAGACGGCGACCTAGTGCCGCAGTAATGAAATTCTTTGTGCTGCAGAGCCACAATGAGCCGCGTGGCTCGGCCGCGGGCTGTTGCCTCTGCCTGCCTGCCCACCCCCCTCCCCCTCCCAGGTGCCAGCCCCACCCCCTGCCAGACCCAGCTTCCCTCGGGCAACTTTGAGACTCGGCCCCATCACTATTTAATGGCTCGCTTTTGAGCTGCCGGCAAACTTCTCCCGCGGCGAGTCTAGGGAGCTGCGTACAGGAAACAGAGGTGACGCGAAGGCGAGCTTCTTACCAAATACTTTGACATTGTATCACTTTCTTCATAATTTTTGTATACAACATGGGGAATACATGGACGCACGAAGACCAAAAGTACTAAGAAGGTCGACCATCCTTTAGCCACATGTACAGGGTGTTTCAAAAATAACCGGTATATTTGAAACGGCAATAAAAACTAAACGAGCAACGATAGAAATACACCGTTTGTTGCAATATGCTTGGGACAACAGTACATTTTCAGGCGGACAAACTTTCGAAATTACAGTAGTTACAATTTTCAACAACAGATGGCGCTGCAAGTGATGTGAAAGATATAGAAGACAACGCAGTCTGTGGGTGCGCCATTCTGTACGTCGTCTTTCTGCTGTAAGCGTGTGCTGTTCACAACGTGCAAGTGTGCTGTGGACAACATGGTTTATTCCTTAGAACAGAGGATTTTTCTGGTGTTGGAATTCCACCGCCTAGAACACAGTGTTGTTGCAACAAGACGAAGTTTTCAACGGAGGTTTAATGTAACCAAAGGACCGAAAAGCGATACAATAAAGGATCTGTTTGAAAAATTTCAACGGACTGGGAACGTGGCGGATGAACGTGCTGGAAAGGTAGGGCGACCGCGTACGGCAACCACAGAGGGCAACGCGCAGCTAGTGCAGCAGGTGATCCAACAGCGGCCTCGGGTTTCCGTTCGCCGTGTTGCAGCTGCGGTCCAAATGACGCCAACGTCCACGTATCGTCTCATGCGCCAGAGTTTACACCTCTATCCATACAAAATTCAAACGTGGCAACCCCTCAGCGCCGCTACCATTGCTGCACGAGAGACATTCGCTAACGATATAGTGCACAGGATTGATGACGGCGATATGCATGTGGGCAGCATTTGGTTTACTGACGAAGCTTATTTTTACCTGGACGGCTTCATCAATAAACAGAACTGGAGCATATGGGGAACCGAAAAGCCCCATGTTGCAGTCCCATCGTCCCTGCATCCTCAAAAAGTACTGGTCTGGGCCGCCATTTCTTCCAAAGGAATCATTGGCCCATATTTCAGATCCGAAACGATTACTGCATATCGCTATCTGGACATTCTTCGTGAATTTGTGGCGGTACAAACTGCCTTAGACGACACTGCGAACACCTCGTGGTTTATGCAAGATGGTGCCCGGCCACATCGCACGGCCGAAGTCTTTAATTTCCTGAATGAATATTTCGATGATCGTGTGATTGCTTTGGGCTATCCGAAACATACAGGAGGCGGCGTGGATTGGCCTCCCTATTCGCCAGACATGAACCCCTGTGACTTCTTTCTGTGGGGACACGTGGAAGACCAGGTGTACCGCCAGAATCCAGAAACAATTGAACAGCTGAAGCAGTACATCTCATCTGCATGTGAAGCCATTCCGCCAGACACGTTGTCAAAGGTTTCGGGTAATTTCATTCAGAGACTACGCCATATTATTGCTACGCATGGTGGATATGTGGAAAATATCGTACTATAGAGTTTCCCAGACCGCAGCGCCATCTGTTGTTGACAATTGTAACTACTGTAATTTCGAAAGTTTGTCTGCCTGAAAATGTACTGTTGTCCCAAGCATATTGCAACAAACGGTGTATTTCTATCGCTGCTCGTTTAGTTTGTATTGCCGTTTCAAATATACCGGTCATTTTTGAAACACCCTGTAGATACAGTGAAACGCTTGCTATTTCATTACTAACATACCATCTTCTGTCATCGTATGTTAATAATACGCTTTTGTTTTATCGCTTTCTTGTCTGTCTGTCCGTCTGCCCGGTAGAAATTTTGCAGTCGATTTTAAATTAACTTTCCATTCAACTAGAGACATTAAGTTTTAAACATAGCTGAGAACCGGAGAACAGTACAATGTTAACTTGCTTTCTTGTCGCTCTATTTGGTAGGGGTGAGGGGTAGCTGTCTAAAAGGTTGGTAATGTCCGAAATCTTGGCTGCTCTGCAGGACTAACGTGTTGTGTATAAAGTATTGGAATGATTTCCAGGCAGTATGCAAGCAGCCCGGCGTGGCTGAGAGGGAAGAGGGGAATAGGAGATAATCAGATACAGCGGGGGAGGAGGAGATGTATGCAATATAAGTGACATACACAAACGCGGGTGAAGCCACAGGTGAAAGGATAGTGTGTGTAAATATGGTACATGACTCAGCTGCCCCTACCGATAGGTTTTTGCAACCTGCAATGCCCTCGAAAATCACGCAAGAGATTTTCATGTTCTCTCGCTCGCTAGGTGCGAACTATTAACCTTCAGAAAAAACGAACAGAGCCTTTGTACGAAATTTAATGTAGTCAAATTTTGTACTGGGTTACATTTTCGCCGGAGGCCACGGTTTTCGAGTTATTCAAGAAAAGAGCGTTTGAAGGTCTTCTTTGTATGTTGTTCTTGAATAAGTCGAAAACCGAGGCCGCCAAAGAAAACGTATGCCAGTACAAAAAATAATTACAGTAATTTCCCACGAAAAAGTCATGTTTATTTTTTCTACATGTGTTATTTGAAGGGGCTGCAGGTTCCATAGAACCAATGATAGGGTCAACTGAATCACCCTGTGTGTGTGTGTGTGTGTGTGTGTGTGTGTGTGTGTGTGTGTGTGTGTGTGTGTGTGTGTGTGTGTGCGTGTGCGTGTGTCCTTGAGAAATTTCACACAACACTAAAAATCATAAAATGTTTATATTAAAAAATATTGACACGGGCTGCTAGATTTGATAGCGGTTGGTTCATCAACCCTCAAGTTTTAGCGAGATGCTTAGGGAACTCAAAAGGGAATCCATGGATGGAAGGCGATGTTCTTTACCTAGAACACTAGTGAGAAAATTTAAAGAACCGGCATTTGAAGCTGACTGGAGAACGATCCTGCTACCGCCAACATACATTTCGCGTAGGGACCACGAAGATATGACGAATCAAAGCTCATACGGAGGCATATAACCGACCGTTTTTCCCCTGCCCCATTTGCTAGTGGAACAAGAAGGGGAAAGACTAGTAGTGGTACAGGGTACCCTCAGCCATATACAGTGGCTTGCGGAGCATGCATGAAGATTTAGACGTACAAAATTTACAACTGACGTTTTTGTAAATTATACTTCAAAGTATTTTGATTTTTACCAGCATGAAATCAACAAATCGTTTTGCTTGTCTGATTTTCCTATTACGAAACTACTGTGCTTGAGAGGATTAAGTTTACGTCGAATTGCCAAAGTAATAAATTTTTGAGTAGCGTTTACGAAAGTCTTTATTTCAGCACCCTCATGGAAAAGCTTTAATTAACAGGATCGGCAAATTAGTCGACTAAGTCAGTGGCGTAAAAGAGTGAAATTGTGTTGAAAATTTCGCGCGGCGTGAATGCGCTGTAGATTAGGCCAATTTGCTGTGACACTGACAATTTATAAGTAATAAGCGATACAGTGGAAGCAGAGTGTGGTCCACAAAGCAACATTTAATAACTGATAGATCGACGGCTAACAACTCCCAAATCAACAAACACCAAAAAGTAACACATGTAGACACTAAGTAGCTATAGCCGTGCGTGGGTGTGCTCTAAATAGGCACTTTAAACATGTAACAACTATAGCATAAAAGTAGTAACGTTATATCACTATAAATAAAATACACTGTCCCCACACAAATATACAACGTCTTAGGATAACATAGAAGAAAGCTGAAGTCAGCTAGTTCACGTTCATTCGGAGATGCTTACCTACAGTCAGTCAGTCACTAGGAACGGAAATCAGTATGCCACGCAAAGTTTGCGAGTAGCTCGAAGTGCATTACCGATGTCCTCTCATTTGGAATGTCACTGATGATGGGCTCTTACACATTCTAGCGTACCTATTTTTCCCTTTCTAATCAAATAATCTTACGTTAAATCCTTCTAATTTATCAATCTAACGTTATTTTTACGAACTTTTATTTATTTGCTTGGGTCATAAAAATACGCTAGGGTACAACAAAATTACATTTTGTGCAACCCGTAAAAAATACACTGAAAAAAACGGTCCAGTCAGCTAAGTGATGGACCATCAATAAAAAAAGGTATCATTTACACCTGCTCACATTTAGTAACAAGAAGCTTTAAGTGTGAATATGAGTCATGCTATATGTCAATAACGAAATTATAACGTTTTGCTAAGTTTAAATGTAAATAAGAACATTTTCCGCCGATTTAAACGCCAAACCTTCTATAGACGAAGAACAGTAATCACAATAAATTCATTACTTGTACATAAAAATGCATCTGATTCAGCTGTAAGAATATCTTAACGCTCATTGTGAGAGCTAAATATCATTGGCGTGTTCGTATTTCGGTGCCATGGCTTTGCTTTCCGCTGAACATCTGTTTCTTATCCATCACACGTGATCTGTACGTGATGTATACATACTGACGATAAGTAGCCTCGGTCAAGTTTCTGCTGGCGGGGTCACGAGAGGCACAATACATAACCTGGTTTCGCGCTCTGCGTAGCTCAGCAACAAACATTCCCGCTGATTGCTTCCAGGTGCCTCTTCCAGCATACAGATTAGCGTGACAGAATCTTCTCGTTACGTTGCTGACGTACATTTAACAGCAGTTACATAGCAGGTTTCTACGTTTACATTGGCCCACTGTGATTCTTGCCAGCTTTCGCATGTGACACTTCATCTGAAATGATGTTAGAGTAGTGCAGCGTGTAGACGTTCAGACGGGGGAACTCATGGGATCACGTGTTTCACTAGACAAAATAATTAAGCAAAAGCTGAAAGTCATTTCAGTAGTTCTAAATCATTAATTTCTGTGGAACGACAGGGAATGTTAGCAGAACCAAAGAGGACAACTTCTACCAGGAAATTTTAAGACGAGGACTTACACACCCATTTCCTAAGTTTCTCTCATATTCTTAGTACTGTACGTTACGCAGTCAGAAGTCAAATTGTCTCTAATATCCCTCTTCCACGCTGCGACAACGTGACAAAATAATCGCGACAGAGACGAATAAATATATTGCAAAGAGATTCGAAACCTCGATCCGGAAAAGTATCTGCATTTTAGGTTTTCCAAATTCTTCCTTTACTTTTCTTGAACAAAGGACAAGAATTACAAGAACAATGTTAACAAACGTGTTTAACAGTCCTCAAAGGAACACCTAATACTCCTGAAGCAAAGCAAATGCTAGTAGTAGTGCCGGACGATGTTGCCGAGCGGTTCTAGGCGCTTCAGTCTGGAATTGCGTGACCACTACGGTCGCAGGTTCGAATCCTACCTCGCGCATGGATGTGTGTGATGTCCTGAGGTTAGTTAGGTTTAAGTAGTTCTAAGTTCTAGGGAACTGATGACCTCAGATGTTAAGTCCCATAGTGCTCAGAGCCATTTGAACCATTTGATAAAAAAAAAAAGGTTCAAATGGCTCTGAGAACTATGGGACTTATCATCTGAGGTCATCAGTCCCCTGGAACTCGGAACTACTTAAACCTAACTAACCTAAGGACATCACACACATCCATGCGCGAGGCAGGATTCGAACCTGCGACCGTAGCAGCAACGAGGTTCCAGACTGAAGCGCCTAGAACGAAAGCAACTTTCACATGAGGCGCCACTGTCGAGTAACATAGCTCGATGAATCTCGGAATGTACAATGAAAGTACCGTGTAGTACAGAGGGTGACAGAAAGAGATAAGTAATGAGACGAATATAAATGAGCTTTCCATTTAAAGACAATAATTACACTGTAGACACCTCAGCTTATGATTCCCTTGACATTACAAACCGGGACATGGTTCCTAATAGTGCGTGTTATAACCACAGACGGTGAAGCAGGTTATGCGACGTGCTCCCCCGTTGGCCACAAGGTTGGTACGGAGTTCTTGAGGTAGGGCGTTTCATTCCTCCAGCAGTGCTGATGACAACTGGCGGATGGTCCTTGGTGAATGTAGACGTGTTGCAATACGCCTCACCAATGCGGTCGCGCAATATTATCCACAAAAATCAAGTCTGGAAAGAATGCACACATGAAACGACGCACATGTAGAAGGAATACAGTGTCATAATTCTGTTAACTGGCGAGTGTTCCATGTTCAAGGATTTCGAGGTCAATAAGGCACGCAACATTATGGCTCCCCACACCATGATACCTGCACCACCAAAACTATCATTTTCGACAATGTTCCTAGTTGTATTACTTTTCCCACCATTGTAAAACATGATCGTTTTGGTGGTCCAGGTGTTACGGTGTGGGGAAGCGCAATGTTGCACGCGCGTATTGACGTCCGAAATTTTGAACACGCTCCACTCACCCGTTAACGTTGTTGTGACACTGTACTGCTTTCCCATGCGCGTCTTTCAGGAGTGCAATCGACTGTCTTCATATTTATGTATGACAATGTACGTCCGTATCGAACAGGACAGGTGGAGAAGTTCTTACAATGAGAGGATAGCCGGTGAATGGATTGGACCGTACGTTAACCCCAGCTTCTATTGCATTGAACAGGTATGGAATGCGTTGGGCATACGTAATGTGACACGCCCAAGCACACCAACAACCACCCAACAGTGGCCAACCGCAGGGTGGAGGAATTGAACGCCTTACCATAAAAACTCCCCGCAAATCTCGTGGCCGATTTCGGAGCGCGTTGCTAAGCCTACATAGCCGTCCGTGATGATCACAGACCCTATTATGTTCCGCCGTTGTAGTGCCAAGAGGACGATCATAAATCACACTGTCATCAGCCTCTTTCAATGAAAATATCATTTCTGTTCGGCTCATTGCGTATTTGTTTCAGTTACCCTGTACAGTGTCCAACGGCCTTGCCGCAGTGGTAACACCGGTTCCCGTCAGATCACCGAAGTTAAGCGCTGTCTGCCTGGCCTATCACACGGATGGGTGACCATCATGTCTGCCGAGTGCTGTTGGCAAGCGGGGTGCACTCAGCCCTTGTGAGGCAAAACTGAGGAGCTACTTGATTGAGAAGTAGCGGCTCCGGTCTCCTAAACTGACACACGGTCGGGAGAGCGATGTGCTGACCACATGCCCCTCCATATCCGCATTCATTGACGCCTGTCGGACGAGGATGACACGGCGGCCGGTCAGTACTGTTGGGCCTTCATGACCTGTTCGGACGAAGTTTAGTTTTTATCTTTCATATTATAGTGCACTATACTGCACTGTAGCAGTTGTTTCTATGTTTAGTACACTTTTCGTCGAGCGATGTTACCTGGCACTGACACATTATGCGAAAGTTACTTACGTTGATAAGTTTTGTATATCAGTATACTCTGTGAAGTCCTGGGATAGTGATACGCACGTGTACAGATGGCGGTAGTATCATGTAAATATAAAACGGCAGTGCATTGGCGGAGCTGTCATTTGTACTCAGGTGATACTGCTTATCGTCAATATGTATACATCACGTGCAGATCACGTGTGATGGATAAGAAACAGATGTTCAGCGGAAAGCAAAGCCATGGCACCGAAATATGAACACGGCAATGATATTAAGTTCTCACAATGAGCGTTAAGAACTTCTTACATCTGAATCAGATGCATTTTTATGTACAAGTAATGAATTTATTGTGATTACTGTTCTTCGTCTACAGAAGCTTTGACATTTAAATCGGTGGAAAATGTTTCTGACGTTTATGGGCGCACAACAGTAATTAAGAGACTGTCAAAGCGGAATGGTATTTGGAATTAGACGCATGGGGCATTTCATTTCGTAAATCGTTAGGGAATTCTATATTTCGAGATCCACCGTGTCAAGACTGTGCCGAGAATACCGAATTTCAGGCCTTACCTCCCCTCACGGACAACCTAATGCCGATGGCCTTCACTCAATGACGAAGGGCAACGGACTTTGAGTAGCGTTGTCATTGCTAACAGACCAGCAACAATGAGTGAAATAATAGCAGAAATCAATTAGTGACGTACGACGAACGTGTCCGTTGGGATACTGTGGGAAAATTTGGTGTTAATGGGCTATTGCGGCAGACGAGGAAATAGTGCCCTTGCTAATAGCATGACATCACCTGTAGCGTCTCTCCTTGGCTCGTGACCATATCGGCTGGGCCCCAGAGAGCTGCAAAACCGTGGCCTCATTAAATGGCTCAAATGGCTCTGAGCACTATGGGTCTTAACATCGGAGATCATCAGTCCCCTAGAACTTAGAACTACTTAAACGTAACTAATCTAAGGACATCACACACATCCATGTCCGAGGCAGGATTCGAACCTGCGAGTGTAGCAGCCGCGCGGTTCCAGACTGAAGCGCTTAGAACCGCTTGGCCACACCGGCCGGCCGTGGCCTCATTAAATGAGCCCCAATTTCGGTTTGTAAGAGCTGATGGCAGAGTTCGAATGTGGCGCACACCCCACGAAGCCACGGACCCATCTTGTCAACACGGGACTATGCAAGCTGGTGATGGCTCCATAACTGTGTGGGATGGACTGGAATGAGATGAAATGGACAGGGCCCACTGGTCCAGCTAAACCGACCATTGACAGGAAATAGTTGTTTTCAGCCACGCATGGACTTCATGTCCCCAAACAAAGATGCGCCATGTCACTGGGCCACAATTATTTGCAATTGGTTGGAAGAACATTCTGGTGAATTCTACATCTACATCTACATTTATACTCCGCAAGCCACGCAACGGTGTGTGGCGGAGGGCACTTTACGTGCCACTGTCATTACCTCCTTTTCCTGTTCCAGTCGCGTATGGTTCGCGGGAAGAACGACTGTCTGAAAGCCTCCGTGCGCGCTCTAATCTCTCTAATTTTACATTCGTGATCTCCTCGGGAGGTATAAGTAGGGGGAAGCAATATATTCGATACCTCATCCAGAAACGCACCCTCTCGAAACCTGGCGAGCAAGCTACACCGCGATGCAGAGCGCCTCTCTTGCAGAGTCTGCCACTTGAGTTTATTAAACATCTCCGTAACGCTATCACGGTTACCAAATAACCCTGTGACGAAACGCGCCGCTCTTCTTTGGATCTTCTCTATCTCCTCCGTCAGACCGATCTGGTACGGATCCCACACTGATGAGCAATACTCAAGTATAGGTCGAACGAGTGTTTTGTAAGCCACCTCCTTTGTTGATGGACTACATTTTCTAAGGACTCTCCCAATGAATCTCAACCTGGTACCCGCCTTAGCAACAATTAATTTTATATGATCATTCCACTTCAAATCGTTCCGCACGCATACTCCCAGATATTTTACAGAAGTAACCGCTACCAGTGTTTGTTCCGCTATCATATAATCATACAATAAAGGATCCTTCTTTCTATGTATTCGCAATACATTACATTTGTCTATGTTAAGGGTCAGTTGCCACTCCCTGCACCAAGTGCCTATCCGCTGCAGATCTTCCTGCATTTCGCTACAATTTTGTAATGCTGCAACTTCTCTGTATACTACAGCATCATCCGCGAAAAGCCGCATGGAACTTCCGACACTATCTACTAGGTCATTTATATATATTGTGAAAAGCAATGGTCCCATAACACTCCCCTGTGGCACGCCAGAGGTTACTTTAACGTCTGTAGACGTCTCTCCATTGATAACAACATGCTGTGTTCTGTTTGCTAGAAACTCTTCAATCCAGCCACACAGCTGGTCTGATATTCCGTAGGCTCTTACTTTGTTTATCAGGCGACAGTGCGGAACTGTACCGAACGCCTTCCGGAAGTCAAGAAAAATAGCATCTACCTGGGAGCCTGTATCTAATATTTTCTGGGTCTCATGAACAAATAAAGCGAGTTGGGTCTCACACGATCGCTGTTTCCGGAATCCATGTTGATTCCTACATAGTAGATTCTGGGTTTCCAAAGACGACATGATACTCGAGCAAAAAACATGTTCTAAAATTCTACAACAGATCGACGTCAGAGATATAGGTCTATAGTTTTGCGCATCTGCTCGACGACCCTTCTTGAAGACTGGGACTATCTGTGCTCTTTTCCAATCATTTGGAACCCTCCGTTCCTCTAGAGACTTGTGGTACACGGCTGTTAGAAGGGGGGCAAGTTCTTTCGCGTACTCTGTGTAGAATCGAATTGGTATCCCGTCAGGTCCAGTGGACTTTCCTCTATTAAGTGATTCCAGTTGCTTTTCTATTCCTTGGACACTTATTTCGATGTCAGCCATTTTTTCGTTTGTGCGAAGATTTAGAGAAGGAACTGCAGTGCGATCTTCCTCTGTGAAACAGCTTTGGAAAAAGGTGTTTAGTATTTCAGCTTTACGCGTGTCATCCTCTGTTTCAATGCCATCATCATCCCGGAGTGTCTGGATATGCTGTTTCGAGCCACTTACTGATTTAACGTAAGACCAGAACTTCCTAGGATTTTCTGTCAAGTCGGTACATAGAATTTTACTTTCGAATTCACTGAACGCTTCACGCATAGCCCTCCTTACGCTAACTTTGACATCGTTTAGCTTCTGTTTGTCTGAGAGGTTTTGGCTGCGTTTAAACTTGGAATGGAGCTCTCTTTGCTTTCGCAGTAGTTTCCTAACTTTGTTGTTGTACCACGGTGGGTTTTTCCCGTCCCTCACAGTTTTACTCGGCACGTACCTGTCTAAAACGCATTTTACGATTGCCTTGAACTTTTTCCATAAACACTCAACATTGTCAGTGTCGGAACAGAAATTTTCGTTTTGATCTGTTAGGTAGTCTGAAATCTGGCTTCTATTACTCTTGCTAAACAGATAAACCTTCCTCCCTTTTTTTATATTCCTATTAACTTCCATATTCAGGGATGCTGCAACGGCCTTATGATCACTGATTCCCTGTTCTGTACATACAGAGTCGAAAAGTTCGGGTCTGTTTGTTATCAGTAGGTCCAAGATGTTATCTCCACTAGTCGGTTCTCTGTTTAATTGCTCGAGGTAATTTTCGGATAGTGCACTCAGTATAATGTCACTCGATGCTCTGTCCCTACCACCCGTCCTAAACATCTGAGTGTCCCAGTCTATATCTGGTAAATTGAAATCTCCACCTAAGACTATAACATGCTGAGAAAATTTATGTGAAATGTATTCCAAATTTTCTCTCAGTTGTTCTGCCACTAATGCTGCTGAGTCGGGAGGTCGGTAAAAGGAGCCAATTATTAACCTAGTTCGGTTGTTGAGTGTAACCTCCACCCATAATAATTCACAGGAACTATCCACTTCTATTTCACTACAGGATAAACTACTACTAACAGCGACGAACACTCCACCACCGGTTGCATGCAATCTATCCTTTCTAAACACCGTCTGTACCTTTGTAAAAATTTCGGCAGAATTTATCTCTGGCTTAAGCCAGCTTTCTGTACCTATAACGATTTCAGCTTCGGTGCTTTCTATCAGCGCTTGAAGTTCTGGTACTTTACCAACGCAGCTTCGACAGTTGACAATTACAATACCGATTGCTGCTTGGTTCCCGCATGTCCTGACTTTGCCCCGCACCCGTTGAGGCTGTTGCCCTTTCTGTACTTGCCCAAGCCCATCTAACCTAAAAAACCGCCCAGCCCACGCCACACAACCCCTGCTACCCGTGTAGCCGCTTGTTGCGTGTAGTGGACACCTGACCTATCCAGCGGAACCCGAAACCCCACCACCCTATGGCGCAAGTCGAGGAATCTGCAGCCCACACGGTCATTAGAGTGAATGATGTGGCCACCCAGGTCGCCCTACACGAATCCCACCACATATTTATGGGACATAATTGAGAGGCCAGTCCATGCACAAAATCCTGCACCTGCAACCCTTCCGCAATTATGACGACTACAGAGGCAGCATGGCTGAATATTTCTGCTGGGGACTTCCGACGACTTGTGGAGCCCATGCTACGTCGAGTTGCTGCACTACGCCGGGCAAAAGGTGCTCCGACAAGACATTAGGAGGTCCCCCGTGACTTGAGTCACCTCATGGTGTTATCTAGAGCGCGGCTGGCTCTGGCGTGCCAAACTGCACGCGCGCAGGCCAAGGTCCGTCCTGTCACTCGGCTTTTCTCGGTCCTTCTCAAGTACCCGGAACAGTTCGACATTTCATTTAGCACTGCGTTGCGGCATTTTTCGGTCGGCACGACTCTCTGAGTTCGGCTCAATCGTGCTTTCAGCGCTGTTTACCATTCGCCATCTGTTTGCGGTATGAAGGACGTTCACAGATCCAGTGGCTGTTTGTACAAAAAGGGGCAGTCTAGCGATCTATCGTCACTACCCTTTACAACGAATGGGAATCACAGGAGACTATGATAAGTATTCTCAAGTCTTATAAGCGATGGGTACTGCTGATTTGCTAAAAAACGACATTACTGTACGACGTAGAAAGAATTTACGCTTTTAGATGACAATGAAAGATCAAAAAATTACAGTGATCGCCGACCACTACGGTCGCAGGTTCGAATCCTGTCTCGGGCATGGATGTGTGTGATGTCCTCAGGTTAGCTAGGTTTAAGTAGTTCTAAGTTCTAGGGGGCTGATGACCTTAGAAGTTAAATCCCATAGTGCTCAGAGCCATTTGAACCATTTACACTGATCGACACACGGGGTTCATTGCTCTGTACATCAAGAAGCATTTTGTGCTATATTTGCAGGCATGGAGCACTTGAAGAAATTGGTGGTACAAAAAGTACAATTTCTCAGCTCGCTCCCATTATTCCAGTATCAGTTGCAATAGTTTTCAACGGAAATGAACTAAGAGTATGGAGACTTCATATAGTATTGCAAAGTACGTTCGTTAAGTCAAAGGACATACCTGGAACGATTTTTCCGTTTAAAACTTACTATTGTTGAATTTATGAAGGAAAGAGGAGTGCAGGAACGAAAATTAGAACATCGGTATGGATTGCAGACTTTGTTTTGGACTTCACTGCACACTGGCCACAGTAAAACATTGCAACCTAACTTCTTTCTCGTATTATGGGGATGAATTTAAAAAGAAAATCTCACTGCAGAAAGGACAAACACTGACAGACAGACCGGTTCCGACAGCTAATTGGCGTTGAAGAAAGCGAGTCGTTTGAAAGATTCATTGTGACACTGCAAGAATTAAAAGGATAGTTTTATAAAGGTTTTGAAGACACTGTCAGTGCTACACCTCTTTTCGAGCTGTTTTCCAGACCGTATGCCGTTTCAGTTGAAAGCGCAATTGTACACGTGCAGACGTAACTGACTGACCTCCGAGGTAATTCTAGTTTCAAAGACAAATATTTCTACGTTAAAACTGTCCAGGACGTTTACATTGCTTTCCTCAGGTACATTTTCCAAGTCTCCATAATGAGGCTGTAAGAGTGCTACAATATTTCGATGCACATATTTGTGTAAAAGAGCTTTTTTCTCGTATGAAACTCAATAAGTCACGATTACGTAGCAACTTCAATGCGAATCACTGTGAAATTGACTGCGTCCGCCCGTATGCCAACAGTGTGAACCAGATAAAAGTTATAATAAGTCTTCAGCGCGCGTAATTAATTAATACTGAAGACTTGTTTTGTTTGTGAGGTGTTGATGAGAAATGTAAAATATTAAACCAAGTCGTATACAGTGTGATTGCGCCGACATTTAAATGCGGCGCGTTCGCTGTTTTTCCCTCTTGCCCCTCCACCAGCTGAGAAAGCGTGACGTGGAGGTGGGGGAAGCATGAAGCGAGGCTGAGCGCTATGGCACTCGGGCGCAGGCACGGACCGCGAGTCAGTATTTTGGCCACCCCTGATTTAAGGGAAAGTACTGGCGCACCGAATGAGGTGGCGCAGTGGTTAGCACACTGGACTCGCATTCGGAAGGACGACGGTTCAATACCGCATCCGGCCATCCTGATTTACGTTTTCCGTGATTTCCCTAAATCGCTTCAGGTAAATGCTCGGATGGTTCCTTTGAAAGGGCACGGCCGACTTCCCATCCTTTCCTAATCCGATGAGACTGATGACCTCGCTGTTTGGTCTCCTCCTAACCCCAAAGTACTGGCGCTCGGTGATCACGAAGAAATGCAGAATGACTTAGTATTTCCGCTTGATGTACTGAACGGCACGCTCTTCAGACATGGATGTATCCGAGATAAACACCATAAAGTAGAGAGAGTAGTAAGTCCGCATTTGGCAGGATTCTGGAGCATATTCTAAGCTCAAATAGTATGACAATTTTAGCGAATGAACTCCTGTCAAAGAATCAGCACGGATTCAGGAAAGGCCATTGGTGCGAAACGCATCTTGTTTACTTTGAGGCACGATATACTGCAGGTAACATCAGATGCAGGTGAACAGGTAGATGCCATCATCCTAGTTCCCTGACGACGCAGTTGTGTGTACATAAATATCATCAGGGAGCGACGTAAAGAAATGTCGAAAAGTCTTGGATAACATTTTCAATTTGGCCTGCAGTATACGATTACAAGATTAGTAACGAATATCTGGATCACGTCTCCTCGTTTCAATATTTAGAGGCAACACAAAGAAGCGAAATGAAATGGGTGGAATGTACCGGGTGACCAAAAAGTCAGTATAAATTTGAGAACTGAATAAATCAGGGAATAATGTAGATAGAGAGGTACAAATTGACACACATGCTTGTAATGACATGGGGTTTTATTAGAACCAAAAAAAATAAAAAAGTTCAAAAAATGTCCGATAGATAGCGCTTCATCTGATCAGAATAGCAATAATTAATATGGGGTAGTTCTAATAAAACCCCATGTCATTCCAAGCATGTGTGTCAATTATTACCTCTCTATCTACATTATTCCGTGGTTTATTGCGTTTTCAAATTTATACTGACCTTTTGATCACCCGGTATATAAAACTGGTACAAGTTTTGTGGATGCGTTCTGGAAAAGAGTAGTGCACTTGTAAAGAAAGGAAAAGATCCTAGAACTACCAACTCCAGTGCTCTCATAAAATAGTGTCTAAGACATTGAGAGTGGAGCTGCTAGAATCGATACGCCTTGGTTTATCTCATATGAAAGTGCACCAGACACGCTCAGAGCACGGTTACCTGCAGAAGAAAGACGACGACGTTCTTCTAACAAAACCATTTTGGCTTAAGTTAAAGAACTTCTAATCGGGGGAGAATGTACAACATTTCAGTGCTGGCACCGTGCGTCCATAGCACAGACGGTGGGAATAACTTAAGCGAGACTACGGGGTTCCAGTTTCCTCTTGCTTCATACGTGAAGTGGACGGGGTGCAGGTAATACTGTTGCAGACGGGTTTTAGAGCTGTGTCAGGGTGGCCGGCGCTGGGAGGCCGCTCAGTGGAGGGGTCATGTAGTTGAGCGGCCAGTGTATTGCTCGCGCTGTCAGCTGCACGGCCGAGCTGCCGCAATTCGAGGGCTACGTGTGCGACGCGAACACACAGCGCTGGCTCGGCCGGTCGAGGGCTACTTGACGGCGTCCTGTCCGCACTCTGTCAACGGCAGCTGGCGCTGCTGCCAGCGCCAGGGCCAGGGCCGCGTATGCGGATTACATCGACCGTGGTCATCCATCACCACCCCAAACACAGCAGAGAGAGAGAGAGAGAGAGAGAGAGAGAGAAGACGTGACGTCTACTGGACATGACGCGTGCGTTGTTCAACATGCTGGGGTAGCTATCAAATACTCCGTCATTACAGAAAACTATGCCAGCTGTGAGTTGCCCATACTACGAACTTTTGTTTTTGTGAAGGTGTGTGTGTGTGTGGGGGGGGGGGGGGGGGGGGGGCTCCGCTGTTTCTTACAGTGCGTAACAGCGATTCGTAAGTTTCGCTGCCAGTATCAAGGAGGCAAAATTTTAAGTAATCCTGCCATTCGGCGGCGCAAAGAAATAGTAGTTCAGTTTACATTGGATAGCCACTTTGTGTATCTACAGAAGAGGACAGAGACACAGAGGAAGAGAAAAAAAAAAGAGAGACCCTGCCCATGTTTCAGCTGAAGTACTTTCAGCTCCAGCCTGGTGCGGGGTAATTTAGTTTGCGGACGCGGTTGTAGTAGTTTATAAAATTTTCGAATTAACTGCTAGCAACAATAATTTCGCAAAGTAATTAAAATGCCGGAACTGATATGTACTTCACATCGCATATAAAAATTATAGTATTTTCTACGGCTATATCTACACCAAACTGAACGTTCATCGCAGTGCTGCTTTCTGCTACACTCGTCTATGGAGACCGAGGGAATGATTTCTTTTCTTATATACCTCTACGCGCGGTTAGTGTAAACTTGTTTTCCTGATATGCGCCGCTGAGCAAATGGTTCAAATGGCTCTGAGCACTATGGGACTTAACATCTGTGGTCATCAGTCCCCTAGAACTTAGAACTACTTAAACCTAACTAACCTAAGGACATCACACACATCCATGCCCGAGGCAGGATTCGAACCTGCGACCGTAGCAGTCGCGCGGTTCCGGACTGCGCGCCTAGAACCGCTAGACCACCGCGGCCGGCCGCGCCCGCGCCCGCGTCCGTATAGTAAACCACACACACACACACACACACACACACACAGTTGTTGCATATTCCTAGATTATCTGTAAAAACCTTTCTCGGAATAGTTGACATCGTCTGCTAGCCCACAATGACCACTACCTCAGTGACGTTCTCCCGTAGTCAAACAAATCTGAGACTATTCGCGTTGCACTTTTTGTTTTGTTTTTGTGTATTAACCACTGTTCGTCCTATCTGGCAAGGGTCCCTCACGCTAAAGCATTTTTACGTGATAGGATACACAACTGTTCTTTATGCACTCTCCTTTGTAGACCGACTGCATTTTCCCAGTATCCTACCAATGAACTTATGTCCACTACTGCTTTACCTAGGACCGAGTGTCGGTGATACTTACATTTACAATATCCCTACAAACTGTTACGCTAGAGGTGTTCGTACGAGAGGGCACATTCCAATTGTGGCAAACTGACAGTGTAATCACAGAACTTTTCGTTCTGTGAAGTGCATAATCTTTTATTACTGTACATTTAAGAGAAATCGCCCATCTTTGCACCACTTTGAAATCTTATTAACGTGACTGGATGTTTGTGCAGCTTTTTTCCCAACAGCACTTAATTATAGATAACAACAAATCCTATAAAAATTCTGAAGTTACTGTTATCGTTGTCTGCCACGTCATTAATGTACGGTATTAAAAGTAATGGTCCCAACACGGTTCCTTGGGGCACGCTTCATGGTATTTCTACATCTGTGGCTTACTGCTGTGTTCACCATTCATAGCTCCCTATCGCCTGTAATACTGACGCAGTCTCTGCTATGTCATCGTAGCATTATTTTATAACTTAAAATTCGATGTCGTAGCTTGTCTCAATATGAATAATTGCAGAAATCTCAACAACACATTGACATTGTAATGTGATCCATGTTAATTCTCTTGTGTTAATAATACCAAATCACTGAAAGTCGCATAATAGGACATAAACAAAACGTAAAAATGTGCGATTAAGGGCATGTTGAGAAGTTTCACCATGTGTTTTAACTGATTTTTTTTTTGCGAAATTTTCAGTTTCTTTGTTGTTAAGGGTTCTGAAGTGGCAAGATCAAGAGATTTTGATTTGTATATTGGATTAATATTTCACGAAATTGTCATTTGGTATATGAACTGAATCTGAGTGAGTGCAGAAGACTATGGCGTAATGGAAGATGGCTAAATGACATTAAAGAACTTGCGGAAATCATACGGATGCGTTTGGGTACGGACCAAAATGGTGGGAAAACCCTGAGGTGGCTGTGTAAACCTGCTGCAACGTCTGCTGCGATGAGGATGACGTCACTTCAAATTTAACTTTATTGGGTTTTTGTTGCAAACAATGCTGCCATTACAACGCTTTTTAAGTTTAGTGAAGACAGTTAAAATTTAAATACACAGCTTTTGGTACGAATGTAAATGTATACATGCAACTATTTGATACATCAGAGATTATACCGCTTCTTGCAGATAACTTTGTGTTAATTTCGAGACAGTTGTGACTCGTTAGTTTTTCAATATTAGTTGACAAGGGAATCAGCTTTGTTCCAAGGTTTCCCCACGTTTTATTTTGGTGTGGAGCATATTTACAACATCCCAATATAACGTGATTAAGGTCTCCGCCGTCTTCTGAATGTTCACTGCAGTGGGGAAGGGGGGGGGGGTCTCTCACTCCATTCCTATAGCGGTGCACAGGGAAATATGCATGTCCCAACCTTATTCGAATAATTGATGTCACATGTCTTCTCGGAAGATTCTTCTGTCTAATGCATGGTTTTACTGGAACAGTGTGCTGGACTGAAGCGAACGTGCTGTGGTATTCGCCACTGCTGTTCCCATGGCTGATATGCCTCTTTCCTTGATAGTCTGATGATGATGTGAGTGCCTAGGTAATGCACGAACACATCGTGCGAGAGAAAACGTGCGCAATGGACCATTGTTTAGTCAGGAAACTATGTATCATCCCCCCCCCCCCCCACATTCTTTAAAGGATCGAAACCTCATCTATAAAACAAGTTCAAACATCTGCCAATTCTAGAAATGAATAAATGTGTTAGCCATTTTTCGTTAAGCATGTAAAAACTTTATGGTTGAGAACGCAAAACGCTAATGGTGTTGGTTTTATTTGTTTCGGAATGTTTGCTGGACGAGTACAGTATGGGTAATTTGCACTGGTTCTTCACATATCTCAGTGTTAGCGACGCCGTATCTCCTGAAATACACATCGTACATGTTAACCTTTGACAGGTACATTTAGTGGTGTATTTGGATACTGGCAGCAGAGTGTGTAGCGAATAGATTCAGTAGTGAAAAAGTAATAAATTACAACGTGTTGTCTGGTGCCTAAGTCTTACTGCATAAACAGCGAAAATACAGCAAGCGATAAACCTATTCTCCTTTAATTAATTTTTGTGGAATGTCAGCGAGAAAAAGTTTCGTGAGGATTTGAAATTATATGTTGGGAGTCCGTAAGTATTTTCATTCTCAATATTGAATGAATACGGTTTGGATAATTGGCGTGCTCTGAGGTATGCTGCCTCAAGATATACACAGTGGTCAGAAACAGTCTGCAACACTTGTAAGGGTGTTGCGAGGGAGATTGTGTTGCGAAATATCTGTTACGAAAAAAATTAGGTACGTTGCGCCGTCTCAGAGATATTTTGTATTGAAGTCGTGCCGTGCGCAAATTGAGGCAGCCTGCCGGAGGCAGTATCGCCAGACGTGTTCTTCGTTTGGTATCCTCAAGCTTACATTTATCACTTCCGAAAAGGGCACAGTTTAACAGGTAATGAGCAGTTCAACAAGTGTTAACGCAGATGTCTGTGCATTGCCGCATTTTAGCGCGTGCGAGTGCTTCACTTTGCGGACGCAATAACCCGATTGGCTAACTTCAATGCTAAATAGCTCGCAAACGGCGTAAGATATCGATTTTTTCCATAACTTATTTTCAGTACAACCTCCAATGCAACATCCTTACATGCTTTTATGACCACCTTACATACACACCTTAGTATGTTAAACCTTTAATATAGATCATCCCTCTTAATGAGGTGAATTGTGACAGCATCTGATTTTTTTTCTAATTCGGTCAATTCTGATATGACGTACTCTTCTTCTTAAGCGGTTAGATAGGCAACCTACAACGGCGCTGGTTCACCGTTCACCGGATTATCCGTCTAGTAACAGATTATGAACATATATCTCGCATGGTGATCACATACAAAAAACAGTCCTCTAGATTTGCAATGAACTCTGTGCAGCAACAGTGTTTTGTACACGCAAGAAGCATCCACCAGCCGCCGTAGCCGCCCGTGTTTGCAGCGCGTGGGCGCTTCTGTGAAGTCACGAGGCAGCCGCCTGGTGGGGGAACTACTTTGTCGTCTCGCTGCGGCTGCGGGTCCCGGACAACCCTTTTCGGAGAGACTTAACACACGCGCGCCACCAGAGGTCTACGAACTCCGGCCGCCCACGCACAACTCCGCTACGTAAAGGCCGGGTAGTGTCCTTCACAGCTACTCAGAGTGTACTGACAGCGGTCACGACGCTTCCGTTCCCCTGAGCAGAATGTCAGCTCCTCTTGTAAACGAGTTGACTTCGGCAACAACCAGCCTTCCTAAACTGCCATTTACAACTGTAAAAAACAACTACAGCTTTTGCTCAAAGAAACGCTTATGTACTCAAGTTACCGCATTTTCAACATGTCAACATTACGCTGCTTTACACAGATCAAGCACACTGCCTCGGGGAAACATGTCGAGTCTCGTGCAATTTTTTTTTTTTTAAATTACGTATTCCAGTCGCATGTCACTCGTAAAGGACTATTACCGCTTTCGACTTATCACGAAATCCATTCGAAAAAAGAAAAAACGAGTGGATCGTAAATAGTAGAAAACTGAAGTACAAAACGAACTACACTTACAGGAAAAAAAATCGCAGCACCAGAAGGAGTCGTGCAACATTAACGAAAGTTGGTGGGCATATTTCTACAGCTGAAAGGTGATGTCTATTCAAATTTCGCTCCAGCCGCATTCGGGTGGTGCTGATAGAGCCACTGCGAGGATGCAAATCAGATGTGCTTTACGTACACGCTCTAATGGTCGTGAGTGCTAGTTACCTTTCAGACTGGACGTGCTGAGTCGATGTTAGTCAAGAATGCCTTTAACGCGACAAAGATGCCATTATCAACACCTCAGTGGATCTGAACGAGGTAATGTAACAGGGCTTCCTTCTGTGATACAGTAGAAAGAAATGTGTGTGAATCCCTAAGGGATCAAACTGCTGAGGTCACCGGTCCCTAGAGTTACACACTACTTTAATTTATGCTAAGAACAACACACACACCCATGCCCGTGGGAGGACTCTAACCTCCGGCGGTAGGAGCCGCGCAATCCATGACCTGGCGCCCCAAACCGCGCGGTCATTCGACGGAGCGCAGCAGAAAGGCTTGTCAGGAATGTAGCCATGGTACACGATTGCTGGCAGCAGTGGTCACGAAAACGTACGATCGCAAAAAGACCGGTCACCGAACGGTCACCTGGCACTGTCGAGAGAGAAGACCATCGTGTTCAGCTTACGGCTCTGGCGCGTAGTACTGCATCTGCAGCAGCAATCTGAGCAGCAGCAATCTGAGCAGCAGTTTGACACCACAGTGACACATCGAACGGTGACAAACAGGTTACTTCAAGGACAGCTCCGAGCCAGACGGTATGTGAGGTGCATTCCACTGACCCCAAACCACCGCCATTTGCGACTTCAATGGCGCCAAGCGAGAGCTGATTTGAGGGCAGGGTGGAGGTCTTTCGCGATTTCTGGTGAAATATGGTTCTGACTTGCTGATGGCAATCTGTTGGTTATAAGGATCTGCAACCAACCTGTCTGCGTGCTGCACACACTGGGGTTATGTTCTGGGTTGCGATTCCGTGTAACGGCAGGAGCACTCACGTGGTTATCACACGCACCCTGACTGCAAATTTGTACGGAAATCATGATTCGACCTGTCGTGCTGCCATTCATGGACAGCATTCCAGCGTATGTGTTCCAACAGCGTAACACTCGCTCACATACTGCCGTGTTAACCCTTCGTGCTCTATAGAGTATCGACAGCATTGTCGCTGACACTCCCTCTATTCCTTGAATTAAGAGAGCTTTGGTTCGATGTTAGCTATTGTGGAAAGATATAGTCTAGCTACTGATCTTAATGAATATGGAAGAATGTATTAGGGCATAAGAGAGAAGGCATTGTTGCTGGAGTGCCATCTTAATTGAAAGGCATTTTCTGATTTTGTGCGAGAATAATAAGCCAATAAACCAATTTCTCGGCAGCATAAACAAGGTGTGTATTGCGTAAATTATTCTACATCTTATAGTTTCACATTTTCAAACATTTGTGCATACCTACGAGACATTTCTTTGAACTGTGGAAGTTCGAACCTGCAAACACTATATGGTCATTAATTTAAAGACTTTTAAACAAATCCACTTCGACTGGCAGGCTTTCACAGAAAGGAGAATTGGACTGTAGTTAACGTAGACTAAGATTCCTACAGATTTGCAGTTCGACGACCGGCAGCGATATCGAGTACAGCTACAGTCAGCGTGTAGCAGCAGATCTCTAGTCTGCCATGCACAATCCCCTGAACATAAACGTCGTCTAGTGAGATCTGTTTCGCAATTTATTCATTTCGAAGACCTAAACTCTTTTCTTAGAGAGACTGAGTACTAAAGAACTAACACCTTGAATCGATAATAATAATAATAAAATCAAAGCAGTAATTAAGTGAATAATAATAAAAAAGCAGTTCATCGAGGTTACTTCTCTCTGAAAAGAAATCTTCAACACAGATCTCCATACAGTAACTGTGTTCAGGGTAAAATAATAATTCCTCTCATTAATCATTACATCTCAGTGAAGTTACAACAATTTACCTTTCAGGTGAGAGGGAGTTACAAAAACACACACACACACACACACACACACACACACAGTAAACCTACCTGGGCTCTGATGTTGGAACTGTAGGCTACAGTTTACGACTTCACAGGATTAAGTTTGTAACAGTTACGTCTTTAATGTAAGACAATATTCGCAATGGAACAGTGGTAAACGAGGAAAGAATTTCTTAAAGTGGAAGCTGGTACAAAAATTTCTTAACTACAAATGGAAGGAAGCTAGACGTAAATTAGAAGCAAGACAGGGGACGCCAGCCTACTGACGCGATTCGCGAGTAGCGAACTAGTTAAAGGCGGTCGCATACTCAAAACAGAGTGAAGCACCAGTTAAGCAAATTACGAGCGGCGTTCGATAAATAATGCGACACTAAAAAAAGGAAAAAAGAAGAAAAAATCTCAGTGACAAAACACTGCTTGAAACGCACTTCCGTTACAGACGCCATTTTGAAGGCTACGTACAGCGCCGCCACCTATCGGAACTTCTTAGAACCGTAGGGGCTTAAGTTGGAATACTCCACGACGCCTTACAAGCAGTTCCGCATTTGTTCAACAGAAACTGGCCGAGACAATAAGGATGTTGCATTATTTATTGCACACCGCTCATATTTCCCTGTTGTCCACTGCTTTTGGGAATTATACACTCCTGGAAATTGAAATAAGAACACCGTGAATTCATTGTCCCAGGAAGGGGAAACTTTATTGACACATTCCTGGGGTCAGATACATCCCATGATCACACTGACAGAACCACAGGCACATAGACACAGGCAACAGAGCATGCACAATGTCGGCACTAGTACAGTGTATATCCACCTTTCGCAGCAATGCAGGCTGCTATTCTCCCATGGAGACGATCGTAGAGATGCTGGATGTAGTCCTATGGAACGGCTTGCCATGCCATTTCCACCTGGCGCCTCAGTTGGACCAGCGTTCGTGCTGGACGTGCAGACCGCGTGAGACGACGCTTCATCCAGTCCCAAACATGCTCAATGGGGGACAGATCCGGAGATCTTGCTGGCCAGGGTAGTTGACTTACACCTTCTAGAGCACGTTGGGTGGCACGGGATACATGCGGACGTGCATTGTCCTGTTGGAACAGCAAGTTCCCTTGCCGGTCTAGGAATGGTAGAACGATGGGTTCGATGACGGTTTGGATGTACCGTGCACTATTCAGTGTCCCCTCGACGATCACCAGTGGTGTACGGCCAGTGTAGGAGATCGCTCCCCACACCATGATGCCGGGTGTTGGCCCTGTGTGCCTCGGTCGTATGCAGTCCTGATTGTGGCGCTCACCTGCACGGCGCCAAACACGCATACGACCATCATTGGCACCCAGGCAAAAGCGACTCTCATTGCTGAAGACGACACGTCTCCATTCGTCCCTCCATTCACGCCTGTCGCGACACCACTGGAGGCGGGCTGCACGATGTTGGGGCGTGAGCGGAAGACGGCCTAACGGTGTGCGGGACCGTAGCCCAGCTTCATGGAGACGGTTGCGAATGGTCCTCGCCGATACCCCAGGAGCAACAGTGTCCCTAATTTGCTGGGAAGTGGCGGTGCGGTCTCCTACGGCACTGCGTAGGATCCTACGGTCTTGGCGTGCATCCGTGCATCGCTGCGGTCCGGTCCCAGGTCGACGGGCACGTGCACCTTCCGCCGACCACTGGCGACAACATCGATGTACTGTGGAGACCTCACGCCCCACGTGTTGAGCAATTCGGCGGTACGTCCACCCGGCCTCCCGCATGCCCACTATACGCCCTCGCTCAAAGTCCGTCAACTGCACATACGGTTCACGTCCACGCTGTCGCGGCATGCTACCAGTGTTAAAGACTGCGATGGAGCTCCGTATGCCACGGCAAACTGGCTGACACTGACGGCGGCGGTGCACAAATGCTGCGCAGCTAGCGCCATTCGACGGCCAACACCGCGGTTCCTGGTGTGTCCGCTGTGCCGTGCGTGTGATCATTGCTTGTACAGCCCTCTCGCAGTGCCCGGAGCAAGTATGGTGGGTCTGACACACCGGTGTCAATGTGTTCTTTTTTCCATTTCCAGGAGTGTACATTAATGGAACTGATGTTCCATTGCTCTTCTGATGTGTAGTCTTACGCGCCTCTATACGACTGGCCGAGGTTTGCGTGCCATGGACAGCCGAATTAGAGAGTTTTGAAACGTAATGAAAAAGTCTGAGAAAAATTTAACGTATTGTTTATTATTAAGGGTGAGTATGAAGTCTTGCCGTGATAATTTATTTCTAAGAAAATATTCTGGACACAGCTGTGCTGTTTGGTGCAAATGGTAGCTTGTACCTCATGAAGTTTTTATGGGTAGCCGTCTACATGTGCTCAGACATCATCAGTTACAGGAATTTCAACTATGAATAGTGTTTCAAAAAGATGGTGTACTCCCACACTGCGGGTTATTTGTTAGCCCTTCTTTGATGATATCTTTCCGGTCAGAAGGTATCGGTAGAGACGGTCCAACATCGTGATCACCATGTGCACTATACATAACCACTCTTAACCCTTAATGTGGGGTTACATTAAGGATAAAGCGTTCGATTCACCAGTTCCTGATATGCAAACTCCAATGGCGCGAATAAGAGAGACTGCAGAGGCGGTGACGGAACAGGGCGACAAGCGGAGCACATATGGAAGACATCCACACATAACTACATGAATTAAGCTATCGTTTAGAACATACTGCATACATCTATCTAGCATACTTCCTTAGAAATAATTTTTTAGTAATCAAGGAAAGAGTTTGCGGTTACCTGTATATTTCAGCCTCAGGTTGCTAAAAACGTATCGTTACCGGCTAAGACTCACTGTAGTATGCAGTCTTGCAGTTATCTAATAATGGTTCAAATGGCTCTGAGCCTAAGGGGCTTAACATCTGAGGTCATCGGTCCCCTAGGACTTAGAACTACTTATACCTAATCCCACACATCCATGCCCGAGGCAGGATTCGGAACTGCGACCGTAGCAGTCGCGCGGTTCCGGACTGAAGCGCCTAGTACCGCTCGGCCAACTTATCTAATAATATGAGGAGAGTTCAATAATTAGGACAACAGTTTCCTTACTCGGCCAAGTTCGATGGAAAAAATTCAGAATTTGTTGTGAGGTATCGTGGAATATTACCTCTTCAGCCCCCTATAGTTTCAAGAATTTCTGATACGTGGTGGCGATATATGTAACCTGTGACGGAGATGTGTTCCAAGCAGAGCCCTGCCAATGAGTTTCTTTTGGTGGAAAACCAGAGCATCACAGGTTTTCATAAGCGCTTGTAGAATGTCTACGGAGACCTCGCGGTGAACAAAAGCACGATGAGTCGTTGGGTGAGGAGTCTGTCATCATCTCAAGTAGTTCACGCAAACCTATCTGATCTCCCGCGTGCAGGCCGGCCGCACACACCCTCTGAAAATTGAAGAAACGACTTGAGTGTGTACGTCGCCACAGAAATGCAAACGAACTTCTCCTTCTCCATGACAATGCAAGGCACCACCCAAGTCTGTGCACCCGAGACTAGGTCGCAAAACTTCATTGGACTGTTCTTATTCTTCCGCAACCCGGATCTCGCGCACCTTCCGACTTCCATCTGCTTGGCCCAATGGACTATGCAATCCGCGGGAAGCAGTACGTGGATGGTGGGGAGGTTATTGATGCAGCAAGACATTGGTTCTGACGACGACCAGTAGAGTGGTACCATGCCAGCACACAGGCCATCCCAATAAGGTGGCGTAAGGCTGTCACCTTGAATGGAGATTACGATGAAAAATAGTGTTTTGTAGCCAAAAGAGTGGGGAATAACCCGGTGTATTGGAATCCTGACTAAAACCTACCAACTTTCAGAAAAAAAAATGTGTTGCATTACTTGCTGAACGTCCCCAGGTAATAAAATTTCAGTTCAACTTAGAACAATTTCCGGAAAGCATGAATTGATATCCGGTAACATTCGAGTAGCCGGACTCACAGGGCACCAGATGAAAAGCTTACCTTTGACTAAGAAACTGAATAAGAAATAAACCTACTGCAAGACAGGACACTCAATATTTTGTACTTGTACAACCTCTGGTGTTAGTTGTAGTGTAGGATGGTTCAAAAAGATTCATCCGATTTTACACGACTATATCTGCTACATAAATGAAACTTGGGGTACGTTTTAACTTACGGATCGAAACAGAGTTTAGCCTTGACACCAGTTGTCGGTTCATGTGGATGCCGTCGTGCAACCAGTTCGCTTGTTCCTTCCTTGTCCAATGAACGATGAGTCAAGATGGTGGAAACGCAGAAAAAAAAAAAGCCGTTTTGCCTTCTCCGTCTGGACAAATTCAGTTCAGTCATAACTGCCCGGGCTGTTTCTTCTCGACAGTACGCGTTGCATTTCCTACAGAATAAGGAGCGTACGGATCTCGTGATCACGACATTGGCTCCCAGAGTCACATAATCTCATGTTTTCATTTTATTTTATATTGGGGGGGGGGGGGGTGAATTACGATGGTGCATACCAACAGTGCTGAACTTGTTCCAGACTTGCTCGCAAAATTATGGGACGAGTTTCATTCTCATCTGGGCGTTCGTCAGGTGGAGGGTGATTTATACATTTGTGTGAGGTAACTTTGGTCCTAAACCTAATTTAGCAAGGACACATAGTCGTACGTGGCTTCATGTAAAAGATATATACTTGTATAACAGGATGCATCTTTTGAAACCAGCTTTGAATACCTAGCTATAAGATGAAATTTACCACAAGTTTATGTCTTCATCGGTGTAGAAACAATAGTCTTTACAAATGGGATGAATATATTTGAGACATCCTGTATATACTATCTTGTTACAGTCCACTGGACAGGCAGCAAAAGAAGTAAATGGATGAGTAAACGTGAGCTGGAGTGATTTTTGGTGAACTAAATAGAATCTTAAGAGCCAAACTTTCAGTCTGTATGAAACTGAAAGCTTAAAATCAAACTGTCGTGTTTCACCAGTCTGGCTCACGGTAGAGGGATATATTTTTAAATGAAAACCGTTGCTTAGTGAGTAATGGTGAGATGAATGTTGGGAATTATCGGGGCAGAAAAAAAAGTATCAGGCAACAGATTGGAGTGGAAGGTGTATGATGAGCGTTACGAAAATGAAATGGCGGCGGATGGGGCATAGGGGACAGGGGAGTGGATTGTAAAAGAAGAAGACGCTTCCTGTGTTCCAAGAGATAAGAGGAGAACCAAGAAATGCACTTAAGGAAGGTCAGTAGGTGACAAACAAAATATTCGAGAATAGCGCAGATTCGGACGGTTGACACCGCAGTCCATGTAAATGTCAAGAGCAAACCTCATTTCCTGCAGTGGATGTTAAATCACTGATCGTGCTGATGGTGTAATAAATATTAAATTATAAGCAATTAGCGGTGATAGGTTATTTTCTATAAATACCGTTCCTGAGTAAACCATAACTGAACTTTGCGTTTACCCCTAAACAACTCTCAGTTTCTCCTCTCTCCATTCGGTGTGTAACTACCCGTAGGTTTGCAACTGCTGTTCTATAGGATATTCACGATCATCCTGTCGATGGTTCGTTTGAATTAGTTTTCGATCTAGAGAGCTGTCCGTGCAGAACTGTACTGTTACAGGCGTATTGACTGAAAGCAGAGGGGGAAACGTAAACAAAACTCTCCAACATCGAAGGTTAAGAGCGGGAACAGAAGTGACACAGACTGCTTATGATCTAATGAGAAACCTGGCAAGACGTGACGCTGAGGATTCAGTAAGCGGACGAGGTCCAACACAACAGTTTCTTCAATGTTACACAGGCAAGGACAGCGGCCGTATCTGACAGGATTTAGCACGAAAGGTGCCTTTTAAGAGACTGTCTGAGGACATGCAAAATTTAAATTGATTGGCGTGATAATGACACAGGACGCAAATCTCGTTATGTAAGCTCTATAATAGACCTAATGATTCAATGACCAAGCGTTTCTCTAAAGTGCTGCCATTTCTCAGAAGTCTGCTTTAATTTACACGTTGCGGAATTTTTTGTGGCACTTCGCAGTGATCAGTCTGTCCTTTCTTTTGTCCAGTGAGGAGAGAATTACATAGCTGAACCGAAACGACTCACACCTATGAACGAGAGGGGTCAGAGATGCGGTAAAAACGACTGCTTTTTTGCAGAGCACTGCAGGCCTCTAATTTCTGCAAAGTGGTGCTGAAGCGCCGCGCGAATCGTTAAAAATGTTTATCATCATTTTCTCACATTAGATGTAAGAGATAACTATCTGAAAAACTTGAAAAATATTATTCCCATCACTCTGCCACATTCAGAAACTTCAAGCAGTTTTTTTTTTGCCATTCAGCCTCAGTCACGCGTTTAGAGCAGATCGACCTGCTCTTGCTTCGGTCACTGAAGGCAGCGGTAACAGTGGCGGACTACTGGTGCCGGTCTCGTGCGAATGGACGATGCATTCATTTGGCATACACTCAGTTTCAGTTCTCCTTTCTCTGAGGAGACCAATCAACAGCTTTGTTTTCTGCGGTTACGACATTCCTCAGTAAATCAGTAGGTGGCGGAATGTGTCTAGCGGCACAATGAACTAGTCAAAGAATCCCCAGGTAGTGCGTTTCAGTACATGGCAGCAATGTTTAGACGTGTCCAAACCTAGTTTTATTACAACGATGTTCCAACCACGTTGCAAAACGACGAATCGTTTCCTTAAACATGAGACTACATCTGACGAACTACAAAAATCTGGTTGCGTCAAGAGGAAGACCGTTACTGTTTTATTTATTGTGCGGCAAGTGTTAATGCAGAATGATAGATCGAACTATTGCTGTGTTAAGGACGAAACAAAGCCTTAAGCGCTATCCCAGCAAGGGGATGCGTACATCCAAAGGGTCGTCGGCTATAACACATACTCAGATGTAATAAGTACTGCCGTAGAATGATGCGTTTCTGAAGCCATTTCGCTTTTCTAGTAGGCTATCGAACACAACACGAGAACGCCAGCAGTCCGAAAAGGCATTAGCGCAACCAGTTAATAATCTTCCACCATATGTGTCGTTACAATGAATCATATTTCTTCGGAAAGGAAGAACAACATTAAATAATATAATCACTGCGGCAAAATCGTGGCGAAGTATAACCGGGGCATAATAAGGAACCATGACGAACTGAGTTTTTATTTGTCGATAAATTCATGCGCGTATCATAGTGAAGCCATTCCGGGCTACACCTGCTTTGAGTTGCATTTGTTCTCGCGCGGCAACACATGCCTGCTTTGCCGCCAGAGGGGGGTAGATGGTACTGAGGCGACTGTTTGGGCCCCTCCACATTCCAAAAGCTCATCCACTCTCTTCTTGTACGTCTCCCAGCTGTCCGTGCTGTTAGAGGTGGTTATTCAGGCTTTTGAAAGGTGGTCACACTAGAGTGATAGAACAGTGTATTAAGGTGCCACCAATGTATGGGTAACGAGGACGAAATAATCAATAATATTAGTATGCAGTAGCCTGTGCCATGCACTATACAGCAGTTTTCCGAGTATATATGCAGATGAAGATTATTCCGGTTTGCTTTTGATCTACTAAAATTTATGTTTTATAGATATGCAATGCAGAAAGAATAGCAACATAGAAATTATTACAGATGACACTAGGTGTCAGAGGTTGATAGATTAGTTACATGTGGCATTCTCCTAAATGGAGGTGTAACAATTCCTATCTTAAGCGACAGTCATCTCAAGACCTGCACACCTGACAAGGGTGCGAGCTGGACTCGCTGAAGTATAAAAAAAGAAAAGATACCAGCGAAGTAGAGCTCTAGAAGCAGAAGCGAACAGATCGAGGAAGTTTTGCGAAAACAATTGCTACCAGTTCCCTTCTTTCAAATAAGAAACGCACTTTTTTTTTGACAGCCGAGTCTTTTTGCTGTGCTCTGTACTTCGGCCACAATGTATCGACACAATTCCTCGAATTAGACAGCAGCGTGCCAAAGCAAGCGCTAATTAAAAACCGTGAAGAGGTGACACAAAGGCGGCTGCCCGCGGTCGCTATCGACGCGGCGGTGGCGGCGAGCAGGTCGATACTGAATGCGCACGTATCGGATATTGCATCGAGCCGAGGCGTCCGTCAATTAGCGCGCACCTGAGACCGCGCGGGACGGAAATGCGACCCCACTGCTGGGTGGCTGAGGAGGAGGGGGGGGGGGGGGGGGGGCGAGACTGTTGGCGTCTACGTGCTGCACCAGTACCAACAATGGCGCCTACCGTTCTGAGAGCATTGGGCGAGATGCTGCTGTCGGCATATCGACTGCTTTTCTTGCACCACTGTCCGGGCACCTCACTCCATGCAGCTTGTCCTCAGAATTAATTAGAGCAACAGCTCGTATGAGGCCAGTCTCACAGGTATGACGTCCGCAGAAATTTATCCAACACGGGATGCAAGATTTCGAAAGTTCCATTTTTGTAACTGAGTCTGAGAACGTGTCGTGTCCCAGGATATAAATTAACAGGAAGTAAACAAAGCTTATAGTATCTTAAACGTCTGATGCTTATCCAGTCAGGTTTTTCTGAAAGTAGATTACAGATATACCTTGAATATAGCATCAAACAATGGAAAATACCGGATGGATTGGATTGTTTTTGGGGAAGGAGACCAGACAGCGTGGTCATCGTTCTCATCGGATTAGGGAAAGATGGGAAAGGAAGTCGGCCGTGCCCTTTCAAAGGAACCATCCCGGCATTTGCCTGGAGCTATTTAGGGAAATCACGGAAAACCTAAATCAGGATGGCCGGACGCGAGAAAAATACAAGATGCCAAGATGGTTTAACGACAGTACCATGAAAGGGATATTGCCGCGAGTCGTCGACAGCCACAACAGATAGTCTGCTACACGTTTGAGCTTTCGACCGATAGGCCTTTATCTAACGTAGAAAACACATACACATTCACACAAGGACAATTGACATACACATGACCATCGGCTCCGGCCACTGAGACCTGGTCCGGCCTCAGTGGCCAGAGACAGTGATCATACATATGTGAGTTGTGCTTGCGTGAATGCGGGTGTATTTTCTACGTTATTAGAAGGCTTTTTGGCCGAAAGCTCACTTGTACAGCAGTCTTTTTCTATTGTAGCCTTCATCTGAAAACCGGTTTATTTGCCAAGATCGCCATATAAACATAATTACTGGATTAATAGTTTCGGCAGTATATATTGACATTCCTAGCTCCATAAAACCGAGCAGTGGTAGCTATATAATAGAATGCTTAAAATGGTTCAAATGGCTCTGAGCACTATGGGACTCAACTTCTGAGGTCATTAGTACCCTAGAACTTAGAACTACTTAAACCTAACCATCCTAATGACAACACACACATCCATGCCCTAGGCAGGATTCGAACCTGCGACCGTAGCGGTCGCGCGGCTCCAGACTGTAGCCCCTAGAACCGCTCGGCCACTCCAGCTGGCTAGAATGCTTACACCATTCTGTCACATGAGGGCTATACAATGCACAGAAAGAGTCGAGGCATGTGTGTATATTGCATAGTCATCATGTGACAGAGTGGTGTAAGCATTGTATGACGTAGCTGCCACTACTCGGTTTTAGAGATATGAGGATGGGAATACGTACTGCTGAAACTAGTAATCCAAGAGCTGTGTTTAAATAGCGATGTTGGCAAATAAACCGCTTTTAAAAATAAGACAAATATAAAATCATAGATCGCCTCCTGCACCGATTGATCAATTCAGATAACCATAGCAGTCTTTTTGTTGTGCCTGTCCAGGACTCCAAATCTCCTCTGTATGGTGAGCAGCAATTTAACCTTTTCATAATATTAGAGGTAAGCATTTTGATTAGTATATCCAAATTATACCTTTTCATATTATTAACAGGAATATGAGTGTAAGAAACCTTCGGAAACAACTATGAAATTTGTTTGTAGAACCAACTCGTAACAGCCTAGGACTCATCCTCAATGGTCTTCGTCTCCCTGGTCTGGAAAGTTGTATAGAGATGGCAACTGAACTACGAAAGTTGTAACTCCAGAGTTCAATGTCGCGCAGTGTTGATCTCCTTAAATTATATGATTCTTAAACTGTGGGGTACAACACATTTCCGACATTCGTATTTTACAATTTTTTCCTCTCGTCAAGTGCAGAAAATTTTATTTTTTCTGTATTAGTGCCTGCAGATGAAGTATAGGTTACAGCAGACTGGTATACGTGTGAGCTTTCGAGCTATACCTACAGTATAGCAGGACTAGACTACTTTCTTCGTAGCTGCTAGAATCCCTCTATCGTGTAAAACTGAACAATATCCCAGAAGCCATGACAGGCCCAATCAAAACTTACTGTTGAGATTAAGGTGTACTCAATCGAAGCCTCTGTTCCTGTTGGAATTGGGGACGGGTGTCAGACGAGTGTAATGCAGCTATGTTTATACTGTGCTAGGTGTTCGAAATTTCCTTTTCTGTAGCTCATTAAGGGCTGTACAGGAAAGCTACAGAGAAAAGATCGGGTATTCTATTTCGGTAATGTTTTTAAAAATTCGCACCCACCAATATTGCAAAACAACATCGAAACCGCCGACATGACACCGAGAGTGAGTAATTAATCGAACGACTTGACAATCAAACAATGTGGCAGTTACTTAAGCCAGTGTGTAGCTCCCAACGCGCAGCTGAGTAGTATCAGAGACAACCGTTTCTAGAAATATGTGATAACTTTGAACTTAATACAAGCCTACCACAGATTTCAGGATTTCACCTCTTGCCGCCCCCCGTTCTCCCAAGCCCTTGCACACAGCTACGCTCACGGGTTAGCCAAGTGAGGCTCCTTCACCATCTGCTTGCTACATCTCAAGTTTGTAACGGTTGAACTACATTGGGCGTCCATCCGTTTTATTTTTATTTTTCTCTACTAATTTATAAGGCTAGGGCGACGTGGGAAACAAAAATTCTGAGCGGCAGACTAAAGCTACCACTGGGGGATAAATTTGGCACTAATCTTTGTGATAAACATCGTAGTAAGGTTCACACGCCGCCACTCAGTAATTCGTCGCGCTGGGGACTCCAGTACCTGGCTGTAGCAACGTGCGTGGCGAAGGCAATACTGCAGTCGGGCTGCGAACATGAAACATCTGGAACCAAAACAGCCCGAGTGAAGATTTGGAAAAAGCTCTATTAAACTTCGAGTGCCTGTAGGGTACGTCGTGACGAAGAAATTGAGGACAGGAAACTGTGTCCGGAATCGACGCCCAACGACGCTACAGTGTGTCTAAGACACATGGGACGACGTCTACCACTAGGCCAGGTCCTCGGCAGTAAGGTTTAGATTTTACGAATTTTCAAAAGCTGATGTCTTTACTGATTGAGCATGTACCTTTACTTTTTGTCTCAACGGCAGCTGTCTACTGTAGGCGACGGTGACGAGTTCGCGTATGTGTTGCCGGTTGCATGAAGAGGGGTGCTGAACGAGAGATGGGATACGCTCTCACTTGATGCAGTGCGACTAGCGATTCTTTCCAAGCACTTCGTCACTAACACAGCAGTTCAGAGAGCTGATCAGCGCAGAGACCGCTGATTAACGTTCCTTTGCTGACAGCCGTGAAATTGCGCCTCCTAACGAGGTTGCGGGTGAACCGCAGCAACGAACTTACTTTTTCGAAATAGCTCTTAAGAAATAGATAAGCTGATTGTAGAAAAAAACTATTTTTATGCCCACAGGACTGTGAACTGTTGTTTGTTTAGAGTCAAATTAAAGTCAGTTACCCCGCACCTGTAATTTCTTATTTTAATTTGATGTTTATCTTATTTACATACTAGCGAATTCAAGGCAATATTGCTTCAACAGATATTGGTCAAGTATACGGCAGTTAACATAGACAGAAGTAAATATGCTATGGCGAAAATAATTACAAATAACAGTGACAACAATAGCAGTGGGATTTGCGTAAAATATTATCAACTGTATAAAAGTTGAAAGTAGGCTGTTTAGGTTTTTATGTTGGTAACGCCACGTAGCGTTCTATATGAAAATCACTGACTGTGCTGTGTGAAGGCTGTGGTTGGTTTGCATTGTTGGAGTATATGCTATTGTAGTGTTGGGCAGTTGGCTGTTAACAGCGCGTAGCGATGCGCAGTTGGAGGTGAGCCGCCAGCAGTGGTGGATGTGGGGAGAGAGATGGCGGAGTTTTGAGAGCGGATGATCGGGACGTGTGTCCATCAGAGACAGTAAATTTGTTAGACTGGGTGTCATGAACTGCTATATATATTATGACTTTTGAACACTATTAAGGTAAATACATTGTTTGTTCTCTATCAAAATCTTTCATTTGCTAACTATGCCTATCAGTAGTTAGTGCCTTCCGTAGTTTGAATCTTTTATTTAGCTGGCAGTAGTGGCGCTCGCTGTATTGCAATAGTTCGTTCGAGTAACGAAGATTTTTGTGAGGTAAGTGATTTGTGAAAGGTATAGGTTAATTTTAGTCAGGGGCATTCTTTTGTAGGGATTATTCAAAGTCAGATTGCGTTGCCCTAAAAATATTGTGTGTCAGTTTAGTGTTCATCAGAATAGATAAAGAGCGAAATGTCTGAGTACGTTCAGTTTTGCTCAGCTGTTTGAAAATCAAATAATGAAATAGGTCTGTCAGCACAGTAATTCATTAATTTTTCTAAAGGGAAGTTTCAAAGTCTACTTGTGCTATATCCATGTGCCAAGACATCTTCGTGAAACACCAAAGAGAATACAAAATTATATCCATGTGCCAAGACATCTTCGTGAAACACCAAAGAGAATACAAAATTATTAGGATAGACTCCAACGAGGAGCGCCAATCAAAATACCGCAGTACGTTTTCATATATTTATTGCATTTATCAGAGTTTGGGAAAGGGGAATAATTTCAGAATTCCAATATTTAACGAGGTGGAAATGTGTATCTCCTACGTAGTGCAAGTTAATGTGGCTGACTTTACTACTAGCGATATCAGTTACCCGCATTAGTAACTATAGCTGTTCTTGGTCCCATTACACACACTTAACCTTCAATATTTTATAAAGGAGCAAATATTCATTATTAGGGGATTTCATATATATCACACTGCAGACGTAGACACATACACATAGCTAGAAAGGTTCATACTATCACTAAGTTTTCCAGATCGAACATTCGATCAATGTCCAAATATGAACATAATAAGCAGTAGACAGGTTAACTAAACGTGCACAACAGTTGCTTTAGGCAGAGCACATCCACTGTGTGTTTTTGTACAGCTGCCTCAGATATGTAGCAGGAAGGAAGTGAAACCGCGAACGCCGTCACGGTTTCGTGGCTAATCTTGTGCGGTGGACGCTCTACCGGGAACAAGCGGTGCTCCATCCACGTCGCTTTATACTTCCAGCTTTCTACAGTTGAAATATGTGGAATAATTGGAGGAGACCACAGAACGATAGCTGCCATTCGTTGGCGCTCAAAACTGTGATAATGAAAAGTTAATAACTTGAAGACTCATCGTCATCCAAGTCATTATGGTCTGACCAAGCCAGGTGTAGCAGTGATGAAACACTGGACTCGTAATGAAAGGACGTGACTCCATATCTTCGTGTGGCAATCCAGATTTAGGTTTCCTGCGAGTTCCCGAACTCGTTAAAGAGGAATGTCGTGACGGTTACTCCGAAAGGTCACAGTTGATTTCCTTTCCTAACCTTCCCCAATCTGAGCTTGTGCTACATCTCTGATGACATCGTTACCGGCGGAACGTCAAACCCTGATCTTTATCACACATGATGTGTTTCCTCATGTTAGACATAACTTTTCATTACCAGCAGCAAAACAATCTATATTTGGCCAAAAACCTAGAATCTTACGTTTCTTCATCCATTTATTGGATATAAGGTCCGCCTGTTATTCAAAGCACACTTACTGTCATGCGACCCAACCACGTTTCAGCACCTCTGCGCCATCATCAGTTAGGTTTCTTTATTAAAATCCGTGAAATGTGAACACATTTTGAGTGATAACTAATCCACCAAGAATTAGGCCAATAGAACAGTTCTTGTTTGTTTTTGTCGTTGTCTTAATTTTACATTATACACTTCTACAGAACCATTTGCCATTATCACTTAATCGTAGCGTGTCGTCTGTAAGCAGACAACGTTACTTTAAATACAGCTGGCGAGTTAACACATAACTTACCGTTTAAACATAATTTTGTTGTGCTAAGACACTTCGCACATGTCTTTGCTGTTAGTTACATTTTGCTTTGGCAGATCCGTTTCCTTTTGCGTTCCCGTGAGTTGCTGAGAAGTACACACAAATACCACACATATTTTGAAGAATTTTGTTTGTAACGAACACTTTTCACTTCGCCAAAACACAGCGTAGATATTATTATTGAGCGTCCTGTCTCAGTCGGCGTTCGCTTGGTCTAAGGTGAGTTTGGCGTGGAGTTTGAATTTTGTTCTCTCTCTCTCTCTCTCTCGTGTGTGTGTGTGTGTGTGTGTGTGTGTGTGTGTGTGTGTGTGTGTGTGTGTGTGTGTGTTGGGGGGGGGGGTCTTTTCTGTAAAGTTCCTTGCAAGAGTCAAATATTGTGGCCTCTGCATTGTGTAGTATATTCATATGTAACCTTTCTTCTTTCTACTACTGCTCTCTGTATGTGGAAGCTTCCCTCTAATGTTAGTTTATGGTATAGGCTATAGCTGGATTTTAATATTTTTAAATCTGTTTGTATTGTAGTTGGGTGATGGTTGTGGGCTATTAGGTGACCATCGAATGTGCTGTACGTGCTTCTAAACAGTTCATGGGAACGCAGAAGGAAAGGGATTTGCCCAAGGAAAACTTAAGTAATAACAATTTTATGTGCGAAATATCTTGGCACATCAAAACTACGTTTAAATAAAAAGTGATGTGATAACGGGCCAACCATATTCACATCAACATCGTCTGGTTGCCGCTGACGAGCTACCAGTACATGGTCATGTAGAAATGATCCTGCAGAAGCGAGTAATGTAATATTAAGGTAATGGAAAAGACAAATAATTTTCGTAGATTCGTTATCACTCAAAATTTGTTCACATCTCACAAATTTTAATAAAGACGACCTACTGATGATTGCACAGAAGTGCTGAAACATGTTTGGGTCACGTTGAAGAACAGTGTTTTGTGTAATAGGCGAGGACCTTGTATCTAATAATTTTAACTGCAAACACGGCAAGTACACAATCAGCAAGTCCAGACGACGAATACTTCATCCGTATTCGATAAATCATCAGGGACGAAGCGTGGAGGGAATAAAAGCATCTCTCTGTGCGAGCAGGCCACAAATGGCGAAATCCAGTGACAAAGGACAGGGTGTTGCGGGCCAGATCCTGCGAACGAGCGCCTTGGGAACGGCGAACGTCGTCGGTTGCCGCGAGCCACTGCCGTGAGCGTCTGTAGAAAGTGGATGAAGGACAGTGGAACCATCAGCAGGCGACAAGGTGTTTAACGTCCACGCTTCATGACAGAAAATGGAGGCCGGAGGCTTGGTCGCTCCGTAAAGTAGGATAGGAGCCAATCTGTGGCAGATACGACGACAGAGTACAACGCTGGTGCAGGTCCAAACGTTCGGGGGGACACCGTTCAGGACTCATTGTTGAGCAGAGGAGGACGGCTACGTGTTCTCATGAAGACCTAGCAACGTCGTTAATTACGTTTGCACGTGACACTAGGTCATCTAGATTGGACCGTTGATCAATAGAAACGTGTCACGTGGTCAGGTGACTCATGTTTCTTGTTACACCAGATCGATGGTCGTGTTGAGAGACGCCGTCTCCATGTTAAAGGGGCACTCTTAACATATACCACGCTACGGACACAGGCCAGTCGGGAAGTACACTATGGGGGACATTCAACTGATTTCCCATGCTATGTCATAGTTATCGAAAGCACTACGATAGCTGTGGACTACATGAGAATTGTTGTGGACCACCTGCAACCCTTCACGTTAATATGTTCCCCAAGGCGAGAATCGTGCTACTGTGATTTGAGAAGCGTGAGCTCAGGTTGATGTTTTGGCCACCCAATTATCGTGATCCGGATCCGAAGGAACGCGTCCGGAACACTATCGGGCGCTAGCTTATCGTCACAAACCACTGACCCGTAATTTAAAGGAACGACGAGAACTGTGAGTATACATCTGGTGCCACACACCTCCGAAAAAGCACGAAGAACTTCTAGAATCGATGCCATGCGGAATCGTTGCAGTATTGAGCTCCAAAGGTGGACAAACACTCAATTCAGCAGTGTGCCTTATTCTTAAAATCCTTGCCGCCCTGTCATACTGAGAGAGACACACACACAGATTGGTTCACAGACAGGAATGAGCGGCGAATCGTCTTATCTCGTTCAATTATGCTTCATATTTTGTAACAAGAAGAGTACAATGTCCTGTTTGTACGTGAAATAATTCTATCTGGTGAAATGGGCTATGCCTGAAAGAAAAAGAAAGAAAATCGTTCCGTGGACGTCAAATACCTTCTTCGCCAGCAGTTCTTCAGTGGCCGTCGTGGTCACCCCTGGAGGTGGTATGCTCCCTACCTGCGCACACTGTCACCGCCGCAGATCCCTCAGTAGCTGCAGCAGCAACATTCCGAGCCCCAAGGAGCGAGGTATGCCTCGCACGTAGCAGTTGGCAGCAAGTTATGTAACTTACATTACACGGACTAACCTGCGCACTGAGTTCCAGGAATTCCAGGGGGTCCTCTGCGTGGCAATCCGGAATATAGCTACACGCACAACCTGGGATTTTCGTCCGATATTTGCGACAGAACACTATGAGATACAACAAGCGACAACAGAAAATTATAGACTCCATTGTGACCACGTACAATTTCGTGTTATTTTCTGAGGTAAGTATCCTACTTCAGCAACGATATCATATATTCATATCCCTTGTTCATCACTGCCATAGTCAACATTGCAGGGTTCAACTAAACAGCCAGCTCGTTTGTCATATTAGATTTGTGATTGGAGTGTTTCGGTGTATTTAAGATTTAACTGGAGCCCAGCTCAGTGTCACACGTGATAGAATCTCTCTCTAGCGCTTTCTGAACGTACTCCCTGCAACCGTTAGGGCATGTAACATATATCTGAAACACTTTAACTTCGTCAAATTTCTCAAATCAAAGCAAGGAGAAACCTCCCAACAAACGTGTATCCGAAAAACTCCTTCGTTGCCACCTTGCTGATGAAAGAATGTTTTACTAGCTTCTGATGTTACGATCTCCGTTTCTATACACGCATGAACCACTGACGCAGGTTTTGAAGCGTATACGAACGATATCGAACGGTATCGCAGCTTTCTCAAGACGTCGAAAGAAAGTCTCCGTGCAGGGAATGTATGCTGCATAAGCCGAATGCTTTATGTGGCCTCACCAATAATAATTAAATTGACTAGGGTCAGAGAAACGAGCAAGCTATGGAAATAATGATCCCTAACTACCCATATTCCGTGCAGATTTCTCATAGAGCATCTCATACAGTGGGAGTGAACTGATGAAGACTATAGAAAACCTAAAGAAGAAAAGATCTGGAAGAAGAGATTTGTTATGCTGTGCGAACAAGTTAAAAATTGAAGGTGCGAAATGAAGAGCTGCTGGGACAAATAGATGCTGGAGAAGGTCTTTGGAAACCAATGAGAAAAGTGACAGGTGCTACAGCATCAAGGGAAGTTAAATAAAACCCGAAAATTAAAATTATGGAGGGTGTAGGTTACGTAGGCATGTAGATACAGAAAGAGTATTACACTACAGTAAGAAATAGAGGAGAGCACAAAACCAAGTGGAAGACTGATCCGCAACGATGTATTTCAGTCACCCTGTAACACAGGGCTCTACTAATAAAGGTACAAGGACATTCTGAAAAATAATGTTTCCGCATTTTTATGTGAAAACTCAAAGATTTTTGAAGAAAACAAAATTTAATAACATTCTGCATCTTTATTCATCATTTACACATTTTTCTCAACATAATCACATTCATAACGAACACATTTCACCCAATGAGAGACAAGTCTGTTGATACCGTCACTGTAGAATGTTTGACTTTGTTGGCTCTGAGCACTATGGGACTTAACACCGGTGGTCATCAGTCCCCTAGAACTTAGAACTACTTAAACCGAACTAACCTAAGGACATCACACACATTCATGCCCAAGGCAGGATTCGAACCTGCGACCGTAGCGGTCACTCGCTTCCAGACTGAAGCGCCTAGAACCGCACGGCCACAACGGCCGGCTTTTGACTTTGTTGACGGAGTCATAACCTCACCTCTGCTTGCACCATTTCATCAGTATCAAAGTGAAATCCTCGAAGGTGTTTGTTAAGTTTTCGAAGCAGGTGAAAATAGTATGGGATCAAGTCGAGACTGTATGGAGGATGATCGATGACTGTAAAGCTAAGGACGAGGGTTGTTGCAGACATTGGAGCACTCTAAAGTGGTATGGCATTGTCATCCTGAAAGAGACGGTGCTCCATATGTGGACGAACTCTTTCTGTGGTTAGAAATTCGATTGAAACAAGCTGCTTACGATACACCGACGAAGCTACGTTACACACCGCCATGTTACACGCTACAATTCAGAGCTCTCTAGCGGCAAAGGATTGCTACTTGAATCAGCGAAGCGGGAACGTCATCCGAGTAACGTGTACGATATTGAATACATCAACCGACATTGAGGACTGCACCTAAAAAAAAAAAAAAAAAAAAAAAATCGGAGGCATTACTTTTCAGCACGACCTCGTATAATCCAGAGGTTTGGAAGTGCGATGTCACTTCAACTGCCGAGAGTTATAAAGACGAAACGATAAATGGTGAAAGACATCGCGTTCTAGCAACAAAGTGAAATGACAACTTCTTGTAACTATATGATTTTGAGGATTTCAAATGTAACACGCAAGCCATCACGAAACGAAGTTGAATGTTTTACAGAAGCTACAACATTTATTCAAGTTTACTTCTGAAATACTACGTCGGACAAAACAACAATTCGCGGCTGCACACAAAGGAGGTGTTTCATCTAGTTTTTGAACACGTTTTTCGTAGCTTCCGAAGGAATTCTTGGTATTTTATTGTGAATTAGATCTTTTAAGTGTTGCTTCTCGCCCGGTCGCAGATCACACTCGTCTAAACCCTAGGACGCCTAAGGTGGGGGGGTTCGTTGAACCCACAATTTTTTTATGTCCCCTGAAATTACCCAAGTAACTTTCATACTACATATTCTTTTTGAGTTATTGTTTGTTGGCTATTTTATGAAACGTTAGTGTCAATATATTTTATAGAAAATACCTGCTTTGAACGAAAAAATAAATGAACTTATTATGTGTCAAACAACCCCCCCCCCCCCTTAGGCTTCCATGCTATAGAAAATTTCCCTTAGTAAGATTTCGTATTTCTCATCTCTACAACAATGCAAGTTAGTTTCTTGTTGGTTGGTATTCTTGCTATTTACAACAATCGGTTTACTTTCAGAGGAAGTGATTGTTGATGTCCGTCAGCTGTTATTTATCTTGTAAACTTGCAGTGAGTTAGTGCAGTTCCCAACACATAGGCCTCCAGTAACTTTGGTGTCCTACACAGAAAAAATGAAACCAAGTAAAAACTTACTGATGTTGTCAACAATGCACCAAGATAAAGGCACTGTTGGAGGAGAGAAGAATAAAACCGAGATAAATGCGTATTATACTTCCACTAAAGGTGGAACTGATACCACTGATCAAATGGCCCGTACGTACACCTGCAAGAGGGGGAACAAAGAGATGGCTTCTATCTGTATTTTACTCTCTCATCGACATTTGTGCTCTCAATGCAACCACCGTATTCATCCAGCAACATCCAAGATGGAATGAAAAGAAACACAATAAACGGAAACTTTATCTTCTGCAAGCTGGGATGGAACTAGTGAAATTGCAGGTCGAAGAAAGAAGTGCCAATGCAAGAGGGTTATCCAAATTGTTCAATCAACGGAGACTATTCTACAAAAGAAAATCAAAGAAGTGACAACAGAAGCACATCAGCCACCTGCAGGGAAAGGTCGGTGCCATATTTGTGTAAGAAAAGCTAAAACAAAGAAGCAGAAGTACAACAATCTAAGTAAACCAAAACAGTATTGTGGACAGTGTCATAAACATGTGCGTAACACACATTCAGAAAAGAATTGTGAAGGGTGTCTCTTGCCTTGAAGCTGAGGACTCAGAATAGTCTATTGTATATGAACACATCTGCATATTGTATTGTAATATGTCAATTTTTTATTCACTCAATCCAATATTTGTAACAATTAACAACATTTATAAACTGATGCCTTAGTTAAAATACATAAACCATTTTGAAAGTTGTAATTTTTCGTCACTAAAATTATTTAATACCTGTGGGCTCGCCGAACCACCCCCCCCCCCCCCCCCCTCTTTAGGCATCCAAGTTAGGAAAAAAAGCCTTGGGCGTCCTAGGGTTAAAATAATATTGTAGGTGAAAGTCTGGCAGAGTACAACAGACAAGCAAGGCGGCCATTTGATACAAGCACGTTTGGAAATTAGGCTGTTACCAATCGCTTCATGGGAAACCTGCAAGCTTCTTGTCTAACTCAATATTGTTCCACGAGTAGGAATTAAATAAAGTGGCTACATCGTGAAATGCTAATGAAAGGCACACTGCACGCGCACGGAAGATTCTCTGTAGCGAAAATACCACGTGATCGCAATCGTGCGATGTTGCTTCGACCAGTACGACATGATTACTAACCTGTAGCTTAGCGGTCGCCGAAGCAGGATACAAATAAAAGCTGACCCGATCGAGACAGCTACTATTCTGCTAGAGGTCACGCTTACGTAATGAGGTCTTGGTGTAACTACGAAAATAAGTTACGTACGAGATGCAATGGTGGCGTGATTAACATAATACGTTGGCTGCGGCGGACAGTGTGGCCGACTATCAGCGCCGGCAGTAATCACAGCCAGCGGCTGGGCTCTCAGTGCGTCCCGCTTAGTTATGTCGTCGGGCGTGTTCGTTGGCTGCCGCCCAGGTAATGCCGGAGAAGCCGCTTCGCTACGGACGAGACGCTGCGGGTAAAAAACGCGGCCGCCGTAACATGAGCGCAGCGGCGCGCGCGCACACGTTGATTTATCACTGCCCCCCCTCCCCCTGTTCCAACCCACCGCCAGGCCAGCCACGGTCAACAAATGGCTTTCTCTGGCCGCTGTCGAGGCCGAGCCGAGAGAAGCGCGCTCATGCAAAGTTACGTGCAAACTTGGCGGTGGCTTTGCGCTCGCGGCGTTGTGCATCCTGTAGCCGTCACGAGCAACACCAGTGGCCTTATTATTTACGACACACCTGCCTCATCAGTAGAGGTACGTACTTCGCCGTCATCGTACTGTGTTTCGTAAGTGCTTGATTGTACTCCGCCCTTTTCTCTACTACCTGTTAACTTCACGTTGAAGCATTGTCTTAAAACCGCAATGCTTAATGGCACCTGCACGGGTGGCTTCCTTGTTTTGTTTGCATCGTTATTTCCAATCGGCAAGCACGACTGAAGTTACTTTCAGGCTGACAGTGTCTGCATTGTTCAGTACCTGTATAGTCTAACGTAGTGTCCTTCAGAGATGCATGTGTGAAGCAACAGACACTGCCGACGATCTACAGCCATAGTAAATTAAAGAAATGTATTCGCAAATTGCGAATACGATTGTACACCAGCTGTACAAATGACCAAGTGACACAAGAACATTTGTGAGTGGCAATGACTCGAACCCGGAGTTCCCGCTAAAGGCGAGCAGTATCCTTAACCACTCTGTCTATCCGTGTCCGCTTCCCGGACTCACTCAAACTTCCATATATCAGTGTCCCTATCCCATGCTCGCACATGTTCCTCTGATTCCCGCACAGGAAGGGACATCCTTATCCCCGTTGTTTTGCCATGCCTGAAGGGCACTGAATTAGGCCAGGGGTGTCCAGTCTTTTAGCTTAGCTGTGCCACATTGCAAGAAGGCCGCACAAAATGTACTAAACGATAACCGCTGGAAGAAATAACAAGTGCGGAGGGACTGTCGGAAGTATGTAGTTCACATGTTTAAGTAATTTAGAATTTATGATTCTTCATTCTAAAGAAACAAAATGGAATTAATTTGGCATTTCATGTAAGAGATTTCATAATAATTTTGTATATAACGAAACGCAAATCATAGAGTTAATGTAACATTTGACTTTGACTTTTGAAAACCCAATGTATCAGCATCAGTTTTGATCAAAGTGGTTGTAATTCTCAGGGTGTTTTCAAGATGTTCGTCTGATTTATCGTTTCTATTTTTACTCTTTGTGTGTTCTACTATTGAAAAGTAAGTGTTTACAAATGAAAGCGCTTCTGTGAATCAAGGTATATTTGTCTCTGGACAAGTATGATTTGTAAAAGTCCAACAAAGATACACGAGTGAATGTTTTGTTTTAGTTTAATATCGGATTGAAAGTATATGCATTCCACCTGAAAATCTTCTGGCAACGTATCTGTAGTGATCAGCGTTACCGTAAAGAAGGTTCTTTACTACAATTGCACAGAAATAATACGTAATTTCTTTGTATTTCCGGAAATTAATTTCATTATACGTCTCAATCTAGTTTCGAGATGGAACTGAAGTAGCCATAAGACAATAGACCAGCGCGTCTCACGCATTGGTCTATTATGAGAACGAGACTCTGGGGGTTGAATTACAGCACGAGCGACAGTGTTAAGAACGGGATGGTTCAATGAGAGAGTCGTATCGTATGGCGGGAGTTTGAAATTGAAAATATGCATTTTATAATATCCCGTTGGTCGTGCGTTGGGCGCCCCTGCGTTAGATCATACAGAAACTGAGCAATACAGACACGGCCAGAACGAAATTTTCGCTCTGCAGCGGAGTGTGCGCTGATATGAAAGTTGTGGCAGATTAAAAGTGTGCCCGACCGAGACTCGAACTCGGGACCTTTGCCTCTCGCCGGCAAGTGCTCTAACGGCTAGACACACAGGTTTAATCTGCCAAGAAGTTTTAATACAGACACTACCAGCCTACGTTTCATGCCACAGCAGGGAAAAATGAGACTAATGAGGCCTCTCCCTGTGCGGGAGTCACAGGAATATGTGCGAGTATGGGATGTGGACATTGTGTTGTATGAAAGTCTGGATCGATCCGGGAGGCGTGCATGGGTAGACGAAGCGATTAAGGAGACTGCTCGCGTTTAGCGGGAACTCTAGGTCCGAATCTCGCTCCGGCACAAATTTTCATTTGACACTAATCACTTGTACAGCTGGTGTACAACCGTATTCACAAGTTGCGAATAAATTTCGTTAACTGAAGTTATTCAGCTGGTGAGTGAGCTTTTTTCTCCTCCCATCGTCGCTTAGTCTTCCCGACGAAGTTTCTACCCTGTTCTTCTGTCCAGCTTTTGTTGGTTCCAGTTCTGGATTCGTCTGCAAATTTCTAGTTCTCAGCTATTACCTCGAATGAAAACCCATTCTGTATCGTACCACCACTCTTTCAGATCAAGTAACCAAACTTTTTTGTTCTAAATTGCTGTTACACAGCTACACCTTAATCTTTTTAATTTCATTTCTTCGACTAGTCTTTTGGTTGTATCCTTCTTGTCAAGAGCTCCTTCTTTTAGTATATTAAAAACGATTAGGTGTAGAACTGCCAACTGCTGTTTCAGAAATAGTTTATTAGTTGCGAACCTACAAATGAAATTCTTCTTCTAAAATAACGAACAATGTTACTTCAGTGAAATTTAAGAACAATTTTTAGTGATATGGGAAGACATAGAATCTTTCATTATTCATTCTGAGAATTCGTCCACAAATTTTGAGCCGTCTGTTCCAAGACGTGGAGGAGATTCCCTCATTGTGCTGATATACGATTAATCCCAAAGATAATCTTTTCCTCCAAATTTCACTTGCCCACATTGAGCGAGACAAGAGACGAGATCTACCACGTCAGTAGAATAGCCCACAAACAAACAAACAACATTGGGATCTCATATTATGGCATATAGTCACTACAAACATAAACGTTGCTTCACGTATGTGTGATGATAATTCACAGAGATCATTATTACAGGATGCGCCAGAAACATTCAGTCACTCCTTAAGAAGAGAAATGTCCAGGACGTTTTCTCCAGGAGAAACGAATACTGTACATTTCAAATCCGCCAGCTCCCCATCTACCGCGCTCTGGAGAGATCTCCACACACGACAGCGTCGCCAATGACCGCACCACGCGGCAGCTAAAGAGGCGCCAAACGTGTTATACCATTGAGCTATCAGTGTAAAATTTATACTGATATTGGGATGTTTGGAGAACAAACCTGGCCTTCATTTTCACACGGAAATAGTACTGTCACACACCACTCATTCTAAATGACGCCATTATAGAGACTGATGATAATGAGTCCCATACTTCTTTACAGAGCGTAGGGGAGCGACGCGGGAGACCAGCGCCGCCTTACTAGGCACGGTCCTAGTGGAGGTGGTTTGCCATTGCCTTCCTCCGACCGTAATGGGGATGAATGATGATGATGATGATGACGACACAACAACACCCAGTCATCTCGAGGCAGGAAAAATCCCTGACCCCGCCGGGAATCGAACCCGGGACCCCGTGCTCGGGAAGCGAGAACACTACCGCGAGACCACGAGCCGCGGACATTATAGAGACTACCATACATTTAATTCTATGTGATAGTGTGTGTGTGTGTGGGGGGGGGGGGGAGGGAGTGTGTGGGAGTGTTCCCTTTTGTCCTACTAATTGCGCTATTTCCTAGAGTGCAATTAATTCCATTGCTGACGCATTTGCTACCTTCAATAATCTTGGTCTGGACTCTAGCACTAATCACTGGAGACACATAAAATCCAATATTTAACAAACAGCCCACTTTATAATACATGTACCTAGTTAAGTCTTCTACATGTGCTGAACTGTGCTCCAAAATATTTCAGACAACATTTTGTCGAAAATGTGTCAGTATTTCGCAACTGATAGCACAATAGTTGTAATCGGGGCTGAACGTCTTGCTTGCACATACACCCTTTTTTTTACCTAGACTGAATTCTTCATTACCAATTCGTGGTCATGTTTCACCACGGAAAATAATGGTAGGTATTTACCATAGTCCTATTCCGCAGCTGAAGAATTCCTTTATAATGTTAGAGATGTGTCGGTGAATCTCACACCCGAAGATGATTTTACCAAGTACGTGGCGATATATTGTTGCTTTGTCCCCCCCCCCCCCCCCCCCCCCCCCCACCTTTTTGTTGCAGTCAACTTACAATATCTTTCAGCAGTTCCAGACTTTTGGGCATTCAAGATTTGCACAGTTCCGCTCGCTCTGACTCATTTTACGAGTGACCAGAAAGGAAGCTTTTTCTTACAATGTTCCACGTCATCCTGTAATGCCAGACAGTATCTCTGAAACAAAAACCGATGTTTCGACTAACTTTTAAGACCTCTTACCGCTCTGAGAAAATGCGCTGCAAATCATTTAAAACCGTCGGCTTTTGCTTTATAGTAGTTGTTAATTTTACAGAATGAAGTACCTAAGGAGTTTACCCAAAAGTATTTTATTCACTTTGGCAATGAGCACTTACACGCTTCGCACTCAACAACGCAAAAATGAAGTTTTTAGGCAGGTGACTGTTCTACGTTCGGACTACGTGTTACGTCTATTCGAGACGGTTTTTCACTAGAAAAGTCTCAGGAACATCAGTAAAAAAAGGTCTTTCTTTATCTGTCGCTACGTCCGCAGCTCGTGGCCGTGCGGCAGCGTTCTCGCTTCCCGCGCCCGGGTTCCCTGGTTCGATTCCCGGCGGGGTCACGGATTTTCTCTGCCTCGTGATGACTGGGTGATGTGTGATGTCCTTAGGCTAGTTAGGTGTAAGTAGTTCTAAGTTATAGGGGACTGATGACCATAGCTGTTAAGTTCCATAGTGCTCAGAGCCATTTGAACCATTTTTATCCGTCGGAGTTTCGCAGGTCACAATTTTGTGTGAAGAAAGGACCTTAGACAGGACAGATAAAAGAACTCCGGTTTCTTGACATGATTCCAAGTTTCTGAAACGCACAAGAGGGTGAGAAGAATAGATTTTTACATGAAGAGCCTCATATGTAGCTGCAAAACATGATGGAGAAAGACGCGCTGACTCAGTTTACAGAATGTAGCAGCTATTTTTCCAATGCTGACATTAACTTCGAGCTAGTTTTCCATGTCACAATGCTACTCAGTTATTCACAGAAGGAAATGTCTCGCCAAAAAAGGTGATATATGTAGGATCATCATCGCCATCCGAAAAAACTCAGCTGGACACACTTAGTTTTTTTCTCTCTTGCTTGCGTAGTACAGTCAAGCAGCGGTCCACAGCTCAACACGTCGGAGGGGAGAATTGATAAGATGGTCAGACGCCAACAGTTACCCGGCAGCTTTTCCTTCCGTCAATTTAAATAGTCTCCAAGCAGTTCCACTCAACAGCCTGTGACGTCACTGACGAGGTGTTTGTTCGGCCTTGAAGCCCGCGCGGCTCGTACGTGACCTTCTGCAGGGAGGAGGCAGAGGGGCCGAGAACCTGTCAGACCTCTGTGGCCTTCCGCCAGCGTCCACGGCACTATTCCCAACTTAGCCATTGGTGGCTTATGAATTTGCACGCTGCTCTATTCTAGCGGCGCTCCGATCACTAGAAGAATTCATTGATCGGGTTACAGACTGCTAGCGTTTATTGTTACTCTGTCGCTAATGTGTAGGGGTGGTATAGGAGACTACAGCGTAAGATTCTTGTAGCACGTTTGTTGCAGTGCTCCGACAGTCTATTCTCAGCCTGGGACAACACTTTTGATACGGTTTCCTAACAGCCATGATATACAGCTAGCCATTTGTTTCATACAGTTTCCCGTCGCCTGTGGCTGAAAAACAGTTTTATGTAAGGCAAAGCAAGGCAGACTTGTGAAGCTATGAACAATCCCGGGTGTCCCAATCCACAGTGCCAAAATTACTCAGATGACAGACGCTCCTGAACTGAATACTTTGAGGTAAGAAAATAATGTTTCGAAATGAATGTGATGCTTTTTTTATTGACACTAACAACTTACAAAAAATGGTTCAAATGGCTCTGAGCACTATGGGACTTAACATCTGAGGTCATCAGTCCCCTAGAACTTAGAACTACTTAAACCTAACTAACCTAAGGACATCACACACATCCATGCCCGAGGCAGGATTCGAACCTGCGACCGGAACGGTCGCGCGGTTCCAGACTGAAGCGCCTAGAACCGCTCGGCCCAGGTGGTAGTAGCGAGACCAAACAAATGCCCTAAAGTACCAGTTATTCACAACAAATATACCGGTATCGATTTTAACCTGTCGGTTTTTCCCATCCCTACTTAGCTTTAACGTCCCAGGTGCGGTCTTACAGACCGCTAACGTTTCTTGTTACCCTATTGCTAATGCATAGGGAAGGAATAGGCGACTACAGCGTTGTCTAGTTATTCTTTCCCGAAGCTGCTGTGGTTTCCTTTGTCAGTATCCACCTGAATGTGACGTTGACCTATACTATTACTGCTTCTTTCGTGCTAGCGGTCTCTGAGACAGCACCTGGGACTTGCCGTTATGGATTCAGTAGCCTGGTCTACGTCTACTGTCCATGTTACCAAGCCTGACTTTCAGGTTACTGTTTTAAAATGGTCTGATGACAGTTTAGGGAGTGATTCTGGACGAGACAGCGTCAATGGAATTGAAAATGAACATAATACAGTATAGGAACAGTGCGAAAGTACAAACGAATTCCTTGAATGAAAAATCTGAAGAAAGTGATGAAGATAGAGTGTGGAGACTGAATCTTTAGCTAGACGTTCTGCTAGAAAAGCAAATATCGCTGCTCGTCGAAGCCTCTTCCAATGATGGCCAGTGGTATTTTTCCGCATGTTGGACAGAGTGGGGTGAATGTGTTTGTCCGTAACAATTCCTACAAACATCGATACGCAAGTCGCCCAATGTGACGTCGGCTGAAATAAGACTTGCACTCTGCGGCAGAACTTCCCCGGATAGAGCCTCCCGGCCAACAATGCAATACGATCACTCCATTTTCCCCCCAAAGACAATACTCAGATGAACCGCTTTCATTTTTGAAGAAAAGAAGTCGTTGGTTTCACCACAGATAAAAATCAAATGAACAAGTATCACCCACCTGGTAAACTTCGTGCATCCTTCGCTGTGTTTTGGGTGTAGCACAACCAAGAGTCGAAGTCGTCGTAGAACAAATGGAAAAACTCAAAACATGCTCCACCTTTGGGGAAAAATATGAGGAGGAGAGAAAGACACTTTATATTTGCCATTGTTGCAAGAAGCTAATCTGCCTCGAAATGTCTAAGAAAATTTCCAGCGAGAACAAAGACAACCTCTGAGAAGGAAACTAAGCGCCTAAAAAGTACTAGTGTAATTTTCATTTTTTTGAATGGTTAATAAACAATAAAAATAAAGCAAAAAAATTTGGAGCGCAGGGTATTTGAGTTTTCACAGCAGTAGCATTATCATGTAATATTTTGTTCACTGTGTGTAGTTTTCTGTTTATATGCGTTGTTTTTTCGTAAAAATAAACTTTAAAATGTGAAGATTTTTGTGTTGTGTTAATGTAACCTTTTATTTAGAATCTGAACTGTTCCACTGAAATTGCTGAATGCAATTTTTGTGGCTATTTAAATACAGCATTCACTCAGACCGGACCTGGGACTCTGTGTGGAGGAAAAAAGAAAGACCTGGGAAGCTGAGGGAAGGACGCGCCGGCCAGTCACAGTTGCAGCAGTGACGTAATGCGATGTTGACGTCCTCTAGTGGTGCGTGTGATGGCATCATCCGACAGATAAGAGCGAGCGATGGAAGAGCGGTGAACGGCGCGCGGGGCTGGCGGAAGGTTCAAAGGTGACGTCCCTCGCGTAGCTTAGTGCGTGTGCGGTCAACGGAAATGTCGTCCATACCGCACCAACTCTGCGACTTTGAAAATCCAGTTTCTCCTAAGTTTCTATCCACGGTGATCAGTTTCTCTGTATATTCGCACCATTTGTCGGGCATTACATCCCAACGCATTGTACATTAAATGCGTGTATGCAAGTGCTCGTAACAGCTTCATCTTTCGCATGAACTGTACATAGTACCAAACTTCGATGTGGACAAGTCGCAGATGACTGAGTTGTTTTTCAAGGTGTTTCCGCAAACACAGACGCTGCAGGTGCTTGATTGTTTTGAGACACAAGGACAGGCAGCTCAGAAACACGCGCCGCACAGCACACGCGTTGGTTTCAAGATCTCCCACTGCCACTGATACCTTTCCTCTGCAAACTCGCTCCAGGATCTTCTACGTTCTGCATGAACTTGGCTCTGACGATCTGGCGCACCCTACGTAGGCATCCTCCTAACTTTCCTCATGTGTCTTGTCCAGTACAGTGTCCGGGAAAATGTCTACATTGGCTAAATAATTGACGTGGAAGGGACAACATGAATGCTCAGACTGATATCCAACAGTTTGAAATGTGTCCTGTCGACAGAGAAAGTTCTACAGAGGAACAGTCCTCCGGCGCATATTCTTACAGCGATGATATCACCTTTTTGGATTATAAATTGCATTAATACTTTTTATAAGCAACCATCTGTGATCTGAAAAAATAAGAAATATTAGTAATCATTCCCATCACCAAGGCAAAGGACTATGCTTTAGGCCGTCGCTTTTTAGTTGTCTGCCGTAATTGTTCAGTGTCGCTAATCGGCACACACTAATGGACTTCTTAACTGAGAAGTGTAGGAATTTAAATAATCGGACTTGGATATTGGTGAATACAGGTTCTTTCCTTATCAAGAGAATGGTTAACGAAAGAGCACAAATGGAGCTCGAATCGTTTCGTGACTGAACAGTCCGGTTCCAGCCTTTCGAAGACGACCTCTGGAAATCGCAAACACAGGTAATCCAAAAGGTGTCCTTTCATTTAAGGTATTTCATCTGACGGTACGAAACGAAACATAGTTAGACAGCTAAATTTTAACTCAATACTCCGTAAGCAGACAGTACACGAGACTTGCATCTTACTTATAACACAATCGGACAGAGAAAGACAAGAGAGAACAGAAAAGACAATTTAAACTAAAACGTCAGCTTGACTAAGATTAAATAGAATATGGGTCGCCTCTCGGACTCATTGTTAGTATATGTTCATATGTTTATATGTCTAGTGGTTAAAGGCTTTTTTCATTCTTTTGACTTTAAATACTGCGCCTGCAGAACAGAATTCAAATACTTTTGTGTATAATTAATAAGTACTGCTGTAAATTGCTACACTGCATGGCACAATGCGTGTAGCTGCTGTTTGCTCTTACAAGGCAATACCTCTACGTCTTCCGAAGGTCAGTAACGATTTCTCATCGATATTATGGATGATCTTAGATAGATTTCTGTCTGTCTGATGGTGGAGTGATGGGTGTTGCAACTGATTAGTAAACATGCCATACGCTATCATTGTACTGGAGAAAATCCTGACGAACTCCCAAAATCTCAGTCCAGCTGCAGTACGGGATCAACTATTTCTGCTGTCTTAGGTTACAGAACACCCGAGTTGTACAGCTGTGGTTACATAGCTGAGTTCGAGATCGATTGAGCAACAAACTGGAAACTTGAGGAATAAATGTGAAACTTTTTTAAACGAATTTATCAACCTATATACTCACAGTGTTGTGAATCAAACACATGTGTTACTGCCGAATGATGATCCTTCTGTCTAATACAAAACACGTAGTGCTAAAAAGTCACATAAGGATGCGTACTAGATGTACAACTGCAAACCATAAAGACGATTCACTTCTATCTGCAAGTTCCTTACATATCTAGGACAACTCGAATACAAGGAAAATCAGTACTTCTCGATGAACTTCTAAGGGCTAAGACATTCAGCATGACTGAATTCAGATCTCCTACAGTCACTCACCGACGACGACTTCTCGTACGCTTTCCTGGGGTATACCTGACCATAAACAGCTACCCAGTAGCAGCTCGGAATGCTGTTACAAGGCACTTTTCCTGTCAGTAACTTACCGCCCAGCAGCTTATTTATCTCCATCAGCTACCCGGAGCAACAGTTTTATAGGTTTATGACCATATTTTTACAGTTGAATGTTATCGCCAAGTAAGAATTGTACAGCTGTCGATCCACAACTGCTTTTTCTACACTGAGCCATTACTCAAGCCATAACCGCTTTTATCTAACGAGGAGAACACGGCTAGTGCTATAATCTGATCTTCCAGAAACTTTGCTCAGTGGAAGAGACAAAAAATAAAAATAAAAAGCGAACACGTGTCTTAGCTTATCCCAATAAACTCGACCGTTTCTCAGAAAACGACGATCAAAGTTTCAGACTTAATTCAGGCGCCCTCTAGTGCACGATAAGTTCAGTCCACCTGTTGGCTAACGTCGCGGCCTCTCACTTTTGGGTCCCGTGTTCGAAAACCGATTATTGTTTGTATTTATTTTAATTTTTTTCCATTTATCTACTCATGTTACTACTTCAATGCTTCTTACTACATAACGGGCTATAAGGGCGTTATGTTAACTGTGAAATTACAACTGGATTTCACAGTAAGTGCCATACATTTCTTATGTAATATACGTTTATGTTATTTTCAGTGGTTACAGTCCTCTCATGTTCTTATATTTCATTCTTTTATAAATTATTAATCTTTATTCTTACGTTAATTCAGTAAGATTCGGTGCATTCCCTTGGAAAATACCGATTGTAGAAACATTCAAAACTTGGAAATTCCAAACACAACGAGCATCGTGCGAAGCCATGTCTGCCACAGACACTTTCTTTGTATGACTCTCGCTCTGACAAGAAATGTCATTAACATTGCTGAAGATTCCACCCGTTGGCAATAATTTCGCAGCTAACCACGCACAACTGATCATTTTTCCGAAAACTGACGCTTGCAACTGTTCATGAATCAAGATAAACTGTAAGAATTTCACCGAAAACAATTTAGAGAATTTTCCATTCATTTATTTATTTCCTTTTTAGTTCATTCCCCAGACAAAGAATAGTAGACGAATAAGGACAGTGTTATTTCAGTACACACTGCAAAAAATCGAGTAGTAAGCTTCTATGGACATATAAATGAAAAATAAAAATAGGAATCGTAATCGGGATTCGAACACGGTAAGCAAAGGAGTGAAGCCGCGCCGCTAGTCACTATGACACCGCTTCGGATGCACTACTTACTCACAAAAAGGTACACAAAATACCTCTACAATTTTGACAGTCCTTTTCTCAGAAACGGCTGAATATCTACGTATAAACCGGGACATGTATTCGTCTATTTTGGCTCCTCTTCCACTGAGCGAAATTTCTGGAAAATCCGGTTATGGCACTTGCCGCGTTCTCCTCGTAAGGAGAGAAAGTGAATCCGTTCGATGTTCGGAATCGAAGTAACGGCACAATGTAAAAGGTGAGAACAGTGTAAGGAAAATGACCCACACAGAGAGCTGCCCGAGGACTGGTGGAGGGGGTGAGACCTGTGGACACGTCGTCCCCTCGGCACAGGCAGTCGTGGCCACGGCGGTGAGACCGGCGAGTAACCGCTCGCACTTCCGCAAGGCTGCACGCGCCCGTCCCGCGGCATGCATATGTAGGGCCCGGCCCGGCCAACATCCATATGCATCGCGCACACGCGGGGTCGCAACCCCGGAATCCGCCGGCGGGTTGTCTTGTCGCTCCCGTCTCTGCTGCCGTCGCCAGGGGCGCAGAAGTAGTTTCTAAATTTCCAAAACTCGCCTCTTTTACTCGCTGCTTAGCGTATTCCAAAACCAAACTCTAAAATCCGTCACTCTTGTTTAAATGACGAATGTTCTCGAAAGTAATAGTACAATCTCACATTGCTACATAAAATATTAATTGCCTGATATGCTGACGGTTGGCACAACTCCAATCTACACTGATGTTACAGAAATCATGGGATACCTCCGAACATCGAGTCTGACCTCGTTTAGCGTCGTGTAGTGCAGCAACTTGACATGGCATTGACTCAACATATCGTTGGAAGTCCCCTGCACAAATATCGAGCCGTACTGCCGCAATAGCCGTCCATAATTGCGGATGCGTCGCCGGTGCAACATTTTATGCACAAACTGAGCTCTCGGTAATGTTCTATAAATGTTCGCTGGGATTCATGTCGGGCGATTGGGTGGCCAAATGATTCGCTCGATTCGTTCAGAAACTTCCTCAGACCAGTCGCTTGGCGCATTGTTATCCATAAAATTCCATCGTTTTTTCGACACATTAAGTCCATGAACGGCTGGAAATGGTCTGAACGTGCCCGAATCTTACCATTTCCAGTCTATGTCCGGTTCAGATGGACCAGAGGACCCAGTCTATTCCATGTAAACGCATCCGACTCCATTATCAAGTCACCATTAGCTTGCATAATGCCTTGATGGCAACTTCGATCCATGGTTTCGTGGAGTATACGCCACAATCAAACCCTACCATCAGCTCTTACCAACTGATATCGGTACTCATCTCACCGGGGTCACGGTTTTCCAGTAATCTAGGGTCCAACCGATATGACCGCGAGCCCAGCAGAGGTGCTGCAAGCGATGTCGTGCTGTTAGGAAAGGCACTCGCGTCGGTCGTCTGCAGCCATTAACAGCAAATTTCGCCGCTCTGTCCTTCCTAACAGACAGACATATAAATTTATGAAATCAGCGCCAGTTTACAGGAAGGCGCGACGAGTAATGCAGACTGACCAGTAACAAGTGTAGCCAAAACCATACGTCGAGAAATCTCGAAGCCACTCCACTCACCGGCAAAATAATGAGTTGCCTACCTCACCATCATGCTCTCTCCCCCCCCTCTCCCCCAGCAGAGATCCTCGGTACACTGGGTCACCGACGTGGCTTTATTCATAATACGTTTTTTCATAGGTGAAGAAAACACATGGAGACCCTCGACAATGACGACAGATTCACTGCACAATATGACAAACTGAAACTGATGTTTTGTTTGCGGAACCTTAAAATATGGTACTGAAAGGGTGTAGACCGAAAAGGTGCTTGGTATAATATTCTGCGCATTCTACGTCACTAGATCTATCTGTTTTATATTGATAATTAAACTTCTTTATTTAGTATCCTGTCAAAGTTGTATACACATTCCTTGACGGTGACTAGTATGGAGCGTGTCCGTTCATTTTTGAACCAATGCCCGTATGTTATCAAGTGACTGTAAAATAATGCCAATATAAAAGATTCCACTGGAGTATTGTACAATCACATAATTAAGTCGCAGGCAATGATTCGAAAATCAACGGACTACCTCCCAATTAGTAACCAATAAGAAATATATAGGCAAATGTGGCAGGAAGCTAAGTAAACAATGGAATGTATTTGCTAAACGACATCATCTAAACACCATGAGCTGCAACATAATTTGTGTTTAGAAGACGTCCTTTAACACATATCTAAAAGCTGTGGAGCACCAAGCAGTGAAGATTTTTGAAATGTATTTGCTGATCCTTCACGCCAACGCAGTGTTGGAATTCCGAAAATAACTAAAATCATTATCAGCTGATCGTAATCATTTTTTGAAACTAGTAACTGGTCGTCGAGAGGCGTGATACTACTTTTTGCCATTCAGAAGTTCTGTTTCGCACCTGACTACTTTTGAACTACAGCGATAAATATTTGTTTTATGAAACTAAACGTAAGCTGAGACTTTTCTTTGGATCGGAGTACCATTCCTCAATTCTACTGGGCAAAACATTGTGACTGCAGCTCCAGTGACATACAGTGCTTGACGATTGCTAAAAACTGTTGGCACTTGGTAAGGAACAACTGCCAATTGCTACGGTACTCCCGACCAATGATGATAAAAGTAAATATAGACGGAGGCACGTGTTAACTGCCGTATAGCCTCTGCACAAACGCTCTGCAAGCATTCGACAGATCATGCATTATGACGTGTGACTTAGGTTGTTGTGGAACCGATTACTGAGACGTTCTGTGTGGTACGGCAGCATCTCTGCAAGGCATCATCTGAGTGCTTACGACAGTGGACAAGCAGGTGGATGGTACCAAAGTGCCGCTACTATGGTCACAGTAATTGGTGAGTCCAAAAGTGTCAACTCGAGATTAAAAATGGTCGCTGTAGGCCATAGACGGACCACCACACGGCAAGAAATTCCATACGTAGTCCTAGTGGCCTAGAGCAACAGACATCTCCCTCCTAGGCACTTCGCTGGAGACTGCTACCGGTGCATATGTCTCTGCCAGAACCATTTCGCGGCGATTAAATCAAGTTGGTTTGTATTCGGAACCCTGTTAAATGCATCGCACTTCAACCACGCCATCGTCGAGAGAGTGTTCCTGGTGTGGGGAGCATGTTGGTTGGAGGTCTCCGACAAACACCGCTTCACTGTGCCAAGTGAATCTGGCCACCACTTAGCGTGGAGACTGAGGTGAGAGGAACACGTCACATACCACACAATGTTCGTGAACGTCATTAGTATCGTCTGGCGTTACGTGTGGGCAGGCATTACGCACAAAGTCGAACACCGCTGCATATCTTTTCACGAGGTACCATTGCAAGATGATTCTGGACCATGTCTGGTTGCTTAGGAGTGCGGCAAGTCCCAACTTTCTGTTTATTGACGACAATGCCCGCCCACACAGGACCACTAAGGTGCCAGACATACTGGAAAGTGAAGATACTGAACGTATAGAGACGCCAGCGTAATCCCATTGCCTAAACCCTATATAACATGCCTGGGATACCCTACACAGAAGTGATTCTCACCGCACACCCCTTACCCGAGCCATGCAAGAACTGAAAACCGCCTTGAGAGAGGAATGGGAGAAGATCCCGCAATGAATCCTCAATAGCTTAGTAGCCAGCATGAATAACACGTGCAAAATGTGCAGATTCCTTACTGACTGACTCATACTGAAGATTGTGTTGGGAGTCTGACCTGTGTCAGTCATGAACGTTATGTATGTCCGTTATCCTGCTTTCCCATGTGGTGAAATCTGTGCCTTTTTCGTAATAAAGATACTACTCCAGGTCTATTGTGTATATACTGTGTTTTATAACTTGCCTCATAGCCTGTGCTAGTGTCCAACAATGTCTCTGTTTCTTAGCAATTATCAACCAGTGTCAATAATATTTTATTCCTCAGGCATGATTATCATCGGCTGTTGGATCAAAACTCAGAGCTCGTTAAACTCTGAAGCACATGTGTCTGCACGAGATGCACCAAGTCATATCATGTTTATTGGAAATCCTGGTCTTGATTAATTGCGAAGAGAGGTTCTACGGAGAAAAATGCCTCTCTAGCAGATTCTACATTTCTCTGTAATTTTATCTGCGACGGGTAATGATGAACTCCGTGGCTGTTGTTCTACTAAGGACTGCTGAGGGGGACGTAACCGTCCAAACACTAGAAAGGAGCTTTATTTTACTGGTATGAGCGGTGTCGGGCCATTACGCCCGTGTTCAGATGACTACAGTTATTTCAGTACAGCATCGTAAGTGCTAGCAGTATGTCGGCTGCAGCTGTATTATACAGCAATATTTAACTACCGGAACATTCTTGTGTAGTGCAGGAACAGATTACACGTTATTGACTATTCTGACGATGTACTAAAACAAATGCAGCTATCTGAAGATAGATATAATGGCTCGGAACCGGTCAGAGCAGTAAAATAAACCTTCTTAAATGAATTTATTGCGGTTTGTTAATCCCTGTACGTCTATGGAGCAAATTCTAAACGTAAAATGGTGCCCATCCCCTTACAGAAGTAAAGAGCTGCGACGGCAAAAATATAGTGTACAGTACGGCTAGGTGCTATCGTCGCCTTAGAACCGCAAGGAGTTTAGCGTTCGTCATAATTTCTCGAAATATCACCCGTCCCAGTTGGCGCTCGTATAACGAACCCCTTAAAGCCAGAGAACAGGGAATAAGGAAGCCGGCGGTGGGTTTCTTGTTTTGAAGCTGCTGTGAGCAAAGCACAAGGAGCAGGCACAGGATTCCACGGCGGTCCCCCGCCACGGGTAGGCGAGGCAAAAACACGGTAATGTGGTGGCCCATTACCTGCCGGGGTCGTTACGAGGCGCAGCGCTGGTAAACACGCCGGGCGTCTTAATTACCCCAGCCTCAGCCTCAGAAGCACAGTTACAGCGCCGCCTCCTCTGCTGTTCCGCATCGCTAACAGCTCCTGTCTGTCTGTCTGTCTCGCTGTGGGCGGTCCAGGAAGAGTAGACGAATATAATACATTTTGCGATTTCCAATATGAGATCTACATTTACATACAGTGAGGTGATGTAAGTCAGCCGGCCGGGGTGGCCGAGGATGACCTCAGCAGTTAAGTCCCATAGTGCTCAGAGCCATTTGAACTATTTGATAAAAGTCACGGGATAGCGATATGCGTGTATACAGATGGCGGTAGTATCGCGTACACATGGTACCAAAGGGTAGAGTATTGGCGGAGCTGTCATTTGTACTCAGGTGATTCGTGTGAAACAGTTCCCCACGTGATTATGAATGCACGACGAGAATTAACGGACTTTGAAATCGGAACGGTGGATTGAGTCAGACATACGGAACGTTTCATTTCGAAAATCATTAAGGAACTCAGAATTCCGAGATGCAAGGGTCTGCCAAAAACACCAAATTTCAGGCATTACCTTTCACCACCGACAACATAGTGGCCGATAGCCTTCACTCAACGACCGAGAGCAACGTTGTTCGCGTAGAATTGTCAGTGCTAACAGACAAGCAACACTGCGTGAAATCAATGAGAGACGTACGACGAACTTATCCGTTAGGACAGTGCAGCAAGATTTGACGCTAATGGCAGCAGACGACCGACGCGAGTGTCTTTGCTAAAATCACGACATCGCCTGCACCGCCTCCACCATGTCGGTTGGACCCCAGACGACCGGAAAACCGTGACCTGGTCAGATGAGTCCCGATTTCAGTTGATAAGAGCTGATCAGAGGGGTTGAGTATGGCGCAGATCCCACGAAGCCATGGACCCAAGTTGCCAGCAAGGCAATATGCAGGCAGACGGTGGCTCCATAATGGCGAGGGCTGCGTTTATACGGAACGGAGTGGGTGCTCGGGATGTTCGACTGCTTGGAGTCCATTTGCAGCCATTCATGAACTTCATGTTCCCGAACAACTATGGTATTTTTGTGGATGACTATGCGCCATGTCACAAAGCCCAGTTTTTCGAGATTGGTTTGAAGAACATTCCGGACAATTCGAGCGAATTATCTGGTCACTCAGATCGCCCTACGTGAATCCCATCTAACATTTTTGAAACATAACAGACGTCAGTTCGTGCACAAAATCCTCCACCGGCAACACTTTCGCTATAGAGATAGCATGCCTCAGTATTTCTGCAGGGGACTGCCAACGACTTGTTGAGTCCATGCCACGTCGATCTGCTGGACTACTCCGGGAAAAAGGAGATCCGACACGATATTAAGAGAGAGCCCACGATTTGTCATCTCAGTGTACATACACCGCAAGCTGTCATACTGCGCATGATGGAGTGTACCACGTACCAGAAGTGGTTATTCCCTTTCCTGTTCAATTCGCAAAAGGAATGAGGGAATAACGACTGTCCAAATGCCTCCGTAACAGCCCTCTCTTTTAGGTTGTCTACGTGGTTCTTACGCGAAATGTACGTTGGCGGCAGGAGAATCGTTCACCAGTCAGTTTCAGATGCCGGTTCTTTGAATTTTCTCAGTTGTGTTCCTCAAAAAGGACGTCGTCTTCCCCCCTTGGAATCCCATTTCAGCTCACGGAGCATCTCCCTAACATTCGCGTAATGATCGAAGTTACAAGTATAAAATGTAGCAGCACACCACAGAATTGCATCGTCGTCTCCCTTCAACCCGATTTAGTGGGGATCTCTCATCCTCGAGCAGCACTCAAGAAACGGCAGAGTACCTTGATGGGCAGCTGATCAGAATGAATAATGTCTTGAAAAAGGACACCAACGAAAGTAAAACAAAGGTAATGGATTGTAATGGAATTAACTCCTGTATGTTGATAGAATAAGATTAGAAAATGTGGCACTAAAAGTGGCAGATGAGATTTTGTTATTTGGGGTGCAAAATAACTGACTATGTGAAGAACTACCAGTCAAAAACCCGTCAAAAATTGCATTGTTGACGGACGTTGTACGGTTTATTAGATATGATAAAAACGCTTAAACGTTTTCGTGGACACAGCTGACAATAAAAAATCGCCGAGATTACAGAAATATTGCTAAAAATATTTCTTACGCTATCCGAACAATGAATACCCCGGTCTGATTGGAGGTCCTCCAGAAGTCAATTTTTCAAATGTAAGTTGATTTCCCTGTCACATATGCGTACAGGCGTAAGTTACAAGATGCGTTTGACGCGGTTGTCTTCCTCAATCGAAGCAATAGGCCCCGTATTGACTGGCTTATTTCTTGGACGTCGCAACTAAGCGGGATCAACGTACTACCCATTTCAGGTGTCAAGGATGACATATTGGCATTAGCTTCCAGGGAAACGGCGTATGGCTTCCCCCCATCTACTGGAAACCCCTCAAGTTGGCCTGGTCTATTCAGCAAGTAACCTACAGTCCCAAGCGTCGTACTAATCCGGACCACGAACTTTAAGCATCTACTTTGTCAGTTTGAATGTCTGTAAAACGTATTACCTATGAGGCCGAATTTTTCATACGAGTTAACTTGTAATATAATACCTTTTAATTGAAAAGCTGTTTTTATTCGCTAGCCTAATTCAGTTCAAAACTGCGAATTGTCCCTCTGGTAATCTGAAATGTCGCCCTTGATACCTTCTAACTGCAAATAGAATGATACGTAAATATTAAATGAAACGGAAACTTAATTTTATTACGTAATGACATTACGGTAGTCCTATAGTATTTGCATCTACATAACACTCTGCGAATCACACTTAAGTGCCTGGTAAAGGGTTCAACGAACCACCTTCACAACAATTCTCTATTATTCCAGTCTCGAACAGCGCGCGGAAAAAGACGAGCCGTGGTAGCCGAGCGGTTCTAGGCGCTACAGTCTGGAACCGCGCAACCGCTCGGCGTCAACAAAATATTTTTGCATTCGGAGGAGAAAGTTGGTGACTGAAATTTCGTCAGAAGATCCCGCCGCTACGAAAAACGCCTTTATTTTAATGATGTCCACCCAAAATCCTGTATCATGTCAGTGACACTGGATCCCTTATTTCGGGATAACACAAGACGTCCTGCTCTTCTTTGAACTTTCTCGATGTACTCCGTTAATCATCTGTGATGAGGATCCCAGACCGCGCAGCAGTACTCCCAAAGAGGGCGGACTGGCATAGTGCAGGCAGTCTCTTTAGTAGATGTATTACATTTTCTAACTGGAAAATACAGTGTTTGGTTTGCCTCCCCACAACATTTTCTCCGTGTTCCTTCCAGTTTAAGTTGTTTGTAATTTTAATTCCTACGTATGTTGTTGAATTTACGCCCTTTAGATTTGACTAATTTATCGTGTACCCGAAGTTTAACAATTTGTTTTGATCTTCTGCTGACTTTGCTTGGCGATGAACGACAGCATCATCTGCAACAACCTAAGAAGCTGCGCAGATTGTCTCCTAAAGCGTTTATTTAGATAAGGAACAGCAGAAGGCCTGTAACACGAACTTGGGGAACGCTAGAAATCACTTCCGTTTTACTCGGTAACTTCCCATCAGTTACTACGAACTGTGATCTCTCAGAAGCATAACTACGATGACATTCCATAAGCATGCAATTTCATTACAAGCTGCTTGTATCAAAAGCCTTTTGAAAATTTAGAAATACGCAATCAATTTGAAATCCCTTGTCAATAGCACCGAAAACTTCGTGTGAGTAAAGAGCTAGTAGTGTTCCACAACCATCATGTTTTCTAAATGTCGACTGTTTGTCAGTAGACAGTTCTCTTCGAGATAATTCATAATACGTTCGAAAACCCTGCTGCATATCGACGTTAATGATACTGGCCTGTAGTTTAGTCTATTACTCGTACTACCTTTTTGATTTAATTGTCAGTTTACTAGCAGTGAACAGAAACGCAGAATGTAAATCATCTGTGATATGATTCGAAACTTTGCATAGATTTACCCAGTTCAACTAGTATCCGAGCTGGCTGAAACTACAGAAACTAGATGTACCAAGTTCCGAACTTTCTGTCTGCAGTCATGTGCAAATTGCAGTGTTTCGAAATCGGGTGAAGGTGATTGAAACATACCGCATACTGGCATTTTGAACTCCCCGTCACAAGCAGGACCCTTATTTCGAAAGAGAAATCTCGGCAAGATTTACTATTTACTGATATATAGGGTGATTCAAAAAGAATACCACAACTTTAAAAATGTGTATTTAATGAAAGAAACATAATATAACCTTCTGTTATACATCATTACAAAGAGTATTTAAAAAGGTTTTTTTTCACTCAAAAACAAGTTCAGAGATGTTCAATATGGCCCCCTCCAGACACTCGCGCAATATCAACCCGATACTCCAACTCGTTCCACACTCTCTGTAGCATATCAGACGTAACAGTTTGGATAGCTGCTGTTATTTCTCGTTTCAAATCATCAATGGTGGCTGGAAGAGGTGGCCGAAACACCATATCCTTAACATACCCCCATAAGAAAAAATCGCAGGGGGTAAGATCAGGGCTTCTTGGAGGCCATCCAGAACTTTTCCCTTTGCACAAACACCCATTCTCTGTAAACTGTTTATACCAACGTTTAATACACCACCTGTCAGGAGGTTTAACACCATACTTCGTTCGAAATGCACGCTGAACAACTGTCGTCGATTCACTTCTGCCGTACTCAATAACACAAAAAGCTTTCTGTTGAGCGGTCGCCATCTTAGCATCAACTGACGCTGACGCCTAGTCAACAGCGCCTCAAGCGAACAAATGTACAACTAAATGAAACTTTATAGCTCCCTTAATTCGCCGACAGATAGTGCTTAGCTCTGCCTTTTGTCGTTGCAGAGTTTTAAATTCCTAAAGTTGTGGTATTCTTTTTGAATCACCCTGTACAATTGAATACACGTTCAACAGATGTAGCAAGGGGACATCGCAGACAGACAATAGTTGTAACGGCACTGCGAGTTTTTCTCACAGCTGGCAAAGCACTGATCATCCAATTAGACGTACTTCTTAAGTTACTAGAAAGGTTCATCTTCCTTGAATTTGTTCATTAGCCTGAGTGGGACTCATAGTATGGAGCGGACACGCAGGTGGCGGATGCAAATTTGAAAGAAGCAGCGGCGCTTTTCGGTGCTGGCGCCACTCCAGAGGCCATTGCACATCGAGGCGCCAGCAGTGCGATAACAAGGGCCAAGCTGCCAGTTGTTGGCGCCAGTGATTCGAGGGGCCCCCTGCCACGTGCCCAACACGCGACCGCCACGCCGTTACGTACAAGTAATTGGCCGTTAGCCTTTACTGCCGATGACCTCCGCGTCCGTGTGAATATCACACAAAGCGAGCCGCCAACTGCTCACGCGAGACCTCCTATTCAACGACGAAACTATCGCTAACAGATTCGACACCAGTAGGACGCTAATTGAACAGAGCAAACTGTCCAGTAACGTGGAATATTTTCAAAAAATGAGATGCCGATTTTGATGGAAGGGCAAGTGGGGATTGCAGATTTATGAAGGCCTAAGTCGTAGATGTCCATTTATCACCTATTATCTTCACTTTATATATAGAGGAAAATTAAAAGAATGATTGAATAGATAACAATAAGTTTGGTACATATTAAAGAATAAGTGAGATAAGTTGAGAAATTTGAACTGAAGTTCAGAAACTCTGAGGTTTGCCAATGACGTAGTAATTCTACCATAGAGTGGGATAGGACTTTGGAAAGCAGTTGAACCTAACGGCTACTGTCTTGAAAGCAGATAAGATAAATATCAACCGAAGTATAACAGGAATAATGGAATATAGTCTAATTAAATGCAGGGGGCTGGGGCATTAGATTAGGAAATGAGGCACTAAAAGTGGACGAGATTCGCTATTTGGATAGCAAACTAACTAATGATAGCAGAAGTTGAGAGCATATTAAACGCAAAATGCCAATAGCAATAAAAACATTTCTGAAGAAGAGAAATACAGAATATAAGAGTAAATGCTACGAATTCTTTTCTGAAAGTAAGTTTTCCAGAAAGAAGTGTTGTATGGAAGTGCAATGCGGTATAACAGTATAAAACAAGAAGATAATGTAAGTTTTTGAAACGTGCAATAGCAGAATACTCACAATCAGATGGGTAAATCGAATAGCTAAAGGGGAAGCACTGAATGGAATTAGGAGAAAAAGGAAATTTATTTCACAACTTGATTAAAAGAAGTGATAGTTGATACGATATATTTTGAGGCATCAAAGTATCGCAGATTTGCTAATGGCAAAAATTAAAGTGGAGCCGGAGGCTAGCGTATGTAGGCGGTTTTAAATGGATGTGGTTTGAAGTAGTTTTGCAGTGCTGAAGATGCTTGCATGAGATAGACTAGCGTGGAGAGCTGCATCAAACTAGTCTTGGGACAGAAAACAACAATATCAAGAGAAAGACGTTATTGTACAACAGAAAGTTACTATACAACAGCAATCAGACACTGAATTGATGAAATATTTAAATAATTTCACTGCTACTGCCACTACAGGAATCACTGCTTCTGAAAAGACAGTCTATCTTCATGTGACGTACGTACACTGATACTGATAGTCTGCTATTACGACTGTTGATATTTTTTAAAAAATAAGGCGAATCCGATAATGTCGGAAAGGTATCGATAATCGATGTATCGACAGAAAGAAATATCGACGTAACTTTCTGTAAAAATATCGGCTGCACATTATAAATAAACTATCAGCTTTAGAGCTGTGTATTTGAGTATTTATTTATGATTAGATATTCTGTACATCATTAAGCTAGCAGCCTACGCATCCCCCTTAGAGCAAGAACTCAAAGGAAAACAATGCACGCTCACGCTTGGCTAAAACTACTTTGCTGACAACGGTGACTGCATGTAAGTGGCACAATAAAAGGTGTCCGATGGGTCCGTCGGTCGGTTTCGTCACACATCGGATTTGTCCGGAACACTTCATGTCGAATTCCCTGTTTTTTCATTTCTGCCAACGCCAGTGACCTAGCAGTTGTGGTGTCAAAATTGTGTACTGAAGCTAAATGTTGCAGTTTCTATTGGTAGCACCGAGCGCCGATTACGTCAGCGTTTCCTATCTCACGTCTCCAATTACCGCAAAGACCAGTCTTGTCTCGAGATTTTGTTCATTTTCAACAACTGTTTTTGAAGAATGCCTGTGTGAAGAAATAGCACACTAGTTGCGTTTTCTTCACATCTGAAGTCTTGTTATTCCATTCACACCGCCATCCTCCAGTGCAATCGGTCTACTACTATTGTGCCACATATACTAGTTTCACACAGTCAAGAGAGAAAGATTGGACGTGTTGTAACCTCAAACAGCAGTAAGACTCCTTCACAAAATGAAATAATGTTCTACTTCAACTTCAAAAGAACAACTTCAAATATTTATCAAAAATTGTGAAAAAATATATAAAGTAAAAATATCGGCACTCGATATTGCCATTTTGATATCGACATATCGATAAATCAGTGGAAAACATATCGCCGATAAATATCCATAAACGAGGGTCGTTCAATAAGTAATGCCCAAATTCGGTTTGTTCTGTGCGCCGGTGAAGTTTCGAACCGTCCTGGAAGATGGCAGAGTCGTAGTACAGCGTCAAAATGGCGTCTACATACGACTGACGTTACAAGGAGCGTGCTGTTATTGAATTCTTGTGTGAAGAAAAAGAATAGTGGTGAGCATCCATAAGCGATTGTGTGCAGTGTACGGTGATGCTGCAGTTGATAGGAGTACAGTTGGGCGATGCGTAAATAAAGTTACAGTCTCGAGAAATGCAGAAACAGACCTCTGTGATCAGCCACGCTCCGGACGTCCTGTCACAGCCACTGCTCCAGACATGTTGAACTGTGCGGATGTCATTATTAGTGCCGCCCACCTCTTTGGGCCGCTGTAAGATTCTCTACGGAGAAAACACTTTGAAGATGACGAGTGTGTCAGTCATGCAGTGAAAAATGGATACGCCTACAGAACAAGAGCTTTTACCAACAGGGAATACATGCCCTTCCACAACGTTGGCGTATGGCCACAGAACGTGATGAAGACTACGTAGAAAAATAGGATATGGACAAGACATGTTGATGTACACTATCACCAAATTCGGACTCTCAACAATAAATATGTTCTGAGGAAAAAAATGTGGGGCATTACTTATTGAACGACCCTCGTATGTGGGAAAAAAACATCGACATATCGATATTTTATCAACAGCTCTATCTGCTAACCGTTGCTGCCATTGTGATCTTCAGTAAAAATTAAAAAAATAAAAAATAAAATTAATGACAGAGATTGTGATGGGATATTTTTGCAAGGTAAAAACAACACAGTAAGTATTTATATGAGTACCAATTTAGCTTTAAAAGATTGTAGTGAGTCTTTTCGTCGTATTCTATTCTTACAGCATCAGACAAGGAACATAATATCCGCTTTTGAGAAACGGAACTGTATTCAGTTGCTGGTGAGCTATTTATTTTCATTCTGCCTGGAAGTGATATGGCCATCTCTCAGTTTTCGAGGAATCTTCTGGCATTTTACCTGGTAAAGTTATGTTTTCTCGTAAATTTCACAATCATTTTTAAAATTATATATTTTGATGGAAAGGAACAGCTATATAACTGGCAAACGGTTAGGAATATCCGACAAACTGTTGTAAAAACTACGTTCGCTAGTTTGCCTACAACAAGCAAACGAACAAAATATGAATTTCGTCTGTCGCTTTTACACTACAATTATTCATGATAAGGATTTTTCCAGATGCAGCCGGTGACAATGGAAGGGGAACGATTCATGGTTAAATCGCATGCAGATTATGGAATGGCTCTGAGCACTATGGGACTTAACATCTTAGGTCATCAGTCCCCTAGAACTTAGAACTACTTAAACCTAACTAACCTAAAGACATCACACACATCCATGCCCGAGGCAGGATTCGAACCTGCGACCATAGCAGTCACGCGGTTCCGGACTGAAGCGCCTAGAACCGCAGCGGATTATGGGACTTATATTTATTTCATTCGCACTTACTATGTGGAACCATAGCTTCAACTGAACGTTTGATAATATTTGTTCCTAATATTTCCGTTTACTGCGTTTCGATAGTTGATATCTGTCTCCCGCTGATGTCTTGCTCTCCTGTACAACGTTGTCTTCACGTCTGAGAGCGATAGTATGATACTGAAGATAAGATTTGATGTCTGGTCGACCACGAGGTCATTTCAGACCTAACTAAACAGATGTGTTCGTATTTGAGAAAATTTGTAAAGAAAACTGACGGTGTCCTTTTCAAGAAAACCGTTCAGGTAAACCACGGAATACCGTAATCTCGATGCGTGAATTGGGATTTAAACTGTCGTCCTTGTGACTGCGACCCCTGCACTACTTTGCTTCAACCACACAAAATAGTTCCCCAGAGAGATTTGCAGGCCAAGGCAGTTGTTGGGGGCGGCCCAGGTAGGAATGCCGGCCCAGGGCAGCCCCTAGCTGTCAGTTTGCAGCAGTGCCGCCAAGACTCCGTTGTGGGAGGCGGACGGCGGAGGCGCAGGAAGCGGCGCGACGAGTTGTGGTGTGGTGTGGTGTCCACGGAATGCGCCCGAGGCGCTGGTTAGTGGTTTCTGGTTACGGTCGCTGGCGCGCTCTCCTCGGAAGCCGGCAGCGAGGCTGGCCCGTTAGCCGCGCCCCGGTCGCAGCCACTGCCGGCATTCTGCAGTACGGGCCGAGCCTCCGGCTGAGGCGGACTTACGTGTTTACCGGCACCAAGAGCGGACCACACAGCTGCAGTTTCAGTACTGCCTAGTGTGGACCATCAGTAAATCCTGAAGGCGAAATGGGATTGACACCTTCGGACCATAAAAGTGAGGCACTGAGAACCTTAAGAGCCCAAAAAACACAGCGTCGTCAATTTTGATATTATGCCATGTGTGCAACCTCCTGACGTCTGTTGATCTCACGGTGAACCAGCTTTATCAGTGCTGTAGAGCTAGGCTGTACGTACACGGTATTCGAAATACCGGGGACTGACTACAAAATATTTTGAATTGGAACTTATGTTCGGAAACGTACCGTTATAGTGCTACAGCCGTTTGAAAACTTGTTTGCTACGTAGGTATGCTTCAGGGTAGTCATGGAGGTGGGGGAGAGGGGGTTGGGGGGTGGGGGGGGTGGGTTATGTCGGATCGGCTGACAATTTGAACTCGATCCTACCTCTCTGATCCTCATGCACGTGTCTGTGAGTTACAGCAAAATGGTTGAGTACTCGGTCGCAGGATACACCGACACGTTCCTTGTCAATGACGAAGCTCACGGCAATTGAAGAACTGCTCGTCGCCTTTATTAAGATCGTTCCCCACAATGTCCGACTCCATGGCGTACCCTTTTCGCCACAGTCACGCAACAGCTTCGAGAAACGGGACCTTTGCCATCAGCAGGCGTCACAGTGGTGCTCCAAGGAGACGAAGCACACCCGAATTGGAAGAGGCCGTACTGCAAAAGAGAACCCGTCAACGAGTACACGAGCCATTTCTTTGGCTATTAATTAGTGAAATCGTACAAGTTATGTACTGGGTCACGCCCAATCAGTTACTTGTGAAAGTGGTCGCGTTATAAACATGTTTTCAGATGGTTGTAACACAAACAGTACGTTTCGGGGCATGGGTTCCAATTCAAAATATTATGTCCACAGTACCCTCTACAAGTCCTAGAAGACTGTAACGGGAATTCCGAACACCCGGCATGAACATTTACGGAAAACAGTCTAACCGATTTCTCTGATACTCACTTCCATATGGACCCACAGCAGAAATTTTTATTTCTGTGGGAACGCTCACTGGTTACACTGATGCTTATTTCTCTATAAAAGCTAGAAGCTATTAAGGAATGCCCCACACCACAACCTCATGTTCCATGGTTTCAGCGTTCCTGCCTGTAAAACAGACACTGAGGATTTCAGAACCTTTAAGAGTTAACGACGTCACTATTAAACCAAGAGCTGATGTTTGTCATAACATCGTACATTTCAGAAATTTTACAATGATGAAGTTTTGAACTGATTGTCATGAACTATCTTTTAAAGTAAGATATTCTTCATTGGAGTCGTGGCAGCCTACCATTTTCTTCAACTCACATCGAGGGAGACCATAATTTGCTATTGCCCCGCAGTTTTCAGATTCCTTGCAAAATCTAGTGCCCAATTACGTAGGTGGGAGGGAAATATCAAAGGTCTAACAAATGTACTAGATCAAGCTTAGACATAGAGTTAATGAAACCATTAGATTTCATGCCTGAAGTGAAGACGCAGTTTTCTCTGAAACTCAAGCCAGAGAATGTATTTAACGAAAATGATGACGACCATGTGGTGTTGGGATAGGTCGTAACTGTGTATGTGGTGCATTTAGTACCTGTTCTTTACGTTCTGATTCTAGTTTCTCATTAATTACGAACTACATTGCAGTGAAAGAGACACTATTGTCACTAGTCTATATATCATTAGCATTAACAATAATTCAAAATATTGATTACAATTTCGTATTTAAAGTGCTTACACGATTTTTGTATTGGAAGTATAGGATGTTGACTCCAGGTTAAAAAAAAAAATCATACCTAGGAGACTCGTATTGAAGGCTATCTGTATCGTATCTGTTGCAAATGATTGCTTTTGCCGAAATCAGTGGTGTCAATGCGTCTGCGTGACCGTCTTCCAGAACAGCTATTGTAACTGTTATCTCCGTCAAACGTATGGTTCAAATAGCTCTGAGCACTATGGGACTTAACTTCTGAGGTCATCAGTCCCCCAGAACTTAGAACTACTTAAACCTAACCAACCTAAGGACATCACACACATCCATGCCCGAGGCAGGATTCTAACCTGCGACCGTAGCGGTAACGCGGTTCCAGACTGTAGCGCCTAGAACCGCTCGGTCACTCCGGTAGGCCGTCAAACGTACCACAAATTGGAAAGGTTCCAACAAAAATGTGAGCTGAGGCTTTCCCGACAATTATGCTGCTTCAGAGATTCTCTGTGTACTGCAGATCCAACTGTCGAAGGTCCACGACATTTCTTCGAACAACCGTTCCTCTGTCGTCAGGTGATGCTGATGGAATGGTGTGTCTGCAGCGTGCCGGCGGCATTTATACCTGCCGGTTCAGTGTTCGGGCCTCGCCGGACCCGCGTTGTGCTCGGTGGTGGGAGAGTATGCGGCTGGGACAGTGGTGGAGGTGACAGTCTCACAAGGGGAGGCCACGCCGCTGGTATCACGGATTTACTTCAAACTTTGTAAACCTCTGGTAAGGTGTGCTACTCTGACAATTCCGAGAAAATCCTAAGAGAAGTTTTACGCGTCTATTATGTAACTGATCTGTCTGTGCAAAGGTGTCGGCCGTAAGAAGTCGTCGAGGTCGAGTTGTTAGCTCTCGCGCTTTGAAAGATGGCGACGATTCGAACCCCGCTAACAAGTTTAATCTATATTTTTTTCATTATTTGTCACATTATTTTATATGCAGCCCACACTGATTTGAAAATGGTCAAAAAACGAATTACCAGCAGACGAAAGTCCTGGTTAACACTGGTTAGTTTTTGGAGTGTATTTTCAGGGAAGCAAATAAAATCCGTGTTACTGATAATATAATAGGGACATGGGCTTACAACTGGGGAAGGCATGGAAGCCAATATTAAGCTCCATCAAAGCAGAACACCACACCCGGGAGCCCGGCGGGCGAAACGCAAATGAGAATCTCTCCCCATCACCGCATCCGCGCGCCCCCCACCACGGAGCACAGCGAAGGGGCGGCGAGGCGCGAACTCTGGACCGGCAGTTATAAATACCGCCAGAAAGCAGCAGACACATCAAGCGTGGAGGGCTGAGAACTGGAACAAAAATAAAACTATAGAGGACTGTTACCCTCCCTACATCATTATATTGGTCTGCAGTTCGGTCAATGGCGGCAGACAGCCATTTGCATAAAATTCAGACACTGCAAAGCAGGATTCTCCGTACCATACCTTACGCAGACCGCTACAGCCGTACACGCCCAACACGCGCATTATATTAAAGACATTTTAGACGAACCTTCGATCCTCACATGCGTAAAAGAAAGTAAAGAGCACTAAGAGAGGACTGCATCTTCGACTCATCATTTTATCCATCAGTTACGCACAAAATACCACGATGCTTCAGATAAAAGAGCAATCTCCAAACTAACCAGACAACTGAGGGTATAACAGATATAGAAACACAGTCATACGTGAGATCAATCATATAGATCCCAAAACAAAAGTCATCTTCAATCAATCATTCAGCCACGCTAGAATCAGACGTGCAAAAAGCCTTGTGGTGCTTCTATGAGAAAGATATAAACATAATGCAGCATACATGTCATTCCATCAGCACCTCTGATGACGGCGGAACGGTTATTCGCTGAAGTATCGTGGACCTGCGACGACTGGATCCAAAAACACGTCTGAGAACCCTGGAAGCGAAATCATTTCCGTTTTCAATGTATTGCTATAAATCAGTTAATATCAAAGAGTTTAGTTTATCTGTTTTTACAGTGCTGGTGCTTTTCTGCAGTTTCTTCGAGTTTATTTCGATCGGCATCATAAGCACAGGCAGCGTCAAATCGCAATCATTTCTCAATCGCTGTCTGAGCCGCTGCCAAGAGACATTCTGAATCGTGCCTGCTGTGGACACGAGCCTTCCGCACTTATGACTGCGTTGCGCGTCGCGTCACCGTGACCGCGTCGCCGTGTAAACAGAGCGCTCAGCCCGAAACAGCTGGAATCTGCTGTAGGGATGGAGAAAATCGACCAGTTACAACCGACGCCGGTATTTTAGTTCTGAATAACCAGTATTTTTTGGTATTTCTTTGGTCTCGCTTACAAATGGTGTTTTCTATTTTTGCTAATAAATGAGTAAAGAGAAATACCAATTACCCATAGCAGCAGAGCTACAATGTTTCGATTTTAAATAAACCTTTTTTGAAACAGGAGTAATTTTTATTCGTAAAATTGGCATTGGTTTGAAATATTGCGTTAATATAGAAAAAGCGACCAGTGCTACGTTAATAACAAAGCCGGCAGAAACAAACAACGAACCCGAGGCACAAGAATTGGTACGGCATTCCTGAGACAATATGTTCCTATTGCCGCGTGTCGTGGTTTAAGCATCTGCAGTGCAGTGTACAACACTTGGCCACCACCTGGTCTATAAAGTAGTTTCCCGTTGTCGTTGCCGGGTATCCGTTTCAATTGCTTTAAAAGATTAAACATTCGTCTGTCATTTCTATGAAATAATACAAGAGGAAGAAAATTATGATAACAGTAATAAATTAAAAACTTAACAACACTTCATTCATAGTATAGGTAAAAACAGAGTGTAGCTGATCTGCTGCTTATGTCTCTGTAATATGCCTTTGTCTGCCTGTAGCCCTTGAAAACTGAGAACACGAAGAACAGAGTTGTCCGCAGCTCGTGGTCGTGCGGTAGCGTTCTCGCTTCCCGCGCCCAAGTTCCCGGGTTCGATTCCAGGCGGGGTCAGGGATTTTCTGTGCCTCGTGATGACTGGGTGTTGTGTGATGTCCTTAGGTTAGTTAGGTTTAAGAAGTTCTAAGTTCTAGGGGACTGATGACCATAGATGTTAAGTCCCATAGTGCTCAGAGCCATTTGAACCAAGAACAGAGTTCTTTAACCTCAGTTTTCACCCTTTAGTACTGACTATTCGCAATGCCGAAACAGTCGTGTGATTCCCGATTAGAACATGATTTCTGAGCAGAGTTACAAAAAAATTAGAATCAGTAGGAGAATACTGGTGATTTTTTGCAGTATTCAACCGCTTACACTTTCCGAGAAAAGCAGCGAATTGTCGAAGGTCTAAGTTTTATTTGCCTATTCAACACATGAACAAAAAAAACTGAAAATCGGTTATCTCATAAACCGGTTATTTTCTGCGGTTTTAACAGTGACGTTAAACTGGTGCGAAAAAAAAACGATATAATGGAAAACCGGTTGTTCCAGCGGTACCCGCCATCCTTCATCTGGTGGCGTCGACCGTCTGCCCGCAGGCAGTACCCACACCACCGGCGTCCACGACAGCCAGCAGGCATCGGCCGCTCAGCCGGGACACACGTGTTCGTAATTTTGATCTAAGTAAACCTGTATTACGGTCTCATAATGTGAGCGTCGGAATCCCTCCCTGTTGCACATATAGAACTTAAAGACAGCGGCAAAGCCACTGAATCGGTCATGAGGAGGTAGATATACCTTATAAGGGAAGCACACACCAAACGATCTACCCATTTCGCTCGTCTTTCACACGGTTGTAGTGCATACTCAATTTTAAGAAGTGCTGGTCTAGTATGCTGTAATGAAGTTTTTTTGGGAAATACAGATTCAAAAATTTAAGAGCATGTAAAACCACGATACAGGGGTGCCTGTTGTCGAACAGCGGCGTTAACTCAGCCGCCTGAGGATGTGTACTGGTGGTAGGCCCGAAATGCGTTCGAGTCACTTTTTTTAACCTGATGTATTAGGTTCTTTTTACTGTCCGTATTTTCGGCACTAATTTGCAATTGATTTTAAACTAATTTCCCGATGTACTAGAGACTCGAAACTATCAATATAACTCAGAACTGGATGACAATGCAATATTAAGCCGCTTTCGTGTTTGGTGTTTGCTGGAGGGTACTCCGTGTAGCACTGCTATTTCCCCCTTCCCCTGTCCCACTTGCGATTGTTTCGTGGTAAGAACAGGTGCTGCTAGTAAGTCCCCGTGTGAACTCCATCCCCTCTAATTTTTACCTTCGAGGTCTTTTCATGTGGTAGCAAGCAATGTATTTGTTATTCAGATGAAGAGAAACAGGAATTTACCACATGTCTCTGTTGTAATCTCATCAAAATGTTTGAAATAGACTGAAAAGCAGGAAATAATTATTGAAATAAGAAACTTTAATATAACACATTCCTAAAACGAACTAAAAAGTATAAAAGAACTTCTAGCACGATACAGATTCCTAAGCCCATACAGACAGCCCTGAAAATTTGTGCTACTGAATTTTTATTACCTATGAAAATACTGGTAGAATTTAAAACGAAAAAAACATGGGGCGCGAGCAATACGTAACTGATGCGTGAATAGTTCACCTTCTCACTATTATCTATCGCATGCGCCCCACGGTTATCGTTTTAAATTCTGCAAGTATCTAAACAGCTATTCAAAATTCACACGCACCCATGTTCAGTATTATCTGTATGGAGTCACGAATCTGTATGGCGCTAGAAGAAGTTATTTTATATTTTTAGTCCATTTTAAAAAATGTTACAGAAAAATGTTTTTATTTCAGTAATTTTTGTAGTTTACCACAAAATATTTGTATCGCTACTCCGCACCATACTATCAGAAGCTGTACTCCAATAGCGGACTGACAGCCTGCCCAATAAAGCATTGTATGGGCCAGTTTTTGGAGAAGGTTGAAGCCAAAACATGTGAAAAAAAGATCTGGTCTTAGGTGTCGTACAGAATCCTAAAGAAGAAAACAGGACGAGTCATTTTTGCTGCACAGGAAAAAGTCATCAGCACTAACGCCTTCAAAGGCTGAATTGAGAAATGAGCAAAGGATGCGAAGTGCAAGCGCTGCAAAGAAGCTGGGAAGGAATTTATCAAATCTTGAGCCGTTGCAAAAAGATCGCTCAGACTGATTACGAGCAGAGGCACAATGGTGTGGCACGAATGATACACTGCAACGTATATATATCAAAATCATCATTTGCCGGTGGCACGAACCTGGTGTGACCACAAGCTAAAAACATTTGCCCAAAATTAACATGAAATATAACTGTGGGGCTTCAGATTTCAGACAGATCGAATGCTGAAACACAATACACGAACCATCATAACTGTGGAGAAAAAGAAAGTTGACCATTGACACTTCCATCCCAGATGATAGCAGAATCGACGAGAAACAACTTTAAGAACTTGCCAAATACGAAGACTTGAAAATCAAACTACAGCGGCTCTTTGCTAAACCTGTTAGTATAAGTGGTCCCAGTGGTTCTCTGAACACTGCGAGCGGTGCCGAAAGATCTTAGTGGGTACCTGAAAACCATCGAAAGTGATAAACTACCAATCTGACAACTATGGAAAGCCACGTAACTGACATCTGCGCGAATTATCCTTGGATATATCACGAAGTCGAGGACGCTTGGGAAGTGTCCGACTAGTGATAAAATACGAAATCCACCATAGTGAACTCATTTACTGTGTTTATTGTTATAAACAATACGCATAATGATGATATTGTGCTCCATCCGTGGCGACGTAACCGAGGTGTAACAAGGAATTGTGATGAAATGAGCTCTGAGCTGTCGATAGACTCATTCACATATCATTGGAAGGTCTTACCAGTAATATCTGCTTTGTATAATATACACTGTATTTGTGATAATCTTGTAAATGTATTGAAAGACGTTCGTTTCATCACTACTCCTCATTATTCCCCGATTACAAGTCGCCACGAATGTACCACAACGATATTATTATTTCTTTTCGGAGAAAAATGATTCATTGTAACGATTTAAGTGTTTGGTGAAATATTCAGAAATAAAAAGACATGGAAAGAAGTGATTCGCTGCTGCTCTCTTATGATATTCTAACGGCTCGTAAAACTGTGAATCATCATTTCTCGAAAACGTTTGGGAAGCGTATAGTTTTAGAGCAGCATTTGTTCCATGAATGTATATACTATAACCGTGCCAAAAATGAATAAATTCGGTGACTGAGTGTGTGCTACCCTTGATAGTACTGCATTGGCTCTTATAACAGGGTAAATCGCTATATATCTACATCTACATGGATACTCTGCAAATCACATTTAAGTGCCTGGCAGAGGGTTCATCAAACCATCTTCACATTTCTCTATTATTCCAATCTCGTATAGCGCGCGGAAGGAATGAACACCTGTATCTTTCCGTACGTGCTCTGATTTCCATTATTTTATCGAGGTGATCGTTCCTCCCTATGTAGGTCGGTGTCAACAAAATATTTTCGCATTCGGAGGAGAAAGTTGGCGATTGGAATTTCGTGAGAAGATTCCGTCACAACGAAAAACGCCTTTCTTTTAATGATTTCCAGCCCAAATCATTTATCATTTCTGTGACACTCTCTCCCATATTTCGCGATAATGCAAAACGTGCTGCCTTTCTTTGAACTTTTTCGATGTACTCCGTCAGTCCTATCTGATAAGGATCCCACACCGCGCAGCAGTATTCTAAAAGAGGACGCACAAGCGTAGTGTAGGCAGTCTCTTTAGTAGGTCTGTTACATTTTCTAAGTGTCCAGCCAATAAAACGCAGCCTTTGGTTAGCCTTCCCCCACAACATTTTCTGTGTGTTCTTTCCAATTGAAGTTGTTCGTAATTGTAATACCTAAGTATTTAGTTGAATTTACGGCTTTTAGATTAGATATACATCGCACACGACACGGAAGAGGACCAGGTTCCTGAAGTACCTGCGGCGTTCTTAAAGAAACGGAAAACGTGGAAAAGACAAAAAGAACTCCAACAGTATCGCACTTTTTACGCGTATGATCTGTTAAGTGGCTTATTACTTACCGGTAGATTTGTCCAGGAAATTTCTAGTGTTTTTCATGCTTAGTTATAGATTCCCACTATCTAACAGCCTGAAAGCCTGCTTAATTCAAGACGATAAAAGACGTGGGTGTAGATTTATAAACTTCACTTTATCTTCGCCATACACATATTCTACAACCTCTAACGCAATATGCATTAAAATGTTTGTGTCATTTTGCAGATGGAAGGACGTGAAGGGGAAAGAAATAAGCAGCTTAGATATGCAAAGCAGAATCAGTAGCAAAAGCTCGCCAAGCCATTATTCCCGTTTCAGCTCTCCACCGGAGAATCTAGACCGCCGACCGCGTTAAAACTGGCGTTAAGTGGAAATAGTTCCGCGCAAATGCGCTGCTCCCAGAAATACTGGCGCCAGTCACGGACCGTAAACACGGCGCACCAGACCCCGTTTTCCCTAAACAGCGACCACTCCGGCTCTTTACAGAAGAGGCAGTCATGCATCCACGTATGCAAGGCTACCCACAGAGAACTGCACCGTTGCATCTGAAGGAGCATAAAAAATTAATTTTGTCTACATCTGAATGAGAAGCGAACAGTGTATGTAAATAAACACACAATATCTCTGTTGCCGTAACTTTCAGTGCAACCAATTCTTTTCTTTATATGTATTTCATGTGGGCAGACCGTAGAACATACACTACTCGCACAGAGGATGACGCTTCGAAGCGTAACTGAGGATCCTACAAGAGGGCAAGTAGGCCAATTAACTACAAACTGCACGGACATTGCTCCGACACAGATCTGAGTGCCTTCACCCATCTTACCTGTGGATGTAGCTTTACGAAGGAAACGAGTGCGGGCAAGGAGAAAGCTACCTGAACAGTTACATAGTCGCTACGTCGAGCGGTGGTTTTTACTAATTCTTGGTACCCGGTGCACTTCAACGCAAATGCAGCTCAGGAATTAATAATTTCTCAATATGTATGCACGGATTAAGATCTAAAACGCGCCACGACGATGTAAATTTTAGAACTGACGGAAGACATTTGGAGATCAAGATGTTGCCAGTGCAAGAAAACCAGAAGCTGGTGGTCAAGAATCCGAGCTACAATGATGAAGGAAAGGATGAAATATCCGTCCGCATCTTCAGGTGCCTTTCTGTTGAGCTTGTATACGTAGTTTGTTAAATGATAGTACGAAGTTTTACCTCGTCATCTTGCAATTTGTCAATGGTTTTTGAAAATACATAACAAATGTCAGGCTAAATGTACAGAGGCGGACAAAAGTATTCAGGCACAGGTCACAGGCGTATCTCACGGTCAATTGTGACCGATGCTTACACGGAATGTGTATCTGCGTGTGTGCCATAATACAGGGAATATTTCGAAAGACGTCGACTGTGCGAATGTCACCGTCCCCTCTACCTGGAACTATTAGTTCTGGTTACCATCACAGGCGTATGTTCCAAGCGCGACAAAGGTAATCAGACACCGCCACACTTGACAAGGTAACTGCAGTCTGACTGCACAACTCAGACAGCAAGCAGTCAGCGTACGTAGGGCAGCTGTCTCTTCCTACAGGAACGCATAGGTCTCGTCAAAAAAGACGAACGTAGCGCCATGCCCCGTAAAGGCACGGAAACGAATGTGGAAGAGCGAAGGCTTATTGCGCGACTGCATAGTGAGGGAAAATCGTATAGAGAAACAGGCAAGGTCGTAAACCGAAGCCGAAAAACTGTATGTAGTATCGTCCAGAAATGGAAAGAAGACAAAACTCTCGTCAATCGTCCACGACAGGAGCGTCCTTAAAAACTCACGAAGAGAGACAAGAGGAAGATAGTTCGAAAGGTGAAAAACGACCCGTGGACAGAACTGGCAAAAGACGTTGGTACCGAAGTTAGTGTTGGAACAGCGCGCAGATGCCTGAACAGTGCTGCGTACAATGCCAGAGTGCCAAGGCGCAAAACCATTCGTTAGTAAGTATAACGGAAAAAAACCGATGGCTTTTGCAGAAAAATTTGTCGGCAAGGATGTGACCTTTTGGGACAAGGTTCTGCACAGTGAAGAATGCAAATTTACTTTGAGCCATGTGGACGGCCGCAGTTTAGTGTGGCGTCAAGCAAACACAGCGTGGGAGCCCAAAAACATGCAAGCAACCATCAAACATGGAGGTGGCGGTGTGATGATGTGGGAATTCATGCCTTCCAGAAGCGTTGGCGAGCCTGTCTTTATTGAAGGCACCATGAACAAATTTGTGTATCTCGATAATATACTCAAACAAAATCTAACGGAAAGTGTTGCGAAGTTGGATCTTGGAGGTGACTATATCCAACGAGACAATGATCCTAAGCATACGGCGGAAATTGTCAAACTGTGGATCCTATACAACACGCTTCGTCGCCTCATTACCCCAGCGCAGTCTACGGACCTCCATCCCATCGAAAACATCTGGAATGAACTGAGAAAGAGACTATACAAACGACATGTGAGCAGTTTGACCCATTTGCGTGCATTGATAGAAGAAGAATGGGTGAATATCGGTTCGGATATGACGAAAAAGGTTTTTTTATTCCGTGCCACAAAGGCTGAGGGCTGTAATGCAGAGAAAGGGACGCATTACCAGGTACTGACTGCTGAGTGTCTGAATGCTTTTGCCCATTATATATTTTGATTTTCTTACTTTTTTTTACATAAGGCGTGTTTTGTTGCTTGTTTTGCATATGTTCAGACTGATACATGTATTACACATCTGTAAGGAATAAAATATATGTTTTGAGTTAAAAACATTTAAGATTTACTTCTCTGATTACTCCCAGTGTCTGACTACTTTTGTCCACTTTTGCATATGCACAGTGCCAATAAGAGAAAGGGTATGTTGAATGTCTTCATGGTTGTGCAAAAGGGAACATCTTCAAAACCATAGGATAATTTGCGAGCACACACGCGCCAAATTTAATAATTAGTATTTGTCGGGGGCAACTGGTAAAACAATGTCCCAGAAATAAATTAAAATAGACCCAATCCCCCGGTTCCCGCCAATGTTTTCGGGAGGTTTCCCTTGGTTATCAGGCTAATGACGAAACTGGAATTCCCTTCTCACGTATTTCCAATTGGACGTCGTCTATTTCATTAGCAGCTCGCTTGGTTTTTGGCTGGAAAGTCCGTGCCTCAAACATTTCGCTGTACCCCAAGCTGAGCACTACACAGGCCGCGGCAGAGGAACGCTGCACATGTGAAGCAAGTCATCGAGTCTGAAATGTGTTCACATAATCAAATATACCGGACTGGGCTAAGATATGGACACACCGTGAGAAATGCATGCTTGAAAATAAATGCAGTTGCTAGCCAAGCCTGCATGTTGCGATGTTGTATTTGACGAGGAACGGCACCTGTGCAATGTCCTCAACACGTCACAAGTGTCGATCGTGGTCAGAACAGTGTCACGTGTGTTTAGGAGTGCATTACGTCGCCACTAAGTGAATTCGAGCGTGGGGAAACTGATTGCGCTCAATTAGTGAGTGCTTCCGTAACCAAGGTAGCGGCAGTGTTTGGTGTTTCAGGAGGTAACGTGTCGAAAACTTGTGCCTTATACAGGGAAAGCGGAAAAACATCATCCTCTAAGTTACAACGAAGACGAAAGTGTGCGTTGACGACCTTGGAAGAGGGCTATGACGAAAAATAAATGGACAACAGCTTCAGAAGTCACTGAACAACTGAAAGCTTAATTCACGAACACTGTCAGCACCAAAAGAACACGAAGGGAGCTCCAGAAGCAGGGAATTGCAGAGCGCTGGAATTCCATTGTCAGTCATACAAATACCCCTAACATGAAAACGTTGTACCGAAGCTATAAAACCTGTGCTATGGATCAATGCAAGAATGTCATTTGGTCGGATGGATCTTGTTGCACAGTTTCCAACTTCTGGCCGAGTTTACGTCACAAGTGCAAAACATGGCGGGGGTTCGGTGATGTTTTGGGCGGCCATATCGTGGTACTGCATGGGTGCCATGGTTACTCTGCAAGATCGCATTACTGCCGAGGACTGTGTGGCCATTTTGGCTCATCGGGTCGGTCACATTATACAATGTTTGTTTCCCCATGGTGATGCTGAGATTCAAGAAGATACGGTCCCTGTACAAAAAACTCGCATCGTTTAGGGCTGGTTTTGTGAGCGAGAGGATGTATTGTTGCTTCTCTCCTCCACATTTAACGGATCTGAATATTCCAGAACTAGGGACCCTCGAAGGCAAAGGTCTCGAGTTGGAGTCTCGGTTCGGCACAGTTTTAATCTGCCAGGAAGTTTCAGATCTGAATATTATTGGGGCTTTATGACCTGCGTTGGAGCGAAGGGTGAGTGATCGGTGTCCACCTCCATCATCGTTACCTGAGCTTGGCACTATTTTGCAGGAAGATTTCCCTTGAGAACCATAAACGATGTCCATTTATCCATGCCGAGACGACTGGAAGCTACTAGGAACGTCAAAGATTTTCCTACATCGTATTAGGAGTGGTAATGTTTTGGTGTTTCTTTTTTTGTCCACCCCCTGTATTTAGCAGGCACACCCAGCAAGCGACTCAGGAGCAGTGCGCGCTGTAGACTGCGGAAGAAGAAGGCGGCGAGCTGATTTCAGCCAAACCACAATCGGTTGAAGGCAGGCCACCTTCCCCGTCAGAGCCAGCAAATATGTCGTGAGGATGAAGCAAAATCGAGGGATCATACCCTTTGCGGGAGGCTCCTGGATTACTGCAAGCAGCCACATTGGTTGTTTCACAGAGTACGTGGATTACAACAGGTTTCACTTCTGCGGGCGGAATACTAGCAAAACCGAATACGTATTTCGCAGCTCAGGCAAAATACTGCGAAGTCTCCTAGGAGTAACTCTTTGGAATATCACATTAGGAAAAAAGTAGTAACCAAGCATTAAGGGGAAAACAGAGAACGTGACTCGCAAGAGTCACTTGAAATAGTTCCACAGTTACGGATTCGACATTCAATCACAACATTGGCGAATACTTCAGTTTTGCTGGGATGATGGGATAGAGACATATTCTGTCTTCAAAAGTCGAAGGCGTGAAAGCAGATGACTTCAAGATTTTCACATGGACGCTGAAAATATTTTCAAGACAGGTCGCTTTTAGTGAGAATTCTCTCTGTAACACCCCCTATACATATTGGCAAAACTAATTCTTATTTCGTAGTAAGAGTTAAGGAAGTACAGTAAATAAATAAACCGGACGAGTGTTTTCATTATGGTGGGGCTCTTTTTCCTGTTTCCGTCAAGACAAGGAACGAATCAGTTAAAAAGGCAGTTCCGTGCTGTGCCACAACTTCCTCCTTTTACGATATGAGTGTCTAATTTACTGCAATTGTCCATAAAGAATGCTGGCTGGTTTCAACCGAGCTATTCTGGTTCAAATCTAACGTCCTTAATCGTCTGCGGATGAAATTTGGGAATTTCTTCAACTTTTAAAATTAATAGTCACACCAAGCTGCTAATTCTATCTCGTTGAAGAGGACATTGTACTGTACATAAATACAATCGTCTCAAAAGAATTAAACTTTACAATATTTTAGAAATTAATGATTATTTTTTCCTTACGGTAGTTCCTCGTTCCATAAATGAGTCTGTTACCAAATGTATTTGCCACTTAGCCGCTTTTGTAAATGGGAAGTTTTTATATATACTAAGCACAGTCATGAAAAATATAATCCTATGTGAGTCCATCCAGCTTATAAAATAGTCCGCATAATGATGATCTGTTGTTCTATCTTTATTGTTCACAATTGTCCTTCGGACTGAGAGAGACAAAAAGAAAGAAGGAAAAAGGTGATATTAATTCTTCAATAAATGTGCTATATTATTTTTATCTTATGTAATATACCATATAAGCTAAACAATCACTAACGCTCTTATTAAATAACCGTATAAAATACCCAGCGCATTCATGTTGAACAATTTCAGTTCTTTCCAGTCAAACGGAAACTGTAAGTAAAATATAGACTTTGACCATAGCAGAACTTGTAGGCAAAATGTAGTCTTTGATCATAGACGTATTTTCGGATATAGACAAAGAAGTCAGTCGGCAACGTGACGGATACTTAGTTGTTTTTGCGCAAAACAGAAGCGAAACAGTGTTTGTGCGACACTTGTAGCGGCGAAAATCGGAATAGCAACGAGCACAGTAGAAAGCAGATACACTTAAACAGCAGTACATCATTAATACATATACATCTCGCTAAGTTTAACAGCCAAAAAAATTATTTTGCAAAAGGAAGCTGCAGCATGCAGTTTGCTGTCGATGTTTTCAGTATGTGCTGACTCAAGACCCAAAAACGTATTACGCTGGGTGAAAATGCGAGACGTGTACTGCCTTAAATAAAAATACATAAAGTAATATACTCCACAGCCATGGAGGTCAACAGCCAGTGAAAATGAGAAATTATATAAATGATTTTACATTAAAAACCTGTACCTTCTGTTGTAATTACGACTAATGTATTTTGTAGCCTACTTATCTCGCAATGTATTTAATACTTCGTAATAAACTCAGAAAAACTTTATCATTATGTGAGATAACTGCATCTGGTAAAATGGACCTTGCTTAAACATATAATAATGTCTTTATTAAGAACTATTTCTTCCGGGAAACGATAGAAAATTATCAAAAGAGGCTACACGCTATGTTTCCTCCTACTCCACTTCCCAGCTAAATATGGATGACGGGAATATCTACCTCTACCGTAACTTGAACCTGCTTGCTTCTGATCGAGCGGCATAACTCAGAGTATTCGTGCGCCTTAGAGGTTCACAGACGGAGTCGAGTACAATACACAATTTGTTGCTGACTTACTGTGACTGCCTGATTTGTCTGGGAGGCCAGGGAAGAGGTCCTGCCTACCGTTGTTGTTTCGAATCATGTTGAGGCGGCGATCACAGCTGTGTGGACTATAGACGAGGAGAGGGTGCGTAACGCAGGCCGCCTGCAGATCGCCCCGCCTCCACCAGCATACCAGGGGTCGCGCCGCGCTGAATAGCAGGGCCCGAGGTCAGGGCGGGGGCAGAGTTATGCAGCAGCGTGCAGTATGCAGGCCAGCGGAACGCCCGTTATGCTCGGCACGGCCCCAACATGTCTGACGTCGGCACGCACGCCCCCTCTGACGGAAGCCACGACACACACACACACACACACACACACACACACACACACACACACACACAGTGAGTACTGTTCCTCAATAAAATGAGGGATTTAAATACAAACAAAAAGACGAATAGTTAATAAATACAAATGTGTCCTTGCAGTACATCATTTTTCCTGGTATTTATCCGGTATCTTCACCGAGTCGGCATATGAATCTCGATTTAGTAATGTCAGTGGTAGAGGGTGACCAGACGGCTTTCCTGTCGCTTCCTGACCCCACCCCCATTCACCCCTCCCTTCTCCCTACCCTCACCACCATCCCATCCGGGACGAGAACTATGTACACCAGTCGTTTGCGTCTATTGATATTCAAGCTAAAGTGTGCGAACATTTTTCTAAATGTTTGCGAGTCGTGTAACCGAGGTGGGACAATTCCGGTTCTTATTGGATCTCCCCTCTTACTTAACCTATTACAAACGTAAAAAGGGCTTGTTCCATTTTCACATCCATAATTGTAAATCATTGCCTACGACTTTTTCTATACTTCTTGCCCAGGCAGAATTACACGTTTCCTCAGAAATCAGACGAAAATGTAAGATGAAATTCATTACAGACACATTTGAAATGAGTGTACAGTTGTGCGCGATACATCCGCTGTATTGAACACTACCCTTGTCTCACTTCTTTTATTATTATATATATTATTATACAATATAGAAATGTTCTGCTGTGAGGAAACACCATTCTCCTTGTTTTAATGCCCAAATGTTTCGGAGAAGTTTCTCGATCTTCAGTGGGTTCGTTTAATCTCCTAGTATTACATATTGCTGTTTATGTGGCTGTCTGACATTCTCTGTACTGCTATAATTATTGCCTGCCAGTATATCATCATACCAGATTCAGCAAAAGAAGACACATGTAGTAGTGATTCAGCATGGTTCCCATGAGTCTGTTGATGCTATCCAAATAATCTGAATTTCGAACATTCGTCTAACACATTTCGTACACTTGCAGTCTACGTGGTGGCAACAGGTCTCCTTTGTGTTAGACGACAAGTGCACAAAATGTGTTGCACGAAGTTTCGAAATTCAAATTTCTGGATGGTATCAACAGACTCATGGGAATGATGCTGAATCACCATGCAGTTGTGAAACCACTTCATGAGAAAGATAAGACAGTCTTAAATAATTATCTATTACTGACATCGTTTTCCAAAATATTCGAAAAAGTAATGTACAGTTCTACGAAGACTTGGAAAAGTATGCTGTGCAGTACCTAAATATGACCTGATGCTAGTAATAGGAGATTTTAATGCAAAAATAGGGACGAATGAACATCCGTATGGAGTTTCTGGAAAATATTCACTACATGAAGAAAACAATGAGAATGGAGACTTACTACGCCAATTCGCAGCAAGGAATAATATGATTATTAAAAGTACCTGCTTTCCACATAAAAGGATCCATCTGGGTACTTAGAAGCCTGCAGCCAATGGAGTAGTCAATCAGATTGACCATATTTTAGTGATCGCACGCCACTCCACGTCAGTTACGGACGTACGGAGCTGCAGAGGACCAAACTGTGATTCAGACCACTTTTTGATAAAATCAGTCTTGAGAGAGAAACTGTCACTAACAAAGGGCAACAGAATGGGAAAGATGATGAAATGGAATACAGACAAACTGAACATCCCTGATGAAGTAAAAAAATACCAAGTAACACTAAGCAGATAGTTGAGCAATGAAGAGACCACAGTAGGAGTAGATGAAAGGTGGAACAGGTTTGAAAAAGCCATTAAGGATGCTGCAGAGGAAATAATAGGCATAAGAAGGAACAGAAGAACCCAGGAGTGGTTTGATGAAGATTGCAGGTCAGCAATAGAGGAAAAGAACAGGGCAAGAACAAAAGTGCTACAGAGAGAAACCAGAAATAATGTGGAACAATATAAAGAATTAAGGAGAAGAGCTAACAGACTGTGCAAGAGAAAGAAAAGAGAGTGGAATAAGAAGAAATTTCAAGAACTAGAAGAACTAAAGGATCAGAGTGAAATAAGAACGTTCTATCATGCCATAGGCAAAATGAAGAATAGATTCCAACCAAAAACAACAGCCTGCTCCAGTAAAGATGGGAAAATGATAAGGGAGGAAGAACAGATAGTGGGAAGATGGGCAGAGTATTTCAAAGATACACTAAGCACCAGCCTAGAAGATGAAGAGACCTCTGCACAGGAGGGAAGAGTGGAGCTGGAAGTAGACAACGAAACCAATGAGGCAAGAAAGCCAACACTACAAGAGATCTCCCAGGCTGTGCACAAGTCAAAAAACAATCGAGCCCCTGGGGAAGACAGCATAATTGCTGAATTAATAAAAACTGGTGGTGAGGCTGTAATAAATGAACTGCACACACCAATATCAGATATATGGGAAACAGAAACTATGCCAGATAATTGGAAAATTGGAATAATAGTCCCCATTTATAAGAAAGGGGACAGAACAGCATGTGAAAACTATAGAGGTGTAACACTCCTAAGTACAGCTTATAAGATCTTCACAAGTATATTAAACGAAAGGATACGGAAGTGTGCAGAAGGCATACTAGGGGAATATCAGTGTGGCTTTCGACCGGGCAGAGGAACAACTGATCAAATGTTTGTGATAAGGCAAATGATGGAAAAGTTCTATGAATATGATATAGATCTGCATTTCTTATTCATCGATTTCAAACAAGCCTTTGACAGCATAAATCGGCAAGAACTATACAGAGTACTGAAAGAAGTTGGAATATGTGCTAAATTAATAAGACTAATCAGAATGACAATGACAGAGACAAGACCAAAAGTAAAGGTCCTTAGCAGAACAAGTGATAGCTTTGACTTTAATAAAGGTGTGAAGCAAGGGGATCGTCTCTCCACTGTCCTATTCAACATAGCCCTGCATAGTGCAGTAAATAAAATCAACAAAAGAGGCACCATATTTATGAAAACTAGCCAGATCTGTGCATACGCTGATGACATTGCTACAGTAGGAAGAAATACCAATACACTCCTAGAAACATACCGGGCAATGGAAACAGAAGCCTTAAAAATTGGCCTCATAGTAAATGAAAACAAAACACAATATATGGTAATGTCACAATCTGAGGCCAGAAGAACCCCTAAAAACCTAAACATCAATGGGAAATGCTTCAATGGAGTGTCCTCTATTAATTACTTGGAAGCCCTAATAACAAATGATAACAGTATTGGAAAGGCTATAAGAGAAAGAATACAAGCAGGAAACAGAGCTTACTTTGCAAATATGCAGCTTTTCAAAAATAGCCTTGTTACAAGAAAAATTAAACTGCTAGTACATAATTCCCTAGTCCGCCCAGTTATCACATACGGCTCAGAGGTATGGACGTTGACAGAACACGATAAAAATGCTCTAAGAAGCATTGAGCGGAAAATACTACGCAAAATCTATGGGCCAATAACGGAGGAAGAAGGCTGGAGAATACGCTACAATGCCGAATTACAAGAGTTAATATAAGGCAGGGACATAGTAAAATTTGTGAAATCACAGCGAATACGATGGCTAGGACACTTGGAGAGAATGGCAGAGGATAGAATTCCAAAGAAAATGATGAAAGGTATGATCCATTCAGTTAGGCGAAAAGGGAGACCTAGAAGAAGATGGATCGATGAGGTAATAATGGATATCACCAATATGGGAGTCCGGGGGTGGAAAAGAGCAGCAAATAACCGAGAAGTGTGGAGGAAGATTTTTGAAGAAGCCAAGGCTCACCAAGGGCTGTAGAGCTACTGAAGAAGAAGAAGAATGTACTCAAGAGTAGTCACACATTTAAGTGGAAACTGTTTACTTCGCATATTCCAGTTTGGATCCCAGGAAGATTGCTCCACTGAGAATACCGTTTATGTATTCACTCATCAAACAGTACAAGCCTTAAATAATAATGTATCGCTGCTTGGTATTTTTTGTGATCTTTTCAAGGCGTTTAACTGCGTATATTATGATGTGCTCTTAGAAAAACTCAGGTTGTATGGAACTGATGGCTTTACGTATAGCCGGTTTGAATCACACTTGACAAACAGAATGCAAAACGTTGTGGTGAATAATTTGGACAATGTCGTGAAGACATAAAATTTTCGTGACTGGGGAAATATCACACACACCGCAAGGTTCAATTTTGTTCCACTCACATTCCTTATAAACGTGAATGATCTTTCATTAACATTCCAGAAGCAAAGTTGGTACTTTTTGCAGACGATATTGGTTATAGTAATCACATTAGAGAGAAAGCGAGTGGAGAGGCGGTAAATGAAACTTTCCACAGAACTGTTAAGTGGTTGCCTGAAGATGGACACTTTTTTTCTTCAAAATTTAGCAAAACACACACTACATTCAGTTCTGTACAATAAGTAGAGCCATACCATCAACTGATGTAGCAGATGGGCAAGAGTCAGTATGTAGGATAGAATGCTCCAAATTATTGGATGTATATATTGATGAAAAGTTTAACTGGAAGAAGCATATTACTGAGCTTCTCACACAGTTAAGTTCGGCTACTTTTGCTCTTCGTATACTCAATCTTGGAAACAAAGGTGTCAACCTCCTGACATTTTGCATATTTCCATCCAATAATGTCGTACAGAATAGTTTTCTGGGTTAATTCATCACTTCCAAAATAATATTGTTGCACAAAAGCGAGTAGTAAGAATAATACAAGGCGTTCACCCACGGACGTCATGTATATATCTCTTCAGGTAGCTAGGCAGTTTAACTGCTCCGTCACAAAATATCATGACCACCAACCTACTATCGATATAAACCAGTGTGGGCAATAGCAGCGTCACCTGGCGAGGAATGACTACTAGTCAGACACACACACATATGATACATGGCAGTGAGCTTGCTGTCCGTGTGTAGAATCGGGAAGCGGCGCGATCTATCCAAGTTTGACCGAGGGCAGATTGTCATGACCCAGAGGTTGAGCACGAGCATTCCGGAAATGCAAGACTTGGATGTTCGAGGAGTGCTGTGATGAGGGTCTTCATCAAGTGGTGAAACCACGTCCAGACGTCGGAGGGGGGGGCGGGGGGGGGGGGTTGGGCGGAAACACATCATTACCTATGTAAAACAGAATAGGCAGCAAACCGTGGCGGAACTGAAAGCAGACTATAATGTTGAGCAGAGTACAAGTGTGTGTGAACACAAAGCCCACCGAACACTCCTAACGAATCGCCTCCGCAGTCAAAATGGTTCAAATGGCTCTGAGCACTATGGGACTTCTGAGGTCATCAGTCAACTACTTAAACCTAACTAACCTAAGGACATCACACAACACCCAGTCATCACGAGGCAGAGAAAATCCCTGACCCCGCCGGGAATCGAACCCGGGAACCCGGGCGCGGGAAGCGAGAACGCTACCGCACGACCACGAGCTGCGGACCCTCCGCAGTCGACGACCCATGCATGTGCCAATGTTAACACCACGACATCGGCTACTATGACTGAAATGGTCATGTTACCATCGGTACTGGACGTTGTCGCAGTGACAAGCGTTGCATGGCGCCATGAATCCCGATACCTTCATCAGGCGGATGGAAGGACGCGAATTCGTCGTCTTCTACGAGAGCAGCCCCTTGACACCTGTACTGCGGGACGGAGACAAGCTGGTGGCTCCTCCATTATGCTCTGGGGAACATTCACGTGGACAATCATCGGTCCAGTGGAGCTCGTGCAAGGCACCATGTCGGCCGAGGAGTATCGTACTTTGGTTGCAGACCACGCACACCTCTTCATGACGATGATGTTTCACAATGGAAGTGGCATTTTTTAACAAGATAATGCACAATGTCACAAGGCCAGGAGAGTGACGGAGCGGTTCGAGGAACACAATGACGAGTTCAAATTGATGTGCTGGCACCCCCACTCGCCAAATCTGAACGCGATAGAACATCTCTGGGATGCGATTGACCGTGCTGTCATAGCTCATCGCCCACAGCCCGGAACTCACGGGAATTGGTGGACTTGTGTGTGCAAATGTAGTGCCAGCGACCTACGAAGTCCTCATTGCTCCCACGCCACGAGGCGTCGCCGCTGTTATCCGTTCCAAAAGTAGACATACCGGATATTAGGTAGGTGTTCATAATGTTCTGGCTGATCAGTGTGTACATACTCGTTCTACATTATTTCGATAAAAGAATTGATCAAATGATCTATGGAACACCTAACTAAATAGCTAAAACTTCCTCTCTTTTTTTCCTCTTACACACACACACACACACACACACACACACACACTCGGCACTCGGGTAGACAAGTGTGGATAGTATGTGGTTTGCCGAGTATGACGCTAAAGGTAGCGATGATTAACATAGCGTAGCTGAACAGAATGGTAGTAAGCATCGGGACATCTGAGAATGTCAGGTGTAGGAGCGTAGGTATGTGCGCTAGCGACTAACTGCCGCTTGCAGCGTACTGACCTTTGGCCCAGCCGGTGAGCACGTTGCCCAGGTAGGCCACCTTGTAGGTGGGGTCGTACTCTGTGATGGTAACGGAGCGCCGCTTCCACAGCTTCCCCAGCGACTGCTTGATGGTCCGCAGCGTGCGCTCCCGGAAGTGCTTGCCGCCCCCGCCGCCGCTGTTGCCCTCGGCCACCTCCTCTTGCTGCCCGTCGCTCTGCTTGTGCATGGTGGTCTCTACGCCTGGCCGCTACATCGCACACGCATCACTGAGCCACACACACCGTCCACTAGCGCTGTTTCTTATACGAAAACTGATAAGAGTTTATTACTCCACTTGCCCGCACTGCAGTACGATATAAATAACCAACTCGCGCACTTAAATTTTTATCACGGCACAGTAACGTAGACGCGGAAGTTTGCTCGTGAAACTATATCATGGTACGCAGAGTATGACTAGATGAAGGCAGCCTGGTGGGACTGCACAGATGGACAGCGCCTCCAGGGCAGACTGCGAGGAGAGGAGAGGCGAGGAGAGGCGAGGCGAGGCGAGCTTGCGCGAGCGGACGCGGCTGTGATAGGCAGAGGCGGCTGCGCAACGCAGCCACGGGCCGCGGCTTCCCTCCTTACGAAACAGCCCGGCACGGCACAACGCGGCGTCGTCCGCCGGCGAGCGCTGCTCGAGCCCCGAGGCGTGCGGCCGCCGCCCTCGCTGTGGCCGCGCGAGCTGCCTGCCTCTGCGTCGTCGCTTCTCCACCTGCAACGCACCACCAACTCAGTGTCAGCCCCAAAGTCTCAATTATTACCACATCCAGAAATTAAAAGTTACATAATAAGGGTAAAACAGTGATAGTAGCCACACGGGAGCGATGGCCAACGGCTATGGTTCTCCAACTAACTACTGTACACCGCTTCCGCTCAGTTACTAGTGAGTCTGTCGCGAGTGAGACGTTGACGCTTTCCTTAACACTCGTGTGTGTGTGTGTGTGTGTGTGTGTGTGTGTGTGTGTGTTGGGGCTTATGGGCGCTCAACGTCGAGGTCGTCAGCGCCCTGACACACATTAAAAGGAACGAATGTGGACAGACCTAATAAAATTCAAGTACACACGCAAAGAAAGCAGGAAAAGAAGAAAAATGCTACATAAGAAAGTAAAACGTAAGGAAAAGGAAAACGTAGCAACAAGAATGCCACAGGAAATTGTCATTGGCTGGCCACTTACATAAAATATGGGCGAGCTTGTCACACAGTGAGCAAATTAAGATCCTCTCCCTAAAATCTTTGTAAAAACATTTGACATGGTACAGAACTTTAAAACTTTAACCACATTCGTCCGAGTGTTGCCTAAAAAATACTCGTTTCAACAAAAATTAAGTAGTTTACATGATTTACTTTTTCATACACTTTAATATTATACAGAATGTCAATACTTTCCCGTAAGTTAAACTGAGTAGTTACAGAAACTTACGTTTCAAGGCTGTATAGCTCTATCAGCATACCGTCACTATTTACTTTACGTTTTCTTCCACCATGTTCCTTGACGCGCTACGGTAGTCTTCCTCTGCCGATTGGGAGAGATGGTCACACCATCTCTAGGATAGTTATCCACCCCATAAAACTCCATTTTTTAAATTTTGATGGGAATTCATTTTTTTTACAGATACCAACTAAGTATGTTCTCATGATTGGCCTATTGAGAGAAGAATAATTCACACTGCTATTAATAAAGTAAAAACGGTATTCATTCAGTCAGAGTTTAACATTCCCCGGAAAACCCTAGAGCTAAAAACAGAAACCGATTGCGATCCAAAAACTACAATGGGTACATTTTGGGGGTTTGGCCAATGAGGAACGACTTGTTTAATTTCCTATAATTTTGTTTACAAAACTCAAAAATGGTTCAAATGGCTCTAAGCACTATGGGACGTAACATTGCAGGTCATCAGTCTCCTAGAATTTAGAACTACTTAAACCTAACTAACCTAAGGACATCACACACATCCATGCCCGAGGCAGGTTCGAACCTGCGACCGTAGTGGTCGCGCGGTTCCAGACTGAAGCGCCTAGAACCCGCTCGGCCACTCCGGCCAGCTACAAAACTTACTTGCAACAAGTCGTGCAACAATCACAAGTTAAGATTATTGCATACTCTTTTAATATGATTTTCTCTCTGTTTCTGTAGTGTTTTGCCAGCTGCTATCTGTCCCTTGCGTGTCTGGCCGTCGAACTCAGACACACGAGCAAGATGTCAAAGGGTTGAAAGGTACAAAAAAAATTCAAAGTTAGTTTGAAACTTGGCCTAACTTCATGAACAAAGTCTATTTTGCTCTTTATGAATATAAAAAAATGTTAATTTCCTCGTGTTTTTCTATTACGGTTTAATATTGGCACTTGAAAAAAATCATGACCACCTATCCCTAAATGTTTTCGTCTGCCGTCAAATATCCAAATGTTTGTAGTCCTAGAAAACTTTCGAACTACCGAACTACAATATCGTAGCGCGCCACATTAAGAGACAAGACAAAACTACATTTAAAAGAACACGAAACCTCCAAGATTGGCGAAATTTGACAGAAGCTCAAAATTTAGCGTGGGCTTCGAGACGAAGTGATTTTAATAGTTTCCACAATGAAACTCTGTCTCGAAATCTGGTACAAAATCAAGGAGATTCTGGTCGTGTGTAAGGTACACCAGCGTCAAGACACAGTAAATACCTTCATTGCGCGATAGCAATGCTAGTATTACAAATGACGATGCCACTAAAGAGACTGAATTCCTTCACCAAAGATGATGCAATAAATGACACAGAATTCAAATCGAAAACACCTACCGGCAGTAATCGAGAGCCAGATAACCGCAGTGCAGCGAAGCAACTAAAATCACGTAACAAAGCAAGGTTTGCGTTACAGATTACACATCAATTAGGTTTCTTTCGGAGTATGCAGTTGAAAATGCTCCATATTTAGCAGTCATATACAACCGGTCGGTCGACGAAAGATCCGTACCTAAAGAATGGAGAGTTACAGGTTACACGGGTACTCAAGGAAGGAAGTAGGAGTAGCCTAATCCAATGAAATAAAGACCCCTATCACTGACGTCGATCGGCAGCAATATTTTGGAACATATACTGTCTTCGAATATTGTGAATTACCTCAGGAAAAAAAAACGATCCAGCAAGGATTCATAAAATATCGTTCTTATGAAACATAACTTGCTCTTTATTCACACGAAATAGTGAGTGCTGTCGACTGGGGATCTCAAATCCATTCCACATTTTTAGATTTCTAGAAAGTTTTTCTTTTCCTGTGTCATCAATTTTCTGGCTGATTTGACGCAGCCCGCCACAAATTCCTCTCCTGTGCCAACCCTCTCAGCTCAGAGGAGCACTTGCAACCTACATCCTCTTTGCTGGATGTATTCCAATCCCTGCCCCCTCCTACAGTTTTTACTCTCTACAGGTCCCTCTAGTACCACAGAAGTTATTCCTCGGTGTCTGAACGTATGTCCTATCATTCTGTCTCTTCTTCTTGTCAGTGTTTTCCTTATATTCCTTTCCTCGCCGAGTCACCGGAAAACCACCTCATTCCTTACCTTATCAGTCCACCCAATTTTCAACCTCCTCCTGTGGCACCATCTCAAATGCTTCGATTATCTCTGTTCCAGCTCTCCCACTGTCGGTGTCTCGCTGCCATACAATGCTGTGCTCTAAACGTACATTCTCAGAAATTTGTCTCTCAAATTAAGGCCTATGTCTGGTACTAGTATACTTCTCTTGGCCAGGAATGACATTTTTGCCAGCGCTAGTCTGCTTTTTATGCACCCCTTGCCCAGTCCGACATTGGTTATTATGTTGCCTAGATAGCACAATTCCGTAACCACATACTTTGTGATCACCAATCCTGATTTAACGTTTGTCGTTGTCTTCATTACTTTCGTTTTTCTTCGATTTGCTCTCAACCTATATTCTACACTCATTAGACTGTTCGCTTCATTTAACAGATCCTGTAATTCTTGTTCACTTTCACTGAGGATACAAAGTCATCTTTGAATCTTATAATTGGTAACCTTTCACCTTGAATTTTAATCCCACTCTTGAACCTCTCTTTTATATCCGCCATTACTTCTTCGATGTATGTATTGAACAGTAAGGGCGAAAGATTACATCCTTGTCTAATACCCTTTTTAATCCGAGCACTTCGTTCTTCGTCTCCCACTCTTGGTTCTTGTACATATTGTACAGTACTCATCTTTCCCTATAGCTTACCCCTATTTTTCTCAGAATTTCGAACATCTTGACCCACTTGAACTGCCGACCTTACAATGTTTTGTCGTCGGTTGCACTATGACCTTGTTTGTTACTTGTTGAGAGTCTACTAAACAGCGCCTTGTGAACTATGCACCTGTTTCTTCAGTGTAATACAAAATTTCTTCGCAGGAACGTGTTAGTTTTTACGATCCTAAGTTTGACGAAATTATTAGTCGGTGGTTGGAGAAATAAATCAGTGATATAGCTCAAGAAATAGACGAAAAGGGCGACGATTTTGCAATAGCCAGTGATCACAGTTCCGCTAGCGGAGGATCGTTCAGATAAACTTCAGAACGCTTATTATAGGGATCTTTCTGTTTCTCCAATAAAATACTTAAAGCATTAGTTAATATCAAATGTGTGAATGACAAAGACAAATGTAGGTCCCAGCACTGAATGCCAATGTAGCAGAGTTTCGTTTCGTATTTATTTAGGGAAATTTCCTGTGCAAGTTTAAACCCTGGAATTTAGTTTTAGGTGAGAATTTACTTATTACGAAGATAATATAATTTAACAGAATGTAGTCTAACAGTTTGTTTATGTTTACTATTTTAAAAAACCGAACGAAAATATGTGATAAAAGGTAAAATACTGCTGCCTTTGTTTAGTGCAATAGGATCAGGAAGTATTTAAACAATATCTAAATAATTATAAAAATAAATATTACGTAACTTAAAAGTTTCAGATGGTTTGCTCCTTAAATCTTGGTCCTAGAGACCCCGCCTTACGGGAAAGTCACCTCTCGAGCTAAGGGCTGGCAAAAATCCAAATCTCCGTGCCGCAGGATCGTAGCGCACCATATGAAGAGACTAAATTAAACCTGATTTAAAAGAAAGCAAAATGTCCAAGATCGGCGCTGTTTTACACAAGCTCGAAACTTAGTCTGGGCTTCAATGTAAGGTGTTTTCAATAGTTTTCACACTGCAACTATCTGTAGAAATTTAGCAGAAATTCCAAAGAGATTCTGGTCGTATGTAAAGTACACCAGCGGCAAAACAGAACCAATAACTTTACTGTTCTATAGGAATGCAGTTTTACCGCTGATAGGGCCACCAAAAGGATGTTACTGAACATGGTTTTGCGAAATTCCTTCACCAAATTTGACGCTGTAAATGACCCAGAATTCGAATCGAGAAGAGCTGCCAACACGAGGTGTTTCGGATACACAACAGCTCGCGTAACTAAAGATCCTTATCTAAAGACTGGAAATTACACAGGTCACAGCAACACTCAATAACGGAAGTAGGAGTAATCTGATAATTAATTATTACAGATCCCTATCTCTGATGTTGATTTGCAGTAGGATTTTGAAACATATACTGTTCTAACATGATGAATTATCACGACGAAAACGATGTTGTGACACACATCCAGCGTACATTCAGGACACATCGTTCTTATGAAACAACTAGCTCTTTATTGTCGTGAAGTAAAGAATGCTATCGACAGGGGTTCAAGAGGATCACAATATTTCTATGTTTCCAAAAAGGCTTTTGACACCGTCCCTCAAAAGCCGCTTCTAATGAAACTGCGCGCCGATGTAGTATCGTCTCACTTACGCGACTGGATTCGTAATTTCGTGTCAGGAACGTCACAGTTCGTAGTAACTGACGGAAAGTCATCTAGTGAAACAGAAATGACGTCTGGCGTCCGCAAGGAACGTATTATAGACCCTCTGCTTTTGCTAATCTATATAATCGATTTAGAAGAATCTGAGGAGTCCTCATGGACTGTTGCAGAGTGTTTACTGTCTTGTAAAGCACACAGAATATCAAAACCAACTGCAAAACGACAAGATATCTATATGGGGCGAAAAGCAGCAATTGACTAAATAATGAAAAATGGGAAGTCATACAAATGAGTAGTGAGAGGAACTCGCTAAATTTCTGTTACGCTATAAGTCATACAAATCTAAAGGTTGTGAATTCAGCTAAATACCTAGGAATTACAATTATGAACAATTTAGATTGGAACGATCACACAGATAGTGTTGTGCCCAACGCCAACCAAGGACTGCGTTTTATTGGCAGAGCACTTAGAAGATGCAGCAAATCTATTAAATAGAGTGCTTACATTACGCTCTCTTCTGGTTTACTGCTGCGCGATATCGTTTGCTTCCCTGACAGAACTGATGGAGGACTTCTAAGAAGTTGAAAGAAGTTCTGCATTATTGTGAAAAAGGGGAGTGTGTGTTACGGATGTGATACGTGAGCAGGACTGGTAATCAGAACAAAGGCGTTTCTCGATGCGTCGAGATCTCTTCATGAAATTTCAATCTCCAGCTCTCTCATCAGAATGAGAAAATACTTTGTTCATTGCCACCTATATAGGGAGCAGTAATCATAGTGATAAAGTAAGAGAAGCCAGAGCTTGCATGGAAAGATGTAAGTGTTAATTTTTCTCATGTCCTGAGGAACAGTAGAGAAATAAGTTGAAAGTGTTTCAATGATTCATCTGCAAGCACTGAAGTGCGAACTGCAAGTCGTTATGTATATATAGAAGAAAACGATTGATAAAATAGAGTATCGTGCAGTAATTCGTATCCTGATTTCGAATGGTAATAACGCTGCAACAATATGTGCTTAGTTGGTGGGAGTGTAGAGCAGCATTGCACCATCATATCCAATAGTGCTTAGGTGGCGGAGGGGCCAAGCAAACCCGAATGAGCAATAAAGTGGAAGGCGATCTCTCTGTGAAGAACCGGGTATCGTAAGAGAAGTGGAGGTCCTAATGTACCCAAACCGGTGTGTCGCAACTAAGGCCATTATGGAAAAAGTAAAAAATCAGTTACGGCTCAGTTTTCAAAGACTTTCACGATATTTCGAACATGAGAGAGACCTCCAACCTGCTGCTTTCCGCGACTGCTCACACACATTCAAAAAAATCCCGCAGATGAAATGTTGCAGCTATGTCAGGCCCGTCCAGATGATATCTTTAGCGGGCCCCATCACCATCGACTTGTGCTGGATGTATCGCTTTCATCTAGAAAAAATGAGTTCATCAAGCTGTGCAAATACTTGGATTAATCATTGCTGAAAACGGCGAAGACTTATCGTCCTGTGAGATGTGCTGAGTATTTTCTGAGACTGCTATGTGTGGTACTGGCTGATTAGGCTCGCAAGCGTCAGACGGACACAGGAGCGCACCATCTGACGACGGTGTTATCGGAGGCTGTCAATACGGAGCGGCGCGGGAAGCAGTTGCAAGGGATACGCCTCAGCTCATTCTGCACAGAAGTCCCTCATTTCGTTTGCTCCACATTTAGCCTCCCGCGCATATTCTCGTAACATGGGACCCAATCTTGCCGGCTCGCCCGAACTCTGCAACCTCTACCTGCCGGTGGAAAAATAAACACTCGAATTCGGCAACTGTCCCCGAAGTGCCTGAGCAGCAACTGCTACCTGCCCGTGGCACACCAGCTGCACAAACTCGGGCAAACTCTCCCAAGAATGAACGCACGAAGAGCACGAACTCCGCCATTATTTATAAAGTTCTTAGAGAATACTGTAACCACAGAACCAATGAACAAGATATAAAAGAAAGCAATTGTACGTAAACATAAGATTTTATTACAAATTTCACATGCAAAAATATTTCCTGAAAACAGCAGCATTTCTTTTATCTTATGTTCCGCTCGCGGCTGCTTTGTATGAAACGCACTTCACAAAATCTAATTTCCCAGTCTCACCACTTTTAAGTAAATCTCATTTCTGTTCCAGGAAAGCTTACGTCTTCCCGATTTTTGAGTCCGTTTTGATGATTGTGCATTTTTGCAGAATGGTTAAAATGGCTCTGAGCACTATGGGACTTAACATCTGAGGTCATAAGTCCCCTACACTTAGAACTACTTAAATCTAACTAAGCTAAGGACATCACACACATCCATGCTCGAGGCAGGATTCGAACCTGCGACCGTAGTAGCAGCGCAGTTCCGGACTGAAGTGCCTAGAAGCGCTCGGCAACAACGGCCGGCGCATTTTTGAAGAGTTAATTCTTAAGTAGGTATTAGTTTGCTAATGCGTCAGACTTCAAAGTGTTTTGGGTGAGGAGATTCACACGAAGCTTTAGAACGCGAATGAAAGCTTTCACAAGCTTAAGTCTCTCTTCACAAGAAAGCGGAAACTGCTGCCCAAACGTGAGGAGGAATTTTCAGTTATTTGATCTGCAAATTTTGTGAGCATTTGGCCTAGTGGCTGTACGCTCAGCAGGTCAGCATAAACATCAGGAATATCTTGAGGCTTTAAGTAACTAAACCCGAAGGTGTAATGCAACCACTGGTCTTTTTCACTCTTCTGGCACTTCTACATCGAATACAAACGAAGTGTTTGTATTTTTAGTCAGCTGAAACATGTAGAAAAAAATGTTTGTGGAAATTTAAAGGAAAGATTTTTTACGGTCCACGACATAAACAATGTACTCGACCCTTGTTTGCGTGAATGATGTATAGCTAATTTTAGGAATAGTGTAATTTCAAGTATAACTATATTCTACTGTTTTTCTTTTAAAAAGAGAAATAATATTCTACACTAAGTACGGCCGTTTATCCTTCAACAGTAGTACAGTTTCCTAAAATATTGAGACATGTGAAACAGACAACCAGTTAACTGATGAGGAGGCAACCTTGATACTCTCATGAATGGACTGTTTAAAGTCAATTACCTCCGTTTTTACATTGAAAGACAGTTGTCTCTTCCTACATATATTTTGAATACAGTGTATAATTTTCAGATATGTTTCCTCCTCCTTATATTTTATAAGGCTGAACGATAATGGTATGTACGAACCACCAGAGTAACCGTCAATAACTGAAGAAAGTGTTTCGATATACGGGGCGTATCATAATTAATGGCGTAAACGCATACAGTTGAAACTACACGATACTAGAATCAAAAGTGTCTCGGTAAACATAGGGTCTAAAATGCGTACCTTAAGAGCTACGAGCGATTTTTTTATCTTCGATACTGTGAAACAATTCTCTTTTACTGCAAGCTCTTTGCTTTCCATATTTTGGGAGCCGGCAGTATGGACCAAAATAAGAAAAAAAATGTCCATTAAACATGTGCTGTAAAATGCATACCTTAAAAGTTATGAGCATTTTTTCATTAGAAGAGTTGTGTTTCAAAGAAGCGAAGATTTAGGGAAATAACGGAAAACTTAAATCGGGATGGCCGGATGCGGATTTGAACCGTCGTCCTCCCGAATGCGAGTCCAGCGTTTAACCACTGCGCTACCCCGCTCGGTATGAAGTTCGGGTGTCTACGGAACCAGATACGAGTATCGGTGCCTTTTCTTATATAAGCACGAATGGTACTCTGTGTCATTCATGCGACAGGCCTGAAGATAAGTAGATTCGAACGACGAAACTGGTTGCCTAATAAAACAGTACCAAAATAACGGCTGTTGGTAGAGGATTATTACATCTCGTCGGAAAACGTCGAGTGAAAAACCGCGTCATGTCCCATGGCGTAGAGCGCCAACCCGAGAGTACTGTCACTCGCGAATGTGATGACACGTATAGCGAATTAACAGGCGAATGATCATTCACAGACAAGTTTACTCACAACACCGTCTGCTATTCAAATTTCGCCATGAATGCAGAATTATGTCAGGCGGTGAAAACGTATTTACTGCGCAAACAACGGGCCTAATTATACGGGGCGCGGAAGTAATGAAGCGACGCAGGGCCACGCAAGAGCGCGCAGTCGGGCAGCTGCGCAGAGGTGGCACGGCCGCCGCCCCCACCACCAACATAACCACAACCACCACCACAACCTCCCCCGCACCGCGTCTGCCACGACGTCCCGGGGGAAACAACACCTGCCGAGCTTCCAACGTTGCCGCCTAAGTCTGTTTTACCGGATCCCTTTGTTCCTCAAAATAAACCGACCACACGATACTCTGCAAAGCTAACCAAATGACCGCACCTGTTTGGCTGCAGGAGTATCTTTTTACGTCTCGAAACATGATTTGGCGACGGCGTCCACAGGTTCATGGCCAGCGTCACTGTCTGTTGACGTGGAAGTCCACGATTTCGATGCCCGGTAATCGCAACTGATATTTACACAGGTGGGGAAGTCTGTATCGAGGTCCACTCAACTTGATGCGACCATTTGAGAAACTGCTTTAATAAATGAAGTAGTGTGAACTCTGAAGCCCTTCAACATGCTCGGAGCTAAGGAACCGCTTATTTACAAATTTGTCTCTGACATGTTATACAACTCGTTACACTTTTTAATCGGTTTTGAAATAAACAGCTGTATTAATCATTTTGCTGGGACTGAAAGCTCCTGTTCACATTTTTCTGCGTTCGCGAATTACATTCGGGTTTTTAAATTCCACCACAAAACGCAGTGCATTTTCTTTTATTATTTACCCATACATGTTTCGACATTGTGTGTCGTCTTCTGTTGGTCTCGACATATTTCCGTAAAAATAAAGTACAAAGAGCACGATTGTTTTTCTGTTTCAAACCTAGAAAGTGTAACATGCGCGATATCTATTTTGTTTTCATTACTCATCTGAAATTACGTTAACTGTGAAAATGAATTTGTACAGGTCGGCTTGCGTTCATACCTTTTTATGGTTTGACAGCATGTCATATGCAAAGCAGTCTGAAGGATATGTTTGTGGATTTGATAAGTTTTAAATACTTTCTACGAGAGTAGACACCATCTTGCAAAATAGTAGATCTTTAGTGGAAGATCGCCAGTTTCAAAAGAATAGCGTTATTACTTTAATACCTGCGCAACCTTCTCACGGTCGTGTATCTTCAACAACCACTTTCTTTTACTTTGAAAATTTGTCTGTAGTACGAAACACGTTCAGGTATTAAATAGGTTTTGCAAAGCGGTGGACCTCAACTGATTCATTTATTTAAGGTCTAAAGGATTCTTCTTTCAATACTGTTTCGGGGACTGACGCATGATTTCTAAATTACCTTTCATTTGGTAACTATAATCGTATGTATGTGAAAAAAACCTGAATACTGAAGCAGTACTACAGATACGAATTTAGGTAGCGTAGACGTCACAATTTATTACTTACTAATTGTCACCAGATAATCAGACTGTAACTGACAGAAACTGACCTGCTCCAATTACTTTTTTCTTTCTTTTTTAGTACTGTAACTGTCTGTAAACAACCTAAATGTTGCCAAACGCCGACGGTTCCCGCGAAACGTGATATTATAACACAATTTTATTCATTTGTTGTGTGTTCTTAACATAGTATTTCACTGCTTTAATTTTCGTTTCCTGATTGGGAATTACCAAAATGTTATCGCAGTAGGTTACTGGAAGCCAGTTAATAATTTCCATTCTATTTTCTTCTTTTGTCAAGAGGAAAACCACAATACTTTTATATTTTTCATTAATGTTTTGCCACAATTAATTCAAGCTGCAATGCCGTAATTAGAGCAATACGTAACATTCATCACTGCCGATGAAAGTGGCCGCGATATGAAGATTAAACGCATTTTCTTTCCAGGATGTAGAAACATTACAGTCTACATCAGTGCCCTTAAAGACTGGGGAAAATTTCTGATTGGGAAAGATGGCTCAAGCCGACGACAGTTTCGTTCTCCATTGAACAGTCCCAGCATTCGATTGTTTGTATCACAGAAATCATAGGGAAAAATTTTTCTTATGCCCGTGTGATAATTCAACTCACCACCTCTCGAACAGGATTCGAAATACCTTAACTGGTGCGGCGCATGACTTCCGAGAAGAGCCCTGGCTTCATATCATACGAAAAGCATACGTTTATTCTTCCCCGTTATTTTCTTATGCGGTTGTATTTAAACAAGGACTCAGACATCTTACTTACATTTGTTACTTGAAAGTATTGTAAGTATTGGTCGAGAAACTTAAGTGAAAGAACTATTCTTGTTGATATACATTCATAAAGGCTGCAAGCTGCTTAAGATGATTTAGTATTGCACCTCTGGTCATCTGGGATTCGTGCACGCAGTATGGCAGTCGGTATGTTCTTATCACTGTTACTGCGATTACAAGCTACGAGGCCGTGCTGGAAAGTAAATGCCGGCCGCTGTGGCTGAGTGGCTCCATGCGCTTCAGTCCGGAACCGCGCTGCTGCTACGGTCGCAGGTTCGAATCCTGTCTCGGGCATGGATGTGTGTGTTGTCCTTAGGTCAGTTAGGTTTAAGTAGTTGTAAGTCTAGGGGACTGATTACCTCAGATGTTAAGTCTCATAGTGCTTGAGCCATTTGAACCATTTGGAAAGTAAATCCTCCGAATTTTTTATGTGAAAACTCTCATATACCTTTAAATAAAAACGAACGTTATTAACATTCTACATCTTTATTCTGCATCATGTTTATTTCTCAACATACAGTATTCACTCTTGCGACGAACACATTTCTCGCATCGAGAGACCTGTATGTTGATACAGTCACTGTAGAATGTTTTGCTTTGTTGACAGAGCCACAAGCTCACCTCTGCTCGCCCCACCTCATCCCTATCAAAATGAAGTCCTCGAAGGTGTTCTTTACGTTATAGAAACATGAAAATCGGATGGGGCCAAGTCGGAACTGTATCTAGGATGATCGATCACAGTGAACCCAAGCGTCGAGTTTTTCAGCGCTCGTAAGTGGTGTGGTATTGTCATGCTGAAGGTAAGGGTGATCCACGTGCCGACAAACTCTTCTGCGGTTAGAAATTCGCTTACAGCGCGCTGTTTCTCATGCCCCGACACAGTTATGTTACGCACCGCCCCTCTAGCAGTAGAGGGTTGCAACTTAGGTCAGCGAAGCGAGAAAGTCGATCTAGTAATACGCGTGACATGTAACGCCTCAACCAATATTGAGAACAGAATTAAAAAATTACTTCTCAGCACGGCCTCATACAATCAAGAAACATCGGGACGAAGTTAGCTTCATCGAGTGTGAAAGACTGCTCAGAAGCACATTAATTCTGCTTAAATATAATCCGAACAGTGTTTCAGAACCGACCAGAGTGGCCGAGCGGTTCTAGGCGCTACAGTCTGGAACCGCGCGCGACCGCTACGGTCGCAGGTTCGAATCCTGCCTCGGGCATGGATGTGTGTGATGTCCTTAGGTTAGTTAGGTTTAAGTAGTTCTAAGTTCTAGGGGACTGATGACCTGAGAAGTTAAGTCCCATAGTGCTCAGAGCCATTTGAGCCAATGTTTCAACATCTGCGAAATCGTGCCAATAGCAGCGCTTTCAACTCAGCGACTTTGTGCCCTAAAACTGTTTAACAGTCCACATTAACTATTTATGTGACCAAGCATTTTACGCTGCATATGGTACAGTGCGGCATGGTTCCGGTATTTGCAATTCTTACTCTTGCAGCTGGAGAAAGACGGTTCCATTGCTGTGGTGACTGTTGCCAGGGAGGGTAAGCCTGGCCGCGTAGCGACGGAGGGGCCGGTCGTCGTGAGAGAAGCGGGCTGTGTTGTGGAGCTTAAGAGCAGAGTGCTGTTGCCGTCCGGGAGATGTATCTGCCGACTGGAGGGGCGACTGCGGTTGGCACAGCCTGAGGCCTGTCTGGACAATAGTCGGCTTCGAAGCCAGGCTCATGTTCTGGGAGCGGTCACAGCTTGTTACTGTCTCCGTCTTCCCCTCACCAATAACTTGCCGTCAACAACGCTGTTAACGTGTCACAGATGTGTGATTTTAGTAATAACTCTGACATATTATAGAAACATGTGTATGTATGTTTGTGTGTTTGTTCCAGATCTCCTCGTAAATCGCCGGACCGACTTAAACCAAACTTGGTGCAACTAAATGGAAAGAACCGCTGTCAGGTTTGGAACCACGTACCTATCTAAAGAGAGGGGCGGGAGTGAAAATGAAATGTAATCCGCTACCCGCGAATATCCGAACTTTATTCACAAAGTATTTGAGAACGAGAGCACTTAGTGGCTTCCGATAAACTTTACACACAATTTCCAACCCTTATGAAATTTTTTCTCGTTGACAGACCGCACATATGATGACAGGAAGAAAGTTTATCGCTTGCTTCACTTTCGCTGTTCATGTTCTAAAACTGCCGCATCAGGCACGACGTTATAATTTATCCTTAGTACCAACTGTATTCACGACACATTGCAGTATTCACATATACCACTGAGCCTACCTCCAAAATTATATGATTATATGCCACATAGGTCAGGAGATATGACGTCACAAAGATTGAGCTGCGTACACAAGAAACTGTCGGGCGAAATTCGCTGAAGATGTAGGTGAAATATATGTAAAACTATGTGTGAAATACGTTAATTGTATGTGAAATAGAAGTGCGATGTGTGTAGCGGGCAAAGCCACGAGTAAACACGTCCTCCTGGACCAATGGATCGATTTCAATCAAGTTGGTAGCCATACATACTCCATCTGAAAAGAAAACTGAGGTGGTAAAAACCGGCAACCTCTTATAGTGTGAGGCAGAGAGGAGGAGGGAGGTGGAGACGTACAGATAGAAGGGGAGGAGGAGAGGTGGACATGGAGAGGGAAGGAGGGGAGAGAGTAATAGAAGATTGGAATAAATACGTACTCGGCCAACACGGGGTACACGGCTAGTAATATATAAAATGTCTCAATATAGTAATTAATTTCTTAGCTACCGCAAAATATTTAATGTAATATTAGTTCGTTCACATGAGTGAATAGTACATTATTTTAGTATATGTCGAAGAAATTGAAGTTCAGAAAAATAGAGCCTTCGTAAAGCACACAACATAAAAGTTGTGAAGTAAATGTGTCATGCAATTAATTTAAGATCTATAATAGCAAAAGCCTCACAACTGTGAGAATTTCGTATTAAACGTTATAAAATCGAAATGCATGCTCATAGTTGTCGGTATTTCACTAAGCACTGTGACTGAATACCGGTCCACAAACTGAGACTGACTGAGCGTGTACATGAGGGCAATGTTTTTCCTCTCAGTCGATTCCGCAAACGTTCGGCAAGTCATTCTTTTTCCTTTCCGGTGGACCTTTTCTGTCTTCTCTTACTCAGCTTCCTATAGTTTGACGGTTCTCCCTGTAGTCACACGAACAGTGTCGGATTTGCTGTTGACAGCAGGCATGGTCAGCTAATGTGAGAGCTACCTTCTCTGTACGTAATGTTACCTTTCAGGCCGCAAGCACATCCACGTGAGCACGCCCTCACTCAAGCAACTGGAAAAAGCATTCTATGTTAAAAGTAAGTTGTAATTTCTGTAATCCCTTGGATTTTCGAGACGCTTTAGTTCTGACGCTTTAGTTTTCACGCTACTTTACTTCCCGTGAGTTAGCTGTGTAATCTACAAACTGATTGTCACCGCAGCGATCTCCAAAGACTAATTTGATTCAAGTCTCGGTGATAATCTAACCTGTGCCAGTTCCTTCATACATTTCTGCATCACTCCTTTTCGATTTTATGTCGATAATCCTATACTCGCCTGACCGGAAGTACTGTTTTTCCTGCCAACTCACTTCACTAGTTCCCAATATGTCTAAATTCAAACAAACCACCTCTCTTTTTAAATTCGCTAACCTACTTATCCTCTTAAGCAATCTTCCACGTTTTGGCCCAGAGAAAGTCGTTTTTCATTCTCTCCTGATAAGAATACCGTCCTGTGGAGCCATCGCCCGAAGGTCATATTGCGAGGTCTATTTTATCTCCGGCGTACTTTACCCACGAGGAGGCCGCAACATGTAAGTCATACAGCAGAGCTGTATGTCCTCACAACTATAACGGCTGTAGTTTCCTCTTTCTTTCAACCGAACGCAGTAAGAGCACAGCAAGGCCTTGTTGGCTGACGTTACATGGCCAGAGTGAATCATCTGGATTGTCATTCCTGCAACAACTGAAAAGGCTGCTGCCCCTTTTCTGAAACCGCGGCTTATTCTGACCTCTCCACAGATACCCCCTCCATTGTGGTTGTACCTGCAGTTCTTTAATCTGTATCGAGGAAGCACGCAAGCGAACTCACTTCGGCAACGTCAATGATTCGTGTGGGGTGCTGCAAAATATGTATATAAAAATATGTACGATTTTACTATTTTCTGGGGTCGAGGGAAGAGTCATGACCCTATTACCCTTCTTGGATCTGCTACTGACAATAGCCTTTCCGGCACAATGAGATCCCCCCCTAACAACAACAGCCCTACCTAGGTAGTCGACTACATGTTGGAGTAGGCGAGAATGCTGCGAGTTATGCGCTAGGAGCACGCCACCAGAAAATCACCATCAAGCAAACAAGAATTATTTACCTACATACAGTATGACCCTAAAATTCGACAAAATCTGTTATTTTCACAGATTACACTCATTGAGTATTTTGACACAAGGGACCCGTGATGTCCTGTGACTCGTTACAGAGAAACCGCAATTCGTTTTATTTCTTACCACTAGGTAATGCTGAATCGAGTTGAAGAGTGTGTACAACAGTGCAAATGTCGATGACCCTTGTTTGGGAACAAACTTCAATTCACTCTTGGCACTTCACGTTGACAACAGTAACGGATACTTACATTTTCTCTCTCTAACTGCCATACGCTGCTGCTCGGGTCTGTCTCGGATTTGGTTTTCTGGCGGTTCTAGTTTTACTTTAACAGTGGCATACAACAGTATGGAAATGTACTGACAAAGAACTGGTCGATGTGCACCTGGTGTATGGGTTCCCTGAATGCAGTGGAGGAGCGTCACAACAACGATGTGTTCAGCTGTTCCCGCAGTGACGGCAGAGACGTCAGTGTGTAGCCTGTCTCATTACTCCGTCTTGTACGGTGTACGTTTTGGTGTAGCGTATTACAACCATTTTCAGTACTATGCGACAGTAAACTGAACAAATCGTAATTACAATTCAGCCTGGAACCGCGCGACTGCTACGGTCGCAGGTTCGAATCCTGCCTCGGGCATGGATGTGTGTGATGTCCTTAGGTTGGTTAGGTTTACGTAGTTCTAAGTTCTAAGGGACTGATGACCTCAGCTGTTAAGTCCCATAGTGCTCAGAGCCATAATTACAAGAGCCACAGGAGACCATGGGTTGCTTATAACAAATATCCAAAAAAACCTTCGCAATTTTGTCTGCGCTGTTGGAGTTCACGTTGTATAACCTCGCTAGGAGCACAGGCAGACAATCACCCCGAAGTGTAGCAAATATATCGAACTACATTTACTTTCATTTTCTCTTTGCGTTTACATGTTTACACAGTTTATTCGAGTTAGCGCAGCCTGTGGAAGCAACAGTTATTGAAACGTTGGTTTACGATAACAATTTTAACTCCTCTGTTCCGTCCCTCACCTACACTATCTCATCAAAGTATCCGGATACCTACAGTCGAACACCTATTAGTGATTATTATTATATGGTGTGTCAACATTTCGGAAGCCCCGTTACGGTATGTGGCGGACGGTGCTTCTGGTAACACTATCAGTTCACCCTCTTCTTGCTCAGTGTGGCCACGCGGTTAAAGGCGCTTTAGTCTGGAACCGCGCGACCGCTACGGTCGCAGGTTCGAATCCTGCCTCGGGCATGGATGTGTGTGATGTCCTTAGGTTAGTTAGGTTTAAGTAGTTCTAAGTTCTAGGGGACTGATGACCTTAGATGTTAAGTCCCATAGTGCTCAGAGCCATTTGAACCCTTCTTGATCCACTCGTGAATGAAGAAAACAAGTGTCGGCAAACCTCAGATTTTTCTCACTTTCCTCGTCGTATTCACTTCACGTGCTGTACGATGGAGGAAGCAACGTGTTGCCTGACTACTCTTCTTAGAAGGTCCTTCTCTAAATTTTGACAATAGACCTTTCCATGCCGCTTAATGGATCCGTTGCACCGTCTGCCACTGGAATTCGATGGACATGTCCGCACCGTGCTCTCCCGTATTATGCCTCGTATCTACTCTACTGAGAGTGCTCTCTCAAGTCCCTTAAACGCTTTGTTAGGAAAAAATAAACTAATAACTAAAAATAAGTAACAGGCTTATTCATCTAAGTTCTTGTGCTCAACATCCTTTTACTGAAACCTTCGTTTGCATGTATGTACTATTTTATTACAATTCTATGAGTGTATGGCGGAAAACATTATATACTTTGTGATACGTTCGTATCGATATGTTTTGGATTAGCTTGCGATGGTGCTTTGATTTGGTGCTCTTGGGCACGCCGCGAGAGCGCGCTGTTGCTAATGGTCGCCGAGAAGACGTCGCTCAAGCGCCGGAGGACAGAAGGAACCTGCGGCATTGCAGAGGGAAGCAGTCGGCTGGCAACCAGCAACACGCGAAGGCGGCCCGGGACAGTGGAGAGCGATTACTCTGGAAGGGAACAGTTTTTTTCTGTTCGAGGGTGGCTACGTCGTTGGTAGCGACGTGTAAAGTGGTGTGATAGTGGAGCCAGGTTTTAATTCCGCTGCTAATGTACTTCACCGAGATTTACCCACTGCGAGGCTGTGTGGCAGTTATCTTCACATATCGGGAGTTAATGCAGAGCTCCCGTCTGCCGCGTTACATCTTAGTGGCGGGACACATTGAATGAACTTACACTGAAGGAACAAAAATCTCAACACCAAGAAGAGTTGTGCGAGACAAACGAAAATTGGTAGACGCGTTTCTACATCTGAAAGATGAAGTCCATTAAAATTTCGCGCCAATCGCACGAGAGTGGCGCTGATAGAGGTTTGCTTTAAATATGTGCTTTAACGATCGTGATCGTGAAGCTGGATGTTCCTTCTGCCATATTGCAGGAAGATTTAGAAGGAATGTAGCCACTGTACATTTGACAAAGTTCCCTATTACACGATCAAAGAAATTTGGGACAAAGAAATTTGGGACAAAGAAATTTGGGACAAAGAAATTTGGGACAAAGAAATTTGATAGTGTAATACCGGCCTACCGAGAGGGAAGACCGCCGTGTTCGGCGCATGGCTGTGGCGCATCGTACTGCGTCTGCAACAGCAATACGAGCAGCAGTTGGCACCACAGTGACACAACGAACTGTTACAGATCGGTTACTTCAAGGACGCTCCGATCCAGACGCCATGTATCGTCTGTTCCACAGATCTCAGACCACCGCCGCTTGCGACTTCATAAGTGTCAAATGAGAGCTCACTGGCGGACAGGGTGGAGGTCTCTAGTGTTTTCTGATGAAAGCTGTGTCTGTCCCGCTACCTGTGATAGTCGTGTGTTGGTTGAGGAGGCCTGCAGAGGGCCTGCAACCAACCTGTCTGCGTGCTAGACACACTGAACCTGCACCTTGAGTTATGGTCTGGGATATTTCGTATGACAGCACAAACACTCTTGAGGTTATCCCACGCACCATGGCTGCAAATTTGTACGTAAGTCTGGTAATTCGATCAGCTGTGCTGCCATTCGTGAACAGCATTCGAGAGGATGTTTTCCAACAGGATAACACTCGGCCACATACCGCTGTTGCAAACCCAATATGCTCTACAGAATGTCGACGTGTTGCGTCGGCCTGCTCGATAACCAGATCTGTCTCCAATGGAACGGGTATAGGACATCATAAGACGACAACTCTAGCTTCACCCACAACTAGCATAAACTGTCCCTGTATTGACGGACGAAGTGCAACAGGCATGAACTCCGTCTCTCAAACTAACATTCGGAACTTTTATTTTAAACTACACGTTTGGATGCTTCCATTTAACAGTCTGGCGGTTATACCTGTTTTTATTGTACCAGTGTTTCACATTTGAAAAGGCCTTTCTCTCACTTACATTAACCTGTGTCCTTGCAGCGTTAATCACATAACTACGTTACCTGGACAAACGTATTCGCAAAATTTCATTACTCTACAATAATTACTTCTTGATTTTTTTTAATCAGTGTATTTTGGTACAATTTAATGCTGGCACCGGCCGCGTATTTAAGTTTTCCTTGTTTAAAATTTCCAAAGTTGTAGCTTGTGTGTGTGTCTTGGGTGTTCCTGATAACTAATTATACACTGCTGGGCGCCACCCTACATTACGATGTTTTGGTACTTAATCCAATGCCTTAGTGTTTGGTTTGTTTGATTAATTTCACTCGTTCATACATGGTAAATGTAAAGACGGGTGGAATGCATACGTTATTTTAGATTATTTAAGGTACTATTTGATTGTTAACACTGTTGTTATTCTGTTTTAGAGCTCTTCACACCTAACTATATTCTACCTACGCTGAATAGGCTCTGGCTTCCATTGACGAATGTAATTGAATACCAGCTTCTTATAAAGTTTTCAGGTTGAACCTTGGCGTTCTTCCTCGGCAAAATCTGGATTGTAATCAAACCTACTTTGCGTTACTGGTGTTTTAAAATAATTTATGGTAAGTGGTCTGAGCTGCTTTTGAGGCGCATTTACAGTTTTAAGTCTTGTTGCTAGTGCTTCTGAAACTATTCTGCATTACTTGTGTTTTTAAAATAAATGTGGTAAGTGGTCTAACCTGTGGGGCTCATTTAAATAATTTCTCCATACAACTCCTGATCAGCGCCTTTGCAACATTTTAATTTTGGGGGTGCTACAGTGCAATAATTTTATTACTGGAATAAAGATGGTCAGATTACCAGTGTGTGATTCATGTAAATTTATGGTACTGAAATAAAATTGATTAATTTTTCTGCTGAGTCTGGGCTCAATAATTCACTACTTCCGCATCCCCGTAACTTAATCATTTCACTTCCGAGCTCTCACTGTTTTAGTATCGAATAAAAGCGATACGTACACTGTCCATCCAGAAAGTTCCCAGATTGATGTTATTCAAGGTGTATAAGCAATGTCAGTGGAGTAACTACCGGTAGCAGCTTTAACTGACGACTGTAAAGAACAGATGTACACTCGACCAGTCAGTTGCGAGCCAGGCAATGCCAACTGGACGTGCGGTGGCAGTGTGCCGGCGTTCTTACGTGAAGTTTGTCTCGCACGCATTGACTGCCGAACAGAAACAACGGCGCGTGGACACCTGCCACGACTCTTTTGAAATGTAAAACAGAGACGATTCTTTTCTGGAAGGAAACATCGCGCGGTTGGTGAGACTTGGTGTTACCAGTACGAACCTACGACGAAAGGACAATGTGCAGAAATTCAGATGAATGCTCAACGCTTTAACATAACCGACAGTCAAGCCAGTGTGACGGGCGAGTTCAATAACTTCCCAAAGAAAGACTTTTCTAACAGTTTCACATGATTTGTACGAATGTTTTGCGCGTTGTGCCTGAGTGTGTGGAGGGGGGTGGGGGGGGGCGGGGGGTGGGAGGGGGGTTGGTACTGTACAGAACACTTCTAAGCATTAAAACAAGCATCTTAAGTTTTCCTATTTTTTATTAATCCAGTCTCGTAACTTCTTGAATTTACGAGATTTTTACTGCAACGCCGTGTACAATCACAGAAATCATGACTGCCGTAGCAAACATAAACGACTGCAGTTACTGTATATGGTAGCTGCTTCGAGCAGAATATTTCGCGGAGAGGTCTAGCCAAATATCAGTACTGCACAACAGTAAGAAGGCAGACTCCTCTTCGGAGTGCAGCCAGTTCAGGAAGAAGCCACTTTCAGCTGGTGCAGCAAGGCTGCCCGCGGTGCGGCACCACAGGGCCCAGGGCCCGCAGACACCCCCCCCCCCCCCCACCACCACCACCACAGCGCTCACCAGCCGGCCGGCTGCTAACCTCGCAGAAGCCATTTCCTGGCCCCGTGGCCCGTGCACCGCGCTTCCGCGCCATTTCACTGGCGCCGGAAGCAACTCACGTCTGGACGCAGACACAGACGCGGAAGAGATCTGCGCGGTCAAGCAGCCTCCCAGATTTTATTTCCGGTGACGGAAAGTTATCGCTGCCCAGTGTTTTTCACACTGCCTGCGGCACTACAATTTGAGGCTCTGATCTCTATTCCCCTTCGGCTCACATTTTTTATTAGTCGTGCACGACGAAGTAAAGGGTGAACAGGAATAAGAGGAGATATGAAGTACACTTCTATTAATCATAGAATACCGGAAACCTTGAAACAAAAAACTGTGTCCAGTAACTGAAAGGAAGTACAAGTCACACCCCTCTGCTGTAAGAAATTACATAACAAATGGCTCTGAGCACTATGGGACTTAACATCTGTGGTCATCAGTCCCCTAGAACTTAGAACTACTTAAACCTAACTAACCTAAGGACATCACACACATCCACGCCCGTGGCAGGATTCGAACCTGCGACCGTAGCGGTCACGCGGTTCCAGACTGAATCGCCTAGAACCGCACGGCCACACCGGCCGGCTCTGCTATAAGAGTATCAGGAGTTATCGACATAACTGTCGTACAGTATCTTTACAACCTATCTGTTGTAGAACTATACAATGTATTTTGACTTCAAACGTAATGAGGTATCTTGAACAGAATGACGTACTCCGTGACACTCAGAACATAATCCGGAAACACGTCATGATATCCTTAAAACCATGTATCAAGGTGATCGGGTGGATGCTGTATTTCCCTAAAGCGTACTAGTACCAAATCAACGGTTAGTAATAGAAGTACGATCGCGAAGAATATCAAATGGAATTGGCAACTGGACTGACGATTTGCTGGTAGGGAGAAGGCATCGTGTTACGCCTAATGGAGTCATTCGCAGATCTGCAAGTAACTTCAGGGACGGCCACGCGGAAGTGTGATGGCACCCTTTCCATTCATATCTTATATTAATGACCTAGCAAACAATATCTATAGTACATGAAGTTTTCGCAAATGACGCAGTTATCTATAACGAAATACTGCAAGAAAAAGAAGAAGAAAACAAAACCTGCCCACTCAATCAGATCTTGATGAGATTTCAAACTGGTGCGAAGATAAGCAACTCCTTGTAAATTATAAAAAATATAAAACAAATTGTATTCTATTAACGCAATATAGGCTACAAGCCATAAAAATGCCTGTGTAGCAATTTGTGGGGATATAAAGTAAAATGATCACATAGACTCACTCGCGGGTAAAGCAGGTGGTAGACTGCGTTTCTTTGGTAGGACATTGGGAATATGCAGTCAATTTACCCAAGACATTGTTTAAAAAACCCTTGTGCGACCTGTCCTAGAATATTGCACGTGAGCGGCGCCCAGTACCAAATAGGACTATCATGGGGTATTCAACGTACACGAAGAAGAACAGCACGGATGGTCACACATTTTTTTTTATCCACGACTTAGTGTCACGGAGATGCTCAAAACCCTGACATTTGAAGTCGGTGCAGACTATCCTGTGAAAGAGAACTTCCCAAGTTTCAAGAAAGAGCATTAAGTGAGGAATCCACTGTAGCACACACAACTGTCCGTTACGTATAGACCTCGTAGGGAGGAACTACGAACGCAGAATAACTAATTACTAATTTAAGTCACCATTTGTCCCGCGCTACGTACTCTGAAGGAACTGGAAGCAACGCTAGGAAGTGTAAGAATAAGAAACACCCTTTGTCGTGCACTTCACAGTGCTTTGCGGAGTATGGATGCAGAAGGTGTGACGGTTATTTATTTTACGATAATAACACCGAAATCTGCGTTTATAATGTTGTCCTGAAGGGACAGTTAGTGCTATTGTTCTGACGGTATTTCTGCAATGGAATATGCTTGTCTAGAATGTAATCTTGTCCATAATGATGAGAAAAATCTCGCTACGGACTGCCACACGATAAAGTCAACGAAGGTGCTGCCAAGGATTTTTCCTCTGTTGGAGGACTGGTACGCGATGTATCCTGGCTCGTGCAGTAAACTGAAAGGAGGGTAAGTAGCGGCATCACCTGTAAAGTCGACTTGATTGGTAGGATAAAGAAAACAGGCCGTAAATATTTCCTCGGAAAACGACGCAAAACTTTGTAGTTCTCTCGCGCTCAAATGAATCGTTTAACTGCTACACAGTCGAACTATGTGGCCGTTCACTTATCCACTAGACTGGAACGTAACAAAATGACTGAACGGTGAACGTGGAAGAAAACTTATCTTCCGCTACGCCGCCCATATCGGACTCACAAAGCTCTGTACCCTCATGAAGGGTTTGTAGCAACTATATTCTGTGTGATTTCACAGACACATCTACCACGCATGTGAGGAATGCCTAATAGTACACTCGGACGACGAACACAGTTCTGTGGACTATGTGCAAAACTGTTGAATGATCTTCTCGTGTTGAACAAAAACACTGGACAAACTGCTGATTTCCTCCTCATGAACAACCAAATCCTTGAAACTGCTGGTGCTAATGTTAAAAGCTATGAGCTGTAAGAAGGTAGCTTCGTTCTCTCTACGAAAATAACGCCAGATTGAGCAGTCCCCTGCTGACATGCAGGGTCCACGAATTCATAAGGTTGTCTCCATACCCGTACACGTCCAATCGCAAGATACAATTTGAAACGAGACTCGTCTGACAAGGCAACATGTTTCCGGTCATCAACAGTTGAAAGTAGGTGTTGATGTGCCCAGGGAAGGCGTAAAGCTTTGTGTCATGCAGTCATCAAGGGTACACGAATGGGTCTTCGGCTCCGAAAGCCCATGCCGATGAAGTTTCGTTGAATGCTTCACACGCTGACACTTGTTGATAGCCCAGCATTGAAATCTGCAGCAATTGCGGAAGAGTTGCACTCCTGTCACGCTGAACGATTCTCTTCCGTCGTCGTTGGTCCCGTTCTTGTAGGACTTTTTCCGGCCGCAGCGATGTCTAAGATTTGATGTTTTACATGATTCCTGATATTCACGGTACACTCGTGAAATAGTCGTACGGGAAAAATCCCCACTTCATCGCCACCTCGGAGATGCTGTGTCCCGTCGCTCTTACGCCGACTATAACACCACGTTCAAACTCACTCAAATCTTGATAAACTGCCACTGTAGCAGCAGTAACAAATCTAACAACAGAGCCAGGCACTTGTGGCATTATATAGGCGTTCCCGACCGCAGCGCCGTATTCTGCCTGTTTGCACACCTGTGTATTTGAATGTGCGTTCTTATACCAGTTTCTTTTGCTCTTCAGCGTAGGTGTGTGGCCAATGAGAAGCTGCTCGACAACTGTACCCCATTGTTTTTAACTCCCTAAGCACAATCGCTGTGCTAGCTGACTTTGGAACTCATGAGTGAGTCCTGCCGCTGATTTCACGCTATTTTAACAACGACCCTCCGTAATAATCTACGATCCTTGTCACTCAGTGCATGAGATCGGCCTGATCTTGGTTTTAGCTGTGGATGTTCCTGCGCATTTCCACTTCACAGTCATGCCGTAACCGTCTACTTGAGCAGCTTTAGAAGGGTTGAAATGTCTTCGATGGATTTATTGCTCAAGTAACATCCTGTGACAACTCGAAATTCGAAGTCACTGAGTTTTCCAGACTGAGCCACTCCGTTGCCACTCCCCTTCTACTGACAACACGTTCCGTAATATGTAGTGATGTGCGAACACATTTGTTCAGATACTTATTGGAGCCAAGATATGTTTGTGTGTGTGTGTGTGTGTGTGTGTGTGTGTGTGTGTGTGTGTGTGTGTGTGTCGGGGTGGAAGGGGGAGGGGGGGAGGGGCGGGGCGGAGGCAGTGAGTCCGGAACTGCAGTGGCCGCGCTGCGCCTGGGTGAGGTAAACTAGCTGCCCCGCCGGCCCACGCCGCGTTGTGTGTGACCCCAGGCCCAGCCACAGCACAGCACGGCACGGCGCAGACGGCATCGATCCGTCGGGCAGAGCGCCCGCCCCACGCACCGCACGCACGTGTTCGCCCCCGCGACGCCGCGCGTCAATGCCCTGTTCGGGACACCGTCTGTGTTGACGCACTCTCCGCTACCTGCTCCGACCTGCCAGCAGTACGGGGCGAGCGAACAACTACACGTAAACGAAAGATGCAAGCGGCGAAACACTTATTAACATTTACAATACTCAAAATCTAGCGTATGCTAGTTTCAACGCCTAGTCTTATCGTATGCCTACTTTGGTAAGTGACATGCACGAACGAAGCCCAGTGCGTATTGCATAGAGAACAGAACATACCGTAATGTCGCCAATCTGTCTTCGTTCCCCTTCCTCCCTCCCCCATATTCTATTAGACCCGCATCACATGTTTCACCTGTTATCTGATCTCCGGTGGCAGCTGACATTGCAGGACACATTCCTCATGGACGCCCAGTTACTGCTATAAATGCACTCTCTATGGAGTTGATACGGAAACAAACAAACCAGAGCGATGCATATCACCATAAGAGAAAAGAAAATATGTGGCATCACTGTCAGCCAAGAGATGCGCAAAACTTTTAACACCTCTGGTAAAGTTTACATCCGGCGCGTGTCTTAAGCTCAAATTAGTACTCTCGAGGAACCACAGAACGACTAGGCACAAAATATTTCTCTTTACTAATCCTCCGAAAGCATTCGCAATCAACGTGATAAAACATTCTAGAATATTTTACGGTGTTGGTTCTCCAATGCCCTTGAGGTACACCCGGATCAGAATAACACAATTATTGACAGTAAATGTTTACGAAAGAGATTCAATAGTAACAACCAACCACAGAACGCGCTTTGACGTACCTTCTGTTTTGCTAGTTGGTGCCAGTCGCTCTGCAGACAACGACTACGGCAGCTAACGCTCTCTCTCTCTCTCTCTCTCTCTCTCTCTCTCTCTCTCTCTCTCTCTCGTCCGAACTGGCTTCGATAGGCCCAACAACACTGACCAATCACTGTGTCATCCTCTGCCGAAGACGCCACTTAATGCCGATATGGAAGGCGTGTGGTCAGCACACCGCTCTCCCGGCCTTTGTCGTCTTTCGTGACCGGAGCCGCTGCTTCTGAATCAAGTAGCTCCTGACTTGAATGAGATTTTCACTCTGCAGCGGAGTGTGCGCTGATATGAAACTTCCTAGCAGATTAAAACTGTGTGCCGGACCGAGACTCGAACTCGGGACCTTTGCCTTTCGCGGGCAAGTGCTCTACCAACTGAGCTACTCAAGCACGACTCACGCCCCGTCCTCACAGCTTTACATCTGCCAGTACCTCGTCTCCTACCTTCCAAACTTTACTGGCTGTGGCTAAGCCATGTCTCCGCAATATCCTTTGTTTCAGGAGTGCTAGTTATGCGAGGTTCGCAGGAGAGCTTCTGTAAAGTTTGGATGGTAGGAGACGATGTACTGGCAGATCTAAAGCTGTGAGGACGGGGCGTGAGTCGTGCTTGAGTAGCTCAGTTGGTAGAGCACTTGCCCGCGAAAGGCAAAGGCCCCGAGTTCGAGTCTCGGTCCGGCACACAGTTTTAATCTGCTAGGAAGTTTCAGCTCCTGACTTGGCTGAGTGCAGCCCGCTTGCCGACAGCGCTCGCAAGACACGGATGGTCACCCATAGAAGTGTTCGCCCAACCCGACAGTGCTTATCTTCGGTGATCTGACGGGAACTAGAGCAACCACTGCGGCAAGTGCGTCGGCACGGAAACTAACGCAGTTCTTAAATTTCGTTTTCGTCGTTTGCTTTATTTGTGCTGATATTTTTTATAACGTCCGCAGCTGACAGCGAAACTGAGGAGCGAAGTGACAAGGCGAACTCAGTGCTTCAAATTAACGGAAAACGCACGAAAGAATTCAGTACTGAATGTGACAGCTGCAGCTACCACGGCTATATTGGGCGTGCGCGTTAAAGAAAAGCGACAACATTGCCCTTTTCAGTGCCTTTCAATCATTTGGTTATTCTGATCGAAGTACAAACACTGGAACTGCCATCTGACGACCGAGTAAAGTCTCCGAAAGGCGCCGTAAATAAAATACTTTGAAGTTAATGGCTGGTTAATTTGCGTTTTCTTTTCTACTGAAAAAATAGCAATACAGAAACAGCCTACCAGTGACGTGTAGTTGATGCTCTGCACACGAAAAAAAAGTTCCTTTCTTTCTTGTCACGCATAACACGACAGTGACATCTGATGCTGGTAGCTCTTCACAGGTATCGGGATTAAACGGTGTTAACCTTCCCCACCAGCACAGGGTCGCCGCAATCAGGCAGCACTATCTGTGTCATATACAACAGCTTGGGAGAATTGTCAGCGCACAGTACTGTACGTCAAAAACTCTGCAGCCAGTGAGCCGATCTTACAATTACTTAAAATTATGTGACTCGATAGTGTATAGCCGGCCGGGGTGGCCAAGCGGTTCTAGGCGCTACAGTCTGGAACCGCACGACCGCTACGGTCGCAGGCTCGAATCCTGCCTCGGGCATGCATGTGTGTGATGTCCTTAGGTTAGTTAGGTTTCAGTAGTTCTACGTTCTAGGGGACTGATGACCTCAGCAGTTAAGTCCCATAGTGCTCAGAGCCATTTGAACCATTTTTTGATAGTGTATATAATGGGAGTAGTGTACAATGTCTACTTCCATTTCTCTCTTCTCCCCTCCAACTCCCCGCCAAACCCGCCAAGCTACGCCACATATCCGCCTCTCGACAATCTTTTGAGAATTAAAGCCATAACGACCACGGAAGTATATAGGTATTAAAAATACAACTGCATAAGAGTGCGACCGACTGGAATGATCTCGTACAGGTTGGTTTAATGTGACATGAAGAATAATGAATATTACGGGACAACTTGAAAATGAATGCCCAACAACTTTATAATGCTGGAAGTGTATTAACAGCATTTATTTCCTGGTAGAATTTGATATGTTGTTAGGGTGCGTATATCTAAGACGACGAAAATCTGTCTGTAACCGAAACGAAAACGATGAGCACAGGTATTACTTGAGAAGAATGAAAGTAATTCTCCAGTCCAAGTCCGAAGAAGCAAACTCGTCAGCTCCGCATAATACTGCATATCACACGTGCTTCCACCAGCACTATATTATTACCGTTGTTGAGAAACAGGTTAGATTTCGAAGAACACTTTTACCGGCACACTCCTTGGAACGCTATCTCCCTGCCAGGTATTACAAAACCAGGGCCCTAATGCACTCGCGTTTCAAGTTGGCGGCAGTCCGTAAGCCACGGGCAAACTGTCGGCGGCGGTGGCGGGCCCGTCCAAACACGGCTGGCTGGCGCGTGACGTCACGCGAGCAGCAGGTGGCTCTGCAGCCGCAGCCCGCTACGCACCAGCGGGCCCGCGCCGTGCCGGAAACGGAGCACCACCTCGCTGTGACCTTTACACGGCCCGTGAGGGACGGTTCTTTGATGTGACGTTAGAGCGATGTATAGGGTGCATAAGATTTCCTATCAAGCGTCTTTTTTCGCCTTATGCAGTAGTTTGTAGAAGCCACTTAGGCCCGCTGCATAGCTATGATGATCATTCCTGCAATACATACATACATACGTCAGTCATTAACATGTACATCACAAGCATCTAAAGGACAGTGATACCGTTTTTTCCGCTCCATTTAGTTACTTTAATTTTGAGAAAAATACTTCAGGAGTATCAAAACAATTATCGAATTCGATTGAAGATTATTTAGCGAACACAAGTGAGTATATTGTTTCCGATGGGAGCCTATCGACAAAATTATGGACAACACATCGCGCTATTAAGATCGTTAGAACACATTTAGTGTCGTGTCTTCGATGTTCAAGAAGATATTCTGTGTTTCATGTGAGGGGAATTAACCCAAACAAAGACAGCTCGTGCGATTTTCACGCGACGGTGTATCAAAAGAAAATTTCCTTTTCATTATCACAAAATGAAGTGCGGCTGAATACGCAAAAGTAATAGAGTAACCTCGAATTAGGCTCCTGCTATACGTATTTTAGTTGTGTTAACATTATTATTATTATTATTATTATTATTATTGTTTTTCATGTCGCCGTCAACAAATTGCCTTGAACCGAATGTAGCATCAGACGAAGTTGGGGATGAGTGTCAGTAACTTTAGCTCTTGATAAGAGAAAAAAAAAAAAAAAAAAAACGTTTTGACACTGAGCGTCACATGAAACATCGAAAACGGTGCACTTTCAGCTAACTCCACGTACACTTCACAGAAACGAAATCTGTGCCTTCAGAAATATCAGAGAAAAGGCAGCTGATAACGTAGGAGAAACGACCATTGTCAGCCGCCCAGTGGACAAAGTCAGTGCGTAGTGAGGCTGTTCATGGACTACGTAAATATTCGCAGCACTACAAAATTGTCACAAAGTGCGCCAAGATCTGACTGAGAACAACGCTTTATATATATATATATATATATATATATATATGGGCAGCCAACTTCTAGAATTACATGGTTACTCTGCAATTCACACTTAAGTGACTGGCAGAGGGTTCATCGAACCATTTTCATACTACTTATCTACCATTCCACTCTCAATGGCGCATGGGAAAAAGGAACACCAACATCTTTCCGTTCGAGCTCAGATTTCTCTTGTTTTATTATGATGAGGGAAAGTAATACAAAGCACGTAAATATGTGATGAGACCTAAATTTGGTTTTGACAGATAGACCCAGGTGTTTAAGTTCCAGATTCCGTAATAGACTGAAGCTGTTTAACATTACTGACTTTCGAAGCGTGCGTCGTTGATTCGCACGCGTTAACTTCAAATGCAGTCGCGAACAGAAATCAAAAGCTGCCTCATACTTTGCAAACGAGACAAAGGTTTCATGCAGGATATTAGATTGCAATGATTAGAACTGCGTTTCCAGTAGTGATATATGGCCTTTGCTTCTGATTTGCTCGCCCGTTGCCGTAATTAAAAGATCTTTGTGTGTGTATGCGCGCGCGGGTGTGTGTGTGTGTGTGTGTGTGTGTGTGTGTGTGTGTGTGTGTGTGTGTGTGGTGTGTCCACGCACACGCACACACACACACACACAGAGAGAGAGAGAGAGAGAGAGAGAGAGAGAGAGAGAGAGAGAGAGAGAATTCTTTTTTTACGCTATTTCCTCTATTTATCTGAGGCATAATCGTTTTCGATTAGTCTAATGATTCCAGAATGAGATTTTCGATCTGCAGCGGAGTGTGCTCTCCTGCGAACCTTGCAGAACTAGCACTCCCGAAAGAAAGGATTTTGCGGAGACATGGCTTAGCCACAGCCTGGGGGATGTTTCCAGAATGAGATTTTCACTCTGCAGTCGAGTGTGCGCTGATATGAAACTTCCTGGCAGGAGAGCTTCTGTAAAGTTTGGAAGGTAGGAGACGAGGTACTGGCAGAAGTGAAGCTGTGAGGACGGGACGTGAGTCGTGCTTCGGTAGCTCAGATGGTAGAGCACTTGCCCGCGAAAGGCAAAGGTCCCGAGTTCGAGTCTCGGTCCGGCAGGAAGTTTCATGTCTAATGATTGTTTCACACGTATCTGGCACGCTAACAGGTCCCATACCATAAGCTAAAGAAAATGTCACTCTTTAGTCATTGGACAAAATGTTGACTTGTCTAAGTACGATAATTTTAAAATTACAAAAAAGTAACTGAAAAATACGAACAAACAGCGTCTCTTTCACTGCGGAAAAGTTGCTGCAGGTGTGCTTGTATGAGGTACGCTCGATCTGATACGAATGACCCTGTAGTACTGCTGTACAACCCGTTATCATATCAATGTCCTGAGCGCGGACCCAGATTCGATGTTTTATCTTGTGTGATCTGAGCAACAGAACCTATATCCCTCATCGCACGGGCTAAAACTGTCACGTGAAGAGATTCGCTCAACTGTGTTTCTCGAAATAGCTCAAATTTCTCTATACTTCTTTCGCGCAAAAATGGCGTTGGGTCAACACATACGTCGTATCAGCTACACGGTGATCCTGTAACCTACTTCTTGTGACCTTCACACGTAACTGTCTCAGCTGTCCTAAAAGAACCGCTAAGGTTTTACAGCTGAAGTCCTTGCCGACTTCAATAAAATAATTTCCTGCGTTTCGATGTAAACGGTGGAAATGCCTTCCTCGTACAAGAAGTTTTGAACCCGAGTAAGGGTGGTCTTCTTGAAGCACATACTTTTCAGAAGGGTGTGTCTTTAGGTATTCAGTAGTCCTTCCGAAAATAAGATTCACTAATCTCCACGAACCCTTTCCGGGGAAGTACGGATGGCAGGTACGATACATTAACGATAGTCCTCTTAAGAAAGCTGCAGCCGCCTGCTACCACCTCTCCCCTTGATTTCGAGACGAATGGGTCTAGATTATAGCCTTACTTTCATTTTCATCCCTGTTGGAAACATGGCAAACACTTTCCTGCATTATATGTAATCTCACTAAAATGATGCCTTAGAAAAGAGAAAAAAAATACCCCACCGGTCATTTCACAGCGTGCTGTAGTATGTTGGCTACAACGCGCTGATAATTAACTTTAAGTAATTCAAAGGGCTAATGGCTCTAAGCACTATGGGACTTAACATCTGAGGTCATCAGTCCCCTGGACTTAGAACTACTTAAACCTAACCAAACTAAGGACATCACACACATCCATGCCCGAGGCAGAATACGAACCTGCGACCGTAGCAGCAGCGCTGTTCCGGACGGAAGTGCCTAGAACCGCTCGATCACAGCGGCCGGCCTTACAGTAATAAAACACGCAGACAGAGAGCTTACTCATTTTTAAACACTGTTAAGTTGAAAAGGTTATGATGTTCGCACACTGCTTTCAGAAGTGATAATCTGCCGTAGGCGTCAAGACAATTACAACAGGAGTATAGTTTCAAGCGATGAAAAATCTAAAGAAGAGAAATTCATTCTGTCGCGTCCGTAGCGCCCTGCAAGAGGATCAGGGTTTAGAGGTGACTGACGCTAATATCCAATTGCACAGTGGGTTCGCCCAACCAGGACTAACCAGGTGCTTGACATTACAAGCTAAAATATTTTCAGACTAGGAAACTCGGTGGAAAAGGACGAGGATCTCTGACAAATGACAGACCAAGAAACTGTTTAAGATAAGAAACTACTATCCAATCCCACGAGACACTAGCGCACTGTCCAATTCTGCATCTACCCTGTGCAGCCAAGTGTCACGTGAATTAACAATGGGACAGCGCGTGGTCGTCCAATTTCCTTCAGATTTATGGTATATGCAGGGCTTGGCCGGAAATGGAAGTGACAAAAGTCGGCGCTCCAGATAGCCAAGCTTCCAGGAGAAGAAGAAGGAGAAGAAGAAGGGAGAAAAAAAAATTTAGCGCGGGCCGGGCGAGGCACGAGCAATTTATGTTAGCCTAGCTTACAAACAACGGTTGGCGCAGCGGAAAGAGTATAGGACGGTTATCCGAGGGTCGTGAGGTCGAGTCCTATGCGGACGACACTTCTTTATTCTTTTCAATTTTTGCTCTACACTGCAAATAAAATTTTCTTAAAAGTCGTGAAAAGGAAAGGTCAAGGATAATTTGGCGTTGTCAGTAAATTTACAACAACGTATTGTAAGGCGTACACGAGAATTTAGTAAATGGAATAGACACTTTTATTATTATGACACACACATGCTGGGGAGATATTCATCGTAAAAACAGGGGAGCAGTCTTTTTTTAATTACATGCCTGTTTCGTTGGGTCTTAATGGCCTGTTCGGGAGGAGTTTAGTTAGTTTAGTTTTTAAAGCTTCTATAGAAAAATAAACTTTTTTTACATCCAGAAAAGGTTCTCTTTCATCGCACAGTCTGGCAGCAGACCACGCGTAATGTTTCATTTCGCCAAATATTGGCGAGGATAGCTGGTGACGTACAATAGAATATGCAAGCTTCTGGGGATGTGATTTCTTTTTCTCTCCGGGTGAGAGTTTTGAAACTTTTTGATTTTTGATCGAATTCTTTACCCGACGGTAAAAATGGATACCGCGAGGTTGCCCTGGCGGAGTGCATTTGGTGGGGGGAATCACTTCACTTCAATATTGCACGATGAACCCTCGGTCCAAATGAGCCAATGCTCTCTTGTAGGCACACACAGACTGTTAGCAAAGGTTTTCCAGAAACGGTTATAGCATCCTGCACTGTAGACGAGTGGGTTATTTTGATCATGTCCTGTCATATCGCGAGAACTACTTATGCCTCTCGGTGAACCAGGGTTCGGTTATATGTCGACTGGTACTGGCAGCCTGGAAGGAGAACATGCGAATGGAAGTATTTTGACGTTAAAAAAGATTATTTTGATAGATGTCGACGAGTGAGAATTGTCGACTCACGTGTTTGATTGGAATCTTTACTTACAATCCTTTCTTGGAAAGTTATTTGCAAAGCCCGCGTGGGCGCTGTAAGTACATCTTTTCTTGGAAATTTACTTGCAATCCCAAATTTTCTCTGTCTTTCCTTTTTAAGCTTTGTATGAAAATGTTAAATACAATATCCTGAGAGTGATTTCCTTTCATTTGCCGTGTAAGTAATGTATATTTAAAAATAGAACGTATTTCCGAAAAGGGTGTTGACACCACTCCCCTCGGATTACACTGCTGCACCAATCGCTTCCTGGAAAAGAAGCTCAAGTAAATGGCCCACGCCTCGCCCGATCCGCGCCAAAAATTATTTTTTTTCTAAATTCTTCGCCATCTGGCGTTCCCACTTCTGTTACTTTAATTTCTAGCCAAGCCCTTGATATTCCGTGAATTTGGACGAAATAGGTGATGAACAGTAGGCGCGGGCCCCTTGTAAGTTCAGTCCCGGAGGCGAGAACCTAAGACAATCTACAGTTCTAGACCAGTGTTTTCCAAACTGTGTTCCGTGGAACCCTGTTGTTGCACAGCGAATTGTTTTCCAAGGGTAGTGAATAACAGCTCAGCGTTCTTTTACGACATTTTCAAGATACTACTTTAACATTTTATTATGATTTCGGTGTTATGATAAATTGAAGGTATCACTGAATAAAGTAAGTACGCTCATTTTTTGAATTTTTATTAACGTTCAAACTAAGCAAGGTGCCCCACCAAAGTACCAGGATTCTCAAAGTGTTTTGTCGGAGGAAAAGTTCGGGAACCACTGTTCTGGACATACGCAGTGTTGAAGTTAACACTCTAGCAAATTACTCTCGATACCTCACACGACTCACTCGTAAAACCCGGCCTTTCTTGTAAATCGCGTTAATTCTCTAATATCGTCCAGAAATCGTGGTGTCATACCGAAGTCCGCAACGCGAATCGATACCACAGCCATCAGCGAAAGCTCGCTGCAATTTGTAACAACCAGAGGGAGGCACTCCAGAAGACCACACCTCCTCCTCAGCAGACCAGCGCCCTCAGGTTGAGGACAGTATAGTATCGAGAATGAAAGAGCTCAGCCCAATTCGCAGTCAACATCACTGTGTAGGACCAACGAGTTGTTAAAGCTTTTGATGAACTTTTACTTAAACATTGTACCTCAAAAGAACAGTTTGTTAATCACTGCGTCAAGTGATGCTTTGCTAGTCAATGATAGTCGTAAATTATCCAGTACTTATGTGGCAAAGAACTGCGTCGAAGTTAAGTAGACTCCTTTATCATTTATGTAACAAAATGATCTAATATTTCATGTGTTCTAGTTTAATGAACCTTCTTCCAGAGGAATCGAAGAACCCACGGTTATGGTCGGACGAAGGTAGTTTCGTCTGGTCACAACAAACTCTTCGGACAGGAGCGTTTCACAGTCACTCCACAACTGAGTTCTAGTCCAGCCAGCAAGGCTTTCTGTTATGCATTTTGATCTACCTGGAGACGCGAGCGCGTGTATTTACTGACGCATTTGCAGCAAAATGGATGGCAGCCAGAGGAACGCGGAAGAAGCGCTCCGATGAAACCGGCTGCACGCTGTATGGAGCGCAATTTCATCTGCATTTGCAGCCACGATACGCGCCCACTGGTACCAACTGTCACTTAACGCGCTAAAACAGGGCTAGATATACGGCTAACGCAAGCAGAGTACCTTGTTGTTTAGGTGTATGTACACTTTGCCACTTCCTGTTGCTGAATGTGGTTGTTTTAATGCTGTATATATCTGTAAAACATGGCTAACGTAATTAACAGTGGAGTGGTTATGCATAAATTAATAACTGAGTGCATTTCTGTGCCGCGAAATCCGTTCTCCGCACCTCAGACATATCTTGGTTAATCATCATCATCATCATCATCATCCTATACATCTGAAAATGATGGTGTATTGTGCCTTTAAACAAAGCTATCATGAAAACTGGCGTGGTTTGAACACTAACGAGTTTTACTGGACGTGATCATATTGGAAGCTGTATTCCCCAATTTTTTTTTACTGTGTTTTGATTCACACAGGCTGTTGTGTTAGACGTATATTACAGAGAAATCTTACTGACAAAGCACTTTTCATACACCTGAAGTATTGTCACAGTTACCGAAAAGAATTATACGTGCAACGGGAGTTCAGACATTGAACCGTGTAATTATTAGTGCTAGTACGCAGCCCGCTTAACGAGCAAGCTTTAATACAATTGAGTGCCACTGCTGGCACCATGCGTCCGACAGGCCTTCATTATCATTCAGTCTCACTGCTTTTCGCTTGAAAAACTTCGCACTACATTTATTTCGTCTTTTCCTATAGAACGAAACATACATAAGCGTCAATGAACAATGTTGTCAAACATGTAAAACAAGGCTGTTAATTTTCAACTGATATATTTGCAGTTAACTTCCCGTTAATTTGTTTCTTATGTGGCCAAGTGATATATGGCGATAAGAATCGCCAAATGTGTCGAAACTTTTCTGTTTCAAAGTAGTTCATGCAGGGAAACACTAAAACGACAGTCTCTGCCTTATCTCTTACGCTACGATAAACACACGATTAAAAGCAACAGACAAAGCTTTCACTTCCGTCGCGCTCATTTTGCAGCGAAATTTGTTTAGAAACTAAGACTAGATGTGTAACTCATATCTTTCGTCAGGAGTCTCCAGAGCTACGTTTACTACGCGCTCCAAATGTGTATAACAGGTGGGTCTCATAGCAGAAGAGAGGTTTAAAGTTAGACACACTTTAAGAATGACCCTGATATTTGGAGAAACATCAATCAGCAGCTGCTCAAGATGGCCAAACCACTTAAGATAAATATCAAGTTCTCTCCGCGTCTCTAAGTTCCGGCAGTATCGTTGGAGAAAAAAACAACATTAAGATTTTTGGGATGCAGTGCTGACTGCTTGACAAACAACAATCGTGGTCGGAATAATTTCTCTTGATAGAAACTAATATCGTATTTTTTCAGTAAAATGTTAGGAAGTTTTAGAATTTATAGTTATCGAAAAGTATTTTCCTGGATACATTTTTCTCAAATACTGTTATGAAACTCAACTTGAGATAATTAATCAATAGACAAATATTATCGAATGGAAACTACGGACGAGGTAACGTAATTTCATAGAAATGGGCCTGTACAAAAATAGTGCACTAAGTCGTAATAGGTTCACTGTGAGCTTTTCATTCGGAAGAATGCACAAAGTTAGGCACTTTTACCAGAAGGTATTTCAGTAAAATCTTTAGAAATGAGAAGGAGTAAAGAAGCTCCTCTTTCACTGAAGTGATGGTTTCTACTAGACAGAATAGAAGAAACTTTGGGATGAAATGGTTTTTACAGATCTTGGTTATTACACTTTTATTCAAGATGAATGTGTTCATATTAAAGTTCATTTGGTTTCGACAATTTTATCATTTTCTTTTTCCTAGAGGGTCCGGTTTCGTCTCACTAATCGCGTCCGTCAAGCTCGCGTGACTTGCTTGTTGCTTGGAAAGTGAAGGTAAATATATTTTGACTAAAAACTTTGTACATCATGTATTTTTTGCTTCCAAGGTAGCAGCATTCCTTAATTTCACCTATTTCTACAACTCTTCATTAATTTTCTCTTTCATCTGTTTACTCTCAATCTATGTTCTGTACTCATTAGACTACCCATTCCGTTCAACTGATCCTGTAATGCTCGTTGACTTCCACCGAGGATAGCAATGTCATCATCGAATCTTATCATTGCTGTCCTTTCACCTTGAATTATAATACCATTATTGAATCTTTCATTTCCATCACTGGTACTTATATGTATAGACTGAACAGTAGAAAGACTGAATACGTTTCTGTTTTACACCCTTAATCCGCGTCTTGGTTCGTGGTCTTGAAATCATTTTGTTCCCTCTTGGTTCTTGTTCGTATTGTACACTACACGTCTTTCGTTATGGCTTATTCCTATATGTCCATCAATTTCGAACATTTTACACTGTTTCGTTATGTTACAGTTCATTTTTGGAACAACCTGCGACTAGCTTTGAGAAAAAAGCTGCGACAGTTTCCCCAGAACCCACCTCTCACTTTGGAGGACAATGCTCTGATGCATACAGCGCAAGATGTGACCGATTTGTTCGATCGATGCGACTGAGAAATGTTGTGCCATCCACCATACTCCTCGGACTTAAGTTTTTGTGGCTTCGACTTGATTCCTATTGTAAAATATTCGTGACGGTACGTCAAGTATGTATCCCAAAAGACGCACATTGTTACCCTCGCAAACTGCTACACACTGGGTTCCTGAATGTAACACTTCCCACGAAAAAGATGTGCCAGAACCAACAAACACGGTGGATTTCAGTAAATAATGACCGTGCTGACTATCCATAGCATAGCTGGAGGCAACTTGCTTACCTCTTGTTTTGTAAAGATGTAGCTGTCGTCCCAAATGGTTTCTTCTCCGTTGGCCGCAAGCTCTGACGTGCACGTGGTAAACAGTGCATAACGAAGTAGAAAATGAGAAAGAATTCAGTGTTATTAAAATTTAAAGTACGGGGTGTTGGGATGCCATTGGATTTTATTTCTATTTATAGAAGCAAAAAATGAAGAAAAAGATTGAGAGCGCCATTCTGCCATTAATCATGGCAAAGTTTCCGAGTGAATATCATTTCTAGAGCACCGCAACAGGCACAGTAGAAATCTCCACACGATCTTGGAATTCACACGAGATTAACACAAGATAACAAAAGATAACAAAAGAACGTCATTCGAGAGCATTTTCTCAACAAACTGTTCCGTCTTTAAGTGTGATCCGGTTTTATACACAGATTTATGTGCTACGTTCTCGGGAACCGATCATGGACTAGTCATGACCTATCTTAGCAGCTTGGCGCCTTTCTCTCAGGGCGGACTTTTGATTGGTCCATCTTTTCCATGAATAACCACTGACCGCAACTAAAATTTGCAGTCAGCATTTCCTGGTGAACTGAGTGATATTGAAATAATTATTCACAACTTCTCACTGCAAGTAATACATCAGGATGGTTGGAGCTCTATATTAATATTTAAACAGTAAGTATAAATAAGAAAAGATTAGCTTCTTGGCATCCAGTCTTGTAAGTGAATCTCCCTCTTGCTCGCACGGCGGTTCTCACGTTATGCGAGCGATCCTACCTGCTAGCTAGCCTCCCAAAACAAAATCTTCCTATACCGTGCATTAAAACATAGCAACCAAAATATAATAAACGTGGGTAGGGATTTGGCAGGAACGCCAGAGAGTGGTGAAGGAATCATTTTCTGACACTCACTTCAGAACTATTACAGATTCGTCGTGTAATATACAGCTTTATATATAGTTAAGGCTCACCGGCCATTTGACCATCTTCTTCTGTGCGGATGCACAAACAGTGCCCGGACTCTTACGGGAAACGGCATAAAGTCGCGAGTAATGGGTATAATGGGCAGAGGCTCTATGAATATAGTGCGTAACAATAAGTTGCGAATGTGGCTCTCACGGGAGGCGTGCCAGAGAGAAGTCCCTGCAGTCGCACTATTCCTCTGTGTCCTCGGTGGCTCAGGTGGATAGAGCGTCTGCCATGTAAGCAGGATATCACGGGTTCGAGTCCCGGTCGGGGCACACATTTTCAACTGTCCCCGTTGACTTATATCAACGTCTGTATGCAGCTAGGGGTATTCATTTCATTGTAATTTCATATGCAGCTTCGTTGGTACTATCACCACAACTCGGCGCTGATAAAGGTCTGCTATGACTTTAACGCTACTAGAAAGGGGCTATATGCGCAATACGATTACTTTTAAGGACAGTTGTTGTTGTTGTTGTGGTCTTCAGTCCTGAGACTGGTTTGATGCAGCTCTCCATGCTACTCTATCCTGTGCAAGCTTCTTCATCTCCCAGTACCTACTGCAACCTACATCCTTCTGAATCTGCTTAGTGTATTCATCTCTTGGTCTCCCCCTATGATTTTTACCCTCCACGCTGCCCTCCAATACTAAATTGGTGATCCCTTGATGCCTCAGAACATGTCCTACCAACCGATCCCTTCTTCTGGTCAAGTTGTGCCACAAACTTCTCCCCAATCCTATTCAATACTTCCTCATTAGTTATGTGATCTACCAATCTAATCTTCAGCATTCTTCTGTAGCACCACATTTTGAAAGCTTCTATTCTCTTCTTGTCCAAACTATCTACCGTCCATGTTTCACTTCCATACATGGCTACACTCCATACAAATACTTTCAGAAATAACAACCTGACACTTAAATCTATACTCGGTGTTAACAAATTTCTCTTCTTCAGAAACGCTTTCCTTGCCATTGCCAGTCTACATTTTATATCCTCTCTACTTCGTCCATCATCAGTTATTTTGCTCCCCAAATAGCAAAACTCCTTTACTACTTTAAGTGTCTCATTTCCTAATCTAATACCCTCAGCATCACCCGACTTAACTCGACTACATTCCATTATCCTCGTTTTGCTTTTGTTGATGTTCATCTTATATCCTCCCTTCAAGACACCATCCATTCCGTTCAACTGCTCTTCCAAGTCCTTTGCTGTCTCTGACAGAATTACAATGTCATCGGCGAACCTCAAAGTTTTTATTTCTTCTCCATGGATTTTAATACCTACTCCAAATTTTTCTTTTGTTTGCTTTACTGCTTGCTCAATATAGAGATTGAATAACATCGGGGAGAGGCTACAACCCTGTCTTACTCCCTCCCCAACCACTGCTTCCCTTTCATGTCCCTCAACTTTTATAACTGCCATCTGGACAGTAAGGACAGTAGAACTCTGAAACATGTACGTATTTTTAATCAGTTGTAAATAAATGCCACTATTGAAGTTCAAAAATGTGTGAAATCTTATGGGACTTCACTGCTAAGGTCATCAGTCCCTAAGCTTACACACTACTTAACCTAAATTATCCTAAGGACAAACACACACACCCATGCCCGAGGGAGGACTCGAACTTCCGCCGGGAGCAGCCGCACAGTCCATGACTGCAGCGCCTAGACCGCGCGGCTAATCCCGCGCGGCTATTGAAGTTCCAGCCCTCGTATGCAGGCGGGATGTTCAATATTCAGGGCTACGACAGGAACGACAATTCGAAGCAATAAATTCTAGTAAACATGGGCTCCAAAATGCTTACCTTAAGAGCTACGAGCACTTGTTCATTTTCATTACTGTTAAACATCTCTTCGACTGAAGAAGTCCTCATGGCTCTTAAGGTATGCACTGTGGAGCTGATGTTTATCACATTTTTGTGATGTTTTGGTCAATAGTACTACCTCTGAAAGTATCGAAAGCGAAAAGCTCGCAGTGTCGAAGGTAAAGAAGTTCTCTTATGGTGCGCACTATGGAGCCCCTGTTTATTAGGCGTTTTTGCTTTCAAAGATCGTTTTTGTCGTATCCTTGAATACTGAGCATTCATCCTGCGACCCCCTGTGCTGGCGAGAGGAGCGACCGGGCACACGCGGGCGCCTACGACAGCGGCGTGGCGCGGCGCATCTTCACGTGGCGGGCGGCGGGCGGCTACCGCGAGGAATGGGGGCAGCCGCCGGCCGGGTCAAGGCCTGGACGTGCTCGTCTCGTCACCGCCAGCTGCTGCTGCAGCTGCCGGGACCCTCATTCACGGCGCCGAGGCCAGGCGGCTCTTGGCCCCGAGTACACGGCAACACTCGCCCATCAACAGCGCCAGCACGTCTCGCTGTTGTGAAACCAGCGGTGGTCTGGAGTGTCAAGTATCGTAAGTCGTGGCAGCAGGATTTTACGAGGGCCATTCAGTAAGTAATGCAACACTTTTTTCCCTGGAGCAGGTTGATTATTCCCCACTCTTTCGGCTGAAAATTCCTATTTTTACAACATAATCTCCGTTCAATGTGGCGGCCTTTCGCCACCTCACTGGGAGGGCCTGTACGCCCGCATGGTACCACTCTACTAGTCGGCATCGGAGCCAACGTCTTTTTGCATCAGTAACCTGCCCACCATTCACGTACTGCTTTTTGCAGAGTGCGTCCTTTTTTCGCCAAAAAGACGGATGCTCTTTATTGTATGTTAGGCGGCGAGAACCCATCGGGCACACGCCTCCGATTGCCTCAACTGGTGGACGACTGTGTCACCACAACGAACAGAGACGTCCAGTCGAGCAGCGAGGTGTCTGATCTTTCGATCACCTCGGATGAGAGTGCACGCAGATTCCAACATTGCAAGAGTCAAAGATTTATGCG